>NC_068313.1:24337102-25760667 GCF_025860055.1 Xyrauchen texanus | reverse complement strand
TACTACTAACACACTTGAATTTCTTTTTTTGATAAACTATTACTAGGATGAATCACAAATGCATAATACTGTGACCAATTATTCAACAGTATCATTTACCTCTGTATATAGAGTAAATGTGTCAGAAGGACTTATGGACAAATGCTAGTAAACACAAAATACTATATAATTGGCAAGAACAAATACTGTAAATAGAAAGAAACGATAGAAAGAAACAAAAAAGAAAGAAAGATAAAGTCATGAAGCACACTTACTTCTGGAATATAAATATTCCCAGTACTACAGCAAGAGAGATGAGATCAGTGGAGATCCAAATCATACAGTATTCATCTGGACTCTGGAGGGACACAAAGGCTGATGAGGCAGTGACACCACTAGATGGCGCTACGTGACTAAAGAAATTGTATTAAAGCCAAGAAAAATATGGGTTCTCACAACAATGAATTTTCAATTTCATATTAATTTGGATGACATCAATCACAATTTTAATATTACTTGATATTTCCAGATTGCTATAACCATGGGAGCACAGTATAGTGCATGTAGTAATATTATCAATAGATATTATATATGAAATGGTTTTCAACTCAAGTGAATAAGGAATTTTCCCTCACGTATTAAACAGATTTGTGTTACACTTTAGAAAATAATTGAGAATACATTTGATAAAAAGAAATATGCTGCATATTATTAAAGAAGGCCAATGTAGCAGATGTAGAACAATAGATATCTTGGAAAAGCTTGGTGCCATTGGGCATAATTGCCATTGTCCAATCAAGTAACTTCAAACAGAGGAGGGCTTGTACCATGAGCCAGAGTGGAGAGGACAACTTCCTGAGCACCTGCGGAGCATCAGAGGAGACAGACGGTACCCCACTGCACCACAGCAGAGAATACAGCCATGGCTCATTCACCGCATACAGAGTCACACTGATGTTATTTTCATTATACAGCCTATTACAATAAACACAGAGATCGATCAATGCATTTTACACACTTGACTGGGGACTAAAGACCTATTCACACCAATGCGACACATTTTCTGGACTTTTTACTTCTAGCCCCACTTTTTTGTTGCTGTCATTGCTTTTTTTATGTTCCACTTTTTCAAAGACACCACCAGTTTGAATTTCACTGGTCAGTCAATTTCTTTCTTTTATATTTTTTACATTTTTATGCATTAAGCAATTGCTTTAACCCAAAGTGAATTACAGTACATTCACAATATACTTTGAATTTATCAGTCCATGTGTTCCCGGGGTTTGCTAGGGCCACATTCTGCCACGAACAGGAAAAAACTAAAGATTAACATTCTTTGAAAAAAAAAAAAGTAATTGCTGGACATTGGCTCATTATGGGATGGATTTTGTTAAAAAAAAATATAATAATTGCCCTTAGAGTGAATATGCCTTATCTTTTAAAAGATACCCAGGATTTTCTTTTGATGCTGTAGCATTTGTTCCCAAACTGTGCTTAATCAGTGTATCAGTCAGTAATCAGTCAAGGTGTCTGAAAGTAGGGCAGCAGCCTACCGGACGTCCTGTGCAGATGCCTGATTATAGCGCAGCAGGACTCTGCTGATGCCTTTATGATGAAGAGTGTCCAGGGGAAGCTTCTGCACAGAGGTCTGCTGGAAACCAGAAGCCACCTGCCTCACCATATCCCTGTCACTGTCTGCAGTCCACATCACCTACACACACACACACACACACACACACACACACACACACAACCAAACCAAACTCCATATGTGAGAAGCAAATAAAATAGCTGCACTTCCACTTCCAACCATTCTTATGCACATTTTGAAAATGCACATAAGAAATCCTAAATGGAATTGTGAATAAACTTAAAATGCGCATACAATTTAATGCGCTAGGAGGAGGTGGGATTTCTAGAGTTTTGCATTAGTTAAAATGCGCATTAAAGTGATGGAAATGTGTAATTCGCATGAACGCAGACGTATCATGACCATTTGTAAAGCGTTCGACGGATGGTGTAGGTGTGCGAGGGCTTGATGTGACTGGCTCAACGAAAGGCCCGACCATGGCACACACTTCTTAAAACGTAGCCCTGGTTAGTCAAAAGTGCTTCACCCACAGCTCTTCGTTAAAGAGGGTCCTCACAATCCACCAGAACTGTTTCGAGCGCAGGCGCTCTCAGGTATATGGAGGCTGTTGGCAAATAGGA
The DNA here is from genome assembly GCF_025860055.1 of Xyrauchen texanus. Taxonomy (NCBI): domain Eukaryota; kingdom Metazoa; phylum Chordata; class Actinopteri; order Cypriniformes; family Catostomidae; genus Xyrauchen; species Xyrauchen texanus. Next base: position 25,758,477 of record NC_068313.1, on the reverse strand, counting down.
ATAGCAATTTGAGCCCTCATTATGTGAGCTATTGCACTTATTCTGTGACATCTGGCAGCATTTAATATCATAATGCACAAATGCTTTATTACAGCAAATGCAACTCTCCCCGAAGCAAAGAGGTTGTTCATTTGCTCCATGACAAAAAGCGGGCTCCTTCATGATAATGCACATTTAAGGTTCATGGAAACATGCGCATTAAATGCGCATTAAAATGCAAAAGATTTTAAATGGAAACCCAGCTAGTGTCTAATTGTAATATTACTCTAAGAATCATTTATGGTATTTGAAATTATTAAATAGTTTATTAACACAACAGCCAGTGCAATTATTGTCAATTATTTCACACGGCTTGAATGTTACACTATGACATTGCCATGCTCAGAGTCGTAACTAGGAGCTTACAGGCGCAAGTGCAAATTTCTAGTTGGGACCATTTTGCTGGGCCTTGGAATGATTTCGCCACTGGCCATGCTGGGATAGAAAAATTCCATCCACCAATCTGTTCCCATAAAGTTAGAACCATACAATTCTCTAGAGTATCATTGTATGCCGAGAATTAAGATTTTTTTCCCCCCTCACTGAAATTAACGGGCCTAGCCAAAACTGTAAATAAGATGGGGAGACCACACAATTTCAAGTCTACCTGGCTGCAGTTTGCAGAAAGGGGCGGGGCAACACATTGGGGTGTGGCTACACGTGTCACCCCACCCATAACTTACTCTCATTGGCTTGGTCATCATTTATTGGTGTACATTTTATTGGTGTGCATGATAAATGCATTTTAAAATATTGTAGCCTGATAATTTTTATTATAGTGCTGTGGCTCATAAGTAATATAAAATTGTGTTGTACTTCCACAGTTCATTGTGAACAGATGTAGTAGGAGTCTGACTGAGCAGCCCATTATTGTTTCAGTCGTGTTGAAAGCGGAGGGCAAAATTACTAATCCTACTATGGCAAAGATTGAACTCTAATGCGGTCGTAGTCAGTGTTGAAATAATTAGGAAAGATAATCTTGATTTTAGTGCTATGACACATCACGTGCCATTTCAAACAAATGTGTAGTCGCATTGACTGATGAACAAACTGTGTTTATGTGTTTGCGGTCATTCAAATCTGTAAATCAAAAATGTGTGCAATTTAACAAAGCCTTCATTATAACGCATGGTTGGAGAAATGAATTATGAATTTAAATGAATTATAAAATATATATATTTTTTTATATCACCACAGAGAGAAAATGAAAGTGTATCGGTGTGGTGTAATATAAACATTTTAAATTATGACCCAACATATGGGCGCCATCTACTGTAAACTAACTGTAAATTATACTCCAATTCTCACAACAGTTATAAAGATGTAATATAAAATGTATTTTCAAATATCCTAATATTGGGGGACAGAATACAAAAACACATGTTGTTCGTTCATTCTTTCATTCAATTGTTTGTTCATAAGGCATGTGCTTCTATGCAACAGGGGAAACCGAGAGCATGAATGCACTTGTACTCTCCCAGTTTCTGCTATAACAGCTCATCATCATCATCATTATTTTGCATGATTAATAATAGATTTTTTGATTGACGAAGTTTGCTTTTAATTTAATCCATCAACAAAAGCAAACAAGAGGCTGCTGAACTGATGAAAATTCTTATGCCATTCTAGAGATAGTTGTAGTGCTTTCACTCATATTCTACACCAATTCATATTCATTTCTTTTGAAGGATTGCAAACTAATTTCTCTCCTCCTCGCTTCAAAAATGTGGGCTCCTTTAACTTGTCAGCCTTAAAATAACGTTTTAATTGACATGCACACAGAAACCAATGCCAGTCAATAAATAGTCAGTTACAGCTAAAATTAAGGTACACATATACATGATTTTCCGTTGGAATTTGTTTAACAACATTTTCACGTCAGTTTCAGCCTTTATAAATCCCAATTTGTTCCTAACTTTTAACGTAGGATAAAATCCATGGAATTTAGGATTGAATATCACATACAAGTACTATAATCAACTATTCAATATCTCTCCAACAACGATAAAACACCAGCAACGATGATCACATCTCCCATTACGTATGTCTATGAAAGATGAATGAGCCAATGAGACTATGTTATGGGCGGGGCAGCATGTAGCCCTGCCTCATTCTGCAGGCTGCAGCCAGGTCCCAAGCGTGTTTGTTCTAAATGGTTACTGGAAGAAATACTTTAACCAATGGTTGCAAAAATGCTTCTCTCAAGCTCACCAGAAATGATATTTGTTCGTATTAGGGAGATTTCTGTGCGTACACAAATCCTATAGGCGCCCATGACCAAGGCTATTTTTTAAAATGTCAAATAGGCCTAATGTTCATCTTTCTCATCCATTTCTGTTAATTGTCACCACAATGTTAGGCTGTCTATTTATCTAAATGCTCCAACTCAGAGTGCCTAATGTTATTTTTATGGTTGTGTGACATGAGCAAATAAGCAATTTTTGTCTACCTGATGTAGTAGATTTATTTTAATGCGGGTGCGGTTCGGATCGCAGTCGTCGTGTTAAATGGGTCGAGTACGGAATAAAATTTTTGCTGCTGTCGGATGATGGGTCAGGTTTTCTGTTAAGGACTGCAGGTGTGGGTTTACAAAACAGGACCCGTGCAGGATTCTACCTTCAACCACATGCAAAGGACAATGAGACTTCTAGAAGTACATTAAATCAACACTTACCTGCTGCTGTGGAATGCCAGACTTCAGAACAGTGTTCAGGGTGAGGTTGACCCAGTCGAGGTGGTACGGGTGACCGGCTGGCGGCCTGCGAAGTCTGAACACAGCCGAGCATTTGGACCGAGCCGCTAGTTTCAGCATCTGTTCCAGGCTGCACACTGTCTGGTTCCCCACCAACCAGCGCTCTGACACTGACATGTACTGCACAGTCCAGAATGGATCATCCTGTGTTTATTGACACCAGTTAGTTCAGTTCCAAATTAAGAAAAAAATTTGATATTTAAATAAACAAGTGCTTGGCTCTGCAGTGTTGTCTACATTGCCAACATATGACATTTAGTTACATTTTTTAGGTTCTAAAGACAACATGAAACTACATTTGTAAAAAATGTAACCTCTGTAATTTGTGTGTACTTCAACAGGATAATCAGCAGGGAACAATTTAAGGTAGGACTTGACTTAACCATCTGGATTTTATTGGGACAAAGAAACAGTCAAAGAAGCACACTTACTTCTGGAATATACATATTCCCATATACAATAATATACATATTCCATAACATGTATATTATATATACATATTCCTTAACTACAGTAAAGGAGATGAGAATTAGCCATCTGGATTTATTAGGTGAAATCAAGTTATGCTACGATATTACTGGTTTCAATTATTTTCTCCACTTTATGGACTGGTAATGTCAGCAGAAAACAAAATTATTTCAGAGGCAGGGGATATTATATCAGTTATTATATTATGATGAACTATTATAAAAATTATTTTGTTTTCTTTAGAATAACATGAACTGATCATGCACAATAAAACCCAGTACATTTATAAAGAAAGCAGAAATTACGATTTTGTCTCTCCTTTTCATTAAAAGTTTTTTCATGGAAAAGTATGCAGAAAATTGTCCTACTCCCTTAAAGATATTAATGAAATAAGTGTCCTGAGATATCTCACTGGTTTTTGTGACAGCTGTGGACTTTGTAAACAGCAAACAAATATGTGTTAGTGACCACGGATATTGGTGCTTTTCACCTGCCAATCATTTTGCTCGTTCTTATAGTGTTGTCTTTGAAGCAGATCATTGAGGCTATGATTCACAATGTTTGTCAATTGAGGGTGCTATTGTGCCACTGTAGAACTTAATAGCCATAGGATCAAACAATGCTGCTCTTTTGCTCTGTTTTGGTCTCAAAATTATTTATGGAGGGCGTGGTTTTGGAATGAGGGGGCATGGCTAATTAAACGGCTCAGTGACGTGAATGCTTAAGAATGCAAAAATTGCTTAAAGCACCTTTAAGATTTCATGAAAATGCATAATGAGCAAAACTATTATGCTACATGTTCATATAGCTTATGGACATTGTTTGGAACCAAAAACTCCCTGCACCTTCAGAAACCATTGCCCAGCATTCAGCGAGCGCAAATCGGTCCAGTTGAAGAGTGAGGCATCGTCATACTGTCTCTCTGGAAACACTTTCCTCACATCTGTGGTTCTTCTCAACGTTCGGTCTCTCATGAGGAAGGGCACACCATCTAGACTGTAGCCAGTTACACAGAGGTGTATATGATTAGACAGCACTTAGATTGCATCAGAGAAAGCTTTTCCATTAGGGCTCAACCTGCCAGGACAGCTGAATACCGGTAATACTCGATACGAAACAGAAGCTGTGAGTGGGGAAGCAACTTTACATTGATATCAGCAGAAAAATGAGCAACAGAATTATATTATTGCAATCTATAGCATTTTTAATTTAGCAGATGCTTTTTGATCAAGCGCAATGTCCAACTGGAGATTAAATTACTTGCTTAAGAGCATAATGGTGGAACCACACATCCTAGCAATTAAACATTTGGGTTACCATCCCATCAGCCATTATAAACATTAAGCCACATCAACCCATTTCATTTTAATATGGTTTTATACAAGCACCAACACTCTATTCAGGATATTCATCTAAACTAGATGTTCTCAATCTTAACAAACTGTAGCCTATGCAATCAACCACAAAAGCATTAATGGCCCACAGCAAGCCTTCATTTTTTCCACAATAAATTGTTTCAAAGCAGCTTACAAAGTGTTACTTAACTGACCCAATTATTTGAGTTTTCAACTATATTATAAAAGGAGTGCAATGAAGCAAGATGGATAATACAATCAAGAAAAAAAAATAGGCCTTTTAAATATTTTACCTGTATGGGAAAACCTGTTTGAAAAGGTCATAATTTTTGTAATTCAATTTAGTGACCGTATTCGCACAAAAAACTATGTATCAGCAAAATAACGGAGTAAGAAGAGTCTAAAGAGAACAGATGATATCTGAATCTAAAAAGCCTGAGTGATGATTGCCTTTAACCAAGATAAACTATAAACAACAGATTTCTGCTCTATTTTATAAGGATACCCATTTAGCAGGAAGAGTAGATTATATCTTAAGGGGGCTTCTATTAAGTCTTCCTGCCTGTCGCAGTGTTCAATTACTGTGCACTCTGGTTGGCTCACAGACGTCACAGCAACCTCTCATTACAGCAGTCACACAAGGACTCACACTTTGAGAGATGCACTGTGGCCTGGTGCCTTTAGATCAAACACACACACACAGCTCTATATACTTTATTGATTAAACTATACAGAGAGGAGAACCAGACAGAATTAAAATTAATGAATACCTGATGGCCACATCCGCCTCCAACCCACTTACATTCCTCTGCAGAGCTCTGTGGAAGGACAGGAGTGTGTTTTCTGGAGCCAGCTGAACAAGATAGAAAGAAAGTACATTTTAAATGCACTACTTATGTGATCAAACAGCCTAAACTTCAAGTACTGAAAGTAACTAGACTGAATCTTATTAAACCTTTTCAGGGCATATCATTACATTTTAGTTTGCCTCCCAAAATTAAAGCCTACTAAGCACTTCATTTATTTTTTACATTGTAACATTCTTTTCATGACAACTATGCACATATCTTTCTCCCCCAATTGTCATTACTGTAATGCAAAAACAAAATGTTGTTCTGGCTTTAATTAAGGATTATTTAAAATGCAAAAAATCTGATTGAGGCCATGGCTTTGTGATGGCCACTCCATTACCTTGACTTTGCTGTCCTTAAACCATTTTGCCACAACTTTGGGAGGTATGCTTGGGGTTGTCCATTTGGAAGACCCATTTGAGTCCGATCTTTAACTTTCTGGCTGATGTCTTGAGATGTTGCTTAAATATATACACATAATTGTCCTTCCTTTTGATGCCATCTATTGCCACCCCATGCTTCAAGGTTGGGATTGTGTTCTTTGGCTTACAAGCCTCACCCTTTTTCCTCCAAACATAATGATGGTCATTATGGCCAAACAATTAAATTTTTGTTTCATCAGACTAGAGGACATTTCTCCAAAAAGTAAGATATTTGTCACTAGTCTGGCTTTTTTATGGCAGTTTTGGAGCTGTGGCTTCTTCCTTGCAGAGCAGCCTTTCAGGTTATGTCGATATAGGACTCATTTTACTGTGGATATAGATACTTGTCTACCAATTTCCTCCAGCATCTTCACAAGGTCCTTTGCTGTTGTTCTGGGATTAATTGGCACTTTTCACACTAAACAATGTTCATCTCTGTGAGACAGAATGTGTCTCCTTCCTGAGCGGTATGATGGCTGCATGGTCAAATGGTTTATACTTGTGCACTATTGTTTTACAGATGACTGTGGTACGTTAAGGCATTAGGAAATTACTCTCAAGGATGAACCAGACTTATGGAGGTCCACAATTTATTTTTCTGAGGTCTTGGCTGATTTCTTTTGATTTTCCCATGTTGTCAAGCAGAGGCACTTTGAAGGTAGGCCTTAAAATACATCCACAGGTACACCTCCAATTCAGTACACCTCCAATCAGAATCGAATTGTCTAAAGGCTTGACATAATTTACTGGAATTTTCCAAGATGTTTAAAGGCATTGTTAACTTGGTGTATGTATTCTTCTGACCAACTACAATTGTGATATAGTCATTTAAAAGTGAAGCAATCTGTCTGTAAACAATTGTTGGAAAAATTACTTGTGTCATGCACAAAGTAGATGCCCTAAAAAACTCGCCAAAATTATAGTTTGCTAATATGAAATCTGTAGAGTGGTTAAAAAGTGTGTTTTAATGACTTCACCCTAAGTGTATGTAAACTTCTGACTTCAACTGTATGTAGTAACTGAATTGGATTATCTTATTAATGTTAACTTTGATTAACAAATGCTGTGAAATTCAATGTTACTTCATGCTAATTTTCAATGTGTAATATTTTCAGCAAGAAATTCTTGTATAATTAAAGAAATACAGTATTACTGAATAATTACTGTATTATGGTAATTCATATCTACTGAGAATCACCATTGAGAATAATGGGGCTTACAAAAAACTGACATCTAAAAAATTATTAAAAGTAATATTGTAATGGTCATAAAGCAGGCTTAATTTTCTGTATTATTATTATTATTATTATTATTATTATTATTACTTCTAGGGTGAAATGTGACCTATCAATGTTTTCCTGAGATTTATCCAACAGATGCAGAAAAGTGGAAACAGAAGATTAACATACAAAAACGTTTTCGAGGTGCAAAAGACAAGCGTATATTGTTGCACCAATGGAACGATCAGTGCTGCTGAACCAGACTGTGAGACCCTTCTCACCCTGGAGATTAGCAGTAGCTAAACTTTTGTCTTATTTGGTTATAGATCAATAACTCATCTCATGGAGGGTTCACCGAGTGCTTGAGGGTCAGACAGATGCGCAATCAACGGCTCCTCTGTGGTTCATGTTTATGCAACAGCATGCAAGCAGCAACATGAGAGCATTTACGCACAGTAGGTCTTAATTTATTAGTACATGTGACGTTAATGCAGAAAGAGGCACTTTCTTTGAAGCATTAGAGAATGAGGAGAGGAATGCAAGAAGGTTCAACTGGAGCAGTGTGTTGCCTGTCTTTGGAGAGCTCTGGTTATGACTCTCCTCTTTGAGCCTTGGCTTTTTAAGTCATGGTGGTCAATCAGCACCTTCATTCCCCAGCCAGCAACAGTGGTGTTGTGAAGGCGTGTGTTCTCATCCAAAGTTTGGGTGTTTACAGCTGTAGCTAGGAGTGGAGTTCTCTCAGCAGACAATTATGTTCTTCCAAAAAAAGATGGATGATTACACATTGTTCACTAAACAGCTGACTAAAATGTTACATAACACTGTGGGCAAAACTGTACAGAAACTATTCAGCTACCAGTGCTGGGATGCTGTTAAATGAACAGTTTACCCCAAACATATCACATTTGTCATCATTTACTCACCCTCATGTAATGCCCATGTTGCTCTTTTTCATGTTATTATAATGAAGCTTTCAAGGAGGTGAAAACACCAAAACATTTAATAAAAGTGTCCCATTATGACTTGTATGCTATATTACAAAATAGTGTGAAGCCTTATAATTGCTTTGTGTGAGAAACAAACAGCAATTTAAGTCACTGTTCATTGACAAGTGAAATTCAGTGAGGATATTCAGTGAATAATGACTTAAATTTCAGTCCGTTTCTCATGCAAAGATATCACACGGCTTGGAATATATCATAAGTCATTTGGAACTCTTTTACAATACTTTTGTGGTGCTTTTTTTGCTCTTTTTGAAGCTTGTAAATTTCAGTCTCCAGTCATTGTAACTGCATGGAAAAGAAGAATTTCATCTTTTGTGTATTTATTGTTATTTGACTACAAAATGTAAAAGTTAATTTGCAGTTTTGTGTTCCATTGCAAAACAGTAATGACAACATGCATGCAAAATCCAATGTGCATTTGCTAATACAGAACTAAATGATTCTTATGATACACATAAATATATTCAAAACCCTTCATAACCAGCAAACCTTGAGACGCCTACACAGAGAATCTCAATGGCTTTTTGCTGAGTTACTGTATTTTTAGCCATGAGAAGCGAGGGAAAGCAATATGTAAACGGATGAAGAGAGGGAGATATGCCTAAACAAAAAGAGAGAGTAGACTGCCTCCATTAATGTTTAATGCAGCCTCAGAGGCAGGAAAGTCATTGTGGCAGCTCACCATTGGAGCTCCTTGATGGCCAATGATGGAGGGGGCCGCTTTGAGACTCCCACGCTCCATGATGCATGGGGAGGTGATTGACAGTGGAATGAAGTAAAGTGTGAGGAGAACACTCAGATAGATGAGGAGTACCATCACCTGGAACCCTAGGAGAACCAACAGATTGGATTTAGCATTGTACTATTTAAGGTGATATTCAAAATTTGCTCACTCATGTCATTTCAAACCAATATGACTTACTCTCTTCCATTTAACACAAAAGGAGATTTTACGCAGAATGTCAGCATTCTTTTTCATTGCATTTTTTCCATGCCATGAAAGTGAATGTTGACTGAAGTATTTTGCCCCTATCGTTCTGATTAAATCCTGATTTATATATGAAAGAAGCCAAACTTTTTTCTCGTGGATGAACTAAAGCACCCTAGGCGAACGAAGCCAGCGTTTTAAAATGAGTTTGTTTAGGGTGATGTCATGGTGTTTAACATCCTGTTCCAGCCACAAGTAAAGCCAATGACACAGGTTTTTCTCTTTGTGGAGCACCACATTTAGCACTGAGGTGCTTCTTTGCTTTATTAAACTTGTCACAGCCCCTTGCACTTTTAAAAACCTCCAATCTCACTCTACTCATTTGTCGTGGTCATGCTTCTTTAGTAGAGTAAAAATTATACTTCTGCACAATCTCTGACAGACTGGTTTCAAAATTATACATTTTAATGAGAGTAACCTAGGTAACAACTCCTCAGCTGGCACGTGCGATTTTGTTGTCCAAAGCACACCCAGTTTTTTTTTTTTAGTTTTTGTTGATTTTTTCCCCTTTTTCTCCCAATTTGGCATGCCCAATTCCCAAAGTGCTTTAAGTCCTCATGGTTGCTTAGTGATTCGCCTCAATCCGCAAGGCTGAGGATGAATCCCAGCTGCCTCTGCGTCTGAGACCGTCAACCCATGCATCTTATCACGTGGCTTGTTGAGTGCATTGCCATGAAGACATAGCATGTGTGGAGGCTTCAGGCCATCCACCACGGAATCCACGGAGAATGAACCACATTATAGCGACCATTAGGAGGTTACCCCATGTGAATCTACCCTCCCTAGCAACCGGGCCAATTTGGTTGCTTAGGAAACCAGGCTGGAATCACTCAGCACACCCTGGGATTCGAACTAGCGAACTCCAGGGGTGGTAGCCAGTGTTTTTACCTTTGAGCTACTCAGGCCCCCACCCATGATTAGTTTTAACCAATCATCAATGCTCTTCGACCAGCTGAGTTATCTTGGGTCAAGGATTTCAGAGATGTGCACGAACAAAAGAAATATCACTAGCAGAACATAACAGTCACTGCATTTCGGCATCATTTGTAGGCGAACTAAGCGAAGCCTGTTCCCCCAGAACGTATAAATTAGCCTAAACATCATCTTTTGTGATCTCTGAAGAAGAGTGGCAGGTTTGCTGGGCCCCATCAAAAGAACTTCAAGACAATTTAGAGAACTCTAGAGATCACCAAGTAAAAATTCTTATCTGTGAAAAGTTTTGGAATTTCATTGAGCTCGTGGAGATAACACAATATCTCTCGCTGTGACAGAGGGTTTCTCTTATACTGTATATCTCTCTTTAATAATTAACATCTGGTCAATAGTGAGTCATAACGGAGAGGCTGAGGGGGTGGAAGCAGGCTTACTGGTTTTCTCCACTCGTGCCACCTGCCCAGCCATCAGCCAGGCCAGAGCACTAACCGCAGCTAAAGCTCCGATGTGCAGGAACGGGCCTGTAGCCTGTACAAGAATTGGAGATAAATCACATCACATACATTATAAATGCAGCAAGGTTTACACCAAATACATACTAAGAGTACTATCTAGATGCACAACAGAGTAGCCTTACAATATCTGCACAAAGAAATCAGAAAACTGGCCACAGAAACATTTCCAACATAGACAACATTTCAAATGTGTAGAATGTGATTGTTCATTTGTGATGGATTTCCAAATACCTGCTTCCAGCTATACTAAAAATACCACAAAATACCATGAACTTGATATGTTAGTTCTAAGATCAGTTATTTTAAGAACATACCTGCAAAGAAATCCATAAAATGTCCCATTCCTCTCCCCACATCTGAGAGACAGATATCACACCAATTATTGTAGTGAGCAAAGCAACGGTCACACCAATCTAGTGAGGCAAAAATAAACAGAACAATCAGTTAAAGGGATAGATTACGCAACACATTTAAATTCAGTCATTATTTACTCACTCGCGTGTTGTCCTAAAACCATATGACTTTCATTTCCAGTGCACAAAGGGATAAAAAAAAAAAAGTTCTGCTCACTGATCTAATGCAATGGCATAAATAAATGATCCCCTTTTGTACTGAAAAGTAAAAGAATATAGTGACTAAATATTGACTGGAGTTTCATTTTGGGGTGAGTTTTCGCTTTAAAAGTCATTAATTAATTCAATGAAAACTAACCTAAATCAAAATGCTCCATATTCGTTCATAAATTAACAGGAAATACAGCTTCACTCTGCCAATGTGGTCACACTACCTCAGGGCATAACAAGGTGTTTGTGACACTGTGTCAAGGTTGATTTGGTTTGTCTTGCACAAATGTACAAGACATTGTCTATTCTGGGGAAAAAAAGTTCAGAGGTTGACAGGTACCTTGTGGAGCCAGTGTAGGTTTAACTGCTGTCCAACAGCGACATGGCACAGGGCTAAAATCTGTAACAAACCAGAACAAGGACAAATATAATTGAACAGAAGTCAAACTGAAGTAAAATGCAGAATGGGTGGCAGCAATTGCTTAGTGGTAAATCATGGTATGGAGCTAACAATGCTGAAAAAAAAAAAATATATATGGTTGGCTTGGTTACCCAACCTGGCAAAGCTGGTCTAGCTAGTATCCCAGCCAGATAGCTAAAAAGAGCTGTCCAGCCAGCTGGGGGGGGGGGGGAGGATAAGCAGGAAACATCCCAATAACGTTCAATTGTTATCTAGTTGACATGTACACACATTTCAGAGATAGTGACAACAGCATTGGTGATTTTGGAGAGGTTTTGAAATGTAAAGACACCGTTTAAGTGTGACAACTCACCATTAAAAATGCTATGTAGGTGAAGCCTGCAGCTGTGGTTGCCAATATAGGAATGGTTCCATCGCTCCACTCCCTGAACGGTTATATAAAAACCTACAAGAGCACAATATTGACAAAACGTTAGAAACTGATTATTCAGTATTAGAATTCCTGGATGTCTAATGTCTGATGGCCTCTGTAATGGTCAGACTGTATAAAAGCTAGGGCTAGACGATATGTCTTAAATATATATTTTTCAGCCTATTGACGATATTCTATATATATAGAATTATGTAATTATGTATTTGCTCATTTCATACACAATGATACATAGCAGCTTATTAAAAAGCCTTATTTACCTTCAAATATTTTTACTGTATATTTACTTTACTGACATTTTTCCACTGACACTGATTTTTGAAACCCCTGTTGAACATAGCATAATACTAAATAATTACTGTGTATGTGAATTATCATTATTATTCGGATTATTAGATTTGCGTCATCCAAAAGTAATATATTTCTGTCCTGTTTACGTCATCTTCACCAGGGGGAACGTGGAAGTAAACAATTGCTGGGTAAGCTTCGACAGTGGTGAATGGGAGACCACAGCAAATATTATTTTCACTTACCCATTTGCTACAAGAACAAAAGAAAAAAAACACTTACATTTGAATGACTTTATAGATAAAAAAACAAAATAGAGAGCGGTGGATTAAGAAAGTCAGATGGGAGAAGATGCCAAATTTAGTCACTCTCCCATCATCTGTAATCGAAACCACCTTGCAGCTGTGGTAATTCATATTTTAAATCTAATTCCAGGATAATATAACACAAAAGCATAATGTTATAAACTTGCACTCAATATTAAAAAACAAATTATCATCATATAAAAAAGTTTGCTAGATTTACACTGCTAAAAAATTTGGAAATGCGTCACAGTCGGTGAACAAAGTCTGTGTATTTCACAGACTGTGATGACACAATGTTCTGCATTTCCTGTAATGCTGTTATCTCCCTCTTTTCTGTAATTCTGTGCCACGTTTGTAGATTTGTATAATATCTTGTTGTGGTTTCTAATATTTGGAATTACGCAAATGCTTGAATCTGCTTTACTTTGATTTCACAATGAACATGAACTGATCTGAGAGCTCCGACATGCGCATACAGATCAGCGAGTCACCGTTTCTGAATCACACACAGACCATGTTTATCTGTTCTAAATCATAGCTTTTTGTGGATTAATAATCACATATGACAAACTCGCCATTTTGGTGTTATTTTGATTTATTGTGCAACCCTGAAGGATTGTGAAATTAGTCTACAGATGCGCTCTTTATGAAACTTAATGGCCAAATTAAAGCACATTAAAATCATGATATTCACGATATTGGTCAATTTTACATCGTCCGAACAATTATCTCGATTATATCATTAAAATTTGATATATTGCCTAGCCCTAATTAAAGACTAATGAAAATATCCTGTTCCTGAAAAACAAACAGAGGGTACTAATCTTTTGACAGGCTCCTCATTTTTCCAGCTGACTTTTGTGAGAACTGGGGATTATATAACTATACTTTTGCCAAAAGGAGGATGACAGACACATCTGTTTTGCAATAAAGCATCAATGCCTAGTGGGTATCTTCGTAACAAAAGAAGATATAACATATGGCACAATGGGGCACAGTATCAGTATTGGATTTCTTAGCATCTAAACACAATGGCTCTGTTCGGAATAGCTTACTAGTATACGATATATACAGTACGTTATATATACACTGCGCACAGTGCACATAATATATACTGCAGCACTTAAGTGGTATGGTGGTACGCTATTCCAAACATTCCAGAAGAGGGGGAGGCTGATCCTAGATTGCCCCAATTACTCCTTGGGCACTGAATGGCTGAGCTGAAGCTCAGTGGGAGGGACCATATCAATAATCTGCCTGCTAGATGTATCTCCTGTCTAATCGGTGATTCTACATGCACAGTCCAACAGGGTATTAGTTGGCTGTTGCTGCGAATTGGCCCTCTTGTCCTCTACAGTAGCGTCAAGGACTCACATAGTACCCATGAGGCTGCGTAGGGGGGTGGGGGCGGAGGCCACATGACAGAGTTGACATTGAAAAGGAAAAGAAAAGAAGAGATGAAAGAATGATATACAAGAGAACGACCTTGAAGGAGAAAGCAAACTATGCCTTTTCACTGTTACTGTTGTTTTCATTGTCTTGATGGAATTTTACGGAGTATGTGCCTCCTGGAAAATTATTTGAGAATGGGTACTGTAAAATGTCCTTAATTTAATAGCTATACTAGCAATAAATGTAAATATAAATGTTTCTCAGGGCCTGGGTACCTCAGCGAGTAAAGACGCTGACTACCACCCCTGGAGTTGCGAGTTTGAACCCAGGGTGTGCTGAGTGACTCCTGCCAGGTCTCCCAAGCAATCAAATTATCCCGGCTGCTAGGGAGGGTAGAGTCACATGGGGGTAACCTCCTCGTCGTCACTATAATGTGGTTTACGCTCTCGGTGGGGGTCTTATCTCAACAAGCCACATGATAAGATGCACGGATCAATGGTCTTAGATGCGGAGGCAACTGAGATTAGTCCTCCACTACCAACATTTATTTTTTCAAGAATTTCAGCTTTTAATTACTGTAGACATTGACAGTGAATTGCGATTTTTGTATGCATTTTTTATTAAATGGATCTAGACAAAAATAAGCATTTTGTCACTAAACCTTACACATGGCCATAATATGCACTTGTTACCATCTGTGATTGTATTTTCTGATGATGTGGAAAGAATCCACATTATGAAACTTTTTTTCTCTAGATTGTTCGCTTACTGTCACACGTTTTCAACTCCAATGACCGAACTTACGAAAGTTCGAAAGACTGTTTCTATGAAGATGGTGCAAAAAGTTGTTCTATACACAAAGCCTACATGTTGTAACTGTACACTTGTCATAGCAATATCTTACCTTATGTTATCTTCTTTTTAAAGAAAGACAAAAGATTTATTTGTACTGTTCTCTTGGCCACAAAGTCTGCGTAACTTTTCAACCCATCGCTAAACTACGGCACACCCGTTTGCCGGTGCTTTCAGAAAACCGGTGCCTTTTTGCGATGGATAGAGAGCTTGCATGTTAATGGTTGCCAGATCGCTAACTAAAGCGTCACACTAGAAGAATATTTCCAAAATGTGTAAGTGTAAAGATCTGATTGGGGGATTTCACCTCTTGAAATCTGGTAACCACACATGTTGAAATCCAATTCTGATCAGCTTATCGCGTTATTTTATAAAATATAGAGAATTAAACATTTTGCTTGCCTGATTAGTTCCAAGAAATACATGACAATGAATCTAAAGGGGATGGTAAGGGAGGATGGTTGTTTTTCAAAGGGGATGGGCTATGGTATTTCTTGCAACAAGGGGGGTGGCATCCCCTCGCATTCCCCCTAAACTTGAGCCCCGACTATACAACAGAATAGCATACTCCCAGACAACGCTTACCATTTCTGCAGTAAATAGCAAGTACACTGTGCATCGAACAAATATTTTCTGTTCACATGGAATACACGGATGTATTTGGTATAATGTGCAGTATACAACAATTTTCCTTTTCTGGTGTGACAAATTCCCCATATTTACTATCAGTCTTGATTTTCAACATCTTTTTCTTGACTTATTCTTTGATCAGCCAAAACTAAATTTTTTTTAAACAAACTTAAAAATGCTTATTGCAAAATAACCATAATTATTAGCCTTGAGATGAAAACTGGATGCCACTTTTTTTTAATAAAAAATGCAACTTAAGGCCATGTGACAAAAATGTTGCATACTAATCTTTGAAATCTTTATCATTGCATAATGCATAGTGTTTCACATGCCATTTTAAAAACAATAGCAGGCAATATATGGTATTTACTGCCAAGTATGCAATAAGCAGTAGGCTAGTATTTCCATTCCGAACATAACCAAATCAACAGCCCAGCCTATCAAGTAAAGTTATGCGCAATCTCTTTTTAACATAGATCTCTGCATGAATTCTGGATTACATTAAGCATAGGATTATCCCAAATTTGTTTCAGGAAAGCTCATGATGTTCCATGAAACATCTCTGCAGAGAATCAGAGATGAAAGTGTATGATAATTATAAGGTTTACTCACCAGTTAAACTCGCTGTAGTCATTGTGGGCCTCCCACCAGAAGTAAAACCACACCAGTAACAAGGAAAAAGTGCAGAAGAGAATGAATGACCACAAACACTCCCACTGAAACAGAAAAAACAAATACAACATACAAATTAATATAGACAAAGTATGGAATCTGATTTTTTTTTTAGCCGTCTTTTACAATCAGCATAATTATGTATATAGTCTGTATGCATCAACACAGTGACACACTGTTCCAAAAACAGTCTTGGTAGATAGGGAATGATTATTGAAAACACTGTCAACACTGCTTTATGAAATTACATATACAGTTCTCACAGTGCCTCAGGATATTACTGCGTCCTCAATATAAAACTCAATTAAGCTGAATAGAGCTGCTTCAAAAGTGAGATCTCCCTTCAGCAGAGTTTCATTAAAGAAACATTAGTTCTGTTCTGGGTAGGGCACCTTATCAGCTATATTGCCTGAATTCACCATTCACTTTCTCAACAAAGATATCAAAAACTACATATATGGGCAATCTATCCTGTACATATACTGCCTGACAAAAAAATGTATGTTGCATACTCTATTTCATTGGACCGCCTTTAGCTTCTATTAAGGCACACATTCATTGTGGCATTGTTTCAACAACCTTTTATTTCCATCCAGAGTTTGCATTCATTTTGAAGTCTTCTCCAGCACATCCCAAAGACTTTCAATGGGGTCAAGGTGAGGACTCTGTGGTGGCCAATTCCTGTTTCACAATTTGAGCCAGATGACTCTTGGCATTGTCATCCTGGAGTATGCCTGTGCCTTCAGGGAAGACAAAAATCCATTGATGGGATAACCTGAACATTCAGTATATTCAGGTAGTCAGCTGACTTAATTTTACTGCTGCATAACGTTGCTGAGCCTAGACCTGACCAACTGAAGCAACCCCAGATCATAACACGTTTTTTTTGGCCAGGCAGTGCACATAACTGGGAAAAACACCCTACCAGGTGTCACATTATAAAACTATGGATTGGCTGTGCAGCACATATACCATAAATCCTACAATCCTCCACTCTGTCACAAGTTACACCACTGCCATTGCATTATCAGAGGTCCAATCACTGGTTTAAGAGGTCTCCAACAAGTGGCACACTCTTTTAATTATCCCAATGTACAATGTTAATATCAGTAGTCAATGGGGCCACTATTATTTTGCTTTACATATTTATACTGTGGTGAAATGATCCGCCCCTCCAGCTCGTCATCATCGCCCCGCCTCTTAGGGCTGCCCTTCAGCCAGGCTCACAATGGGAGTTGGGCAGGAGAGCGAGAAGAGGTGCATAATTAATAAGCCTCGTATTGACCGCGGTGAATGAAGCACACCTGTTGTGAATAACGTTTCATTACCGCTGTCTTTAAAACACAGAGTGCACCTCTTCTCGGGGAGCCAGCTTCAAATCTCCATGTGTGTACACAAATAGGCATTCGCATGGATGGGACCAGAGCTGGGAGGTGATGTGCTGCCAGACCCACTACTCTGACCCATGGCCGATTAGATGAGTCGCCGGGGGAGAACTGCATAGAGGGGATGGGATAGAGGCCGGTCCGCCATCCCCTCTCACCTGCCACGGGCCTGGGAGACAGGCCGCCAAGGACAGCACCACCCCTCGCACTGTGGACCCTGGAGGGGAGCGTGTGCGGCGGACGGACCCAGGTCATGCCTGGGCCATTCCATGGATGATATCTCACCCCCTCAAGGAGTACCGTCTCGCCATGAGGATGCCAGAATCCCCCTTTATGAACACTATTCCCCTTGAACACTTTATTATCCCCATTTTGATTATTATTTCCAATAAATGCCTCTCCGAGGCTTGACGCCACAACCACTATGTCTGTCTCATGCTCACCCTGCCACAATACATACAGAATTTATTTATATTACAGTATTTCTTATTGTTGCTTTACACTGAATATTGTTTGAATGTGACTAGTTTTTAAACACCTCTCTAGCATACAGTATGCACAGATTACAGTAGGGTTTCCCAGGGCTTAAAGCAGGGGTACAACCATACTGTGTTCTACAGTTGAACCCTTTCCTAGTGGATAATAATTGTGCACGGAGTCTCTACTAGCATTCCCCAAGACAATGCAGTACTGAAGAATATCTTCTTGGTGAGGGATATTTTTTCAGTATATAACTTGCACTTCCCACACATTTTTGTTTGCACTTACCCCTGGCACAGCCAACTTCTGAACAATAACCAATGTACCATGAATAACGCCCACACTTACGAATAACACCATTTGATTGACTAAAAGAGAACCAACTGTTTTTTGTCTGTTTCCGATCATGCACAATAAAATTACAGACAGTGCTACTGTGCAATCACATAAACCACAAAAAAAATACACATTAAAGCATTATTTATGTCTGAACAAATTTATGATTAAATAGGGCCACAAATGTTCTTATAAATTTAAAATCATCATAAGTTTTCTTAATGGTACCCCTCTTTAATCCATTTGGCAGCCAGGCTCTTCCTCAGGCAGATTAACTTTTTGCTGTATGTATAATTGCTGCATATGACTTGAATGGGCTTTCATCGAGACAAGACAGACCGTTATTTAGACAAATTACATAAACCATCAAACTTTGGGAATCAAAAAACAAACCTCACCACTGAGTGATGCCTTATAAAAGACATAATACAGCGTTGGATATATTTTTAATAATAAATCTATTATTTTTTTTAAATAATACATCTAAATGAATCAATTCCATTAGACACAGATTTGGTTACATACTGAAATTTGTGTTTTTAGAATCTTTAAATTCAACATGAAATCAAAATAGACCCTGTTTACTATCTTAAAGCATGTTATGGTCTTATTGTGAATGATTCATCAGTGCACACTATTCAAAATGTAAAAAAAATAAATAACTTGTTCTTCTAAAACAACTTTGCTGATGTCACTTAGGCCCACTATTGGAAAATGTTAAAAAGCTATTTCACCATAGTTTTTTTTTAAATATATATATATAGCAAACTCACATTCAGGTTCAACTACATTCTGGAATGGATCATCCACTTGTGTGTGGTTGCTAGGGTGTTCTGGGTTGCTTACTGGCACAAGTCAAAAGAGCCAACCTCTAAGTCTTTATGATATTCTGGTCCCAAAATATGACTCTGGTCTCTCCTTCATTGAAAGACCTAGGTATTTTCCACCCTTTTATCATCCGCCACTTGGAAATCGTAAGTCAGATTGCTTTGAAATTTACAAGCATACCTCTCATGAAGCTGTATGATTTGAGGTATCATTTACATGTCCATAGTACAAACTTTGTTGAATGAGTTGAGGCAGATTAATGCTTCTGCGTTGAGCAAATGCCATAGTCTACCTGTAGCTACGGCGGTTATGGCACACCTGATGTGCATTCCTCCAAAAATGTAACAACGTGTTGCGTTTAGAAAGACAACAACAGCTCTGATTAGTCTGCGTTTTAACCTGAGACCGCCATGATCATTTTAAAATCTTTGCATCAAATCACATTGTATTTGGCTTCATTTTAATCTGAAGATTTAAGCATCTGCTGTTTAGGTTTCATGAAGTTTTGAACAAACCCCTAACCAGTGTTGGGGGTAACACGTTACAAGTAATGTACGTTACATAATCAGATCATTTTTAACAAGTAACAATATTTTTTTATTTTAGACCATACTATCAGAGTTACTTTTTAAATTAAGTAACACGTTGCTTTTGTACACCTCTACTTCCCCTGTATTGCGAGAAATCAGGAGTAAAAGTGTGCAAACTTTAGAGAGGAGACATAATGCATGATGGGCATTGTAGTTCTATAGAGTGTGAGGCCAGAGACAATTTAGCAGAAATTAGTCACGTCAATTTAAATTAATGGGAGAAACCTGGAACACCCAAACAAGAAGCTCTAGCACCCAATAGTCAATGGATGTAGAAAGGTAGTCTAGCCTTGCAGATACAACTGTCAATCACCTTTTAGATACAGACATTGCCTGTCAATCAAATCGCTAACGCACATTAGCTATACAAGCCGGGAAAATTGCGTTTTAGCATTATCATTCGGTCAACATTCGGTTGAGTGAAACACCATTGATTTATGTGTTGATACACACTGCATTAAAAAAAAATATCAGAAATTCACTGTAATTCATCAGTAGTTCACTGACTTATGCCGCCAAACTGCTCCGTGCTACTGCTCTCCGTAACTGGGACAATGGGATGAGAAAAGCTGATTATGGATCAGTGGCTCCGAGCAACATTCTCGTTTGCAGAGAAAATGTCTTAATTTCTAAAAAGATTTAACCTTTTTGTTTTATAATAAACAAGTAGTTTGATTCATGAAACAAACCAATTTCATGATATTTTTGTAGCATTAAAAATGATTCCATTCAAGTTGTATCAACATGTACCTTTGAAGTTGTATGCAATCAACCAATGGCGTCTGTACGCACCATGGATCAACAAGCATGCACTTAATTGCACAAGATGACTTAAGTGAAAAATATTATTTTATTATCAGACACATTCCTTGAACATGTTAGGCTGGCATTTCCCACTGAATTTTATCATGACTTTTGAAAAGCATCTTTAGTTGACACTGACATTGTTCAAGTGTTGAACTTTACTTCTTTAGGTAAAACAGTGGTTCTTCATTATTCATATTGACTGCCATGTTGATGGAAAAACAAATCATGCATAGTCATGTTATTGATTACTTTAAATATGACGTGAAGACATACTTTCTGAATATTTGTTAGTTTAGTATGTTTTTTTGACATGTGTTGTAAAGTATCTTGCATGACCTGTAATTAACTTGTAAGTTACTTTAAGGAGTAACACAATACTCTAACAAGTTACTTGTAAACATAATGTTACTCAACACTGCCCCTAACACAAAGTCTGAGCAACAGTAACAGCAACACTTACCTTAGAAAGCACCACTAATAACAAGACCAAAAGATGAAAATGTTATGGCACTAGATTTTTACAAATCAACTTCTTATAATGCACCCTCCTTCAACAGGCCAGCATTGCAGTTATGCACATGATTTTAGGCACCCGTTACTATCTGAAACACACCTCTATAATGGGACGGTGGTCCCAGTGGTTCAGTGTATGAACTGTGATAAAGATGGCTGTGTTTTTAGCACCGGTAAACAGCTAAACAGATTGCCACTACATAATCAAGGCCAATGAGCAACAAACAGGAAAGACCTCTTAACAAAAGGGATTCTGAGTAGCACTGAGAGTCAGATTGTGTCTCCTGACTTTCCTCTAAACAAGAATATTAACTCATTGTTTTCAAAAGTACTTAAAATGGGAAAAACTGCCACTGTTCTGCTGATCTGAGATGACAGTGCCACTCCACGTCTTCGTACCAAACTCACTGCAAGTCAAATGCTTCCTGAGGGGAAAGTAGAAATTAAATTCTGTGAGACAGTATCTGTACCTAGTATCTGTATCTCTCCTTTATACAATCACAGAGTCATGTCAGTGTTTTTGGAGTCAAAGACATGCCTAAAGAAATCCTGCCTTCAAAAATTATTATGTAATAAGTTAAAATCAAATATTTCACATCAACACAATCCCTATAAAGCTTTCCATGGAACATTTGTTTTAATGCTGTAAAGTAAATGCAGAGTAAACTCTGGCTAATTAGTTATGGTGGGGCGATATGTTACAATGGCTGGTTTTAATGATCTTCATTAAGTTAGTGGCATATCTGATGCTGAATTATGAGGCATATCAGATGATGAAATATGGGGCATAATAACAACATCTCGGAAAATAAGATCTTCTGAGCACAGGCTGCAATTATGACAATTAGCCAACAGTTTTATTTTTTATATTTTTTACATTTCCTGTGCCAACAAAAATGACATTCTACAAACTGATCCAAAGTCCCAAAATAAAGCAGCTTTCTGCTTTGTGTTAAGACACATTTCAATGGAGTGGCTTGACTTTGATGTTTGCAGTCACACATCTGCTCCCTTGTGGCACACACTGTAGTTAAAAATCCCATGGACTGCTAAATATCCAGTCCACAGAGGCAAACGTCAAAGAGCACAGGAAGGCCAGCTCCCCGAGGTGAGAGAGATAGAGGGGGAGATGAGGAGTCAGAGAGAGAAGAGAGACAAATGGGAACGATGGGGGGGTAGTTCAACAGCTTTCATAACAGTATCACTCTGTGGTAATCCCACCAGTAAACAGGCTGCAAATTCAAGTCTTTAAAAAAACAGACTGACTTGGCCGTGACTAGATCTCACACAATCATTAACAGAACCTGTAAAAAGCATTTCTGTTATACTTTTGTTTGGTACTGCATATCAGTCTCAAAACCAGACAACACAAGTGTAAAAAGACAGGGATAGTGTGTCAATGGGGTAGAATTTAGGTCAGGTAGAATTAAGGATATTGTAGCAGTATAACCCTAACCCACATATTCAATTGAAATCACAGCTCTGTGGGTTAGGCGTGATTATTTCCTGAACAGTCCAGGAGTAAAAATGGAAACGGTGTAGTGTAAATTCTCAGCACAGCACTGGTATTTACACTGTGATTTCCATTTACATGGTTATTGCATGTTACATAAGTTACAACAAGAAATGCTGTATATTTTAATGAAAATGCTGTGATCTTGACAAATTTTCACTTGAAATTACACTTTCTTTGAAATGTATATTTTCAACATGGAACTTTGAAAAAGCCTGTCACCATTCACTTTCATTGCATTGATTTATCCATATACTGAAAGGTGTACAACATCTGAGGCTCTCATTCTGCTTAGCTTTTTCTGTTTGTAACAACATAAGGGTGAGTACAGGATGACACAATTTAAATTTTAGGGTAAACTATCCCTTTAAATCTCACAAAATGCAGAATTTGGTCACATTGTAGGAAATATGCTGGCACTAGAATTCACCCATAGATATATTCATCAAAGCCGTTTAAATGCGGGCGTGCTAATGTAAAAACATGAGCTTCTTGAAACAGACTGACAAAAGAGCGGAGAGAATCTTGCATAGAGGTGCAAACTGACGGTAGACTCCTACTACATTTGCATCCAAACTAATACAGAACATTGCAGTAATCAGATAAATATGAGCAAAAAAAGATCTAGAGAAAGTAATTACAGACATCATCATGTATAACTGAAGAATGGCATGCCTTTAAGAGTCCCACTGTGATACTGATTCTATCACTGTCTGTACGTTCTCCACTTCAATGGGCAAACACTGCAGCCCATGTATTCAAACTGATTGGCTGGGTGGCCTCTAGCACAGTTGGAGGCTGTGCAGTACCTACTGCAGGCTGGAGCCACCGTCTGTCACTTTGCATCATGTCTGTGGTAACAATCTGCCCTCAGAATTGACAAGAGGAGGACATCACCCATGAGTACATCAAACAAGAAATCAAAATTCCTAAATGCACATTATTCCAAATATTAAAAAAAGTAACTTGCTCTTCTTCTGAAACAACTTTGCTGATATCACTTAGGATATGCAGTCTATTGGAAAATGTTAAAAAGCTATTATTTCACCAAATTCCTGGTGATGCCATGTGAGGATCAGATGCCAAGTGTGAACAGCGAACTCTGCACACTTTGCTAGTTTTAACACTTTTAACTATATAAGTGATATTCGATACACTGTTCCATAACTGTTCTAGGAGGACAAAATGTCAAAGAATTAAAAATCCTATGACACATTAAAAGACACTTACGTGATCATGTTGACACCCCCGAACAGGCCCCAAGCCAGGGAGTCGATGTTGTCTGAGAAGTGAGGGAATTGCGGAGAGAGATGCCAACCATGTCAGCAATGCTGACGAAGGTTATTGCTGAATTGGAGGATCTTGCTGTGATACATCAATCGATCACTGCTATGGAGATGAAATTCTCTGAGGTGGTTACAAGAGTGGGGGATGTCAAGAAATGGATCGATTATCTGGAGTCAGCGGAGAGGGAATTATCTGCTAATCCACTAGTGACCAAGGTGGATTTGGAGAGTGTCTGGGAGAAGTTGGAGGACATGGAGAATCGTAGCCGGAGGAATAACATCCGTATTGTTGGAATTCCTGAGGCCGAAGAGGGTCAGGATATGGTGAAATTCCTGGACAGGCTCTTTCCGAATCTGCTTGACATAACAGGCCATAAACTGGAAATCGTGGAAGCTCACAGGGTTCCTTCTCGGCGAGATGCGAAGGGAGGCAGGCCCCGATGAATTCTGGCCAAATTTCTAAGATAATCCGATAAAGATCTTGTATAATGTGAGGCGAGATGTAAAGGAAGGCTTTCTTTAATTTTCTTGTTCCCACACTTTGCGAAGTCGACAAGAGTGAAACGTGATCTATTCAAGGAATGCAAGAAACTTTTACATCAACAGAAGTTTGCTTTTGCACTGATATTCCCGGCCAAATTGAGAATAGATGCCAAGGATGGCCATAAAACATTCAATGCCCACAGCAAGCAATGTCCTTCGTAAAATCAGTGGAGTAAGTTATCTTGTGGTATTCACATTTCAGCCGAATGCACAGACTCACTGAACATCCACTTGACAGTTTGAGGAAACTTGAGCACCAATTTGTTTTCTTTTTGTCCTCTTTGTGTGTATGACTCCTATTGGCTGGAGTTTGTTTTGTGGAGTATTCTTGCAAGACATTGGAATGATTAGGTCATTTGCAGCCAAATGGGCCAGCTCACTGAACATTTGTTTGACTGAGGAAACGGAGCACCCTTTTTTTCTTCTCTCTTTTTGTGCTGGTTCTGCCTAGTGGCAGAAGTTCATTTTGTGGACTAACAACCTTCTGGACAGTTTTGTGGATGAATCTATATGCTCTGTGTTTATTCCACCTATTGGCTGGAGTTGTTTCATTTGTTGATTAATTCTGTCTCACAAAATTTGCATAGAAACACCGGACTTGAGCAATCCGATGGAAAAGATGTCACGGGGGTTCCCGTAGGCATGCATGTACAGTTCGAGTTTAAGGGGTGGACGCCTGTTGGTGCTGTCATGCGCGGGGTCAATGCACACGTTTTTCTTTCTGTTTGTTTGGTTCTGGGGGGACGTTTGGGGTTTGATTGTTGCACTAATGTTGGAATGTGGTCTTTATCATTTTGTTGTTGACACACAATCTATTTTTTCATATGTCAAAATGTCAAATGTTAATATGAGTGGATTGTCTCTCTCCATGTGGAATGTGAATGGGTTCGGGCACCCCATAAAAAGGAGGAAGGTTATTTCTATTCATAAGCATAATAGATATCATATACTGTTTCTTCAAGAAAGGCATCTTTCCCAAGAGGAAGTTGAAAAATTTGGGAAGATATGGGGTGAAAATATTTTGTGCTGGTTTAAGTAAGAGCAGGGGAGTCATTACACTTATAAGCAAACATCTAAAATTCAAATGTCTCAAAAAGATTAAAGATATATTAGGAAGAGTCATTATTGTTTTAGCTGAAATTCAGGGGCAAAGTCATATTTTGGCTAATACATTTACATTTACATTTATGCATTTGGCAGACGCTTTTATCCAAAGTGACTTACAGTGCACTTATTACAGGGACAATCCCCCCGGAGCAACCTGGATTTAAGTGCCTTGCTCAAGGACACAATGGTGGTGGCTGTTGGGCTCGAACCAGCATCCTTCTGATTACCAGATTACCAGTTATGTGCTTAGACCACTACACCACCACCACTCCTAATACTTATGCACCTAACGTTGATGATCAGGGATTTTTTTTATAGATCTTGAAGGGATGTTGCAAGCCGCTGGCACCCATCATATACTATTGGGAGGAGACTTTAATTTTTTGATGGACTCAGTCCTTGATCATAGTGAAGCAAAAGTGTGCAAGCCCCCAAGGGCAACATAGACACTTCACAGTATGTGAAAAAATCTTTTGAACTCATCAGATAGGGACTGTAAATCTTTTTCCATCAGTCCATAACATTTACTCTAGAATAGATATTTTGTTTTTACATCCAAGTCCCTAATTTCATCTGTTGCTGATTGCTTAATTGGAAACATTTTAGTCTCAGATCATGCCCTGGTGTGTTTAGGGGTATTGACACATATGGAGAAAAGGAAATAATATAATTAGCGCTTTAAATGTATCCCTTTTGCAAAGAGGGTGTCTGCAGCTTGGGGGGGCTGTAGACTACCACAAAAATGGTACAAAGTAGATGTGCAACTGTAAACACCTGAAAAATGTAGACCTAAAAATCCCAAATTGCTGTGTTATATTTTCAAATGATCTCAAAGCTCAGTTTTCATAAAGGTCACTGAGTGTAGCAACAGACGCAAGTATATTGCCTCCAGAAAACTTCACTGAAGGAATGGTGAAAAAAATTAAATAAAAAAAAAAAACTCTTGTATGTATCTGGTAAGATGTTTCCCAGCTTTGTCCCCCAACGCAAAGTACTGCATATCTGTCTAGCCCTGAATATCCAAAACTCTACCTTCTGTGACAAAATATTATTGTATCTATACTTTAGCGAGTCAACTCTCCAAGACCATTGGATGACATTCGACAATTCAGCTCCGTTTCGGGCACTTTTAATACTCTTTTTCAATTCTATGAATTCCTGTACTTTGATATTTTTTATAAAAAAAAAAAAAAAAAAAGGCATAATGTATGATCCGCCTCCTAAGAACTGCCTTCCATGCCATGCCCATAGAGGACACTTAGGACCAATTGGTTTCTACATAAACATTGACTTCTGCCTTTAACATTTGTTGAAATGCTGGGTCCTGTAGAAGGGATGTATTAAAGCGCCATCTATATGATTTTTTTCTCTATATGAGGCAACATCTCTAAACACTCAAAAGCATGATCTTAAACTAAAATGTTCCCAATTGAGCAGTCAGTGGCAGATGGAATAAATGAATTTTTTTGAGTAAATGTTATTAACTGATGAAAAAAGGTGTAGTCCCTCCCAGATGGATTCAGAAGTCTCCAAAAGTCTGTAAGGCTAAGATTTGTACACAACCTCTGTAATGTCAATATTGCTCTAAAGGGTGTGCACACCTTTGCATCATTATGATCAAGGACTGGATCCATTAAAAGTTAAGTCTCCACTCAAAACCATATCATTAAGGATCCCAGCTGCTAGTAGCTTTCAAGATCTATAAAAAAAGTTCTGATCATTAGCGTTGGGTGCAAAATATTAGTCCAAATAAGATTTTGCCCCTGTATTTCAGCCAAAACAATAATGACTATCTTTAATCCGTTTGAGACATTTTAATTGTAAATGCTTATTCATCAATGTGATGACTTCCCTGCTCTTACTCGAACCAGCACTAAAAAACACATGCCCACTCCATGCCCTGATAAGTTTTTCAGCTTCCTGTGAAGAAAGGTGCATTTCTACACTAAATCAAAGTTTTTACGCTTAAGAAAATATACCACTTTCCTTCTTTTTATAGGGTGCCCCAGTCCATCATTATTCCACGTGGAGAGAAACATTTTACCTTTATATTATATAAATTACATAGACCACTATCCAACATTGATGTCACCACAAAATCCTTAATAACCCACAGAACAGAAAAAAGACGTGCTTTAACCTTGCACATAACATTCCCAGCTGGTGTCCATCTCTCAGAAATCTGACTGTTCATGCATGCTCATGTGATTTTCCGCTACATAATTGCTACCAGAGTTCACACACACACACCACGCTGATTGGGCGGACTCAGCGTCCGGCGTCCATCGTAACAGCCCGGCCCCACGCTCTTCCTAGTCACCCTCCTCCGGGGAAACCTCCAGTATGACATACTCCCCTCCCCTACCTTCCTGAAGGGGAGGTGTTGCCCTTCCGGCCGTCTTTCTCCTGGCAGGTCTTCCCCACCTCACTGGAGCCATGGGAGATGAGGGGAGGGAGAAGGAAGCAAGAGACAGAGAGAACAAAAATTGCTCACCGGTCCCCGGACATGCCGTTGCCTGGTCCTCAGCCACTCCTCCGCCCTCTGGTGAACGACAGCCGCTCCTCCCCTGGCGGACGGCAGCGAGTCCTCCGAGCCCCACAGGCAGAAGCCAGTGGGCAGACAACAGAAAAACAAACCCTCTCAAGTTGCATCAGTAAAATGTACAATGTGTCATCTGTATTGTTGACTGAGTGCAGGCAAAATTACCCACTCACACCATTGATTTAATGTAGGACTTGTCATGGGCATTTAAAAGTCTTATTACCATCCTTGATGTCAATTCTCAGCTTAACAGGATAAAGCAGTCTGAAGCTTACTTTCTGTTGGTGCAGTAATTTTTTACACTCTTTTGGTCTGTGCCACTTTGCTTGTGTAGCTCTAGAAAAGTCCAGAAAAATACCTGTTCCACATCAGCCATGGTAGCAGGTGGGTTAGCCTGTTGTTCTCTTACGGCCAACTCCAGAAACTCTACTTGTTTTTCCAACATTGTCCATTCTTGTGAACAGGGTGGAAATTTTCGCCTCCATAGATATGGTCACTCGACGATTTCTGCAAAGCCCCCCCATGTTGGTCGAGATTTTCGTTAGTGCTGCATGAATGTCAGAGATATCACGACCTATGTCATGAAGCTTGTCGTCAATATCGACTGGACCGACTGTGAGAACACAAGTGTGTTTTAATGTCCCTACAGGCCGATGATTTAAAAACTTTCAACATCCTGCCCTCACAGCACAGTTTAACAAACAAAACTATTAGTTCTCACTGGTTAATTAAGAAATATCACATGACCAAGTGTGCGATATGGCCCTACATCAGCACTGCTGCGATTCGGCCATGGCCTCGTGTCATAGGTAAATCAAAGCAATGCTGTGTGATATTGGTTATATACAACAGTTCAATGAACAATTCAATTATAAAAAAATTGTAAAAACTGAGTAAGGTCACAAAAAATACATATGTGCATTTGTCTGTCATGCCCTTCTGTTATTCTTTGCTGTTAATCACTAATGTTAGGGCGGTCAGCCTCTCAGGTTATGAAAAAATGGCAGACAATGGGGGTGTTGTGTGGTTTTGAAAGCGAGATAAAACTCCTGCTAATTGTAATAATGTTATACATGTAATATGGAGACTGTTAAAGTATCTCCATTGTTTCATTTCATGTTGACCACTGGGCTGTTATTGTGCTGTGAGTTCAATTGGCTTTTAAAAGACCAGGGGCTCATGGGAGAACAGTGTACTGCTTTTCACAGGCCCTTTGTGTTGGTTGTAAAGGGATGCGTAAATGGAAAAACTCAATTATTACTGAGGAGGGATCTCTTTTCTGTGGAGCACACAGTTGCTAAACAGATTAAACAGGAGCCGGTCACACATCTTCTATCTAACACACACTGACACATATGCGCTAAACAGGCACAAAGACAGGGTTCAGACAGGTTACCTCAACAAACCTAGTTAACAGAACTCCAAACTTAAACTAATTTGTATTCTGTGTGAAAAGATGCACCTATCCAGAATGCGTATGTACTGCCTGTTCCTCTCACACCACAGATTGATTCTGGAATCATAAATTATGGATGCTCATTGCATAATCAATGGTTTATAATAACAGCCGGCACAAAACAAGATCAGAGTTTGTCACACAAGGGCAAAACCTCGGCTCTCAAAATATCCACTTTGGCAGAATGGGACAAAGGTCAAATTCTTGTGTACATGTGACGCAAGCATATCCGGTTTCCTCTTAAAAGTGACATAAAATTATATTAACTGTATTAATTGTGGAATGATTATGACACCACTGACTATGATGCACGGAGCGCTCTGGCACGAGACCCTTTCTCTAGCGCTAGCTCTCTCCTTTTTCAGACAGCTGAACTGGCTGTTTCCATGGAAAGGGGGAGGCGTCCCGCTGCAGTCAGTCAAGAGCAAGCCAAAATCGCTGACAGCATAGTATAAGCAGCTGAGAGCCAAAAGCACAACAGGAAACAAGGGCAATGGCTTAATTTGCCTTTTGTGGAATTAAAATGGAAATCTACAGTATATATCTGCTTGTTTTTTGTTTTGTTTTGCACATTTCTGTATTTGGCATTGATCCAACTGAGCAGTAATTGTAGATACACTACCATTCAAAAGTTTATGGTCGCATACTCATTCTTTACTATTATTCTAAAATGTGAATAAAATAAAATAAAGTCAATATGACTATGGAATAACAAATGGACATATGGGAATTATGTTGTGACTAAAAAAAAATCCATAATAAATAAAAACTTTGTTATATTTTAACATCTTCAAAGTGGCCACACTTTGCCTAGATTTTGCATAAATGTACTCTTGGCATTTTCTCAACCAACTTCTTGAGGCATCACCCTGAGATGCATTTTAAACAGTATTGAAGGAGTTCCCATCTATTCTGGGCACTTGGTGGCTGCTTTTCTTAATTATTTGGTCCAAGTCATCTATTTCACAAACTTTTTTTATATATAAAATTTTAGTTTTTATTTAAGATCATGAGAAACATTTCATGCAAGTGACCCCAAACTTTTGAATGGTAGTGTATGTGATCTAGGCACATCTAAACCTGACATTGTCACAACATATTCTGAATCCTAAAAAGGTTTGGAAAGCAGCGTAAATCCTTAACAGTACGTGTCATCTGGCATCTTTACAACTGTAAACGCGCATGTATAATATTATGTTTTTGCTCATGTACTGAGCAATAGATTATAGTGTACAGACTATACACACTTTACATACTGTATTACAAACATGCCCCAAAGCAGTTGCTCTCTCGGGCGTTGTAAGCGTCATGGAGCGGATTTCTTCCACACCAGACATGCACAGAGAAGCAGTAAGAAGCAATGCACGTGTCGCGGAAACCATTTTAATTCTCTGGTGCGAGCCTCTATGAAAACCTTCAGTGAGTAAACTAGATTAAAACCACATTAAACGGCCGATATTCTGAACAACGTTTAAAAAAAATTAACAGGATTTGTGTGACGTGAACCAATATAGGTAAATCAGCAGACACAAATCACCACCCTTAAATTACCATGAATTTAGTATAGTAACACCAACTGTAAGCCTATTAACTATAGTATTTTAGGAAATAATATATTCACAATAAATATCATCATATAATTATTACATTTCTATTAAATGTATAATATATTACATGGGAGTGATGGAATAACATTCATTTTTATTGGAACTATGGCAGTTGTGTTTTTATGTTTTTTATATTTATAGTTTTTAAATTGTGTTTAGGCTACTGGTTTTCATTACATCAAATGCCATAGTTTGTTTTATAGAAGTCATGTTCCATCTAACATTGGAACATAAAAACTAAAATAATACAAAGAAAAAGAAACTATGGTAAATTATACAGGGGTAAATGGAAAATGGATTCAATGGCTTTAAAGCCTGTTCTCTGTTCTCTTCAAATTCTCTCTGATTGTAGAAAAATATAACTTTTTTTTTTGCTTCCAAGAGATCACAATCAGATTTTATCTAACTAGACAATGATGACTCTTAAGACATTACGGTTTCATTTTTGTGTTAATGCATGATTTTCTGTAAAGCTGCTTTGAAAAGATGTGTGTTGTGAAAGGCGCTATACAAATAAAAATTACTTGACTTAAATCAACAAGATACTGATGAAAGGAGTCCCAATTCAGTCACAGAATAATTTTGCCCCATCTAAATTAGGTGTTAACGTTTTACCCTTTAAAAGAAGTTATACAGTAATAAATGATTTAGACCTCTTAAATTTTCACAGTTTGTTTTGTTGCAGCCTTATGTCAAAATGCTTTAAATTAAAAAAATATATAAAATCTACACTCCATACCCCATAATGACAACGCAAAAAACAGATTTTTGATAACTTAGCACATTTATAAGATAAGAGAGGTGACCAAGAACCCGACGGTCACTCTGGTTGAGCTCCAGAGTGTGTGGAGATGGGAGAAACTTGCAGAGGGACAACCATCATTGCAACACTCCAACGATCTGGGCTTTATGGCAGAGTGGCCAGACGGAAGACTTTCCTCAGTGCAAGACAGAGAAAGAAAGCCTGTATTGGAATTTGCAAAAAAAAAAAAAGCACCTAAAGACCTCTAGGACAGTGAGAAACAAGATTTTCTGGTCTGATGAATCTGATTGTCCTCAATTCCAAGCATCATGTCTGGAGGAAACCAGGCACCGTTTATCACCTGCGCAAAACCATCCCAACGGTGAAGCATGGTGGTGTAGCATCATGCTGTGGGGTTGTTTTTTAGCAGCAGGGACTGGTGGACTGGTCAGGGTTGAAGGAAAGCCAAACGCAGCAAAATACAGAGAACTTTGTGGCACCGGTGCCACCGCTTTCAAAAGGTAGTCTAGAGCCCAGTAAATACTTAAGTACTTATTTTCCATGCATTGTAAATGACTTACTCCATGACAGATTCTATGGACAATTATTTATTATCATGAGACTGTCCTCCTTTCATTATCCACATGCATCTCTACTGCTGAGACTCACATTTAATCTCAGTTTCTCTGACAACTATATCTACTGCTCCTCTTAGCTACACGACTACGGTCAAAATCTGTGTCACCAATTTTTAACACAAAGTCTTATCCTTTCGTTTCAGTCTCGTCTTACAGCCTGGTTCTCTGACAAGCAATTGTTCTCTAACTCTCAACTCTCACTGGGACCTTTACAGAAGTAAACAGTCATCTGAAAACATGAATGCTCTTCAAGGCAAAAAACCCTCTAAAAGAAAACAAATAATTTAATGAACATACTTCAAGTAGTTTTTGAATAACAATTATAACAACATGCATGACAAGGTAGAGCTACTGATCTTATGTTAGCAATTCACAAATAATGTAATTTTAATGTAATCTTGGTAACACTTAATAAAAATGTTTAATTTCTTTACCATTAGTTAATGCATTATGTATCATGAACAAACAATGAACAATTCTTTTTTTTACATCATTTATTAATCATAATGTTAGTTAATAACTATACAATTGTTCATTGTTAGTTCATGTTAGTTCATTGTGCATTAATGTGCATTAACTAATACAACTTTTGATTTAAAAAATTTATTAGTATGTTGTAACTAACATCAAGTTCATTAGTTCATGTTAACTACAGTAATGTTGTTAAATAAATGTTAACAAATGGAAACTTTTTGTAAAGTGTTACCATAATTTTACTTTGAGCATAAACGTATAACTGCAGCATAAACCTTGCAAAAAAGTGGCAATGGGCACTTTAAGTACACACGTGCCATCAGGCTGCTGGCTATTTGACATTGGTATCTGGCAAAACCAGGCAGCATAAAAAGTAATCCACATGAATCCAGTCGATCAATTAATGTATTCTGAAGCAAATCGATAGGTTGGTTTAAGAAACAAATCGATAATTAAAACTTAATTAACTTTTTAAAAAAAAATTGCGCATTCACACAAGTTGGAAGAACGGTTTGCATACAACAGAGGAACGAATGCCACGTGAGAGTTCGTTTATTTCAAACAGCATCCAGTGCTCATCAGAAGCAATGATTTAAAGTTAATAAAAAAATGTATTATTGATTTGTTTTTAACACAAACCTATCGATTTGCTTCAGAATACATTAATTGATCGACTGGACTACATTTATGCTGCCTAAATATACCTTTTGAATCATCAAATAGCCAGCAGCCTGATGGCACTTGTTTACTTAAATTAAGGGCCTAAGAGCTTCAACATTTAGCTAAAAATCTTAATTTGTGTTCTGCTGAAGAAAAACAGTCATACACATCTGGGATGGCATAAAGGTAAGTGAATAATGAGAGAATTTTCATTTTTGGGTGAACTATTCCTTTTAATGAACACGTGTCAACATTAGACAACCACAAATTGTCCAAATGATTTGCCTTCATTTTGAACACCATTTAAAGTTTTTTATCAATTCAAACCCAACAAACTTCTTTTTGTGAAATGCTTAACTTGAAGCATCCAATTGCTTTCTTTAAAATCACTTTTATGTGGTTTGATGTTTTTTTTTCTAATGCAATGGCATTCAGACATTTAGAAGTGGCTCAATTGTCCAAATACTTTTTGGGGCCACAGTACGGTAGACTTGTGGCGAGCTCAAAAACATACAAGCATAACAAAAGCTTATCAAAATAATGAAAAAGCCCTTAGGGAGAGTGCAGAAAAAGAAATAAAACCAGTAGATGTTTACATGTTTTTCCCCTATAATAGCAAATGAAAGAGGGTATATACAGCTTCAAAGGGCACATATTCCCTTGACACAGAGAAAATAACAACCACAGCTGCTGTGTTAGTTATATATTCTGCTAACATAAAAGTTATACAGACCTGCCATGTTTCACTTAAAGTCTTCTATTGCTAAAAGCAGAACATCCCCCTCCTGGACCCTTGGCTGGTTATACTGCATTAGCTAATAAGGATAATACCATTTGTTGGCTGTCTAGAGACAGCTCTTTCAACACACATAAATGTCACTATTCCCTTAATTCTGAGTGCATGTCCTTTAATTAACTGCATGGAAACTGTATCTTAAGAGAAAAAAAGTGCTTTTATACATTAAATGGTTTAATTTACTCTACTAAAGAAGCAGACATGAGCAAAAGTATCAAAAGGAGACCAAACAAAAGGAAGCTGATTAATAGGATTCCTAATAAAATATTTTAACCTAATGAGTAATATCCACTAGCTGTTAACACATTATCCATTACGATAAACTCAATATTATCTAATGCAAGACTATAAACAAATGTTAAGAACTGGCGAATGCAAATATGTAGTCCACAAATCAGACATTGAAAAACATCCCCTTTTAATGTATATGGGGATACGGTCCAGATCAGGGTCTGAAATTAAGTGGGGCTAGGGGGCAAGAGTGCCAACGATAATGACAAATATGACCCTGGAATTCAAAATGAGGGGGCCAGATTTACCCTCATGCCTGACATTTGGTTTTAAAGGTGAAATTACCCACTGTAAAAATGGGCCTCTTGATGACCAAGTTTCATAATCACCTTTGGTTCTCATATTAAGACTACATCATCTATATGCACAAAACAAAGACAACAGATAATATTTACATAAAAGACAACAGATGTGTTACACTAGTCTGGTTAATACATAAGATAAGGAACACAAGAGTACATGGAGTTCTCTATCAGCCTGTGAGCTCTGCACCAACCCCTTAATGCACAGTGACCCTTGAATAATCTGAACTTTGATCTTCCCGAAAACACTTGTTTTCTTGGAAACTGACTAATCATGTGATCTGAACATTTTCCAATACTAGTTGACCTATTACCCTTTCAAAACAACCTACACATTTGTAGGTTGATATGTAAATGTGACGTAAATGTTATGTAAAGAGTACATCACTCACTTTGCAAAAACCTATAAATTGTTTTATTTTTTTTTATGGAGTCCACGCATTCACTGCGTGATGTAGCCAAGTAGGATAGACTACTGCATGTGCGCATTGAGAGTGCACACTTTCACTGTGTGACGTAGCCTATTAGAATGCAGTGTGCTAGTACAGGCATACATGGTCGCTGCACAAGAGAATTAAAGGGCTAGTTCCCCCAAAAATAAAAATTCTCATCATTTACTCAAACTCATGATAAACCAGGTGTGTATGACTTTCTTCACTAGACCACATTTTAAGAAAATCTGAAAAATATCTTAGCTCAGTAGGTCCTTAATATGCAAGTGGATGGTAATTTGACTTTTGAAGGTGCAAAAAAAGAATAAAATTATAATAATTTCAGTCAGCATAAACATAATCCATAGTGATTCCAGCGGTTAAATGAGTGTCTTCTAAAAGTGATACGATTGGAAAAAGATAAATATTTAAAAACTTTTTTCAAAAGTCTACATCATCCTTACGGTACGCAGCAGTATGTGCAAGTGACATACTTAAAAGTAATTATGTCTGAGCTTTATAACTTCTTTAAACACCTTCAACAGATGGCATGGTGACGGGGTAACTCACCTTGGTGGTGTCATCATGTGACCGCTGGTAGCGTTTCCAGCGGCAGCCATATATCCCAGTCAGACATGACAAACACATCTGTCTCTCATAGACCTGTAAGGGTTGGTGCTTCACCATGCTCCTTCAATCCAGACTCCACTCCCCCTCACTATCATCCCACTGACAGCCAAGGACCCTGCACAGACACAGAGGGCAATGAATAAACAAACAATAGATTAGCATTAGCACCATTTGAAGCTAACTGAAACAGCTGACACTCATAAACCCATATGAGCGGATGTGTGGAACTATGGGTCTATTTCCAACACTGTCACTATGCAAAGCTGTTCAAGGTCTCCTAAATACTGTAGGTACAGAATTCCTGAACCTGATCACAGTATTCAATTTAATCATTTCTTTTGCCATTTAATGCTTATTTGGCACAGCCAACAAGGGTGTTCATTTTTTTTTTGGCATTTTTATTGATAGGGATAATCGACAGACAACAGGAAATGATGGGCAGGAGTGTGGAGAATAAAATCAGGCAATGATGCAAACTGGACTCGAACTCTGTTTCCCTGCATTGACACCAACAATTGACTAGTCCAAGCTCGACTAGTGTGTCTAGATTTTTCTCATATTTGTTTTAAATATGATATTTTTAGTAATTTACTAAGTGTAATAACAGCGTGCTATGCTTTTGTTGGTATACTGTTTGCTGTAAAACTCTCTCAGAAAAGTAATCTTCAGAGTATACTATATGCAATAGTGCTGATGCTTTCTTCTGTCTATAGGTCTATAAACCAGTCTGTGGAATGGAAGAGGACCTCAAACCGGCCTTCCATTCATGTGCGTCTGGCACCAGATCTACACCGCTCCATTAGTAATTGTTGCTGAACTACTCAAGATAATAAAATCACATTCCTGCAGCTTCAGCTCAGAGATTTTCCACTGTTTATCAGTCACAGTAAAAGAGGTACTAAGCTTCTGTGAGTCTTATCGTGGATGACAGGGTGGCTCTGGGAGCAGCCAAAACAGTCATCTAAGGAGACCATAAATTCCAGCTCAGTGGATATACATTCACAGAAGTGCTTTCATGCTTAACAAGAATAAGAATTGTATGTCAAAGGCCACGTCCACACTAATGCATTTTGGTTGAAAATGCATTGATTTTGCTACACTGAAACAGTGTTTTCCGCTAACAAAAATGGAGACTATTGAAAACGGTGACATTAGGAAACGAAAACAGTTTAGTATGGACGTGGCATAAAGGTTGGATTGCACTGCCCCAAAAAACTCCAATGAGTCAAAAGTTGCCAGTTGGATTAAGGGAGTGTTCAGTCCAAACAACTTTTGCGCTAAAGAAAAAGAAGCTAAATGCAGGGTGGCGAACAGAGCAGGGGTCTGTTGCATAAACATAGCCATTTAAGACTGCGTTTAACAATTACTCTGACTAAACAAGACACCAGAGAAAGCCTGTTGCATAAAACAAGTACCCAGTTGTACTTGGTAAGACGGTCTTAAAAATAAATAAATAAATAAAATTCTAACAGAGGGTGCTCAGTTTTCATTTTCTGAAAATATTTGCTTTTTAGAAGAAAACAATGCTTCAAAACCAATTCTAATGAATAAATGTAGTTATTTTAACCCAAATAATAAGAGACTATTTAGCAGAGATGGGCCACTACTATTAAAATAAATGTGAGAAATCGGAATGCCCAACTGATGTAGAAAGAAAGTCCCGCATTAGAGGTAAAAGAGCCAATCAGCTTTTAGATATAGACATTGTCTGTACAATCAACTCGAGACTGTGCATGCACATTAGATATACAAACGGAGAACATTTAGTTTTTTGAGCTTAATCAGAGGTAAAATATTGATGTACAATTTATGATACCGATGTTGTCCGATTTAACTGCTGATTTGAAATATTTTCTTGATCGTAATCTTGACCAACATTTTTGGAGATTTCAGTCTTTCCCCATTCAAGTAGATAGGAGCTGCCCAGGAGTGTTCCAAAGATGGCTGCCGAGTGAACTGACTTGCTTAAAAGACTTGTTGTATCCAAAATCGCCCCCATCCACTTTAAAGTGAAGAGTGAATGACCAATTGTTTTTTTTTGGTCTTTGGTCTCGAGCTTTAAATTTTGGTCCTGTGCAAAGTTTTTGTGAAACTGACTGAAAAGGTTTAGATAACTAGGCCTAACTTGTAAGACTGGCTTAAAACAGTTTATGCAACTGGGCCCAGAACACTGGTCTCGAGCTGAAGTTTTTAAGTTGTGCGAGACACAGTACAACGGTCAAAGACATCCATTTAGCGCATATCTACATAGAAAAAACAACTGAAAAACAGTACAGATGGGTGCAAAAACATGTTTGTGTGAATGGCCCCTTGACAATGTTGATTTGTTTGTAATTTTGCCCAACAAACACCAACAAGATTAACAGACTGATCCAACAAAATCCAACAACTTGAAATGCAGATTATTTTTTAGTAAAAATTGTGACATCTGCTGCATATTTATGAGTGCTATAAGAGAAGGTTGTTCAAAGTGGCAGGCATTCATGCGAAAGCGTACATTGTTTTTAGCGCTAAACAATGTAAGCTTTTTTCTTCATACAACATGAGGGTGAGTAAATGTGAGAATTTATTTTTTTATTTTTGGGTGAATCATTCTTTCATTTAAGAAACAATAACAACAGCTTGGAATGTCAAATTGAAAATAAAAATGTTCATGCCTGCAAATGACAATCTTGGCAGAAACATAAAAATTACATAATCAGACTAGCATTCTTGGCAACTATATAAATAAGCATGGCACATATCTTCATGTACCCTCTCTGCTAAATGAAGCATTGCTGAGTGCAACCCAATGCTAATAAAGGACATTTTGACATTTGAAGGAGAGACCACCAACAGCCCATCCTTTGCAGTGCACTGCTGAGAGGTGTATCCGGCATTTAAAGTATCCAACAGAGCATAGGGAGTAATTTCCGCCACCAAGGTCTCATGTGAATGCGCTATAACCCTCCCCCAGCTTAAGAGAATGTTTTATTGTTTTATTAATACGATCCAATGAGGCATGGCTCAGATTTATAAAGTCAATGACATAGGAGGTAATGATTGTAGGGATAAGGATAAGCCACTGTTATGTACCGGTGATGAAATGCAATCATCAGCTGTTCTTTGTCTGAACACAACACTCAGAAAGGGAAAACAGCTATTACACAAAACCACGATGAAGTCACATTGCAGTCAACTGCAGTCTTTAAAGGGCAGTGGAGAAGGTCTACAAAACTCTATACTTTCATTGAATATGTCACAATTCAACAGTGTCACCAGTCCCCTTAATTATCAGGTAAAAACGAGACTGTCTTCAGTGGAACACAAAAGGAAATGTTAGGCAGTAAATGATGTAACTGATAACAGAATTTTCATTTTTGGGTGAACTATCCCATTAACCCACCCCCAACCTTTCCTGTCATCTTTGTTTTGACACTAATGCTCACCCTAACCCTTACAAACTTTCCTGCAAACTAATTGACTCTTGCTCCATATTTTTAAGGCTCTGAGATGGGTGAGACAGAAGGTTTAGGAAGAACAGTTTCCTTTCTGCTGCCTCATTTCCTATTGTCAGAAAAATAGCCTCCACTAAAGGACACGGTTCAGCAATTTGAATCTCGCACTACGTTATAAAGGAAAGAAACTGAAAAACATTAAATGAATATTGAGCTGTATCTTATTGTACATTCCCAGTCTTAATGTGTACAATTAATTGGTGTATGTTATCTAAAAAAAAAAAAAAAATTATAAACAATAAAAAAAAACCTGTGTCATCATAATCATTAATCAATCAAAATGAAATAACTTGCTCTGCATCTAAAACAACTTTATTTTTAGGCTGACTCAAATCACTCAAATTTTTCACCCCCTTCCCTCCAACCACTTGGCTCCATATGTTAACACCACTTTTTATTACCCAATTAATTTGTGATCAAGTTCTGCCCTAGACTTTTTCTCATTGAATATCCTGTTTTATGTGGAAATATGTCAGACTACAGAAGTAAAATAGGTTGCGAATAACATTTCATGTTATTAAATAATAATAAAAAAAATAAAATTAAATAATAATAATTAAAGGAATAGTTCACCAAGAAATTATCATATTTTATTCACCCTCAGACAATCCAAGATGTGTATGACTTTCTTCTGCAGAATGCAAACAAAGATTTTTAGAAGAATATCCCAGCTCTGTAGGTCCATACAATGCAAATTAATGGTCACCAGAATTTGAAGCTCCAAAAAGCACATAAAGGCAGCATAAACCAACATGATCCATATTCAGACTCCAGAGTTTAAATTCAAATGCGCATCAAAACAGATGAAAACATCAGTCATAGAGATGGTAGAAATGTTTTGAAGTTGCCAATTCAGAATATTTTGCCTTTATAAAGTATTTTATACAACCAGTTTCATTATTTTGTCCATCATAACATTACTGTTCTAACAAACTCTAGTCTGCTGACGAACTCACATGCCCATAAAGTGGTGCTTCATCACCATGGAATTAGTTGGGTATTCTGGGGCCCCTGACTTGATAGTGCTTTAGGCACCATTTCTATTAAAAAATACAGTTTTGAATTTGTTGTCAGGGCCCCCCTGGACCTGTGGGCCCCTAGAATCATTACCACTCATAAAACATTCAGTCGGTGAACCAGAAAATTAATGCATAGCTAAGAGAGTTGCATATATCAGAAATATCCACAGTCGCTAATGCTAATGAAAGAATGGAATGCAACAGGTGTTTTGTTTTACACACAGATTAAAAGAGGTTTGTTTGCACACAGCATAGAGTTACAGATTTTATAATCAGATGTGGCTTACTTGTTGCGTTTCTCTCATGAAACATAAACAGAATATGAGTGTGGCAGCGGGGACATGGTCAAGCATCTGTCCGGGGAGAGAGAAAGCAGTAAGGGCGCTTACACCTGAGCTAGATTATGTCTAACACATGTCTCTAATTCCAGTGAGCATGGGGAGAGTGGCATAGAAGCAGAGAAGGAGAGAGAGCCTGAGTCCAGTCGGATCGTGAAGCTAATGAGTTGTTCTGTAAAGCTGGAGTTGTTATTGTGAAAGAGAGCGCTTATAACACTTTCACATCTGTGCATGATGCGTGCGCTCAACTTGCACATGCACGTCTACAAAATAAAATGAAGCGCGATCATTTTGATCGTAAAAATTTATGTTTTACACAAGTAAGAACAGAACCGACGTTATAATTGTATAGTTATAAAGAGCAATTCCTTGAAAAATAATGAGTAATTCTTTGCATCACTTCATAAAGTCACATCCAACACAAATTAGCAAATTAATCAACATTATGCCACAATTGTTGTTGACTGAGCTTAACTTCTATTGAACCCAGAACTTTGAAGTCCTTTTGTACTATAAATCTCACATTTCACTTTTCACTACTACATTCTTCTTTTCACATTCTTCATGCATATTGCCACCTGGTAAGTTTTTGCACCCCCACTTATATCGCTTCTGATGACATGGATTTAACAACTGGAGTTGTATGGATAACTTGTATGCTGCCTTCATGTGCTTTTTAGAGCTTCAAAGTTCTGGCCACCATTCACTTGCATTATATAAACCTACAGAGCTGAGATATTCTTAAATACATCTTCAGTGTTCTGCAGAAGAAAGAAAGTCATAAACATCTGGGATGGCATGAGGGTTAGTAAATTATAAGAGAACATTAATTTGTGGGTGAACTATTCCTTTAAGAGTGGTCTTGGGTTGAAATCACATGTCTCTGAGTTAATCTACAATTATAACTTAAATGTGTTTATAACATAACAAGGTCACTCTGTCACAATGAGCGCAAGACGATGGAGTTAAACCATTTATAGTATTGCTGTAATCTAAACAAGCCCCTGTGCCATTACTGAAGATGCCATTGTAACAGGTCCAATTTGGGGAGACATTTAAAGTCACCATAGGCAATCAAGGTTTCCTCGAACTGATGCGCTACAAATTACTGCTATTGCAGCTTGACAAATAAAGAGACAGTTGCAGAAAATGTGAATAATAAACTCTTAGCTCTAGTGAAAGGTATTTAGTTTAGTTTCAATAGCAAGACACAGTATAAAGCTTAACAATTTACAGGATGAATGTGTTTTGTTTTAACTTGGTAGATATCTTTTTCTAAATTGTTCTCAGATTCATTTAATGCACCGTGAATAAACATTTACAATATGTAAACGTCACACAGTTTGAAAATATAACAAAAACTTAGGCCACGTTTACATGCATTCATTTTGCTACGTTTATGCATGTCACACAGAAATAGCGTTTTCTCCACTGAAAATGTAGCATTTAATTTTTATACTAAATGACAGCAAGTAAGTGACTAACTATTCCACCCTTGTCAATCTCTTTGGAGATATCAATGCTTTTACTAAACATGGTAGTAGAGATGATGAAGATGCTACAGACTCATATTAGCAGGTTGTTTATGTCCGATAACTCCACTCACTCACTCCCTATTTAAAAGCTAAAGATATTCAGGTCACCATCTGTTTGCTCAAAACTGCCAAATACCTCGCACAAAGCCCAAACTAAAATACTCCCTTACTAAGGCGTAGGTGTAACCTCACAGATTTAATATGTCTGGAAGGATACTTGCAGTCCTGTTTAAAAACACTTCAGTCTGGAATTTACAAAGACCACAAACAGTTCAGACCTGACTTTATCCATAGTACCACCGGTGTGAAAGCGGGGGTCTGGGGCCTATGAAATAAAGAATTCTAGAATCAAATTAAATTAGTGATGTTTTTGTGTTGAATAAATAAGTACAAGTAAAATAATATTGCATATATTGTACCATTGGAAATACCATAGTTAATACAATGCGTTACTATCCACCTTTTTCACAGACAGCGAAATTACCCATTTTGCTTAGCGCGTTCTTCCAACGCAGATGCAACAGACTTCCACTTCGCAACTTATTCCCGTTACCAAGCATTATAGTATCACTAACAACAGTCAGAAATTGAAGAACAGTCCGCGTTTACTTAACGTAAATCACTTTCTTACTAATGTCTGCGTATGGACCTTAGGTTTTGGTGGCAATCCCGAATAGATGAGAACACAATCACACACACATTTGCATGGTAAAGTTACTGGACTCTAAGGCTCGCTGCACGTGTGCCATACGTGTGTGTGAGAAAGAGTGAGAGACACACAGAAATACTGCATGCAGAGAGAGAGAGAGAAAATCCTTGAATAGGATGCGTAAGATTTAATTGCGTTTCTTGTTGTGCACTTCAATATGAAAACAGCCAAATCCTGGACATTTAGGGAATCCAGAAATCTGACCAGATGCTTTATTAATGTTCGAAAAAGAGGACATGTCCTTGAAGAGGGTGTATGGTCATCATAGGTTCCATTTAAATTTCGATTTATGGCCGATTAATCGATTAATTAATTTCTGTATTAACAAGTGTCGCTTTCTCACGCACTCTGCTGACAACAACTGTACCTCATTAACATACACTCACAATGTGACAAGAGTTATGAATCTCATAAAGATAAATACAATTAAAAACAACAAAGAGCTTGGTTTAAATGTTTTTCATCTTTGTTATCTTCCAAAATGACAGACATCATTAAGAATTATCTGTTAATGTTTTAAAAAAAATAGGCAAGTGACAGAATGTTTCAGCATTGGCAGCTTTTATGGGGGCTTATTGTTGTGACATTCCTTTTACAGTCGTTTTTAAGCCACCTGTAGTTGTTATAACAACCCTATAACAGAGCATATTCATCCAGAGCCTCCGCTGCTCGCAATCACCATTAACGTTAGTCTAGCTGATATCAACAACTAACCGGAAGTGTGGAGCATTCGAGAGGAAGTCTCTCGCCGTAATGGCGCCACCCATGGAGAAGTCAGGAAAAAGGTGGATAGTAAAGGGAGACGATAGCACTGTCCATAGCACAGTGTTTTCTCCTGATTTCCTAGTAAGTGCCATTTAGAAATTCAAGCCATTTAATTAGGTGTTAAACTAGTTT
Organism: Xyrauchen texanus; assembly: GCF_025860055.1. Classification (NCBI taxonomy): domain Eukaryota; kingdom Metazoa; phylum Chordata; class Actinopteri; order Cypriniformes; family Catostomidae; genus Xyrauchen; species Xyrauchen texanus. Next base: position 25,714,425 of record NC_068313.1, on the reverse strand, counting down.
ATTACATGGCACTCTGGAATGCTCGTGTCTGACTGTTCAATGGCGCCATCTAGCAGTCTAATATTGTTCAGTAACAACCGCAAATGCACCACTCCGCTCATCCGGGTATTTGTGAGCCATCGTTCCAGCCTCACTGATCACTCTGCAATCTCTACAAGTAGGCTAATTAAATAATTTCAACTAAAATCAATGTGTGCATTTATTAATTTATTTCACAAATAGTATTGTAATAATATGCCTGATGTGCAGTCAGACAGTCATTAATGACAAAATAAACACCAAGAACTCATACGTTCTTGTGGTGGTGGTGTAGTGGTCTAAAGCACATAACTGGTAATCAGAAGGTCGCTGGTTCAATCCCCACAGCCACCACCATTGTGTCCTTGAGCAAGGCACTTAACTCCAGGTTGCTCCGGGGGGATTGTCCCTGCAATAAGGGCACTGTAAGTCGCTTTGGATAAAAAGCGTCTGCCTAATGCATAAATGTAAACGTAAATGGACGTAATCCGGAGGTGGATTTCAACTGTTAAGTGATTTGTTTCTTCTCATTTAGTTACATAATTTCAACACAAATCAATGTTTCATGTCCATTTATTTATTTGGCAAATAGTCATGTACTAGGCTAGAATGAAGTGTAAGACTATCAATTTCATATAATAATCATCAACAGAACTCCAACAGAAACTGGAAATGGATTTCAGCCATTCAGTGATTCATTCATTCTTAATTAAGTACATAGTTTCAATGAGAATCTATATTTTATGTTCATGCATTTATTTATTTGGTTAGCAGTCATATAATAAGTGGGATAGTATACAGCCAGACAGTTGTTATTGCAAAATAAACCTCTTCGGGCTGATGCACTGTCTGTGCTTTTTTGCTATAACAACTGGCTAACTGTATATTATCCCTTACTTAATCACCGACACATTTGGGTTTTCATAGGGGATTACAAGAAAGAACTAACTGACGATCTCAAACAGGTTCCACACTGCGTGTCTCACTGGTTCTCGGGGTGCTATTTATAATGGTTAGTGTTGCACAGTTGAGAGCTCGAGTCCGGTCCGTGAGTTAACGCACATACGTGTGTTCTGTTAATACGGGAGTGCTGTTCCATTCCACTTTAGAAGCCTTTGTTGTTTTATGTTGTTTCTCAAATGCAAGAGAATACGGTAGCGCATAAAAGGGAATTGGCCAACACTCTAGTCACATAACACTGTAGTCGCACCCGTATAAAATATTGTTCGAGAAACATTCAGCCTATTGAGCAAACTAAAAATGATGCATTTAATTCACTTATTTCTTATGGTGCTTAATTTTATAACAACCTTATTCCTGATAGACAGGTAATTAAAAAAAATACTGCACCGAAAAGGTTGGAATTTATCCAGTATGATTTTGTTACCCAACACATTAAAAAGATAATTTCTAAAAAAGCAAGGATTTATGCTACTTCTAAAAATAAATTCACTTCAATGACCTATAGTAGATGGGACATTAAACCTAACCAGCTGTGATGCAACAACTTTCCAGCGACAAGCACTTTGTCTGTGCACAGTGAACATAACCTGCTGCACAACACAGCAAAATTCTATTAATTTGTATTGTTTAATGCACAGTCATGAATAGAGGGATTTTGGACCAATGAAGTTTCACAGTGGGCAGGGCAACTCAGCACAATGCTGCAGAAATTAAAACAAATCAACAATATCAACGTCCTGCTGCAGATGGTTAGGAAAAAGCTTGATAGTTTTTATCGTTTGTCTCATCACTGTGGTAAAACACAAAGCACAGGCCACGTACACTAATAATTTAGCACTAGTGATAACACTAAAGATTATGAAGTGTGCGCTGACCTAAAATTGTGCAAGCACAACCAGCTCAAGTCTAATAAGCTTATTCTTGGTGACAGAATGACAAAAAGGTCCATGTATGATTGATTTCGAACATCGATCTATTTCATCCGAGGAATCAGCGGTGAAGAAAGATATGCAGCCAGCTCAGAATGCTAATTTGCACAGTAAAATGCTGAAGTGGAAATATGCTAATTCAAAGGGCCCAAAAGGCAGACAAAATTATGGTTGTGTATTTATGCAATGTTTTCAAACCATTTTAAGACAGCCGAGAATACACTGGATGAATTGTTTTCAGAAATTTCAAAAATGTCAGATGTATGAAGTTGCTTGTGAAGCTGTAGGCAAATATTATGACGAATGAATATCATTCATTACATCATCTGTCAAGACATTTGAAATTTTAGTCCATAGAGAAAGCTTGAGGACTACAATCTACACCGGCAGACAGCATTGACAACCGTGAATCTATGCCTTATGGCCTCTCTAGCCAAAAGGCATATTGTCACATGGGCAGTCCCAGCACAATCTGTGGGCATCATAAAAAATGGGTGTAAATTAAACTATGGCACATTCAAAAACAAATGCTTTATACGCAAGACAATTTTTGTAGCCAAAAAAACTATAATGAGAATGTAATCATCAATGTAAGAATGTGAGCTTTTATACAGCTACAGTTGAAGTCAGAAGTTTACATACACTAAGGTTGTCATTAAAAGTCATTAAAACTAGAAAATGTTTTGAGCCACTCCACAGTTTCATATTAGCAAACTATAGTTTAGGCAAGTTGATTAGGACATCTACTTTGTGAATGACTTGAGTATTTTTTACAAAAATTGCTTCACTTTTAATTGACTATAAAATCACAATTCTAGTGGGTCAGAACTTTACAAACACAAAGTTAACTTTGGCTTTAACCAGCTTGGAAAAAAAAAAAGTGTACAAGATCTTAAATTTTTTAGAAAGGTCCTCTGGTCTGATTAAACAAAAATGTAACCGTTTGACCATAATGACCAATGTTATGTTTGGAGGAAAATGGGTGAGGCTTGCAAGCCAAAGAGCACCATCCCAACTGTGAAGCATCGGGGTGGCAGCATCATGTTGTGGGGGTGCTTTGTTGCAGGAGGGACTGGTGCACTTCACAAAATAGATGGCATCATGAGGAAGGAAAATAATTTGGATATATTGAAGCAACTAAACTATATTGAGCTCAAGACATCATTCAGGAAGTTAAAGCTTTGTCACAAATGGGTCTTCCAAATGGACAATGACCCCAAGCCTCCAAATTTGCAGCAAAATGGCTTAAGGACAACAAAGTCAAGGTATTGGAATGGCCATCACAAAGCCCTGGCCTCAATCCAATTTTTGGACAGAACTGAAAAAGCATGTGCGATCAAGGAGGCCTACAAACCTGACTCTGTTACACCAATTCTGTCTGGAGGAATGGGCCAAAATTCCAGAAATGTATTGTGAGAAGCTTGTCGGAGACTACCCAAAACATTTGACCCAAGTGAAACAATTTAAAAGGCAATGCTACAAAATACTAACAAAGTGTTTGTAAACTTCTTATCCACTGGGAATGTGATCAAAGATATAAAAGCTGAAATAAATAATTCTCTCAACTATTATCCTGACATGTCATATTCTTAAAAGAAAGTGGTGATCCTAACTGACCTAAGGCAATGTTTTCTACGATTAAATGTCAAGACTTGTGATAAACGGAGTTTAAATGTATTTGGTAAGGTGTATGTAAACTTCTGACTTCAACTATATGTCAGATAATTTTGTAAATACTGCATTAAAGTATGAAATGAGACGTAACATTTTAAATGCATTCAATGTCTTTAAAATCAGTCCAAAAGGGCCTCCGAGCCCTGATTTACACAAGCTATGGTGCAGAGGATAAACATGATCTATGTATAAACCCACCTACTTGTGAACGTGGTCAGAGTTTAGTCTTACTGTCAGAGTTTAGCCTCACTGTCAAAGACAGTTCTGAAAATTGTTACGTAACATACCAAGTTCAACAACATTCCAGGGCACAAGTAATAAATAAAATAGAATTTCTCTGACTGTATGTCTTTCTATACATCATCCATAGAGAAAAAAAAAAAAGAGGCAGAGTTTAAACAAATCAAGCATTGACTGAATTATTTTCTACTCCACTTTGCACACTAATGGTACTTTCATGAGTTCACACGTTCATGTAATGTTCATGTAATCTTTGAAATGAAGAGAAGGTAAACATACACTCACCTAAAGGATTATTAGGAACACCATACTAATACTGTGTTTGACCCCCTTTCGCCTTCAGAACTGCCTTAATTCTACATGGCATTGATTCAACAAGGTGCTGAAAGCATTCTTTAGAAATATTGGCCCATATTGATAGGATAGCATCTTGCAGTTGATGGAGATTTGTGGGACGCACATCCAGGGCACGAAGCTCCCGTTCCACCACATCCCAAAGATGCTCTATTGGGTTGAGATCTGGTGACTGTGGGGGCCATTTTAGTACAGTGAACTCATTGTCATGTTCAAGAAACCAATTTGAAATGATTCAAGCTTTGTGACATGGTGCATTATCCTGCTGGAAGTAGCCATCAGAGGATGGGTACATGGTGGCCATAAAGGGATGGACATGGTCAGAAACAATGCTCAGGTAGGCCGTGGCATTTAAACAATGCCCAATTGGCACTAAGGGGCCTAAAGTGTGCCAAGAAAACATCCCCACACCATTACACCACCACCACCAGCCTGCACAGTGGTAACAAGGCATGATGGATCCATGTTCTCATTCTGTTTATGCCAAATTCTGACTCTACCATCTGAATGTCTCAACAGAAATCGAGACTCATCAGACCAGGAAAAAATTTTCCAGTCTTCAACTGTCCAATTTTGGTGAGCTCTTGCAAATTGTAGCCTCTTTTTCCTATTTGTAGTGGAGATGAGTGGTACCCGGTGGGGTCTTCTGCCATTGTAGCCCATCCGCCTCAAGGTTGTGCGTGTTGTGGCTTCACAAATGCTTTGCTGCATACCTCGGTTGAAACTAGTGGTTATTTCAGGCAAAGTTGCTCTTCTATCAGCTTGAATCAGTCGGCCCATTCTCCTCTGACCTCTAGCATCAACAAGGCATTTTCGCCCACAGGACTGCTGCATACTGGATGTTTTCCCTTTTCACACCATTCTTTGTAAACCCTAGAAATGGTTGTGTGTGAAAATCCCAGTAACTGAGCAGATTGTGAAATACTCAGACCGGCCCGTCTGGCACCAACAACCATGCCACGCTCAAAATTGCTTAAATCACCTTTCTTTCCCATTCTGACATTCAGTTTGGAGTTCAGGAGATTGTCTTGACCAGGACCACACCCCTAAATGCATTGAAGCAACTGCCATGTGATTGGTTGATTAGATAATTGCATTAATGAGAAATTGAACAGATGTTTCTAATAATCCTTTAGGTGAGTGTATGTGGCCATTATGTCCATAATGGAGGGCTCAGGCCTTGACCCGAGCCCAATGAACTCTCCAGACTTCCTTGTCCGATAAAGTGGTAACTAGCCATGAAGTTGGAGTTGGGGTGGCAGAGGGATGCCAGATGAACTGTCGAAGAGGTAAGCAGCGGAGGTAAGCAGCGGTTTATTTACGCTTACTCCAGTGTTGATTGGTTGGATTAAATGAACATGCACATCCTGATATACAACACATTATATACAATTTTATATTTATTTTAATTATATTATCTACTCCATTCACCAATTACTTCATGTGGATATAGGTAATGTCGAACTCCATTTATTTCCATAAAGTGTCTCACACTGAAATCATATGCATTTTAATATTACAGAATTCAGCAGTGCTGGCATGACTTGCAGAGAACAGTCTTGAAGAGGATGGCTTGCTGGCCTGCTAACAGACATAGTTGAGGGCTTGAACCTCCACACTGAGGGAAATATGACTCCTCATCAAATGTAGTAATTTTTATTTTGTATAGCTTTTTTCACAATATACATCATTTACAATTAGCTTTAGTGAGAAACATGCCTCCAATTTACATTCATTAATTTCCAAACTGACTTACAAATTAGGTCCTAAAGTGCCCAGTGAACAGCTTAATAAAAAACCATGCCTTGAAGTCTTTGTCTTTAAAATATGGTAGGTTGGACTCACAAGCATCATAAGCCTTGAAGCTGTTGAAGACTCGACAACATTAGACTCACAAGGTCAAAAAAATCTATGACAACAATAATAGTCTATATTGTTTCTTTATTAACAGACCTGCAGTAATAAAAGTTTATTAAATACAATACTTATTGTGTATTAAGAAGATTACCATTATAATCTCCAAGTGTTTGACAAGTGTAATGGTGTTACTGCATGCTGCCACAGTTGGATATTATATCATGCTCACTATAGTCTGTATCACAGTGATAACTGAAGTTCACTGTTATCCTGAACCTTTTCTTCTCCTGTAACAGAATACTAACATGTTTCTACTGTCAATTCCTACTGTTCCAACTCATGAGGAGAAAAGTATTTGTCATCTGAAACAACAACAACATTAAGAAAAGTGATTTTGTATTTTTATAAAAATAAACAAAAGAACAATAAGAGCAATTTTTATACAGCAAGTCTGACTGTATAAAACAGTTTGAGCTTCAAGATCTGGACGTTGAAACCATCTTGCATTATTCAAAGGACCTTAGATGTAGTTACACTTAGATATATATTTGAAACTTCCAAAGGTATTACCTTATTACCATAAGTAGATTTTAACTGTGAAAAAAACTAATAAATTCAGTAGTGATTTTATTAGTGCCTCTAATGACAATCTCTGTGTCATGCAAATTAAAGACTGGTTTATGGACACACGGCTGGTGCCACATTTCACCCAATAATATTCAAGAACAAATATGCAATTCACCGTCACTCCATAACAAACCACCATATAACTAGGGAGAGAATGAACTGGGTCAAGTGTCCAAATGAAAAAGGAAGCTTTTTATCACTGAGAGTTCTGGGCTCTGTGTGGGTGGAGAGATCAGGGAAACCATTTTCGCCTTTTCTAGCAGGACAAGGAGAGTACATCTTCGGTGGAGAAAAAAAAACAACCAGAGCAGAATGCTGAGCCATGAATATCTGAAGGAAGACCTTGATTGATAGATCTAAGACACTGCAATAGCTCTGGGTTAAATATAGCTCCTTTCCTCTAATGTATAAGCTACCGCAGCCCTGAACACTACTGTTAGACACAATGCTATTTTTTCACTTGATGCCTTTGTGAAAGAAACTGATTGTATAGATAGGGGGAAAACTTGTTTCAAAGTATTCCAATATGTTGTGGCACAATACTACATCGATGCATTATCATTTTTTTTAATAATTTTATAAAAAATAAAATAAAAAAATAAAAAATAAAAAAGAGAGACTGACCACCATTCTTAGAAAAAAGAAATGAACATGGGGCTGTTCACACAAGATGTTTTCTTGACAACTTCGACCAGTCTGTCTCTGCTTTTTCAGCAACTTGTGTCATGAGTGCAGCATTTTCAGTTGCTGCATCTAGCTTTCATTTTTAATTTAATTTAATTTGACCAATTGTCACACATTATACATACATTTCTGCATATACATGGTGAAATTATTTATTTTTCACATATCCCAGCTAAGCTGGGGTCAGAGTGCAGGGTCAGCCATGATACGGCGCCCCTGGAGCAGATAGGTTCAAGGGCCTTGCTCAAGGGCCCAACAGTGGTGTCTTGGTGGTGTTGGGGCTTGAACCCACGACCTTCTGATCAGTAACCCAGAGCCTTAACCGCTGAGCCACCACTGCCCCCAGCGCCTCAAGTTCTGATTACATGCACCTGCATATCATTAGCGGCTAATCAAGGACTGCATATATACCCCACTTTCACACACGCTCTTTGTCAGTTCTCATCGATAGCATCTCTGACTCAAGACCTTTGTACTATGACAAACATACCGATGTCTTCATTATTGCCTGCAAGTATCATAAGAGTGTTGGGAGATATCTGTTCATGGTGTCTATTCCCTGACTGGATATTACTCACCTGCTGTTTGCCACTCTGTTCAACTGGATTCACTCACAATGTCTGCATCACTGTTTCAGTCATCAGATCAATAAACCCTGCTACTGAGTTCATATGCCTTCATGAGTCTCTCAATGACACCTTTAACTTTTAAACCCTCACGCTTTTATTTTGACATTCTGAACTCTCCAGGAAGTCCTGTATGTGTCTGCTTGTAGGCACGGTCACAGTAGTTTAATTTGCTTCTTATTATTTATTCTGGTAAAAAAAAAAGACTACCCAACTGCCGTTCTAAATGCATATTATAAGTGAACTTAACTATTGAGCATCTACATCTGTGATCCGCTTAAAAACGTCAGTATCAGAGAAGATACGATCCAGAAATCCAATCGGCGCATCCATAGTTCTGTGCAAACAACCCCAGAGTGTGCAAGAAAACTAAACATATTGTGACACTAGTTATATGCCTATCTGACTACACTGCAAAAGTAAGAGCTAAGAATACATGTCTACAACCGGTTTAATTTTTAGGGATATCCATCTAGTTTTCCACGTTTTGTGTCAAGTGTGCAAGAAAACTAAACTTCATGTTATTTTTTTTTATTATTGACACTACTTAGGCTCTGCGATGAAGTAAAGCAGTAAGTTTAGCATAAAGGACCAAATTCCAATGAATATGAATGAGATACAAGTGAGTAAATATAGCAATATACATTATGAACTGCAATGTAATAAATTGAATTGCAATACTAACATATCACAGCCCAGATATCAATATAAGATTTTGTTGCCAGGTCCTTGCTGATTCCCACTGTCAGGAAAAGTAACGGTCATGAAAACAATGGAAAGAAAATTAAACACTGGCTCTCATTAAAGTCATGATGAGGCAAAACATTACATGCAATTACCAGCCAATTAGGAAAAATAATAATTTGTATTGTATATCTGACAACTACTTTCAGAAAGCATAATTCACCCTAAAGAAATCTCAATTACATGTATAGGCATTATTTAGCAGCTCTGTAAAAAGTGACACAAAGTACTTTTCACGCACCAGTTACTTACGTTTTACAGCGCTAAATGCCCCCATCAGATTAATTATAAGGTTTGCGATATAAAGTTGCTGTGTTTCTTTCTCACATGATGGAGACAGTCTATGATTTAAAATGCCACACATGAGACCTGGGCTGTGTCTGCAGACTCTGGATATTTTAGTTACTTTATGACACTAATTAAAAACAGCAGGTGGTTGCCTTTTGGGAAAGAAGTGAGACAGTAGAGGAACAAAAGCCAAAATCATAACTAATCTGCAACCCGTTATATTTTTCAAAAGTGAAAGTAACAATGGCCAACAATTATCTCAAGGACATTTGTTTTTAAAACTATATGATGTTGGGTTTCATACAGATTATATTTTGACTCATTAAGATCACAAATTCACTTTTAGCATATGGCAAGTTCTCTTATTTTGGCATATTACAAATCCATTTCCAAATTAAATGTGACTCTTTGCAAGAATTCAAGGATGGACATGGTCTGCATACAACAGCTGATCAATTAGGCTCTTGCACGCACTCACTCATTCACCTCACCAGAACTTTACCTTATTCATGCATATCAGAGACAGTATTAATTATGAGTACGAAGCTTAAAGATGATGGGGTATCCAACCTCACCCCATGCAACATACTGCTGATGTGGAACAATGCCATTTAAGAAAGATCAACAGTGGCTAATTTATTGCCCATCATCTATTCAGGAGAGTATGAATGAAAATTACATTTATATTAGGGATGCACCAATACCACTTTTTCTCATTCGATCCGATTCCAATATCGGAAATCTTATTATCAGCAGATACCAATTTAGAATATAATTACATTATTGTGTGGAACTAAAAAAATAAATAGATTTTTTTTTAACTTGTATCTGGACTTTAGTGGATTCAGATCTCTTCTTTTGTTCAATTTAGTTGTAAGCTATCAGCTCACTTTTCATTCACACAGTTCTTTTTTGGAACCCATTCAACTTAATATTATTATCATTAGTAAACAAATAATAATATATTATAATAGTAATATATCTCAATCGTTCACCTTCAAATTTTAAATCCTTTTATTTTGACATTCTGAACTCTCCAGGATTTCCTGTATGTGTCTGTTTGTAGGCAAGTTAATTCGCTTCTTATTCAAACTCTGGTAAAAATTGTTTTTAGAAAAAGCACCTCCATTGCCGTTCTAAATGCATATTATAAGTGAATCAAACTATTGAGCATCTACATCTCAGATGTGGTTTGTTAGTAGCGCTCAAATATTGCGCACCGCGTGAAGGCTAAACATATCCGTGTGTGTGTTAAACAGAGCAGCACCATTCACTGACACGCTGGAGCTGCACATGCATTTGATATATTTACTTATTAAACACAGCCTTTTGCGATTCACAGAGCGATCGCACGTCTTCAAATGGCTTTGAATAAAATGCACAAGTCATATGAACTGCTTTAATTGTGTTTTTATGGTTCTTTTATGTCATTTTTCTCAGAAGGCTGCTTTCTTAAATATTTTTATAGAATATTTGACATTATTATTATACATTGTCAACAAATTCTAGAAATGAACACTGAGAAAATAAAGAATAAATACAAATCAAATAAATAGCTAAATAAACATCAGTAGGCCTTCTGTTTAGTATCAGTCAAATGCTGACCATTAAAATAAAGAATACATAAAAATTGAATAAATAGCTAAACAAACATCAGTAGTTCTGTTTAGAATCTGTGAAATGCTGACTATTTTATTACTGCCAGTCAATTAGGGGCAGGTTGTAAAACAAGAAGCATTTACACCTGCCAAGACAAGAAAAAAAACAGCAACAGTGGTGTTATACCATATTCTGCTATATATGTTCAGGTGAAACTTTAAATGGTGGAAAACTAGACTTTTAAATATTACATTTTATAAATGCAACGACAAGAACTGTTCGGTTGAAGGGGTATCAAACTGTGAATCCTGAACAAAACCGTTTGGTGAATGTATGTTTACACATTAGCTTTCACTCAGCTGACAAGCAATGGAAGTAGCTACGTGGTTATCTAGTTATAAGCTCTTTGTCACAGAGAGTAAAAGATGGACCAGCATTGCATTTCACCAACTAGGTAACAATGTAGCGTGAAATAAACACTCAACAGAAACAATCACTGCACTGTTGTATGCTGTGCTGCAAAAAGATGCTCTGATGCTTACCTTTCAATCTGCTACATTACTGACTGCAGGAATGTTGAGTGACATGGTAGTTAGGGACAGGGTTAACGTTATATTAGATATATTAAAAAGGGAAAATGATGGGGTCATTGTATATTAACTTTCCAGTATGTATTTCACAAACTAGTTAGCAACTTACCGATAAGACACCACTTAACTCTGCACTGCTTAACACCGCACCACCCAGTCCATAGCATCACAGTCACTGTGTGAGTCGGAGCATGTTCTACTGGACAAACTACATTATGACACCAATTCTAAAGCATAGTTTTCTGCATTATATGTTCTGAAAAAAGTTTTCATATCTGCAAACATATACACCGATATCGAAATATCAGTGAAAGGCTAATATCGGCTGACCGATATATCAGTCGGGCACTAGTGAGCACCCCCTGCTGGACACCCTAATACCTCTTCCAGCAGCAACCTTAGTTTTCCCAGGAGGTCTCCCATAGAGGTACTGACCAGGCTCAGCCCTGCTTAGCTTCAACCAGTCTTGAGTAATGGACATAAAGACATGACACCACTGAGTGGTGCTCTTTAAGAAATCATTCCTCAGCCATCTAATACACTGCCTGCAATCAACCAACTTTTTTTTTTTTGTTTATGCTATGGGGTCTTGAAATATGAATAAAAGTATGAAAATATGATTATTAATAACATTTATTTTATATTTAAAGGTGAAATGTGTAATTTCAAACAGAACTGCATGTAAATCAAACATGATGACCAGAGTTTCCAGAACACTCCCTTCTGCCATTGGTCAGCTATACACAGATAGCCCCACCCCAAACTCACACCATTCGTTGAGCAACAGTTGCTGTGTAGGGTTGGAATCTCAAACAAATGGGGAAATCAACCTATATGAACTGCTCGTTTAGATGTCTCTGCATATTAAGCTGGGATGGCAGAAAGTATTAACAGAAAAACTACACACATTAATTTTAACTAAATATTGAATATTTAAATTTCATTTCTAAAGCAAAGCAATTTTCTAATGAAAAATTTATCTTAATCCCAAATTAGTAGCCAAACTTGTATGATATAAGAGCACCGTCAAAAAAAGTGTTTTCGAAAAGCTCTTCAGCAAGTGAGACATAATGAAGGACTTAACACCACCTACACATGAGGGACAGCTCAAAATAAACAACAAACCAGGATAAACATACTGTGCTCAGATGGCTTTACTCACTCCAAACAGAGAGATGCTGAGTTTGGCACATTCTCCATCCAGCTGAACCCATTGCCCTCCTGAACACTAATGCAGAAAGCACAAGAATAGCCTATAGGAGCCGTTTCAAACAACCCCTGGTGAATAAATCCAGGGAACTGGTGAGAAGATGCCAATTCTGGACTAGGCCTTAATCATACAGTAGGTGCTGATACATTTCCCTGGAAAATCAGCACCTCACAAAGGCATGCGAGGCATGCGGACACATAGGGAACATTGTTCTTGTTGAAATAAAGGCCATCAGAGCCTTAACTCTTTCAGTGCCACATAAAATCCCTGAGGCAGTAAGTGCAGATGCCATCAGTCCCAATGATCAACAGGGGATCCGTGGCCAATGCATGTGGAGTTTGCAAGTATCTGCCTATACAAGAATCACACTGATGCAGCAGTGATTGACTGCCTAATGAAGGGTGTGATTGACATAATAGTATAAAGTATACTTCATCCACATCGTGCTCAGACATTGCTGATGCTGGTGAACTCATCTGGAAAAAAGATACCTTAACCTGTCTGAATTTTCAAGCGTCAAGTGAAAAATAGGCAGTATAAGGTATAGGTAGGAAGGTTAGGTTACATTAGCTGAATCACAAATGATGCATGATACACTATACACTATGCACTGAGCCATGTAGTGTATGAATTTTCAAAGCATATATTCGTCCGAAATGGAACACTTAACTGTTTACAACACAGAAACAATCGTAATTTAACAGCTGATGGAAGTGACATTTCAAACATATGCAATTAAGAGTTGTCGCTAGCTTTAGAGCATTAGCCAACCTCAGTCAAACGTTTATATCTCAAACAATGTACATATTTCCAAAGTGTGTGGTGGTGGTGAAGCATTAAACTTACATTTGTATGGTGTATAGTATATTTTTCAATATTCTAGTATGTTTCTTATATATCAAAATACTTATATGAGTTTCCTGTCCTTTGTGCGACCCAGGAGAGAGCATATGAGGTTACTAAAATTGTTGTTGCTGCAGAGGCCACAAAGAGCACCCAGCTGTAACAAAATAATGAGACTAAGGACCTTGAAGATAGACTAAAGCCAAGTTTCTACCAGTAAAAAGATATCAAAAGGCTCTGTGAGATAATCGTGGCAAATAGTATCCATTGGTTACAAAAATAACAAAGGGGCACAGAAATGAGGTAATGCCAGATAACAAACTGTATAGAAGAGGAGGTTTTGGACTAAGACAGTCAGAACGGACAGCTGGCCGGTCTCATGTTTGTTGGTGTTCAATAAACTACAACTTTGGCATCTGGAACTCAAGACTCCGAGAGTTTTCTTACAACTTAGAGAGATTCATCGCGATATTCCACGACATATCTTTGGCGCCCAACTCCTGGGGCTGGCATTGAGGTCAAGGGGGCAGAGGTCGCTGGTGGGACAGCTTGCACGAATCGCACAGAAACACCGGCACCAGAAACTGAGGTAAGCATCTTTGCTTAAGGTGTTTTTGTGTGATCTGTGGTAGCGAGTCCCGGTAAGTGGCTTCCCTAAGACTTTTGCCAGTCCGGACATAGAATAATTTGAACTAATTGGCTAAAATAGAGGCGAGTTCCAGATTTCAAAAATAGGGGGGTGAGATTGTTTAAAGAGAGTTTAAGAAAGTTTATTTGAAAAAGGTAGAAAAAGCCTGGGGGTGAGTCGAGAAGCGACGCGCGTGAAAATTCCCGGTTAGGTGCATTTATTCAAGGTTTTGCCAGAAGAGTGGCTTAAAATCCTGTACAGGTGAAAATCCTAACACGGGTAGAAAAGTGAAAATTCGCGCAAAATTCCTCCAGGTGTTAGATTTAGTTATTTATTGCAGTGTTTGACAGAACCCGGACTGTGCAGAAAACGGGGAATTGTTGAACTATGTGTGCATGTTTGAGATAATGAATAATGTGCATGACTAACTATGTTGTTGGTGCATGTGTGCTTGCGGTACTAAATGCGCTGTTGTTGTGTTTATTCAAATGCATGATTGCAATGTTGATGATGTATTGTGTGCAAAGGCAGAATAATACAGAGAATCAGGTGCACTAAGCAGGAAATGCTAAATGAGAGTAAAAGTGGAAAACTAATTGAAACAGTGAATTGAATAAAACAATTGTTGAAAAAGTATAAAAGACGCAAAATGGCACCTGCTTCTCTGATAACTCCCTGCCTTGCTCTCACTCACTGGTCAGCGGAACGGACAGCTCTGTGAGTGAGGGGAAGGGGAGATTCAGAAGAGAAAAAAAAAAATAGAATAATTGGGAAAAAGATAAAGAAAAGGCAAAATGTTTTCCATTACAGTGAACAAGACTAGAGAAAAATGCAGAGACAAGCAAGTTTTGTAAAGTTGGAGATCAATGCAGATCTGAAGAGTGGGAGAGAGAATTGGAGAATAAACTGATAGTGTCAAAGGGAAGCGATCATTTTTGGAAAGAATCAGAGTACATAGATTACGCAGGGCAGAAGAGAAAATTAACTGTAAAAAAGGAGTTAATGAGAACCTTAACTGAAGTGGTGAATTTAGGAGAAATAGAACAAGAATGGCCGTTTGTTGACTGGAAAGAAATTGCAGCAGGTAACATTTCTCTCTCATACAGTACGCTAGAGACTAAGTGCTGTGAAGAGCTGTAGGGGAGGGGCTGCTAGAGCGAGAATAGGGAGCTGTAAAGGGAGGGCTGTGAGCATGCACAGAAACAGAGAGACTTTTTTTCCTTGTCTCAGTTTTCCTCATGAAACAGAAATCATAATGTGGAAATAAGCTGTTACTGAATTTGAGAGGAGACTAACTGAGAGAAGAAAAGATATAGAATTAAAAAGATGAATAATAGAAACACAGGGAATGAGTGATCATTTCTGGAGTTATGAACAAATTAAATACAGTCAAAAATGTTAAGGTGATATTTAAAAGGGAGAGTAAAGGAGAATTAGCACCAATGTAGAAATTGTCTTGAACAGAGACCCAAAATGGATGTGACAGCTGTGGGTGGAAGTACATGAGTTTTAATATAAAAATAATTAACAGATATAGTGATCAACCACTGTAAATAATGAGTGTTTTTTTATGGAAATAAAGGAGAGAGAGGGATAAAAAGAGGAGAGCAAAAGGAGGGGCAGAAGTAATAGGTTTGTTTTAGTATAATATTTTTTGAGAGCTCTGTGTTTATAAAGGCCTTGTGTTTGTAAAAAGTGTGAAAGTTTCTGTGTTTGTGAGAGTATCTGTGTTTGAAAGTATGGGAAGTATGACTGAAGTGTGATTGCGTATGGAAGTGTATGTTATATGAGCCCAACAAATATCAATCAAGATAGAGAGGTTGATCCTTTGCTGCATAACTAATGAGGAGTATGTATGAAATTTACATAAATGAAAATCTATTTAGACTATTTTCATCAATATAAGAGGCAGAAGAGATCTGATGATTAAAAACAAAGAGGGCACTTAATAAATATTATGATTGTAGAATGAAAACCAATGATAAAAAATATATGTGTATGTCTGTGTAAGTGTGTGTGTGTGTGTGTGTGTGTGTGTATAAGGATAAATATAATACAGTATAAACAAACAAATAGCTTTAAAACAAAAATGTGCATGAAATCAAAAAGTTAACCCTTAGTGGACTGGACAATGTTTATTCTTGGGCTGTTCTTTTCATGCCATGAAGGAAGCCTGATGTAAGATTAACTAAACTGAGCAGGAGCAGCTGTTGAATGGACATGTGTCAGATCATAACTCCTTTTATATCAAAGTGATGAGTAAGAATATTTAGATTATAAAAAAGTGATAACTTTAAAGTGATTGAATTGCATTTGGGAAATCACATTATCTGGACAAACAATAAAGCTTTGAATCTAGTGTATTAGCGCTAAACTAAAGTCAAATAAGTAATTGTATTTTAAACCAAGGTTGTATTTAAGATAAGTGTTGTTATATTAAAGCAAATGGCAAAAGAGGACCAAAGATATGATAAAATAAGAAAATTATATTTTGTATCTTATGCAGTTAAACCTTAAATGTGAAAACTTCACATTCATGTGTCCATTTTATGTTCTGTCTGGTCCAGTTTTTGAGAGAATACTATTTTAACATTATTAAATTAAACACAAGAAAGTTGTTTTTGAATTTTCTATGATTTTAAAAATGTCTGGAGAACAATTTAAATGTGAGTGCAGCGTTATCGGTGTAAACTTGATCAACCAAGAAAAGATTTTTTATTTTTGTTAGGGACTGTCTGATGAGGGCATTGAGGATGGCTTTGAGGGGAAACAGGCCTCTCTTGATGTCTTCAGACAGACAGAAAGGGGCCCCGACTTTAGAAAAAGATAGAAAGCAGATAGATAGCTATTTTATTTTTATTTTATTTATTTTTTGTTTGGTATACACAGAATAGGTCTTGGTTGATCGTGGATACACTGAGAAGCTGCATTTGAGACTAAAATTAAAGGAACATAAATTTAAGAATGATTTGGATCATTTAAAAATTAGTCTTTGGGGCGGGTGAAGCCCATGGAGAAAGGTTAAGATTAAATTGAACATCATAACTTCCTCATATATGAATGTTAATAACTTCATATTCATGTGTCTATTCTGTGTTTCATTTGTTATTATTATGTGTGTTGTTTCACTAACTCATTCTGGAACTAGTTTCTCCCCATTGCAGACGGCTGAGAAAGATGATTTTATGGAAGTTACTAATGCTGCAGGAGGAAATCAGGACACAAAGAAGACTGAAAATGATGTGACTGATCTGATATATCCTCCTGCGCTCATTGCTGCTGGTAATCATTATCGATTTGCCATTTATAATGTGGATTAAAATTTCTCTGGAAAAGTTTATTTCAGTCTTATACGATCACTTTATGATTTTCCAGAATGCCATCAATGGGGTTTAATGTCCGAGTCTAAATTGTTCTGAGGGTCTAAATTTAAATCCAGCAGCTAACCACTGATTTATTGATTTGAAGAGTAAATATTACAAACATGTGGCAAAGTTATAGAGTTACCTATTGGATTGGTTACTCCCCCAAATTTTCCAGAGAGTACCCTCATAATAAAGAAAAGAATAAAAAAAAGGAGCTTAGTGTGTGCTATAAAGTGCTGATTGAGTGTCTATTTCTATTACTACTATTTTAGTTTGCCATAGTTAATACATGAAAGTACATGAAACATTTGGATAAAAAAAATAAATAAATAATGTAAGAGTCATGAGAAATTAAAAGTACGTAGTGTATCTTACTGAGCAATTATTTCAAAACACAAGAAAAGAGATATGTTTTTAGATATGTTTGTCTTTAAGACTTTATTCTGTTTAATCTTTTAATTTTCTGTTAGTTTAAAAACTTGATTTATATTATTTTATTAGATAGAATGGAAGTTCCTTCACCTGAGAAAGTGTAAGAAATGGAGAAAGTAGTAATAACAAATTATTACTTAACAATAAAAAGGGATTATAATATATTAATAATAAGATAGGTGTTGTAAATGTAAAGCTCTGCATGAACAGAAGGCTAAAAATAAGTTGAATTGATTATATAGAGAATGTCAAAAAATACATTGTGTTCTGTTTTATTAAAGATTAGAAGGTTATTTGTATGTTGTTTGAATGGACAGAAGTAAGATGAGAGTAGTTTTTTGTTGGTGTGCAATGAGAAAGTTTGAAAGCAGTTACTATAATCAGTTATTATAAATATCACTTTCTACTGTTGAAGAATAAATTAAATATATTATTGTGAGATTGTAAAATGAAAAAATAAGAAATAACTGTAATGAGATTAGAAACAGTGTGAGGGAGAGGAATGCCCCCACCCCTTACTCTCAGTCTAAAATTGATAAGTGTCTGCTTGAAACAGAAACACAAGAGCAGATTTTGAAGAAATATCCATAAGTTGTTTTATTTCATTTTATTTTGATTTTATTTTATATATGTAAAATGATGCGCTTTGACAATAATGTTAGATAGAGTGATATGAAGGAGTTCAAACAGCTCTCCTCATCAATGATTCAAGATTTTATATATTCAGAGGGCAATCTAAAGTTAAGGGTTTATACTGAAAACAACAGATTAAGTTGAAAATTCATCTGAAAGAATAAATGTAGGTTCAAAAACTATCTAGAGACTATTATTGAATTAAGGTGATGTTTTTAATTAAGCTTCCTAGAAGCTTGAGAGGCTTTGTTCTGATGTTAGTCCCCACATAGTTTTGTGTAACATTTGCTGAAGTAGCAGAAATAAAACCTGAATGGAAATTAATTATCTATAAATGAGTTCAATTTTAGCATATTTTACTTTTACTTTGGACAATTTTAATAGATTGATGAATTTTTAATAATGCTTTTTTGAATTTAACCATGTTTTGAATTGTCTCCATATTTAAGCATTTGTAGTTGTTCCACTGGCTGTGTCGGTTCTCTGGTGATACTCCCTGAAAAAGAAAATATCTGTTTACTGATACCAAATTATTAAGGATTGAGGACTGAGCAGTATCAAGACCAGTGGCAAGAGGTGACGACCCAATGACGGGTAAGACTTGACAATGGCGTCACCGCCCAAGAAGGTTTGAAAGGGTTTTAAGGAAGTGTATGAATGCTCTTAGATTAGAAGCATCAAAAGGGGAGGTCTAGAAGAGACCTGCCCAAAAAAAAAAAAAAAATTGAAAGTTCCACTGAACCCGACAGCATTTTAAGCATTCTGTCACTGTGTTATCAGGGGATCATACCCTGTGTAAAGGATTATTATAGATTGATTTTGGTGGTAAAGTTTTGAGAACCGTTGCAGACAAAGGAGTGCTTGACTTTTTATAGAAGTATTAAACAAACATGGGGAATGTTTGTATGATAATGAATTTAGACTGGAAGATGATATATTACTTTTACTTATGCTTTAATTGAACTCATGTACATTTTAAAAGTAATGCGGAATGGAAAAGATACATGGTGGTGACTAAAGATTAAGATTGCTTGTCTTGTTTGTTTGTAACAATATAAATGGAATTAATTAAGAAATAGGGTGCAGGGTTGGCTACAATTGGTATAACAATTGAAACAACAATTTGTGAGAGGGGAATAATATAATATTGTGTGTTACCATTGATTAAATAAAAAACCAGATGAAGTACTGATCCATGTAAATGGCCCAATGCAACAGAAAGACCAAAATGGGAGGAAATTGATTCCTCCAATGATATGTTATATATTTGATAATTCTTTTATTGATTTAATACTCTGAATTACTCTGATATAGTCTGAAACTATGAAAAACAGCTTAGCTTGCAGGGAAAATTAATTAATGTGATACAGACATTGAGAGCCCTTGGGAAACAGGAGGAAATGAAATGTATGTGATAAGTGAATGAGTAGGGAGTTTTAAGATAAGGAACACCTGTGGTAGTTTACCTCCTCTGTGGAGAATTATAGCCTTTTGTGAATGACCCTTTCTGTGAATGACCATGAAAAATGTTGTGTATAGATACTAAAGGGATGATCTAATGTTTTTAATTGGAACAAAGTCAGGCTATGCCTGGCTCCTGCCTGGAGGAGGCAGAGGACCCATGTGTTATTTAGTGCTAGAAATGAGATGCAACAAATGTGTGTGTAGCAAATGACTCTAATAAGGGAAATCATTTAATATATTAATCAAATGAATGCAGAAAGTAATGATTGTTAGTTAATATAAAACATGTAACCATATGTTAACATGTAACAACATGTAACACTGTAATGTATGTTTCATACATTACAGTGTTCTTTATGCACATAAAATGAAATAGTCATGCTTCAATGATGGCAACAGCAAGTTAGGACAGGATGACCCGCTGAAGGAGAGAAGGTGGAAAACAATTGTGGCCTACAATACCAATGAATAAGAAAGACATATTAATATGGATGTTATTACTGACATACTTGGGACAAGTGTTGCCCCCAATGATGGGGCCTACCAGAGAAACGTCCCAAGAAGTACCAGGATCACCAGATGAACAATTCTAAGAAAGCATACTGCAGAGTGGGTTCCCTACAATCAGCCTTGGGGATCTTGGATGGCCTTTCCAATGAAGCTGACCTAAAACGAAATACTCCAGAATGTGAATTAAGAAAGTACAGAGCACTTGACCGGACTGTATTGAAGAAACTATGAATATGGACTTCCCAACGATGAATACTGAGGCAAGATTCAGACAAAGAAGAGCAGCAAGCACAAAACTAAGAACCCGAGGAAGAAGAAGATCAGCAGGAACCGGCTACAGAATCTGAGGAAAGAGAAGAGGAAGTAGAAGGACAAGCGAAAGTAGGGGAAGAGCACGCTGCGGCAGAAAAAGGGATTGAAGTGCCGCAGTAGAGCAGGAAAGCATAGAAAGTGAGACGGAAGTACATGTCACAGAAGAACAGGACCAAGAAGGTGAAGAAGGAGAAAGACAAGAAGAAAGTGATCGTCCTGCTGAAACAGATTCAGAAGCAACTGAAGGAAATGAAACAGGCCAACAAGCGCAGTTGTTCGAGGAAGAGTTGTGGCACATGGAGAAAGAATGGAAGCTCAAGGAGGTATTAGTGTTGATGATGCTGTTACTAACATATTTGGGACAGGTATTGCCTCCTATACAGGGCCTTTAGATGATGAAATGTTTTTTAATGATAATGTGATTAGGTTTAGTGGACCGCAATATGCAACAGCAACATTAGGACAAAATTTTACTGCAAACATAACTCCAGGATGTCTAGGCGTAGTTGTTGGTCATTGCCTTACAGGATGTGAAAATCAAACTCTAGTATCGCCTGTGATAAAAATCCATGAGGAACAAACAGAAACTATAGTGGACTATTTTTGGTTATGTGGGAAAGGTCAATTGAAAACCTCACTACCTAAAGACTGGACAGGACTGTGCACTAGAGTAAGGCTAATACAAGAAGTAACTATGGTAGAATGGGACCCCTCTGAAATCCAAACTGCACCAAAACCTTTAGTCCACAACAAAGCAAGGGTGAAAAGAGCGTACGCCCCAGATTCTGGTGTTTACCTGGATGCAATTGGCCAACCGAGAGGAATACCTCAACAGTTTAAAGCTAGGAATAAAATAAAATCAGGTTTTGAGTCAATATTCGTATGGGTAACACCCAACAAAAATTTAGAGTGGATTAATTACATTTACTATAACCAACAAAGATTTATAAACTATACTGACGAGGCACTGGAGGCGTTAGGACACCAATTAGCAGCAACTAGTAAAATGGCATGGCAAAATCGTCAAGCACTAAATTGGTTATTGGCAGATAAAGGAGGAGTATGTGTTATGTTCGGAGCAGATTGCTGTACATTCCTACCAAATAATACATCCCCAGAAGGAGCTTTTACCCAGGCAATGAAGAAACTGCGTGACCTGAGAAAGGAAGTTAAATCTAATGCAGGGAGAGATCAGCTGTTTGGGCAATGGTTTGATGACCTTTTTGGGTCATGGAAGATTTGGCTAATAAAAATAGGTATAATGTTAGTAGTAGGATTGACCCTATTTGCATTCTTGTTATGTTGTATTATACCCATTCTGAGATCAATTATGACTAGAACGGAGGCTAAGCAAATGGTAACCGTATCAACAGGCCAGCTGACAGTCTTGCCTGGGCCCGGGACAAGATAATCTTAGATGGGCCCCCCCATGCCCAGATCTCTCCTTTTCCCTTGCTCTTCCTCTCCTGTTCCTCTCCTCTGCTCTTCCTCTCCTGTTCCTCTCCTCTGCTCTTCCTCTCCTGTTCCCCTCCTCTGCTCTTCCTCTCCTGTTCCCCTCCTCTGCTCTTCCTCTCCTGTTCCCTCCTCTGCTCTTCCTCTCCTGTTCCCCTCCTCTGCTCTTCCTCTCCTGTTCCTCTCCTCTGCTCTTCCTCTCCTGTTCCTCTCCTCTGCTCTTCCTCTCCTGTTCCCCTCCTCTGCTCTTCCTCTCCTGTTCCCTCCTCTGCTCTTCCTCTCCTGTTCCCCTCCTCTGCTCTTCCCTCTCCTGTTCTCCTCTCCTTCCCTCCTCTGCTCTTCCTCTCCTGTTCCTCTCCTCTGCTCTTCCTCTCCTGTTCCCCTCCTCTGCTCTTCCTCTCCTGTTCCTCTCCTCTTCCTCTCCTGTTCCCCTCCTCTGCTCTTCCTCTCCTGTTCCCTTCCTCTCTTGTTCTTCTCCCCTCCTCTGCTCTTCCTCTCCTGTTCCCCTCCTCTGCTCTTCCTCTCCTGTTCCCCTCCTCTGCTCTTCCTCTCTTGTTCTTCTCCCCTCCTCTGCTCTTCCTCTCCTGTTCTCCTCCTCTGCTCTTCCTCTCCTGTTCCCCTCCTCTGCTCTTCCTCTCTTGTTCTTCTCCCCTCCTCTGCTCTTCCTCTCCTGTTCCCCTCCTCTGCTCTTCCTCTCTTGTGCTTTCACTTTTAATTAAGCATGAGCAGCGCAGCAAAAATAGACTCGGATCTGGCCCATTATCTGTTCACCGATGCCAACAGTGACGCATTTCAGCCGGCTTTTTATTTCTCATCTCCATAAATATATCTAGTAGTAAAGCTAATGCAAGGGCTAGAAATCAATGAATTCTTTGCTAATTCTTCCTCGTCATCATGGAGAGCGCAGTTCGCACCGTTTTCTCCTTTCCACAAGCGCGTGCTCTCCCGTGGCATCTGTCGTTGCTATGCAACAATGAACTTGCGCGCCTGTAAAAACGAGCGTGCCGCATCGCTATTATGAGCTAATATCCAAAATATTTCCATATGTGTCTCTTTCCTCCTTTCTTATCAACAAGTGGATTTACAGCCACCACATCAGCAGCACCGCCGGTCGCAATGTCTCAGCACTTTTATGAAGAGGACGCTAACTGCACGCGCTCGGGCATGCACGCGCATCAAGTACCGGGTTTGAGAAAACCTGGTACCGTGGCGTGACGTTTAAAACAAAATTAGTACCGACTTGGTACCGAAGTACCGGGTCTTTGACAACACTCATAAACGTTGGCTGCGCTGTTTCTTACCTTGCTCTACGTTGACTTTACTAACGTTAGTTCCAGCTTCTCCGTCACCACCTTTTTTAAAATATTTGTTTAGGACATCTCGAAGGCCTCTATTTTCTTCTTCCCTTCTTCTCTTTTCTTTTCTTTTCTGAGCATCAGACTTGTGCTGACCGGACATTTTGATCGTAACGTTAGCCTACTGAACTTCAAATCAAATGACAACATCAAATTTTGATCAGTGGCCAAACCATTTTTGTTTTGGGGGTGGGCGGGGGTTCTTGACCACTATTTCAAGGACAATTAGGAAGAAAACAAATAAAAAGCTTTTATGTAACTCAAATATTAGATATTTTTTCCACAAATATGCCTATTTTATTTATTTTTTAACAATTATTCCATAATTTAATGAGGGCCCAGTTCTGGGCCCCCCCCCCCTACCCTGGGCCCGGGACAACAGACCCGTTTGTCCCCCCCTGTCGGCGGGCCTGCGTATCAATGATGCCAACGCAAACAATTGTAGCAACCAGACAATATACCATTGGGCCAGGATTGGATGAACTTGATGAGATTTACTGAGAAGCAATCAAGAAACAACAATGGGGGAATTTTATTTTTAAGGGGAATTTTATTTTACACTTTTCTCATGTTTTTGATAGTAAGGGAGACAGCAAGACTATTGTACTTTCATTTTACATAACAGAATAGATAGCAACTCAAGAAAGGAGTTAGAGGGTGTTTTGTTTATTATTTTTGACATATTCCCCT
Organism: Xyrauchen texanus; assembly: GCF_025860055.1. Classification (NCBI taxonomy): domain Eukaryota; kingdom Metazoa; phylum Chordata; class Actinopteri; order Cypriniformes; family Catostomidae; genus Xyrauchen; species Xyrauchen texanus. The sequence goes on along the minus strand of NC_068313.1, from coordinate 25,690,338 downwards.
ATTACTCTCAATGTAACCAATTACTTATAATGATTAATGAAGTATATCTTTATTACAATAATCAAGTAGAAGTAGTATTGATGATGATTATGTTTAAGCATAATATGGATGTGAAGTATTTGCCAAAAGAAGACATGTGAGGAACATATGTGAAGAAAGGAGCAGCGAGCACCTCAGTGCTTGGCTGCAAGAGCAAATAGACTCAACTGGTGGTTTAAAAACCCGCTGTCTGCTCCAACACACCACCAGATAGCGCTCCAGGCTACCGGAATTGTCTGTGAGTTCCTCTGGCAACGAAGGATGCATATTACTGTTACTTTTACTAGTGTTTTGTTAAGCATGTGTGTATGTATATATATATATATATATATATATATATCTCTTCTACTTAATAGATAATCAATTGTACTCTACATCACGCAAGGCTTTACAGTTGCATGCACATGCTTATTACAAATGAGTTGATTTTTGTCACCCACCCCCAGGAACAGTGCTAGCTAGAGGACTGGGATCTTTTACTCCTTCCTAGCCAAGTGTGGATGGAGAGGTTTGGTCCCAAGTTCTGCAGAGTGCAGCCCCATAAAGATGGCATTGGATAGTGGACTGAGTGGCCTACTTTGGCTACATGATGGAATGGGACAGGCTGGCTTGTGTGACTGCACTCTGGTTTGAGGGAAATAGAGTGTGAGACTTTTTTAAGTCTCAGAGGTGGGAATATATAGTATATTTTTCAATATTCTAGTATGTTTCTTATATATCAAAATACTTATATGAGTTTCCTGGCCTTTGTGTGACCCAGGAGAGAGCATATGAGGTTACTAAAATTGTTGTCGCTGCAGAGGCCACAAAGAGCACCCAGCTGTAACAAAACAATGAGACTAAGGACCTTGAAGATAGACTAAAGCCAAGTTTCTACCAGTAAAAAGATATCAAAAGGCTCTGTGAGATAATGGTGGCAAATAGTATCCATTGGTTACAAAAATAACAAAGGGGCACAGAAATGAGGTAATGCCAGATAACAAACTGTATAGAAGAGGAGGTTTTGGACTAAGACAGTCAGAACGGACAGCTGGCCGGTCTCATGTTTGTTGGTGTTCAATAAACTACAACTTTGGCATCTGGAACTCAAGACTCCGAGAGTTTTCTTACAACTTAGAGAGATTAATCGCGATATTCCACGACAGGTGCTGTCTACACTGAAGTTTCGCTAGTTCCTTTTTTCCATTATTTATTGGTTTGTCAGGCCAGCATCGTGACCAGGTTACTCTACCCCTACAGCTATGTATAGCTAGCAGCAAGCGCAGAGTGTATAAAGTGTCCAAAATTCACACTCTGTTTTGCCGGTTGAAGAAGTGCATCATCCATTCTAACAAGACATGAGCATTGTAGACATTCAAAATTAGCTTAAATCTAAAGCATATTTGAATTCATTCTGGACCATTAGACATGATGTTATGATGACTTGGAAGACTGTTTGAAACCCATTTCCTTAAGCGGTACCTTCATCCAAAAAAAGCTGCCTGTTAAGTTATTGATTGACTGGGCAACAAGGTAGCTACGTTCAGTTTAAGCCACAGCCAACATCTGCTTTGCCCCAACCTATGCTCCAAAATGGTCTGAAATAGGTGAGATACAGTAATTATTACTTTTATCAGCCAGCATGTGACCCTAATGTTTCTTTTCTGTGCTATAAGGACTAAATATCTTGTCACAGCCAATAGGGGCTCATAATTGATTTAATTGCTGCTAATTAGCAGAGAAAATACTGAACAAACGCCAATGAACTATGGTTGCAACGGTACGAGATTTTCACAGTACATAAACATCTCGGAAAATATAACAGTTTCACGGTATCACAGTATTACACAATTATTATTATCAGTTACAATGACCTTTAAAGGAGTGAAAACAGAATGGGTTTTGTTTTGTTTTTTGGTTAATCAAATACTTTATTATAATTGAAATTTCTCTCTTTTGAAAATTAATAGAATAAATAAGAAAGCTAAAAGAATTATAATGATAAACCGAATTATCAACATTATAAATAGCATGCAACTATAACATGTTATAACTAAAGCATGTTAGCGTAGCATGTAAAATGAACTACTAAATTAAAAATAACATCAGCTGTGTGAGCTTTTAAAGTACTGTCCTATGATTATTAACAATTAACATATACTGCCAGACTGCTTCTGTCTGTAACTTTGACTCAGTTGTTGTCAACTGGTTTTGCTTCAGGACTAGATTTTACATTGGAAATCAAGTGGCGACCCACCATAGTTAAACCGTAACCTGTATTTAATGTATCCTGGGTCGCATTTCCTTTTATGCTGCATAGTTTTTTCAAGGTTTTCAAGTGCAAGGACATGCATCAAGTGACATTATTTTTGTTGTTGACGTCAACAACAAAAAAAGCGACAGGAAGTTTTCTTCCCCCTTTTAAATATTGAAAAGCTTATTTACATATACAAGCCCATTATTATCCCAGTTGTTTCCTAATTTCAAACATAATTCAAACAGAACATAAATATTACACAGGAGGAAAGGCTCCTCATTACTATGGTTAGATCAGTGTAGCTAGTCTTAAATAACAGTAATAATAACAAATTATAGTATTTATGAAAAGATAAATTCTAGCTGAAACATCTTGAAACTTTAACTACAGCTGCCACTGTTGATATAAAATGAGGTCTAATAGATTCTACCATTAGATTAATTCATATGAAACTATAACACTGTCAAAATATAAGTTACTTTTACTCATTTAAAATTGTGAAACAATTTTGTAAAGGTGATGTATAATTTTTAATAAAATTAGCACATAGCACATGTGTTGCTCTTTTTCTCCTCAGTGCTGTTTGTCAGGGCTGCTACTGTTGAGAGGTTTGACTTGACTTCCTCCGTAACGCTTTAAACTAGAAAAATCTCACTAGAATTGAAATTGGTCACATCAGTTTTGAGGTCTGCGCTCTTCAATATCAAGTGAAGGAATACCATAGATAAGCAAACGTACATGATATGATAACCATCAATTTTCAATATACCGTGAAACCTGTATACCACTGCAACCCTACAATGAACAGGTACTTCTGCTTTAAGTACAAAGTTAAAAATCACCCTACATCAAACACAATGAAGATTAAAGAGTGCCAGGTTTCAAAGCACAACCAATCAATTGCGGTTTCTTAAGAGGGTCCTCTAATGATGTAATGCTGAGCTTTGAGTCTCAGATTCGCTTTCATTATTCCTGAAATGTGGGAGGGGGGTGTGGACTAATCAAAGATGGCGCATAGCTCGGCTCCCACAGGACTGGCATTAGGTCATCTCACAGCATCACCCAGCTCACTTACGATAAGAAGGGATAATTCAACATTCACCCACCATGCTAGATAAATTAAGACTGTTTCCTTTGAGATGGGCAGCAGTGATTCTTTTATAGCCAGCTAACACATCGTTGAACAGATCTTTACTCTTCAATGCTTTAGAGGACAGATTAAAGCTAAATTCCAAGGCGCTATAATAAAAGTAGTGTTTGTTCATTCATGTGTATGCCACTGTTTTAACCATTTATGGTTGTGCAACAGGACTGGGTTAGATGATTTCATTAAGAGAAATAACCTTCGGGGGCATGGGTAGCTCAGTGAGTAAAGTCACATGGGGTAACCTCCTCATGGTCACTATAATGTGGTTCACTCTCGGTGGAATGCATGGTGAGAGGATGCTGCGGTGGATGCCAATCTTATCCGCGATAACGCGCTCAACAAGCTACATGAAAAGAAGCGGAGGAAAAGGAGATTCGTCCTCCGCCACCTGGATTGAGGCAAGTCACTACGCCACAATGAGGACTGACAGTGCATTGGAAATTGGGCCTTCCAAATTGGGGAGAGAAAGAGAAAAAGAGAGAAATAACCTTTTTTTACATACCAATACAATGGGATTTTATGTAACTGAATGGCATTACATAATTACAAAATATTTGGTGCCTGCCAGATTTAGTCTTTTGGTGTGAGTGGAAAGGGAGGAATAAGAAAAACAAATGTCCTAACCGACAAATTGTGATTTACTTAGAATGAACTGGGAAATCTGCATTGATATCAATCAGGTCAAAGCCTTCAGAGCTGGATACTGTATAAATTGCACATTCAGAATATGATTATCATTACCATCTAGTGTGCTTAATGTGATTTACACAAGAAGAGTATGTTCCTGGATCAATATAATTTGTTAGACCAGAAATAACATTATTTTTAACCAGTGGCTTGACTTGTATGGATTTGGCTGTGATTAACTGAAAGAATAGATAGTTTCTAACCGAATATATAGTATGGCTTGACCATGCATTTCTGAACCGAGCCTGGCTTGACCGCAGTTTTCAGGACCAATAAAAGATGTTGCTCCAGAAAGATGTCCTATTTGGGTAAATCACGTTGTCCCATTTGCTATAAATTCACTTCCCTTGTGCAGAGGGGGGAACAGATGCCTGTATGTCACCTGGCGTAAACACAACGGGCGTTTCCGCGTGCCATGCGCGAGGAATTCCAAACAACAACGTGTTTGTTTACAAAATCTATCACATTTAGTTATATACTCATACGTGTAAAATGCTACTTCTTCTAATATACCTGTCATGCATGAAATAAAGACCATTTATCCAGGATGCCCAAATCTGCGCCCAGTGTAAACAACTATAGTTGCCCTGCAGTTTTATATTACTTCTAACATTAAATTAAAACATATATATATATATATATATATATATATATATATATAGTCTGACTTATGACTTCAATACAGCGATTGTAGGTTTTAACAGCTTATTCAAAATCTAAAAGTGTTAATCGGTTAAACAAATAATTTTAAAGAGCGAATAAAAAAGTTGTCTTACCTTATCTAGACGCGTTTGCCCCCCTCGTTTATCCGCAGGTAGCGTTTGGAGGAGAGTTTTCTCTGTGCGTTCCTTCAACACCTATCGGGACAGGTTCAACTGACACAACAACTCCGATACAATCGATGAATGTTAAAATAAATATGTGACGAAATTAAAACACTAGCATCGGGAGACAAGAAAGGCACAGTGTTTTGACTAAAAATACATGCTGTTTGTTCGCTCGGTTCTTTGTTTAGTCCTTGTAGTGGAGTACCTGAGCTCGTGCTTATGGCAGTGAGACAGCAGCCCAGACCGATTGGTTGTGGGCGGGGCTAAATTATAATGGTGTGGCTAAATACTGCCCTGTCTTATTTTGCTCCCTGCTGTCCAATGTGAGGATCCTTCTGAATGAAATAAATAATGACAATATGCTAATAAAGCTTTTAGTGGTGTATACATATATATTTTTTATATTGTCAAATTACAGTTATAACTGTAAGTGGCTGAAGAGAACTTTAAATGTGCATAGTTTAAAATAAATATACTAAACAAGATAGTGGAAAGAATGAGCTCCAAAGCCAGGGAAAATATAGATTATTGCAAAACCTTGAAACCCTATTTAATTTGATTTCTACCAAGCCAAAACATCTTTGACTTTTATGTAATAATCTTATGTAGCCTATATGCCTATTTATTTATTTATGTTACATGTTTTTTCTCTTTTTATTAACTTTTCTCCATTTATTGTTACAGTTTTACTCTTTCGTTAAAAAAGGCATTATAAATATTATTCAAATTGTGATCTGGTTGTTCTTTTGTGTTGTGTGTGTGTGTGTGTGTGTGTGTGTGTGTGTGTGTGTGTGTGTGTGTGTGTGTGCTCAGATTGGCGGGAAATTGCCTGCCCTGACATTTCAGGCCCTGTGCAAATAAAATGGATGCCTATAATCTCTAATCAGCTGTTAGTCACTGCTTTCAGCTGCTCAGTTATCTCTGAACTCTCCCTCAGAAAAAACAAACTGAGACATGGGTGCTGGGGACTGGAAGCGGGGAGAGACAATGAGAGAAAACATAAACGCTGTTATTCCATAGAACTGATAAGGTGACAATCTTGGCATAGTGAAAGTAAAAGAATGTATTTGAAGCATTTTGTTTCTTTGCTCATTTGAGTTATTCAAATGAATCAGAGGATATTGCATCTGAATAGTGACTGTTATTTCCAGTGAGTTATAACTCACCAAGAAAAATATACTTTTTGAGAGTTTATTTGGAAACCATGAAACAAATGTGACATTCTGAAATTCAAATACCAATCAGTGTGCTGTTCAGCTAGAAGCTTGTAGTGCCATATTACTAATGGGACAATTGAATGGTTACTACTCTTTACTGATACTGCTATTCGTATTTTATACATCAGTACTCATGAAGATATGTGTTTTTGATTCAAATTGGATATTGTTCTGTTATACTTATGAATTAGCATGTCTGCGCCTTCACTCATGAGATAAATGTCATGAAAGATCTCCTAAATGCAGATTTGGAAAGGTGTTATTTTGTACAGATGTCTGATAAACTGGAAGAAAGAAGATGAAGAATGTGTCAAATAAGTAAATACCTCACGCAAAGTTCCAATTTTATTTTGATTACAGTAATACGGTCAAATGCAAGGAACAGAACACCCTTCAATTTATAACACTGTGTGATGTATCGTTCTTTGTTCGCCATCTAGTGGTCTACATGGTATTGGCTAAAAAAGTTGAGAGTTTTACAACTTTTTGTTCCTAATTCAAGGGCAAGGTAATCTGAATAATTAAAAAAACTACAAAGCCTTGCTTGGGGATTAGCAACTCGAGAATGAATCATTGTGCCCTCAATTATTAAAAGGGTCTGAGGGCACAGTCAATTACTTCTTATCCACTATGGTTCAGAGTCTGTAGCAGACAAAGGCTCAGGGCTGGATTGTTCCCTTTTTGGTCAAGAAAGAGCCAACATAATATATAATGAATTCTCATCTGTTGAACAAATTATCAGAGGTAGCTCTCAGGTAACAGCACTTCGTTACTGAAGAGACTGTTTCTGTTATTTGCTACTTTTTCTTTTAGTTTCTTAATGTGAACACACACATATTTAAAGGCATAGTTCACCCATAAATGAATTATGACTTTGATTCTTTGAGGAACACAAAAGGAAAATTTTGCAGGATATTCTGTTTCTGTCACCATTCACTTTCATATATGGAAAAAAAAAAAAAGATGCATTGAAAGCATGTGGTGACTGAGGCTTTCATTCTACCTAACAATCTCCTTTTGATTCCATGGAAGAATTCATACAGGTTTGGAACAACATAAGTGTGAGTAAATGATTACAGCGACTTCATTTTTGGGTGAATTATCCCTTTAAGTGCTGTAAATCTGATTACTGCTGCTTGAGAGATGGAGATCAATTGTATCTCTTACAAAAGAATCTGTTTCACAGCATGATCAGACCAACATAAGCAATACGGATGAAAATTGCTGACTGATGCAATGTTGAGGCAACACAATCAAATTACCTGTAAACTACCATTACTAGTATTTTATGCTATTTTACATGACTTGCATAAATCCAAGTATAAAATGAATGAATCAGTTTTTGCACATAAATCAATTAGGGTAAAATTGCAAGCAATGAATTATGTTGCTCTTGCCAGAGTCTCAAATTTTTATTCCTCTTACTATACATAAGAACCTCAAATGTGTGCAATGTAGCTCTAAATTACATCAGCATAAGGAAATTTGCACGCATCTTACATCATACATGTGTGGCTCAGCCCATATCTCAGTGACTCCTTTGTGCAGAATTCCTGCATTTCCATAAAACATAAGAATGAATCTTTTAACGTAGATAAACAAAATGTGAGTGTTGTGCCACTAAAGCAAATCAATCGTATTTATTTGGAGGCTCTATTTCACACTTGAGAAATCTGACACTTGCTAGACTGACCTGCTGGAGAAACTTGGCTGTTTAAAGAGACTTTCTGGTAAATAAGAGATTGTCATTAGAAGTAGTGCCACATGTTTGGAGAATGCATACCACACATAGGTGGTCATTGCACAAAACCCACACCTAATAGAAAATCAAAACCATTTAAAGAAATTTTAAGAGCTTTTTTTTTCTTAAACATATATATTTTCATCTTTACTATTCTTTTTTAGCTAATCTTTTCTTTTTTAAATGGAGATCCTTTGATGCAAACATTATCACATTTATAATAAAATAGCATCGATTGAAAGAAAGAAAGAAAGAAAGAAAGAAAGAAAGAAAAGAAAGAAAGAAAGAAAGAAAGAAACAAAAAGAAGTGGAAGGAAAAGACAGAGTCAGTTTAACAAGCATTACAGTCTTATACAGTGTTCCACATTTTTCCAAAAAAAGAAAGAAAAAAGACTGCAATAAGTTAAATGAGTGACTAAAGATATGTTTATAGCAGCAATTCCTGCACCACACCCGCCACAGCCTGAAAAAGAATTCACAATTTGACGTGGCAGTGTTGGGGGAGGATGGGATTACAGAAGTATATGTCTGTGCATCCCCCAAAAGAAGAATCCAGAAGGAATGTTGAAAAAGACCCTGAAAAATAAAGTTATAATAACTAAACAGTTATAATAACTAAAGAGTTATGTAGTGTATCTTGTGTTATTTTAGCAATTTCTTAACAAAAACGTTTTCTAGAATCAAATTCACAGCTTTAAATACACTGCTGAGTTGGAAAATTTTTCCAACTCAGCAGTGCAACTTTTACCTCAGTGGAAAGATGTAACAAAGGATAAGACATTATTCCCTTCCATTACACATTGCAAATTAATAGGTACTTTGCATAATTATAATGAAGATGGCAGCAGTTTGATTGCAAAGTTTAGCTTTTTTGTTTGCAGATTTATAGTAGACTTTAGGACCTTGCAGAGAGCTCTTCAGAGCTGTTTTCACTGGATCCAGAGGGAGGTCTCCCAACTTCCAAAGCAAAGCCAGACATCCTCATTTGAATATTCCTGTTCCAGCTTCTAGAAGTTTCTTTCCCGGAGTATATAGGCCTCTGCGAGCAGCAGCTCAGCAGCATCCGAGATAAGAAGAGGAGCACATCCGAACAGCTGTCCAAGGTAATTCTTGGGGAAAATGCTATCCTTGCACAATGTTTTGAAAATGCTTTGAAAGTGCTTTATTTTGCATGCTGAAAAGGTTACTACACACAGGGTCAGAGAATTCTCTTCTTACAGCTTGTTTTGCTTTGTTTTGTTTGTATGACTGATTTGCATTTTAAAAGCGATTTACAGACAACCCAATGTATATTGAACTAAATGTTACATTTATTTGTATTGATAGCAAGAAAAATAAGAAAAGTTTCATTCTGTTGGGTTTTCTTTCTTTGCTTTTCTAATAGTATTTATTTTATTTATTTTTACTTTTTGCCATCTTATGTAAAATTAGCCATGAATGAAAACTCCAAGATGTCAGTTTACATATAATGCCCTTTTTTATGTGCAATTAAGGATATCCTTACTGTAGCATGTTAGTCCAGATCTGTGTACATGCATTAGTTAATAAGTTGTAAAATGATAATTAGGATCTTACATGTTAGAGTATTCACTAAAAAATTTTCAGTCGCTCAAAATTTCATAGGGAATTATCCATAGGATAGTGGAATTTTCCATAGGGAGTGGTTTCAACTTAGCCCTGAACAATGCTTCCTCTGGAAATCAGATGCTGGTCTACTGTGGAAATTCTGATAGGCCAAAAGTTTCCCCCTAAGATCTTATAGCCAATGAGAAGAGTCTACAAGTCATTCTTTCTCTGTGTGCATGAATTGCCAAAATAGGAGTTCTCAACCTGAAATAAAACTTTTGCTTACTTAAGGGGAGAAATAAGAAGTACAAGTTTTTTTGTGTGCACATTTTACAAGTGTATAAAAATATATATTGTGTGTGTACATTACCAAAATGCACCTCTTGTCTTTCAGAGTGAAAATCATTGACAACTATGAGTATGAAAACCTATCGAGGTATCCAAGATGATGAAAAAGCAACATTCAAAAAAGAAAGAAAAAGTACAGCCATGTTGAATTTGCAACATCTTATTCCCCAACCAACAGTACCCACAGGCATAATGTTTAAAATGCTTACTACAATTGCAGAATACAGCAAAGTTCGCTAATATTTACTTTAAAGAGTAACACATTGTCACAAATTTTAGGACTGAGAGTTATAAAATAATCAGGCTCATGCGTTAAGCAGTGCATTCCAGTCTGATTAGTCTTTGTTGACGCTGTTTAAATTGTCTGGGCTAGAAAACATGGCCTAAAGGTTTGATTACTTGTTTAACAACTTAGGGTGGATACATTTCAATGACATTAAAACAAGATACAAAAGGAAATTATTTAAAACTGACATAAAATTAATGAACAGGAAAACATTCTTTTTGTTCCTTACAAAAACACTATGCTCTATGCTCACAATTGCTTGCCCTTCCCTTTCTCTCCTTTAGGCTTCCATTGCAACCCAAACACGCAGCAAGCATGTGGGTCTCCAAACTCATTGCTCTGTGCCTTTTGGCTGTGGCCGTGTCTAGTGAGGACAAGAAGCTGAGCAGCCATGCAACCTCTATGGCAGACACCAGCGCCAGCCTGGCCTTCAATCTCTACCACAATGTTGCCAAAGAGAAGAACCTAGAAAACATCCTCATCTCTCCTGTGGTGGTGGCTTCCTCTTTGGGAATGGTTGCCATGGGGGGGAAATCTTCCACTACTTCCCAGGTGAAGAGTCTCCTGAAGGCTGATGCCCTGAAAGATGACCATCTCCACACAGGCCTGTCCGAGCTTCTAACTGAGGTGAGTGACCCACAGGCCCGTAATGTCACGTGGAAGATCAGCAATAGGCTCTATGGCCCCAGCTCCATCAGCTTTGCAGACGACTTTGTCAAGAACAGCAAGAAGCACTACAACTACGAACACTCGAAGATCAACTTCCGTGATAAGAGAAGCGCCATTAACTCAATCAACGAATGGGCGGCCAAGTCAACTGATGGCAAGCTGCAAGAAGTTACCAAAGATGTGACAAACACAGATGGGGCCATGATTGTCAATGCCATTTTCTTCAAACGTAAGTTTTTATTTTGGTTTTTGAATTAGAATGAATATCTATATAATAGTTCCAAGAATATCTATATAAATTAACTAATTGTTCCTCTTTCTATAGCCCACTGGGATGAGAAGTTCCACCACAAGATGGTTGACAACCGTGGTTTCCTGGTTACCCGTTCTCACACTGTTTCTGTTCCAATGATGCATCGCACAGGTAATACTAACAGCTTGTCTTAAAAGGCCACATCCACACTAGTTTCAGTTTCTTAACATCATCGTCTTCTCAAAGTATGCATTAATTGAGAGCGTTTTTGAAACATACCATTTACTGTAGTGGACAACGTTGCTCTAGAGTGGATAAGAGGCAAAAACGTAGAAAAATGTATGTGTTTTCAAATGACAATGTATTAATTGTTGCCTTTTAACAGGTATCTATGGCTTCTATGAGGATAAAGAGAACAAGCTCTTTGTGTTGGACATGCCTTTGGCACATAAGATGTCCAGCATGATTTTCATCATGCCCTACCACACAGAGCCTCTGGAGAGGTTGGAGAAACTGCTTACTCGCCAACAGTTGGAGACCTGGATCAGCAAGCTCGAGGAGAGAGCCGTAGCCATATCTCTGCCTAAAGTTAGCATGGAAGTCAGCCATGACCTTCAGGTAAATATGACTTTTGCTATATACTAGTAAACCACTAGTGTATCATGAGTCACCTTGTGTATGATGTCTGACTATGAGGTTCTTTTTTCTTGTCTTTTGCAGAAACATCTTGGAGAACTTGGTCTTACTGAGGCTGTGGAAAAGTCTAAGGCAGATCTATCCAACATTTCTGGCAAGAAAGATCTTTACCTGGCCAACGTCTTCCATGCTTCTGCCTTCGAGTGGGACACAGAGGGCAATCCATTTGATACCAGTATTTACGGTAGCGAAAAGATCAGGAACCCCAAGCTCTTCTATGCTGACCATCCCTTTATTTTCCTAGTGAAAGACAACAAGACCAAATCCATCCTTTTCATTGGCAGGCTAGTTCGGCCCAAGGGTGACAAAATGAGGGATGAATTGTAGTTCTCAAGGGGATTAAGTTTAATTCTATTTGTATGGTACTTCAAAATTGTATTATTGTTATTGTATGGTGTGACTTACCTCATGTGCACATTCCAATGGATAATCTGTGTATGTACAATCTAGTTGAACTTCTCTGCCAGTGACGTCAAGAACAAAATCATAATTTGAAGGAGATAGGTGTTTTAAAGGCTTTTTAAATGCCAGTTTTAACAATTCATCAGGAGCAATGCAATCCTATAAGTGAGAGATTAGAACCCCACAAATTTACCCAGAGGTTTGACATCAATTCGCTCATGTGGCTAATTCAGTCAGATATTATACTTATATTAAGTATAGTGCAATTAATGTTAGGCTGTGGTATTGTGGTATTTATGAGGGTGCTTATAGAATGTGCATGTTAAATCTGTGTAGGGTCTTACCTTATCTTTAATGTTTAAAGGGAAAAGGCACCTCTATCATAGCGTTTATCAATCTCAATCTCACTTCCTCCCATCAAAAACACCCTGTTTGGGATCTTTGTTGTCTTGACTCCTGCACTGTACCTTTCTAAGTTTCTACTAAACTTTTCAATTTGTCAGATGTCATGTTATGATTAAAAAAATGTATACCATGTGGGAAAGCGTGCAAATTTTTTTCTCTTTAACTATTCTTTCTCTTTTTTTCAATAAACAAAAAAAATAAAAAATACATATGTTATGTCATTTCTTTTAAGTAATGATTTTCCTCTTGTACATAAAACATTGCTAAATGTCATCCTACCCTGAATAAATGACAATAACTATTAATGGCAGAAAAAGAAAAAGAACTAAATATTTAGAGTTTAATCCCAGTCCTTCCGCATGACTTCACGTGGTAAATTCCTCTGAGGGCTGGACTGTGGAGCTCTAGCAATGTGTTGATTCCACTGAGAGTGGAGTGTTGTTTGAACAACAAAGTGTTGTTCACCTCCTCATCTGTTAAAAGACACTGATTTCCCAGACACCCCACTGCCTTTATGGTCTCATAAACCCAGTGGTGTAGAAGTGACTGAAGAGGTGGGCATACTGTGAATTACAGGATACAGTACACTACTAAAACTTGATATTAGATATCTATTTAAATGAATAGGTTTGATTAACTGTTCTTTTAATTACCTGTAAAAACGTAACCTTGAACAAAATAAATTGTTAAGCATTGGATAGGTAATGACTAGGGTGTAGTAATGTTCACATTAACACGTTATCTTATATTACGATATACAGAACATACAAATTAATTATTAGGCTATTTGTTTTATGTGGGCAAAAATGTTATTTTCTGTGTATGGTGAAATAGCTTTCCTATTAAGAAATATAAATTAAGATAATTTGATATCACGAGGAAAAAAGCACAGCTGACAGCAGTAAAAGACAATTACGCATGTAGTGGCAAATTTCAATAGCATACATTTTAATTTAACGGTATTAAATAGTTGTACTTTTAGCAGCGAAGTAAATATACAGCAAAAATGAAGGTTACTCCAGTGCTGCTGGCGCATTAGTATTTCACTGTAAATTCTAGAAATGTCTCGCCCCTTATTAAAATGGAAAATTTGCTTGGCAAAATTTTTTCGAGTCGAACTGTCAATTCTGCATTAAATTTCACCAAACCCCTATTCTGGCAACTCCCACTATATAATTAAACATCAAATGATTGGACGAAAGTTGTCTATATGTCACCAGCTTGACAACACCTTCCACCTTCAAGATAAGGCATAGGTTCCCTATCTATTCAGTTTACTTGACATTGCAATGAACACTATGGGGTAATTCCTTTTCCACAACCTAGTTGAAGCCCTTGTATCTTAATGCAAATCTTATGATTGGGAATGATGTTTGAGCCCCGCCCCACCCTGCCCCTTTAGGCAAACATTTGCCCTATATAAGCAGATGCTCAAAAAAAGTTTCTTCAGAATTTTCTTCCTTCAAGACTGACATTGTCTCATCTTGACTACGCATCTGAATCAGCCCTCTCTTCACCATCGACAGATACCCATCAGTGGATGGGGTTCCCTGCAGACGCATCAGGACGTTCTTCGCCTGACTCTCAGCGCCTGCAGTGAAAGATTCACCTGCCCGAAGAAGTCTCTCTGTGTCGCCACCGGATCGGGTTCTTCGCTCAGTGAGACATCTTCCCGCTTCCCACAGCATCCAGGCAGGAGCTGTATCCTTTGAGATATATATATATATATATATATATATATATATATATATATATATATATATCACTCTATAAAAGAGCCACTTGTATGCAAGCGTCTTTTTAAAGATGTTGTATCAAGTGTTCCTGTAAGTGACTTGTCGCTGCATCAGACCAACATGAGAGCTGTGTCCGCTGCGAAGAGCGAAGAATCCTCCTGGAAGTCTAGTGTTTAAAGGAATCTACAGCTCCTGCCTTTTTAGGGGTCCATAGAGAATCCAAACTTGGCAGGATGATTCTAAATCCCCCTATACTACTCAGGCATACAGACACACATCCTTCAGACACTAGGTGGTGCTATTGCCAACAAAACAAACAAAAATCATATTTTAGGACATAAATCTTGAACCGTAAGGGCTAGTAACTAAATTTATTTTCCTCTGATTCCTTGCGCCATGCCGAAGTTAGTTTTGACCCTCCTGACAGAATTTTTCTCCGCCCCTTCTTTTTCCCGCTATTTTGGTTTGTTTGAAAAAAATTCAAAACTAACTCATCCTAGACCATTTGCCACACCATTGCACACCTTTGTCTCTTGGTGGTGCTATAATAATTAAAAAACTAAAAATGTCTCTAACTATGGAACATTCATCTGATCAACTTGACATTTTGCATGCACTGTCTTTGTCCAAGGTGCCATCAAGGTCTATGAGCATCTTTAAAAACATGTCCGCCATCGACCAATCAGCTTTCAGCAGCTTTTATATAGGGTTAAATAATGCAGATCGAAACTAAACTTGGTGTGCCTATTTGTCTCTTGGTCCATGAGTTCTGTGCAAAATTTGACAAAAATTGGCCACCTGGAGGTGATATTGCATATTACATGCATGTAAATTGTTGTATATACCGTTGTGTTTAAAAAATAAACAAGTTATTCAGACCATGCTGTAAATCTCCTCATTCTAAACGACTTTGCTTTAAGCACCATTGGTTTGAAACAAAAAGTTCAATAAATACTTGAGATTATTTTAAAAGATTACTTTTTTGAACTAGTCGTAGGTTGTTCGCCCGATTGGAACCAACCCAGTGCAGAAACATTCTCTGCAGTCCCAAAATGAAAAGTTATCAAAGAAATTGTAAATTGTAATATCTTCAAATGGTATTCCAAAACGTTCATAATGGATGTGACCAATTTTACTAAAATGGTTGAACAGATACACATATATATATATGAGGTAATTCTGAGGACAAAATTGGTGTTGTTAGCTCACTCGAACCTTTACATATTAGCGCTGTGCACGGATGCGAGATGCGCTCTGAGAAGCTGCCGTTCATTCATTCTTCCTGTGATAAAACGGTGACAAAATGCGATAAACAGTAAAACTACATGCACTCAAAACCAATGAGTTTATAACAATCGTAATTAATGATCATAATATGTCGACATTTATTGCCAGCCTGTAATTTAAAGCAGCATAATGTAGTATTTTTGTATAGCTAAAATAGCTGGAAGTGGCTGATACCGGAAGTGGTCCACATTCAAGGTTGACAATGGCGACATCCTAGTTTCACTGAAAAATAAGATAAATACGACATGACGTCCACCTCCGTGAAGTTGACACCCCATATAATTAAATGATCACCAAAACAATTTCATTCATTTGTGCTGTGTTTGTGCTGGTTTGGTGTTTTGAGATATTAAGCATTCTTTTTGGGGGCTGTGTGACGTCACTCTCCACCCCATCTCGCTCAAATCTATCCAAACTGGCGCTGGTCGCTTGTGCTCGGTTTGTGCCAGTTTGTGCCGTTAAAACAAATGTTGTAACTATTTCCCTTCCTTAGATATAGCAAAAATGTTTTCGGGAGTGGTAACGTCATTCTCCACCCCTGTTGTCTAAATCGCTCCAAACCAGTGTCATTCATTTGTGCTCGATTTGTGCCGTTAAAATGAACACTTTATCTATTTCCATTCCTTAGAAGAAACAAATTGATTCGGGGCTGTGATGTCACTTTCCACCCCATGTTGTCCGAATCGTTCCAAACCGGTGTCATTCGTTTGTGCTCGATTTAGACTGTTTGTGCTGTTGAAAGAAACTCCATTACAAAGAAATAACAAAATTATCTCCCGGATCTGTGACGTCAGTCATGCATTTACCTCATCTCGTCCAATGCACTCATTTTCTGACTCGTTGGTTTGTGCTCGCTTGGTGCAGGTTTCTTACCGTTGCTGTCATTGTTTTTTATTTTTCAATATTTTTAACGCGTCAAATCTGCCAGTGCCTTCAGTTGAGCGCTCCCGCCTCCCGCTGCTCAGTCCACGGTTAGAGAGAATCTCTGTACACCAATTAAAAATAAATAAATAAATAACATTAATCACAATTCACTCAACGGTGTCGCGTCATCACCTCAGTATAATTAAAAGTCTGGCGGGTCAAAAGGATCCGCGCTGTTCTGGTGGCTATACGAATCATAACGACTCGGTTACTAACGTAACCTCGGTTCCCAGAGAGGAGGAAAAACTCCGTTTCTCACGCTATGGGAAAACTCCGTTTCTCGAGAAATATTGAAGTCTTTATGTAAAACGCATTGCAGCTGCACAGCATACAGCAATGAGCGAGGCAGCTCGTTCATTGGCTGTGCTGCGGCAACTTGCTCGAACCAATGACGGGGCGACTCTGAACGCGTGACCAATGGGCGCGCGCTTCGCGCTCGCGCGCTCATGGGCCCGCCAAGATGGGCGTGGCTAGGGCTATATATTAGGCGCCCCGTCATGAGAGTTCTTTAGGTTCAATCGACTGAAGCGAACTGACCAAGCACAAGCACAGCAGCTTACGCAATACTCGTTCCCTCCTCTCAGGGAACCGAGGGGGGAAAGTGCTGCGTCCATACATTTCGTGAATGTACGGGGGGCCAATGATAGGCCGAATGGTAGTACTGTGTACTGGTATGACTGTCCCTCGAAAGCGAATCTCAGAAAAGGCCTGTGATGAGGCGCTATTGGAATGTGAATGTAAGCGTCTTTCAAATCCACTGATAGAAACCAATCCCCGGGGCGAACTTGCGCGAGGATATGTTTGGTCGTTAACATTCTGAACGAGCGAATCATTAAAGCTTTGTTCAGATGTCTGAGATCTAGGATGGGGCGGAGGCCACCGTCCTTTTTCGGGACGAGAAAATAGCGGCTGTAAAAACCTGCCTCGCTCATAGAGGGAGGAACAGTTTCTATAGCGCCCTTCTCTATTAGTTTGAGCACTTCGGTGCGTAGAACATGTGACACATCTCTCCTCACTTTCGTCTTGACCACCGCTGAAAAGCGGGGTGGTCTGTGAGCGAATTGAAGCGAGTAACCGTGTTTTATTATGTTCAAAACCCATTTCGGCATGTCGGGGATTTTTTCCCAGGCTTTTGCTCGCACAGATATGGGCTGAATGCTGGCTGGGGGCGTGTCGCAGTGACGTATGGGCCCCACCGGCAAATTGCCTTGTTCTAACACTGAGCTTACAGCTGTCAGAGGCGTGGGCGCACGCTGAGCAGCCTTGTTGAGTGCCGAGTGCAGGGGTGCGTGTGAGATTACAGGCACGCGCGCTATCTCCGAAATGCTCGCAGCATGAGCTGGAGAAATGTTTGAAACTGTATGGACAGTGTTTTCGGGTGGGGGTGCATACATCATAATATGCATGCGCGCCACTGTCTTAAAGCTTCCCGCTCTTAGCGGGGAGTTTCTTGGCTCGCGCGTCGCATCCGTGATGCTTGCGGCATGAGACAGAGAAATGTTTGAAACTGTATCGACAGTGTTTACGGGTGGGGGTGCATACATTGTAATAGGCACGCGCGCCACTTTCATAAAGCTTCCCGCTCTTAGCGGGAGTTTCTTGGCTCGCACGTCGCATCTGTGATGCTTGCGGCATGAGACAGAGAACTGTTTGAAACTGTATGGGCAGTGCTTATGGGTGGGGGTGCATATACCGTAGTAGGCACGCGCGCCACTTTCATAAAGCCTCCGCCAGCGGCGGGGGTTTTTGGCTATGCATACAGTGTTTGTGTGAAGGGGTGCATGCAGGACAGCAGGCACGCGTGCTACCTTTATAGTATTTCCCGCTTTTACTGGGGAAGTGTTTATAACTGTGGGAACAGTGCTTGCGTGTAGTGGTGCATACATGACAATAGGCACACGATCTACATATATGGTGCGTCCAGCTGGAGCTGGGGAAGTATTCGGCACTGTTTGGACAGTATTGATACGTGGGAATGCGCACTTTAGTGTGGACACGTGACCCCTTAGTGACACAGGCAGAAAATGACTCTTTTTGTGATTTCTGTGTGTTGCCGTTAAAACGGCGTTTGATTGCAGGTGAGCGAGTTCTGTGACTGGCCCATTGACTGCTGTACAGACATTTCCAGCCGCCTGTAAGGGGACTGGGTAATATTTCACACGTTTTAGAGAGAGTGGTCCGGCTTTTGCGAGACACGCACTCTCTCTTTCTTCCTATTGCTAGGAAGACTTACGAGGCTCCGGGTTCAGCACGATCTTGGGCCGAGGACCCCGTTGCTCAGGCGGCTTCCTTCGGTTAGCGGAATGCGAGCTGCGTCGAGCCCGTTTAAGGTCTGCTCTTTGGCTGGGAGACGGGAGGCGCCGCCCTGGCTCGCTGCTGCTGCTGAGGCGGTCTCTGGCGGCTCTGAGACGAGCTGGAGCGCTTGGGCAGGAAGTGACGCATAGCCTGCGAATACTTCCGAGCTTCAGTGAAGCGTTCAGCAAACTCTTTTACCGCCGGTCCGAACAGGCGCGTCAAGAAATGCCGCCTTATCCGCGTCCTTCATCTCTGTTAGCGTCAGCCACAGATGGCGCTCAAGGACAGTCAGGTTAGCCGTGGCCCGGCCGATGGATTGGGCGGTGGCCTTTGTGGCTCGCAGGGCTACGTCAGTGGCGCTGTGCAGGTCCTTGAAAGCCTCAGGTTCAGGTCCCGACTCGTCCATGGTGCGGAGAAGTTTGGCCTGATAAACTTGTAGAACAGCCATGGAATGAAGCGCTGACGCAGCTTGGCCGGTGGCGGCGTATGCGCGGCTGGCGAGAGCTGAGGTAGATCGGCAGGGCTTCGAGGGATGAGAAGCTTTGGCTTTCCATCCAGCGGTGGAGGGTGGGCACAGATGGTTGGCCACAGCCTCCTCGAGGGGCGGGTTCCTCAGTAGCCTCTTTCTCTCGCGCCGTCCACCGAGGAGAGCTAGGAAGAGAAAGAAGGCTTCAGGCGAGCAGAGTGCGGGGCTTTCCACGACTTTGTGAGTTCGTCGTGAACTTCGGGGAAGAAAGGGGAGGGTCTCTGTCGAGGGGCCTGCCGGCGCCCCTACAGGAACCACTCGTCCAGCCGGCTGCGGGCGGGTTCTTCCGGAGAAGACCAGTCGAGCCCGAGGTCTTCCACGGCTTTGGACAGGATGCGGACGATCTCAGAGTCCATGCTGGTGCCCGTGCTCGTGTCCGCTAATGTCGACGGTGCGGGGTCGAAGGCCAAGCCCGGCCAGTCGTCGGATGCAGCGTCAATAGAAAGGCTGTCATCCTTTTCACCATCGTCCCCTGACGCGCCGAACGAGACGAGACCCACCGCTCTGTTGGAGGGGTGCTGGTCCGCCTGCGTGAAATGGACTGGCGGCGGGTAGATCTTGGGTAGTGGTGAAGCACGCGGGGACTGGCCCGGCGTGACGTCACTGAATTCTGCGTGCTCTGGCAGCCTCTGTGAGCGGCGCTTTTTCTTGCGCGGCTCGAACGGAGGAGACGGCAGCACGGTGGAAGCAGGCTCGTTTGCGGCGAAGGCGGCAAAGCGAGCACGCAGCTCGGCGAGGCCCAGGGAGTCACATTTGGGGCATCCGCCCTGAATGAGAGCAGCTTCTGCGTGGTCAGGTCCCAGGCAGCGAGTGCAGATAACGTGACGGTCCCTGTCAGGAAGAGTGCCTCTGCACGAGGCGCAGGTTAAAGGCATTTGGAACAACGCCTTGAAAATTGCTCTTTTACTTAAATCAAAAGCGTCGCAGAGGCGAAAACTTGTAAGTAAAAAAGGATATCAGTGATACGCGCCGGATGGCGTAGCAGAAGGCTTCGAAGGCGGCTGAAGGCGCCGGCGTCCTCTTAGCAGTCCTGCTGTAGGCTTGTCAACGGCTGGCGAAAAGACTCCAACAATCCGGAGGATCCAGCGAAGAGAAGGTCTTCGCTGAAGGAGATTAAATCTAAAGAACTCTCATGACGGGGCGCCTAATATATAGCCTTAGCCATGCCCATTGGTTGCGCGTTCAGAGTCGCCCCGTCATTGGTTTGAGCAAGTTGCCGCAGCACAGCCAATGACCGAGCTGCCTCGCTCATTGCTGTATGCTGTGCAGCTGCAATGCGTTTTACATAAAGACTTCAATATTTCTCGAGAAACGGAGTTTTCCCATAGCGTAAGCTACTTACGCAATAGGAGAGACCTCTCGAGAGGGAACTCATTTTAGTTGGGCATGCGCAAAATGCTTTGAAAGATAGGTGTGCACATGGCGTATGCCTGTATGCCCTAGACTACGCTACTGCATCAATCTCTATAAAGATGTGGGAAAGCAGTTTCACAATAGCAGATCCATCATGTATTCTGAATGAAAAATGAGCTTTGTGGAAACTTCAAAAGAGGGTTTATAGCTGGAGTGAAGGGTTCTCTTGTTGAGTTGGGAAAATCAGGATTGGGCAAAAACAAAGAAAACATCCATTAAGAAACCATAAACCGAACCATATAACCAGGGCTGTAGCAAGACATTCTTGGCACCCCTGACTATTTATTGCTCTGGGCCCCTTACCTATTAAAATAATACAGTTTTGAATTTGTTGTGGGGCCCCCCTGGACCTTTGGGCCCCTAGAATCGTTACCACCTTTCACTCCACTGGCTACGGTCCTGTATATAACTAACCAATCTGGAAACCTCGTCAATGGGCAAACACAAACTGAATCAAATATGTGGTTTAAAAATGAAAGCTTCCCGTTTTGAGAGGCACGATTAAAGATATTTCTAGATGTAAAATAGCATGGACTATATGGCCACAGAACGTGCCTAACGTCTCTATATCAGTGCCATCTTGTGGTAAATAATGAAACTACAGGCAAGGCTTTGCTAATTTATTTTGCTCTAAAGTGCCAAAATACCATGGATCATTATATCACTATATCACAGAGTTTTATTGAGATATGTATATTAATTAATAGTTAGTGTCAAATTTGATTAGACCAGTGGTTCATCTTATCTAATGTAAATATTGGGAGTGGCATGGCCCCACAGGCCCCCCTTAGCGCCAACCCTGCAGTGATCGCTTTGCATCATCTCTTGGAAGATTAACATCAAAGCTACTTGAAGTGTTGTAGGCAACTTTAAATTATGGCCTACTGAAGATGTCCTTCCACTTTCATTTGAGAAATAATACAAAAAGACCAAATGTATGGCAAAATAATTAATTGTTCAACTTAGCATGCTACTTGTTTTTTGTACAGTGTTGTGGTGGTCCTTTACATTCATATATAAATATATAACATTACAATGTCTTGCTATCATAACATTTAATGTTTAAAGACCCTTTTGCAATCCTTTTCCATTCATTTGTTCATACAATGTAACAATTATGTAGTTTTACATTCGTAAGTTATATTTTACAGTCCTTTCATACATGTTTAACAGATAATTCGATTAAAAAATGGTAGTGGTGCAAAACTGAACTATCAAAGAGATGCAACAGCCTGTTTTGTTTTTGACAGTCACAAAATGATAATTACAAAATGCCACTGAGTCACTCATAAGGCTGTGCCCTTCATTGATAGATTTGATTAACTTAAAATGCAAAATGTGTAAGTTCTTTAACATTTTAACCAGCATATGTAAGGCAGTCATACCCTCTCAGACAACCCCAGCCTACATGTTTAATACAACTTAAACAGCATGACAACTAAATAGTGTCATTTTACTTTTATTACAAGCATAAGTGGTTCATCAGAGAGAGATATGACCCTATATTAAACTGGTTACTTGGGAGAGAAAAGGTTTAACTGACAACACTTATATATCAGATTTGCCTTGTGTTTTAAATGTTTAGCAAAGTATGACTATTATGAAGTATACATATGCATAGTATGAATACAATTTAGCATAAATCAGTAGTAAACACAGAATTATTGCATTCAATCATGTAATTTCTCTTATTAAACTTCTTATTCAGCATAATAGTTTTAACACATTTTACAATTTTCACCAATCCAGAAATAGCATGGTAACATACAGCAGCCATAGTTTTGCAATTACTTGCTCTCAACCAACCTCGGTCAGTCCGTCCATTTCATTAATATCACTATAGTAGTGCATTTGTTCTTTGTGACAGATGTCCATTAAGCTTTACCAAATCTGATCATCACTACACTGTTTTTTTGGTTCAAGAAGATCAAAGAAAATCATATAAAGGTCAACCATGAGTATCAAATAAATGAATACACAAAACATGAAACCTCTGTGATAAAGTTGGTATGCATGTGGGGCCACTCTGTGGCCAAAACAGAGCAAGTGTGACAGCTTTAGACACTGGGAAGGAAAACACTTTCACTGACTACCTGTTTCTCAGCTGCAATTTCATTAGCACTGTTGTTTCTGCTGTGCTGGACAGAGTCGGATTAGACAGACAACAATCAATCCTATTAAAGCAGTCTTTGTAAGCTGTAGTGATACACACATGTGTTCTCCTTCTGTCTCTCTCTCGTCCAGTTGGTTATCTGTCTTTCCTTCTTCAGTTATATTGTCCCCCTCTTTGCTTCTCAGATTTTGGGCTTGTCCACTTGTCTGTTGGCCTTGCGGAATATTGACTTGATCTCATCTGTCACCATGTCTTGCCAGTTATCTCTAAAAGTTGAAAAATGATTTAAAAAGTATAAAATGATGACATTATTGTAGAATTCATTTTTTGACTTTTCTAAGCAATATCACAACAATTAATATAAAAAACAACAACATAAAAACACAAAGTGCACAAAAAAGAAAGTAACAGAAAAATACTTGCACACAAAACTAAAAGAACTAACAAACAGATAAAAGCCAATTGGATTAGCAACCACTCCAGCACAATCAACAAAACCCAACCAAAAGTCCCCTTAAACATAAGACAAAAAACTCTGCATGCAAGGTGCTACCTCCTTGCAACTGGCTATGGACTCATGCCTTTTTCTCAGCTTTCCTTCTCTTGTAAGCCTCTATGTCCTCAGGTCTCAAACCATGGTTGTCTTCCCTGATGCATAAATCCAATTATCCAATCCATAAATAGTATCCCATTCAAAAGTACAAAGAGAATTAATTTAAACCAAGAGAATTAATCCAAACGTTCCATTTAATTGGAGAGTAAATACGGTAATATACAATCTGATTCATTAAAATGAAGTGCAATATAATGAGAAGACCACATTGCTTGGGGTTACATATATTAATTGTAATGTATTTTATAACAAAATTGAGGTGAAGTCTTACCCTGGTTTGATCTCTGGTGGGTTTGGCAAAGGCTTTGTAAAATTAGATTTTCCAACAAGCCAGTATGTTTCTTCAATGCCCTTTCCCTAAAACCCCATAGAAAATATAACAGTAAATCATTGCTCAAATGCTAGTTAGATATGATACTTATATAAAAACAAAACATTTGTATTAATACCTTTAGCTCTGTCTTTCCTCTAACATCTATATTGTAGCCGTCGTTCAATGACCGGAGAATCTTCACTGTACTAATGTTTACATGTATTCTGTAAGCTGATAGAAAATCAAACATACATTTTTAACAAACATTCTCATTATTTCACTCCTGGAAGGAAACAATCTTCTGCAAGGAAATTACAAGAAAAGAAACATACGCAACCCTGTAGATTCCATACGAGAGGCGGTGTTGACTGTATCTCCAAAAAGGCAGTATCTAGGCATAGTTAGACCCACAACTCCAGCAACACACGGCCCTGGACAGAGGGAACATGACCAGGAATCAGAGGATGCATGACGAAGACGTTTATATGGATAAACAAAAGAACTTAACGAAACAGAAATTGTGTTCGTCATTGATAGATCCCATTGATCTCTGATTCAAAGTGACTCTTTGGACTCAGGTCTGTACATCCTGGCTTCTTCAAGGGCACAATGGTCATTTTTATACCTTCAGTACACTGGGATATGATCCAAGCTTTAAAATACTGTAAAGTAGGATGAGGAATGGACTTTTACCTGCTGAATGATTACATGTTTAGAGGTTTCATAACATTACCACTAAGTGGATGATAACAGTTGGAGATTGAGAAGCTAACCTGAGTGAATGCCTATCCGTATCCTAACCGGAATTTCTGGCATATGCCGGATCTTGAAAGAGCCCACAGAGCTAAGTATATTCAGGGACATGTTGGCGATCTCAGCTGCATGGTTGTTGCCGTTCCTCTTTGGCAGCCCAGAGGCCACCATGTAAGCATCTCCAATGGTTTCAACCTAGGATGAAGAAAGGTTGGATGTTTTTTTTTCTCCATGGAAATCGAATGCTGTACGATATTTTGACTGGAACATCATAGCTTACCTTGTAGACGTCGTGGCTGCCCAGAACAGCATCAAATAGACTGTAAAGGTCGTTGAGCAAATCTACAACCTCAATTGGATCGCTAAGAGATGAGATGGTGGTGAAGCCCACAATGTCACTGAAGTAGATGGTGACCTGATCAAAGTACTCTGGCTCAACAGAGACACCGGTTTTCAGAGCTTCTGCCACAGAACTGTAAATGAAAATAGAAATGATTGAAATCTAGATATGATGAAAGGTTTATCAATAATAGAAATATCATCTAAGCCACCATTTTCTTTTCCACTTCAATGTCTAAAACCTAAGCCACTTCAAAGCCTTACATTCCCCTAAATTGTAAGTAAATGTTTTAATATTGTATGACATTTACATTGAAATTCCTGTCAACCAATTGCAGATGTAATCCTAAACCTGCCCTTAAAAAAGAAGGCACTGATTGGTTGATAAAGAAAGTTTCTTCGGGATCAACAAAGGATGTTACTTGGGTAAATTAGATTAAGCAAGTGGGCAATATTTTGGTGTTTCAAAAGATGTACTTACAGAGGAAGCATCTCAGCCAGAAGCTTCTCTGTTCTTTGTTTCTCTACCTCCAACTCCTCTGTCCTCTCCCTGATCAGGTCCTCCAGGTTAGAGGAGTACTGCTCCAGCATGCGCAACATGGAGTCAATAATATTGGTCTTTTTGCCCTTGTTGATGAGCTTGAACTGAGCACAGAAGTAAGAAGCATTACCACTGAATTTAAACAATGCATATGATGTAACATTCTTATCTGTTAGACCAATGCCAGGAAACTTCAACTACATTGTTTTCATTTTTAATGATCCTGGGGTAACACTTCACAAACAGTTTCCATTTGTTAACATTAGTAAATGCATTAGGTATCGTGAACAAACACTTAACAATATCTATTTTTTACAGCATTGATTTTTTTTATTTTTTATGTTAGTTAATAAAAAATACAATCGTTCATTGTTAGTTCGTTTCGGTTCATAGTGCATTAACTAATGTTAACAATTACAACTTTTGATTTGAAATATGTATTAGTATACAGTATGTTGAACTTAATATTAACTATTACTAAATGCTTAGTGAGTATTGTGCATTGTTAGTTCACTAATGTTGTTAACCAAATGTTAACAAATGGAACCTAATTGTAAAGTGTTACCAATCATGGAATTTGTCTGACATTAAGTTTCTTAAAGTAACAGTTCACTCCAAAATGAAAAATCAGTCAACATTTACTCATCCTCATGTACTACCAAACCTGAATTTCTTCCAAGGAATATAAAAGGAGCTGTTAGGCAGAATTATGTTAGGTTATGTTATGTTAGATGTTAAGAAGCCTAAGTCATCTTCAATTTTTTTCAAAATTGCAATTAAGTGAATGGTGATTTTATGCGTATAAGGAGTGGCGTTACTGGAACTATTCTATAATTATTCTTTATTATTTTACTGTGCATTCTGTTAAACTAAAGCACTGCTTAAAGCTTACCTGATCAAAGATCTCATCAAAATAAGGCCTTCTATCAGGTTGTTCACTCCAGCACTGTTTCATTAATTGGATGCATTCCAGTGGGGCTTGATCTGGGGCTACAGTGGGCCTACACATAGGCGGAGGCTTCTTCACCTTCCTTATTATCGCTGTTGATGGAATAAACATAAACGGAGTCTTTGCTTATGGAGAGAAGTCATGTTTCACTAGTAATACATGCCTAGTTACTGTTGTTACAGCCTGAATATCAAAAGTCTGATATCTTATAAAATAACAGCTCTCCTCTTGTTAATATTTCACGATTTGAGGTGTAAATCTGTCTGTTGCACATACAGTCCTGGACAAGCTGAAATACCCCAGACCCCAAGTATAGTGGGGCTAGAATAATAGAGGTGCTTGCCATAGCACTAATACCCTTACACATGAAACAAAATTAACGATACAAAGAAACTTTATGACCAACCTTCAGGAGACAAGCCAAGCATGCAGTAGGGGGCTCCTCTGACAACTACTTCTTGAAGTATAATTGCAAAGCTGTAAACATCTCCTTTAAACGTTCCTTTCCATGGATTGTCTGGATCTCTAAGATGTTCAGGAGCTGTCCAGAAAAGATCTGAGAGACAAAACATTGCCTTATGTTTTTTATTATCTGAAGCTGATATGGAGTAAATGTAAAATTGACATTGAAAGCCACATTTTAAAAAAGGATGTCCATACCCTCAGGAGGTGGGGACTCTTTTGGAGCTTTCTGGGTCTCAATAATCTCATTGTAACCATAATCTGTGATCTTTAGAACAAAACGTCCATCTACCACACAATTACGAGACTTCAGATGCCCATGAGGAAATTCCCTGTGGTGAAGATATTTCATGCCCTATTGGACAAGCACAGACACCATCAGACTGCCATTGCAATGATGACAGACACATATAATTATGCTTAAACTGGGATCTACAATTGCTGGAGATTTTATAATTAAAAGCTCCCATTATCACAATGTTCATCACAACATTAGTCAGCAAAAGTACCTTGATAAGATCCAGCAGTAAGGAGGATTTAAACATCCAGTCAAGTTTGACATC
This sequence comes from Xyrauchen texanus, assembly GCF_025860055.1. Taxonomy (NCBI): domain Eukaryota; kingdom Metazoa; phylum Chordata; class Actinopteri; order Cypriniformes; family Catostomidae; genus Xyrauchen; species Xyrauchen texanus. The sequence continues at coordinate 25,662,992 of NC_068313.1, read as the reverse complement.
TTCATTACGAAGGAGGTCATGTAGGCTCCCTCGAGAGCAATGTTCAGTGACAATGGCATAAATGTCACAATCAGTGAAGAACCCCAGGAATGGATTGACATTTTCATTCCTTAGGTCCTTCATCTATGAATTATAAATAGGACAGGACATGTCACTCAGACATCAAGCTCATACCAAACTGTTTTAAATTAAAAGTATTATAGACTTTTACCTTGGTGAAAATCTTAGTGGTACTCTGTTTGATGTCGTTGAAATGTCCCTCCTTAAATCTTTTCAGCCACACCCAGTCCCCCTGCAAGGATCAAAACAATTTACAGTTGTAGCAAGTTGAAAAGACACGGCGTGCTCTAGGAATTAAATTTCATGACACATAAAGTCACCTCATATACAGCCACGTTTGAGGATTCATGTGTTGCTGTTGCCATACTATTCACAGAGCGGGAACAGTCGCCTATGCTCTTCTCCTCAATGCAACTTTTTGAATCACTAAGATCCTCAAGGGTGATTTTCTGTAAGAAAAGAGTACATATTAACAGGCAGAAGGAAAATAATATAGAATCATGTTTTCAGACAAACAGCAAACAATATGTTTTTGCATTAACAAGGAAGGCAGCTGATAGTGAGAGGCATACCATCTTGCTCAACAGAGGGTTGATGAAGGTCAGGTCATCAAGTGTAAGCAGGATTCTGTTAGGCCCTTTGATCAACTGGATTTGTTGGATTCGCCTCCTACAAATATCAGCCAAGATCACATACAACACATTATCATTGTTTGTAACCTTACACTGTATACGCAAAAATTTAATACAATTATCTCATCTATTACACAGCTGTGTCACCTTATGAATAGAGTTAGGCCAACAGAACTAAGAACTAAAATGAAGATGATCACAAACGCTATGATGACATATAATATTTCCACACCTAGAACACAAAAAGAATAAATTAGCAGGCAAATACATAGTACATAGGTTACAAGTTGTACACTAAATGACATGCACCAGTTAAAATCTTCATATATATATATATATATATATATATATATAAGACTATATAATAAGACTTCAGTTAAGCAAGGAAACAATAGAACACAATGATCTCTGTTTGTTTGCTTAAAAAAAATAAAAAAGGATTAAATGCCTCTCTTATGACTAATGAAGCTATTTGTTTCAACGTTTAACCACACTAAGTTATTATAATATATTTTTCCCCTTGACAACAGTTTAAAGATTGTGAATGTGATGATTACTAGCCAAACAGAGTTGGAGAGTAAACATAAAAGTAGCAACACTACTAACTTCATTACATTTTTGAGTTGCGTGACAGTAGTTCAGTAATTTTCACAATAGTGCTACTTTTATAGTGAAGTGTGTGTGTGTGTGTGTGTTATTGCTTTTTTATCAAACTGTACTGCACACCAAATAGCACTCTTACCTAATCCTAAAACTGTGTGTGGATGGGTGGGTAGGTGTGGGTGTATGTGTGTATGTGGGTCAGGTTTTGCTTGAACCACACATACAGAGACACACTCTTTTTTTTTTCAATTTTCCACATCTGTTGTGTGTGTGTGTTTCAATTTTGTATTGACTTGAAGGTCTTTATATGGACTGGGTTATATTGACTCGTAACAGCTTCTTTGGAACTATTTTATAGCATAGTTTATAAATACATGAGAAGTTAATCATTTTAATATTGTCAGATCCAGATCACCTTCGTGAAACATTTCATGAATAATTAGACAAAAAAATAAAGTTAAGTTGATGCATAGCAGTGTTTAAAGTTTAAACTGATCAAATTGATTAGGGTTACTGTGCTGCATTCAAGGGTTGAATAACTCTCAAAGTCCCAATTTGAACACAACATGTTATGGATTTTGTGTGGATTTATTGTACCTCCTGTGCAGATAGCATTGGATTCAAACCAGCAGCTAGAGTCAGAAGATGGGGGGGAGCCTCCGGGGAAGTGAATGGACGTGCCAGCAAACAACACCATGTCTGAACTCATGTCCACTTGAAAGCAGCGATATAGTTGAGTTCCCCAGCCATCAGTGTCCAAGATCACAAAGTTGGTCTGCCTGTTCCCTTGGGTATCTATGCTGATGTTCTGGTTGAACCCATTAAACGTCATGTTCCTCGTGAAGAAGGCCAGGTTGGTTCCAGAGAGCCACTTACCTGCCCTTCTGGCATTGTGCATGGACTTGGCAATGAGGTACAAACTGTTGTATATCGTACCAAAAAGTGGAGAGACCTGAAAATTAGCAGTCAACATGTGATCACAGTTAAAACATGCCAAATGTAAGAGAACTGTAAAATGTATTTTAAATCAAAGTTAAAACCAGAGAATATCTCAAACAGGTTCTTAGAAGGCTCTTCTAATTTGTGCACACCTGCTCTGGCTCTTGTGACACTGTTAGCTCTCCTAGCTGTTTGGCCATATTGAATGCTTCGTTGAACGACATCAACTCCGACTCAACTGTGACAGTGAGTACAGCATCAAAGGCTTTGCGTAGTTTGTTGTTGTTTTGTAGTGGGAAATAGGTGGTATTGGTGTAGGGCAGGCTGTACAGGAGAGTGTCGTATGATAAAAACACATAGCGTCCATTTGTCAGCCCCATGTCATAAGCCTTCATCAGGAAAGATGTTTGTTGCTCTCCTCCGATGAGCGCTGAGTGCATACACATAATGATGACTGAAAGACATGTGAAAACTCAAATGTTGAATTCTACAATAATAAGGACATCTATTCAATATAATAGGTTGGTTTGTTGCCTAAATATAGCAACTAATGTATTTATTTTAAAAAGGCCCTTCTTCCATAATCAATACAAATTGCAGTTATATGTATGCATACTTATGAGTGTGCATTTGAGACATGCCTCTCTACACCTGCAGAGATCATTATAGCAAAGGTTTTTGAAAGCGATGAAAGATATTGAACATACTTGTGTTCTTCCAAACCTGTATCATTTGAAAATGAGATATCATTGCATTTTTTCCATTCATCTCCTTTCTAACACATGGGGTTGAGTAAAGGATGATAGAAATTTCATTTTTGGTGAGCTATCCCTTTAAGACGGTGCTTTTCTGGTCAGATTATGTCAAAAGACCTTATTTTAATAATAAAGTGATGAAGAAACTTAAAACGTATGTTTACTTACATTGCAAAACTATTTCTTCAAGACACTTTACCTTTTATTTCCCCTGCGTTTTGGATTCTCGTCAACGTGTTCTCTATCATGGTGTCATTCATTCCCACAGACGCAATGATGCCAATGGGCAGCCCCTTGCTTCTGAGAGCACTGGCCAGTTTGGCAGCAGTGTTGATCCACATATCCTCATTAGAAGACACGATTCCTATGTTAGCCCATCTAAAATACTTCAACACATTGAAAAGCACCCGTGTTGGAGATGGTAAAGCTCGTGCAAATGTTGGGTAGCCTTGAGCCCGGTCTAACTCATAGTTAATACACGTCCATGAAAATATAGCCTTGTCCCAATTCTTGCCCATGAGAGATGCGGCATTGCAATATCCTGGATTGGTAGGGCCTACAAACACATCAGCTGCATTCTCATATTGTATGAATGATGTCAATGCTTTGGATGTTTCACAAGCCTCTTGAAGAATGATGAAGTCCATTGTACAGCCCAGGTCTAAACTGAAATCCTCGTTTATGCGACCAACAGCCAATCTCGATGCAACGTCAGGTAGTGCTTTTGAGTAAAAAGGGTCACAGTTCCAAGGCCCAAGGACTCCCACTTTGAAAATCAGGCATTGGACACAACATGGAAACGTCAAAACACCAAGAATAATCCATAGTCTAATGCTGTAAAATGGAAGTGTTGAGAGGCTGTGTTTGCTCCTGATGATGGAGCAACAAGGGTAACTGGATAACTCCAATAAAGCACCTCCGAATGGGAGGTGAATATATTGCATTGTCCTCCTTTAGAAGCCGTTATGAGAGATGGCTGTTACAAAAAATATACCTAGAAAACACCAAAATGTGCAACTGAATTGAAGTCATGGCACAACTTTACCCTAATTTTCAAGGCTAAATATGCACTGGAAACATTTTTACTCCTTGTGGTAATGTGTAAATTATCTGGTTTTAACCAAGTAGAATTTAACATCACAGAACCAACCTGACTAAATTGGGTTACACCAACAAAATCCATTTTAAGGGTTAAATCAGAAAGAAAAAGATCCTTAAAGTGACAACAGCAGGATACAATTTTTTCCCTAGTGTACACATAAACAAAGTAAACCAAAATATTTGCTTCATGTGCTACATCTAAACATTACTGGATCCACTTGAATGTATTTGGTTAATACTATATCAACATGAACTTTAAGAATAACATCTGGTAGAAATAGCTCTTGAAAGGTAACAATTGCTGATTACTACTTACAGAAATATTTTTGGCCTTAAAATATATATATATATATATATATATATATATATATATATATATATATATATATATATATATAGGCCTATCAATTGTCATAAATATGTTTTATATCATATTATCATAATTTTCCAATTTACATTTACTCCTATTTTGTCATTAAGAAAACTAAAACACATTACCTAATATAATGTAATTAAAACAGAAATGTACATACCATTATTTTTGGGACTCTGGGCGCATGAAAAGATTTCCACAAAGTTTTACCTTTTTCCTCCAGTGCGTTTCCTTCATGAACTGAATTTAAGAATAGTGCGTGATATCCTTGAAAGAGTTCACAACGTTTTTCTTCTTTTCCAACACCAATAGTTCCTTGGCAGCATAAATAATGCGAGTGAATCCGAAATCTTAGCTCACAAACAACAGTTTGATGAGGCTCGTCAGTGGCGTTGAGAGACTTCAACTTCAGCACCCTGGAGAGCTACTTAATGCCTGCAGTCAAGTGCCCTTTTGCACCTTCACAATTCAAATCCAAAGTTTAGTAACATTTTCCAGCTTCACTGTTATGAATATTAATGTATACCCACTCTGTAGTTTTGAATTGGCAAGTGTTTCAAATATGAGTAAAATGTTACCTTGTCGTCGAATCACAATTTCTAGTATCGGTGATGAGTTTCAAAATAATTAAATACATTTTTAAGCCTTAAAAATAAGTAGTGATGCGTGTGGTTTTAAATATCAACAGGCCTAGATCTTTCTGTATTCAATCAAAGTCCTTTGAAAGTGACCCGCGGATGAATCTAATCCATACTTGCTCAGGGACAAAATAAGAGGATTGCATACACACGTTAACACTTCAGTCCCACCTTTAGACTGAGGTAGCCAAGAATGCATTTAATTGAAGAAGCATGTTTTTGTTGTACAGCATTCGTTTAATTATCACAAGTGATGCATTATTAAGATGAAGGCATCATATGCGTCAAGAAGAAATTAAATGTAGCAGCCTAGATGACCCAAACATATAACTTCATATTGCAATTTGTACTCATTGATTTTCACCAATATCCAATTATTATTATTTTTTATGATTCATAATTATTTATTTATATTCATTTCCAGCAATCAGTACAAAACACATTTACATTTTAGCCCAACCCCCCTCCCCAAGGCACACTTATTAATTAGGTGAATCACATGGTTTGATCTAATAAAATAGATACGAAAAAATAGCTAAATCAATACTTTTAAAAATGTTTTATTTAAATTTGTATTTTCTTTCATTCTTATTTTGTTTCTTGTTTAGTTCGTTTTTCAGATAAGGCAAACGCCTTATGTAAAAGATACAAAAATAATGTTTTAGCTGGGTCGTATAAGGTCTAAGTAGCCTATTTCTCCTCGCCATGGAGACCCCTCGGTGCATGAGCGCATAGGCGGTGTAATTAGGCCCTCTTCAATTGAATATGCGCGAGGTGCATTGGGTGTAATTAAAGTTAACGAAGGGAGCTCCCTTGGACGATCCCTAGAGTTCTCTCACATTTTTGCGTGCGTCAGTTTAAACGTGTGTTTTGAGACACGTCTGAGGAGCACTCTGGACTCATTTAGACTATTAGAATAATATGTTTGGTTTACATTGTGTATGCTGTTAAAATTATATAAGCAGCATTATATGATGGTTTAATAAAGTGTTTTCCGTCACATGAATAATATGAGAAACATTAAAACGTCCTGTTGAACAAAAGACGAGACTTGACTTTCTGACTGATCATGTAACTTTGTGGAATTCTGATTTGCTTGAGAGGCTTAATGCACCTGGGCAATCTGTGTAGGCCTATGCACTTTTGCCCTCAGGTTGCCACAGAGATTTTCTTGTGATTTGTGCAATGAGTGATAGAGGGAGAGAGGGAGGGGGTGAGAGATGGGGAGAGAGGGAGAAAGCAATTCTTCTGTTGTGCTGACCCATATCCAATAAGCCTCTGAGCTTCTTAAATGTTACACCTTGATACCCTCCAACTGGAAAGAGAGGATGCAAACTCAGCAACCATGACCCAGTGCACAAGAAGACGATATGACAGCTATCTGCAGCACTCGATAACGGTTTTTATTCCAAATGCATAACAAAGAGGGGCTCTCAAAGACAAGACAATCGTTTTTGTTTAATTTTACTACCATCTAGTGGATGAAAAAGTTAAGCACGAAACGTACCTGTACAGTAGTTTTTGTAAAGTGCAATTTTTCATCCATCTATCTATCTATCTATCTATCTATCTATCTATCTATCTATCTATCTATCTATCTATCTATCTATCTATCTATCTATCTATCTATCTATCTATCTATCTATCTATCTATCTATCTATCTATCTATCTAACCTTTTATATTGGACCTGCAAAAAGCTTCAAATTTTCAACTTTCAGACGTTTTGTCAAGCCAGGATCGAAGTTTGTCTTGACCAACTTTATTTTTATAGTTTATATAGGAGCTGTACATGTGAAATAAACATGAGATAACTGTTTATTATTCTTTCACTTGCATAATGGGATGTTTGGCATTATAAAATGAAAGATCCGTCATCGTTTACTCGAAAAGAGATATTAGACAGAATGAAGGCTTTAGTTGCACTTTCATTGTATGGAGAGAAAAAAATGCATTGAAAGACTAAAATCTCCTTTTGAGTTCCGTGAAAAAAAAAAGTTATTTCAGTTTCTGGAACAAAACAACGTTGAGTAAATGATGACAGTTTATTATAATTTTTGGGTTAACCACACCATTACAGTAAGAGCATTCAGTAAACTCAGTAAAATGTGATTCCACAAGCAACTGTTTTTCTTCGTCACCAAACATTTTTAAATCCAGGTACATTTTTGGAAATCGTTGAATATCCCTTTACAGAACAGACATTACAGATATTATCCCAAGTTGTCTGACTGTAACCAACATTATGACAATTAAAGAGATATAATCAGGTAAATTACAGTTTTTCTCAATTGCTTTGGCAAATTTTTTTTAAACAATCTTAACATTTTCTAAACTGTAAGTGCAATTGTCACAAATGTTTTATGGGACATCACAACTCTATTGCATGTCTGCAAAATGTAACTCACCCAACACATTTCATTCATGCTTCAAAACCTATTTATTGTGTCAGTAAATTGGCCAATGCCACCAAAATGAAAAGTTTTTTTTTGTCATCATGTGCACCATACTTGTCAAAATGTTTTGATGTTTTTTCACCATGGCAGTCAACCCTGGAAACCTTTGTTATATATATTTTTTGTTAACATTGACTGCTTACTGTTCTGTACAAGAATGTCAGTTTTGAGCTGAATGCAAAAATCGATTTCAAAAGTAGGTAAAATTTTACTGGGAAAATCAATACTGTACAATACTTTAGTACACAGAAAAAGGATGTGCACATTTGTATGTATACAGTAAAGACATTTTGTAGCAATATGTTACATGTAAACAGAACAGAAACAGAAACATGGACACATTTGCATGTCCATTTTTACACATTTCGTACATGCAAAGTCATATATAGTGAACAGAAAATTGCCACAAAATGACATCCATGCAAAAAAAATTAAAAATGCAACAATGAAAAAGCCTGCAGTAGCTCTGTAAAAAACATTACAGTAAATTGTACCTCATCACATTACATAACACTACAAGTTCCCATCTTCTTGGTGGACATCCTGTATGGCAAGAGATTTAGCAGACATCACAAACTTTCCATGTCATAAATATGTATGGAATATACATGTATGTCTGACAGATTTTGATAACTGAATGGATATTTTGCATGTGATGGATCACACGATTACGTAAATATATATATTTTTTTCTGATTACAGTTTTTCTTGATCAATTTTATGCATGTCTCCAATCTCATGTCACTGCTCTCAAAACAATTATCACGCCATCTGAAAACATTGTAATTGTCCTAAACAAATTGTGCATGTTTCTTGATTTTATCTAATTTTCTCGAAACACTACATACAAATTTCTCTGATCCAAAACTCATGATATCAAAACAGAGACAACTATATTAAAGTCATATTCTCAAATGCACATGTCAGGTTACCATTCATATTAATATCGGCTGTGTTAGTAAGGCACACAGCAAAGAAAATGCAATTTACTAAAATTTTCGCACAAATATCATGACTCTGCTATCTATAAAAGGGATTAAATATGAAAATTCAGAGCAAACAATCAATGAGGAAGAAGAAGAGGTAAATAAAGAGAAAATCTGAAGAAGAAGTGATGAGAAAAGGGGAACATTTTCTCAACTCTTTCAGGTGTGTGCATGGAAAGACTTCAGGAAAGACCAAATGGAGATGGTGCAATGATGGTGAACAGAAAGAGGACATCAGGGTGGAAGATTAAAGAAGGCTCAAATGATTTGCGAGTTCCTCTAATTGATCGTGTTACTGTATGAATTATGGTCTCTCCAAGACATACAGAGTGTTTGGCTTAATGGGAGTAGATCTACAGTGACTTCATTCTCAACAAAAAAGAAGAAACTATAGCTGAACGTGTTATAAATTTTATAGAGAACACATCTATTGCTTTGATATTAATATTTCATTTGAATAAACGCATTATCAGAAAAGAATACATTGCTTAATTATGCTGTGAAATGTAATTGTTCTGCAAATTGGAGTGTCTGTATCAATTGTTTTGAGAGCACTGATTATAGTTTGGAGAAATTTATAAACTCGATTGAGAAAAACTGTAACAGTTTTTATTGGTTCACACAATTGACAAAGAAAAGCAAAACATATATCACAGAATCAACATTTAAACCCCATTATTTCCTTTCCCTTTCCGTTTCTCTCTCCTAATCCCCAATCCCACCCTGACCCTCTACAAATATCCCTGTGGTCACACTTGAATATAAACACAAAAAAAGAAAGAAAGAAAGAAAGAAAAATATATAAAATAATAATAAATCACACACATTGAAAGTAAAACTACACATCTCTCCAATGCCCCTTCCTGAGAGCCCTCCAAGAAGGCCAAGCAGCTGCCCCATTTTTATTAAATTAATCAAATTGCTTAGCCTTCTACCTGACATTTCCTTGAATGCCGTGACCCTCCTCATCTCTGTGTACCTCTCTTGAAATGAGGGCGCTCCAGCCCTAAGAACCATCTGTCTGCTGATCATAACAATGGCTAAGACCCAATTTTTTTCATCGACTAAACTACAGAGTCTGGGGCAAAATGAAATTTGAGTGCCCAATACATCACACATAAAACTCAAAATTCTTGGATCTAACAGTTTTTTCAATTGCTAACAAGCATTGTTCAATACTAAAGCCACATTTTTAAAACTCTTCATATAGTCTGCATTACCAACATGAATATTGGCCAAACCGACTCATTCAAACAAACAAAAAACTTCATATAGGTCTCAAAATAAGCTTATTCCACCATAACACTGGCAACAATTCTCATTCATAACACACTGACCTAAAAACACTAACAACAGGGAGCATTACATAAATTATGAACTTTTATTTTTAAATAGTTTGAAAGATTTTTCACATAAATCAGCATTTCATTATAGAATAACACCTTTTCTCTTTATTGACTGTACTAAAGCATATGTAACAAGAATGAATAGGAAATGCTGCAATTTGTTTTCTTTGAATATATTACTTTACAGTATTTGGAAAAATAAAAGGTAAAAAAAAGAAAAATTAAATCCTGAAATTGCAGGGCTGCAATGATTATAAAAAAGCAATTTCGTTATATTAAAAAAAAAACATTTATAGTCTAATCACTGATTGTAAATTACTGTGAGGGTTCTAGTCCTCCCTCTCTCTGGCATTTGGCCACAAGTTCTCATCAACATCACATCTGATGTCTTCTCTGGCAATGCATCTTGGAAAGTACCTTCTGGAATGTCTAATCCGAACCTGGCTGTCTTCAGAAGAAATGTCTCCACACTCCGCATTCATTGCCTCCAATAAAGTCATCTGGTCATTTGGATGGGGGGTCATAAACCTTCCACATCCACGCAGAGAAAAACTCCTCAATGGGGGTTTAAGAAAGGGGAGTATGGAGGCAAAAATAATACTGACATCCTGGGATGTCCAGCAAACCAGTCTGTGACTGCAGCAGAGTGGTGGAATGCCATATTATCTCACACAACAACAAAGGTAGGGGAGTTTGATGCCCCTCGCCTTCTCTCCTCTGCTAGAACAAGTCGATTATGCAGGTCATCCAGAAAAGAAATAAATCTGTCTCTATTGTAGGGGTCAATGAGTGGTTTGTGTAACAGCAAACCATCTTTGGACAGTGTTGCACACATCGTGATCTTAGCTCCTCTCTGGCCTGGGACATCCACGGTTGCTCTCTGTCCAATCACATTTCTTCCCATGTGGTGTGTTTTTGCCAGGTTGAATCCAGCTTCATCCACAACGATAAAAGTATGTGGAGTTTGGCTGGCTTCCATCTCCATTACCCTCTAAATTACAGAGAGTTTTACAGTAATTTACATTATCCATAACGCATATTTGTTTACTGAACAGACATCGTACCTGGACACACTGATACCGGAGTTCTTTTACACGTTCACTGTCTCTCTCAAAGGGTATGAGTACAATTGCTTCGTTCTTATTTTATTTTTCTCTAGGACTCTGGCAATTGTCATTTTGCTGAACATATTCACATTTCCAAAAGGGAAATTGTCTGCCAGCACTCTGTCCAGAATTTCCCGCAGTTTTATTGCATGGTTGGCAATTGCAGTGTCAACATTGGCAATTTCCTGCACATCTGAAAATATTTTGCCTCTCCCTCTTCTCGGAGGCAACTTTTGATCCTAAAACACAACAAATACTGTATTGTAATAGGTTTCAAAATGTCAGTACGTGTAAAAATGCAGACATATTGTATTACTGTATACTGTAATAATGTATTTCAGTTATCATCAAAGGATGGTCATGCCACCTGATGCTGGAAAATTCATACTATTGATGCAACTGTTGAACGGTGCAGATTTGGTTGCACCCTTAGACCAGCCTCTCTCAAAAAGAGACCATGGTTTACAACATGGTCAATAATTGTGGCCCTTATCGCATCAGAGATCACCACTCTTGGTCTTCCTCTCCTTTGTCCTCCCTGTACTCTATCACTCCTCTTTCCCCACCAATCTGTCTTCTTGGATCCATATTTCCAAACAAAATCAGTTCCAAGCTATCCCCTAATGCAGGACACCTGGGTAGGCTTTCAGTTGAAATTTCAATTAGCTTGGAATTATTATTATTTCATTTTCAAAGGTTTTCTACATTTCAAAATAATTACTGCAGAAATGCTTGAAATTTGCCATCATTCTGTTTTAAGTGTGTTTTTATCAGTTTTAAAATCAGTGTGTTTGCATTTGAAAAAAGAGCTGAAAATTTATTTTGCAGGCTGTGCCGTATGAATGACATAAGCGTTTGTGGATTTTGAAAAATGTGGACATTGAATGCATTTTGTCTCAAAGCAATGAAAAATAATTCAAAGGTTGGTCCACATAGACTTCTGTTTCGCTGAATGTGTGAAGAGTTTTGAAAATGTGGCTTCAGTATTAAACAATGCTTGTTAGCAGTTGAAAACAAAATGTAACACACCACCAAAAAACATGGTTTGTCTCCTCATCTTCTGATTGGTATCGCCAGCAGGTGGGTGTGTCATTCAGACCAAGACTATACGATCTAGAGGTGGTCCAATAGTAACGATGTAAAATCTTAAATTGCATAAGTCGCACCCTTGCATCTCTAGATGTAGACTTGACATCCTAGCCCACACTCCCTCCTCCAATACCAAGTTTAAATCTTTCATCATTTAGAATTCATAACATTTAAACAAAATCTTGGCCAGGCCTAAACAATTTATATCAGTCAGCCTATGCAACCTTCTGAAATGTAAACTGGGTCGTTTACTATTACAAATGAAGGACTTCGCTATGCTATCAAATTGCTTGAAATAAAAGAGCGGAACATCTATAGGGATAGATTTTAGTAGGTATTGATCTAGATCTTATGCGCCATACCTACTGTCAAAACCCCTGGAAAATCAACCTCCTTTCTTATCACGGCTGCTAATGGTTCCAGGGCAAGAAAGAACAATAATGGGGAAAGAGGGCAACCCTGCCAGGTGCCCCTATCCAGAGTAAAATAATCTGAAATGAATCAATTTGTTTGTATCACCGCTACTGGGTGTCTACAAAGTAACTGAATCCATTCAATAAAAGTATTCCAGAAAACGTATATTTCCAAATTTTTAAAAAGGTAATCCCATCCTACCATATCAAATGCTGTTTCAGCATCAAGTGAGATGGCAACGACCGGAGTCTGATTATTCGCCACTGACCACATAATATTGATGAAATGCCTTGTGTTATCAGAAGAGCTATGGCCCTGAATAAACACCACCTGATCTATATGTATAAAAGTTGTCATAACTTTTCTAAATCGGTTAGCCAGAATGTTTGACAATATTTTAACATCTAGCGGGATCAAGGAAATTGGACGGTAACTTTTGCACTCGCTTGGATCTTTGTCCTTTTTAAGTATCAGACTGATCTGGGCTTGTGACATGGTTGGTGGGAGCTTTACATTCATTAATTATTCTGTATAAACTTCTAGCAAAAGTGGAGCCAGTTCTGTAGCATAAGATCTAAAAGATTCAGCGGCATAGCAGTCTGGCCTGGAGCCTTGCCTGTCAGAATGGCCTTAATTACCTCACCAAGCTCCTCTAAGGTTATCTCAGAATCAAGATAATTTTTTTGCTCAGTCGTCAGTTTAGGGAGTTCTTATGGTTCCACAAAGTATCTAATATCCTCTTCAGTAGACGAAGATGTGGAACTATAAAGATCAAGATAGAATTCTTTAAAAGTATTATTAATATCAGTGACCGTGGTATGATGAAAGAATGTTTAAAAGTTGTGAAGAGTAGTGCAGTTTCACTGAGAAGCAACTCAAGCCATGTGCATTTAGTTATTGTGCAAATTATAGACAATTGTGCTTTTCTCTTTTGCACACATGTGCCAAACCACGTGCAATTTGCATATATGAATAAGAAATTCAAACCTGGTGTGAACAAGAAAGTAATTGTTCAGAGATTTGAACGTATTTTTTTGAAAAAACTAAAAACAAGCATTCTCATTCAAGAATTGAGCCAAAGCGATTGAGGAAAACTGTTATTTTTATTTTGTAATAAAAAAAATCTGTAATTAATTCTAATTATTTTGTTATTGACACAAGTTCAAATGTTTTGTTATACAGTTAATGAAGCATTGGAAGGCTGTACATTTTGTAAATCCTCTTGAAGTTTGAATATTGGCCACTAGAAGGCGCTTTGTGAGAGCTCTAGGCATTTGTGGGCGCGGAATATCAGTGAAACTCTAGACGAGACTGTGTGCGGTGTTGTTTTAGTACTTCATTCTGCGGGAGTTTGTCGCCCATAGATCAACCAGATACAAAGTCGCAACCCAAACAACTTCACAGACGTGCCCATAAGCCTTACTTCAAAAAGCTTTGGATATGCCAAGCTCTAAAACCCGACATTTTTCCGATGCTGGCCTTGAAAAGTAAAAGCTCTCCAACAGACGAGTCAGTCAGAGCTTCTGAGGAGTCGCTTGCACATGGTAAGTTTAACGCAAAAAAAGTTTTCTCTAAGGTAGAAAAGTGCTTCAATTTTGGTGTTTGTTTAGGCTATGTGGTTTATTTATTTTGATAGAATGCAGTGTGATGATGTGGTAATATTTTGCATACTGCAGGGAACACACAATTAAAATAGAAAAAGTATAATGTTTTTACGTCATTTGCAGGGGACACACAATTACAATAGAAAGAGTATATTATTTTTCTTCGAATATTTCTTTGATTCCCGTAGGTTGTGACACAATCTCTTGAGAGTTTGTATCTACACCAATATTTATTCCTAAATTATTTTGTTTTTTATGTTGAAATCTACAGTCAACTTTCCCATATCTCTTTACCTGTTCATTGGGTGCTCAATAGAACAAGAAGTTTCCCTAAATGGTCCACAACTTCAAGAACTGTACCTTCCTAGAGCTCTTTTATAGAGGAAATGGGGATCAACTATTCATTTGCCCTTTTCTGACAACTGTGAGTGATTTGATTGCATAAGAATGAGAGACGTAAATTGCATTGGTTGTGTGTGAACAGGATATTTTGGTGTGGCAATCTGTATTTAGTCTGCTGTAATTCTACACACCTATGTTTTGTCTTCTATTGAATACTTTGAATGTCACATGTAGTTCAGAAATGATGGTGTAGTTCTGATGTTGACGTCACACATCGTACACATGACGTACATGGCATCAAGTTTCCACAAAATATTTTAAAAGTTGTATTACCGAGCTGTTTGAGACACTACTTTAAGCCCCCAGTAAGTCTGACCCCTGCCTTAAAGTACGGCATTCTTTCAGCTTTATTGGATTAGGTTGTCTGCTGTCTGCTAATTAAATTGGTTAAGACTTTAGTTCTCTTGAAGCCATGTGGTGAGCTGTTTTGGTTTGTTGTTGTAGCTGTGCTCTGGGAAAGATAAGTAAGTTTCTACATTATGATTCCGGACCAATTCCATTCACCAGACTTTGAAGTTAAATATCTGGGCCAAGCAATTTGACTGTTCTCACTCAGATGAGACTCAATGGGTGAGTAACACCTTTGATTTGAAAGGGAAGGTGGGTAATCTCCCACATTTGGGAGGTAAACATTGTGTAAATATGAGGCTGTTAACCACAGTTATTGCTCTTAAAATACATTCCACTTCAGGCATTTTAAGTAGAGAAATTTACTGTGGGAGGTGTACAACACCTGGAGAGTTCATAACCCCAAACAGGCAGATGTATACATGCAGTTACCTAGAAAAATGCAACCACAAGTATAAACGAATGGAACTCATTTTATTTACACCTTCACAATTCCATTTTGATTCTAAAACTTTTAGTTTCATAAAGCTAACATCTGTAAACTTAGCACTAAATAAAGATCTGAATGAATACAATTCTAAAATTTGTGTATATGAGTAATCTGTGGCTGTTTGTTTAAAAATGCTTTGCAAGACCTTGTTAAAACACAAGCAGTCTGCACACTGCAACAGAAGTATTTTGATTGTACCTGCCATATTATGCAAGCATTGTAATTACATAAGAGGAAATCATTCACCAAAGGCCACTGTGAATTATCCTGCTGTCTCTGTTAAACAGTATCCACAAGCCAACACACAAGCGTGGTAGCCTTTTAAACCAGTTAATGTTCTGTTTTTTTACTGCCTCATGCTGATGATTGCTGTGAACATGTCAAGTCTCTTTCGCTATCAGTTAGTTATCAGGTTAACCCATGACCACATTAAGTGGCATTGACCGTACTATGAAATGGATCGGGAGCCAAGTGTTAAAAGAGGTTTAAGTTCAGGTCATTTTGTTTCAGTAACAAAAATCAGCAACAGGGTCGAACAGAATTTTAATACATTTCAGCTACAGTCAGAGAGAACAATTCCACCTGCGTGACCTGATAGATCTTCAGTGTACTTAATCAGAACAAGTAAGCGATATTTAAGATTCATTAATGTGTGTAATGATGTTGTATGTGCAATTGTAATTTCTTTAAAACTGAATGTTAAATTAATCTAAGGAATGTAATAAATATTATGATATTCACACGTAAAATTCCAGCAATTCAAAATGAAAGGAATTCAAATACACGTTGACCTTCAGATCACATATTTGCATTTTAGTTGTTTTAATATTATGGCTAAAGTAACTAAGCAATGCAATTGATAATTCAATGAAAATGATGTCTGAAATTATTTTTAAAAATTATTCAGTCTGCTTTTAAGATTAACCATTTACATAAAGATGTGTAAATTTACCATAAAATTGAATTGAGTAATCTTTTAATAAAAGGTGTGTTTATTGTGAATTCAGTAGAAATGGGAAGGATTTAATTGAAATTAATTATGGAATAGGGTAAACAAAATTATTGTTGTTTTAAACAGTACAATTTTATAAATGGCATTTATTTAGGCACTAATAGAACAGATTTTATAATTGGCAAAGTTGAGCATATTTAAATAAAATTAATTTAAACCATTTATTTTTTAGAATATTTTTGAGTGTTAATAACATGCTTTTTGAAATAAAATGCTGAAAATTAAATGTTTGTTTTTCGAATTAATCTAACAAATAATCAACTAATCAATTATCAAAAATATTTGTTAGTTGCAGCATTATGTATTAGTATAATTATTCAGTGGACCGAATCATTGCTTATGTTCCTTTTTACGTCAAAGCAATCCCCCTCTTGTTTCATCAGATTAATTAATTCTACTCTTGCATGTTAAATGAAGGGATTATGTGCTAAAAATATTCTTATTTTATTAAACATATTTTCCATAAGAAAAGCCTTGTAACCGTGACAAAATGTTGCTGTAATTGTGAAAATAGCATACGGTCTTTGATCTTAAGAATTAGGTCAAATCCTTTTAGTTGTTAATAAAAAGGGGGGTTTTCTAGTTGCACTCACACTAGGAACTTCTAGAGAAAGCTGGTTCACCAGAGAAGCACAATAAATTAATATTATGTTTGCCTGAAAATATTGTATATGTGGCACAGTCCAAGTAAGCATAGTGAGGTCAAATATGCAACGTACTCAATCTTCTCTGAAAACATCTTGTGATTCCAAGAAAATTACCGTTACAGATGAATAAACACAGACCCTCTTAGATATGTACGTGCAGCAGTAAATGAATGGCCATGTATGTTTACAGCATTAACATATGTTATGAGTAACTACTAATCTCTTCAAACAACCTCTCAAAGGCCCCTGAAGTATGTCATTGTTCAGTGTATGATGATAACATACTATGCAAGACCCATACTTTATTTATTCATATTTGATCATTTCCATTTTCCAATTTTTCGATGTTAAAATACTTTCTCCTATTCCAGCTTAAAATGCACAGAAAACTAAGTAGTGGATCATAATTTGTGGATCAATTTTACCCAAAGGTGTAACACAGTTGGTATGTGGTGCTATCAAAACTTTGATTTTTGTTTGAGCATCCCCACCAGCCCGACATGGCAACATTGGCTCAATTAATGGCATGAGTTTAGGGTGGGACTACTTGTTTGTGTGACTAGTGTAAGACAGCAGGATTGATCATTATTTTGCAAATCTGTTTGATGCAGAACTTGTTCAATTCACCTTTAATGTTTTATTCATAGGAGAGTGTTTATACAATTGTGTCAATGCTTTGTATTTTGCTGCTATATTAACATGCTTTATAGTCCCTTGATTTTGAATGGTTTATTGCATGAAACAACAGGATTGTTTTATGTTTAGGTAAGCTCATGACTGTGAAATGAAGCATTTCTGTCTCTGTTTTTATTTCTAGTCCACCATGGATACTTCGCTATGTCT
The DNA here is from genome assembly GCF_025860055.1 of Xyrauchen texanus. Taxonomy (NCBI): domain Eukaryota; kingdom Metazoa; phylum Chordata; class Actinopteri; order Cypriniformes; family Catostomidae; genus Xyrauchen; species Xyrauchen texanus. The sequence continues at coordinate 25,645,149 of NC_068313.1, read as the reverse complement.
CATCTTCTCTTTGCTTGGCCTGGCCGTGGTGGGAGGGGTGAAGAACTGCCATCCACTATGTCGATGTGAGGTGGAGAGCTTTGGTCTTTTTGACAGTTTCAGCCTCACCAAGGTGGACTGTAGTGGGATCGGCCCTGGAACTGCTCCAGTCCCCATCCCTCTGGACACTTCCCATCTTGACCTCTCCTTGAATTCTTTCGCCTCCATCACTGACTCAATGCTCGCTGGCCCAGGTTACACCACATTGATCAGTCTGGACATAAGCAACAATCTCATTTCTCAAGTAAGTCCCAAAGCATTCTCCAAGCTTCGCTACCTGGAGACGTTGGACTTGAGCAACAATGCTCTTGAGAGTCTCACCGATGGCTGCTTTAACGGTCTCCCTCTGGTTGAGGTGGACCTTAGTGAAAACCGATTCAAAGAGTTCAGTCTGGATCTCTTTACTACCAGGGTACAGGATATACCAATCATGGTGGACCTGTCCAAAAACCTTCTAGCCTCTATTTCCAGGAGAACACCTGGCCATCCTCTGTACATAAAGAGTCTTATGTTAGCAGGGAATAGATTGAAGATGGTGCCAACGCTTGGTGGAATTCCTCTTCAGTATCTCAACCTGGATGGAAATCTCATCTCCAACATTGACACAGGGGCCTTTGATTCAATGACAGAACTTATTTACCTGTCTCTCAGTGGCCTACCTGAGCTGACAATGATACAATCTGGTGGTTTCAGGGGCCTGAGGAATCTTCAAGTCTTAGACCTATCAAACAACAGCCAACTCAAGACTTTGAATCGAGATGTATTTGGCGGACTCGTCTCTTTACAAGAGCTTAATTTGTCCAGTACTACTGTCACACCATTGTCGCGGACTGTCTTTACCCTAATGCCGAGTATAAAAAGTATAATTCTGGGGCCAAATGTAAATTGCTGGAAGACGCAAAAGCAAGGACAGTTTCATAGACAGATAGGACAGGCCAAACCCAATGATATACTCACCTGTGATGTTGCAGGTATGATCTTATGATCCTGAAATGCCAAGAAAGACATGATATATGAGTATTTGTCCATCTCTGTGCCTTATTCCACAAAATATTTTTTTTTAAAATTCCACATTGCATTTTATTTGCACATACTATGCCTATACCTAAGGTCCTTTACTTTACATGTGTTCATTGCATTCCCACACGCATTGTACATTGTGTGGACCCATGCACTTTAGTTCACACAGTTCTGTTCTTCTCATATTTAATATGTTACCTTAGATTTTTTTTGTGATGTCAGGTCAGATATGATGTGTTGTCAGACTGGATCAAGTTGACTATATTCATTCTTTAAGACATTTTGTACAAACCAAAGTAACAGGTAAAGTCTGTGCCTTACAATCTGTTCAATAAGGTAACCGATCTGGAACAGGACACATCTAATAAGACTTAAGTTTTGAGGCCCCTCATTAACTTAAATGACCATAAAAGCTTTTTAGGTTACAGTTACAGTATGTTTGATCTCATTTTCAGAAACTTGATTACGGAATTATTTACAATGGGCCTTCATTACTGATGGCAATACTGTCTAGAGTATTTTTGTTATTTGTTTTTAATTGGCCAATTTAAAATGGACATTTACTTTTTTTATAGAAGCCCTTTGAATGAATTACAATATGTGACATTTTGGAATTTAAAAAATGATTTTTGCACAGTAATGAAATTTGTTAGATCAGAAGTGAAGCATTTTGCTATTAAACCATAAAACATAATTTACAAAATGCACATCACTAATCATTTTATACATCTATAATTTGGAGGCATGTCTGTCACCGATGTTTACATGTCATTGCTCTGAAATGTTGCACTTTTAATGTTCTCATGAGGTTAATTGAGATTTTAATGGATTGATAGCATGATAGTTGTCCATCATGTTAGGAATATTTTATATTTGTATACTCTGTTAATAAATGATAATCGACTTATATCAGTATTGTTGTACTTCCAAAGCTTTACAAGTTCTTTATTGAATAGTTCACCCTAAAATTAAAATTGTCACCATTTACTTACCCTCTTGTCATTTAAAAACCCACATTGTTATTTTTTCATGTTCATCACACATACTGTATGGCTTTAGTGTACTTGTGATATAGCACACAAGTTGTATTGACTACATTTATGAAACCTCTATGGTGCTTTTTGTCATTTTTGGAGCTCAACCGCCTGCATTTAGTTGTACTTTCAATACATGGAAAAATATACATCTTTTGAACATCATGAGAGTGAGCAAATTACAGAATTTTATTTTTGTGAACCATTCCTTTTAAGCCTGTGCAAACCTGTTAACGTGCACCCGTTTTGAGCACAAGCCTAAAACAACAAACTGAAGTTACAATGGCTGACGTTCATCCCCACATTGTATTGTAGACATCATTTTGGTCTTTTTGAAAGGAGATACTTGGAAGTTTGTTGTTATGAAGTAGAAATCAATAAAATGCATGAAAAAAATTGTTAGAATAGCTCACATTTATTGTAAAGTGATTAGCTATATATATAGCCTATATTTTTTTTCATAAATATTTATATGAAATGAGATATGACACTGAACTTGTTGATGCATAGAAACATAATGGAGCGAAGCCACAAGTCTGATAATGTTCTATTTCAAATTTGAGAATGATAACTTTAAAACTCTCAGTTATATGTTCATCATTTTCCAAGACCATGTCTTGTGATTCCGGCCGCAAATAGAATTAGCGCCTAAATACAAAATAGTGAATATTGTATTATTATTTTTGTAATTTTTGTTATTATACTGTGTGCATATATTTTACTTCCAAACGTAATCAAATTGTTATAGTGTGTTTTAATAATGAATGGATTCAATCAAATAATGAGGTAGAAAGCATATAATTAGCAGGAGAAAAAGAAAGCAGGTGTAGAGCTCTTCTGGAATTACAACTACAGAACTGTCAATAATCAGATACAAATACCAGAGACTTCATGGAATTAATAGACAAACCATATATTTTGTAATCATCTATTTATTTACAATAAGTCTCAGCAGTCAACTGATTCGTTATATGGTTGATACATAATTTACCATAATATATGGAATGGGGAAGTCCCTGTCCAGGGCACTGAGGTATGCATGATGTCAACTCCCTCGTTATCTTGACCATATTTGGAATGAGAAATGAAGTTTAGTGGCTTCAAGCTTCATGGAGGTTTGGATATCAACTTATGAAAGAATTACAGCATGTGTTTTTACAGCAAAATTTACATAAATAATATAAATAATTATTCTTTATGAAGTAGGATATGAGAATATCTAGAAATTTCTGTAAACATGCACTCTTTTGGACTAAAATTTCAATTGGATGTTGTCTTCTGAAGCCTGCTATTGACAACTCGTATGGATATTACATAATTTAATAGGTACGTGCACTCTCACTTTGATATTTTGTTGACATAAATTAAGAAATTACTCAAGCAGTAACGTTTCTATTGTGAAACATTGGCTAAATATCAAAGCTGAAGTATTAGACCTTTCTTTTTATGTATAGTTTGTCACAATTAAATAAGAATGGAATGTTAATAACATACAGTTAATGCAAACAATACCGATCCAGTGAAGGATCAATCTTTGAGAGTCACTTCCCCAAAACAGTATTAGCCACTGCTGACGTGCTTTTTCTGATGTCTTGCTGAGTCATGCAGTGCAATCGTAAGTGGTTCAGCTCAGTCAAACATACACAACCACAATTTGTGGTTGTCCCCAGATGGCCTGCAGAATCCTGAAGGGATAGTTCACAAAAAAATGAAGAGAAGACCAAATGGCTGAATTGGTGGCCACAATAAGGAACAAATACTCTACCATGTTTTAGGCAGGCTCTTTACACAAAACTTTTACTGTTTCACAGGCAGAGTATTCAAATGTCCTCTTAGCTGCTCTGAATAATTGGCAAGATTCAGTTCCTTGAAATTCTAGGAGACTCTAAGGCCAAAGACACATCCCCCTCTTCATTTCTACACAAAAGCTCTGAAAAAAGGTTTACTTAACAGCTAAACTTTCACTCCATTACTTTGCACTTTCTGCCATGCAAGATAATCAACACTGCAAAAACTCAAAATCTTACCAAGCATATGTGTCAAAACATCTCATTGCACTTAATATAAGACACAATCGCCTAACAAGTAACATTTCAGTGAGATATAGGGACTTGTTTAAGGCAATGCATCTTGAATATCTTGTTAAGCGAGTCTTGAAAACATCTTATTTTGAGTTGTATGTCAGATGAAACAAGCTTTTTTGACATTCCATGAGGTTTTATAGCTGCTGTGTTATTTGTAAAAGATGAATCATCTTGTTTCAATAATTAGACTTACCTGATTTAAGAAAATAATCTGCCTTATTGGAAACCCTCAAGTTCAACAGATTTTGCCCAAAACTCATACATCACATAGTGACTTTCTGGAGTCTCTGCTGCTTGCCTGTCAACCTCACAGTGATAACAAGACTCTATGTATTCCCAGAATGTTGAACTATTCCTTTAACCAAAATAGAATTCCAACAAAATGGAATAAAATAACAAAAATACAATGTTGCACATAGAGGCAAAAGCAAAAACAGCCAAAAGGCCAAAAAAGTTTTCAGTCTTCAGTTACATAAAAACCAATCTCCACATTTGAAAGGCTAAATAAACTGAATAGTTGTTTTATCTAAATAAGCATGGACCAATGAGTAAATTACAAATGCAAACAGTCTGTGAATGTTATCGTGGCACCCTTGCATTCTCCCCATTCCCATTCCACTCCCTCTAATTTCTCTTTGTAGACGATAATATTTTTGTTTCTATCAGGATATTAAAAGAGACTTGAAATGATGTGATTTGCACTTCCAAAAGGAAATACCAGTGCTTGCAAGGCAGCAAGAAATAGTGTTGACATTTTTGAGTATTGGTTTAAGGCTATGTTTCTGCGTGAATTAAAAGATCAGTCATGATTCTATTCAGTATGCAAAAAAAAAGAAAAGAAGAGCAGTTACAGTTCAGATTTGTCATTGTGAACATTCTAGTAATATAAGTCAGAGGAAGATTTTATACTACATTCTTAATTTTTTTTAAAATTATGTTTATAAAAAAACACCAAAGAGACAGAGAAGAAGAAATGTTTGAGGAATGATAATAGTGGAAGCACATTCAGAAATATTTCTCCTTTGTGATCATTCATAAGCCTAATAGGGTTTCCATGTCTCAACTAGACAACATACTTTACAAGTCCAAACAAATCAGCACTATCCTTTACCATTCTGTTACACAGCACCAAATGGGCACAGTGAATGGCTGAATTTGATTTAGGACAGACACTGGCTATCCTGATCACCTCCACACAATACTTCCATAAGGCTGAACCTGCCTTACTGTGTGAGAGGCTATACAAGATATGATGTAAGTATTATAAGCTGAACAATAGGTCACAGTTCACTGGGTAATGAACTAGTCTGAACTCTGACATGTAAACTCATTGTAAATCTATTTGTCTCATATAATCTTATTCTCTCACTTCAGACAAGGAAAACAAAGATAGTGAAAGATTAAAATGGGTCTTAGGTGAAAAGTTTGATTTGACGTAATCATTCACAGTACTTTAAAGTAACAAAGTGATTATTTACACTAGGTGTTAATGGCACCTGCCACACAGTGCAGCAATTTGCACTGAAATAATGGAGACTGAAATTAGGTGAAATTTTGAGAATGTGTTTATCCGACCTGGGTTTGAATGTGTCTCTTGTCCCCTCATGATATTTCCTTTATTACAACTTAATAATAACATAAAAATGAACATAAAGTTTGATTTCATCACATTGAAAGTTGGGCAGTTGTGAGAAAGGTTTGAATCAGAGGTTTGAAGGGGTCTTTCGATCACACCCGTTTTCTTCCTCGTCCGGGTGAGTAGAGTTATGGCTTTCTCCCACAGCTCAGCATCAACCGTATCGCTCCTTTTGCAAAAGCCTCAGGGGACTAACCTGTACGAACATTAACCATGCAACAATTTCTTTTTTTTTATGTGCTGTTAACCATGGTGTTATTACAGTATGGTGTCTATATAATAACTGTGTTTAGTTTTGTGGTTACTACGATTTTACTACAAAATACCATGCTGATACTATGGATACTGTAGTACAACCATGGTTAATTTTTGTAAAGGAAGGTTAGTGTAAGGTTTAGGGGTAGAGGTTTATGTAGGGTGTACTGTATGTGGGACTCCTCTATACTGTTTAGGGTGTCTAGGATGCCTCTATTCTTTTTGTTAGTATTGAAATAGGGGTGCAAGTAGTATATGCCACTATTTGCAATGGGCTGCAAATAACATCTAACACTATTTTCACTTAGAGCAAAGAAGATGCATTTTGTTGCTATTGATGGCAATTAACATCTATCACTAGCCTTTAAGAAAACAATATTAAAGTAAAAAGCTTTAGCCCATTCTCTGCTTGTAAACACCAAACATTTCATGTGATCATAGGACTATGTGGCATTTGAGTACAACAGATATCATTGAACAGTTTCTTTACAAGTTTAGCATGTCACAGTAAAAGTTACACAAGAAGTGTATTCTTACTCTCTTTAATAGTAAGAAGGCCATTAAAAATCAGGTCATACTCTTTTGATCTAAGCTTTTGAATTTTAAAAAGAACATTGTACACAATCACTGTGACACGTTTTGGCCAGCGTAAACAGTGTAAAATCCTCTGTGGTCTGATGAAATTGTAAAATAAACATGACTCCACAGTCCCAATGTCCAGTTAGATCAAGGCTAAACCAAAAACTCAAGCTGCAGTCATATATTAAAGCCAAGACAACAAGGCTCACTGCAGAAAACCTGACACAAACTGTATAAGACAATCATTATGAAATAAGTAAATAATTTCAATCAGATTAAAAAGGGCACATAGTTCTGGAATCAGATTCAGAACACAAACAAACAGAATGAAGCCTTTAAATGCCATCATGGGCACATTTGGCTCATGCATTTCTTTTTAAGTGGATTTTGTTTTTTACAAACTGCAATGGCAGTTCTTATTGTTTCAGAAAGCATGACACTATTAATATAGATTTGACAGTTTCAAAGTTCCAGTTTAAAAATTATCTTGCATGCATGCCTTAAAAACATTTGGACATGCTCAATTTTTGTTTTTTAAAGGCGTTCCATTTCTGCATTGCTGGTTTCTATGTCAAAAGCAAATAACCTCCTCCTCTGGATTGCACAACCAATAAAACAGTTTGATTAAACAGATCCAGTGAGGTTACCTAGTTTTTTTGTTTTGTTCTAAATGTTCCCAAAAGTGTATTGCACTGCACTGAACTCTCATGCTCAAGCTGTTGCTTGAATATAAGGCAGTACAGTCATCCAAGTTCCCTATTCGCCTTTTGTTAAAAACACAGCATAAGTATCACAGTACAATAGAGGCTTTCTAGCCTCTAGTGACACTGCTTGCGAGAGAAAAGCTTTATTGTGCACTAGAGTAGACACATCATGCTCTGTGCGCTCATGTCTTGCTCAACTGGGTTAGCACTTTGTGCTAGAACAGGCCATTTAATGTCTCCAGATATAGCTAAACAGAATTCTGTCTCATATTCAAGCTGGAGAAACTAACTACGCTGTTCAACTCAGTTCAGTAACACTCACACAGCTCAGGACAGCATTGTTGCTGTCTAGTTGGACGTTTATCTGTTATCCGTTTGGCGAAGTTGTTTATCTGCTAAAATGCTTGGATATGTTTTCTGGTAGGGTTGTTTTAGCTTATATTGCTTGACATGCTTTAAGCGGGCAGTTCCGTGAGGCCCGGACGTCAGGGGGGCCCCCGCCCCGGTAGGAAAGCTCTGCAACAAAAATGCTTGAGGGGTGACATGATGTTCTGGGTACATGCTGTTGTCAGTGAGTTTTTTTAAGAAGTGTTCATGTTTGTAATTTATGAAAGAAAAAAAATAATTATATATATATATATATATATATATATATATATATAGGCCATCCGAACTTGTTTCGAGCACGAGCTCTCACTCACAGATAAGCATGGATGATTTAGGGGTCGTTCACACCGAACATGTTTTTGCATGCGTCTGCTCTGTTTTTCTATTGTTTTCTTATGTTAACGTGCAGGGTGAATGTCCATATATGTTGCACCACATCTCACTGTGTCTCACCAAGGACCGGCACATTTTTAGACACTGTGTCACGTTAATAAGAGCTTCATGTTTCAAAAATGCATGCTGTTTGTCCTCAAAGTAATAATAATATGGTATCATATTATAATGACAAACTGGACAACAATAAATAATTGTTGGGTTATAAAATTAATAAATAACATCTGAATTCCAAAATGTTACTGGGTAAAGAAGTAGGTTTTGCACACACACACACACACACACAAAAGAAAAACATTTTTTTTTTGTACAAATATATGTAAGTAAAATAGTTTTTTGATAATTTATTATGGAAAAACTGGAAAAAATGCATTAATTGTCTTTAACTAGATTTTTATTTTATTAAACATTTTGAATGTATTTGGCTACAATGGTTGACAAGATTAATTTAAAATTATGATTTAAAATACATTTTGTCATTTTTAAGTAAACATTTTCGAAATGGGGCCCCGGCTTGGTCGGACGCTTGGGGCCTCAGAAATCATAATCCCGCCCCTGGTTAACCGATCACGATGAATCTACGTTGTCCGGTGAAGCTGCAGTGACGTTTAATATGTAAGACTTCTGAAATTGACTTCATGTAATTGTTAGATTGCATATTTCAGCATATTATTTTTACATTTAATAAGTATATTTTATCCCCATCATTATTGAATCCTCGTTTTATGTTTTTAGTTTATGTGGTATTGTGTGCATTGCATAGATATGCTATTGTAGTAACTGAGGCTGGACAATATAGTGTACAAATAATAAAGTCTTTTATTAAACTCGTATCAGCCATATCATAGATAAAACATTTGATAAAGACCTACTGGTGGTGGCTGAGGAGAATCCCTGGTCTCTTTTTAAAAGTGCTTTGAGTGTAGTGTCAGAAAAGTGAATTAAGTGTCAAATTAAATCAAATATGTTAATAAGTGTGTTGTTTATCTTCATCAAAGCAAGTAATATTTCCATTTCAAATGTTTAATCATATAGCATAATATCAACATGAACAGCACATTATGACTCCAGCTCCAGGCATGATCACACACAGGCGATGTCAAGGTAAACTCAAATTGGGAGATTCATCCACCTGAAGAGCAGTGCCTGAACACGACTGACGTAATGTATTCTTCCGTAAATTGCTTGCAGTTTTAAGTTTCAACCACAGATGTCGCTAGAGAGCACAAAGTTACTTAATGCAGCTTTAATGTCAGAGGACCCCATTCTCAAAGCTAGAAAAAATCTTGTTGTACTGCATGCTCAATGAAGGCTGAATATGTGCCTACTGAGTAATCTGTGCTACCAAGGAGCCTTTCAAAGCAAACATTTAAATCTTTCTTGGGACTGTACCACTCAGATGACACTAAACCTATGCTTATTTGTGAACAAAAATGATTCGTACTTGGTACAGAGCATGAGCATATAGAATTGCCCCTTTGTCCAAAGAGGCAATTCTATATCTTGCAAAGTGTTATATATACATTAAATATGCTTTATTGCTGGTTCTGTCAAAACACAATTGCCTGTTATTGTGTGCACCAGGTCACATGTCTATGGGTGTTAGCTTTCACTTTATTTGCTTTTTTTTGCCATTCTGGGTTGGCCAGCACAAGCTTACTCGGTTACTGCCCATTTTGGCCAATGGTCAATTTTCCTGTTTTGGTTTGGGGATTATGTTCACTTTCGGACCTCTACAGAGGGATTTCATTGTTAATTAGTTAATTATACTATACTTTAGGTTCCTTCGTTACGTGCCAAATCTTATGTTGATATGACTCAATGAAAGTGATTTTGTTAGAGCTTGCATAATGTTTTGGACTGACATAGTATCTCAGGCTTTTCCAAGGAAAACAGACATATCCTGTGATTGTGAAGCCACACTAACATCTTACACATCTGTTTGCTATTAAGGTCCGCTTACTCAAGTTACTTTCTCTGCAGCAAACAATAGCACAGCTCAAAGAAACATTCTGAGGGTCCCTCCTTTTTCCAAGATATTGGCTGAGCCTTTAGAACTTTAAGAAAACACAGTTTCACAATGAATAAGACCCTATGACTTTGGGCGTCATACATTATGTCTCAGCTAAATAGTAATACTAATTGACATTTTAAAAACATGCCCACAAGAACTTGAAATGACACTTAATGCTCAAGCAAGCCTAATTTTATCTGCAGCATGACTGTTTTGTGAAATTAACTTCTCCCGAACAGACAAAGGCTTTAAAGGAGGTCTATAATACCAGGAAAAATCTGTCTAATAATATTTGTGATTTAAATGTTGCTTGCAATAAATTTAGATGTGGGATATTCCTACTTGAAATCTCCGACCATAAATGCATTCCATTCCACGATATTCGGAAGATGACGTTTAAGGAAACAAAACTGCTTAGCAGGGGTTTGACTCTCATCTGACCTTCCGAGTTGAATGGAACGCAGCACTACTTTTCAAAACTTGATCCGACACTGAATGCTCAAGCAGCCTAATTTACACAGAAACTCCTGATGTTGCTATAACAATACAAAAAGCACTCACCAATTTGCTTGAAGTGAAAATCAGTCCTCCTTTCCTGATTAATAAATTAAGCAATCACACGGTCACAAAGAACATCTCTTGTTTTTAAATTCAGAAGGATCTCTTTCTCAGTTGTGGTGTGGCAGTGACAGCCGACTCATCAGATGCTTTTCACTGTAAAATTATGTGCATCACTTACAGTAATGCATGATTGCATCACTAATGTCCAGCTAGAAGGCCACGACAGGGACATATCCTAAAGATCACACCTGACAATCTGTTTGCTTAAACATTTCAAGATCTGACAATCTTTAGTTTCTCATTCATTTGCATTGTTGAGGGATTCTGAAGAAATTCTGAAGGCCTAAGGGGGGGGGGGGTGGAGCTCAAACTCTCGTGCTGCTTCGGGCATGTGATTGGTGAAACAGTTGTCATGCTTCGCTTGTAAGCATCAAGGAATAAATTCTGACTGGATAAACTTTTCGTTCTTCTCCATTTGTTTGTAGATTAATTAAGAGTGGAAAGCGATTAAAAATACAAAAAGTTATTGAGAATGAAAGGATGAAAAACATTTATTTATTTGGCATGTTAGTCCAGCAGAGAAGGCTTTGCTGGCCCTGAGAAATCGCCACTGGATTGTTCACACTTCTAGTTCGGTTCTCTTGGTTCTCTTGGTCCGGACCAAAAAAGAAAATGATACATTTAGTCCTGGTTCACTTCGCATTCACATTGGCATTTTTAACACTGAACCTAAAGATACAAAACAAAAGACACACAGATAAGGTCACAAACTGATTGGACAGTTTTATGACGTATTTTTTGCGACGGAACTTCACTAGATCTGCCATTTCGATGCAGAGCATCACGCACTTTTATGTACTGTTGATGCAGCTTCTTCACTTTTATGCGGCGCTGTTCCTCCTGTTGAACCCACTTTCCCTTAACCTATCACTGAACATTTTGAACACTTGAGCGTTTTTTTTTGTGTTTTTTTCCAGTATACTTGAAATCTGCACGTCGGACCAAATGTTAATAAGGAACTTTACCTCCTCATTGCTCCATGTTTGCCCTCTGCTAATTTTGTTTTGCGTACACCACTCTTACCGCTCATTCTATGTTATCAAATCACATGATTTTTAGGGTTGCATCTTGTGACATCCTGTTATTGGTCTGTTTAGACGTCTTTGGTCCATGCTGCGTTCATATATCAGTCGAACTGCACCCGAGTTCGTTTGGAAGCTTGTTTGATGCGCACCAAGGTTTGGATGGCAGCATTCACACTTGTTCAAATGAACCGCACTAACACAGCAATCACACCAGAGTTCATTTGAATCTAAACAAACCTGCCAAGTGTGAACACACCCTTAAAGGAATATTCCAGATTCAATACAAGTTAAGCTCAATCGACAGCATAATACTGATTACCACAAACATTTATTTTGATTTGCCTCTTCTTCAAATGTTTTTTTTTAAATAAATCTGGGCTACAGTGAGGCACATACAATGGAAGAGAATGGCAGATAATTTTTGAATGTTAAAATACTCATAAAATCACTTATAAAACTTTTTCTGTGTAAAGCTATAGCAAATTTTACAACTTTGTTGCTATGACATTGTAATGTCAACAAACCCTAAAATGTGACAATTTAAACAACTTTACAGCTCAAATAATACATGAGTTTAACGGAAGAATTAATGTAAGTGCTTCTATAAAATTATAAGCTTTATATTTCTGCTTTTAAACCCTCCAAAAATTGGCCACATTAACTTAAATTGTAAGTGCCTCAATGTAACTCGATTTTGTATTTTATTTTAAAGAAAAGAAGGGATGAGTCGAAATACATTTATTGCAACAAATGTTGTCGACTGAGCTTAATTTATGGAACCTGGAATTTTCCTTTTAAGTTTTTATTTACAGTCCTCACAGCTCTTTTTAAAGATGGCGCTACTCTGAACACGTTCCATATGAGGGCTTAATTGCAGCTACTCAAAAAATAAATAAATAAATAAAAATGCTGCTACTCAAAAAGTAATCGAAAACCTTTAACTTTAATTGTTTGTTGTCGAAATGGTTTTACTTTTATACAGGGATATTTCTTCATGCAAACTTAGATTTAATAAAGCATTCGAAAGTTCGTCATCTAAAAGCAACTGAGGCTTAGCAGCAGCAGGTTTTTTTGTTTGTTGTTTTAGGAGTTTGGCTTATATCTCCAGCGGCTGTGTAATTTGCCCGTACATGCCCTCTGTCTCGACTGTCTGCGTTCCAAACGGTGTAAATGATGCCTTCGAAAATAGAACAGAATCAGAATCTCCTGTAAAAATCCCGAGCGGGTTATTTTTTCACCCCACATCTTTTCAGCCTCCCGAAGCTCTCTCACAGTGGAGGGCAGAGTCTTCGAAGTGAATAGGGAATAGGGATAATCACCCCTGAATGGAACGCAAGTTTACATTTCCCAGTCGACTGCACTGGCAATGTACTGACACCATTTTACTTTGAGCACCACCATGTGGCTACGTTGAGTCAACCATGATTTCGTTTGCTTAAACATTTCACTGGTAGACGCACACATTTGGCACTGTAATACACTGCATGCACAGACTACTTTCAAAAAGTGAACTGAAAATCAGCCATCGCAACTGCCATAGCCTGTTTTTCCACTGAAGTATATAGCCTCCGTTAATGGCCTACAGCCATTTAATAAGACATGTCACTGCTGTTCGTGTTAAAGTATTTTTTTTTTAACCTATAAACAAATGTTTAAAATTATATAAATTAAAATTGTTGTCCAATAATTAAGTCCATATTAAAATTGTTATATATTGTATATTGTTACATTATGTACATTACAGTAATGTTTATTTTTTATTTTTCAAAAAGTCATGGAACATTTAAAAAGTACTGTGAAATTGTATATATATATATATATATATATATATATATATATATATATATATATATATATATATATATATATATATATATAACAAACTCTTACATATTTCATTGGGAAGATTTTTAAAATCTTAATCCAGTAATTGTTAACAACTAGAAAAATCACGTTAAGTCTGTGCTCAAAAGGGGTGGTACCCCTGTTAAATGATAAATCAGCAACAATTTTGCTATTTAATTTCCCTGCTGAAAATAAACTAGCCTAAAGAGCATAAACTGCAACATAAAAAAATATAAAAAAATAAATTGCTTGTTTACTGGGAGGGGTGTGTGTGTGTGTGTGTGTGTGTGTGTGTGTGTGTGTGTGTGTGTGTGTGTGTGTGTGTGTGTGAGCGTGTATTTATCACTTTGTGGGGACCAAATGTCCCCATAAGGATAGTAAAACCCGAAATTTTTGACCTTGTGGGGACATTTTGTCGGTCCCCATGAGGAAAACAGCTTATAAATCATACTAAATTATGTTTTTTGAAAATGTAAAAATGCAGAAAGTTTTCTGTGAGGGTTAGATTTAGGGGATAGAATATAAAGTTTGAACAGTATAAAAACCATTATGTCTATGGAAAATCCCCATAAAACATGGAAACACTACATGTCAAATCAAATCACTTTATTGTCACACTACCATGTACACAAGTGCAACAGTAGGTGAAATTCTTGTGTGCAGTTCCGAGCAACATAGCAGTCATGACAGTGACGAGACATATACCAATTACAATAACTTACACATACTTACACAACACAATTTACATATCAAATGTACACACAACACAATAATTATATACAATGTAAACAATACACACAATATAGAATACACAATATACAATAAGTGGGAGTATATGAAATATATATATATATGTGTGTGTGTGTGTGTGTGTGTGTGTGTGTGTGTGTGTGTGTGTGTGTGTGTGTGTGTGTGTGTGTGTGTGTGTGTTTGGGGTAACTGTACAATACAGCAGAAGCTGCCAGATGTATTTTTAAACTAAAAGCCAAGTGCATGTTCGTAATGAGTAGAGGGGGAGTTTACAGTATTTACAGTGTTTAAAAGAACTAAAAGCACTTTTGTTTGTTGTACACTGGAGAGAAACAGCTCTTTCAGGATTCAAATCTGTTACTTTGTGAGGACAGCCAACAGAGAGTATGGAACAAATATAAAGTATGAAAATAGCTGGCTGGTGTTCCTTGACCTTTCTTGCATTTTTGTGTATCTTAAAAGGTAAGCCAATTTTAAAACTATACTGTTATTAAAGTTATGCCATTCAGAGGCACTTAAATTGTCATGTGGACCTCTCATAGCTTTAAAGGATAGGCCTAAAGGAATAAAATAAATATTCTGGGTTCATTTGGTAGCATTTGTGGCATTATGGCAGCAATTGTACCACTAAAAATAATGTAGACTTGTCCCTCCTTTACTTAAACAGCAAAAAGTGAGGCATTTACGATGGAATTGAATGGGGCCAATAAGTAAACATCAAAATGCTAACATTTTTAAAAGTATAGCCGCAAGACATAAGCGATATGAGTTTAAACATAATTTTAGTGTGATAAAAACACTTATTAACCTTTTCTGTGTAAAGTTCTATACAATTTTAGAGCTTTGTTGCCATGATGATGTAACACTGTAAAAGCAATGGTTTAAACAACTTTACAGCTCAAATACTACATAAGTTTTAACACAACAGTGTAAGAGTGTTTATACAATTTTAAGCTTCACATTTCTGCCCACTAAAAATGGGCCCCATTCACTTCCACTGTAAGCCACTTACTGTAACTTACTGTAACTGATTGACCTTAACTTGAATTTTGCCTGGAATAATACTTTAATATTTTTTCTGGTCTACAAGAACACAGTGATATGAAAAGTAAATAATATTGTTAATAAGAATAATCTTATTATTATGTGCTTATATTATTGTATTTCATTCTGTGAATTGTGTCAGGGTGAGTCGTAGTTTCATGTTTGTGCCAGAAGGGGGCAGTCTCCGAATGTGCTGTTAGGTGAAGCACTGTGGGGTACTTGGCTGGACTGGAGGATGGGCTTTTTAGGACATGCAGTCTCAGAGCACAGAATTGACTCAGTTGCTTCTGTCTCTTCATGTAATCCCAGACTGACTCAATGTTCAGTGGGTGACTCTGTGGGGGCCCATGCCATCAGCTGCATGGCTCCCTGTTCTATTCAATTCTATTTCCAAAAGTAATGTTTGGGAATCTAAAATCTATATTTTTTAACAGTCTAAAGCAGAAGATAAAAATAACCATCTAAAGACAAATGTTTTTGTGAGAATTTTGCACAGTACTGTACATGTACTCAAATGTATTATCTTTTGTAGTTACATGCATGACAACCTGTAATCTGTAACCAGAAATCATGTTCCAAACCCAAACGACTGACTTTCTGCTGTAGGAGGAACTCAAAAGGAAATGTCAGGAATTATGATATGATACCTTAATTTCAGCCTCATTAGCAGCATCTACATTTTACAATGTATTCTCATATTCAACTGAAGAAACTAAATGGTACAGGTTTTAAAAAAAAAAATCGTGATTCTATCTCGACACAGACCCTTCCTGCGATTCGAATTCGAGGGTCAGGCGTGCCAGTAAAAAGTCCTCCCTTTCAGACTGTCCTTGTCCCCTAACTTAACATGTTTTAAATATGATTTTACATTTATTTATAATTTGTATCACCTCAGACAACCTTATTTTTAAATAACCCATGTACACTTTATACATTTTCCCATATGTTGTTTCTATATAGTATTTACTGCTTCCATCTGTGGTCCAGTTCTGGACATTCTTAGAACACTGTATATTGTGTTCTTAGTGCATTATTAGTCCCAATTCATCATTATTCATATGCTCTAATATAGCTTACTGTATATCATGTAATATATAATCTTATGCTGTGCACACATACTGTAATTCATCATTTGTTGTTGTTGTTGTTCTTTTTGCAGCTTGAGTGAAACCAAAAAAGGAAGTAACTCAGTATCCTGTGGTTTCTAAATTATCTGGTTTGTTTAATTTGTGAATGTGATCATTTTCTTTACATGTCTTTAGTTATGCAGTTGGTGTATGCAGAAGTTGCATTGAATGATATGAGGTGGCAGAATGTCCAACCGAAACTAGTGCAGCAGCCAACCATCTACTCCTCACTGCGTTTGTCCTGACCAGAAAGACAACATCTTCCATTTCTATCCCTACAGTTAAAGTCCAGTATCATATTTGTTGCTGCTGGGTATTTGAAATACCATTGCAAACACAGTTCCAGTACAGTTGAAGTGTAGAGATGAACTGAAAAATGTGGTAACCTGCAATTCTTACCTCAAGGATTAATGTCTTGATGTAACCCATAAAAATGACTTTTGTTGCTGTAACTTCTGCCAAGTAAATTCATTCAGATTTAATAACATTTTTGAATTTAATGAATCCGGTTAATTTAGCTGTTAGCATATGAAACACATTTTTAGACTACATCACAAAATGTTCTTATACACGGCCGACAGCAGTGTGATCGGCCGGTAGTTGCTGAGCAGCTCGCGGTCGCCCTTCTTGAACAGCAGTACTGTCTTGGCTGTCTTCCACTGTTTGGGGATTTGGCATTGTGCCATGTAGCTGCTGAATCGGGCTGCCATGGCTGTCCAAAGTGAGTAGCCGCCGGCCTTAAGCAGGTCGATCTCAACGCCGTCCAGGCCGGGCGCCCGGTCCGCCTGTGCCTGCTCGACTGCATGTCGGACCTCGCTTTCCAGCACTGGCAGGATGGGCGGCAGCTGGTCGAGCTGAAGGTTAGGTGGGGGGACGGGGACCTTGCTGGCGAACAGGTCACTGTAGAAGCGCCTGCACTCGGCCTCAATGCCGGACCGAGTCCTGGTCGTCCGCCCGTCGGCCATCTTCACTGCTGATATCTGGCCGCGCTGCTGCTGCATCGCCCGCCTGCACTTTTTCAGGCTCTTGCGGTCCTCGGCTGTCGCCAGCAGGCACCTCTGTCTGTACTGGTCGAGGTCGGTCTTGAGCTGCTGCCGGATCTGCTTGCACAGCAGGCCGTACTCGACGTGTGTGGGTCCGTCAGCGTGCATCTGCCGCCGCCTCTGCATCAGGGCCTGTATAAGATCTTCACCAAGGTGCTGCTCAACCAGTTGGCCAAGCAGCTGGACGAACAGCAGCCCGTCGAGCAGGCCGGATTTAGATCTGGCTTTAGCACCATGGACCATGTGCAGGTACTGAACCAGCTGCTCGAGCGGGCCAGGGAGTATAAGATGCCGCTGGTCCTGGCTTTCGTCGACTACGAGCCGACTCGGTCGAGATCAACGCCGTGCTGCTCGCCCTCCAACAACAAAGCATCGGGGACGAGTATGTGGCCCTGCTGCAGGAGCTGAACAGCAACTGCGCCACTACCATCACCCTGTTCGACCGGCCGCTTAACATCGAGGTCGGCCGCGGGTTCAAGCAGGGCGACACCATCTCGGCCAAGCTTTTCACCGCCTGCCTCGAGCAAATTTTCCGGCAGCTCAACTGGGACGAGGTCGGCATCAAGATCAACGGCCGCTGGCTCAATCACCTGCGCTTTGCCGACGACATCGTGTTGATAGGCTGCTCGGCAGTCGATGTACAGCAGCGGCTCGACCAGCTCAACCAGGCTGGCGCTCGGTGCGGCCTCAAAATCAATCTGGCCAAAACCAAGTGGATGCGCAACGACCAGGTGGCCGACACTACCCTTCATGTCGGCCAGCACCAGCTCCAGCAAGTCGATAGATACATCTACTTGGGCCAGGAGCTGACTACCGACCACAAGATTGGTCGAGAACTGGCACGACGACGCCGAGCCGCCTGGGTCAGCTTTGGCTCAATTGCCGAGACGGCCACCAACAGAGCCATCGACCCGGACATCAGGGCCACCCTATTCAACAGCACCGTCCTGCCGGCCATGCTCTACGGGGCCGAGACCTGGGCAACGACGGCGGCCGACCGACAAAAGCTGGCCGTGACTGAACGCGCAATCGAGCGCCGCATGGTCGGGGTTAAAAGGATCGACCACGTCCGCAACGAGCAGCTGCGGGCCATGACCAGGGTGGCCGACGCGGTGGACCTGGCAAACAAGGCCAAGAAGCGCAGGGCTGGGCACCTGATGCGGCGGACGGTGAAAGATGGACACGCGAAGTCAACGTCTGGTTGCCGATCGACATCAAGCGGCCACGCGGGTGCCCTGCAACACGATGGCGCGACTCGCTACGACAAGATCTGGGACACAATTGGATGGGACTCGCCCAGGACCGACAGACCTGGGCAGATCGTTGTGGTCTGCGCTGACCACCTTTGGCCGGCGAAGACAGACCGATTCTGGATTCTGGATTCACAAAATGTTATTTTACAGTGCAGAACTGAGAGCTGAGATGAGACAAATCAATGTGTGTGTTCATTTATAATGTGAATTCTAGGTTTTATGCTACATATAATGTATAGCATTTGTGCATTGTGTATATAGAATGTGTGAGTGTATTTGAACATAATTAAAATAAAAGATTAAAACATATACCATATAAATCGACAAGTCTCTTTTTTCAAGCAGCTTGTACACAAAGGACAGTTATTTGACACAAAATACATTTTATTTGATAATAAATTCATAATGGCACATGCCAACCAAATATACATATGCATGATCTTTAAAATAATCTTAATTTATCTGACTCTGCGTACAGTGCAATTATACTTAACGTAACATCAACAAATTTCAAAAGCAATAAATTATGGCAGCAGTACAAACATATATGCCAACACCTTTTATATCAAACAAAGTTCTCACTATTATACATGAATATTAATCTCAATCTCTTCTCTAATGCCCACACCAGTGATTACCACTGTGACTACTGACTGAATGGAAAGAGACAAACGTATGCAAATAAATAACATAGAATTTCCAAAATCCCTTTAAAATGAAACGTTCATGACTGTGTCGTTCTGCCAGACGAGAATCTATGAAATATATTTTTGACACATCTACAATTGAAAATTCTGACATTGAGAATCTGTATTGTGTCTGTGTTTTTTGTCTCCACTTGAGAACTCAATGAGAAATAGAATTGAACCAGCGAGAGTAAATCAAATTGACTGTCTATATATTTGAAAGAGAAAATAAATGTGTGTTTTAAAAAAATTTGTTGACCCTTTACAGCAATCTACTTGTTCAATAAAGTTAGCAATAGCTGCCAACTCAGTGTTGCACAAATATACTGTGAAGTCTAAATTTGAAGAGTGAAATGTACACTGAAATCTTCTGAATAGATCTATTCTGCTTCAAAAATATAATAAAGTGTGTATTTTTCTTGTTAAATAATTTCTCTTTATACCACCCTGGTAATCTTCCTCTTTGGTAAAGTAAATATTACCTCTTCTCACATCACTCACAAATAAAATCACAAACCAATCCATTTCTGTGTCAGAAGAGCATAGTAAGGCTTACACTGAAGGGCAATGTGTTACTCAAATGACCCCCAAAAGACTGAATTGTGGCTGTACAATTTGGGGTGCTTAAAATGCAGTTTTGCACTCCTTATCTCTTGTAACATGTAATGACTGTGTGCTGTTCAAGTATTTCAAGAGGCTGTGTTAATATTTATCATCCGTCAAGAAAGCAATGGCTGCAAGGATAGATTTGAACACTTGTATGAGCACTACTACATTTAGATAGCTGAAACAGAGACATGTGTTGCTATTTCTATTAAGACTTGTGTTCTGTCACCTAAACCCTTGACATTGTGTGTGGGTTTGTAGGACAGTGGTTCTGTGATCAGTTTGTATAGTGTTCAGTTGTGTATTATGCTTGTAACATTAATAACTGTTGCATTGTCAAAAGAAAAGGGTCCCTTTTGTAGTTGAATCTATAAAAATCTGTTGAAAGTTGCTGCATAGAAAAAGAGCAAAAAAGTTGATAATTAAAAAAATGAAAGATGCACAGTTTAGGTACACATAAAACTAAGATAAATATAAAGCAGTTTGCATATAATGTGCAGGGTACCTTTTGTCCTTTCAGTCTTTTGTATGACCTTAGTTACCCTGAAACGGAGGAAAAAATATTCTTAATATCTCATTATTCAGTTTACAGCATCACTATCAAACCAACAGTTATACAATTTCTGTTATCTGCAAATCAACAAGAAATCTTTTTTCAAGCGTCAACATTCAGACCTACTATAAAACTCATGTTATACATTATCAAAATGTATAACGTGCTGTTACTAACGCAAGTGTTAAGTTACAGTAGTAACACTTTTCATCCCAGGACACAGTACTTACTGTGGAGTGGCTCAGTTTATCAAAGCGGAATTTCAAGTTTGACCTTGGTGAAGTTTTGCTCTTTCCATCTGAGAAAAACAGTGTTCTTGTTTATTCTAAAGCACCAAATTGAAAGCATTTTGTGTATGTCATTATACTCATGTTTGTGTATGTCAGTATACTCATGTTTGTGTGTGCTTTTGTCACCTGTGGGACTGCGGCACATGATCAGTGGCATTCCAGAGTTCTGGCTTTCCACACTGAGAGATGGACTGTACACAGATGAGGCCATGGATGGGTGACTGCTCTAGAGAACACAACACACAACAACACTATGTCATTCCTCTTCATCCAAATGGGAGTCTGATTAAATTTAGATGGCATGGCCAAGACCACCCACAGTCCGTTTACCGACCATCTAATGTATATTGCTTCCAAAAAAACAAAGTATTTTCTCTATCTGGAAAGCTCTAATCTCTAATCTGTCACTGGATTCTAAAGTATCTGGTTAGTTTAATTGGTAAATGTGATAATTTTCTTTACATGTCTTTATTTATGCAGTTGGTGTATGGAGGAGTTGCATTGAATCCATCCGAATCCATCCGAAACAAGGAATGGCCAAGACCACCCACAATCGTCCACTGACCATCTGATGCATGTTGCTTACAAAAAGGAAAGCATTTTCTCTATCTGGAAAGCTCTAATCTGATTGGGTGGCTTTAAACAAAGGCATGTGTACATGGGACCAGGTTGATATGACAAGCGCTTTTGAGGAAGAACTAATTACTGGGTTTGCCCGGTTAGTGGCATCAAATCTAGCAAGTTAACTACATGTCGTCATCCACATGCAACAACAGAACTGTATATTCCAATTTGTGTTTTGAGTTGTGTCTGGGTGACTCTTTAACTTCAGGCAATTTCACATCCCAGGGATTGATTTTGTTAGATTTCAAATTTTTTCTTTTTTTAAATGAAGATCACATTAAAATTAAATTGAAAAGTGTCAGTGAAGAGCATCTCATTTCTGAGATGAAATATGAGAAAAGTGATGTGTGAAAAAAATTAAATAAAATAAAAATCAATGTTAAATATCAACCATGAGCAGAATATTTAAATGGATATAATTTCCAATCAAGATGTAATTGTGAA
Organism: Xyrauchen texanus; assembly: GCF_025860055.1. NCBI lineage: Eukaryota > Metazoa > Chordata > Actinopteri > Cypriniformes > Catostomidae > Xyrauchen > Xyrauchen texanus. Next base: position 25,623,093 of record NC_068313.1, on the reverse strand, counting down.
AAATAATGCAAAAGTTATGAAAATATTATTGATTAATTTAGGATTAATAAAATGTTAGCTATAAAATAAGCCATTTAATTAAATGTTTCTTTTTAAATGTAATTCCCTATCACCGTACTTTTTACCATTTAATTCTATTAAACACAATACAGAATTTAATATGTGGTGGAAATGACTGTTTTTTGTTTAATTATTTTTTTTTATGTATAAATAAATAAATAAATGTGGTTGGTCTCTTTACATGCCAGTCTAAGTAGGCAGTCTTAGCAAAACTAAGCTGTAATGTTTACCAGACCTTTTATTCGGTTTAGTCAAAGGTTTGGCTATATGAGAACACATTAAAGTGTAATGCAGTGGCTCTGTTACTACTAAACCTATTACTATAGATTGTCCTAGAACTTTAGCCCAGTAATTAGACATATTGACTATGAATAGATCAATGATCTGCAAATTAGCATACAAGAAGTCTTTGAATGTGGCAAAATCATAGTTGAGTGAGCTCAGCTGGTCTGGGCCTAATATTTAGAGAAACAAGCATCTCTTCAATCTTCTGAAATGTCAAACAAAAGCCTTTTGTTGATGTGCATCTCTGTGTGTCTCACCGTGTCCAGCTCCTCCAGGCCATCTCCATCCCCCGCTGTGCTGCTGAAGCTGCTGGTGCTGGAGGATGATCGGGAGATTGATATATTGGCTCTGCCGCTGCACTCTTTCAGCTTCACAAATGGCCTGCAGGAAAGAACAGGAGAGATTACGAAACAGAGATTTTATTTATTTGTTCATCTTAAAGGGATAGTTCTCTTTAATAAAATACCTTCATGTTATTCCAAATCTGTATGACTTTCTTCCTTTTGTGGAATGTTGAATGGGACTAAAAGTCTCCTTAACATATCATATTGTGTTTCACGGAAGAATGTCATATAAGTTTGAAACTATATGAGGGTGAGTTAATGACAGAAGTTTCCCTTTGGATGGACTATGATGACGACTTGGAGACCCTATCACATTCATTGCGAAAGATATTGTGATGGCAAAAGCCCAGAACATACAAATCTGACATGGTCCTCTTTCTGTTTTAAAGCAGAACCCCATATTTCAGTTCTGATGGTTTTGTCCCATTATCTGCTCCTGAGGAACTGGAACTGAGAAACTGAACAAAATCCTACCTTTCTCTGTTTGGGCAGATCTCTGGTGAACTTGGATTGGATGATGTCTCTGACCTCACATCCTGTGAGTGAGGGAAAACTTCAGATTTTTGGTCACTGCAAAAACACAGAGGACAGTTATGTACAGCTTTTCTGAAAAGCTGATATTCAGACAGTAAATATATTATGTATTTATTGCACGGCTTTCCGGAATACACGATTCTGATTGGTAAATCATTCCATCCATTCAACAGAACTCAAGATTGCAAACCGGAGATTGAATTCAGTTTGCGTTTTGGAGACTCAATCTATTTTTTCACATATATAATGTATATATATATATATATATATATATATATATATATATATATATATATATATACCGATCAGCCACAACATTAAAACCACCTGCCTAATATTGTGTACGTCCCCCTTGTGCCACCAAAACTGCTCCAACCTTGAATTATATTCTGAGATGATATACGTCTCACCACAATTGTACATAGTGGTTATCTGAGATAGATTTTGTCAGTTCTAAACAGTCTGGCCATATTCTGTTCCTCTCTCATCAACAAGGCATTTCCATCCATAAAACTGCAGCACACTGGATGTTTTTTGTTTTGGCACCATTCGAAGTAAATTCTAGAGACTGTTGTGCGTGAAAATCCCAGATGATCAGTAGTTACAGAAATACACAAACCAGCCCATCTGGCACCAACAATCATGCCATGGTCCAAATCACTGAGATCACATTTTTCTCCCCATTCTGATGGTTGATGTGAAAATTAACTGAAGCTCCTGACCCGTATCTGCATGATTTTATGCACTGCACTGCTCCCACATGATTGGCTGATTAGATAATCGCATGGATGATTGTTGGTGCCAGATGGGCTGGTTTGAGTATGTCTGTAACTGCTGATCTCCTGGGATTTTCACGCACAACAGTCTCTAGAATTTACTCAGAATGGTGTCAAAAACATCCAATGAGTGGCAGTTATGTGGATGGAAATGCGTTGTTGATGAGAGAGGAACAGAATATGCCAGACTGTTTCGAACTGACAAAATATACGGTAACTTAGGTAACCACTCTGTACAACTGTGGTGAGAAGAATAGCATCTTCGAATGCTAATCTGAGATGCAGTTTGGTGCTGTTTTGGTGGCACGATGGGAACCTACACAATATAATATATATATATATATATATATATATATATATATATATATATATATATACATATATATGTACACACACACAGTATAACTACACAAACATGAACAATATGTAGTACATATATAAATACTGTCTGTATGTACATACAAATGTACTGTATAGTATATACAGTACACGCGCGCATACGCACACACACACACGCACACACAGGAAATACTGTATACACATTATGTACCTGCGACTTGGGTGTTTCTCAGTTGGACTCTCTGTGCTGGAGTGCAGTCTGGGGAACAGACCAGACCTCCTCTTTACTGGACTCTTTAAAGGAGACTTTGCAGACAGCACTGGAGGCTGACACACACAAATACAGAAATTAAAGATCAGTTGATGCACTACTGCACTTGTGCAATAATGACTTACTTATCTGCTTGTTTATTCACTTTGATAATAAAATAATTTCATTAGCATTAAAATTAGCATTCTATCTCTCTCAGTCTTACAGTGAAGGTGCTCTTGGTACACTCCATACTGTTCTGCTGAAGTCCTCCACCACTGAAGCTAGATGGGACCCCTGCTGTGGCTCCTGGACTCTTGTGTTTATGAGACACCATCGTTTCCATAGAGTGACTCCTCACACGCATGGCCCTCTGACAGAGAGAGGAAGGAAGAAGGTAAGAGAAGGATAGAGGGTGCATCTAAAAGTAGAGCCCATATTGAGCAAGAGTACAATACATACATAAAAGCAAATGGAGAGAAAACCTGTGAAATGATATCACAGGTTCAATGCATGAAAGCATATTTTTATAGTTTATATGTATATTACCAATAATTACCAGCAGATGGAGCAACACACCATCTTTATACTATATAAAGGGTCATAGCAGGGCAGAAACTTCAACACCATCTATTCTCATTTTCAAAGTGCTTTATTTTACATTTTTATTTTTTTATTTAAATACTTATCTCTCTGTTATGTTTGTTAATTTACAATATTGCAACTTAAAAAAACTTTACAAGTCATTTTATATATAAGTAACACTTTAAAATGAGGTTCCATTTGTTAACATTAGTTAAAATGAACTAACAATAAACAATAATTTTATAGCATTTATTAAAATGTGTTAATGAAAAAATTTGCTAATACATTTTTAAAATCAAAAGTTGTATTAATATGAACTAACACTGAACACTGTTTTATTAACTAACATTAACCAAGATTAATAAATGCTGTAATAATATATTGGTAATTGTTCATGATACTAAATGCATTAACTAAAGTTAACGAATGTAACCTTAATGTGAAGTGTTAACTAAATATCTAACAAAAAACTGTTAACACAAAAGAACAAACAATTGACATCAAATCTTAGGAGTCTTGTTGGTTTAATGTAATGTTTAATATTGTGTATTGATCATCCGCCACAGCTCGGCTTGGTAATGATACACAGTCACGGCTGCTACGCAGGTCAGCACTGCAGGATATGTGCGTGTCTGCAAACTGCCCCACACACACTTCCACCCTGCCTGGAAACAGCAACACACACGGTAAAATCATGCATATAGTCACAAACACAGGGTCACACACAAACACGCAGTCGCTGTGGCTCAAAGTAGGCTTTCTAATCAGAGTTTGGTCAAGAGCAGCTTCCTTTCATGCATTTAAATATCTTAAAGAGGTGCTGGAGAAAGACTAGAGCCTTTAACAAAGATGAAGCATCACTGATGTGCAAGAAGCAAAATGGAATAAAAGAATTATGAAATTTGTAGCTTATAGCAACATACTGTAATGTGCTCTTTGTTTTTCACTAATGAAGACAAATATATTGAATCTGTGGGTTTAGGTAACACACAATGGAAGAGATATAGGCTTTATTGATGAATCTGGATGAAATTACAGACACTGAGGGGAAATTATTGGAATCTAGACAGATAAATTGACATTCAGAAGACAGATAGGTCTGCAAACAATGTTTCAGCAGCTTTGTCAGTAGAAGTACATGATCCTACAAAGAAGTTATCAACATCATTCGAGGGAATTAAGAATGTGTTCAAATGGTTAAACGTAAGATCTGTTCAGTCTCACCTTAAATGATTCCAGAAGCCCTCCATGACCTCCGTTTTCTAGTTTTTCTTCATCTGTAGCTGAGCCAAGTCCTATTGTGGCCTGTGTCTGTCTGTGGAGCTCATCATGAAGGTTATCTAACAGTGCCGCGCGTGTCCTCTCCTGTCAAAGACACAGAAACACTGATGCTGATCAAGTAATTAAAGGAATAGTTCAACCAAAAATAAAAAATTCTGCCATTATTTACTCACTCTCATGTCATTTCAAATTCATATGCTGTTATTTTTTACACAAAAGGAGTCCAGCTTTTAACAGTGACCATGTCTTTCAAGCATCAAAGATGACAAAAAGTTTAAATGAAGTATCATAAAAGTAGTCAATTCAACTTGTGTGCTATATTCCAAGTCTTCTGAAGCCATTCAATGTCTTTGTGAGAGAAACAGTCTGAAATGTGTGTTGTTATTTGCCGATAAACTTCCCTTGTGATCTATTATTATCTTGAGAACTGCTGTGAACCAATGACTGACTCAGTGAATTGAACTAATGAACCGAAATAGTCTGATTCAAGAGCAAATCGTTCTTTTGAGATGGTTCTTTTCTCAATGGACTCAATGGTCCTCAATGGAGGGGGAGATTATCAGTTAATAACAACTTAAATTTTGTTGGTTCTTCACACAAACTTATTGCATGATGCTTGTAGGATGTTCAAAATGTATAGCGCACAGGCAATATGGAAGATGTATGGTGCTTTTATGGTGTTTAGAGCCATTTTTAGAGCCATTTTTTATGTTACTGTATGTAAAAGAGCAGCATGAAGATTCCTCTGAATTCTCCTTTTGTGTACCATGGAAAAAATAACAGCCTGCAGGTTTTGAACAAATGAGGGTGAGTAAATACTGTCAGCATTTATATTTTTGTGTGAACTGCCTTTAATATCTTTAATATCTTTAAAATCCAGTTCTTGTATTGTGAATCCTTCACACATTTCATTGATTATACATTCTAACATGTCAGCGATATGTAAGATCTGTTACATATGGACTTTCTTTCTCCCTTTCATGGTTAGCTCACCTCCAGCTTGGCGAACTTGTCTGATTTGTAACAAGCATTTTCTGCGTTAATCAATTTTGCCAGCAGAAATTCCCGGAACTCAGGTCCCTGCGAAAGGACATCTTTTGATAAACATCTCCAGCAACATTTAATAGAAAGTCAGATACATCAATGCCCTTAAGCTGTTTTATTACTTTCTTAAAGACTGGAGGGTTCGGCAGAGTGGGGCCGAATGGAGGCACATCCTCTCGAGCTGTGACAGACACCTGTGAACACAAATCAATATCCCAGTAAGTGTTGTTTAAGTGATTGGTGGGTCTCTGGAGTAATTCAGGTACATATTCGACTAACTTTGTATGTGGTATGGTCAGTGCAGGGGTTTTCAGCCTGCACTAAGATGTAGGCATGAAGGAAGTTGGATGCGATCATGTCAGGTACAAATGGCGTGGGCTCCTCCTGGAAGACGGCAGCCACGATGTCATTGCCAATATGTCTTTTTCTTTGGAGCTGAGAGATTGATACAAAGAGAACTATTCATTAGATTTTGCATAATGGTTTTCACCAACATCTCTGCAACCCAGATCAACATACAGAATAATATTAATAATAAAAATAATAATAATAATCAACATAAAATATATTATCATCAAAGTCATGCATCACTAGTCCTCATTAGACAGCACGTTTGCAAAACAATAAGTAACATAATTACTCCTATTGAGCATATATTATCATATTTAAAAGTGCAGTTAGTATCAAGAATGAACATAAATACAGTGTAATGTCAACCTGTTGGGAAGAAAAATGACAAATGATATCTCTTCAAAGGCAAATTTCACCCACAAATTCAGCTTTGGAACAACATGAGGGTGAGTAAATAATGACAGTGAATTATCCCCTTTAATATCTCAATTGTCTTTCTTAGACAGCAATGAGATTAAACAGAGAGCAAATGGAGACTTTAACTTAAGTCTTTTGCTTCTCAAACTGATATACTAAGAAACAGTCCCTAATAATCTCACATGTCTCATCTCATATAGTTTCAGAATTCTGCTCAGATTTGCCAAGATACTTCAGTCTGCCATCAAGAGTCAGAGATTTCAATATGAAATTAAGCATTTCTCAACAAATTCTTACAGGGTTAATTTATCTGATCTAAAAGATCCACATTATTTGTACTCTATGTCAACAGTTGCCTCATTAGTTTCTGTTTTATCTCTCTTAAAGGGGTCATGACATGCCTTTAATTTTGCACAAATACAGTCATATATTTGTACAACTCCAATTCCGTAAAAGATGGGACTGTAAGAAAAATGCTAATAAAATAAAAAATTAGTGATTTGTAAATTATATTCACCCTTTGCTATATTGAAAGCACTACATCTACACATTATATGATGTTTTACCTTGTGAATTTCATTGTTATTTTTAAAATATTTATTTTATAAATTATTGCAACACACTCCAAAAAAGTTGGGACAGTCGAGTGTTCTCCACTGTGAAACATCACCATTTCTTCTAATAATACTTATTAAGCATTTGGGCACTGAAGACACAAGTTTGTTAAGTTTAGAAAGTTAAATTGTCCCCCAATCATCCATTATGTAGGTCTTTAGCTGCACAATAGTGCAGGGTCTTCGTTGTCGTATGGGGTGCTTCATAATGCACCACAGATTCTCAACTGGAGACAGGTCAGGACTGCAGGCAGACCAGTCTAGCACCCACAATCTCTGTTTACACAGCCATGCACTTGTAATCTGGGCAGTAAGTGGTTTGAAGCTGTCCTGCTGGAAAATACAGGGAAATCCCTGGAAAAGATGGTGCTGGATGGCAGTTAATGTAGAATTTTACATATCTGTCTGCATTCATGGTGTTCTCACAGATGTAAGAGTTACCCATGCCATGGGCACTGACACACCCCTGGCCCATACAGACACTGGATTTTGGACCTGACACTAATAACAGCTTGGATGGCCCTTTTCCTCTTTGGCCTGGATAACATGACGGCTTTGTTTTTCAAAAACTCTTCAGACCAAAAAACACAGTTACACTGTTCTACTTTACATCTAAGATGAGAACGAGCCCAGAGAATTCGGCAGCGCTTCTGGACAGTGTTGATGTAGGGCTTCTGCTTTGCATAGTAAAGTCTTAACTTGCATCTGTGGATGCAGCAGTGAGTGGCATTGACTAACTAAAGTTATCCCAATTCCATGTTCATGATATCCATTACAGATGGATGATGTTTTTTAAGACAGTGACATCTTCAGAGGTCACGTGCATTCAGAAGTGGTTTTCGCCTTGCCCTCAATGCACAGAGATTTGACCATATTCTGTGAATCTTTTAACTATATTGTGCACTGCAGAAGGTGAAATGCCCCAAACCCTTCCAATTTGTCTTTGGGGAACATTGTTCTCAAAGTGCTGGATTATTTGCTGAAGCATCTGTTGGCAAATTGACAAATCTCGAATGATCATTGCTCTTGAAGGACTAGGCTGCTTTTGGAGGCTCACTGTATACTATGACACGACTGTCTCACCTGTTTAACATCTCCTGTTTCCCATTGCCTTGTTATTCCAACTTTTCAAATTGTTAGTAGTCTTAAATGGCCCCTGTCTCAACTTTTTTGGAGTGTGTTGCAATCATCTGATTTGAAATGACTGTACATTTTCAAAAAACAATGAAATTCACAAGGTAAAACATCATATAATGTTAAGTTGCAGTGCTTTAAATATAGCAAAGGCTGAATATAATTTACAAATCACTCCTTTTTGTTTTTATTAGCATTTTTCATACTGTCCCAACTTTTTCGGAATTGGGGTTGTAAATCATGATCATTTCCACCCTCATTTCTGTCAGAAATGTTCGGTTTTGGTGCTGCTTCTCCTTTAAGTCTTGAGAGTAAACGCCCGCTGTTATGATTGGTTCTCTGCTCTTGTCTGACCTGCTCTTTCGTTGCCAACTCACTGCTCATTGCTACTGGGTGGGGCTACTGAACTGATAAAGTAAATTAGGAGTTGATGTGTTATTGTGGAGGCGGTCAGATGCAAATGTCTACCACATTGTGATATCACAAGACATTTTGGCAGTTTGGGTTCAACAAATGCTCTTTACACAGTGAGGAGGAAGTTTGTCTTATTTGTCAAAGGATCAAGGAAAAATGTATTCCTCATGTCATGACCCCTTAAAGGAACTTCAGGAAAAACATCTGAGACAAAGTTAATACTTCAAAGAAGCAAAACTGGGTCTCCACTAAGGATCCTTAATAATAAAATGAGCAATATAAACATCTTCGTAGAACAGCAAATTCTGGATTTGCCCACCTGCTGAATGTCTCCTTCTGTAAAGGGGAGTTTTGTGGAAACGTGGAACATAATTTCTTTCTGACGGAACATAGTATAGACAGACTCAGATCCAGTCTGCCCATGAGATACATCCAGACCGCCTCTGAATCTGTGGAAAACAATATCACAGAGACCAGGAAAATTAGTTCTGTGAAACACTGCTTGAATAAATCTGATTACTGTTTACAGCGTTCCATACAAAAAATGCAGAAAGGGTAAATTAAATAAATTATTAATATTCTTCAAATATTGTTTAATATTATAACAGGGCCTTAAATGTTCACAGGTGCCCCCTGGTAGCAGTTCGGAGAGTTTAATATCTGCCTCTCACCCTTTAAAATCCTGCAGTTCAATATTATCTCCTAAAACACTGAGGAATTCAGCGAATGCTGGAGTCTCCTCGTTGTTCCCGAATAGCACTTCTTCTGATGTCTGATGTAGACAAGAGTATAGGAAAAATAGAGAAAGAGAAAACTTCAGAGGAAACCTAAGTGTCAGATGCTAACAAGCTATACCCTGCTGGAAAAAACAAACATCTTAAACCAGCCTTAACTGTTTTTGCAGTCTCCACGCCAAGGCATTACAACAACAACAAAAAAATATATATTATCAAGTATATTCATTTTGTTGTTCAGTAAAAATATCTAAACAGTTTTAAAACAAGATAAAGTTACTTGAGAAGCAAAATGACAAATAAGATATTTTGTCTTATTTCTAGAGAAATTTTGTAACGGTTATAATCATAAAAAAAAAAAGAAAAAGGCCAATGCGCAAGTAGAAAACCTGATTCAAAGGGAAAACAAGTTTATTTTTCTTACCCCATTGGCAAATGATTTAATCTTGTTTAAAGCAAAAACCCTACTAAAATGTTTTAGATTTCTCTGAAAAAAGGCTTAGTATCTTACAGTATGTCATTCTAATTCTCAAATATTATTGTTTTTATTTAGATAAATATATTTATATTCATATATTTAGATATTTTTGACAGAAAATAAGACAAAAATGCTCAGTGGGAATTGTTTTTGTCTGTTTGCTGCTTGTAGAGCTTGGCAAAGCTGGAAGACCATCTTAAAGGGTCATGAAACCCCAAAACAATTTTTTTATGATTATTATTAATGTTAACAGTTATGTACAGGTTGCACATCACTGAAAACAATGGGGAAAGTGGTTATTTTTTCCATTTTATTGAGCCTATTGGCTTCAGTTCTGATATGCGTGCTTCAAACATGCTGTTTATGAGGGAGGGGTCTTAGAGAAAGTACTGATTCAGTCGCTTATTCTCCGTGTGTCGGATCATGGACATGATAAGATTGAAATCAAATGTCAGAATTGACCACAGTCCATAAACGCACTGCAGCGAGCATGTTTGTTGGCCGATTTCAAGCTCCAAACATGAAGCAACTGTGTATTCCAAGTGTATTTGGGAAGGCTGTTTGCTTTAGACAGTGCCAATCGTGGCTTCTTGTCATGCACCTGATAATAAATCAGATATTACGAGAAGACAATAATGAAAACCAAAATCTTTTTTAAGATTTTATACATTACACTGCTACTTCCTACAATTTCCACTTACTGGGACAATTTTAGTGTGAAAAATTTGTGCTCAACTAGAGTGGTTTTGTGACCCTTTAAACCAGCTAAGACCAGCAAAAGTTTTTTTTTTTCAGCAGATTGGTTCCCTGCTGTTGACAAAATGTGAACAATGTTTTTAACCCCTACCTGACCAAACTTCTGATAGATCACGCCAAACTTGAAAGTGTTGTTCACCTCGTGCTCATCAAAACATACGATCAGTTGCGAGGCCTTAGAGGAGAGAAAACAGACAGTGAGCAAACCGCCTGCAGGGCGTTTCTGTGTTCAGCCATGCCTGAGAGACCATGTAAGCCTTGGGATGGTCAAGGCTTCTCTCATACAAACTCTGTCATTCAGGCATGCCAGACATGAGTAAAGCAGATGGATTTTTGACTTCCCTGGAGCACAGGGACATATTAATGCAGATGACGCTAGGGTGAAACAGAGCAAAGCACAGTCTTATTTCACACTGATGCCTGAAGTAGGTAAGTCACAGATGGCATTAGAAATAGAGAGCAAGAGACTCACCTTAGGGTAAAGAGCAGGGTTGAACTTCAGACCTGTGACGTCATCGCAAAGCAGCTGAAAGACAAATCACACATCTGATGTGAACATCTTGTAACTTTTGAGTGGATTGACTGAGGTTCAAAAGAGGTCCTCTTGTTATTGTTGTTTATTTGTGAGACTTTTGTTAGGGTATGAGTGTTCTTGGAATAATATATTTTCAATCTGTCAATTTCCAGATTGAACAAACTGAATGTGAATGTGTCATGTGTGCTACCTTGGCTATCTGTGGTATGCTTGGTAACTGGAGGAGGCCTTCAAGTGGAATCCGTTCATGAAGGGTCTTTGTTTTTGACCTAGAAAACAAAACAATATGAGCACAAAGGCCTTCATCAGTGTTTCAAGATACAGTATTTATTTATAGGTCAGTGCAAGTGTAACCGGTCCTGCTCAACCCACTCTGAGTAGGATTCGAACCGGTGTTGCCAGCATGGGAGGCAGGCACGCTAACGAGGAGGCTAAAGGCTACAGCCTCCAGCGTCAGTCGCTAGTGCACCTCTTGGGGCTAGGGGAGTGAGGTTTGTACACACTGCATAGCATGTACCAGCTGGCTCCTGTTACACTCACCCCCTAAACCTCACTCCCATCCGGGTCATGGCACCACTGTAACCAGTCCAACTCGACACGCTCCAAACGTGATTCGAACCGGCGCTGCCGGCATGGGAGGCGGGCATGCTAATGTCAGTCGCTAGTGCACCTCATGAGGCCAGTGGAGTGAGGTTTTTACACACGGCACAGCACGTACCAGCTGGCTCCTGTTACACAAGTGTTTGTTCATCAGTAGATGTGGGTGTGTTGGAGATTTTAGGGTACGTGGCACCTGAGCATAATACGGAGTGACTCCTGTCCATCTCCGTCCTCGTACTTCAAAGACATGATGAGGTGGCCCATACTACTGGCAGTGCAGTAATAGTTCATGTGCTCCTGAAAGAGAGACATGGAGAGAGAGAGAAGAGTGGGTGTTTACACAAGCATCAATTCACAGGTCAGTTTCTCCAAAACTTTCAGATAAGGAGGTTCATTTTCCAATAGAGTGATTTTGCATTCATATCACTAAAGTGTGGAGGTGGAGGTGACGCTCTCTCATTCCAGTCAGGCTGTCCGTGACAGAACACACTGTTTCCAAAAAGTGCAGCATAAAATGTTTGTTCAAAGTCGCCATCATGGCTCATATCGAGTGTTATGAAGAACTGTGTGTGAATAAGATGCAGCCGTGTGAATAATTACTTCAGACAGAGTACGTGCCTTCAACTTATTGGGCATATATTGGTAAACTGAAAGACGTGAAAACGTGCAGTTGTTACCATAAGTAGCTGTTTTTACCTTAAAAAATACTTTTGAAGTGTAAGTTCGTTTGAACTTTATGATGTCAGGCTGATTGTGGTGTATTAAATTATATTACTTATTTTAACATTTTTTTCAATACTTTTATATTATGTTACTTATTTAGACTTTTTTATTTTATTTTCAAACTTCATATGATATTATAATATATATATATATATATATATATATATATATATATATATATATATATATATATATATATATATAGATAGATAGATAGATAGATAGATAGATAGATAGATAGATAGATAGATAGATAGATATAGATATAGATATTCAATACAAGTTAAAGGGAGGGATGTCCCGATACCATTAAATTATTATTTTTTTTGAGAATGAGTATGAGTACGAAACTTTAATACAATTTTATCATCAAAATGGTGTTTAAATAAATTAATTCATTAAAACTTTAATCTTCTTCTTCTACTGGTGTTTAATGGCGGTTAGCAAATCACATTTAAGGCGCATTCCTGCCACCTACTTGACTGGAGTTTGGAGTGTTTAAATAGTTGGGAAAATAACAAAATAGCAATCTCTATATATTATACTATAGTCTCTATTTTGAATTACATTCTATCAAGAAGTTTTGTTTCCTTCAAATAATTAAAGCTAATTAAAGCTACACTATGTAACTTTCTTTTATAAAAAATTTACTAAATGTTATTAATGAGAGAGTGCGGCAAAATACATCTTCCAAACAATGTCTTTACCTAAATACACTTTGATAACACTATAATGATGTATATTTTAGAGCTGTCGGGATGGATTTCGCAGGAAATTGCATACATACGTAATTTGCTCATGCGTGTTGACGTCATATCCTTACACAGACGAAATAAGATCCAGCTACTGCAGCACGTGTATGGTATGGAGAAAAATTGACCATTCAAAATGTCAAACCTCATCGGTTCTAAAAACAAAAAACCCTGAACAAAGTCTACAAGCACACAGGGAAAGCAACAGAGTCCATAATAAAACCTGAATCAACATCGGCTTGGCTTTTTCAGATCTGAAAGGATTTATAAGTGACCCAGAGATGGCTTTTTTCTAACTCAACAGGTAAGATATTTTATTGATATGGTATATGCATAGTTGTGCAATCACACACGCACGCACACACACACACACACTAAGAGGTAGAGACGCTGTGCTGCTGCTTTCCCCCTGATTGGTCTGAATAACTTGCTGCTGCACGGTGCTGCCTGCTCTGTAGTGAAGGGAAGATGAGATCATTCTACTGACTTGAATCTTTGAGTCTCGTTCAGCAAAATGAACTAATCTTTATTAAAGTCATTTCGTTCATTTGAGCAGAATTAAATTAAAATGTTACATTTTCAATAGCCTAATCCCCCACCCCCCCCCCAACATGTCTACTTATGTAAACTTTGATTTTAGCCCCAATAAGGAAAAAGTGACAATGCAGCCAAGGACAAATTATGAGAAACAGAAATGATTAGTTCACCTCTGGAATCTTCTTGTCCGAGTCATTCATTCTTTTGTCTCATGACAGCCATATGTGCATCAACTCACTTATCATTTCTGTTTCCTGTGTGAGCAATGCATAGCGTATACAGCTGTCACGTGAGAAAAGAACGAACGACTTGGACCAGAAGACTGGAGAGGTGAAATAATCATTTCTGTTTCCTGTATAGTGCCTATGTGGTTTTCATGTAACAAATGAACGGTGCCTCACGCTACAATGGGAATTTGCACTCTGTTTACTGTCTTCTGCTACAAACAGAGCGTGCAATGCTCATGGCGGTGTTTCCCCTCTATGAGCCTTGGAGGAGCCTTAAAAGGTATGAGCAGCTGGCGTCAGCACAACACTGTCTTCGCACATTCACAAGAGCTCACATTTGAATTATATGTAAACTATATATTTATCTCATTAAATCACAGCTTTTGCGGTTAGAATTTTTTACGAGAGAATTTTTATTTTTGTGTGTAGTAATCTCGTACAACAGCATTTATGGCATAATGTTGATTACCACATAAATTAATTTAGACTTGCCTGTCCTTTTCTTTAAAAAGAAAAAAATAAATAAAAAAACCTTGAACCTGCATTTCCCATATGATCTTAGGCTCAGCGTGTCAATATTAACCACTACACCATGGCTCAGACGTACTGTCAACGTCTACCAGTGAATCCTCACCTTGCCAAGAAAGTGTTTGCGAAAGGCCCGTGAAGTGCTGTTACATTCCAGCCGATATCCAAAGCCACCTCCTCCACCACCAGGACTCAAACCATCATCCTCCTCCTCCTCACAAAAACTACAGTCTGAGGAGGTGGGTGTTCCAACTGGGGCCTCAGGATCCTCAATCCAGTAGCCACCAAACTGAGGTAAAATGACCTGAGGGTAGGGACCTCCCTTCACCAGGACCTAGACAGGGAATATGAAGAAATAAGGGGTTTCCCAACACAGCAGCATTAGCTCAACCAATGGCATCTGTTTGGAGCAGGGTTATCTTTTGGTCTGACCAATGGTAGATGGGGGGAGTGTTTGGGAAAAGTGTATGGAAACAGTCATTACTTTTGCAATTCCATTTGGTGAAACTAGGGTCCAGAAATGTCACACTTCAGCTTGAATTTTTAATTCTCAATATGAACTGTTGTGTGTTTGAGATTGTTTGTGTAAGTGTCCATGTACTCACATCCTCAATCCGGGGGTAAGGGATGTAGTCGTCCTGTTGGAGAGAAAGAGAAGTTGATCATAGGATTACACAGCCAAACAGTACATATCGAAGTTTGTTAATTTCAATGAAAACCTCCCAGGAGGAAGATAGAGGAACAGTATCAACAACACAAAATGAGTGATCAAAACAAGATAATGCCAGCTGTGACAAAAAATGGTGACTGCTTGTTCTCAGCTTGCAATTCTATAATTGCATATGGGATATAAAGCCTTTGAGGGGCTGATTTGGGCTGCATTTGGACAGAAGCTCACAATGGGTGACACTGAGTAGACCTTCAGAGAAAAGATTCAGTGGAAGGTATTACACATACAGTACAAAACTCTTATACATGCACTTACAGACACAACATGCACACATTCTACAGACTAGCCAAACCTTGCATTTCTTAGTCTCGTCATTTTTGGGAATCTGACGTGATCCAGGAGAGCAGAAGAGATTGAAAGAGGAAGAGTGAATGAAACAAACTAGAACATTAAACCTCTTTGTGCCCAATGAGCTCCCAGGAACAAGCAGCTCTGTTCAACTTAAAAAATTAAAATTTACCCTACTTATTTTCTCAATACACATTTCTGGTCTTATTTTGAACAATTAATCTGTGCACAGAATGGGGGTTACATCAAAATGTAACAACATGCTCTACTTCTGAAACCACTTTCCTTTTGGTTCAACAAGCCCAATTTTGTAACCGTCACCTTCACCAAGCAGTCATATAATAATACTTTTTCATGATTCAACCAAGTTAAATGGATTACGAATGCCATTTCACATTGACTTCAATATCTACAAGGCCCCTTGAATACATAAAAACTTCACCTCGTCTCCAGGATATTTATTTTGTTGTTGCCTTTTTTGTGCTAAGAGGAACTGTTTAGAAAGACTTAACCAACTAAAATGATCCCCCTTACAAAAATACAACATGGTAACCATAGTTTCCACCTAAACACCACAGTTACCACAGTCAATCTATCATATGGGATCTACTGCAAACATTATAATAAAAAAATATATATTTTATATTATTTATCAAACAATATTTATTAGAAAATAATGACAATAACTGTAGTAACTATTGTTTTTTGAAACTATTTTTACCATTAATAGTTTCGAACTGATCCAATAATATTCAAGAATAAGCGGTTGCTTTAGATATAAACAAATGGCAATATCTTGTTCAGTGGGAGACATGTTTGGTTCTTCGCTGTGATGAACCTAATACCCTCATCTTTGATTAAGAACAACACAAGTTCATTCAGTCTATTGAAGAGGGACATCAGGCTTTCAGTCAAGCCTTTGGATCGATTTGTCACTCATGCAGAAGACAGAACAAGAAGACCAAGGGCTTTAATACAACCCGACTGAGATACTGCGCTCCTACCACAACACAGTATTGATCAGCTATAGCTTCCTGCTGCACATCATCTACACAGACTCGCAACCATATACACGACAAGAACATAATCCTGCTTGTGTTATATAAGATATGAGTGTGTTCTCTCTCATACCCGGTCCCCCTAGCCCTCTCTCCCTGTGGGAATCCAACAAAATCCACACCCACAGACTGACCACACAGAAAGGGTGCTGGCTCAATCCATGAGTTTTTAAATGAAGTGAAATGTCTTATTACTCATTCAGAGTAAGTGAGGACTGGGAAATGCTGTGATTATTGTACTGTATTACTATAGTACTTTGCAGTAAAATGCTCTCCAGTTTAAGCAAATAGTTAATGCAGAAATACTGTCATATATATATATAATTTAAAGAACGACATGAGCTTATGGTTAAAGAAACGGTTCACCCAAAAATACATCATAATTTAGTCACCCCCATGTTGTTTCAAACCTGTAGTCCTTACTTTTTATGTGGAACACAAAAGATTATTTCATATTTAATATTTCGGTATGTCTTTCCATACAATGCCAGTGGATATTGTTTCACTTTAAAGCTTAAAAAAGAACCAAAAGTCAAATGAAAGTAGTCCATGCAACACATTCAATAATTTTCTAATTCTTCTGAAAGCAAAAGATTTCTCCTGAAATGTGAGCAACCAAGCTTCCCTATAGCACACATGAATGCACCATAAAATGTTAAGATTTTCATTGAAAACTGACTTAAATTTTGGGTTGATTCTCTCTCTATCATAACTTTTGCCATCAGATGATTTGTAATGTGACAAACAAGTCATGTACTTTTATGATCCATTTGGGTCCTATTTTAAGCTTTAAAATGAGGCACTATCTACTGCTATCTACTTGTATTGAAACGATAGAATGCAGTCTTTATTAAAACATTTTCTTATAAGTTCCACATAAAAAAAGATAGTCAAATGGTTTTGGAAGAACATGGGTGAGTAAATTGTAAATTATGATATAATTTCTTTGGGGGGTGAACTATGCTTTTAAGAGTGAAAGTGCAATATTCCTTTTATACAACTGTTTTATGAACAAATTATTATTGAGTATTATTAAGTAAAACATTTTAGACACAATATGGACAGTTATTTTGTTTATTTCTTGTTCAGCCAATGAAAATTGTTTCAAAAGAAGCCAAAGTAGGATCAACCGTTGCGTGTGGTCAAGCAACACACAGCTGTCAGCTAACGAACACTGAAAAGCTGAGTGATACAAATAGTAAACCATACCAGTTCTGTTGCATGAAATATTAGCATTCTTGGAACGCCTCTTGTCCAATCAAATTAGAAAACCACAATTAACTGTTGTCAAATGTAATCTACAGTAGGTGTAAAACAGCGAGAAGTCTTACCTGCATCCTTTCCAGCATGTCGAAGAACTCTGCCGACTAGAAAAAGAAACAGAAAACTGAGATGAGTAACTACTAACCTTATTCTAAATACACATGGCTTTGGAATAATATTTACATCAAACCAATTTCATCTTTTTACTTTTTGGATTTTCACTTCTTATCATAATCTGTTATGAAATTGTAGAATCAAGCAAGTAGGTTTGAACACATTGACTCTTTCTTTATTATTACCATTATTCCACATATTTGAATAACAGATAAGTCATCAAAAGTATTTAATGAACACATATAGAACAAGAACCAAAATAAACAAATCAAAACTATTTTATATTTTAGCTTCTTCAATGTAGCCACCCTTTGTCTAGATTACAGCTCTGCAACATCTCTCCAATTTAATGAGGTGCCACAATTTGCTGACATTATCTTAACATTTCACTCTGACTCATCTATTTAAAACATTAAACTAAAATGACATAAATACATTGAAACATTGTCTACAAAACTAATTTAATGCACTGAAGCATAAGCCTTTAGATCAAAAGTTACTTAAGGTGAAGGGAAACATAAATTCCGTCAAGTGTGTCACAATTTTTCACTGGTAGTGTATAACCTTTTGATATTTGTCCTCGTATGAGATACTTCTGTTAAGGATTTAAAGGTAATGCATGGGTTTACAGCTGCATTCAAGCTACACAAAGAGAGAAGGAAACCCTTTCAACCGCATGCAACCTTATTTTTAAACATAAACCAGTCCAACTCACACAGCCTTGAGGATACAGACCTCTTATTAGACGTATCTAATACCAAGTAAACAACTACACAAGAAGTCAAGTGCTTTTTCATTAATATGGGTGATTAAATAATGTGATTTGAGTTGAGGTATATGCAGGACCAATAAAGCAACATGCTCATTGCACATTCAACGATATTTAATTACTCTTTCTCTGAGCAGGTTTATCAAACCACAATAACTTCCTCATCCTAAATCAAACTCAGTACGCCATTACAGTTGCTTTTAATTTATGGTCTGTGCAACCATAAGGGTTTAAATATTAATGATTTAGGCAATGCAAAAGAGACTTTAGAGCATAAATTTGACTCATAAACAACCCTCAACTATTCTTGATCAACTTGCACAATGCTTCAGCAAAATCCAGAGTGTAGAAAATACATGTGTTGTCTTACATCTGCAGGGATGCTTGCAAGATTCTTAGGGGTAGATTACAAAACAAAATCTAATTTTGTTCAAACTAGTCCCCCTCGAACAAAGCAAATGCAGATCAGTTAATGTTTAACTTGCCATAGATCCAAGGGCAAATCAGGTTCACAAAGTCAACAGAGTTGAGCCCAGGAGGGACACATTTGCCCAAATAACATTGAGGAATTGAGACCACAACATCAATAAGACATAAGCACGTGAGGGCAACTCCTTAACGCTAAAGAAGTACGTGCAGTCAAAAAGGGAAGAAAGCAGACAACAGCTGTGTATAATTTTGGATTGGTTTTGAAGGTTTTGCAATGCAGAGACATGTAATTTTTTGATTACAAATTATATTGTATAAAAGAGTTAATGAGTCAGCAGTCAGCACAACATGATCGCAAATTCGACAACAAATCGACAGGCTGCTTCCAAATGTTAATGTACTTTCAAATCGACCCAACTCTGCAGAATTACTGACATACCCATTCAGATATTTTTGCATCAGTTCAATCTTGTTCACCTTTTCCTCCGGCACTACTGATTGCATATTGCACGAACAATCTCTGAGACAGAGGTTCTTGTAACATGGAAACTAGGAAGTAATAAATAATTTATGCTCAAGTAAAGAATGGTGATTAGGAGGTTGAATTTTCGTTCTTAATTAAATTCTTTACTCCACTGACGGTTAGGTTTAGGGTTGAGGTTTGGGTTAGGAAGTAGGGTTGATAACACATACTTTCCTGTTCAATGCATTATATAATTTACAACTAAAAATACAACTCGCTTTTGGCGCCATCCTATGGACATTTCACCTCAATAACACTTCCAGCTTTATCCACTGGGGGCAGTGGTTAAAATTTTGGTCAGCACAAATTCAGCTGCCAAACTTTTGACCTCCTGTTGCCAAATTCACAGTCTGGGCAGCATCCTAAAGTTGTTGAAGTGAGAACTTCAAATTAAATGAAAACTATTGTGTAACTTCATTGAGTTACACACAAAAAAAAAATACTTCAGGTAACATTATATTGTAGTATGTCATTATAGTGTCATAGAAAGTGTATCCAGAGACAGTGCTTATCTACCACAAAAACCTGTTAGTTTAACTCTTGTTCCAGCTATGATTATCAGCTCTTAAACTCTTTCTTTGAGGTTTCACCCACATTACAATGGAGTACAAAAAAACATCATCCAACTATTCTGTGGCTGACATAAAAAGCCCTTGAAATTTTAGAGACACCATTAAACTTAAGCATTAAACAATGCATCAAAGTGCTTAAAATAGAAAAGTTTATATCATTTACATGGTCAAGTCAGGCAGGTGACAGTTTATGACATTGCAGTTATAGCTTTGGGTACACAAACAGAGGCAGTGGGGTTGTAAAATGTGCTTATGGGACTCTTTCCAGGTATGACTGATAAACAAATATTATATAAAGACAGTACCTGAGACATTATGAACTCCTATTATGTGGATAGAACGTTACTATGCCTGTCTGGATTATTAAGTCTGGCAGTGTAACACTCTGACACACTGTCCATAGAATGAATGATCTGAGACACTACAAAACAAGCGGCACAACTAACTAACAAACACACACACACACACACACAAACACACACATTTCACCTATTCCCATCCCTTAATAAACACAGACTCTTATACATCTCACAATCTGCTTCTTCTCCTCACATGGTGAGGTGTTTGGAATGGATGATAACATACCTCTTTATCCTTTGAATAGCAATGTTCCTGTATACAAACACTTTCAGAAACCTAAAGCAGTTAGAAGACAGCTAAATCCACTTGGCAGTGTGCTGCTATTTACACACCCTGAAACTGGTCCTACCAGTGCGTCTATGTTAAATTAGTTAGAAAATTCTCACGTAAAACTCCTTTTTTTTTCTCCTATTCTTTCTTGTGAATCAGTCTTTGGTAGTTCTGCTTTGTATTAGACTAACAGCTGTTTCTTGACACAGTGTAAGAGACCTTATCATGTCCACACACTCACTCTACTGCCTTTCCTACTTTCTTATTCCGATTCAGGGTTTACATTGGGAGTGGCCAACAACCGTAAGAACAAGACATAAATATCTATCTTGAAAAGACACAATGCACACGCACATGCACACACACACACACACACACACACACACACGCACACACACACTTGTTGTGTTTCCATGTTTTATGGGGACTTTCCATAGACATAATGGTTTTTATACTGTACAAACTTTATATTGTATCCACTAAACCCAACCCTACCCCTAAACCTAACCCTCACAGAAAACTTTCTGCGTTTTTAAATTTTCAAAAAACATAATTTAGTATGATTTATAAGCTGTTTTCCTCATGGGGACCGACAAAATGTCCCCACAAGGTCAAAAATTTTGGGTTTTACTATCCTTATGAGGACATTTGGTCCCCATAAAGTGATAAATACACGCTCACACATACACACACACACACACACACACACACACACACACACACACACACACACACACACAGAGATTAATATGTCCTTACTAAGTGTACAGTGTTGACAACCAAAATACAGGTGTTAATGGAGTTTTTTTGCACATAATGTGCATATGTGTTAGTGTTTTGAGTTGGTGTATGTGTGGACAATAAGCTCCAATGAGTTTAGCAAACATTTCTCAGCATTGTGT
Source organism: Xyrauchen texanus (assembly GCF_025860055.1). NCBI lineage: Eukaryota > Metazoa > Chordata > Actinopteri > Cypriniformes > Catostomidae > Xyrauchen > Xyrauchen texanus. The sequence continues at coordinate 25,601,517 of NC_068313.1, read as the reverse complement.
GGTGTGACTCAGTGGTCTAAGGACAGGCTTAGTAACCTGCAATTGTTACACTCAACAAAATATTTTAGCCTATTTTTAAGATGAATCTATTTCAACTGAATAACAAATTTCCATCTACCGTAATTGAATTGCCTAATTTTTAACAAAATAAAATGTGCAAAGTTTTATTAATTACATTTCTTCAAGACTATTTAATTTAATTAGATGGAAATTTGTTGTTCAATTGAAATGGATACATCTTGAAAATAGGCTAAAATATTTTTGAGTGTACCTTAAAGAGCTATTTCTACCTGATCTAACCCTTAATAATTAATTTTGTTGGTGTAACTTAATATAGTCAGGTTGATGTAGTGATATTAAATTATGTTTTTGACTTCAGCCAAACCGGTCAATTTGGATGTTACCACATGAAGCATATTTTTAGCAAAAACAAAAACAAAAAATGTAAATAAATGTGAGTGGTGCTTGCAAACTTCATAACCAAAATGCAAAGGTGTTGTCAGGGCATTGCTATGCAGAAGCTAAAAACAAACCTTAGCATAAATAAAAATGGTTCAAATTGCAACAGGCTGTCAAAAGAGAGGGAAAGCTATTATTTGACAGATATTAAAATATTAAAATCACTGTATTTAGTGTATAGTTCACCTAAAAATGTATATTCTCTCATCATTTACTCACCCTCCCATCACAGATGTGTATGACTTTATTTCTTATGCAATATGTAATATGATAGGTATGGGAGAGAAACAGATTAGTGTTTAATTCATAAATATTTTACTATAAATCTCCACTTTCACTTCCACATTCTTCTTCTTTTGCTTTTTGGTGATTCACATTCCTCATGCATATCACCCCTACTGGTCAGCGCTGGTCAAATGTGGAGATTTACAGTAAAAAAGTAAGAGGAAAGAGGAGATTTAGAGTAAAAAAAAGGACTTACAGTTTCTCACCCACAACTATCATATTGCTTCTAAAGACATGTATTTAACCACTGATGTCTTATGGATTACTTTAATGATGACTTTATGTGATTTTTTGAGACTCAAAATTCTGGCCACCATTCACTTGCAGTGTATGGACCAACAGTGCCGAGATATGTATTTTTCTAAATATCTTTGTTTGTGTTATGCAGAAGAAAGAAAGTCATACACATCTGGGATGGTGAGTAAACGAAGAGAGAATTAAAATTTTTGTGTGAAATATCCCTTTAAATAAAGAAGACTGGAATCATAATCAAACAATAATTTGTCATTCACCTTTTAGATACAGACAAAATGTATCAGTCAATTCGAGAGCATGCATGCAAGTTAGCTGGATCAGCCAGAAAAAACAGCCATTTTTTATTTTTATTATTTTGTGATCTGAGCTAAAGAAGCACAATTTATTATACACATTGTTGTCAGACTTTACTGATGATTTAAAATAAGTTCTTTGATAGTAATCTTGACCAACAGATTTAGTGATTTCTGTCTTTCCCCATACAGACTGGAGCTGCCGCTTGTATCAATGCCTGGGGACATTCCAAAGATGGCCACAGAGTGGACTGACTTGCCTTGAGAGAGACTTTTTGTAAGGTCCTCTGACTTTACCAAAGTCCAACAGCAGATAATAATTAATTTATAATAATTAATTAAGTGCCTGACAAAGACCTTAATAGATCTGAAGCATGATTTTCAATGAGTGGTGTGCTCTAGACATCTAATCAGTCTATTTGAAATGTATCTTCGTAATTACACCACTGGCTAAAATGAACGTGGCCTCAGAGTTTGACCTCATGTTCTCTCATCTTAAAATCAAACATAACACCTTCACCTTTCCAGCTCCCTCCCTCCATAAACACTAACCTCGCCCTCTCTCCTTCACTGTATCTCATTTCAAGGTGACACCAACTGTGCCCCACTCACACAACACAATACATCTTTGAACTCCACTTTTAAACAAGACAGAAAATCTTTCAGCTGTCTGGAGGCTGTTGAAAATATAAAAGAGATGGAGATACTGTGTGAACTCAATGGGACCTTAATGCTCTGATAAAATAGATTTTTTCAGACCAAGTGAATTAGAATAGGCTACACTTAGAGGTAACCTTGAGATGAGTTTTATCTCAATGTCCATTTCAGAAGGAAATTGGTAATTTAATTCACCAAACTGGCATTCAACTGATCAAAAATTAAGTCAAAATTGGCAAAAAAGAAACAGCTTTCTCTAGAAACTCATCAGTCAATCAATGTTTTGAGGAATGAAGGCTATATAATTGGAAAAGTGTGTTATGGATCTTAATCCCCACTGAGCTATACTGTAAGGTGAGTGAGAAGTGCCCAACAAGTGCCCGACCACATCTATGGCAAGTGCTACAGGAAGTGTGTGGTGAAATGGCACCTGAGTATCAGGACAAACTGACAGCTAGAATGCCAAGGATCTGCAAAGCTGTCATTGCTCCACGTGGAGGATTCTTTGATGAGAACTCTTTGAAGTAGCTTAAGAAGTTCTGAAATTTGTTTTCAAATTGTAATGGTACTTTTTCACATTATTAATGTCCTGACTATACATTGTGATCAGTTCAATGCCATTTTGGTGAATAAAAGTACCAATTTCTTTCCATAAGAGCAAAATCTGTACATTATTCCAAACTTTTGGCTGCCAGTGTAAGAGCACATTGGTTCTTTATTATATGACATGCTACAAAGAACATTCTCACTCTCTAATCTTGTCATCACTGGAGATTAAATGAGTGCAAAGATGTGTCTACAAGACGAATTAAACAGATTTTCTTTAATAGCAGGTAATAGACTAGTGTTTGTGTGTATTTGTATGTGTATGTAATTGAATGCATGACCACAAAATTCACCTTCATGGTTGGTGGTGCAGTTCGGGGTGGTGAGGGTGGACATTCTCCCAGAGGCACACTGGAGATGGTCAGCAACTCCTGTTTCCTGCAGCACACACAAATACTCACATAGTGTCTCACAGATAAGCACACTTTAGTAGTACATTATAAAAAGTGGTAACATAAGGGTTTCCAACTATCTTGTATTAGCCGGAATGCCCCAATTCTGTCCGAAATGTTATTCCATATTTACAGAGCAAAATGCTCTAGGGGGCATTCAACAAAACTAATATAAGGGTTTAAATCAAGTATAAATAGATCCTTATGTTAATAGTCAGAGGTTACCACTTTTATAGTGTACTATAGAGCAGTGGTTTACAATGGTGTTTGAACCCCAAAAATGGGCCACATATCTGTTCTAAGGATAAAATACATAGGCATATCAACTTTTAAAAGAGGAGAAAAAGCTTCCTATATCTTTTGTTGAGGCTGTGCATCCAATCAAAGTCATTGGTAGAAGCAAGCCAAATAAGGCATATGCCAACATGGACAAGTTGCTTGACATGCCCTCATCCTCAAAAACTGTGAACAAAACTATGCAAAGTAAAGGAAAATACGACCCAGATTACATGAAATAGTACACTTGCAATGAGGATAAACATGGTTTGTTCCAACCATGATGATTGCGTTATTAGCTGCAGAGAGTGTAAAACCATAGAACTTTGTACAATAAACAATTTTGTTAATGGGATGGATCGCCACTTTATGTCTAATGTAAAATCTGGATCCTCAAATAAAACCAGCTAAGAACCACTGTAGCAGAATACCAAAATATGGTGTAGTTTTGCACTAAAACAAAAGACTGGCCGTCAGATGTAGATGTTCCCACACATAAACACAAACTGTGTAAGGGTCAGTGCAGTACCCTTGACAGAGTCTAATGTACCCTTGACAGAGTCTAATGAAAAGAAGATGGTTTGCCTCCATAGACTTAAAAAACAATAACAAAGATTCTCTATGTCTGCTCGTAGACCTCGGTTTGTGCACAGAGACATAACATGAACACAAGAGCAACAGAAAAGAGGTACAAGAAGGGGGATGATGTGTATGAAAAGAAGCTAAGGCTCCAAGAAAGAACATGATCACATTTTAAAAGCTGTCCTTTCATGTAAAGACAAATGAGAATTGGGCTACTTGGAATCAGAAGTTAAAATTAGTCAGGTCAGACCAACTCTGATTATCTGGAAACATGGCTCCCCGCTGATGGTCTGGACTCAAGTGTGGGTCCATTAAAATCTCCCCTTACATTACACCTCAGAGGGTCATTAAACTCTGTTTAATGCCGCAAAACCTATGTATATATGGAGTTATTGACTTCCAAAAGACAGAACCAATTCTTAAACGAGTCATTAGTAATTCCAGACTTACTTCTTGTACTATCCTACATAATTTGGTAACAAAAAAACCCACCTCTGGTCTTCATTGGCTGCTCGCAAACTGCTTTGACCCACCCTCAAACACTAGACTACACGTGGTAGACTACTCACAACAGACTGGAACATCTGACCAATCAGAGCAGAGTAGGCTCTCTGAAAGGAGGAGTTTAGAATGAATCCTTTAATGAATTTCCGTTTTGACACTGGAAAAAGATGTAATGCTGCAATTTAAATTATTAACAAATTAATGTTTTTTGATGCATGTAAATCTGTTGTGTGAGACCTTTAAAACAAAATTAGGCATGTTTCAAAACTATAATAGGTGCATTTTAAAAAGTAAAGTTATTATTTTATGCATAAATCCAAGTAAATACAACGGTTAAAATACTTTTCTCCTGCAACTGTAAATACTATTTAAAATGAGATATAGTCTTGTTTCTGAGCTATATAAATGAAACATTCAGTAAAGCAGTGACACAGCAAATTCATTGTATCATTCTCTAGAGGGTGATTGCATCTACAGCAGTAGTCAGGGGCAGATTACCTACAGTATACTGTACATTACTAAATTAATCATATTACGTGAGAAGGGCACAGACAAATGTTTGTGCTCCTGTAGCTCAGCTTGTAGAGCATGTCACTAACAATGCTAAGGTAATGGGTTCAATTCCCAGAGAACACACAACCTAATAGATTAGACTACTTTAAAGGGATTCATGGAAAGGAGGAGACGAGAACCGACTTGACAATATAAATAATATCTGAATGAAGAACTTAAACGAAAAGACAAACACAAAGGTGTCAGACAGCTGCCCGTAAATATCTCTCTCTCTCTCTCTCTCTCTCTCTCTCTCTCTCTCTCTCTCTCGCACTGCAGCCTCTAGTCGGCCTTTATCCCTCTCAGAGGCTTGATTAGCCTGATTAGGGGCTGGGTGTGCAGCATCAAGTCACTTTTGATAAAAGCGTCATCCAAATGCAAAACTTATTGTGTTTTGATGGTGTGTGTATTCTTTTTTCCTTCTGTAATATGTCCAGTGCACAGAAACAGTTCACTTAGAGCCCAAAAGCCAAATTCACATGTATGAGTGTGCCAGTCTTTCCATTATTAAAGGGAAACACTGAGTAAACATACACCCAATCTACTAAAGTCTGAAGCTGCTTGAGAGAACACGGGCCAGGACACTACTACTCTTGTTGAAAACTGCTAGTTGTGTCCCAAATTCACCTCTATCTAAACATGTAAATGCTTCAGACTCCAACCCCCACCAATGTTCAAGCCAAATCTACACCCTAGCTGCTGCTATTAGCCTCAATTGCATGGTTACAAACAGATGCACAACAGCACAACAATTCCAATTGGCAAACATTAACATACTCACTGTTTCAAAAGTATAGCCAGAAGACGTATACAACATGAGTGATAACCTTTTCTATGTAGTTATATCTAATTTTACAACTTCATTGCCATGTGACAACGCCATAAAACACTGTAATCATGGAAAAATTAACAACAATTCTAACAACTTTACAGCTCAAATACTGCACACGTTTCAACAGAAGAATGAATGTAAGTGATTTTATGAAATTATAAGCTTTTTTCTGGTAATCAACATTATGCCACAAATGTTGCCAATTGAGCTTAACTCATTCCTTTAACACATATGCATCTCATTTTAGAAAAACCTAACAAGAGTGTGTATTGGTAGAGTAGTGGGGTGCAGGGCTGGACTGGCAATCTGGCATACCGGGCATTTTCCCAGTGGGCCGACGCACTTTGTGGCCGAAACGTGCTGCGATAAGCAAAAATGAGCCGCCGCGTTATGCAGAACAGAGCACAAAACGGAGCTGCGATATGCAGAAAAGGACAGGTTCTGTGTCAATTAAATGCTGCATTAAAGCTGCATCATTGTCATGACACTCACATTCATCTCAATTCAATATGGAAATAAATATAAGAAAAAACACCAATCGCAATTAAGTTTTAATATGAAATCACTATGACGATGCTCATCACTGTCTGCATTTTAAATCTAGTTAATGGTTAATGAGACTTTCAAACATTAATCTTAGAAGAAGAATAAAGTAAAAAAATTAAAATAAATAGACAGCACACCTAAGACAAAGACTATCTACAAATCACAGTTTGTGAACATTAAATGGAATTTTAAAACTACGGGTTAAGGGTTTAAAACAAATACTTAGCCAGTATATTTAAGAAATATCAATACAATGCTACCAATACAGGCAATACTTTCCTGGTGATATGCTCAGCTGACCGTACCACCCACTCCTGGTCTTTGCTGTGGGGTTCTGCTTTCATACCCGGTAGTAATAAGAGTCTGACAGGACACTCTCAATAGTGCAACTATCAAATAATCTTTGTATCTTTGAGTGGCTATCCTGAGAAGCCCAAGCACCTGAAGAAGAGGTACTACTGAATTTTGATTAAGAATGTAAGTGTTTAAGTTCAAGTGTTCATATTCATACACTGTATAGAAGGACTGTGATAAGCATAATATGCAAAAACACCTTTAAGTAAGCCATCTGTAGGTTGGCTGTAAACCCTGAGAAGTGTAAACACTGTGGCTCTGTAGCACTTTCAAAACATGGCTTTGTTTGTTTAAGAATCCTGACCAGCCTGACATAGCAACATTGGCTTAACCAATGGCATGAGTTTGGGGCCGGTCTCTCTGTTTGTATGACCAACTACAGACAGGGAGAGTGTTCGGGAAACCTCTGTTAAAACAGTCATTATTTTTGAATTCAGGGACGCTAGTGGTGCAGAAGTCACACACTTTTCCGTATGAAGTCAGTTTTGATTTATGGATTATGAAGTTCTTCCTTTTTTCCTGGAATCTATATCTGAGTGTTTATCATGTCGTTTTGTCATAAATAATCCTTAACTTTGACCCTGAAACTCAAACACTATTAACAAACCCAATAAATCAAGTTATGGGCTTATTAAAATCATTTCAGTTCATTAGCGAAACCTGGAAGCTGAGATATCTCCTGTTGTCCTGCACATGTTGTCTCCTCTCATTTCCAGTCCTCTGTCTCCATCGGCTCAGTTTTCAACAAAAGACTGTATATCTGCCACTTTAATTATGGCTGATTCAATTCTAATCACATCTGCCCAGTGATTATGATTATCTAATGTTCCGGCAACATGTCTCAAGCTTTGATTATACCATTGAGGGAGCAAGTCAACTTACAGAGTGCCTATGATAAAGGGACTTATTCGACGGCACTTTGAACTACTTGATTCCGATCGGTCAACTGCTGCATTCTGCACTCAATTATTTTTGGATAATGTCTGCATGACTAAAACAGAGACTTCCCACTAGCTGTTCTAGTTTTATGTCCCATTCTCCTCACATAAAGGAACTATTTCAATAAAAAATGTATGTCAATGTCTTTACTTATTTGGTAAGTAGATGTGTAAAAAGCATTAAGCATGATAAAAGACATGTTCCTCATCACCCTATTGGGGCTTGTTTTGGGTTAATGACCAGCTGACTGTACATTCTCCTTTACTGATTTCATAGGTGAGGAGAAAAGGAGAGGATAGGAGAAGGTATATAGTCTGCCGACAATTAAATTCTAATTCTATATTAGATTTTTTTTTAATCTTTTTCTTTTTTTACCTTAATGAGGTCCTGTTATGCTTTTTGGGATTTTACCTTTCCTTTAGTGTGAAACATAGCTGTTTACGTATGTAAAAGGTCTCCAAAGTCCACACCACGGGGAGTTACTCTTTCCCACAGAAAACACTGCTCCTGAACTGCCTGTAATGCCTGGTTCAGTCCAGCCATTACTTCTGTGACTTTCACTGGCGGCCAACATTTTGGGATAATGTACAGATTTAGCTGTTTTGAAAGGAAAAAGTGACATTCAACTGATCACAAATTATAGTCAGGACATTACTGATGTAAAAAAACAGCACCATCACTTCAACACCTTATCCTTGAGTAATCATGCTAAATTGATAATTTGGTACTAGAAAATCACTTGCCGTTATATCAAACACATTTGAAACTATTTGGCTCATAAAATGAAGCTTAACATTGTCTTTGTGTTTGTTTTTGAGTTGCCACAGTATGCAATAGACTGGCATGTCTTAAGGTCAATATTAGGTCAAAAATGACAAAAAATAAACAACTTTCTCTAGAAAATCATCAGTCAATCATTGTTTTGAGGAATGCAGGCTAAACATTGCTTGAAATTGCAAGATTTCACACAAAGGTGTACACTACAGTCTTCAAAGACAAAGGACAACTGACTCTAACAAGGACAGAAAGAGATGTGGAAGGCCAGATGTACAACTAAACAAGAGGATAAGTACATCAGAGTCTCTAGTTTGAGAAACAGATGCCTCACATGTCTTCAGCTGACAGCTTCATTGAATTCTACCCGCTCAACACCAGTTTCATGTACAACAGTAAAGAGAAAACTCAGGGTTGCAGCCTTATGGGAAGAATTACAAAGAAAAAATACTTTTGAAACAGAAAATCCAAAAGAAAAGGTTAGTGGGAAAAGAAACACAGACAGTGTGTTTGTCACTATGTAACACATTTGCATAAGGGTTACTTCCGTTAAGGTAAAGGCATTACATTTCCAACACATGCTCTAAGCAGCTGACCAATCACAACAGAATGGGCCAGCTGACCAATCAGAGCAGACTGGGCTTTTCGGAAAGGGGCTTTAAAGGGACTGGAAACTGAACTGAATGTTTCAGACAGAGAGTAAAAAAAGAGGTGCTGCAGCAATGTACAGTATGAGAAACATAATGTATTTTTTGAACATTAAAGCATGTAAACCTTTAAAATTATGAACCTGTAAATGAGCATAATATGGCCTCTTCAATTCATACTTTTTATGAAATTTGATAATGAACTTAATAATTCCCCCTTCCAAAATTCCAAATGGCAGACAGTGGTGAAATAACAGCAATAATGGACTTGATATTCTATCAATTAGACAGAAAAATGTCATTGTTAACCACCAGAGTATGTGAGTGGAGCGGAAATAGAGCAAGGAGTGGAGCGGCATGATTTAGTCTGGAGCGAGGAGAAGGTTTCAAAACAATCGGAGCGTCATTGTTTTCTCTTTCTCCAACAGTGTTCCACTAATGCTCCATCAAGGGCACAGCACCTGTTAAAGGCCCTTAATGCAGTAATTCACCACGTGTTGAGCAGTGTTAAATGCTGTTGGCATGAAGGAAAGATGGAATTTCTGATATAACCAGAATGAATGTGATGAAAAAAAAAAATACATATTTAAAATCTAGCGGCACTTGGTAATGTTCAACCTCCAGCGCAAAAGTTATTTTCACTTTCTGTTTACACGCTGCATATTATAGAGTTAACTACATGCTCGTGTCTCATCTCTTTATTTCTACATCAACTGGCATATATTGTGAATAATGAAAATGAATAATGGGACGGTGAAGGAGAACATGAGTGGGGAGGTGAATAATATAATTTATACAATATTTTGAATAATCATATCATAATTCCAATCTAATGCATTGCAATCTTAACTGTAGGCTATTAAATATTATTATTTATTTATGCATACCAGAGTCTGTGGCCTATGCATTGTCTATACACTGCGATTATTTGATTACAATGACATGTCAAAGCTCTGCTTGTCAGTTAAACTGAGAGCGCACATGCTGAGTTAGGCTTGTATCAGCAATAAAGTATTGGTGGCAATGAAGCCCTTTTTACTACTGACAGGAAATGATGCAGCAACAGAATGGAATATACTGAGGCAAAGCGACAAGTGTTTTTAAAATGGATCCTGCATTTTCCTTCAGTTAACAGTAAGAGTGGTCAGTGTGGTGCGTCCTGTTGTACGCTGATACGCAGAGACTATTTATAGAAAGCAAGAAACGTGGACACTGGCCAATGACCCTAATATGGTGTACCAAACAGACAGACATATTCAGTTGCACATTTGATTAGATATACACACTAACACACGCAAATGAACATCCCTTGTATAATAATGGTAATTTTGCTGAACCGTGTGTGGAAATTTAATTAAGATATAATTGCCCCTGAAACAGAACATTTTTACACATAAAAGGAACAAACGATTTTGAGTGCTGTTAAAACTCTTTCTGCTTTTAGTGCTGCTCCCTGCTGTGCTAACAAGAATCAGGGCGGTGAACAAAACTTATTCAATAAGGCTCAATAAAAGTGTTTGGAGCATTTGTTGCATTTCTTTTTCTTGCTTAACATTTTTAAACAAAGTTTTAAAAACTGAATAGAGCTATTATATATAGTATTATGCTAGGTTATGCTAGTGTTATGACTAACAAGTAAACATGCATTTAAAATTAACACATAATAAATAAAAGTCTTCAAGAAAGATTTTCAAGGCCAACAAGTGTTAATCCAACACACTCTCACAGCGAAATCGTCAGGATTCGTATTACTTTTCTAAATTACTTTTCTAAATAAAAGTCGTATGATATTGTGGGACTGCACTCGTTAGAATTCCTGTGACTGTCCTGCGACGCCAATGACGTCGCTGGACATCATTTCCATCTAATATGCAACAATCACTTGATTCTGTCACACACAACAGCTTCCTATCATGTTTACACACTCTACTAATTGGTTAAGTTTAGATAAGGGGTTTGGGTAAGAGGGGTTTGGGTAATAACATTAATAAGAATGTCTTTAACGCCTCGTGCGCAGAACTTGCGCTTACTTCCACATTAGACATCTAGGAATTTGCACATGATGAAGTCACAAACAACATTGTGAGCAATGTAAACACCATTGTGCGAGAATGCTAACTCGATTAGCGAAATAGCTATCTCGTAAATTATGTATGGCTTTTCATGAGATCGGGTTGTTTTAAGATATTAGTTCCTACATTCGTTTGTTTTTCATTCCAAAGAGCTGCATGGTACACAGTAGCCGAAGCACAAACCCCATTGCTGCAATCAGGGCTGGACTGGTAATGTGGCATACTGGGCATTTTCTCTGTGGGCCGACGCACTTTGGGGCCGATCAGGGGCGGACTGGCCATCAGGAACTGCAAAACGTGCCGAATGGGCCGCACTAAGCAAAAATGATCCGCCGCGTTATGCACAACGGACCACACATATTCAATTGGGCCAGTTGCCATGTAAAATTGCTGGCTGATTTCTCTTCGCAGTCCAGCCCTGGCTGCAATCAATTAATGACTCAATCTAAACATTATTGTTTTTGGCAAAATTCTTAATCTCTATAAACTCTTTTATCAAAGGAACTGCTCAGCAGCTGACATCCTATAGCAGTGCCTCTGGCTAATAAGTCTCAGCAGGACAAAAGTGGGCAATGAAGCAGTCAAGACAGGTTGAATTTTATCTATCTATCTATCTATCTATCTATCTATCTATCTATCTATCTATCTATCTATCTATCTATCTATCTATCTATCTATCTATCCATCCATCCATCCATCCATCCATCCATCCATCCATCCATCCATCCATCCATCCATCCATCCACCCACCCATCCATCTATTTATTAGGAGTTTCTCACGGTTCAGTTTGTATCTTGGGTTTAGGATCACGGTTTTGGTGTGGTGTGGTTCGGTTCGGTATTTGCAATGTAGAGAAAAAATATATATTTATACTGCCAAATCCAAAGTAAGAATACTCAATTTGGTAACAAACACTTCAACAGATTTGTTCTTAATAAAAATCATTGTTTTACAGTAACCATAGTTTAACTATGGTATTTGTAGTAAAAACATAGTAAGCACAAAATCAACATGGTTACTGTCATGTTTACAATATGTAGTATAACAATGGTTACTATATGGAAACTACAGTATTACTGTTTTAAAACCATGGATAATTGTATTTTGATAATTTGTAATTTTTGCAAAGAAAACAATGGTGACAGCAGTAATGGTTACTACAATATTACTATAATAAAACCATGGTTAATTTTTGCTGGGTCTAAAAAACTTTTTCTCTGATTAATAATTCAACATTTTAAATTAATACCTGTGGTATTACGCTACATGTATCGACATCAATTGCTTTTCAAATTCTGCTGCACATACAGTATATTCAATTTGGAAGCTGTACATCACTGTCAAAGGAACTTGGCTATTAAATGGATCCGAGGGATGTTGTGACACGGCTCGAGTGTTTTAAACATACGCAGAAATCACACATATTCGTCAGTGGAGTAGGGAAACATATTGTTGGCAATGAGTACCCCAATCTCTTTATTTATTGTTTTATGCCTGTCCGAATCAGCACTGAGTGCTTGCTTAAAAACGAAAGGTAGTATGTGCGGTCATCTGCGGCTCTTTCCCCGGTGATCATATTTTGATGTATTACCAGTATACGGCATTCGTGTTGAGCCATTACTGCAAACAGTGCCTGTTTTGTAAAGGTTTTTTGACCATCTCTGTTGTAATTGACTGCAAAAAGAAAATGTTTCCAGAAAGGAGACTTGAATAATGCAGGTGGCTTCTATATCAGCAGCTTGTTTTCTCCACTTGCCATTTTCAACTACACACATCCCTTGCGGAACTGTGATATCATCAAGTTGACCCACATGAAATACAGTTGGAGCGTAACCATCTACAGATCAAATCAGATACATTAGCGGAGGTTGTAACTGTGTGTGTCTTTTTGATGCTTTATTTACTTCACAAAAACTTGTGCTTCAGCTGCGTCAATAAACTTGAGGTGAACCGCAGTGCCAATGCTTCCTGAATCATGGGTGGCGAACATTATGTTTAGTTTTTGACAGAGAACCATTACATCCCTACTATCTACAGCCATGGCCAAAATTATTGGCAGTGACATAAATGTTTCAGTTGTTGTGGTGTTGATTCACATTGTTTCTAGATTATTGTGCAGAGAGATCAGATGCATTTTAAATAATTGCAAAAAGCTTAATTGGCCAAAACAATTTACTTTATCACAAAAACCCAAATTACAAATTTTTTTGCCCTGGCACAGAATTACCAGCTAACATAATTTCATTAATCATATCAGCAGCACCTGGGAAAGTGTGAACGAGTACTAGTCAGGTGAAACCACTCTTTCATTCTGATTGGATTATTAGAGCAGACTGATTGCTATAAAAGGAGGGAAGAAGTGCTTCCATTCATTGTGTTCTTGTTAGCAATGGTTACCTCTAAAGAAAGATGTGCAGCCATCATTGATTTGCATCAAAATGGCCTCACATGGAAGGAAATTGCTGCAAAGAATATTTCTCCTGAAATAACCATTGCCTGGATCATCAAGAACTTCAAGGAGAGAGGTTCAACTACAGTGAAGAAGGCTTCAGGACATCCCAGAGTGTCCAGCAAGCGCCAGGACACCAGTGCAGAGCTTGCTCAATACTGGCAGCAGGTTGTTGTGAGTGCATCTGCACGCAGAGTGAGGCGAAGACTTTTGGACAATGGCCTGGTGTCAAGAAGGGCAGCAAAAAAGCCCCTTCTCTCCAAGAAAAACATCAAGGACAGACTGAAATTCTGCAGGAAGTACAAGGATTGGACAGCAGAAGACTGGTGCAAAGTTTTTTCTCTGATGAAGCCCCCTTCCGACTGTTTGGGACTGTCTGGAGAAGAAAAGATGATCACTACCATGAGTCCTGTGTCGTGCCAATAGTGAAGCATCCTGAGACCATCCATGTGTGGGGTTTCTTTTCATCCAAGAGAGTGGGCTCTCTCACAATTCTATCTATCTACAGCTCAACAATACCTCACCCATCAGTCTGTATTCAGTTTGACTTACATTGTACCTACAGCAATTCATTTTCCCAAATACAAATTATTTATTATGCTTTGCAGGATAGCCAAATCCTGAAAAAGGCTTCTATTAGATTCAGCATGCCTACGGTGAAAGTTTCTTAGACTCTTGCAGACTCGCACAGCAAATTACCACAGGGATCTTGAGGGAGGGTTGGGTGAGACGGCAGCACGGGCAGAGCTTTTGCTATCACACTCTTTATTAAAGCAACCTGTGGTCCTCTGGGGTTTTTAAATGCATTAATCCTTTGTCCATATCACTAAATCAAGAGTCGAACTGGAGACAAAGAGTACACCACAGCATTTGAAAGGGGGGGGGGTGGCAAGGACAGCGACTTCTAAAAATACCGTGCGTAATTCAAATGCCCTGTAAATAGGCTCAATACAAATTGTAAGTGAAACCATCTCTTGTTAAGAGAGAAAATGTCACCTCATCTATTCCACTTACAGTTCAATGGACCAATACACATTTGTTTTTCGAACACGGTGGGGGCTTTCATTCAATTGTTTTTATGCTGAGCTAATTATATGTTCTATAGCCTAAATCTAATAAATCTAACATAGATTAATTTTGAAATTTTTAGAAATTTATCTAAACATTATTGTGAGTTTTAAGCCATTTTCCTCATGGGGACTATTGGCTGGTCCCCACAATGTTGCCAAATCCTGATCCCCATACATACATACTGTACACGAACTAGAACAGACCAGCTTACATACATGTTTGTATTTCAATGATGAGCATCCACTATAAATCATACACAAAGAAGAGTTAATGGAATATTCCAGCCACTTCTCATTTACTGTTTCCCTTTATCCAGGTTGGAACATTAGAATACCATAATCCATCACTTCCCCAACAAGCTATATTGCCTGCCATCTGACCCCTTTGCTCTGTGATTTTATGACCTACTGTGTGTATATTACCGAGTGTGTTTTGCCATTCTGCTGACAGCCAGAGGTCTGTTTTACGGCCCCTTCTGGATGAATGCGCTGTGTGTTTTTTTCCAGGTACTCACTGATGACTCGCTTTCAGACTTAGAGGCGGGCGCTCACACACTCACGTACAGATTTGATGCATCTGTGCCATTAAAAGAGGAAGTAAACTGGAATTGAATGCCAGGGATCTTATACTTAGACCTTAATGATATCAAGTTTATGTGTGTTTATGGGTGAGAGATAGGGCACAAGATAACCTAGTCTATTTTTAATTTCACACAGCTGTTAATCAAAAACGCTTTCTTAATGACAGGACACACCTACATTTTTTTTTTAACTTTTTTTGAGGGGGTACCAGTGGCAGTCCTGGCTTAATTGGTGCCCAAGCAAGATACGATATGACCAACATTAAAAAAAAAACAATTTTAAGCAACTAAGTTATTATTTAAGCATAAGACATGTTAGTTTAGAAGTATAGTTTTAGCACACAATGGACCCGGGTTCAAATGTAAATATATAAAATATATACAACATTTTTTATCTGGCTTTAAGTAAACCAAGCAAAACCACAACTGAACTTGAGGACTCCATTCAGTCAATGGAGTTTGAATGAGCATGACGTTTCTGTGCAATAACAGCAAACAAGATAGTGAATGATAGTTTGTGAGTGGAAGGGTGAGAGACAGAGAATGAAGAAAGGAAAATAACTGGAGAGAGGGGATAAACACTGAAATGACCAAAAAGGAAGTAATCTCTTCCTCATTTCATAAACACTGAAATTACCAAAGAGAAAGTAATATCGGGAAGGCACAACAGCGGTACATCAGGGCAAGAATTATACATGAAGAAATGATGTGAGTGAGAAAATGAATGGAAAACAACTGTGATGGAGTGAGTCAGGAGACAGGATCATGGGAGGAATGAGTGATGACGAAAAGTGGGAAAACTTTGATTGCACTGAATGACACAGGAAACCAGCACATTTGCTTTGGTTTTTAATGAACTTGATGAAGAAATGCTGTCACTCTCATCACACAGTATGTGCCAAGATAAATGAAGAGGAATATCATGTAAAAAAAGAGAGAGAATGATGTCAAAAGTCTGAGACAACATTGAAAATATGGGATTTATTTATGTAAAGCTTGATACATTTTGGAAAATTTTTAATGTTTTAAAGTTAAATTGAAAAAGAAATATTGACGTTTCTGCATTATTTCTAGGTCACAATTCAAATATAAGCAAATTGTGACATTGAGCACATGTACTGGGCTGGAAGAGCTCCGTGTCAGCCTGCAACTGGGGGACCACACCCGAATGTGGGAACACAGTCGAGTCCTCGCCGTCAGACTGAACCAGCCCGCTCTCCGATGCTTCTATCGAGAGCTCATCTGCTTCGCAAGCCCTGAATGAGACCGCAAACTGAACCTGAGACGAGCCGCCTGCTCCATCCCAGAACTCGATGGGGCAAACGAGCGTGCTGGGGAATGGGATGTCCGTGGGGGGATGCCCGGCGGACCGGCTCCCATTGGAGTCCACAAATTGCCCCCAGTGCTAACCGATGCAGCCTCAAACCCATCGGTACAATGACCACCGTGGGGAGCCACTGGGGTGGCTTTCCCTCTGAGGAAGGAAAGCCATGACTGCAACGTTGCCATTGTCATGTTCTCGCAGTAAGGAGATGACCCGTCCTCTAACTCTGTCTCCGCGTTGGCAGCTCCCAAGCGATCGTGGCCGTCGGAAGCGGAGCGGTAACGACCGCAACCAGGAAAACTCAGAAACAGAAAAGCATCTTTAAAAAGACACTCTGTCAGTGCCAAACTTTTAGTAGGAAATGTACTCTTTTATTAGAAAGAATATACTCTTTTAGCTGCTGAAGCACCCAGGGGCATTCTCTGCAGTCCACTGGTGCACAAGGGGGAGAAACTGCTGTAATGCCCTGTAAATCCAACAGCTTGCACAAGAGGTGAATGGATCGGCAGAGGAATTCAGCTCGCTGAACACAACCGCTCGGCTGCGTAGAAAAAGTCTGAATAAGTGATGGCGAGCCAGCTCTTTTTATACCCGTATGTCTGGGGGAGTAGCATGCAAATTTCCATTGAATGGCTCGACAATAAGGACTGCCCGATGGCCCGGGGCCAGTATGAGAAAGATTCGGGCCAGTTGCTAGAACTGTCAAAAACACTTGCCCGATTGGGCCAGTGCTGCATTTATAACATTAGTGCAAGCAAACAACAAGCGAGAGCACACAAAAATTACAGGGAACAAACAAAGTCTTCTAAACGAGGAGCGAGCGTGAGCATATTTATCTCGCAAAGATGCACAAATGCATAATATACTGTACGCGCCAAGGCACAGTCGTGTGCACGCACAAGATCGTGCAGACACCGAGAGCACTCTCCTAGTACTGTCCTTGCTCTTTTTCAAGTGTCTTAGCAGCAGCTACTACCATTGTGTAGAAAAAAAACCCACTTAATGAATTTCGTAGTGGGATTTAATGTCTTGTGAAACATTTATGTATCCCCGCACATTCCGTGTTCACAGTGCACGAAATCCCCACATTTTTCATTTTTACATGTTGGAAACACTGGAACATTACAACATTGGAAAACATGAAATCAACAGTTTCTTTCTCCGTGCATATGTCTCATCATCATCTCTCTCTGTGCAGCGTAGTCTGTTTAACATGCATGCGCTCTCGTAAATGGACAGAGCACTAGTTTTATTCACACTGTAAACAATCAAACACATTTTCTCTCATTAATTCACCTTTAAAGACGAAGAGCCGAATGAGATGTAATAAATTTGTTAAACCCCAGTTATACACGTGTCTGTAAATCACGAGCTGCTCGATATCCAAAATGTCAGTATACATTTAATTAGGTAATATTTCAAAACGTAAACATTAATTCGACATGATAATGCTGTTTGAATTGAAAAGAAGCAAGATCACTATGGCTATTAGCTATTATTATCAGAGCTGTTCAGCTGCAGGGTGAAGATGAATATTTGAAAAAATCTACTACATATCATCCTCATAAAATATTCGTTACATGTCTAATTTCTGGACCATACAGGTATTTTTGTTTTGGTTCTTTGTATATCAGTAAGTGTTGGTCTTGTTTGGGTTGTCTGATTTCATGTTATATACACATTGTTAATTCACAGATTAGGCCTAATATCTACCTACTGTATTACACAAGTCACAACCAATTTAGTAGCAAGTCTGTTCTCTCAACCAATAATCAAATCTTTAACTCAGAGAATAATCTTTGATCCTTCTTGTGAAAAACCTACACATGGGCAAAAGTTGGACTAAACGAGTGACCAAAAACCCATCATCTCCACAGAACACTTTGCTTAAAAACACATGTGTAAAGGACAGGACGGCAGATGTTAATATGATGTATTTCTGGTGGTAGTTGAGGAGAGTCCCCTGTTCACTGTGTAAATTGCTGACTGTTGTATCAGAAAAGTGCTATATAAATGTAAATATAAATGTAACATTCATTCGTTAGAGCCCCTCATTATGATACACATCTTGTATATTCTCGTTAAATGCATTTCTTGCATCACTTTCATTAATCTCTATAAGTTGAGCATCAATACATCTTAAACCCTGTCTTATTAAAGCCATTGTTATTTCTTTAATTAAATTATGTAATAGTTAAAACATTTCTGCGCCTCGACAAGGGTACAAACAACTTCCATGTTTGTGGGCATTTTCACATTATTTTCATTAGGAGAATACAAACTCCTAGACATACTGGTGAACGTGATCAGCATCATTGGACTGGACAGATTCTGGTTTGGGAAAGGTGTTACTCCAACATATAATAATGAGCGACATTAGTTAACGTTATAGGGAAACAGCATTAAGTCAGTTAACAACATTTTACTGCACAGACAGGACTAACAACAGCTCAGAACAACAAATTATACTATGAAGTACTATTTTGTTCTATTAAGACCTCTTGAATCAAACTTGAACGGTATCAAACCTTTGGTTTCAGACTAGAACTTAATGGAAGTAATTACCAAGCCATCAAACCTTCGTTAAAAACAAGAGGGGACAGGAACCTTCACTGACAGCCTAAAATTCTAGTTGGCATTTGAACTAGCAGCCTTCAAGATGATTTCTTTACAAATGTGTACTGCTTATCACTTTTCAAACAAAGCAGAATTTGAAAAGCCTAATAGTTACTGTGTTTAATGGAGGGTTTATGTGAGCTGATGAATGGAACAAAGCTGCTCTACAGTGAATGAAACAGTGATTCAAGCTGGGTTGTCTTGCATTGATGTCGGTTACCATAACAGTTATCGATGTGATTTATGCAAATGGGACCCCACACAGTGACTGCAAACACAAATTACATTGTGTGGTTTTGAGCTGCGAGACACCTGTGTGAAAGAGTGTGTGTTTGAAAGTGTATAAGTATGTACTTATTCAGTCAAATCTGTTTTTATTTAATTATTTGACAGTATACACAAGGGCCACTGTTGCTGATAATCACACCAGCTAATATGGTGTAACGCAATTTACAGTGAACAGCAAGTAGCTAGAGAAGCCCAGTCAGACTAGTAGTAAATGATAGTTAAGGAACAGACTAGCACTCTCTTGTACTGTATAAAAGATCTGTTCTGGTCAACCCTGACTAGGGGAGTGTGGTGAAAATGCTCTGTCTCTTTCTCTTTGTTTACTCTCTATTTGCTTTACAGGGATGTATTTGCTTTAACCTCTTTATAAATGCCCTTATGGACTGCCCAACAGGATAGGAAAATTACAAATGAGATCTAAAGCCATGACCTTCCGTAAAGCTGCTTTGAAACAATGTTTTGTTGGTAAAGGTGCTGTACAAATAAAAATGGCTTTACTTTAATGACACTTAAGGAACTCAATTAAGTTTCCTGAACTATGAAAGAGCAACACCAGAGAAAAGGCGTATTTTGAGAAGGAAGGCAGAGTACGATTTTGACATGCTGTGAAGTTATAAATGAGCACATCGTCAATTGCGTCACAAGAATCTGTCCTTCACTATATACTAACCCAATAACAACACACTCCGGCACAGTGTGGGATGACAATAAATGCATAAAGTTGTACATGCAATGACCTATATAGCCATAAACCTCACACATTCTCAGACATCCATACACTGAAACACAGACAGTCAGGTACCACTGCTCATCTCGCAGGTCATCTAAAGTCCACCATCCAATAACATCACAAGAGCCTGTCTAGATCAGGGTGAGAAAATAGAAAAGTTCACCCACCGCTCTTTTTCCTTCTCTCTCTCTCTCTCCTTCTGCCGTCTGGACTTGTGCAGTAGTCCGATCAGAATGACAGCAGCCCGAATGCCGGCTTTTTTGGAGTTTACTTTGGCTTCAGAATTTGACATGCTGTCCGCCCCACGCTCTGGGCTCTTGGCCCCAGTGAGACAGACTTTGGATTAGGACCGTCCTGTGTTATTCTGGCACGACCAAGCACTCTGGCACTGGCTGTGGGACTGAGAATATACATCTCTGTGTACCTCTCCTTCTCATGCTCTCCCTCTCTCTCTCTCTCTCTCTCTCTTTCCTTTCCCCACCGGTTCTCATTGCCTTCCCATGTCTTGATCTGATAGGCAGAATACAATGTTAACTCCGCCCCCACTCCTCCCCCATCTCCTCCACTCCCTCCCTCCCAATTTCTCTCTCTCTCTCTCTCTCTCTCTCTCTCTCTCTCTCACTTTCCATTAATTTTCCATCTGTTCTTTTCCTAGACTGCTTGACTCTCTGCTGTCAGACATTTCCACTGGATAACAGAGCCAGGGTTATTATAGTTTTTACATTTTGAATTTATATTTTATATAAAATGTGTCCTCCTAATTTAGCTTAGTTTCATATAAAATAATTTTGTTAATTTAGTTTTTAGTTTAGTTCTAGTATTTTAGGGCTGGAAAAGTATGGAATAATCTGCAGTCAGTGTGTCCCAAAATAAACCTAACAGGGTGGTCAGTGTCTTGTATCACCCAGAAGGGTTTATTTTGTGATAATGACTGTCTGACTATACATTATCCTGTTTAATATGTGGCTACTTACCAAAAAAAGAAATTAAATGGGCATGAAATATTGCTTTATGCTTCAAATGTGTTATTATGTGAGAAGATCACAGACTCTCCAGAAACAACTGAGTTCCACCTTCTGTTGGTGTTTATATTGTGGAAATGACTGACTATGCATTATCCCATTTATTACATGACTACTTGTCATATTAATAAATAAATGGACATAAAATATAGATTTTGTTTTACTAACGTAGGTGTATGATCGCAGAGTATTACGAGAAGTAAGAAAGATGACATTCAATACACGGATGACTGGTGAAATTTCACTTTATCCTGGCCATTATGTGCAGCCATTATTCAGAAATATCAAACCGCTCAATGGCGCAATTGACCAATCGGAATAGAGTCTTCCAGAGAGCTGTGTAACAAATATGGTTAAGGCCGATATATTCCTCAGGGCTGTGTAGTCACTATGCTATATTAGTATTTTCAAGTTTAATAAAGGTGTTTGTAAAGGTGTCAAATGTAATAATATCCTGTATATCAAAAACTAAATCGATTTGACTTTTGTAGTCATAATAACATATTTTAGTTTTTCAAATGAATATATTGAATTATGTTAACTAAAATGTTCTCATTTAGTTTTTACATATTAGTTTTCATTATATAACAATAATACTGAGCAGAACACAGTCTGTTCTCTCAGGTCTGTTCTCTCCTGCCCTTCAGACTTAATTTATTTTTGCATCTTCCTGAATCACAATTTGACCTTGCATGTTTTTGTTCTGTGCTTCAGTGTAGAAAAGAAACTCTATTACCTGCGGTCAGTATCTTTGACCCTCTCTCACATGTTCTATGACATTTCTTAGCATCACAAAAAGGCTTTCGGAAGATTCAGAGGCATATCAAAGGTGGTTCATATTACAGTAGTGACCTTCCTCCTCTTTCATATTAAACATTTCCATTATGTTTCAGAATGTGTATGTCTGTGTGTTTGCATGTGCCACGGTCCAGCTGGAGGTACACATTGGTGGTATCCTCCCTCCTGCATCTCGTCTGACCTGTTCTTTCTCTCTACCCTCGCTGTTTGTCTTTCATCTTCTCTCTGTTTGCATTCCCAACCACTACTGAAAGTTTTCCCTATTCTTCTGTCTACCTGGTCTACTGGAGCTGAAGTCTAGTAGTCTGTTAGTGCACACAGCCTGACTTCTCTGTTCTTTTTAGAAAGGATTTAGTACCCTTGTCTGCAAAAACAGATGGTTCTCTGACATCTGAAGGAAAAACTCAAATGGAAACAGTGGACAGGTGGCCGTCTCAATCAATAAGGATAAAGATATTCTTCAAACATTATCTATCATTTTCTTATATATAAATCTGTAAAAGTAGCCATTTTGTAGTTGACTTGAATGAAAATAAGGCTGTAAGAGGAATACAAGTACAATCCATTCAATATGTTGACCTTTAGTGTGACAAGCCATTGAAAAAAATGTCAGATTTTAGAGACCTGGGCTGTCATTGGTTGTGAAAATTAGACCTGATCTGAGACCTTAAATGGCCGTTCACAGTAATAGTGATTTGCAGCTACAAACACCCAGAAGTCATACGTTTTTGAGAGAGAGAGAGAGAGAGAGAGAGAGAGAGAGAGAGTTGGCAATATTAGGCGATCTGAGTGACGGAAACAGTTGGCAATGTGACAAATTCAGATTAATCTTAGTAAAACACTGTGAAACACAGCCTCCAGTGGTCAAAGCGGTAACTGTTATTGGGTTCAGAGGTCACGTTAACTGAAAATGATCCGTCATTTACCAATTTTTCAAACAATGATGGATAATTTAAAATGCTGTTCGCCTTTTTGACAGATAAAAAATAGGAAAAAACATTTAACATTGTGCTCCAGTTTTGACTTCCCTGTCTCTCTCACACACACACTACTGCTGACAACCTCTGGTTGGGCATATGGCCATGTGTGAGCTCTATTTTCTGGGTAAAATGTCCATGGGGGACGGAGGGCACTCGCCAAAAGCGAGATGTGAAGTGAGATGTTTTCAGCTGTACAGGCTGCAGTAAAGTGAGGAGGAATGCATATTATTTTATAGACTGTATCCCCAACCCAAACCCCAAATCTAAACCTAACCATCAATGGATTAAACATTTTATGTTAGAGGGTAAAATATAACTTGTTGCTTTTGTCACTGATTATGCAAACACAATTACTTCTGATTATGCAAACACGGGTCTCCCACGCTGCTGATGCAACACGCTTCCGGTAGTTTACATTTATGCATTTATGCATTTGGCAGACGCTTTTATCTAAAGCAACTTACTTATTACAGGGACAATCCCCCCGGAGCAACCTGGAGTTAAGTGCCTTGCTCAAGGGCCCAACAGTGGCATCTTGGTGGTGCTGGGGCTTGAACCCCCAACCTTCTGGTCAGTAACCCTGAGCCTCAACCACTGAGCCACCACTGCACCGGTAGTGCCACAAGGGAAGATAAACACATTGCAGCCAATGCAAAAATGACTGATAGGAGATGGTGCTTGTCTGAGAGTCGGTATAATGTGACCAATCCTAGGGAACCAGAAATCTTGGTAACAACATGCCAACTTCCCATGTGATCATGTTGGATAAACATATTTGACAAACAGAGTTCAACTTAATGCAAATCTTTAGCGATGTGGCAATGACCAACCCCCTGACCCTGTGGCGGACCAATGACTGGCTGACGACCTGAATGTGTTTTACTGCAGATTTGAAAGGCCCAATTTCACACCCCACATGCACTCGGACCTTCATTTCACACAACCATTAACACCTCCTGCAACCCCCCTCCTCCCCCCTCCTGCTACACTACCTGCACTCAAGATCTGTGAGGACGATGTGTGCCGTGTCTTTCGGAAGCAAAGGACAAGGAAGGCTCCAGGACCAGATGGCATCTCACCAGCTTGCCTTCGTTCCTGTGCTAACCAACTGGCCCCCATCTTCACTCAGATCTTCAATAGATCACTGGAGCAGTGTGAAGTCCCATGCTGCTTCAAACGCTCAGTCATTATCCCCGTCCCTAAGAAACCTAAAATCACAGGACTTAATGACTACAGACCTGTCAGCCCTGACATCTGTGGTCATGAAGTCATTTGAGAGACTGGTGTTGGCCCACCTGAAGGACATCACTTGACCCTTTCTGGACCCCCTTCAATTTGCTTATCGAGCAAACAGGTCTGTGGATGATGCAGTCAACATGGGTTTGCATCATATCCTGCAACATCTGGACAGACCGGGGACATACGTAGGATCCTTTTGTGGACTTCAGCTCGGCTTTCAACACAATCATACCAAATATACTCCGGAATAAGTTAAACCAACTCCCTGTTCCCACCTCAACCTGTCAGTGGATTACCAGCTTTCTGACGGACAGGCAGCAGCTTGTGAGGCAGGGAAAATTCACTTCCACCACCTGTACCATCAGCACTGGTGCCCCCCAGGGATGTGTGCTCTCCCCACTACTCTTCTCCCTGTACACCAATGACTGCACCACCAAGGACCCATCTGTCAAGCTCCTGAAGTTTGCAGACGACACCACTGTCATCGGCCTCATCCGAGATGATGATGAGTCTGCATATAGAAAGGAGGTTGAACGGCTGGCTGTCTGGTGCAGTCAAAACAACCTGGAGCTGAACACGCTCAAAACAGTGGAGATGATTGTGGACTTTAGGAGGAACAGCCCAACATTGTCCCCCCTCACCATTCTAAACAGCACTGTGGCAGGAGTGGAGTCATTCAGGTTCCTGGGCACTACCATCTCACAGGACCTGAAGTGGGAGATACACATCGACTCCATTGTGAAAAAGGCCCAGCAGAGGTTGTACTTCCTTCGCCAGCTGAGGAAGTTCAACCTGCCACCAGTGCTGCTGAAATAGTTCTACTCAGCAGTCATTGAGTCTGTCCTCTGCACTTCAATAACTGTCTGGTTTGGTGCAGCTACAAAATCAGATATCAGAAGACTACAAAGGACAGTTCGGTCTGCTGAGAGGATTATTGGTTGCCCCCTGCCCCCCTTCAAGAACTATACACTTCCAGAGTGAGGAAAAAGGCTGGTAAAATCACTCTGGACCCCACTCACCCTGCCCACTACTTTTTTGAACTGTTGCCTTCTGGCCGGCGCTTCAGAGCACTGAGCACCAGAACCGTCAGACACAGGAACAGTTAAATTGCCCCATTGAGCAATAATTATTTGCAATACACAGTTTATTTTTAATTTAAATTTATATTATCCAACTTATCCACTTCTTCCATTACTTACATTGCTCTGTACATAATATACAGGTTTTTGTTCTTTATATAACAGATTGTATTAGATTTGCACTAAGTGTGTATGTGGGTATGTATGAAGGTGAGTGTATGTACGTATATGTATAATTATTTATTTTGTGTTCTTTTTTGTTTTAATTACCTGTGTCTTGCTGCTGTTTTTGGTATTGCTTGTATTGTTGTTGACTGGAAGCTCCTGTCACCTAGACAAATTCCTTGTATGTGTAAGCATACTTGGCAATAAAGCTGATTCTGATTCTGATTCTGAATGCAGACACTAAAGCTCTGTTGCCGTAATGTAAACGTCTTTTAAATAGGAATAGTTCACCAAAAAATGCATGTTTTTTACAACATGAAGGATGAACTATTCCTTTAAAAAAAGGGTAGTAGTACAACATATTGAGCGGATTTTAATTCTATCCCTCACAGTTTTGTTCTCATTCATGGTCAATGAAACACATTGACCACTCCGAAGGTATATCTTTCACATAAGACACTGAAGTTACAATTGTTTTGTTAAAAAACCAAATTTAGTAGGATATTCCTGTCTAATAAGGTAACATGTCTAATAAGTGATCACAAAGCCAACAAATGCATACTAAGAATGAGATAAGAACCATATCAACAAACAGCAGCTGCAATAACAGGCATTTTCAAAGAACTAGTATACCCCTTCCCCAGACTCAAGCTCCGGCTCTACCATGATAACCATGCCTGAGATTACCAAAATCTGCCACAAGGATCCTTATCCCCACGGTAAATCTTCTGAGTTTCCTCCAAGGAATGGGCTGGTTGACAAGCAATCTGGGTCATGTGATCAGTGTGAGAGATGTTTGCGAGATACACACATGTATCCTTATCTATGGAGCTGTACTGAGAAATGAATATGTGAGCTGTCTGGTAGGGAAAGTGGACAGTTGTCACGAACCCCGCTCCCTCACTCCGCCCCCTCGAGCTTCCACGCTCGTTTTACTCCCTTGAGCTCGCACGCTCGTTTTGCTCCCTCGGGCTTCCACGCTCGTTTTGCTCCCTCGAGCTTGCACGCTCGTTTTGCTCCAACGAGCTCACATGCTCGTACACTATCTCCCCCCTCGGGCTCACATGCCCGCTCCCAATCGCCAGAACATTATGTACACCTGCACTCGTCTCAATCTCCACATTAGTTTCACCTGTACTCGTCTCATCACCTTTCATTGTTTACACCTGCACTTTCCCCTATATATATCACTGCCCTTTCGTCTCACTCCCGTTGGTTATTGTGTTTAGTTTCCCTTGTCTTTGCCCCCCGCTAGTCTCATCTAGTTCTGACCTCCCCTGCGATTAAGTACCCCCTTAGCTTGCCAGCTCTCTTGTTCCCCTACTCCCCGGTTAGTTTACCCGCAACTCGATTCTGATTACCCCGGCTTTGACCCTCGCTTCCCTCTACCACTCTCATTGGATTTGTCCCCTTGTTTATATCTTTGATTCCCCGGCTTTTGACCCTACGCTACCCTGACCATTCTCCCTCTGGATTTTCCGTGCTGTACTTTTGTTTGCCTGCAAATAAACGCAGTTTTGACATACATTGTGACTGTCTCATCTTGTGTGTGTGTGTGCGGGTTACAGAATAACCAACCCCACTGTAGACAGTCACAATGAGTCACGTGGAGGATTCGCGCAGCTCACTAGAGCGGAAATGCACGTCACATTCGGCGCGAGGAGCTACAGTTTGGAGGCAGGACCAAGCGCTTGCGGCCCAGGGGCAGCAGGTATGTTCTTTGTCTGATTTATGTCACCCTGTTTCACCTGTGTCTACCCCTGAGCCCTTTTATGCCTCCAGTGCATTTCTGAGCGCCGTGAGCCTTCAATCCCCTGAGAGGTTTGACGGCTCTTCGGGCGCTTGCCAAGAGTTTTTCGTGCAAGGCAGCGGTGGTGTAACGCATAACCCCGTCCTTGACATTATGGAGCCAGCGGCCCGACTCTTGGTTTTGCGCCAGGGGAGCCAACCCTTGGAGGCTTATATTATGGATTTTTGTGCCCTGGCCAACCAGGTGAATTTTGATGAGGTGGCTCTGAAAGACATTTTTCAATTTGGACTGAATGAGCCAACCTCATCATTCATGCCTGGTGGTCGCTGCTCTCTCAACCTGGCTCAGTTTATTGACCTTGCCCCACTGTACGCTGGTTGCTCGTTTACTTTGGGGGAGGCAGAAACTGAACCAGCGTTCCCTACCACGGCCCCCGTCTCGAAGCCTACCACGGCCCCCGTCTCGAAGCCTTACACGGCCCTAGTCCCGAAGACTTACACGGCCCTAGTCCCGAAGCCTGACACAGCCCTAGCCCCGAAGCCTTACACGGCCCTAGCCCTGAAGCCTGACACGGCCCTAGCCCCGAAGCCTGACACGGCCCTAGCCCCGAAGCCTGACACGGCCCTAGCCCCGAAGCCTGACACGGCCCTAGCCCCGAAGCCTTACACGGCCCTAGTCCCGAGGCCTGTCACGGCCCCAGTCCTGAAGCCTGTCACGGCCCTAGTCCCGAAGCCTGTCACGGCCCCAGTCCCGAAGCCTGACACGGCCCCAGTCCCGAAGCCTGACACGGCCCCAGTCCCGAAGCCTGTAACGGCCCCAGTCCCGAAGCCCGACACGGCCCCATTCCCGAGGTCTGTCACGGCCCCAGCCTCGAAGCCTGACACGGCCAACGAGCCAGCGCCCATGCCCGCCATGGCCAACAAGCCAGCGCCCATGCCCGCCACGGCCAACGAGCCAGCGCCCATGCCCACCACGGCCAACGAGCCAGCGCACATGCCCGCCACGGCCAACGAGCCAGCGCCCATGTCTGCCACTGTCAGCGAGCCAGCGCCTGTAGCCTCGACCGCCCCAAAGCCAGCGCCTTTAGCCTCGACCGTCCCCATGGCCACATCCCCTGTTGGCCGAAGACGTCAGAGAAGGAAGAGGGCCCCTTCTCCCCAGTCTCGTCTTGTACTCAAGACCGCAGAGGTTCCCTCAGAGTCTTCCACGGCTCTGCCGGGCTCTGCTCCGCCCTCGGAGTCTTCCACGGCTCTGCCGGGCTCTGCTCCGCCCTCAGAGTCTTCCACGGCTCTGCCGGGCTCTGCTCCGCCCTCAGAGTCTTCCACGACTCTGCCAGCCTCTGCTCGGCCCTCAGAGTCTTCCACGGCTCTGCCAGCCTCTGCTCGCCCCTCAGAGCCCTCGCGGCCTCCGCCTCATGAGCCTCCCAAGGCTCCTCCTCCCAAGCCTCCCAGGGCTCCTCCTCTCAAGCCTCCCAGGGCTCCTCCTCTCGAGCCTCCTAGGGCTCCGTTTCTCGAGCCTCCCAGAGCTCCGCCTCTCAAGCCTCCCAGGGCTTCTCCTCTCGAGTCTTTCAGGGCTCCCCCTCCTTCCAAGCCTCTCAGGGCTTCCCCTCTCGAGTCTTTCGTGGCTCCACCCCTCAAGCCTCTCACAGCTTTGCCTCTTGAGTCTCTCAGGGCTCCTCCCCCTCTCAAGCCTCTCAGGGCTTCCCCTCTCGAGTCTTTCAGGGCTCCTCCTCCCCTCGAGCCTCTCAGGGCTCCGTCCCTCGAGTCTTTCATGGCTCCACCTCCCGAGCCTCTCACGGCTCTGCTCCCAAAGACTCCAGAGGTTTCTATGGCTCCGCCTCTCGAGCCTCCTACGGCTCCACCTCTCGGGCCTCCTACGGCTCTACCCCCCGAGACTACAGAGCCTGCCAGGTCGTCGCCTCGGGGACCTCCCACAGCGCCACCTCCCTTGGCTCCACCTCCAGAGCCTTCCAGGCCTACCTCACTAGAGCCTCCCACGGCGCCACCATCATTGGCTCCACCTCCTGAGCCTTCCAGGCCTTCGCCCCTAAAGCCTCCTTCGGCTCCACCTCCAGAGCCTTCCAGGCCTCCGCCTCTAGAGCCGCCCACGGTGCCACCGTCATTGGCTCCACCTCCTGAGCCTTTCAGGCCTTCGCCCCTAAAGCCTCCTTCGGCTCCACCTCCAGAGCCTTCCAGAACCCCACCTCCAGAGCCACCTACAGTGCCGCCTCTGACGGCACTGCCTTTCACGGCTCAGCCCGGACTTCCTGACCCCCTCCCTGTCCTGTGGCCTCTTCCCTGGCCTCCGGACCCTATTCCTGTCCGGTGGTCACCTTCTAGACCCCCGGACCCAGTCCCTGTCCTCCAGTCGCCTTCCAGACCCCCTGACCCAGTCTCTACCCTTTGGATGCCCCTAGATCTCCCGACCACCCGCCTGTCCGCTATGTTCCCCCTGACCTTGCCTTGAAACTGCCCATTGACCCCATGGACTCATTTCCCTCTGTGCCCCTTGGACTGCCCTCAATTTTGTTTGTGTGTTTTGTGGGTTGTCTGTTCAGGGTTTTTTGTTTGTTGGGATCGTCCAGCACCACTTCCCAGAGGTCGCGCTCCTCGCAACCGAGCGCGGCCGTCAGGAGCCGTCCGTTATAGAGGAGGGAGTACTGTCACGAACCCCGCTCCCTCGCTCCGCCCCCTCGAGCTTCCACGCTCGTTTTGCTCCCTCGAGCTCGCACGCTCGTTTTGCTCCCTCGGGCTTCCACGCTCGTTTTGCTCCCTCGAGCTTGCACGCTCGTTTTGCTCCAACGAGCTCACATGCTCGTACACTATCTCCCCCCTCGGGCTCACATGCC
Organism: Xyrauchen texanus; assembly: GCF_025860055.1. NCBI lineage: Eukaryota > Metazoa > Chordata > Actinopteri > Cypriniformes > Catostomidae > Xyrauchen > Xyrauchen texanus. The sequence continues at coordinate 25,571,552 of NC_068313.1, read as the reverse complement.
CGCTCCCAATCGCCAGAACATTATGTACACCTGCACTCGTCTCAATCTCCACATTAGTTTCACCTGTACTCGTCTCATCACCTTTCATTGTTTACACCTGCACTTTCCCCTATATATATCACTGCCCTTTCGTCTCACTCCCGTTGGTTATTGTGTTTAGTTTCCCTTGTCTTTGCCCCCCGCTAGTCTCATCTAGTTCTGACCTCCCCTGCGATTAAGTACCCCCTTAGCTTGCCAGCTCTCTTGTTCCCCTACTCCCCGGTTAGTTTACACGCAACTCGATTCTGATTACCCCGGCTTTGACCCTCGCTTCCCTCTACCACTCTCATTGGATTTGCCCCCTTGTTTATATCTTTGATTCCCCGGCTTTTGACCCTACGCTCCCCTGACCATTCTCCCTCTGGATTTTCCGTGCTGTACTTTTGTTTGCCTGCAAATAAACGCAGTTTTGACATACATTGTGACTGTCTCATCTTGTGTGTGTGTGTGTGTGCGGGTTACAACAGTATAGTATTTTTTTAGTTGAGCTCTAAAAGGATGAAGAGGAGGAGAGACCAAGACAAAGAAACAGAGGTAGAGATAGAGAGAATAGACACCAAGTGAGCCGTTCATCCACAAAGATCCATCAAGCTCCAAGCTGAACCCCTAATTGAGCCACACTTTAAAACATAATTTTCTTTTTTTAATAAAAATATCTAAACATCCTTACAACAAGTTAAATTTACTTGAGAAGAAAATATACGATAATCAAATACAATATAAAGTATTGTTTTAAGATAAATAAAAAAATATATAGTGAAGCTGGCCAATAAACTTAATTTTAAGAGACTGGACTAACTCGAAGGGGAATCAGGTTCATTTTACTTTTCCCATTGGTAATATGTCATTCTGTTTTGTTTGTTTCAAGTGTCAATTGTGTTAGATTTCTCTGAAAACAAGATAAGATTTATCTGAAATATCTAATAAAATTTTGCTTCTTAAGTAAGTTTATCTTGTTTTAAGGATGTTTAGATACTGTTACTGTGAAAAAAGACAAAATACTGAGTAAGAAAATATGATTTGCAGTGCACAAACACAAATGCATGAGCAAACACAACCCCTTCTCCTAATGCTACTTCCTTACACACAAACACTTTCACAAACATACTCTCCCAATGTCCCTTAGCACATCACACACACACACACACACACACACACACACACACACACATAGTGTAAATACCCTATTGGAAATCACAGGAAATCTTTACAGATGCCAAACATCTGTAGAACTAACATACTCTACATCTCTCACACCTTTCACTGTTCTTCACATGACACGTCTCCCAATGGTCTTCATTCAGGTGCAAAAACACACAAAGACATTGGCCACTCAAGGGAACGCAGGGCCTTTGAAATGTCTCCAGTGACAAAACAGTGGCAGCAAATTGCAACCGGCAAGCAATATCACATAACCTGCACAAATCATGTCAACTGAAAACGTGACACCTGTAACGCTAGAAACAAAATCTAAACTTACAAGTAAACATGAGGTGTAAGCATCACTGTTTCATGAGTAAAACCTTCTTTTAGTGCTGATTGCTGAGGAGAGCAAACTCAATGTCCACGAGAGCCAAACTTCTTAGTTAGCATCTTGCTATTGTGTCTATTGGTTGATTCACAACATCATAAATTAACATAATAACAAGTGTCAGAGTCGTAAAAACACACATTTCTTTGTCACACGTGTAATTACATACTGGAAGCTCAAACTTTTATGAAATCTCAGACTTCTCCCAGTTGACCGTTGTGTCATCATGTAGAAGCACAACCAAAATGGCAGCAGCGGTCAATAGAGAGCTACCTCCACACATCTCGAAGTAATCAGATTACATGTTTGAGTAACAAGTAAAGTATCGGAGTTACTTTAAATAAACTAATGCATTGATTTTGTACACCTCTACTTTACCTGTATTGCAAGAAATTAGTAGTAAAAGTGTGCAAACTTTAGGGAGACGTAGGGCATGATGGGCATTGTAGTTCTATTGAGTGTGAGACTATTTAGCAGAGACAAGTCACTACTATTAAAATGAATGTGAGAAATTGGAACGCCCAGCCAAGAAGCTCTAGCACCCAACAGTCAATTGATGTAGAAAGGATGTCCCGCCTTGCAGGAAAAAGAGCCAATAACCTTTTAGATACAGACATCACCTGTCAATCAACTTGCTAATGTGCATGCGCTAAACAAGCCTGGAAAATGACATGTTTTATGAGGTCAACATTCGGTTGAGAGAAACGCGATCAATTCATGTGTTAATACACACGGCATTAAAAAATCAGTAAACACGTTTAGGCAGAGGGATTATAAGACTATCCTTCCACTTGACATGACCTGATACACAAGGTAAAATACTTGTTTATGCAGCCAAACTGCTCTGTGTTACAGCTCCCGTAACTGGGAGAATGGGATGAGAATAGCTGACTGTTCTTTTGAAAAACATCTTAAGTTGACTTTGATATTGTTGATGGGCACAGCATATGATGACAGATGTGATGCAGGTTCAAGTGTTAGTATTTGCTGCTTTAGGTTAGACAGTGGTTATTCTTCATTATTCATATTGGCTGCCATGTTGATGGAAAATCAAATCATTCATATTCATATTATTGAACAATTCCGTGTTCGAGAAAAAGGTGGATACAAAGAGTATATTTCAAAGCTGCGTGTTTTATTGTTGCGGTGAAGTGAGTAGACAATATATTTTAACATTCTGATTATAATATTATTTGTTGTTTGTGATGTATTATTTACTAAAACCAGAAGCCCTCCCGCTTGACATTATATCCTGGTCCGTTGCAAAATGTTTGCGTGCTTGACTGCCCCTTAAATGAATAGTTCACCCAAAAATGAAAATTCTCTCATTATTTACTTAACCTGATGGCATCCCAGATGTGTATGACTGTCTTTCTTCAGCAGTACTCAAAGATTTTTAGAAGAAGATAGAGCTCTGTCAGGTCCTTATAATGCAAGTACATGGGTGCCAGCATTTTGAAGGTCCAAAAAACACATTTAGGCAGCATAAAAGTTATCCAGTTGACTCCAGTCAATCAATGAATGTCTTCTGAAGCAAATAGATACGTTTGTGTAAAAAATAAATCGATATTTAAAATGTTATTAACTTTTAAAAAGGCCTCTCTGCCAGCTGACACATCACATAGGAAGATCATGCGAGAGATCAGCCACATCAAACAGCATCAGAGCCCTGGACAGAAGCGACAGAAATAAAAAACTTTTTTATTATTGACTTGTTTCTTACATAAACCTATCGATTTGCTTCAGAACACATTAACTGCTGCCTAAATGAGACTTCTGGACCGTCAAAGTGCTGGCACTGGTTTACTTGCATTATAAGGACCTGACAGAGCTCTATCTTCTTCCAAAAATCTTCATTTGTGTTCTGCTGAAGAAAGATAGTCATCCACATCTGGGATGGCATTAGGGTAAGAGATAATTGAGAGAATTTTCATTTTTGGGTGAACTATTCCTTTAAGTGTTATGATGTCATATGATAGCATTGAGTGAGAAACAATGCAAAAGGTAAGTGTTTACATTTTGTGATCTGCAATTTTACACATGATTTGTGTGAAGGGGAATAAAAGTGATGGTTGTCATAGCGAATCTAGTGTTCATTTCATACGTAAAAATGTGTTATAGTAACATGATACTATGAGACTAGGCTATTCAAAAGGAAGATAATATTTGGTACATGCTGGCCACTTTCACACACAGGTCAGTTATTTAGGAGAGTGACAAACGGATTCTTTAACCGAACTGACACCCACAAGTTATCAGGACTCACAACCACATTTTCTGAAACCCACACTGTGTGAGTATTGGACGTACTGGACAACTAGTTGTTAGTTATGTCATAATATAACATGAGATAGTCACACTGCACTGTACACGCATGTGTTTCATGTGGAGTTTCATTAACTCACAGGGATGGAGAAATTAGCTGTGATATCCGAAGATCCAACCGCTGTTTTCCACCAGAGCTGCTTGCAGGTGTTAGCTGTGCGACACAAGTGCTGCGATTTACACTCATTTAAAACGCACTCAAAGCCATTGTCGGTTAATTATGATCTGATGGATGAACACACACCTCGACTGGACTCATTTATTTAATAACGTGGCATACATTTTTATAAGACATGCTGGTGTTATGGATGCTGCCATCTTTTATATTTAGTTTAGTCACCATCACTGTGGTTACATCTATTAGAATATGGGCTTGACTTTGGTTGATCATTTATACAGACAGTATTCAAGCTACTACTGTAATCTGTTGTATGAACAGAACATTTCAAGACTCTCAAGACCTGTAAATACATTCGGTTTTCAGTCCCAAACACTGACTGTGCAAACGTAGCAGCTATTTCACGTGGTCTTTAAGGATATAAGGTCACAATCGATCCAGTCTCTCAATCTCACACTCTCTTGACTTACAAATTAGGCTAATCAAAATGAGTGTAAATTAGATAGGGTTATTAGCTTAGATATAAACCCATTGGCTCTATATGAAGTAAGAATGAGACAAGACAAAGTGACTGCAAAGAGAGTGCAGCTGAGTGTAAGTACAAACCAAGCACTGCAGACAGAAATAGCCGTGCACAGTACAGGAGAAACATGTGGCCCTGGAGCACTGCCCAGCCAAACCAGAGCTCCTTAATGAGCCCAACACTACATCAGTGTGGGTTTCACACACTTTAACACAAACACACAAGCTCTCTTACTCAAAGATATACAGGTTCATTCACAATCTCTGACATACAAAAATATTTGGCAGTTCCGGTTGAACATATAGAGAGTGTACTAAATGCCTTACTACCATACAACTCTTACGGTTTCTGTCATATCTGTGTTTGGCAAAAAAACTAAAACAGTGAGAGAAGTATGGATAGTATGCCATGGCCATAGACCCGTGAGCACAGGGCTCATGAATCGGAGTGATGCCCGATGGTGTGAAATAATCTGTTTTGAGTCGGTTCTTCAATGAATTTATCTAAAGTGTGGGCTGAATCGTTTCAAGCGATTTGTCACACAGTAAAACATGCTTTAAAAGACAGAGGACAAAAAAAACGATGCTAAATGAAGTGGATATTTGCTTACAATTCATTGCACAAAACACTAACATTTGGTTGCTTAGGAGACCTGGCTGGAGTCACTCAGCATGCCCTGGATTCAAACTCTTGTTTCCGGGGGTGGCAGTCAGCGTTTTTACTCACTGAGCTACCCAGGCACCCCACATTAAGTTTATTTCTATATATGATACCAATTTATGATGCCTACTCAAGAAGCCATAACGTGTTTCTTCCCAACATTGTTTTTATTCATGTTTTGCTAGATTCAGTTTATACCCATTTGTGATATACTGTATTTAATTATAAAGTAATTTTTTTTGTGTAAAAATGTATACATACACTTTTAGCACGTGACTGGGGGGTGACTGGAGGGTCTCACATAGGGTGCCAAATGGAGTAGGACCGGCACTGAGGGAACCCAGCAGAATTGCATTATTGCAGGGATAGTTCAGCCCATCTTCATATGTTATTGCACTGCATCAAACCAATGTCCCAGTCAGGTCACTCGATGGCCATATTTGTAACACCTTTGAGCAGCTATTTTTAGTCATGTAAGTACAGCTCCTGTCCGCTTGAAGGAAAAAAGAACGAAATCTCCAAAAATGTTGGTCAACACGATTATGTTTCAATAACATATTTCAAATTAACAATAAAATCAAACATAAAATTTGCTTCTTAAACTCAAATTACACACACACTAATTTTCAAGATGCTTTGGCTAATGTGCATTGACATTTGAAAGTAAACAAAGAAGCAGACTGGCTCTTGTGACTGTAAAGCAGAATCCCATATTTAAACAAGAAATCTGTCTCCTCCCTAATAATATTTCAGCACTGCATACCTCTGTGGCAATTTGAATAGCTTCAGTGTTGGGTGGGTTACTTAAATAATTCAATTTACTACAAATGACTAAATACTACTCAAACAAAAAAAAACGTTTCTATTTTTACTATTTTTCCACTCAACAAATAAAAAAATGGTCTATATTTCCATCTCATTCTTTGACTCGTTAGGGCGCACACACACTTCATTTGTCAAAAATGCAAACAGATGTACATATTAACGTAATTCACCTTTTAAATGAATTCTAAACATATAATATTATTTTAGAAATCTGTGTAACCCAAGTAAACTAATAAAATGTTATTAATTTAGGCCTAATTTAAAGTCACTGTAATCTGATTACAAGAATTTGAAATGTAATGCACTACACAATTTTTTACTAAAAACAAAGATTCATTAGATTACAGTAATATTTTGTTGGGCTGCCCCTGGTTACCATTATGTATTGCACTCCACTCAGCTTTCCATCACTCTGAAAGTACATGAAATATCCTTTTTAACATTAATAATAATGTATAAAACATTAATAAAAATAAGGGTCAAGAGGATCCACAGTCAGTTAATATTCAAATTCAGGTCTTCATGGTTCTCTAAGACTGTATTGGAACTGTGCCCATGCTCTAGTCTCTATAATTGTATTTGTTACACCAGATAACTGTTTGCACTGTCACACTTTGGTCTAAAAGCATCTGCAAAATTAGAAAATGCAAATGTTATGTAAATAGGAGCTTGAATTGAGCGCAACCTTTGTAAATGTCATTGATTTGTGGAGCGATAACTTGGTCTGCAGAGGCATTTAAAGTCAGAATTAGTCTCAAGAAGGGTCAAAGACTTCAGTTACTAATATCTGGGTGCTTGGTTGCCTATTTTAAACTTAGTATTCAATCTAGAGAACCTGGTCTAACAAACATCTTCAAAAAAAGTTTTTTTTGGATGACCAGGCAAATTAATAACAAAACTGACCCTTCGTCATGTCATAAGGCCCTGCCTTAAGACATTACCAACTAATTTAAAAACAATTACAAAAAAAGAAGAAGCAAAAGTGCTTTGAGATGTAACACATCATTCTCAAGTCAGAATAGTGTCCATTCGATTTGCCTTGTATTGCCTTATAGGCTTATGCCACTACCATAACCAGAGACAAAGATTTAAACCTGAGGATTATAATATATCTGCATCTGTTAGCTTTCAAGCAATCCCCTCGAGGAGCAGCGTTTTTTTCTCTGAAGTTGAAAGCACAAGAATCTCAGTCTCACACCTCATCATTTTATGCAGCTTCTAAGTTGTTCTCCGAGAGAAAATTGTCACAGTAATTATTAAAACCTTGCCGTTCCAACATGGGGCATCCAGGACACTGCCCGACAGATCATCTATCATTTGAAAGTGTCTGCAGCCTGAGGACAGGCAATATGACAGCCAGCTCTTCACTGGCTGGAGGTTAACATGACCAATCTTTCACTTACAGATATTCTGAAACCCTGGGGAGAAACATAACTGTGACAGAAAGGTTGGTTAATGATTAGACTACTATATTATAAATGAGCATCCAACTGAGCATTATGACACATATATGGTGATATGGGATTGGGAGCTTTGAGAAAGTATCAAAAGTGTTCAACTTGTACCTGGACTTAAAAGGATTAAGATCTCTTTTTTTTAGATTTCAGATATCAGTCCAATTTTAATTCACGTGGTTATTTTTTGGGACCCAGTCAACATAAATATTGTTGTAATTTGTAAACAAATAAAAGTAACAATAAATAATAATAATAATAATTATTATTATTATTGGCTTTTAAAATGTTTTAATATAAGAGTCATATATTTCAGTCGTGCACCTTTAAAACCCTCTGGCTTTTATTTTGACGGTCGGAACACTCCAGGGAGTCCTGTAAGCAGGGGCGGACTGGGAAGAGAAATTAGCCCGGGAATTTAATGTAGGTATCTGATCGGTGAACCCCTTATATAGATGACTCATCTTGCACTCATGGGCGTATTCAAATTTTTGTTCAATAAAATAGCCTCTAGAAAGCAACAGCAACCAGCAAATCATGGTTTGCAGCTGCCTGTGACAGACACTAAAGTCTATATTGGTTATTTATTAAAACTGATATGTTGACATGTAGTCACAGCTTCCAAGACATTTCAAGACCTGTTCTGTATAAAAATGCAAAATTTCAATAATTTTCCTTAAAGGGAAATAGTATAGCCTTGTACAGAATCAATGTGCTGTGAATTCATTTATACAAAATTTGGAGCAGATATAAAAGATGTTCTCTGAAATGAGCTAAGACCGAAGTTTTCTCATCTTCATGCAGCTACTAATTGCTCAGCTGCCCTTCAATGCCAGAAAAGCAGGTTATCATCTCCAATTAATTTGGCTCAAGAGACACAGAGTGCACCATTGTTCTCTGGCAGCTCTATCAAAATAAGATTCTTTTGGTGAATGCACATATTATCTGGACTATTCACAAGTCTTCTGCATCTACTCTCTATCCACTTCTTTTTCTCTCACTTTCCATCCCTTTCCCGTGCAGTCTATATCAGCCAGGCATTGTCCCTTTTTATGCTCTGCCATGATGCGTCCAGTCAACCAGACCCCCTAAAACTTTCACTCTCTTCTGCTGCAAATGTCATTTATTTAAACTGAGTTATAAATCAATTTTGCCCCATTGTTTTGTTTGTGGAGAGGGTTGCCAAAGCTCTGGTCTGACAATTGTTTAGCCGCTGCCCTGATTTCCCTCAGAGAAAGGTGGCGACTCACTAGAACAGAGGAAGAACAATAGAAAAGACAGATGGGAGATGAGTAAATAGCAGGTGATCAGTAAGATATACAAAGTGATATACCAACACCACAGCTGTGAGGTTCCCTAAATGAAAAGCAAATATAAAATAAAATAGAATTAGGTTGAAAATAATTCAACCAAAAGAAATCAGAGTAAATTACAACCCAAATGTAATCTACTATATTACTTTACTGTTTGCATTTTTTTTTTTTTTCATGTACTTTGTAATCAGTACCGGTTTACAATTCCCAAGTAAACCGCCCAGCACAGTTTATGATTTTCGGGGGAATCAACATGCGAATGATAAAGCCTACTTGACTTAAAGGAATACTCTGTGTTCTATACAAGTTAAGCTCAATGGACAGCATTTTTTGGCAAATGTTGATTAATGTCCCTGCTTTTCTTAAAACAAAAGCAAAAATCTGGGTTCTAGTGAGACACTTACAATGAAAGTGAATGGGGCCAATCCGTAAATGATAAAATATTTCAAAAGTATAGGCACAAGATGTTAAAGTTACAAAAGAATAAGCTCAAGATTATACATGTTAACATGATTTTAGTTTGGTAAAATCACTTTCTTACCTTTTCTGTGTAAAATTAAATCCAATTGTACAACTTTGTTGGTATGATGGCATGAAGCTCTAAACCCTAAAACGACGTAAAAATAGTGCTTTAAAAAAACGTTACAGCTCATTCAGATGAATGCTTTTGTAAAATAATAATCTTCCCATTTCTGCTTTTAACCTTCCAAAAAATGGCCCCATTCACTTCCCTTGTAAGTGCCTCAAAGTATATTTTTGTGCTTTTTATAAAGAAGAGGGACGAGAATTTTGTGGTTATCAACTTTATGCCACAAATGCTGTCGATTGAGCTTAACTTGTATTAAACCACTTGTAATGTATCTGCATATTAAGGCACTATAGGAGAAATATATTTTAACATCAACAACACTACAGACATCTCTTTTAAAATGGTGAAGTCTACAAGCAAGTAAACAGAATTGTTTCTTTCTCTTTCTCTAGTCTAATCTGTGACACAGGCAGCAAAAGCAGACAACATCCATAGTTTTAATAGATTCTCCCAAGTCATTTATGAATGCAGATAGGAGACATATTGAATCCATCTGCAGGTTTACTTTTCATGCATATCTTATATAATGAGACAGTGAGCGAGATCAAGAGCACAAACAAGTCAGAGAGACAAAAGGAAGGAGAGGACAACTGAGGTCAGAGTCAATTTAGGAAATATGATAGAAATTTTGGGATGATCCCATGTGATGTGTATCTCATTCAAAGGAGGCATGTGCTAACCTTAGTGCTACCAGCTCTAACACTCTGCTGTTGATGGCAATATGCCTAAGCTCTTTAGATGGAGATAAGCCTGGTGAAGGACAAGAAACCTACTGTGCAAGTAACACAACAAATCTCTGTTGTTTGTAAAGGGGAGCAGACCCTTGTTTTCTTGAGCAGCCAGCTGTTGGTCACATGACCAGCCTACACCTTGGGGGCTTTGAGTAAGGTTCCACAGCAAAGACGAGAGAAGCTATAGCAACCTGACTACACCACTAGCTCTGCAGGTCTGTTTTTTATTGAGGTGTCAGTGTAGCAATCAATTTAAGGCATCATAGATGCACTCCTGACGCAAAGGCTGTTCCAAAAAGGAACTCCCAATTTGGAATGCCCAGTTCCCAATGCGCTCTAAGTCCTCATGGTGGCCTAGAGACTTGCCTCAATCCAGGTGGTGGAGGACGAATCTCAGTTTCCTCTACGTCTGAGACCGTCAATCTGCGCATCTTATCACGTGGCTTGTTGAGCGCTTTACCACGGTGACGTAGCACCTGTGGAGGCTTCACGCTATTCTCCACGGCATCCACGCACACCGCCGAGAGCGAGAACCACATTATAGAGACCACGAGGAGGTTACCCCATGTGACTCTACCCTCCTAGCAACTGGGCCAATTTGGTTGCTTAGGGGACCTGGCTGGAGTCACTCAGCAATCAATATTTGTTGAGAAAGGCCACCAAATAAGACAATTTAATATAATTAATTAAAAATGAAAATAATATTTAGATTTCAGATATTCAGATTGAAATATATTATTGCATTATTGTGGGAGACAAGATAAGCATTGATTAGATTATTGAAAACGTGGCTTTAGAAGTCAATATATCATTGTTTTTTTTATTCCCATCTCATCGAACATCAGCCGACCAGTTCTCACAGAACACATTCTTACATTCCGTCTGCACTATTTTTTATTATATTGTCATCTATGTACATAAGCGTCTGATGGGCGCATTTTTCTCCGATGGTAGGAAAATATGTACTTTTATTATGAAATTTACATTTCATTCAATACAGTTAAACATTGATAAAAAAATTCTGTCTAATTAAAAATGGCCAACATTTTTTAACATACTATGTTTTTTATACGCTTATTCATGTATTGTGTTGTTTAGCAATATGCTAACAGTAAACTCTATTGTGAGTTGAAGGTAAACTCACTTTCAATTTTGAGTCGAGTCTCCCTTGTGCTTAGCCTGACTCGATACAGTTGCTAGAGTTCCCAAATCGGTTCTTATAAGGTTCCACCTGAGTTAGGATGCTGCCTTAGGGCTATTCAGACCAAACATGTTCTTGCACTGAAAACAGCTAGACAGTGTGGCCTAGGTCCTTTTGGAAGAGACAGAGTGTTAGTGTCACAGGACAAGGATAACACAGGAGACACAGGAGACATACGGCACTGGGATGCTGAGCCACAGAGATGAATTCAAACAAAAGCTGACTGACAGTTCACCCTGTGAGTATCATATCCTACTGCCAGGATTGTAACTGTTATGTGTGATTTATTCAGCCAATATAATTTTAACCGCCAAACCTCAATGACATACATACAGTGTGTGTGTGTGTGTGTGTGTGTGTGTGTGTGTGTGTGTGTGTGTGTGTGTGTGTGTGTGTGTGTGTGTGTGTGTTTTCTGCACTCCATACCCCATAATGACAAAGCAAAAAACTGATTTTTGATAACTTTGAAAAGAAAAATCTTAAATATAACATTGACATAAGCATTCAGACCCTTTGCTATGACACTTTAAATTTAGCTCAGGTGCATCCAATTTCTCTGAATCATTTTTCAGATGTTTCTACACTTTGATTGGAGTCCGCCTGTGGCAAATTAAATTGATTGGACATGATTTGGAAAGGCACACACCTGTTTATATAAGGTCGCACAGCTGAAAATGCATATCAGATGATTGTAGAAGGTACATACAGGAGAGAATGGAATAAATACAATATTTAACAATAATGGACATAAAGATAGGGATCTGGTGTATCTATTAGGAATAGAGGTTAATAGAGATAGGTTAGGATATAGGGTTTTAATACAATACATGTATAGAACAGATTTGAGTGATATAATTTAAATATATCAAAAACAGATTTGTGTTGTAATGCGTCAGTCTGGATCCAGAGGGACAAGTGTTTTTTTATTTTATTTTTTTATGGGTTAAGGGAAAGGCATGGAATACGATGCAATAAAATAATCAGTAGGTGGCGACGTGCTCATGAGACCAGTCCGCCATTAAAATAAAAGTAGAAGAATGCATATCAGAGCAAAAACCAACCATGAGGCCAAAGGAACTGCCTGCAGAGCTCAGAGACAGGATTGTGTTGAGGCACAGATCTGGGGAAGGCTACAAAAAAAGTTCAGCTGCATTGAAGTTTCCCAAGAGCACAGTGGCCTCCATAATTCTTAAATGGAAGAAGTTTGGAACAACCAGGACCCTTCCTAGAGCTGGCTGCCCGGACAAACTGAGAAATCATGGTTGAAGGGCCTTGGTAATACAGGTGACCAAGAACCCGAGAGATCCAGAGATCATGTGTGGAGATGGGAGAAACTTGCAGAAGGATAACCATCACTGCAACACTCCACCAATCTGGGCTTTATGGCAGAGTGGCCAGACAGAAGCCTCTCCTCATTGTAAGACACACGAAAGCCTGCATGGAATTTGCAAAAAAAGCCCCTAAAAGACTCTCAGACTCAAGATTCTTTGGTCTGATGAAACAAAGATTGAACTGTTTGGCCTCAATTCCAAGCATCATGAATGGAGGAAACCAGGCACTGCTTATCACCTGTGCAATACCATCCCAACGGTGAAGTATGGTGGTGGAAGCATCATGCTGTGGGGGTGTTTTTCAGCAGCAGGGACTGGAGGACTGGTCAAGATTGAAGGAAAGCTGAACACAGCAAAATGCAGAGATATCCTTAATGAAAACCTGGTCCAGAGCACTCAAGACCTCAAACTGGGAAGGTTCACCTTAAGCACACAGCTAAGAAAATGAAAGAGTGTCTTAGGGACAACTCTGTCAATGTCCTTGAGTGGCCCAGCCAGAGCCTGGAATTGAACTCAATCGAACGTCGCTGGTGAGACCTGAAAATGGCAGTCCACCGACTGTCCCCATCCAACCTGACAGAGCTAGAGAGGATCTGCAGAGAAGAAAATCCCCAATCTATGTGTGCCAAGTTTGTTGCATCATAGTTAAGTGTCTGAATACTTATGTCAATGTTATATTTACATTTTTCTTTTGGAATACCCAATTCCCAATGCGCTCTATGTCCTCGGGGTGGCATAGTGACTCGCCTCAGTCCGTGTGGCAGAGGACGAATCTCAGTTGCCTCCATGTCTGAGACCGTCAACCTGCGTATCTTATCATGTGACTTGTTGAGCGCGTTACCACGGAGACATAGCACATTCACCGAGGCATCCATGCACATCTCACCACGCGTCCCACTGAGAGCGATCCACATTATAGCGACCACGAGGACGTTACATCATGTGACTCTACCCTCCCTAGCAACCAGGAAAATTTGGTTGTTTAGGAGACCTGGCTGGAGTCACTCAGCACGTCCTGGAACTCCAGAGGTGATAGTCAACTTCTTCACTCAATGATATATCCGGACCCCCTCAATTTTTATTTTTAATAAAGTTGTAAAGTTAAATACATTTTTTGCTTTGTGTGGCAGGATGAGCAAGAGACAGACACAGTGGGTGTTGCGTCAAGCCTCGGAGGGGCGTTTATTGAAAATAACGGCGGTGGCCTTGGCGGCCTATCTTCCCAGACCCGCAGCAGGTGAGAGGGGAGGGTGGCCTGGCCTCTAGCCCATTGGCCGCAACGCGTGATGTCCTACACACCAACACATCTAATTCGCAACGGGGGTCCGAGGAGCATGTCCAGCGATTCATCTAACTCGGCCAAACTCTCCCCACTCTGATCCTGGGCATGCAAAGAAGCCAGTGTGTGCACAAATGGAGAATGAAAGCTGGCTCTCTGAGAAGAGGCATGGTCTATATTTATTTGGCAGCGGTGACGAGGCTAAACACACATCAGGTGTACCTTGTTCCACCATGCAGCCCAAATGAGGCTTATAAATTATGTGCCTCTTCTCTCTCTTGCCCACTCCCGTCATGAGAGCCTGGCTGAAGGACGACCCTCAGAGGCAGGGTGATGATGACGAGAGGGAGGGGAGGATTATTCCACCACATTTGTCATTATGGGGTATGGAGTGTAGATTGATGTAAAAAAAATTACAATTTAAAGCATTTTAGCATAAGGGGGTAAATGAAGGGGTCTGAATACTTTATGAATGCACTGTGTGTGTATATATATATATATATAGATAGATAGATAGATAGATAGATAGATAGATAGATAGATAGATAGATAGATAGATAGATAGATAGATAGATAGATAGATAGATAGATAGATAGATAGATAGATAGATAGATAGATAGATACACACACATGGTTCAAAAAATGCTCTTCAGAGTGAATTTCCATGATGCTTTTGATTAAAAGGACAAAAGCTAAAACCCTCTTTTCAAGATCTCCACTCTATCCCTCCTGAGGTCACTGTTACCCACTATTCATTCATCCTAAGTCCTCTCAGGCAGGAGAACCATGAGCTATCCTCCCAGTGGACTTCAGGCTTCTTTATGGCCCTTAAAAGCCCCATTAAAATCATGTTGCCAGATGGTGCCCTTATCAAGCCCCACAGAACACTGCAATGGGGGACGAGGAGTAGTAAATATTTGTCAGGAGAGGAGGGCAGCTGCCTCGGAAGAGAGATCTGAGGAGGAGGAGTGGTTATACAAAACTTTTCAACCACGCACACCTTCTCTTTCATGTGCAATTTTTGGCAGTGACTGTGAACGTGTGCTGTGAAAGAGAAAGAGAAAAGATAGAAGACAGAGATGAAGATAAATAATAACTCTACAGTTGGTTATAATAATTTATCATCTGTGGATGTGGGTCTAATAACAATAACACAAGCTGTCTCTACCAGACTGATGCCAAATGTTACAATCCTCCAAAACAGCTGAAGGGAGCACAGCCAAAATATCCCAAAGGTGGTTATTTGGCTGTTACAAAAGGTAGGTATCATGATTGTGATGCCTTATAATATGCTTTCTTTTTAAGCCAAATCCTAAAGCAGCATTGCATGTACTAGGTCTATTATTAGAATAATTAATGAAATGCAAAAAAAGTAATTAAGTAGTCAAATCTAATTAAAACGTGACAGTTTAAATTACCGAACCCGGTCCTTTGGCTCGTCCGCTCTCACTACCCTTGACGGGGGGCGGCCAAGGGTTATGCCATGATGCCCCAAGTGGACAAAGCATCACATAACACCTGTGCCCACAGAGTGCTACCACCTGCCGGACTCGCCCGGCACTCCCTTCCCAGGCCTGTAGGATGATGTCATCCCTGACGACAAAAACCCTACAGCGCTGCTGGGCAGGCCGCTTCCGCCCTTCATGCCATGGCCCTCTCACAGGTCCATCAGGCCGAAGCTCTGAAAGAGTTACACAAGGGTAGTTCTGATCCCGGTGTGTTACAAGAACTGCGCTCGATGACCGATCTCACCCTCCGAGCGACAAAGGTCACAGCCATCAGACAGACGATGTCCACACTCGTGGTCGAGATGAGAGAGGCAGATGAGTCACATTTCCTTAATCCCCCATGTCCCAGGAGATGACTTCGCCTAGCTGATCTCGGCAGTGAAGCAACACTTTAAGAATAATACATTAAAATGTAAAATATTAAAATTATTTTTAACTGAAAACATCATAGAAGAGGTGTAGGTACTCGTAAAAAATTTTTTTGTTTTAATTCATGTATTTTTTATGTATTTTTCAATCATTTATTAGATCTGGACCCAAAAAATAGATTCACGTTATTGACCACAATACAGAAAAGTATCAATTAAAAATACTTAAACTGGATTAAAAAACTTCTTTACCCAACATTTTAATGTTTTTATGATTATTCGTGTATTAGCAATATGCTTCGCGTGATATGAGCCTAAAGCGATCATTAGTGTTCCGCATCTGCTTTCGTGTCCTTGAGTAACTTGCAACGTGCGAGTAATGGCAGCAGGTGTACTTTCTGGTGCCCTCCTAGGGTAAGATGGTGCCCCCCTAGGGAGTTGGTGCCCTACACAGACTGCATAGTCTGCTTATAGGGAGCGGCGGTATTGTTCTTCACTGCCATCACATAACCCTCTTTTATTAAGCCACTCATTTCAAAATAAAGCAATTAGACTAGATCATACCATTATAATTCCAAATAAGAGTGATGATTGATATTGAATACGTAAGCTGTGGTGTAACTTCTTTACGGAAAGACTCTTCATATCACATATCTTTGAAAAAGAGTTAGCAATTTAATATATTTACATGATACAATGTGTAATAATTTAAACAGCATCATCATCATCATCATTGTTATATGAATGCATGTGTGTATTATGAGGAGTTCATGTAGCTCAACCGATAGAGCACAGTGCAAGCACACCAAAGGTCATGGCATAGTTTCAATTCCAGGGAACACATATAGCCCTTGAATGCACTTGATATCTGATATATTCATGTAAATTTAAACAACGTCCTCATGAATGAGGCAGAATTCTTAAAAAACATCACCCCCCTGAAGTATGATCCTTAATGGTTTGTTTACGTGGAAGTCTATTATCTTTTGCTCTGCTGCACTCTAGTGCCAAACAAGTGTGTAGCAGCCAATAATGTAACTTGTGGACTGACAGTATAGTGAATCCTATTATATAGACATTATACAAGTGTATACAAATTCAGTTAACCTGTTTTCAGCAATCCCTACAAAAAGGCTTTTAGCATGCTGTCCTGCAAACCAAAACACAGTGACTACACATTTGGTCAAAATTGAGTTCTGACCAAAAATCGGGTCTCTTAGATTATGATCTGTCCTGTGACAGCCAGGTTTGTCTCAACTATGCTCAGATTAAGAGAAGACAAAGTGTGACTTTATTATAATACACAGTTGGCTGGACAAAAAAACTTTGAAGCTATTATTCTCAGTTACAGTTTTGGTGTATTTACTGTGTTTTGCTTTGTAGAGCAATATGATTTGTGAGATTTGTGTACAAACCATGAATATCTGATGAGATAATTCATTAATATGCATTGTGCGAAGGAAAAAACAATGCAGAAGGTCACAGCAGAGGAAAATGTATGCTCCTTGACATTTACCATTTTGAGAGAGCAACCTCATCTCCATACCGTCTGGACTGGAGATGTGCGTGCATGTGATAGTGTGTATTCTTGCTCTCAGTCTGTTCATTGTAATGGGTAATTGCAGTTCTATGCTACTAATTGCCTCCTGCAGGATTACAGGCATAATTGATTCAGCTGCAGATAGTGGCTGGAGACCCAGCACTATCCCAGCAGACAATGCATCTGAGCAGTCATACAGATCTCAGATCAGCTCTAACAGCAGCTCCCTTAATACATCCACAGTAACTACCAGACTCAGTCTGAGAGCTCCACTGGTCTTGTCACCCTAAACAGACCATTTCAAGTCTATAATCTAAGAAGGTTTCAGGGGTAGATTGTTTTTCAAACTGACCCGGAACCAAATTAGTTTATAGATAAAGGAAAACAGTCTTTCAAAGTGAGTTAATGTCACTGCTGTCAGCAACACAAAAACATCCCTGAACAAGAGACTCTTGTCTCCAATATTAGATCGCTTTAGAGGGAGATAATTAAATCACAACACTGGGGACGTGATCATTTGTGACAGCTCAAACAGCTCTTCAGGCAGTGTCTCATTTAAGTGTCAGACGTGTTACCTCTGGTTCTGTATCAAGACAGCAATCCACTGCTACTTAATGTCCTGCTAAACAAGGCATTTAAACACTTGTTTGAAAATCGCTTCTTTTCTTCTACATAAAAAAACAAGAGAAAATCAAACTGCTATAAAAATGAAAATGTATCATCCCATTGGAAAGAAATGAAACGTCCTTGGTATCACAACGGTGTCTTCTAGACAGCAAGGAGATTATTATTCTATTTTTTTAATTAATATTTTTGCTTCTCAGTGAAAAATACCCCAAAAATCTCACATGTGCAGAAACTCCCACATGGAGTTTCAGAAGAGATTATGTTTCACATTTTACTTAGATTTGCTTAGATACAAAATTATGCATATTCTGAATCAGTTATGCAGATTCTAAAGTCATATATTTCAATAAGTCAATTATTTCTTATCACATTCTTCCAAGACCAAATTGTCTGAGCAATGACATCATGTTAATTTTATATTTCTCTACTAAATCATTTTTTGTTTGTATTATTTGTCAGTAAAAATATATAAACATCCTTAAATCAAGAAAGAAGTACTTGAGAAACATAGTAATGACATAAGATATTAAGTCTTGTTTTAAGGAAAATCTAACCAGATTTGGTGGGGTTTAAGCTTAAAACAAGAAAAACCAATATGGTATGAAACATAAAATGGTTTTCCCTTTGAATTAAGTTTTTCTTCCTTATACCATTGTAAAGAGTTATTTATCATTTTATTATAAGCATAAACATTACTAAGTTTTGTTAGATTTCTCTAAAAACAAGACAAAGTATCTTTTGTCATTTATACTCAGTTCTTAATTAAATTTGTCTTGTTTTAAGAATGTTTTGAAATTTTACTGGAAAACAAGACAAAAATACTCAATAAGAAAATATTTTTTTAGCAGTGTTACTCTTTACAATAAGGTTGTATTGTATAACTACATTAGTTAACATGTAATCATTTTTCTGAATTAAATTTGTATTTTCAGCTAACTTGAACTAACAATAAAAATAAATTGAAATTAACATTAACCAATATTAACAAATGCTGTAAATATATATTGTTTGTTGTTAGTTTATGATGCATAATGCATTAACTAATGTTAAAGAATTTAACCTTATTGTAAAGTCTTACCCAATATCGGTCTCATTTATTTCTATTTTATTTATCAGGACTTTTCAAAGAAAAACAGCTACAAAGTTGATACTTCAAAGAAACATAACTGAGAACTCTGTAAAGTCTTCCAAACTATGAAAGGACATTCTCTGAGCTATACAATTTTCTTCTGGGATCTTGCTGAAATAATAATGTTGAATATTCGTATTCTCCGATTTCTAAATGCGTTTAGAAAATGCCACAATAAATTGCTTCAGGCAAATTGGTTCACTGTAATATTGCAAAACTGAATGCATTTACTCAGAATGAAACAAACACATTAAGGACTAAAATAAAGATGCAAATGAAGCATACAGATTCAAAACAAAGAGGAAAGTTAAAGGAGCACGAAAAACAAGAAAAACTCACCAGATTTTGCGAGGCATCTTAAGCACTGTGAGGTGCACCCAAAATACACTGCTCTCTCTGTCTCTCTATGTCTGTCTATATATAGCTCGCTCCCGGTCCATCTTTTCTAAAACATATTCACCCAACACTAAGCTTCATTACACAAACAAAAGCAACCGCATAAACAGCTGCACACAGGCCTGATTATGCTGTTTCTAATGCGGCCCTTTCCTTCAGGTGCAGAGCATTCACTTTGTAGTTGCAGATGTAAAAGGGGAGTGGAAGAGGGAGGGGGAATCTTGTGGGCTAGAATCTGCCCCCCAAAGCACAGCATACATAGACCAACCAGCTTCAATGCCCTAACAGGCTCAAGCATACGCAAACACATTTTTGATGGTCTTGTCTTTGTAAACTGATTTCCATGGAGACCAATATAAATAGTGAGCAGCAGTATCGGGATTGTTATTCAAGACAGAAAAACACACACATAGAGAGACACCGGAAAACAATGTGACAATGGCACAACAAAATCTGAACGTGTAGCCTATATGCATTTATGAGTATATAAAATAATTCAAATATACCTGTTTCGCACACATATTTAATTAATTATAATTCATATAGACTGATCCTAAGCCAGAACCTAAAAGAAAACTTCTTGCATTTTTAGAATAAAAAAAAACTTTATTTGTGAATAATTTTTACAAATAAGGAAGTCACAGAATGTCCTCAAACAGAGGTTTGGTCAAGTTTAGCTCACTTTTGTGCACAATTTTGTCCCCTATAACTGTGTATATGTACACACATATGTATGTTTCACTATATTAGGGAGGACATCTAATCTTAATCAGGGGTGGCTGTGGCTCAGTTGGTAGAGCGGGTCGCCAGTAATTGTAGGATTGATGGTTCGAATCCTGGCCCACACGACTCCACATGCCGAAGTGTCCTTGGGCACTGAACCCCATGTTGCTCCAAATGGCAGGCTAACTATGGGTGAATGAGTCACAGTGTAAAGTGCTTTGAATACTGTTAAGGTTAAAAAGGCGCTATATAATTGAATCCATATCATTTTATGCGATCAAATCAGTTTTGGGTGAGAACAGACCAAAATATATATTTTTCACTGTACATCTTGCCATCACAGTCTCTAGGCATGATCATTTCAAGCGCTATCATACTTCCTAGTTTTTGACATATGCACGGTGCTCTAGATGGTGCTATAGGAAATGCAATCAAGCTTAAAATCATGAATGCCAATGAGACAACTGTCAAGATTTACAGCTAAAAAAAGAGTTATACTTTGGTCTGTTCACACCCAAACTGATTTGATCACTTCAGAAGACATGGATTAAACCACTGGGGTCGTATGGATTACATTTATGCAGCCTTTATGTGATATTTGGACCTTCAGATTTCTGGTCGCCATTCACTTGCATTGTAAGGAACTACAGAGATGAAATGTTCTTCTTAAAATGTTCATTCGTGTTTTACAGACGATAAAAGTCATACACATCTGGGATGGCATGAGAGTAAATGATGAGAGAATTTTCATTTTTGGGTGAACTATTCCTTGAACTTGACTGAGATTAGCATTCTGCCTAACATCGTTGATCGTGGGTTAGGAACTACATTACTACATAAGTAAATGTTGACAGAAATTTCATTTTTGGGTGAACAAACTTGAATATTGGTACACTTATGAGCCTTTTTATGAGGACAACTTCAAGTGTCTTTACTACTCAATTTTCAAATGTAATAAATCTGGCAAATATATCCAAACCTGTACAAACATTGCCAAAGTATAGACATATAGCCAAAACTACATACACACACAGGCACACACATCTATCTGTAAAAATGGTGACCTGTGCTTATCCACTGCTTAGGGCTTTGATGTCTGTCTGTTTCTCTGTGTATACTGAGCTCACGATTATTGCCTCCACTCCTCTGCTTTCCTCTTTCATCCCCACCCCTCCCTACTAGACAGACTGATAGACACTTGAAGGTTGAGACAGTCATACAGAACTGGCATGTGTGATAAATCCAGCCAGGACTGGAGCACCTGCATGAATACTTTAATAATAAAGATCTCACAGCAATGAGTTCTCACAAAGTCAAATTAGCATCTACATGGAGAGTGAAATGATTGCTGGATCGGTGACATTGATGTATTGATTGCATATTCAGGCATCTTATTAAGAGAGACATTTGGATGGATTTAGATCACGCTACATACACAGACTCACCGTGCCCTCAGGGCTGCAATGCTGGACTTGTCAATCCTGCAGAGCCAAAGACAAAGAGAGAGAGAGAGAGAATATAATTGAATTAATTAAAAGACCAAAATCAAAGTAATTCTGCATTGTTGCTTGAAACAATTAGCGCCCCAAAGTAAACACTTTCTGCTGTATTTCAACCTGAAAATACTTTGTAGAGTCCTGACAAGCCACAAGATCACTGTAAGACTGCAAACATCTTTACCTATAAAGTAACTAGAGCACTTAGCAAAGTAATTATTTCTTGCTAATTAAGCATATTTGTAATTATTTCTAAAACTATATTTGCATGTTTCTTAAATGTATAGTCATTTCATGTCCCAGGGGATGATTTTTATTAAATCGAACACATCCTCTATATGTTTCTAAAAAAGTGTGTAATCAGTGTCTGATTACACACTCACACAAGTATTTAAACCTCCATGGAGCATTTACAAATTTGGGATTAATCAGATAATTACCTTAATCGATAATGTGTACTGAATATAAATGTGGTCAACTTACAGTGGAACTCTGCTATAAAATCATTACTTCTCTGGTCAGGAATTCAACAGCGCTATGGTTGGTTTATAAATCCTCATGTGTGAATTGTGTGAAACACAAATGAGTTAATGCATTACAGATCAGACATTTCAAGAAGTGGAAAATGTGTATGATATACAAGGGTGTAGATTTGGCTTGAACATTGGGGGTTACAGTGTGAAGAATTTACATGTTTCCATTGATCATGGTATAAATATTGGGGGGTTGTGCTTGCTTGTTTTTATTACCCTGGAATCTACGCCCCTGATGATATAGTTAATACTCTTGACAAGTTTAGATTTCTAAGATGCATACAATTAACAGAGGCTGTCTGCAAACAGATGATCATTCTTCAGAATATTTTTTCTTTAATTCGAATGAATTCTTCATTCATTTTGAAGCCGTTATTCGTGCCTTTCCGAATAAGGTATTCGGCTTCTGGCACATCCATTCTAATGATGCTACCATTTATTTTTATTTTTTTGTGCAATTCTACAGAGACCTAATAATTGTCTCCATTAGGCCTGATGTGGAAAACAGCACAAGGTTTATTATCGCAGCTAAAAGAGTGATAAGCTAAATACAAGCTGCTAATTTATGATAAGATTCTGGAACCATAGGTAATTTATTTTTCTGTCTGACATGCAAATGGACATTTCTAACAATATGTTCATTTGAATGTGTGAACATTTACAGCCAAATGACGAAAGTGAGATGTTCTATTTCAGCCAGAAGGTCAACCATTCAATCATTCACTTGTACTAGTAACACAAAGAGTCAGAAACATTTGATTACAAAAGAGAAGTTCACTTATTAGTTTTCTCTTAGAAAGAAGAGTGTTACATTAGTTTGCCTGTGAAACATCTATGATACGAAATCTTTAGTGAAAGAAGCGACTAAATGTATAAACATTAAAAATAAAAGGCCAGTTCTCCACCATGTTTGCATAGCAGGCGCAAAATGAAACAGTTCTGCTGGAAGTCTTATTTGCTTGTGTATTGATAATCTGTTTCATCAAAATGTGCTCTGTACAATTCAATTCATATCACTCTCTGTGCAAGCAGTGAGGCCTACGTAAGCAAAGGTGTGAGATATGAAAGCCAGTTATTGTCATGGTCACAGTTGTGACGCAGATGTCTAATCAATGTGTATTGTCAAATATAGAAAGCTTGCTCCCTGACTGCCACTATCTGAACATCGGTCCTAAATGACCACATGAGGTGCAGCACCGTTAACACCACAACACACATTTGAGACGGTAAAAAATGTAGGCTGTTTTTGTTTGTTTGTTTGAGACACTTAAATTCAGCTCCTAGCCTTAAATACAAATACGCAATGTGGGATTTTCAGCATATAAAGACCTTATGATGGGAACATTCTGCCACTAGTTCTGAATGGCGTGGCTTTGTCCCTTTTAAATAACATTTGGTCAAAAATAATCATCTCCCTCTTTCCCTTTGTTGTTCTCTTTCTTATTTCCAGGTTATGCCCTCAGATCCTGCATTTTGCATTGACATTACAGTTCTTTCATTGAAGGTGTTGTAAATTATAATTTACTACTTTATATTTCAGACTGCCCTTCTTTACGGAGCTAAAACAGAAGCACACTAATTTGTCAAATTGGTAGGATTCTAGGCAGGGATTCTAGTTTTGTTCGTTTGGTTATTTGAAAGAGTAAAAAACAAGTTTGCAATTTCATTTGAATGTGAGAAAGTGAACATATAAAAGGTGAAAAGTGAATACAGCCAAATCCTTTCAGCCCAGCTACATGAGAATTATAGTTTATATCTGAAGTAAACAGGGTTTAAATAGCATATATCTCTCTCTGTTTGATAGCCACTCAGAGTGTGTGTGTGTGTGTGTGTGTGTGTGTGTGTGTGTGTGTGTGTGTGTGTGTGTATGTGTGAGCGTGTATTTATCACTTTGTGGGGACCAAATGTCCCCATAAGGATAGTAAAATCCGAAATTTTTGACCTTGTGGGGACATTTTGTCGGTCCCCATGAGGAAAACAGCTTATAAATCATACTAAATTATGTTTTTTGAAAATGTAAAAATGCAGAATGTTTTCTGTGAGGGTTAGGTTTAGGGGTAGAGTTAGGATTAGGGGATAGAATATAAAGTTTGTACAGTATAAAAACCATTATGTCTATGGAAAGTCCCCATAAAACATGGAAACACAACATGTGTGTGTGTGTGTGTGTGTGTGTGTGTGTGTGTGTGTGTGTGTGTGTGTGTGTGTGTGTGTGTGTGTGTGTGTGTGTGTGTGTGTGTATGCACATGCATATGTGTACACAACACGTCTTTTGTTTTTCTCAAGGAACAGTCTGACTTTTTAATGAATAAATCTATATTACTGTAGTCACACACAAAAAAGACAAGTAGGCATAAATGCTTTTCAACTTCCTGATACATAAAAGTTGATTTTAAAAAATGTTGATTAAAAAATTACAGTTAAACTAATAACAAAAAGAAAAGAAAATCTACAACAACAAAAAAGAAAAAAGAAAATCCTTTCCAGAAAACACCATAACACCATGGTTTGGTATCTATAGCAGTACTTTGTCATCCTGTTGTTGTGTATTATTCTATCTGTGTATGATGACAACAGTCAAATTATACAATTATATTTATAAAATCATACATGTAAGAGATAAAAAAAAAAACAAGATGCAGATGAAAATACAAGCTGATGCAAATGCAAATACAAAGTTCTCATATACCTTGAATAAACTCAAATGGTCTGAGCTCAGCTTTACTCTGGAGCAAGTCTCAGATTGCTGCTTGAGGCCAGAAAGAAACAAAAGTAACCTACCCTCCAAAGCCCCCGAAAGACACGCTTCTTTTCCTTCTGTACATGCTGGCCACAACACTCTCTCTTTCTCTTTCTATGTCATTGACAGACAGAAGACTCCCTTTCCACTCCCTATTTGTTATTACTTTCCACTCTTTAAGGGGGTGGGGAGGACACCAGGAGGAAGTGTGAGGGACAAGGAGGCAGAGAGGGGTGGAAAACTGATGCCTCCTCCTACCTATCCCTAACTGCCCTCCTCCACTTCACACAATAAAACAGTATTGTGAAAACTGGACTTTCCTCTATACTTTTAAAAATGAGTTTGTGTAGCTGTTCATAGACAAATTATTATTATTTTGTTTTTGGCAATTTTATATATAATTATATTTACATTTATGCATTTGGCAGACGCTTTTATCTAAAGTGACTTACAGTGCACTTATTACAGGGACAATAACCCTGAAGCAACCTGGAGTTAAGTGCCTTGCTCAAGGACACAACGGTGGTGGCTGTGGGGATCGACCTTCTGATTACCTGTTATGTGCTTTAGCCACCACCACTCCAACTGGTCCCAAGGTAATTTTTAATGTATCAAAGTTCTTAAGTTCGCACAGGTATCCCACCCGAGTAACTACAGGTGTAGTTCATCACATTAGCCATAGACAAGTTCCATTAGCATTTGGTTATCAAAAAGTGCCCAAATAAATTTAGTCTTCATCTGAAGAGTACAATTAAGGGGAATTCACTAAATCCAGCATCACACCAGCAGTCAACAAACAAAGGATTTTGGCCGAGGGTGTCACACACATGCAGACTGTTTTGCTGAGATCTCGCTTTAGAGGTATGACACACTTGCTGAAACATAATGCTGGAGGGGGGACAGACATAACTCACCGCAATTCTCTCTCTCTCTGATGTCTTGTCACGTGGAGCTCGCTGAAATAACAAAAGGATCAAGCAAGCTTCTGGTCTAAAAATGCCCTACCGTGTGAGCATTTCGGGCATTTTTAGACCAGAAGCTTGCTTGATTTGTTCCAAAACAGGGGCTAAAATAGTTATAATATTGTATTTTCTTCATTATTCTGTTTGCTTTCTCAAGGTTATATTTAATACAATTCTGTTGTGGATATTTTTAATCACATTAGTTACTTTTGCTTTATTGCTGTTTTGAAAGGTTGACTTTTTCACATTCAAGGAGCTCTTTCCCTCTCTATCTTTATCTAATATAGCTGCCAAAAGGCTATATCCACATTTTGATGATGAATTACAACACTGACGAGCTGACATATAGATTTTTCTCCATACAGGTGGTCTCGGACAAATTGTTTTGGTGTGGATCCGAGTGTGATTGCCATGTTCAAATATGTCTATATGAACCGAACCAAGGAAAAAAACACACCAGGTTCTGTAACAAATACTCCACCAAGCCAGGTGTGAAAACACCCTTAGGACTTAGCACGATTCACAGAGAAACTTTACCTTGTGAAGGTGCGTGATTGTGTATTTATTCCCTCGATGTCTGCTGTAGAACACGTATGTCCATTTGCAGTTTTAAGTGAGAAAAGAAGCTTGATAAAAACAGGCTGTTGTGGCTCCGCTCTCTGATATAATTTTAGTGTAGGAAAAAAAGCAGGAAAATGTTTGGTGACAGGATTACTATGGATTACAATCAGCAATTGTGATGATATGCAGCTGAGTGCAACGAAAATGTTCAGATCAGCTTGACGTCTTGTCAGTTCTTCAGTAAAAGAAGAAGCTCATTGGTCACTTGACAAGAACACAAGAGCCTACCCTAGTGACAGAATGATTTTTTCAAGCAAGCCTGATCTGCATTTCTGTTTTTGAAGCCATTAACTCAGTCAGGAGTCCCAATGATGAAGTGATTAATGACCTTTTGCTGGCAGATGCTAATCCAAGCTTCATCTCTGTCTGCCTGTTCGGAGATTATGTTACTGAAGCTCACACCTGAAAATCACACCTGAAAAATCGGCCAGTGTGGTACCAGCTTAAGGATGGTTTGCGCTTGCTGAGTGCACATGTTTAGTGGAAGGAATTATGCAGATCAGGCAGTGGTGAAATTGCACCAACAAACTCGGTGCTGAGCGCAATATGCACAGTGCAATTCCGATCTTTCAGGCCGGTTCAACTATATAGTGGCAGACGCAGCAGACAAAAAGGATATGACGAACTTTACCGGGTCTGTACAGCATCACTCCAATACTGTGATCCAAACATCTGAATTATCTCTTTAACATGCCAAAAGTGCACTTAAGTACACCGCACATATATATACAGTATGCTATGTTAAACACTCTTCTCCGTCATTTGACCAATATTTGCCATGATTGATGGAAAATGTACACAAACAAAGTTTTTAATAAAATACAGTTTACTAGCACAATGTTATTTGCTCAGAGTTTTGTGAATGCAACACAATCTATAATAAGCCTAATTAACATAGAAAGGAGGCGTGTCTGTAGGAAAATAAAGAAAATGACTTAAATACCCAAGACGCTACACTGTTTCAGCACTGATTGCACCTGCTTAAACTAGATTGAACTTGTTTTGATATCAACATATTTGTAAGTGTGTCTAACAACTCTTCGGGGCCAACTTTCTTAGCGTGCATTCAAATAAATTGCTTGGACACTTGACATCAAACACACCAAGTCGAGTTTAAATTGATGGGTAAATTAGACTCAGTTACACACCTGTATGCCAGTGTTTCCACATCAAAGACCCCAATTTACAAACACGCTGGTCTGAAAACACTTTTCAAAACAAGATGCATGAGACTGAACTCAAAGCACTCCCTCTACCATCTATCCTCTTTACTGAGCAAGGCGTGTTTTGTTCAGGTGCAGTGACACATTTTGCTAATGAATATTTTGTTACAAATGGTTTGAAAATAAACCATCACGTAACAACTAATTCATTCTCATTTTCTTATTCCCTAGACAGCTGGAGAGCTTTTAAAATGAAGAGGACAAATAATGATCAGCACTGTGGACATGCATTTCTCTTTTTCTCTCTCTTCCCTGCACTTAACATCCGCTTCAATAATGATTAATGCTGGGCATGGTGGAACATCAATATATGTGGTAATCAGATGAGGATCACTTGAACTTTTCTCACCGGCTTTGCAATTCATAACGACAAGAGAGGGTCGGATATTTCATGACTGGTCACTGTGTAAACAGGTATTGATTAAAATGATCTAATCACATACAAACATATAACATCACATACACACATGCACAAAAATGACAGATATCATATATCTAAGTGCTTCGGATCTCAGCTAACAGCTCTATCGTCACGGCACATAGAATTCAGTCTGTCAGAAGCAAATACATTTAAGGCCATTCCCCACGGCATGATGCTCAGAAACCGATGGCTCACACTTCCTGAAGCCTGAACTACCTGACACCCAACTGCATCCTGCTATTTACACCTTTTAGTAACAACAAACAATGAAAAGTGTTTATACATCTTCTGTAATTAATGTAATTTCTGTAATCTCTACAAGGAAAACATATGATTTGTCATTTGAATTATGTACAGGAATTTAGATGCATGTAGATTTTTCTTCCATAGGGACTAGTACTACAGATTTAAAGTAATAGTTCACCCCAAAATGAAAATTCTTTCATCATTTACTTACCCCTCATGCCATTGCATGACTTTCTGTATGATTTCTGTCTACTGCAGCACACAAACAAAGGTTTTTAAGAAGAATATCTTAGCACTGTAGGTCTATACAATGCAAGTGAATGATGATCAGACTTTTAAAGCTTCAAAAAGCACCTAAGGGCAGCATAAAAGTAATCCATAAGACTGCAGTGTTTTAATCCATGTCTTCTGAAACGATCCAAATGTTTTTTGTTGAACAGACCAAAATACAAATCCTTTTTAACTATAAACAATTGACATTAGCTGTCTCCTTGGCGATCATGATTTCAAGCTTGATTACACTTCCTAGTGCCATCTAATGCTCTACACATGCATCAAGCACTAGGAAGTGTAATCCAGCTTGAAATCATGATCATGCCTAAAGACTGCAATATCAAGATTTACAGTAAAAAAGTTATTATATTTGGTCTATTACTCAAAACTGATTGGATTGCTTCAGAAGACTAATTAAACTCTGGAATCATATGGATTACTTTTATGCTGTCTTTAGGTGCTTTTTGGAGCTTCAAAGGTCTGATCACCATTCACTTGCATTGTATGGACCTACAGTGCTGAGATATTCTTTTTAAAACCCTTTGTTTGTGTTCTACAGTAGACAGAATGTCATACACACCTGGGATGACATTAGGGAAAGTAAATGATGAGGGAATTTACATTTTTGGGTGAACTCTTTCTTTAAAGGTAAAGCGCGTAATTTCTGTTTTCAAGCAGGTTTCCAGGACATGTCTTCAATTGGTTGCCCCAATCAGACAGTCCCACTAAAAACTCATGACAAAGGTTGAGCAAATGTTGCTATATTGAGCTAATCGTGATGCTAAAACAAAGAAAGTAGTGTTTTGATAGCACCATAAAGGCACTTCAGGAATATCAACCAATTAATGTCTTATGTTGGGAAAATGTTTAACTGCAAAAAAATTACACACATAACCTCTGTGACAGGGCGGAGGGCGGGGCCGGGTCGTGATTTTACACACCCGGCCCCATATCAGGCTAATCAAGCCTCCGAGAGGGATAAAGGCCAACTGCTGACGGTGGTGTAACAGAGAGAGAGAACGTTTAAGGGCAGCTGTCAGTCATATGTGTGTTTGTGTCTTTTGGTTTATTTCTTCATTAAACTATTATTTATATTGTCAAGCCAGTTCTCTAAAAGCTGCCCATAAATGTTCTCTCTCCACCATAAACTCTAATAAGCAAATTTATACAGAATATCTCATGGAATTATTTTATACATGAATAATGATCTGTGTTTATATTTAATTATTTAGTCAGACTGATTAACAATTATCTCAATGACAAAGCGAAGTGCCTAATTTACCTAAATGCAATTTACAGCAATATGGATGTAAGTAAGACATATTTTAAATACTGACCACTATGTAGCACAGTTTTTACCTTTTCCTCTATTGAGAACAAATAGTAGAACTTCTCCAGTACAGGAAAGTGATGGGCATTCATGTTGTGAATGAGTGATATATACAGAGAGAGAGAGAGAGAGAGAGAGAGAGAGAGATGGAAAGAGAGGCATTAGACTGGGGGCCTTAGCCACAATGAATGTAAGGTTAATCATACAATATAGAAGAGTGAAAAGAAGGTGATGAAACAGGGCAGGAAGTGGGGAGGGCTCTATTACACATTTATTTGAGTTGGAAACCATTTGTTTCTTAAACCTCATTTTCACGTGTCCTTTGAATTTCCTGTGACACAGTTTAATGAGACCAGTAAGAGTAAATGTAAAACTCTTGAATGATGCAAATTTTTACCAACATGCAACAGCACATACTATAGTAAGTAGAAATTTGGCAGACAATTTTAACCAAAGTGACTTTCAATAAACATATTTCAGTTAAACCTCCAGTAAAAACCAAAGATTTAACAATGGTGATAACTCGCACATTATTTACCTTATTAGGACATACAGTAGTACAGATGTCCGTCTAGTACTGCATATTCATGTAGAACTTCTTAAAAAAAAAATAACAGCGTAGACAGACTCAAACATGCGTTGTGAACAGCCCCTTACTCTGTCCTTAACCTTAACCTTCAAAAGCAGAGAATAACCTGGGTTGCATTATCCAATAACAATTGATCTTATCAGTTACGAGCAAATTTACGAACGTTCGTTATTATTACGTGCGTTTCCCAAAACTGCACTTAACACGAATGTGCGAGGATGTGCTTTAAGTGCTATAAGAGAGTCACTGTCCATGTGACAGTGCTGAAATGTGACCATATAGTGCTGCATGTCATTGTAACTTCATTATATTTGTGCATAACTTTACAAATTGTAATTTACCTAAAGCAAAAAAGAATTCATAAATATTCTACCCAATTATCTGCATATTTGCATATTGTTTTTACAATAACTTTGTGCAGAATGATCTTTTACACAATCTGCTTCCATATTCAGGTGTGCATTTGTCATATTTCATTTTCACATATTCCTCTTCCAGGATTAGTGAAGACAGTGGAGGCCCTGAATAATTAGAAGGAGTCCTTCTAATTACAAACATTCATTGAATATTATTCAGTGTTATCACGGAGAGCAAAATAAGGAGACGTTTGGAAGATGCGCTTTAGGGGCATATACCAATAAAGCAAAGGTCTGCTCTTTACTCCCAAAAGTGATAACGGTGACAGCAATGCTGCATGTGTGGTGCTACACAACTTGTCATGCTGGTGAGAGAGCCTTTGGGTGTCAGAGAGGAAGATGAGGTGAGGATAAAAGCATCTGCCAAATGAATAAATGTAAATGTAGGATGATGGAGCAAATATATACAGACAATTTTCATGCACGGTAGCAAGTTAATTACTTTTTCTTCTCTTTCTAATATTAATTTATACAGTTGTCTGCATCAATCGTGCCACAAATGTGTTGTTACCAACTTGTCAAACTAGTCTACACAAATAATTTTATTTTCTTACTAATTAATCTAGTCATCCATTTAGACTTTCTATTTTTATTTATTTCATTATAATATTAATTATTATTAGTAGTAGTATACTTGTCTGTTAAAATAAAAATAAATACAATTGTATAAAGTGTAATTTCACGATTGTCCTGCAGGTGTCTGCATAAATCTGTATCCTCACAATGCTCTTAGCAGTGTAGATTACTCCAGAGCACTCCTTAATCTACAAGCATTTTCAAGAACTACTTACTTTACTATGCTTTTTGGGAAATGGGCCACAAAACTAAGATGAATCGTAAGTTGGATTCTACAATCTACTTTTGGGAAACGAGGCCCTGATCATTTCAAAATATTTTGTTTTTTGCATTGTCGAATTTGTTGAATAAACTGATTTTAGGTTGTTATCAGCGTATTGGTTTACATGTAAATGCACTCATTAACTAGCCCAAAATCAGAAGTACAGGTTGATAAAAATTGTGTTGAAGCCACAATCCCAGCCCTAAGCCTCACCCAAAACCTAACCCTAAAAGGAATCAAGGACAAGAGCAACATGGATGTTGATCCAGGAACACAGTTACATTGAAAAATTATGGTCACCTTAGAGCTTACAACTTTTGATTGCAATGCCAGATCTTTATCCACCACACCACATCACTCTTGAGACTCACTTAAACAGTCAATGGAGTATGCAACATATGATGTAGTTGTGTTGCAGTTTAAGTGAGGCTGTTGGCATGATTGTGCTCTGCCTAATGGACTGAAGACAGTGTTTTGTAGGCTCCAGCAGCCCTGAGTCGAGACTGACTGATGAGGCTGTTTTCCATCCAGCCAGCTCTCCTGCTAAATGAACAGCATGCTCGCTCATTAGATTAGTGGCTAGAGAGGGGGTCGTATCACTCACTTTGTGCTCACACGCTCTGGCTCATTAGATCTACTGTCTCGGCTTCCCCTTGTCACCTGAATCAAGACATAAAACCTAAAATCAGGACTACGCATTTTGGTTTTCTTTTATTCTCCTTCATTATTTTTTCCTTCACCTTTCCACACAAACCTTTGTTTGCTGTGCAGGGGTTGTTGTCATTTCTACTTTGTTCTCATATCTTTGTCCTTAGATGTTTTTGGTACAATACCATGGAAAACAAAGGCCAATATTGCAGATATCGATACCGAATCTGAATATACCTCTACTGAATGAAATGCTTTTTGTGATTTGCCAAAAAGCCATAATTTTATCATATATAGTAAAGTGAAATATCAGATTTATTAACAACAACTACAGAAAATGATCAGTCTTAACTAATTTTAATTGAACTAAATTTATATAGAACTTCACACAAATCAATTCAAATAAATCTAATTTAGTTACATTTAGCTTCACCATTATTTATATAGAAGAAGTCCTGAGGTTCCCCTCTATTTTTGTCAATGTTCTATCCTCTATTTTATGAGTGCAGTGGGCGAGTTCTGTTTGTGACTGCTTGTGTCATTCAGCATTTCTGCTTGTGTTCAGATGAGTGGAAGGGCAACTAGTTCCTATCCTGCACAACTATTTTCTACCTCATCCTTAAATTCTCTCTCAACTTCTCTCCTAATCCCTCTTTCTGATGGTGTTGTCTCAAATTTTGACTTCATACCAGATCAACTCATTAGTGATGAATTGACGCTCTCTCGTTTTCATCGCTGTATTGTGCTAGAGGATTTCGATAGTCATGAAAAAGAGCTCAGCCGTAACACCGACTTACTGCCTGCAATATTTTATACCCACCCAACCTACACATTAAAAACATGCACATGCACGCACACTAGGTATGTGACTGTATTTGGTTATATGGTATATCACTGTAATTAACATTCATGACATTGTTATCGTGGGCACTTCAAAATACCGTAAATAATTCCAGATAACCTTTTGGACAAATTTTTCAATTTTCAGATTGCACAGTAGTTCTTATCCCATCAACGAATCAAGATCCACAACAATGCATGTACGCAGCACAAATGAAACATAAGCACTCTGATGTAAATGAACCATTGTGGAAGAGAAACATGGCCAAAGGAGGAATGCAGCCAACCCTTTATCCGCATTGTAATAATTGGGTTAAATCTTAAGATTTTGGGTTACATAAAAATGCAGAGGGATTGTTGAATGGAGATGTTTTCCATTTTTGTAAAATATGTGGGAGTAAAGTGGCAGAAAAACTGCCGTGGACATCATGTACGCTTACCTGCAGGACAATCATTCCATTAAATTCAGCAAGATTAAGGTAAGTTGCGACAGTTTGCTCGTTTTTGCAAACTGTTTTTGAAAACTGAGATACACTTAGAGACAACTAGCAAAGTGACGACTAAGACAACAAACTGTTGAACTGTTGTTGCTATTTGCAAATAATGTGTAGCTTGCTTTCAAGTGGCCGAATAGTAGTTCGCTATAACTCTGCAAGCTACAAAGTAACGTTTGCATCTTGTTGTAACAACTAAAATACTGTTGGAATCAGATAATACTAGGTTCTGTAATTAATAATGGCAACGTGGCTCAATTATGATTTCAATATTAATTTCAAGTTAGAACACCAAGCAATCATACGCTGACATATAGTGTGAGTGAAAATGCGGTTATTAAAGTTGTAGCTAGCGCCTAGCTATATACAGTATTAGCAACTGGCTTGCAATCCAAAAATAAAATTTAAAAAACTAATATATATAAATATATATATGCATACTATTGTTGTAGCCTAGTAGCTAGCTTGATAAAATGAGTCTAGCCTTACTTTAACATTAGCCTCAACAAGACAAGGTTTGTCCTGATCTGTAATGATCAGTGGCCCTGTGGCAGAATGACCATTTAAATATTAAGACGTCAACTTAATGTTATATTTGGCTCTGTATCTATGGTGTTGATGGTAGTTTATTAAATATTCAGGATTTTTTTTCAAAGTTCTTTGTTATCTGTTATTTAAAGGCTAGTTTGGTAATGAAAATTTAATTAAACTTGTTATTAAGAAAAACTCACCTCTACTTGTCTCATCTCTATACTATTCTACTTATCACACCTCTACTTGTCTCATCTCTATACTATTCTACTTATCACACCTCTACTTGTCTCATCTCTATACTATTCTACTTATCACACCTCTACTTGCCTCATCTCTATACTATTCTACTTATCACACCTCTACTTGCCTCATCTCTATACTATTCTACTTATCACACCTCTACTTGTCTCATCTCTATACTATTCTACTTATCACACCTCTACTTGTCTCATCTCTATACAATTCTACTTATCTTAGCTCTACTTGCCTCATCTCTATACTATTCTACTTATCTTACCTCTACTTGCCTCATCTCTATACTATTCTACTTATCTTACCTCTACTTGCCTCATCTCTATACTATTCTACTTATCACAACTCTACTTGCCTTATCTCTATACTATTCTACTTATCTTACCTCTACTTGTCTCATCTCTATACTATTCTACTTATCACACCTCTACTTGTCTCATCTCTATACTATTCTACTTATCACACCTCTACTTGTCTCATCTCTATACTATTCTACTTATCACACCTCTACTTGCCTCATCTCTATACTATTCTACTTATCACACCTCTACTTGCCTCATCTCTATACTATTCTACTTATCACACCTCTACTTGTCTCATCTCTATACTATTCTACTTATCACACCTCTACTTGTCTCATCTCTATACAATTCTACTTATCTTAGCTCTACTTGCCTCATCTCTATACTATTCTACTTATCTTACCTCTACTTGCCTCATCTCTATACTATTCTACTTATCTTACCTCTACTTGCCTCATCTCTATACTATTCTACTTATCACAACTCTACTTGCCTCATCTCTATACTATTCTACTTATCTTACCTCTACTTGTCTCATCTCTATACTATTCTACTTATCACACCTCTACTTGTCTCATCTCTATACTATTCTACTTATCACACCTCTACTTGTCTCATCTCTATACTATTCTACTTATCACACCTCTACTTGCCTCATCTCTATACTATTCTACTTATCACACCTCTACTTGCCTCATCTCTATACTATTCTACTTATCACACCTCTACTTGTCTCATCTCTATACTATTCTACTTATCACACCTCTACTTGTCTCATCTCTATACAATTCTACTTATCTTAGCTCTACTTGCCTCATCTCTATACTGTTCTACTTATCTTACCTCTACTTGCCTCATCTCTATACTATTCTACTTATCTTACCTCTACTTGCCTCATCTCTATACTATTCTACTTATCACAACTCTACTTGCCTCATCTCTATACTATTCTACTTATCTTACCTCTACTTGTCTCATCTCTATACTATTCTACTTATCACACCTCTACTTGTCTCATCTCTATTCAATTCTACTTATCACACCTCTACTTGTCTCATCTCTACTATACTACTTATCTTACCTCTTCTTGCCTCATCTCTATACTATCCTACTTATCACACCTCTACTTGTCTCATCTCTATACTATTCTACTTATCACACCTCTACTTGTCTCATCTCTATACAATTCTACTTATCACACCTCTACTTGTCTCATCCCTATACAATTCTACTTATCATACCTCTACTTGTCTCATCTCTATACTATTCTACTTATCACACCTCTACTTGTCTCATCTCTATACTATTCTACTTATCACACCTCTACTTGTCTCATCTCTATTCAATTCTACTTATCACACCTCCACTTGTCTCATCTCTATACTATTCTACTTATCTTACCTCTACTTGCCTCATCTCTGTACTATTCTACTTATCACACCTCTACTTGTCTCATCTCTATACTATTCTACTTATCACACCTCTACTTGTCTCATCTCTATACAATTCTACTTATCACACCTCTACTTGTCTCATCACTATACAATTGTACTTATCACACCTCTACTTGTTTCATCTCTATACAATTCTACTTATCACACCTCTACTTGTCTCATCTCTATTCAATTCTACTTATCACACCTCTACATGTCTCATCTCTATACTATTCTACTTATCTTACCTCTACTTGCCTCATCTCTATACTATTCTACTTATCTTACCTCTACTTGTCTCATCTCTATACTATTCTACTTATCACACCTCTACTTGCCTCATCTCTATACTATTCTACTTATCACACCTCTACTTGTCTCATCTCTATACTATTCTACTTATCACACCTCTACTTGTCTCATCTCTATTCAGTTCTACTTATCACACCTCTACTTGTCTCATCTCTATACTATACTACTTATCTTACCTCTACTTGCCTCATCTCTATACTATTCTACTTATCACACCTCTACTTGTCTCATCTCTATACTATTCTACTTATCACACCTCTACTTGCCTCATCTCTATACTATTCTACTTATCTGACCTCTACTTGCCTCATCTCTATACTATTCTACTTATCACACCTCTACTTGCCTCATCTCTATACTATTCTACTTATCACACCTCTACTTGTCTCATCTCTATACTATTCTACTTATCACACCTCTACTTGTCTCATCTCTATACTATTCTACTTATCACACCTCTACTTGTCTCATCTCTATACTATTCTACTTATCACACCTCTACTTGTCTCATCTCTATACTATTCTACTTATCACACCTCTACTTGTCTCATCTCTATACTATTCTACTTATCACACCTCTACTTGTCTCATCTCTATACTATTCTACTTATCACACCTCTACTTGTCTCATCTCTATACTATTCTACTTATCACACCTCTACTTGTCTCATCTCTATACTATTCTACTTATCTTACCTCTACTTGCCTCATCTCTATACTATTCTACTTATCACACCTCTACTTGTCTCATCTCTATACTATTCTACTTATCTTACCTCTACTTGCCTCATCTCTATACTATTCTACTTATCTTACCTCTACTTGCCTCATCTCTATACTATTCTACTTATCACACCTCTACTTGTCTCATCTCTATACATTCTACTTATCTTACCTCTACTTGCCTCATCTCTATACTATTCTACTTATCACACCTCTACTTGTCTCATCTCTATACAATTCTACTTATCATACCTCTACTTGTCTCATCTCTATACTATTCTACTTATCACACCTCTACTTGTCTCATCTCTATACAATTCTACTTATCACACCTCTACTTGTCTCATCTCTATACAATTCTACTTATCTTAGCTCTACTTGCCTCATCTCTATACTATTCTACTTATCACACCTCTACTTGTCTCATCTCTATACTATTCTACTAATCTTACCTCTACTTGCCTCATCTCTATACTATTCTACTTATCTTACCTCTACTTGCCTCATCTCTATACTATTCTACTTATCTTACCTCTACTTGCCTCATCTCTATACAATTCTACTTATCACACCTCTACTTGTCTCATCTCTATACAATTCTACTTATCTTAGCTCTACTTGCCTCATCTCTATACTATTCTACTTATCACACCTCTACTTGTCTCATCTCTATACTATTCTACTTATCTTACCTCTACTTGCCTCATCTCTATACTATTCTACTTATCTTACCTCTACTTGCCTCATCTCTATACTATTCTACTTATCACACCTCTACTTGCCTCATCTCTATACTATTCTACTTATCACACCTCTACTTGTCTCATCTCTATACTATTCTACTTATCACACCTCTACTTGTCTCATCTCTATTCAATTCTACTTATCACACCTCTACTTGTCTCATCTCTATACTATTCTACTTATCTTACCTCTACTTGCCTCATCTCTATACTATTCTACTTATCTTACCTCTACTTGCCTCATCTCTATACTATTCTACTTATCACACCTCTACTTGTCTCATCTCTATTCAATTCTACTTATCACACCTCTACTTGTCTCATCTCTATACTATTCTACTTATCACACCTCTACTTGTCTCATCTCTATACAATTCTACTTATCACACCTCTACTTGTCTCATCTCTATACTATTCTACTTATCTTAGCTCTACTTGCCTCATCTCTATACTATTCTACTTATCACACCTCTACTTGTCTCATTTCTATACTATTCTACTTATTTTACCTCTACTTGCCTCATCTCTATACTATTCTACTTATCTTACCTCTACTTGCCTCATCTCTATACTATTCTACTTATCACACCTCTACTTGCCTCATCTCTATACTATTCTACTTATCACACCTCTACTTGTCTCATCTCTATACTATTCTACTTATCACACCTTTACTTGTCTCATCTCTATTCAATTCTACTTATCACACCTCTACTTGTCTCATCTCTATACTATTCTACTTATCTTACCTCTACTTGCCTCATCTCTGTACTATTCTACTTATCACACCTCTACTTGTCTCATCTCTATACTATTCTACTTATCACACCTCTACTTGCTCTTGTCTCATCTCTATACTAATTCTACTTATCTTACCTCTACTTGCCTCATCTCTATACTATTCTACTTATCTTACCTCTACTTGCCTCATCTCTATACTATTCTACTTATCACACCTCTACTTGCCTCATCTCTATACTATTCTACTTATCACACTCTACTTGCCTCATCTCTATACTATTCTACTTATCACACCTCTACTTGTCTCATCCCTATACAATTCTACTTATCATACCTCTACTTGTCTCATCTCTATACTATTCTACTTATCACACCTCTACTTGTCTCATCTCTATACTATTCTACTTATCACACCTCTACTTGTCTCATCTCTATTCAATTCTACTTATCACACCTCCACTTGTCTCATCTCTATACTATTCTACTTATCTTACCTCTACTTGCCTCATCTCTGTACTATTCTACTTATCACACCTCTACTTGTCTCATCTCTATACTATTCTACTTATCACACCTCTACTTGTCTCATCTCTATACAATTCTACTTATCACACCTCTACTTGTCTCATCACTATACAATTCTACTTATCACACCTCTACTTGTTTCATCTCTATACAATTCTACTTATCACACCTCTACTTGTCTCATCTCTATTCAATTCTACTTATCACACCTCTACATGTTTCATCTCTATACTATTCTACTTATCTTACCTCTACTTGCCTCATCTCTATACTATTCTACTTATCTTACCTCTACTTGTCTCATCTCTATACTATTCTACTTATCACACCTCTACTTGCCTCATCTCTATACTATTCTACTTATCACACCTCTACTTGTCTCATCTCTATACTATTCTACTTATCACACCTCTACTTGTCTCATCTCTATTCAGTTCTACTTATCACACCTCTACTTGTCTCATCTCTATACTATACTACTTATCTTACCTCTTCTTGCCTCATCTCTATACTATTCTACTTATCACACCTCTACTTGTCTCATCTCTATACTATTCTACTTATCACACCTCTACTTGCCTCATCTCTATACTATTCTACTTATCTTACCTCTACTTGTCTCATCTCTATACTATTCTACTTATCACACCTCTACTTGCCTCATCTCTATACTATTCTACTTATCACACCTCTACTTGTCTCATCTCTATACTATTCTACTTATCACACCTCTACTTGTCTCATCTCTATTCAGTTCTACTTATCACACCTCTACTTGTCTCATCTCTATACTATACTACTTATCTTACCTCTTCTTGCCTCATCTCTATACTATTCTACTTATCACACCTCTACTTGTCTCATCTCTATACTATTCTACTTATCACACCTCTACTTGTCTCATCTCTATACAATTCTACTTATCACACCTCTACTTGTCTCATCTCTATACAATTCTACTTATCATACCTCTACTTGTCTCATCTCTATACTATTCTACTTATCACACCTCTACTTGTCTCATCTCTATACAATTCTACTTATCACACCTCTACTTGTCTCATCTCTATTCAATTCTACTTATCACACCTCCACTTGTCTCATCTCTATACTATTCTACTTATCTTACCTCTACTTGCCTCATCTCTATACTATTCTACTTATCACACCTCTACTTGTCTCATCTATATACTATTCTACTTATCTTACCTCTACTTGCCTCATCTCTATACTATTCTACTTATCACACCTCTACTTGTCTCATTTCTATACTATTCTACTTATCTTACCTCTACTTGCCTCATCTCTATACTATTCTACTTATCTTACCTCTACTTGCCTCATCTCTATACTATTCTACTTATCACACCTCTACTTGTCTCATCTCTATACAATTCTACTTATCTTACCTCTACTTGCCTCATCTCTATACTATTCTACTTATCACACCTCTACTTGTCTCATCTCTATACTATTCTACTTATCATACCTCTACTTGTCTCATCTCTATACTATTCTACTTATCACACCTCTACTTGTCTCATCTCTATACAATTCTACTTATCACACCTCTACTTGTCTCATCTCTATACAATTCTACTTATCTTAGCTCTACTTGCCTCATCTCTATACTATTCTACTTATCACACCTCTACTTGTCTCATCTATATACTATTCTACTAATCTTACCTCTACTTGCCTCATCTCTATACTATTCTACTTATCTTACCTCTACTTGCCTCATCTCTATACTATTCTACTTATCTTACCTCTACTTGCCTCATCTCTATACAATTCTACTTATCACACCTCTACTTGTCTCATCTCTATACAATTCTACTTATCTTAGCTCTACTTGCCTCATCTCTATACTATTCTACTTATCACACCTCTACTTGTCTCATCTCTATACTATTCTACTAATCTTACCTCTACTTGCCTCATCTCTATACTATTCTACTTATCTTACCTCTACTTGCCTCATCTCTATACTATTGTACTTATCACACCTCTACTTGCCTCATCTCTATACAATTCTACTTATTACACCTCTACTTGTCTCATCTCTATACTATTCTACTTATCACACCTCTACTTGTCTCATCTCTATTCAATTCTACTTATCACACCTCTACTTGTCTCATCTCTATACTATTCTACTTATCTTACCTCTACTTGCCTCATCTCTATACTATTCTACTTATCTTACCTCTACTTGCCTCATCTCTATACTATTCTACTTATCACACCTCTACTTGTCTCATATCTATTCAATTCTACTTATCACACCTCTACTTGTCTCATCTCTATACTATACTTCTTATCTTACCTCTTCTTGCCTCATCTCTATACTATTCTACTTATCACACCTCTACTTGTCTCATTTCTATACTATTCTACTTATCTTACCTCTACTTGCCTCATCTCTATACTATTCTACTTATCTTACCTCTACTTGCCTCATCTCTATACTATTCTACTTATCACACCTCTACTTGCCTCATCTCTATACTATTCTACTTATCACACCTCTGCTTGTCTCATCTCTATACTATTCTACTTATCACACCTTTACTTGTCTCATCTCTATACTATTCTACTTATCACACCTTTACTTGTCTCATCTCTATACTATTCTACTTATCACACCTCTACTTGTCTCATCTCTATACAATTCTACTTATCACACCTCTACTTGTCTCATCTCTATTCAATTCTACTTATCACACCTCCACTTGTCTCATCTCTATACTATTCTACTTATCTTACCTCTACTTGCCTCATCTCTATACTATTCTACTTATCACACCTCTACTTGTCTCATCTATATACTATTCTACTTATCTCACCTCTACTTGCCTCATCTCTATACTATTCTACTTATCACACCTCTACTTGTCTCATTTCTATACTATTCTACTCATCACACCTCTACTTGTCTCATCTCTATACTATTCTACTTATCTTACCTCTACTTGTCTCATCTCTATACTATTCTACTTATCACACCTCTACTTGTCTCATATCTATACTATTCTACTTGTCTCATCTCTACTCATCTTTACAAAACTTGTCTCTTAACATTGGGCCCTGCCCGATGTCAGACAGGTGGGGGTGTCAACGAGTGGACCGTGCGTGACACGGGCGGGTTAGGCCATTGTGCACCATCTCCACTATGTGAACTTGGTCGATTTGGGGTGGCAAGTGGGGTGGTAAAGCAAATTTTTGGGTGGCAGCTGTCACCCCGTGCCACCCTTCTAGCCACGCCCCTGATCATCTCTACATTACTCTACTTATCTTGTCATGTCTCAACTCTACTCATCTATACTCATATCCACCCTTCTATACTCATCTCATCTCTCATTTTGTTTAATCTCTTCTTTTTGGAAGGTTTGAGACAAATTTTAAAGTGGAGAATGAAAGAAACATCTGTCAAAGCCAAAGAGTGTCTGAGGCGTAGATGAACACGGCTCATAAACTGCATAACAAAGAGCTGTGATGACTCAAACATATACTGCAGGAAAAGCTAGAGGCAGAGATGAACACTTGTTTATGTGTGTGTTAGGCATGTGACAGTATCAAATTTTCACATCATGATTGCTGAAGCTTTTATCAAGTTATACTGTATTATCACAGTATTGATTTACATTACAAAAACGGGTTGAACGATAAACAAACTTTTATCAAATTAAAATAGTATAGAGATGAGACAAGTAGAGATATGATGAGATGAGGCGAGCAGAGATGTTTTATAATGTATACATGCTATGAATTCAAAATCAGGTGCATATTTCCACATCTTTACCACAAGTGAGTTTTCATTAAACTTCAATGAGCAAGCGAGAGCGCATATCTGCTTCAAACCAATCACAACGGAGAAAGGGAGCAAAATAATTTTGATTAAACTCATGCAACATCATACCGCACTTTCAGTTTCAGCTAAATCAATTGTGTAGCTTTCATAGATATCACACTGATGTCTCGGAGGTCCAATTGTGCAAGTTTTAAAAGTGTTTCAGATGATTTCTCCTCATCATGTCAGGACATGTATTACAATAAGCAAAGATGCTATTTTCAGAGCTAGAGTGAATTTGATGATTGTGCTGTATTAAACTGCATATAATGAAATATAATTCAATATTTGATAGTACTCCTGATAATGCCAAATGTCTGATTTCACCAGTAAATTTATACCATGGCAAACATAATATTACTGGATAAGCATCCACATAATTTGAAGTAATAGTTTAGAACATGTAATTATAACAATACTATTTTGAAACCTACAATATTCATTTAAAATACTTAAAATTGATGTAATCAGTGATGTGTTCAAGCATATCTAACATAACTATGTATTTAAAGTAATTTTATATATTTAAAGTTTTTTGTTAAGTTGTTCAAGTAAAGAAAAGGAACTGTTTGGCACATATCCTGAAAGTAATAATAATA
This sequence comes from Xyrauchen texanus, assembly GCF_025860055.1. Lineage (NCBI taxonomy): Eukaryota > Metazoa > Chordata > Actinopteri > Cypriniformes > Catostomidae > Xyrauchen > Xyrauchen texanus. The sequence continues at coordinate 25,527,654 of NC_068313.1, read as the reverse complement.
AAAATCATACTTAACTTTTTATGACTCTGGCTTTGTTCAAAGTCTTGTGAGAGTATAAAATCGTGAATTCAATACTGTAAATCAAGCCAAATCCTTATGGCCTTTATCATTTATTTAAAAAAAAAAATCTATTTAATAAAGTACAGGAAATAAAATTTCTGTATTTATCTGATTCATTGATTATTCAAAGGAATAATCGAAGATGAATCGATTATCAAAATAATTAGTTGCAGCCCTAGAGTAGAGAAGTGTAGAGACGATTAGAGATGAGATGAGGCAAGTAAAGAGACAAGATGAGATGAGACGAGCAGAGATGAGATAAGTCGAGTAGAGTATTGTAGAGTAGAGACCAGAAGACACAAGTAGAGATGAGTGAGATCAGCTGAGTAGAGACGAGACAAGTAGTGTAGAGATGCAACGAGTAGAGACAAGATGAAATAAGGCAAGCAGAAATGAGATGAGTGGAGATTATAAGACACCAGTAGAGGCAAGAAAGGTGATATGAGATGATTACATTATTGTAGTAATAAGATAAAGAGTAAAGATAAATGAAACAAGTGAGCTAAGACAAAATGAGACTAGCAGAGATGAGATGAGCAGAGTAGTGAAGAGATGAGACAAGTAGAGACAAGATGAGATGATCAGAGATGAGAAAGGATGAGAATAGGAGAGAAGAGAAAATGAGTAGAGTTAAAAAGAAATGAAATAAATACAGTAGTGTAGAGATGAAACGAGACAAGTGGAGTATAGTAGTATGGTGATGTAGCTATGGCCAAGCGATGTCTGTGGAGAATGAGGCCAGGAGAGGAAGAACGGTAAGGATAGACACCTGTGGGAAATTATCTCTAACAGCTGTTTTGTGTTACAGTAGACTAGTTTCATCCACCTTTCATGCTATTTTGTTATCAACAAAGTGAAAATGCGACATTTGCCGCATAAGTCGCATACGTTTTGGTTTAGCGCTAAATATATCTGCCCTGAAGCCGTTTCCATTCAGAAATGTGTGTTTATCGCTAATTCGCCTCCCAAATATCCCAATTTCTTTCTTCTGAAGTTTGGGTAAAATGGGGAGAGTATTGAGACAATTAATTTAAATTAGCCAGTTTACTATCATTTTAATTAACAAATAGAAGCAATCAGAAGAGGAGGAATTGCAATCAAAAGGGAGCAGTTGCCCTTCTGATATGACTGTAATATTGGTCCTGATGTTGCGCATATCACAGTTTGGCACCGGTTCTGACCCGAAAGCGGATCGTCATGGCCCTGTTCAAGCTGGCAACCTGCCGGCAAAAGTAGTGTGTGAAACTTTCTGTCTCAGTATAAGGACCATCAGTCGATGTGTATATGTTGTGTGCACAGCTATTAAAGAAAAAAAAAATATGCTGTGTTATATCAGGTTTAACATATGATACATTCCTGATATTCAATATTTTGAACAATCATCTAATCAAAAGCATCACCATCACAACTGCATTATGTCCCAAATATTTCTCCAGCAACTTTTAACAAACAACTGAACTTGATTATCATCTGAAATATATTTTAGATTCATAATGCAAATGTACATTTTCTGAAGATGCAGTAAAAGTGATCCGAGGTAAAGATGGTTGGATTTAAAGTATTTAAATGTTTTAAAATGTTCAAAAGCTCATTTCCTGAAAGTGAACTCAGCATTGGACAAATAGTTCTGAAAGTTTATAGTCTTGCAGAACATTCTGAGAATGTCATTCAGCTGACTGTTTTTGTCTACAGAACAGGGTAAAGCTAATTTAAGTTTGTGTACAGAAAAGGCACATATAGGTAAAAAAAATAAAATAATTTGTAATTAGTTTTATTTAATACAGAGAATTTTGCTGGCATTTTTTCAAAAGTAAAACTAAACAATAATTTAATAGAATTGGGCTGTAAGTGTTCCAAAAAAAAAAAAAAGCACTGATGCTTTTCTCCTAGTATTTTGTATTTATTTTTAATCAATCCATCAATCCAGATCAAGCCATAATCACGTACAATAAATTGGCTTTCAATACTGTCATCATAATTAACACAGGCTAACACGATTGGGGCAAAATCTGTCATGTGACACTACATTTTTTGCGTTAATGGCAATTTTATAGACAAAAAGTGTTTCCAAACCAGTTTTTCGCGACATCTGATGATACGACATAGAGATTATGCACTTGAGTTAAACGGAAAAATATAATCTCAACAGTTGTGACATTTTAGCGATAGTGTGCATTTCCATCACCTTTATTTTGATGTGCTAAATTGTTTTTAGCAAAAAATCCTTGGATGAAAAGTTAGTGAGAGCTAGAGAGGGATAAGAGGGCAGTCCAGACCCCCGGAGGGGAGAGAGAGACACACGCAGCAGTTTTGATGTGTGCACTCAGTTGCTTTCTACTGAAAAGCAAACAGTGTGAGGATACTGAAAAGTATTAAAAATAAAGATTTACTTTATATTGTTTGCCCGGCTCTCACTACTTCACAACAGAGCAAGAGACTTGTCACACGTAGAGAAAAGAAGAATCGAGTAGGGACAAGCAGTGATGAAGAGAGTATAGTGTAGAGATGAGATGAGATGTGTAGAGATTAAATGAGACAAGTAGATACAAGATGAGAAGAGTAAAGAAGAGATAAGTAGAGATGACGTGAGTAGAATCGAGATCATAACTCACACACCTTAAGCGAATAAAACGAGGGCAGGTGCTTAACACCCCCTGAGAGGGAATGGGGGGGTGAGGTGTGGAGCGTGGATGCCGCAAACTAATGAGGGCCCGCTGGGGGGAGAAAAAGGGAGTGACTTGTGAGAAAATGAGCGATGGGAAAGGATTGGATGAAAATCACATCTCCTGCACATCGCAGGATCTAGAAAAGTAAAAAGATGTCATTATGCTGATGTAACTATTGAACTGGGCAGTGTGACTTACTTGCATGATTCACTTAGCACTCAAATGCATGTGCATACAAGTAATCAAACTAAAATAACAATCAACAGCAGCTCTTGCTACCGGTTGCACAATGTGCAGTTGTTGGGCAGAAAGTTCTGTAATTCTACACTCAAGATCATATATCATTTTTCCTGCTAAAACCACAATGATGACTGTTCAAAACCAGAAATGTAGCTGTGTGCATTAAAATAGCCTGAAAGTAATTCTGTTATCACGGTGTTTTCACATGGCATCCGGCATGTTTACAGTCTCTAAAATTGTATCTCTATGTGAGGCTCTTTATGAATTATGATCTCCTTCTGTTTACCAAATCCCACACAGCCTGTGTAAAATGACTCGTGTTCATCATCCACATTCTTAATTTATTTCTAAAATTGAGCCATCACACTTAAAATGTCCCCCTGGTAGCCACAAACAGTTGCATACACTAAGGGAACGAGTCACTTACTCACACACACACACACAAGCCAACAACAATTTAACTATTCATATACAGTCTGCAAGTCTTATTGTCATATTGTTGTCATTTTGGGCTGCAGGAAGAGTCTTGTGAATTTAAAACTACAGATCCTGACACAAATTCCTAGTTACGACATTCGGCTCTGGATCAAATCCTAAAACAGTGTATGATGACATCCAGTACTGCAAACATGAACAACTACAAACACACCCTTTAAACTGCAGTCTAATCTTGCATACACATACATCTGCTAAGACACTCAGCAACAGTTATGTGATGTCTCACTCAAACCCACACTCACAGTTTTACACTGAAGTGACAAACATAGGCTTTACTCGCCCAAATCCATCATGCTCTTGAATAACCATTTGCTTACCTTGAATCTGCCATTAGTGGCTTGCAAAACTGAGTAAACACAGCAGTGCAGCATGAAACGACTGGTTCAACACGAGTGAAAAGAGAGTGTGTGTGTGTGTGTGAGTGAGTGAGTGAGAGAGAGAGAGAGAGAGAGAGAGAGAGAGAGAGAGAGAGAGAGTATGTAAGAATGCAGGTAGTAGTTGTAGTAGTTGCTATGGCAGTGACTATGCTCTGTCTCTATGATGGCTTTGTGAGGGGGTGCAGATAATTCCTCAGCCATAAAACCAACTACAGCAAAAGCCTTCCTTACACAAGGTGTATGACACATATGCATAGACAGACACATGCACAATGCTAGCAAACCATAGTGGGTTAGTTCACCCAAAATTTAAATTCTGTTATCATATAGGCCTACTCACCTTCATGTTGTTCCTAACCCATACACCTTTCTTAAACACCAACAATAAAAGTGAAAAAAGCACGAGGTTGTCAATCCCTAACATTCAGCCCAACATCTCCTTTCATTTTCCATGGAAGAAAGAAAGTCTGATTGATTTGTAATAATCTGAGGGTTAGTAAACAAAGACAGAATTTTCCTTTTTGGGTGATCTATCACTTTAAATATCCAATGAAGTCCAATAGAGCATACCATAGACTTCAATAACATATAAGGAAATAAACTGTGCAGAGCCCAAGTTCTTCTAGTTAGCTCTGGAATACAGTGAGAACACGGGTCAGTTGAAAGGTTCCACTTTTCAGATTTTCATGATGCACACCATTTTTTTCTTCACATGTAGACACATGTGCCTCACTGGCCATTATGACTTCAAGTGGTCAATGCAGCCAGCCACCGCTGTGGTCCAATCATAATCAATGTCCACAAACACACACTCACCCCACACATAGCAGAGGAATATCAATATTCTGAATTTAGGAACAGGAAATCGTATCAAGAGGTACAAGTTGCACAATTGTCTAGTTTTGTGGATATGTCACATTTGATAATTAGATAAAATCAACCCTACCGTGGTCTTCAGTCATGCACACGTTTATTTTTCTATCATGTTGGAAATGTCCCATTGACTTTGCTTTTACACTGAGCTATTGATCAAATAGACTTTAATTACAACTTTTTCACAACAATTTAACAACATTTTGTTTTTATTAAGCCGTATTAAGACATTCCCTACAATGAAGGCAATACCTGACACATTTACGCACACAGAAAAACTCCCTGTGCTCAAGGCCCCAAGTTGTGGTTAATGCAATCTTCCACTCAAAGTGCCTGTTGAACATTGCCTGGTTCAATCATTTGTCTGTTTGTTTAGAGCCGTTGTCTCCATCTCCTTCAATCTCTTGGCAGTTTAGTGTTTTGAGAGCCATTGCGCCTTCTAATTGGTGCACTTTCTGGGGTTGCCTTGGTAACCCTCTTTGGAAATGTTCTTAGGAGTTCTGCCAGAAGGTTTGGTTGCCTGAACATATGTATATATAGCAATAATCCGAAAACAACAGCAATTCAAACGTGCTTTCTCATTTTATAACTAGACTTGATGGGAAATAGAAATGAGTGCATGTCACCGCAACACTTGATAACCAGCTGGAAATGTGACTTCACTCAGCAAATAAAATCCATTGTAGTTTCAATCACATATATAACGGCCATATATGCATTTCTTCCAACCTCAATTTATTTTTATGTTCTTTATAGTCAAATAAAAGAGCACATAATGATAAATAAATTATTTAAAAGAGGCATAATATGTGCTGTTTCAAGGGTCATTCTGAAAGAAATCCCAGTGTACGTTTATTCTGACATAGATCTGGCAATGGTAATAACAGCCCTGTGATGCAATCCTCAGTATAAAACATCTGCTGAGATTTTTAAGTGTTCAACCAGTTGAGGCCATGGGAGCTGAGGAGCTGTCAGATTCAGTATCGATATTGTCTCGTAATAATTGTACAGGATGGTAAAATCGTAAGATATCCCAGGACTTGGCTCATATGAAAGGGTACAACTTTTATTCCCATAGAGACCAATCAACAACTTAACAACAAATAGAATTTAAAATCGATTCAATACAAACAAGTCATTTTAGCTAGCTTCCTATCCAACACTTTATTTTAGGTTTAGGGTTTGGGTAAGGGGTCAGACTTTATGGTTAGGTTAAAGTTTAGCTTTGGTGTTGGGTTAAACTAAGGGAAAAAACTGTAATAAATCATTTGTTTATTTGTATCTTTGGGAGTAAATGTCATACATTTTTGTTCAAGCCAAATTGTACGATTTTGTGTATATGGGACTGTGGCACAGCTAAAGCTGATCACAATTTCGATCACAGATTGCAGCTGACAGATGACCCACTCAGGCGGAATTAGAAAATGACCAGTCTGCGTAATTTATCGAAATACCGCAAATGTACATATCATGAGGGTTTGCGATAACGGCATGATTTTTTTAATACGTTGAAAAGTAACGTTTATGGCAACGCAGATAGAACTGAACAGGTGCACGATTGTCACTTGGTGTGTGCATGCAGTGTGCATATGAGCACAGAGAAGACACATTTGATTTCAGTAAGTCATACTGTATCTTTCAATATACCCTCTGATGTTCATTCGTGTTTCTTTTTGTGCCCTAAGACAGCACGCTGTGCCCCACTCCATTTGAATCTCAGTCTGTCACACACAGCATTAAAGAGTATCAAAACAACATTTGTGCAAATAATAATGAGACCAAAAGCCAGCTTGAAATACAAACGTGGCTTGTTTAATTGCCGCTTTGCATGGACATATCAAAGGATGGGTTTCAATGAATGGATTGTCCAGGGAAATGATTCCTCTCAGTGTTGCCACAGCGTCGATTGATGAGAACAGCAACTTTAAATTAATGCGAATAATTTCTACAGCAAGCGCTTCTGGGCATACATTTTCAAAATAAAATTCCCACATTGAATAAACGAATTATGAAATAAACACGAACATGAATTACAGTGTAAAAATTTAATATTTCATAACACAGACTATTTTAGGATATCCCATAATATGGTGAACAACATTGTGTGTGCTTTTTAAAAATTAAATACAAATATTTAAATATGAATTTTAATATCTGCAACATAACTAATGGTAAAACTGTATATATTATACACAGTCTAAATGCAATTTGGAACAAAAGAGAAGTATTTTTGTGATCACTAGGATAGATGGTATTTTGTTTTTTAATTTGGGCAGTGGGGGGCATTTATGCATTTGGCAGACGCTTTTATCCAAAGCTTATTACAGGAATAATCCCCCCGGAGCAACCCGGAGTGAAGTGCCTTGCTCAAGGACACAATGGTGGTGGCTGTGGGGCTCGAACCTGCGACCTTCTGATTACCAGATTACCAGTTATGTGCTTAGACCACTACACCACCACCATGTTCCATGCACTCCGTTGACGTCATCATAGGAATACCGTATCGCACATCGAATATCGCATTATCCAACAAATTATCAAATATCGCATTTTGCCTCCATATTGTGCAGCCCTAGTAATTACTGTTATTCCCCTGGCATGACACAGCTGTCTGCTCCCATGCTGTTTTTGCTGACAAACAACCATTAGCTTCTGATGTCTAATGTGGCCAGGGACTGATGCTGTGCCACATGCCTTGACACAAAGACCTTTTCAATGATGATGATGAGAACATTTTATCAAAACTAAATAACTCAACAAAATCATAGAGTAGGGAGTCAGCATAAGTGAACATTTTCTAATGGGGCCAACTGGGGACATCCATCTGTCTGTCAAACTTCGACTGGTTCACCAAAGTGGAAGGGACAAAGGACATATAATGAGCTGAGCAATAATCATCCACGGACACATACGTAGCTGAACACCAACTGATCCATTCTAATGCATGCACATTGTAAATGAGTAAGCAATATTCAAATCTCTAGATTAACACCTATAGAATTAGGGCAATGTTAGTGTGAAATTTCCTCAATGTTAGAGCAACAGGCAGAGACTATTTAGCAGAGATGGGCCACTTCTATTAAAATGAATGAGAGAAATTGGGAAGCCCAACGGTCAATGGATGTAGAAAAGGAAGTCCCGCTTTACAGGTAAGAGATCCAATCACCTTTTAGATAGAGGTGCCTTTAATTATTTTGATAATATTGGAATCATAAATTGTGATTTTGTTTTTACCTCATATTACACTAAAACACAATACAGCTTGTATAACTAATGCACAGTCAATGTCTGTAACTAAAAGGCGATTGGCACTTTTACCTGTAAGGCAGGACTTCCTTTCTACATCCATTGCCCGTGGGGTGCTAGAGCTTCTTGGTTGGGCATTCCAATTTCTCCCATTAATTTAAGTAAAAATGGCCGTCTCTGCTAATATTCTCTGAAAAACACATGTGTGACGCTACTCTGCGGAGGCCATTTATTAACCAGATGTGTGAGGGTACGTATGAAAGGGTTAAACCATAAAATGTGGTATGGATTACTCTTATGATAGCCTGTCAATCAACACTAGAACGCGCATGTGCATTAGCTATACAAACCAGGAGATTTTAGTTTTTTTAACACAATCTGAGGGAAAGAAACACAATTCATGATACTGTTGTTGTCAGATTTTACTGTTTATATCAAATATGTTATTTGATCGTAATCTTGACCAACCATTTTGGAGATTTCGGTCTTTCCTAATACAAGTAGATAAGAGCTGCGCTTGTATGCCGCATGTTACTTAAAAAAATAGCTGCCGGCCTTCCCAAGGGCGTTGCAAAGATGGCTGCCGAGTGAACTGCCTTGCTAAAAGACATTGGCAAAAGGTTGTGTTAGCGATTGCAGGGTCAAGATCGGTCTAAAATGCTAAATGTATCACTTGTGTGAAGTTTAAACGAGACATCCATTACTAAAATGAAACAACAAACATTTCAGCTGACAGCAGGCCTACAAAAAATATAGTTAGGGGATGAAACCCACCTGTCTGTTTACAATTACAATATTCTGCTGTACGGTAAACACAAATGTGTTATCTAAATTTTTTTTGCTAAGAATTCATTTAATTCAATAAATACATTTGATTAAAAATGTTACGCTGATAAATTAGCCAAAAAGACTTAAAAAAACTGCTATTCTACCATTTAAAACTAAGCCTTGTGAAAACTTACCACGGTTTTACTAAAGTAACACTTACTGTAATGGTGTTTTGTTTGATTGATACTAAATCATCTTATAATGCACTATTAGGATATTAAAATTGAGATACTTAAAACTATGGAAGTTATGATTATTGTTTCTAAACGTGTTTATAATACTATTTTTTAATCCTAGGCCTATATAATTTGTTTTCTAGATAACAATGTTACATTGATGTAGGCTAACCATGGTAATGAGAAGTCATCCATGGTTTTATCTGTGGATACTATGGTTCAACTACTGTATAGTATCTCTACTGAGAATTCAATCTCTTTTTTGACTTTTCAGGGTAATCTGATTACATCAGTATTGGAGTACAAATACCTTGGTATCATTATCGATAACACACTATGTTTTGGGTCACATATTAAATATCTGAGGCAAAAACTTAAGAAAAAATTAGGATTCTATTTTAGAAACAAATCATGTTTCTCATTTAATGTGAGAAAGAAACTAGTGTCTGCTACCTTCTTACCAGTTTTTGATTATGGGGATGTAGTATATCAGCACGCCCCCTCTTACCTTCTTGTCTCTCTGGATGCTCTGTACCATGGTGCTTTGAGATTTATAACTGACTGCAGATTTTCGACACACCATTGTGACCTATATAAAATGGTTGGCTGGTCAGGTCAGCTGAGTATTAGAAGGAAAAAGCACTGGTACCAATTGATTTACAAAGCTATATTGGGTTATTTACCCCCTTATCTTTGTTGTCTTATTAAACAGAAGTCACCTGGTAATTACTCATTACGTTCTAAATCGACCTACAATTTGTGTGTGCCTTTTGCCAGAACTAAGATGGGTAAAACCTCTTTTAAACATGCCGTAGCATCGGATTGGAATCTTCTCCAGACTGAGATGAAGTTAAAAGATGTAGTATCTTGTAGTCAATTTAACTATTTATTAGATAGTCATCTGAGTAAATTAAGTGTGTGTAAATTTTTTTAACCAGATGCATTTTTTTTTTGTTTGTTTGTTTGTTTGTTTGTTTTTTTTAGGTAATGAGATCTGATTATGTTTGTGTGTTGTAACTTTGATGTAAAATGTAAATTAAGCTGCTTATCTTGGCCAGGACACTCCCGAAAAAGAGATTTTAATCTCAGTGAGTCTTCTTTCCTGGTAAAATAAAGGTTATTATTATAGCCTTTATACTGTATAGTATACAGTCTATGCAAGACTAGAGACATGCAATCCATCTTAAAACTGACAAGTGAAGTAATTGACTGTTTTTGACCCCAAAACAAATCAATATGTTGTATTTATGAATGGCCATAGAGGTTTAGTAATAGCTGTATTGTAGCAGAGACTAAGATTAGATTGACTGAAATCACCTGCTTCGGTTTCGGTTCCACTTTCTGTTCGGGATAAATCAAAAGTGGGATCCTCTGCCCGACAGAGTCAAGTCAGTCATCTCACTTCGCATAGCTGGTGTAACTATGGAGGCACAAGAAGTGGTTTTATGTACCCACTGGTGAGTGTTTTTACGACGCACCTTAATTAAGTAACTTGCAAAAATACGGAAGGCATCTACTGACGCGTCTTTGCTCTGCACAGGTTCCATAAACAAATGACTGTGTTCAGCGTCACGAGATTACGTCAATATTTATGACATCGTCTACCATAGCAAAGACAATAAATCGAAAACCTAACGTATTCTACTTATTTACTCACAAATGATGGTTATTTCTTTATTGTGTCTTGCATAAGTAAAAGCGAACTGAAAGTGAAACTTTGAGAGCCAGGCGCAGGCTACTGGGGTCATATTTGGCTTGGCAAAATTGTTCTTTATTTTGAACAACTTCGAATGTCTCATTTTTTATTTAAACGATGAGGAGAAGCAAACATTTCCCTTTCTTTGGTCGTTTGTTGTGTTACGTTTTTTTAACAACATTGATAACAAGTGTTTAATCTCTGAGACACTTTAGTGGCACCAAACGGAATTGCAAAAATAACCTTTTGATTCCAGAAGTAGGAGTGATTGGTAATATCAACTGTTGGTTTAAAGTTGACTCTGCATATTAAGCTGGAATACCAGAAAGTATTTTAACATTTACTCACCCTCATGTTGTTCCAAACCTGTTTGTCTTTCTTCCTCTTGACAGCCTCAGTTAAGCCAAGTGCACACTACATGATTACAGTCAGCGCCCTGTGACTACCTGTCTTGTTTTCCATTGTGTGGGACAGGTGTGACTACCTGTCTTGTTTTCCAAAATCTGGGTTATAGTGTGGCACAATGGATGTGAATGTGGGCCAATTTTTGAACGTTAAAATTATTTTTATAAGTATTGCCACAAGACATAAACAATATGTGTGTTTACATGATTTTAGTGTGATTAAATCACTTACGAACCTTTTCTGTGTAAAATTATAGCCAATGTTACACCTTCGTTACCATGACGATGTAATGGAAAAGAAATGACAGTAAAAGTGATTATGTCAACAATTTAACAGCTCGAATAAAACATGAGTTTTAACAGATTAATTCATGTAAGTTATTCATAAAATTATAAGCTTCACATTTATGCCTTTAAACCCTCCAAATATGGTCCACATGCTTCCATTGTAAGTGCCTCACTGTAATCTCGATTTTGCTTTTTTTTTTTTTTTTTTTAAAGAAAGTGAGGGACAAGTTGATATACATTTTTCTGGTAATCAACATTATGCCACAATTTGAGCTGATTGGGCTTAACTTTTACTGAACCCGGAATATTCCTTTAAGATGCGTTTTGGGTGATCCGATCACAAGTGAACAAATCACTGTTACACCTGGTCGTCTCTTCTGACCACTTGTGTATGCATTTTGAGGGGAGAGTCTCTGATTTCATGAGGATATACTGTACATCAATCACAGTTTCTGAATATTATAAGCGAATATGACATTTGGAGCATATACATGCTTCTCATATCTGTGTCCCTGCGTGTTAGTATCAGACACACTGAAGAATTTTGCTATGTTCTTGTCCATGTACACTTTAAAAACAATTTTGATTGTACTGTTATTTCCTTATAAATCCACACGTAACTGGCAAAGGTTAAACTCTTGTTTTATTAGGTGGTGCTCCGCTGTGGTGGCACACCTACTTATTTACCTGCAAGTACAACTAAAAACAGTTTGTGTAATGGGGTCACAGATTTTCCATTCAGTCCCTGTAAACTTTCTTTAATGTTTTCACAGCAATAAAGATGTGGCGAAGGCCAACTTTGACCTACATGAACCACACTGTAAGAGGTTTCTGTGTCTCTGCCCTGACTGTGATGAGTCTGTCCCTCGAGATCAGCTAGAGGAGCATAAAGCCCAACAGCATGCACAGGTTACAGCTGCATTTATTCTACTTTTTACAGACTTAGTCCTGTGTCCTGAATGTAATCTCCTACCTCTTAAAAATCATGTCTGTGGTCCCATTTTCTTCATGTCTCACAGGTAAAATGTGGGAAGTGCAATAAAAAGATGGAAAGAAGGCAGCTGTTGGACCACGAGGTAAATGCTCAATTTCACACCTACTGTATACAATAAAAAACTTTACACAATTTAAGAATCAAGTTCTCTCTTTTAGGAAAAGACTTGGCAGTATTTCAACATTTCATGCCTGAGATTGCTCTATCTCTGTTTTTTCACTTTTACTTTTGTTGTCCTGCCACTTTCAGACAGATGAGTGCTCAGAGAGGCCACAGATCTGTGAGTTCTGTCAGCTAGAGCTTCCTCTGAGCAGTCTAATGGAGCACAGCTTGTCCTGTGGGAGTCGCACAGAGCGCTGCTCTGATTGTGGCCACTACGTCAAACTGAAAGACCAGCTCCATCACGCTCAGATCTGCGGTTCTACCCCTCCAACACTGAAGAGCCCTAGTCCAGAAGAAGATGCGTTTGGCACAGATGGTCAGTCACTGATCCAATCAGTTTTAAACATACGTCTTAATAAGTTCTAAATACATGTATTTCTGAAAGGTGTCCTGTCTTTATAACTGGATAAATCTAAATTAATTTTAAAGTTTACACCAAAATGAAGATTCATTCACTCACCCTCATTGTAAAACAAAAGAAATGACATATTTAGAAGAATCTACATGTAGGTCTATTCCATGCGACAGTTATATTCACTATAGCTATATTATAAGTCAGGGTTACTCAATTTTGGAAAGCTCAGGGGCCACAAAGCAGGATCTGTGTAGCCTTGAGGGCCGCACTCTTAATTGTTATAGTATAATATATATATATATATATATATATATATATATATATATATATATATATATATATTCCAGTCATGCCAGTGCAGCTCCTATCTACTTGAATTGGGAAAGACCGAAATCTCAAAGACGTTTGGTCAAGATTACGATCAAAGAACAAATTTCAAATCAGCAATAAAATGTTATAATATTTATTTATTTTTAACTCACATTACACTAAAACACATAATACAGCTTGTATAGCTAATGCGCAGGCGATGTTTGTAACTAAAAGGTGATTGGCACTTTTACCTGTAAGGCAGGACTTCCTTTCTACATCCATTGACCATGAGAGTTTCTTGGTTGGGCATTCCAATTTCTTCCATTAATTTAAGTAAAATGGCCGTCTCTGCTAATATTCTCTGAAAAACACACATGTGTGACGCTACTCTGTGGAGGCCATTTATTAACCATATGTGTGTGGGTACATATGAAAGGTTTAAACCATGAAAAGTGGTATGGATTACTCGTATGATGCCTTTATGTGATATTTGAATCTTCAGAGTTCTGGCCACCATTCACTTGCATTTTATGGACCTACCGAGCTGAAATATTCATCTTAAAATCTATCTTCGTGTTCAGCAGAAGAAAGAAAGTCTCACACATCTTAGATGGCATGAGAGTGAGTAAATAATGAAAGAAATTTCATTTTTGGGTGAACTATACTTTAAACCTCACTGGGGTGGCCTCGTGTTCTCAAGAGACCAATGAGCTTCTTCTTTTACTGAAGAACTGACAAGACGTTGATGAGCTGATCTTAACATTTTCTTTGCACTCAGCTGCATCTCATCACAAACATTGATTGAAATGCATAGGATCCTGTCACCAAGCTTTTACCTGCTTTTTTCTCCTACACTATTAAATGACAAATGAAATCAGAAAGTGGAGGCACTACAGTCTGTTTTTATGGAAAGCAATTTCTTTAATCACTGAAAGCTGCATGTGGACATACATGTTCTACAGTAAGCTTTGAGAGGATAAATACACAATCACACACATTCACAAGGTGAAGTTAATCACATCCTAAAACACTATATTAAACTTGTTTATGCCTATGTGGTACTCCTGTTGTTATTCCAGTGAGCTGCACGTGACAGGGAATCAGAGATAGAGAGAGAGTTGTGATGAGTTTGTATGTCTGTCACTCCTCCACTATTCTTAATCGGCAAGTGTGTCATATCCCCTACTGAAGAGAGCAAGATCTCAGCAAAACACTAGGCAAATGTGACCCCCTTGGACAAAATTAAGTTGTATTAAGTCTGCTAGTATGTCGCCGACTTTAAGCTCACCCAATGATCCTGTTGCAGCAATTTTGGAGTAAACAGCTCACTATAGGCATTGTCTTAGTAACTGATTTCTCCAATTATTTTCAGGTGTTAGCTTCATTAACATAATCAGAGGCAGAGGGAGAGCGTGCATTAGCGTCTCTCAGCGGCAGATTTTAATCACTTGACTGTCGGGACTCCCTGCTGAGTTAATTGCTTCAAAGACTGAAAAAACACATCCGTTTTATTTGAAAAAATAATTCTGTCACTGGGGCGGGGTCTTGTGTTCTCGTCAAGTGACCAGTGAGCTTCTTCTTTTACTGTATAATGGACAAGACGTCAAACTGATGTGAAGGTTTTCATTCCATGCAGATTCTATAACCAAGCTGTTTCCTTGCTCTAAAATGAGCCACAACATTCTGTTTTTATTGGATGCATTTCTTTACTCACTGAAAGCTGGATGTGGACATGAGTTCTATGACAAGCCTCGATTGGATAAATCTGGCATGTGATCGGTTAAGCACAAAAAAGCAGGATAATGTTTTGAGCAAAGAGCAAGCATCTCATTGTGTCCTGCACACAGCTGCTAGATGGCACCATTAGCTTGTCCAGTGCTGACAGAAGCTGTCAATGCAGGCTGGTTTAAATGCGGAATTGCCATTCAAAACTACACTGCGTTTTCAATCTTAATTAATTCCATAATGCCGAATTAACATATCATACAAATGTCTCAGGGGTAAACGTTTACAGTTTTTGATGGGTTCCCACACAACATGTACTTACTGTAAGTGATGCTTACAATTGTCAAGCTGGTTTTTACACATTAATGTGAAAATGACATTAATAACAATATAATATTACATGTTCTTATGAGTGCTGACTCCTCTTCATTGTGTGGCTAGTATTATCTGTTGATTGTGCATTTTATAATTTTTACAGAGAGTGGTCACCCCAACAATCAAGTCATTTTTATTACATCCGTAATCCAAGTTCATTTCCCAATCTAAACAGGGAAAAACACTTGTCTAGACTGAACGTTTTCTAAAGTCATACATACACGTGGTTCGATATACTGGCAATGAGTACTTTATAGGTGAAGATAAATGGCATAATTTAATTGTAAATATCACGTCAATAATACAGCTTAACAATAGATATTTTTAACCTGTCAGCAACAGTGGTAATGGTTCAAAGCTATTTTATATCCAACCATTTTATATCTCTTGATGAATTCAAATAAATCTGTCTTACTTGAACAAAGTCCTGACAGAGAGAATCAGGAGACTCCGTCTCACACAATCTCAACAAAGTGTGTGTGTGTGTGTGACGCAGAAGCAGCTTTGAAGTTTGAGATAATGATGTTGTTCCGAGGGAAGTTTGAATCACAATGACTTGTTTGGGTGAAAAATGCTTATCGAGAAAGCACCGGACAGGACATAATAACGTATTAATCCCCTATGAAATATGAACCAGCCCAACCAATCCCCACCCACACCACCATTTTTTTTTTTTTTTTCACAATTCACACGGGTAACATTTTTAAATAGCAAAATACAGAATTACGTATGCATTCGGAAGAATCACATCCCTGATAAATAAACAATCGCGCACTTTTAAGGAAAAGTTACTCCATCTTCATGATCACTTATTTTGTATTACAGCAAAACAGACACAGAGAGTGAAAGAGAGAGAGCTCCATGACTGTGAGAACAAGCACTGAGATGACCGTACTCAGTTTTTCTGAATTTGTTTAAATTGACTTGTTCATTGAACTGTTGTATATAAGCCTGAGGCCGAATCACAGCAGTGCTGATATAGGGCCATATCGCACTCTTGCACGTGTGATATTGCTTAAATATGTTTTTTCTTTTTTGTTCCACAGACAAAAAGCGTGACCAATTGCAGAATTTTCATCTCGGGGTAAACTATTCCTTTAATGCTGATTGTAAAATACTGATCTATTATATCTACTATCTCTAGAGGATTCCATCAAGCAGTGTTGGAAATGTTTGAAATACATTCCTACTGATGGACTGGATAAGCATGTGGTAAATAAATGTTTAAGTTAATATATATATATATATATATAACAAATTTTATGTAACTGTCTTTCATAGCACCTCAAAATATTATTTTATTACTTTTTAACTAGCTGGCTTGCAACCACTCCTTACAATATGTAAGAGATGAGGATGTTGAAGATCCCGGCCCTGGGATCAGTGCTGCAGACACTGCAGATTTCTCCTTTTCATCACTTCAGAAGGTGAAGAGAGACAACATTGAGAGGGACCTAGATAGGATAAGCACTTGTCCACTTTGTCATCTGGCACTTCCTATGAAGACACTTGAATGGCATGAGGTACTACTCACTGTTTACTACATGATTTTAAACTTGCATCCTCAGTTTGAATATCAACAGTTTACTTTTGTTGAGATGCCAGGGACACAATGATCTCCCCAAATACTACATTGAAAGAAATTAATGATGTACATTTAGGCCTCTTTAGTTAACCATTGTTTTGTTTTTGTGTTTTTTTAGAAAAAATGTGAACTTCATAAACATCTGGGACTGCCACAATGATGACCGGTGCAAGCAACATGTAGTACACAAAGAATCCTTTTTGCAACAATGTAACTTTCTTATGCGATCAAAACCACATACATATTTGGCAATAAATAGTTTTTCATGACTTTACAGGGTTGCTGGTAACAATACTGGTAACAAAAGCAAATCCAAAATTATGGGATGACATCATCACAAACTATTATTTTAACATTGAATATTAAAATATTTTAAAAAGTACAGAAATTATTCTAATTAAAATTAAAGTTTACATAGTTTCCAGTTAATGTGTTTTCAAATTTTTTATAAATTGCAACATCAAGTGACCTATTGGGTCCAGTATAAAATACTACAGATTCTTTTAAATATTGAGTTGCACAACAACACACTTTACTATCAAACTTATTTTTAAAAACTTAAATAATTTTTGTCAAGATTTCATATATTTTTGAGGTTGTCACCAAGTGATACTGTTTAAGTGTTCTCTGCAAGTTAAATCTGGACAAATATCAGTTGTGATTTCACTGTACAGCAAAAAAATAAATAATAAAATATACAAATGTTTGTTTGTAATCCATAATAGTTTGTAGACTTTTTCTTTCTCTCTCTCCCACTATCACATATCTTTGTATGAAATATATTCAGAGGATCCAGCAGAGCTCTCTCAGATGAGAAACAAAAATAAGGAAGGGAATGGCTGAGAAAACTACGGAGCCCGGGAAGTCAACTGTTGGAAAAAAACAAAACAATCCGTTGCGACGGTTTTGCAATCCGTCCACTCAGTTTATAAACTGTACTCACGAATTCTCAAACTGTTCCCTCGGTTTAACAAATCGTGGGGAGAGTTAGCGTTTATAACTATAAATGAGTTCACTTAGTAATACAGTAATATGTTTGTCATAAAATAATTTATCAATGCTTTATTTTTATAGGCTATAACCTAACCTTTTACGGGTTTGGATAAAATAAGCCTACATTTATTTTTGCTTAAAAATAAAGCATTCATAAATTATTTTATGATAAACATATTACTGTCTTAAGTGAACTCATTTATAGTTTATGAATTTAGGATTTATCCATTTTAAAAATATATAGTTTATAAACACTGTACTACGTATCCCGCACCGTAACAGATGGCCTGGTTGAATCTGCCGGCACAGACTGGGGGAGGAGCCACAAATCTGTGAGTACAGTTTACAAACCCGTGGGAACGGATTGCGAAAGCGTGGGCACGGTTTATGAATTTGTGGGTACAGATTGCAAAAACTGAAGGCACTGTTTACAAATCTGAGAGCGCGGATTAGGAACTCGTGGGTACGGTTTATTAATCCGTGAGCACGATTTGTTAAACCGAGGGAACAGTTTGAGAATTCGTGAGTACAGTTTATAAACTGAGCGGACGGATTGCAAAACTACGGGGCACGGGAAGTCACCTGTTGGGGAAAAAAAAACAATCCGTGGCGACGGTTTTGCAATCCATCCGCTCAGTTTATAAACTGTACTCACGAATTCTCAAACTGTTCCCTCGGTTTAACAAATCGTGCTCACGGATTAATAAACCGTACCCACGAGTTCCTAATCCGCGCTCTCAGATTTGTAAACCGTGCATTCAGTTTTTGCAATCTGTACCCACAAATTCATAAACCGTGCCCACGCTTTCGCAATCCGTTCCCACGGGTTTGTAAACTGTACTCGGATTTGTGGCTCCTCCCCAGTCTGTGCCGGCAGATTCAACCAGGCCATCTGTTACGGTGCGGGATATATAGTACGGTGTTTATAAACTATATTTTCTAAAAAGATTTCTCAAATCTCAATTAGCGCGTATGGGGTGGAATATACGATTTAATATGAATGACGTGTATCAAAATCTTTTGTTTATTTGTGATAATCTTAGCACTTTATTATTATTGTCTAACCTGTATTATGACTGATATGACGAATTGCTTTGTTCCTTTTTGTAAGTTTTGGACAAAAGCGTCTTCTAAATAGCCTATGTAGCCTAAAATTTAATAATGATTATTATTATTAGAGTTTATAACTCATAAATGAGCTCACTTAGTAATACAGTAATATGTTTGTCATAAAATAATTTATCAATGCTTTATTTTTATAGGCTATAACCTAACCTTTACGGGTTTGGATAAAATAGGCCTACATTTATTTTTGCTTAAAAATAAAGCATTCATAAATTATTTTATGATAAACATATTACTGTGTTAAGTGAACTCATTTATAGTTATAAACTAATAATAATAATAATTATTATTATTATTAGCCTACATTTTAGGCTACATATTTAGAAGACGCTTTTGTCCAAAACGTACAAAAAGGAACAAAGCAATTCGTCAAATATCAGTCATAATACAGATGAGACAATAATAATAAAGTGCTAAGATTATCACAAATAAACAAAAGATTTTTATGCACGTCATTCATATTAAATCGTATATTCCACCCCATACCCGCTACAATTGAGAATCACTTGAAGCATGCAGACGCAGTTAAGACAATTTTATGTAGGCCTATTACACTTAATACACATATAAAACAATATACAATAAGATTCGTTAACAACGAACGTTAAAAGCTTGTTCTTCGAAAATGAGGGCGAGCCACAAATATGAGAGTACAGTTTACAAACCCGTGGGAACGGATTGCGAAAGCGTGGGCACGGTTTATGAATTTGTGGGTACAGATTGCAAAAACTGAAGGCACGGTTTACAAATCTGAGAGCGCGGATTAGGAACTCGTGGGTACGGTTTATTAATCCGTGAGCACGATTTGTTAAACCGAGGGAACAGTTTGAGAATTCGTGAGTACAGTTTATAAACTGAGCGGACGGATTGCAAAACCGTCGCCACGGATTGTTTTTTTTTTCCCAACAGGTGACTTCCCGGGCTCCGTACTAAACCGTCGCAACGGATTGTTTTTTTTTTTCCCCCAACAGGTGACTTCCCGGGCTCCGTAGAAAACTGAGGACCACTAGGTGGCAGAATTTTACCTACCATCTTTATTCATATAGAGTGGGACACATTCAAGAAACATGTTCGTTGTATCATTATTGCTAAATCTGTTGCTGCGACAATAATGGTTTGACAAACAATCTAAATAAATGAATTCTGCTTGTTTTTAATAAGGCAACCTTTTATGTGTCATTCCTACTGCCCTTCAAAATCCAGTAACTACACTGAAATGGAGAAAAATGGCTTCAAAGCTTTTTGATCATCCAGCCAAATGTGGATTACAAAATAGTCTCACTTTGTTTTCTATTAATCTGAGGCTGAGTTCGGAATTGCATACTACCATATTACTCGTACTATTTCTGCCACAGACCCATGGTCTGATTTCCAACTAAGTCATACAATTTTGACCAAATGTGTGGTCTGTAAATACTGCGTTTTTCCTTTGCATGACAGCCTAGTCCTACATACACTTTTAGACCGAAGAGATAAGAGCCAAGTAAGTTAAGTTAATTCATTCAGATGTATTAACTGTAGGTTAAAACAAACACACCTCCAATGGCTAACAGTATAACATAGCTTGAATCTAGGAAGGGCAGTTAAGTATGGTTACATATACAGTACTTTCACAAAAGTATTTGTCTTAAGATGGTTAATTATATCTTCAGCTTTAGTGTGCCAATAGGAAATATACATTTTAGACTCCCAAACATTCTTTTTGCAAATAGAAAAGATTAGAATAGAAGAACAGGGAGCACTGCAAAAGATGGCATGACTCCAACAGATGGCATGATCACACATCTATTTTCAGTTAATATTGTAGAGCATTTACAGTATTATGGTATGGAACCCAGAACTGCAAGGTCCAATAAGCTGCTATTGGAGAAACAATAAGCTTGGATCTACAGAACATACCAGGACTTTTCCTGCATTGAAAGTTTTTGGCAGCCGCCGAAGCAAATTTTGGGGCTGCCGAAGCACATTTTATGATAATAAAACACCAAAAGCAAGATGAACAAGGGCTAAATATGCTTCTCATGTGGGACGTGTTGATGTCTATTGTTTCAGGAAACGGTGCGATCTTAGTGCTTCTTGATCTTAGTGCGGCCTTCAACAGTATAGATCATGGTATTCTTTTAGAGCACTTATATCAGTGCGTGGGGATTCTGGGGACTGCACTTAAATGGCTCTCTTCCTATCTAAGAGAGAAAATTCACTGTTGAAATTAGGAATTTCTCCACCATTGCACCCATCTCCTGTGGAGTTCCTCATGGCTCTATTCTCGGCCCCAATTTGTATATACATGCTTACATTAGATTCTATCTGTAAAAAATACAACACTTTGTACCACTGTTATGCTGATGACACTAAGCTCTATTATCCCCTGAAGCCATGTGAAAATTCTGCTTTAAGTTCTCTGTTTGACTGTCTTAATTATATCAAAAGATGGATGGATGTTAACTTTCTCCAGCTCAATGAATCAAAATCTGATTCAGCCAAACAATTCATTAAACATCTTGGCCTGCTTATTTTTGATTATGATCAAAAATTTGACAAGCAGATTAATTTGGTGGTAAAAGGGGGCTTTTTCCAACTTAGGGCCATTGCAAAAATGAAACCGTTTCTGTCATTCAAGGATCTGGATACTGTAATTCATGCTTTCATTTCATCCAGATTGGATTATTGTAATTCATTGTATTTGGGGCTTTCAAACTCTTCATTATCACATTTAAAGTTAGATCAAAATGCAGCAGCTAGATTCCTAACTGGCACAAGGAAACACATTAGTATTTATCCTACGATGGCCTCTTTGCACTGGCTTCCAGTTAAATATAGAGTTCAATTTGAGGTACTCTTTACTGTTTTTAAGGGTCTGCATGGGCTTGCACCTGATTACATTTCTGACCTTCTCCATCAACATCAAACTGCTGGACCATTAAGGTCTTCACAAAAAAACGAACAAAAAAAACCATTGTGATGAACGTGTACATCAGCCACCACCGAAGACCATTTTCGACCCAGGAAAAAACCCTGCAAACATGTGCCTAAAGCTCACAATTTCTTAGCAGAATGTGTTATTAATAACTTAAAATAGAATTAAACTCTCTACCATTAAATTACAGTGTAATGCTACACTATATAAAACAACTCACCAATATATTGTGCATAGCCAGAACTTTCCATGATGTCATCACTGGTGAAATCAATCAACTTCAGCTTCATGGTGTCTGTATAACCAGCATGTTCACCAGCTTGATGTCAATGAAAGACTCCCATTTTCATTGTGTAGTGAACTACCTCAGACCACTCATCCTGCTTGGCAGCTTATTGGAGGTTTTCTTATTAACAGCATCCTGCCTACTTCTAAAGGCAGAGCTAGAAAAAAAAGGTTAACAAAAGACTAGCTGGCGATGTAATGGATTAGGAGTGGATGTGTCAGCATTGTACAAAATGGTATTGTGGGTTGTAATTAAGGTTAGAATTGTGGTTCATCAATACAGTGTTATGTTTTTGCATTCTTAGACTGTTTCATTCTGCATTGTTGTGGGATGTAATTACAGTTAAAGCATTAATTTTGATTAATTACAATAGGGTAGAAAATGTGGTTTAATACAGTGTAACATTTTTGTAGTTACAATCTGCTCCAATGTGAATTGTTTGAGGTGGATCAAAATGGTCTACACATTACACCTTGTCTACACCGGATGCGACGCACCACTGCGGCTTGAGGCCACCTTCACTGGAAGAGTTGAAGTAAACATTCCAGTGATGACTCTGGCACGGACCAATTAGTTGTAAATGTACTTCTCTAAATTATATAATAACATTGTCATTCTTTTAACTGCGCATACATACGAAATAAGGAAATTTAAAATAGATTTATATTAGCAGATCAGAGACCAGAAACATCTCAAGCTGGCCTTTATGGAACAATCAGTTATTTAAAGTTATTTAAATGTATAATGAATAAAATTAATGGCTAAAGTACATATTTGGCAAGTAATATAATTTTGTTTTGGATGAACACGATAAGATAATGAGATGGATGTCAGAAATAAAACGGGCTTCCGAAACTGATGGTGCATTGCGATGCCATGCAAAAGACATTTTCAGTGTAGACAGCATCATTGATTATAATGGCAGTGATTTGCATTTGATTTGATGCTTGTATCCAATGAAGACAGGGTGTTATTCTGAATTCCATGTTGTTGGGTTCACGTGTAGCCCATTTAGCTATACTTTATATTGCTTTGCACTTTGTAGATAGAATCAAAGGAATCCTTTCAAGCTCTAATTTGGGCTTCTAGACTTTGCTTTTGTATTTCAGTCATGCTAGATGCTCCCTGCATTAAGTAGAATAAATGACACTAAAGCAACCAGACACTATTTAATAACTTTAGCCAACTACCAAAACTATACGTATAATCATCATGTCTTCATTTATGATCATTATACAACCCACAGTCTGTGCATTTGTTTGGTCTATGTTGTTTTAAAGGTGTCAAATAATGAGGAATCCCGTTTTCATTGGTATGTTCAGATAAAATATTTAGCCAGGGTTGTCAAATGTAGTTTTCTGTGGTCTCTCCAGTCTCAGATTTATAAAAAAATATATATATATATATATATCACACTACCTCTCTAATGGACAAATTAATTTTTTGGCATAAATTTGGTCCATTGCTTCATGTCATTTTATAAAACCTGCTCTAAAGTAGACATATGTCTTCTAACTCACAGATTTGACCCTGGCTAAAGACGTCACTTTATTCTGTAAAAGATTTTGGGACAGAGTTTGTTGCATGTTGACTTGTCCACTACCAGTTACTCAGACCTTTTTGCATTCACACTATGTCATTTGTGGGACTGAGTCCACTTAATAAATATTGAATTTATTATAATTATTATGAAATGGGCTATATTTAATGTTAAGAGTACAAATAGCTCTACTTATTAACTTATACGGTAGGCCTAATATAAACATATTTGACGCTGTCAAACTGAATAAGCAGCATAAGAGCAGGTGTCTATATTCAGTCAAACTTAATTTATTGATCTTTGGCATCAATTTTATGTAATTGTATACTACTACAAAGAAAAGTAATGAAACAGAACTGATTTTAAATTTAAAAAAATACTGGATTTAAAGGCAAAATTCAACATTCATGGTAGATTAATCTTATTAACGACAAGCAATAATATTAATCACAATTTATGTTTAATACTGTCGGACTCGGTTTACTTCCATTCATAGAACACAATAAATATACCTGTTGTAATTTCTGAACTCTGAACTGATAAAGACCTTTGAGTTCGTTTCGTGTGCAGTTTACAACAGTTTAAATGTGGTTCTCCCTCTGTCATATCCATAGAAACAAAGCAAGCGACTCGAGTCGAGTTTCTCCAGTGCTCACGTTTTCATTTCCTGAGTACGAGAACCTGTCAGGGCCACACATGTTTGGTATTACGCAAATTGAAAAATCAAGTGAGCCCAGCGCTCCAAAATGCGAACCGAACCAAAGGCTGCAAGCGAAGAGTACTCAGACCACCTCCCTATATGGTCTATGGTTTTAAGGGGTCTGTACGGTGGCAGTGAAGTGTAAAACAAAACAACAAATCTAAAAACACAACTGCAAATCCAAAGACAATAATTTAGAAACACATCAACAAATCATAAAACACAACAGCAAATCAGAAAACACAACACCAAATCCAGAAAGAAAACAACACCACATTGGTGGCGTCCAAGCGTTCATTCTATTAGCATGTTCTAACTTTAAAAACACTGTTGTTAAATAAAAACAAGGTTCCGGTTGCTGCCAATGAGTACATTTTCCAAGTGTACGTATTTATGGATTCAGTATTAAATTATTCTATCTATCTATCTATCTATCTATCTATCTATCTATCTATCTATCTATCTATCTATCTATCTATCTATCTATCTATCTATCTATCTATCTATCTATCTATCTATCTATCTATCTATCTATCTATCTATCTATCTATCTATCTATCTATCTATCTATCTATCTATCTATCAAATGTATTTTACATTTTACTCTACAGTTGTGATATATTTCTGACACAATTTCTTCCATTTCAGACATTTATCTGTTATTATGAATCGTGCTTATATTATGATGTGTGTTTTTTTTGCCGGAAGCTTCACTTTACTGTATAAACAGTTTGTGACACCACTCAGTGTGATGACTTAAGACTTTCAAGTCACATCTGAAATCTCATCTGTTTACACTATGTTTTGAGTCTGACAAATGAAACTTAGGACACAGTTTTGTATTTTAGATTAATGGTCTTGTGTATGTGGTAATTTTGAAATGTGTTATGTTTTAAATGTTATTAGTGTGAAGAACTTTGGTCAACTTTGTTGTTTTAAATGTTATATATATAAAGCTGACTTTAAAGCGCAAATGCTATGATTTAATTATAGAAATATACAGTCTACATGTTATATGTGTTTTACAATGTATTAGTGCTCTGCTCTGTCATCTGATACAACGTGAATGATTCTCAATGTCTGTGGAGTTTCCAGTATTTGAGTAGTTGGATTTATACAGTACACAGCCCAGCCACACTTAGATTGCAGCCTTTAGCAGTTCAATAAATCACACGTCATGATTTTATTTGGATTAATTGTCAATTTCAGTGTAAAAGAAGTAACTAATAAAGCATGCATGCTAGTACCGGATTGAGTCGGTGCTCGGTACTGTAGAAACACTGGTATTTTTAAATCTTTTTGATTTTAGTATTGACTTGGTACCGAAGAAACCGGTACTTTTGTTACATTTTAAACAACCCTTAAATACATGTTAATGTCTATTTGCCCATTTTTACTTATAAATTCCCTGTGAAATCAAGGAATAAAGTTGTGCTGCTTTTAGTCTATATTTATTTCCTTTAAGGTTATCAATATGCTATTGTAGTTCCAAATGCTGATAACATTAATTTTCAGAAGATATAAGCATTTAAAATCAACAGTCTCCCTTTTCCGGCTTGACAGACTGAGGCACAGTCATGAGGACATGAAGCGCCTGAGAAACTTTGTCCAATCAAATACTTTCTACAACAGAACACTCCCTCCCACTAGCGTGTCTGGCTGTGTTGTAACTAGCGCTGATCATTCCTTCACAGGGTATGTCAAAAGAGCACAATACATGTTGTAGGGTCAATTCCAAACAGATTTTCCAATAAGAATCGCTTAATAATTAGATTTGACTTATCATTATCATCTTTCATGCTTATGAAGCTCTCACAGTTGAGGGTAATTGTCTTCATATGGAATAGGGAGTAGGAATGATGACTTCTAAATAAGACACGCTGGACAAAATGAAACTCACTGGAGTTTATTTATATTTTTATATATTTCGATATACTGCTCGAGTAAATGTTCTTTATTCTTTATGCTTAATGTACTGTGATTCAAAGCATGGACAAATTAGCTTCTACTCACTTGTTTCACATTCATCTGTATTTACACATTGGCTCCCGACTTGGCTTAATGTAAACAAAGTACCTGCCCTACATTTTTTTCTTGTTCGATAAGCTGTTTTATTCGGAAATACATCACATTACAGTAATAAAGTCGACGTAACTTCCATTTCATGGTGACTTTAAAGTTTATTGAAGTGCAAATTTTTCAACAATCTGCTTTTCTGCACTTGTAAATACCAAAGTGCAAGATTGACATTTAGTGGATATTACAGATGGCACACATTGTGAATTTTCCTTTAAGAAGTTAGGGGCATGTTCACATATCAAAATAAGAGGAAACATTGTTTAGTCGCACAATCTAATAAGCAATCACAACCTTTTTTCCTCGGCCATTACCAAAAATGCATAATGGTGGCAGCTTCTTCTGACCTTATCAACTCTTTGAGTTGCCTTAATACAAGGCTTAAATCATAAAGGGATGACTTCGAGTAATATTATAGTTTATTGTCATGATTTGAACTGGGTTTTAAAGCAGGAGACATTTTTAACAGTGTGTTGACTTTATTTCGGGTAGACTATAAAAACAGACCTATGGGAGCTACCACTTAGATAATATGCCTTCAAAATAGTCAGAATTCAAAAGCTTAACTCCAACCTGGATGCAAAGTAAAACACTAGAATTAGTCTTTGAAATTCAAGTTAATAGAAACAACCCAAAAAATAAAAAGACACATGACATCAACTAAAGATTGAAATGTCTACAGTAGGGTCTGCTGAGCAATGCAGACATTGATATAAAGGTTAAATATGGAGAACCACCCAAATAGCAAAGTTAATTAAAGAAATCCATAAATCATTATAAATCATAGATCATAAATAAACAACAGCCAATTTATTGCAATATCATAACCTTGGCCACAAATATAATGCTTTTAAATTACTAGTTATTTTTTAAATACATTTTTGCCCATTTCAAATGACTATATAATAGCATATAATTGGTCCAAATCAGTCGAAGTGATCTACTGAAAACATTCAGTTGGCACCAACAAGGAACTCTACAAACAACATACAGCACTTAGGCCTCTTTTTTATTCCAACTCCTAATGTATATCATTTATTACATCATAAACAGACAAATATTCTTCTCAGTCCTTTCTGTCCTGTAGCTCTATGACTTAAAAAAAAAAAAAAAAAAAAAAAAGTTTCAGAGAAAGATTGCATTTTACTGTCTCATCATATTGAATTTTCTCTATGAACTGCATTCACTTTTTTATAATTTGCTCCCAGTATTAGCTGTCAATAGTGTGGCCAGAAAAGTTCTGTTGATTGTTCAGATTTTATGGCTGTCCATTGACCTTGTCCTGCAGGAGATTCAAAGTGTTGGTGGAGAAGGTACGCAGGATATGGAGTGTGTCACGCTGAAGTTGTAAGGTGTCACGTGAAAACTGCTGCTGGGTGTGGACCAATTTCTGCACTGATTCTGCAAGTGACTCAAGTGAGTGAGACAGCGACCCTATCAGCTGTGTGGTGGCCTGCTGTTCTTGCAGGCTGAGTGAGGCACTCTGGGTTAGACGATCCTGCAGCCTGCATGGATCCAGAGAAGCTGGGGTGGGACGGGGGTGAGTAGGAACTGAACGTGATGATGAGGCCCCAGGAGGTGGAATAAAAGTCCAAACTCTGGCAGCTGAAGGGCCATTAAATGTGTTGTGATGAGGTTTTTCTTGAACTGGGCCTTTCTCAGCACTGGGACGGCTGCGGAATTCAGGGACACCAGCGGCATTCTGCTCTTCTTGGCTTGGTCCAATAAACTGCATGTTACCATCTGGCAGGAAAAGAAACATAATGCTGATATCAGAGACATAAAACATGAAAACAGTTTTATAACAACAAACCTAATTAATTATGTGTAAACAAAATATTATATTAATCAAAACTTTTGTGGTAAGTACTGGTACCTCTGAATTGTTTCTTACCTTCCTTTTCTAATGTGTCAGTTTGGAGTTCCTTAAGAGGCACTGCTGAATCTATTAAAGCATTTCAAATATTTGAATGTTCAATATTTAAGACATATTTACATTTTATTGTTTTATTAACTGTATATAATTCAAATATGAAATGGATCCACAGTAACTGATAGCCAAAATGTGCTCACTTAACAGTAAAATAAAAAAGGAACTCACTGTTGAACATCATATTAGTAGATAGCTCCATATCTCCTTTGCTTGGGATTCTTGTGGGGAAAGGAGGTGGCATTGGTAAACTGAACAAATGAGGACTGCCATTTGCAAATTCTGAGGAGCCATGTGGTATCTCAGAGACACCAGGAAAGTCCTCGTCGTCTTCGTCTACTAGCTCATAATTTGCCAAAGTGCTTGTGTTTTTGTTAGACATCAGAAGGATCTGGTGTACCATGGTTTCTACAGGCGACAGCTCTTGTGCAATTTGGGCAGGCGTGGCACCTGATGCCCTCATGGCCACCACCCTCCGCTTGGTGTCGCACTTGAGGTCTGCCCATTTCTTGATAACTTCGATGACCTCTCGGTGACACTCACTGATCTTGTTGATACATGCTGTCACAGAAGCCCAAGTACGGTTTTTCAAGTCCTTTGAAATGCTCAGATTTCCTGTTCAAGACAATAATTTATTTACCTCTTGACAATCACATATGCACTCACATAAACATCAGAGCAGGACAGTGATGTCAACTCCAATAACATCAGGTTTACGTTATTAAAACTCCACTAAGTCTAAGCATGCTGATATGAAAAGTTTGGTCTTACCGACTAGAATATGCCGTTTTGTCATCACCTCACTCAGCAGCAGCTCAACCTCTTGGAATGTGAACCGTGATTTTCTTTTCTTAAACCGCATCAAATTGCCATCTGGCCCTCTGTATAGGTATCCCAGATACTCCGACATCCTTCTCTGTCCTTTGCAACAACCCCTTACTGTGTAACCAATCACAAGCAAACAAGGTTTCTAGACAGCATCCATCAGAAGGTTAACTTGACTTTTGTACCTGAAATAATACAAATTAAAATTTGAAATTACATTCCTTTTTTAGTTATTCAGCATCATTTGACTAATTATTTTCAGTCAAATGATGTGTTGCAAAAGAAGCTAATTCATGTCAAAACACTAATCAAGAATAACTTCACATTTTAGACCAAAGTTAAAGCCAGTGCTTTAAGATAATAATCTTATTCATTTTGTTTTCTGCTAAGTGGAATTGCATAAATTGTTCACTTTGCAATCTATTGGTTTGCTTAAAATCAGTAGGTCACAATATGCCATTTAAGGCCAGCACTGCCTGCAAAGAGAAAAGGGAAAGTACCAAAGCATTGATTTTCAAATGTCATATATTTTAAATTAATATTTTTATATTAAATCATATTTCAAATGAAAACATTTCAACAAACATAGGTTGTGCATTGTATTTTTTATGATATATATACTTATTTTATTTGATAAATTATTTGATTATAAACAATGTTATCATCCATCCATCTATGAGAAAAGGAAAAAAACCAAAGTAATGATTTTAAAATGGGATCATGTTTACAATTAAAACACTTTAACATACGCTGTGTATTTCAAAACTAATATATAACTATTTATATTTTAGGAAATAAATTATTTGAATGTAAACACTTATTCAATGTAATCATCTATCCATCTATCTAAAAGTACCTTTTAAAAGTATTATAAAATGGGATCACATTTAAAATGTAAACAAACATAGGCTGTGCATTGTTTTCCGAATTAAAAATTATTTATATTTTAGAAAAATGAATTATTTGATTGTAAACGCTACATTATTATATGCAATCATCCATCTATCTACATTATCTATGAGAAAAGTACCAAAGTTATTATTTAAAAATGGGATCATATTTCAAATGAAAACATTTAAACTAATATAGACTAATATATTTCTAATATATAATTATTTCTATTTTAGAAAATAATTTTATTGTAAACGCTTAATTTTACAATGTAATTATCTATCTATCTATCTATCTATCTATCTATCTATCTATCTATCTATCTATCTATCTATCTATCTATCTATCTATCTATCTATCAAGAATACATTACCCCATCATGTGATTGACGTTGCTTATATTCCTTCCTTTAAAAAGACAGGACAGACACAGGCAGGGATTATTGGGACAAAGCATCAAATCCGTATTTTTACAGGATGCTTTGACTTTAAATTAACTGTTACAACTAATTGCTGCGTGATCTCACACCGCCTCGCCGGTGTGCCCATATGCTTCCTGCTTCTTTGTTGTTTTCCTGCCTAATCGTCAGCATTAGCAACTGAGAGATCCGAGCGAGTGCCATCGTGGACACAGCGTATATCTCAGTCGTTCACATCTGCCATTTCGGAAATAACTCATGTGCGCGTAAATATAGATAATGCACGGCTAAATATAGATTGGAATTTCGTAAATAAGCAGGCATTCCATTTGTATGTTGTGTGTATGTAGCTAGCACGCAAGCCTAGGAGGAAAAGGTGACTACGCACGCCTTTACACGCCTAGACACATTTATGATCGATTTTTTATTTTTTTCGTCAAATCAACTATATGAAAGCGGAGACGGGCCGCGTATCGCGACACATTTTCTTGCTATTGATATTACTGATGTATTAAGTGGTAATTACCTACAGTGCGAATGTGTCCTAGGATTTGTCGGCGTAGTCTTCCCGATAAACTTCGTAGGCAGTGATCCCCTGCGTCGCGCAGACTCAGCTCTACGTGTTTTTCCCCCTCCGCAACGATAGTTCGCCAACATTCTATAGTAATCCTGCACTATGCCTGTGTGGAACCATTCCTAACTATAGCCTGCTACTAAACCCCGTGCCCCCAGGCTAAGCATTTACCTTGTCCCTTGACAATTAAATAAATTGAACATTAAGTTGTCTTTTCTACACACAACCACAATAAAATAAAATAAAAAAAACGTGTAAAACATTTACATACTCCTTTAACAGGGCATCTGGGAGTAACACTCAGAGTTGTATAGTCAAAATATAGTAATTTAGTGTTTTACTAGTAGCTGAACTAAAAGCTGTATTTGTGCCATACGGAAATAGTAATATACAATATGTTATGCGCAAGGGCAAGTATGCAAAATGCGTGAGCAAGACGGTTAATCATGACATTTTGACGCAGATCATAAGGGCCCATTTTGAATTGGCTTAAAATAAAAAATGCTTAATTTTATAGGCCTTAATACAACAACTACATCGACTGGAAAATAAATAATGGCTTGTGCAGCATCTTTGTCCTTCATTTGAGCATCTTGGGTAGCTCATTGAAGGCTTTCATAGTGAATATCTTATGAAGTAGTGGGGGTGGTTATAAAATTAAATCAGGCGTTTAATTAACTGTATTAACTGTAACTATCCACCATCAGTCATACAGGTTATTGATAATGTGGCCATGCATCAACTCTCCTCCATTTTGAGCTTCTTTCACAAAGACGGGGAGAGGCACTGCAGTTTTGTTTTTAACCTGTAGGCGGGTGTAGTGAGTACCTTCAAATGTGCCTGTATGTATGAGTCTGAAGGAAAAACAAAACCTGTTATAGCAGACCGCAGTGTTATTGTTAAAGGGATAGTTCAACCAATTACCCTCGTGTTGTTCCAGATGTCAGCCATAGTCAGCAGTCACTTTGATTGTATGGAAAAAAAGATGCAACGAAAGTGAATGATGATGGAGGCTGTCCGTCCCTAACATTCTGCCTAATCTTTTGTAGGCCCAGACAAATTTTCAATAAAACATTGTTTAGTATGTATTTATTTATTTAAAAAATACTCAAAGCAGACAAAGAAATTACAATGATGAACATAGCTATCTGTTCATCACTCTTTTGTCAGTGACAGTGATTGTAAGTTAATAGTTATCACTCATGTTCCACAGGCCTGGTAAAAAGAATAAGATAGCAGCCTAACAGTAGTGTTTTTCATACAATATATGCCTAAATTACGAACACAGCACAGGATAATGTAGAGCTATGCATAAATTAACATAAATGAATAACTTGCAGTCAAATCAATAGGCAGAAATCAGAGTTTTGTAAATAGTCATTTAAGAGAGACATATGGCTTTATAATTTGTACCATGTTGTGAGCACATTTTCCTACAAAAACTGTAAACGAGTTTAACAAATCATGGACTCTCTCCCATTTCTTTATCTTGGTATAAGCTTTGTGGCCCTCTGATTGGCCTCATTGATGCGGGACTCGTTGACCATGGCCTGCAAAAAAATAAAACTAGATAATCAGGACCATTAAAACAAATTGGCTTGGTAGAACTTAAATTTTTGTTCGACAAAAATATTAACCCCATTCCAAATACTGACCTTGCTCTGTATGCGTTCAATCTGGACATTCTGAGTGTCGATTTCATTGCCCATGTCAAGTGCCATGCTTCTGAGGTTGCCAAGGATACTGCCTACCTGGGCCAAGTTTTCCTCCATTTCATCCTCCTTTGTATCGTTGGTCACTCTGTTAAACAGAAATGCAGACAAATGTCAAAAGGCACTCTTAAATCCTTAAATCCAGATGTTAAATAACTCTTAAAATATATTCAAATCTGTTAAGGAACATATTGAAATCTAAGAGACAGATTTGAAATAGTTGATGACTTTTCTATTTAAAATGTGAGGTTATAGGTGGCTGTAAGCTTCATGTGAAGACAAAAGATCTGGCACCTTCTAATATATCCACCGCTCATCGTCATTTTCTCTCTCTCATCCACCACTCGGGAAGAGAGCTGGCTAGACACCACCCCATCCTGATTGTTACCCCATACCTTCTTATAAGCCCCACTTGCTTCAAAGTCTTTTAGCCTGAGAGACAAAGTTAACAAGATCAGTCATATCTATCCCCTATATCCAAAACTTAAAGAAATTATTAGTGAAATTTTGACTGTTATTGCATTAATTGGTTAAGTGGGTTTCAATGCTGAACCCTGAAGACACAGTTCGTTTGTGGTACATCTGTTTTGATTGAACCACACACCTTTATACCATATGATGGTATAAAGGTTGGTTAGAGAAGTTAAAAACTGAGTCCAATGGTAAACTCAAAGACCATTAATTCAGTGAGGGTACAAGTTTGCTTACTTTTTACTTTTTCAGAGGTCAGTAACAAAGTAGTTTTTCTGAAAAAACAACTTTACTTAGACAATCTAAGAGTAAACAATTCATAAAATCCAAGCAATTTACTGTGATTTCTTGAGTTCTTTGCAATCACAAAAGCAATCATTCAGCACAAAACAGTAAGAAAAATGAGGCATGCAAAGTATTCATGCAAGCACACTTACATGCAACTAAAAGCCGAGCTCCTCCAAAAAATCACATATTTACCACAGGAGCACAGGCCGCAGCATTTGCCTAGGTCTGTATGGTTTTTTTCAGCTTTCCTCATGTCCTGGATGATCTGGTCCAACCATTCCTCATTCCGCTCCTGTTGCTCTGCATCACGAATGGTGCGATCACAGATTATGAATGTTTCAGGGGTTTAAGTACAGGGACAAGATAAAAACACAACAATAGTTTCTTCAGCAAGAAGCACCACAAGCTCACAAGCGACTAAATATCACAGTAGCTACAGTAACTCTAGCTCAAAATGACAGAAGCAAAACAGACAAATGTAAACTTAAAATGACTAAAAGACAGGAATATTGTTGTGTGAGCATGGGTTGCATACATTGTACAACTATAGATTCATTTCAAATGTAATTTCTGTATTGGCGTATATGTATATGGTGTATTGCATGTAGTTAGAACAAACCACTGCTCACAAAACTGGCCCTGAACACAAAACGAAGATAAATATGAAGCAAAATCAAAGCTGGATAGGCTTTCCAATGGGGTGGAGGCATAGGCAGAGAGGTGACATTACTGAAAGCTGGACTGCCAAAGCCCAGCCATGGCTTAGGTGTCTGGGAGGAGACCTACTTTGTACATGGCCAGATGCAGAGACCGCAACACCTGGCCATGTCAGTGAGATTTTTCTCAGCTTCCTTCATGTCCTTGTTGATCTGATCCAAGCCCTCATCGATGCGGTCCAGTTGTTCTGCAGGAAGAGGAATTGAAAAGGAAAGATATATGAAAGCATGCACACATAAACACATACGTGTTTTCATATGTACAAAATCATATATAGCTCTACTTGTATATATGTTGCAAAGAAAAGACAAGTAAATAAAAGAAGATGAAGAAGAGATTTGCTATACTCCCATGCAGCTCTTTGGCATCTTTATGCACAATTGTGCATATTCACAGTGCAATTAGAGATAATTAAAGACGCATCTGCTAATCCAATGGTTGAACATCTAATGATGCATTTACAAGTTGATTATTTAGCTGCATTTCAATAATTTATATTTATCTGTAACACTAGTGTGTATGGAGATTATGATTTACCTCCCTGCTCGTCCAACATAACAAGTGTCCTGATTCCAGCATCTTTACTCTGTTGTAAAATTAAGAAATAATTCAGTACAAGACCACATTGCAGGGAACAACACACCTATTCTCTTTTAAACCCAAACCCCAACCAGCCCAGCTTCATAAATTAATATTATAACCTATTTTAAATGGTTACAGAAAGTGTGTTATAAGTCTTTTGTTGCATCATGTTCTATTTGTGCTCAGGGGCCGAATTAAGAGTACCAAACATAACAAAGAATAAAACCTGTTAGTTCCTCTCTAGACACAAAACTACATAAAATTACATTATGCATTCTTGATAATACACTGTCTTCAAGGTGTTATGAAAGAACATCGTACTCAAAGGCTTCATTTTCGTATGATTGTTTGAGCAGAGCAAAGTTATTTATCTCATGATGATGTACAATTTCCAGTGGGATACAAATTGATATGGCATAAGAGCAAACAAGTCATTGTTGGTGATGATCATAGAATGAGGCAATCGTAGTTATAAGACATATTATGCATGCGGTTATGAATAATAACTTGTGAATAATGAGCTCTCACCTCCTCTAACAGAAGCTTCATGTTTCTAGTGATCTCTAGGGACTGTTGGTTGTCAAAAAGAAGAAGAAAACAGATTTCAAAGACAAATTCAAAGTATAATGTTGGCTATTAAGTATTTCTTTGCCTGGTTAAATCTAAATTATCTAATTTTGTCATATATTATTTAACAACACTGACTCAGAAGTTTTTGCAACTAAATTCAATGAGTTCTGACAACTTTTTAATTTGTGAGACTTTTCCAAACAATTCTGCAAAATTAAAAAGTGCATGCAAATATGGCACTAAATAAGAGTAGAATCAACAAAGAAATATTTAGGTTATAACAACATCTTGGTTTCCACCCATTTAACTTCTCACAATATTTCTGTAAATTCTACTTGATTTAACAGAGTTTTCAGAGATTCAACTTGATTTTCTTGATTAGTAATTAGAATCATTTTTCAATGTGTTATTTTTATTATTTAACACAGAGTGGAAAATATGACACTGAATAATGGACCCATTTATGATTTACATTAGTCCCAGTGGGAATCATAATAATACTGCAGGAGAATATGTAATATGTTTAGTATCATCATCTTTGCTGCTATATAGCATGGGAATAAGAGAGACCTGTAGTGACTTTGACATCAAACATTTTCCCTGTTCCCCTGTTATATTATCATTGTAAGGCTGTTGATGAGTGAGATTGTGTTGTGCAATTTCATCAAAACACGACTAATAAACATGGGGCACAGAATGTCAGTTGAAGATCCACAAGAATCGATACCTCCATAGATGTTTGTTGGTGTCATTACCTCATCTGTCACCTGATTGGCCCTCCTCTGCAGCTCCTCTACTTCAGATCTCATGGTGGAGTCGGCAGCCATCCTAGCTGAGTTCTGCAGCGGCGGGGAGGACAGGTCGAGGGATGCAGTTATTCTTAGAACAGGGGCTTTATAAGCTCAGCATGCCTCAGACTGACAGCAATAATTGGTCTAATACAACGGAGAAGAGCACAGTACAACTGACGTGTTGAAATTCTTTGCATAAACTCAAATGCAGAGAACAGACCTCCTCATGCAACAATGAAAGCTTCATTCATTAATTACTATGTGTTTCAAAATCAGTGTGCATTCAGAGCATCGGACTGGTAAATTATATGTCTCTACAATAGGGGAGGGTTTAAGTTGTCAAAATGTCTTGCGCATCTTTGTTTTGTGACCAAAGAAAAACACGAGCATGCGTTTGAACCAAAGCAGTGAGACTTATTTGCTGCATCCATTTTGTTATTTTAAATTTGGTTTGAGGAAACTTCATGATCACCATCAATAGACCTTATTCACGCTAGCACCGTCTTTGATTTTTAATGGGAATGACAATGAGGCTGTGAGGGGTAGACTTAAATACTCTTCAATGGGCTGTATTGCAGTTTAAAGTGATTTTTGATTGTTCCACGGACAAAACATTATTAAAATATCTGTTCAAGAACATTCAGTATACAAAGAAATCCAGACAACATGAGTTGTGGAAAATCAGATGTAATCTATTTATACTGCTTCATACCATTTGTGCCATTTAAGAGATGGAGTCTATCCCTCACAGCCTCATTGTCATTCCCATTCAAATTCAAAGTATATTGGTATAATAACATATAGACAAAAAAAAAAGATGTATATCATTCTGATACATGAAGACTACAAGAAGTGTGGAGTACAGGTAATGTATATCCTTTTGATGTTAAGAGGACTCACCCAAAAGTTGACTGTTGAAATCACACACTTTTTCCCTGAATTGTCTGTATTGATTTTAAGACACTTAATTATGTATATGATTTAAAGTGCATCATCCATTTAGTCTAAACACAAACATTACAGACACATATGTTGGTGCGGCTATCCTAATGAGGACTCTCCATAGACATAATGATTTTTATACTGTACAAACTATAGATTCTATCCCTTAACCCTAAACCTAACCCTCACAGAAAACGTTCAGCATTTTTACATGTAAAAAAAAAAACATTGATTAGTATGTTTAAGTGATTTAAATTGTGGGGACACTAGAAATGTCCTCATAAACCACATTAATAGAATAATACCCTTGTAATTACCACCCAAACCTGCCCGCGCACGCACGGACACACACGCACACAGAGAGAGAGAGGGAGAGCGAGAGAGAATATATTCCTGGTTCCCTTAAACTGAGATTATGCTTAAATTAGTCCATAAACGTATTTATAGTTTATTGCTTTAAGCTGAACATTTATAGCAAGTCAAACATCATATTTCATCAGGGCACAAAATCACGACACACTCCACATTCACAAAACACAATTGATTCTCATTTCAATTACAGTTTTAAATAGTACATTATAATTATAAAAGAGCTACCAATTTGTTTTACCTAAGCAACATGCAGATGTATGGCTTGTAAGAAGCCATTAATCATAGGCCTATACCAACAAATAGGCCTAATGCATATGGGTATTACAGTTGAAATCAGAAGTTTACACACACACCTTAGCAAAATATATTTAAACTCAGTTTTTCACAATTCTTGACATTTAATCATAGAAAACATTACCTGTCTTCAGTTAGGTCAGTTAGGATCACTAATTTATTTTAAGAATGTGAAACGTCAGAATAATAGTAGAGAGAATCATTTATTTCAGTTTTTTTTTTTTTTATCACATTCCCAGTGGGTCTTAAGTTTACAGAAATGTACTTTGTTAGTATTTGGTAGCATTAAATAGTTTAACTTGGGCCAAACGTTTTGGGTAGCCTTCCACAAGCTTTTCACAATAAGTTGCTGGAACTTTGTACCATTCATCCAGACAGAACTGGTGTAACTGAGTCAGGTTTGTAGGCCTCCTTGCTCGCACACACTTTTTCAGATCTGCCCAAAAATCAGATTGAGGTCAGGGCTTTGTGATGGCCACTCCTATACCTTGACATTTTTGTCCTTAAGCCATTTTGCCACAACTTTGGAGGTATGCTTGGCGTAATTGTCCATTTGGAAAACCCATTTGCGACCGAGCTTTAACTTTCTGGCTGATGTCTTGAGATGTTTCTTCAATATATCCACAATATATCTAATGTATCCAATATTTAATTTTCCTTCCTCGTGATGCCATCTATTTTGTGAAGTACACCAGTCCCTCCTGCAGCAAAGCACCCCCACAACATGATGCTGCCACCCCCATGCTTCACGGTTGGGATGGTGTTCTGCGGCTTGCAAGCCTCACCATTTTCCTCCAAATATAACGATGGTCATTATGGCCAAACAGTTAAATTTTAATTTCATTAGACCAGAGGACATTTTTCCACAAAGTAAGATCTTTGTCCCCATGTGCACTTGCAAACTGTAGTCTGGATTTCTTTTGGCGTCTTTGGAGCAGTGGCTGAGCAGGCTTTCAGGTTATGTCGATATAGGACTCGTTTTACTGTGGACATAGATACTTGTCTACCTGTTTCATCCAGCATCATCACAAGGTCCTTTGCTGTTGTTCTGGGATTGATTTGCACTTTTCACACCAAACTACGTTCATCTCTAGGAGACAGAATGCGTCTCCTTCCTGAGCGGTAATGGCTGTGTGGTCCCATGGTGTTTATACTTGTGTATTATTGTTTGTACAGATTAATGTGTTACTACCTTCAGGCATTTGGAAATTGCTCCCAAGGATGAACCAGAATTGCAGAGGTCCACAATTTCTTTTCTGAGGTCTTGGCTGATTTCTTTTGATTTTCCCATGTCAAGCAAAGAGGCACTGAGTTTGAAGGTAGGCCTTAAAATACATCCACAGGTACACCTCCAATTCAGTACACCTCCTATCAGAAGCTAATTGTCTAAAGGCTTGACATCATTTTCTTGAATTGTCCAAGCTGCTTAAAGGAACGGTTAACTTAGTGTATGTAAACTTCTGAGCCACTGGAATTGCAATATAGTCAAAAAGTTAAAAGTTAAACAATCTGGCTGTAAACACTTGTTGGAAAAATGACATGTGTCATGCACAAAGTAGATGCCCTAAACAACTTGCCAAAACTGTAGTTTCCTAATATTAAATCTGTAGAGTGGTAAAACAATTTTTTTTAATGACTTCAACCTAAGTGTAAACTTCTGACTTCAACTGTATTTGTAAAAACAGGCTTAATAGTAATAGCTAAAGACTGTGTGCTATCACCTTTAACAGATCACTAATTAAAGTTCATACTGGTTCAGAATAGAGGGAGGGGTGATGTCATTATAAAAATCATCACCATTACATTTTATAATATAATTTATAATAAAACAACAACAATTTGCATTCAGGATAATTATTATTTTGCAAAATATTCTCATATAACAATGCACATTTTGAAACAGTTAAAAGTTGTTCTCCAAAATATATTTGGAACGGAAAAGAGCATCAAACAGAGAAACTTTCACAATGTTAGACTAGATTCATAAAATTTTTAGATAAAAGTTAGATTAATTTAGTAATGTAGAGTTTTTTGGAACTGGAATTTTCTTTATGGATTTCATAGCCCACTCTACCTCCATTGATTTACCTGTTTTATCTTTTCTCCTTTCTTTAACATTTAAATCATATTTTCATCATTGATCCTAATTAGTGTAATATTCAGTATATAATAATGATACGATGTGATGCTGTTTTCATTATAATTAGACATACCAATATTGATTTATCATCAATCTTTACTGTAAGACAAATGTCAAACGACTCCCCCTCAAAAGGGCAAGATTTATTCATCTTAGCGCCTTCCCCTGAGCACAGCAACACACTGTATAATTTATTGGACTAGTTTGCCTATGGGTTTTAAACCACAGGTGGACGTCCCATGCCCTTAATGACGGGATTTCATCTGCATGAGTGAAGGACTGCTGTCCACACCATAAGACAGGTAAAGTATCAGATCTAAGATTATGGATCTAAAATAGTTTTCACCTAAAGTCCAGCAAGTATATCAATTCAGATAGACATATTATGATTTTTGAACAAAATATCAGAAGCCTTAAAAGACCATGATTAAATTATATCAGACTTTTATTATTGGTATTCTTTATCTAGGCGAATAAACAAGGCGTTTGATAAATTTAAAGATGTGTTCAGATGATTATGGAATCTATTATTATGTTTAATGTATAACGATGCCATGTCTCTCTAGTAAACTTTTTAAAGATGGAATCAAATCACATTTTAATTAAACCTTTAAAAAAATGTTTTTTAACATATTTTCGTTATTTCGACCAAACTTACCGTACGACAGAAGAAGCACTCTAAAACTGCCACTTCCCCGGA
Source organism: Xyrauchen texanus (assembly GCF_025860055.1). Classification (NCBI taxonomy): domain Eukaryota; kingdom Metazoa; phylum Chordata; class Actinopteri; order Cypriniformes; family Catostomidae; genus Xyrauchen; species Xyrauchen texanus. The sequence continues at coordinate 25,486,940 of NC_068313.1, read as the reverse complement.
GGATGGCGCAAAAATCCCGTTTGGTTCGCCTCAGTCGCGCTCAGCACCTGTGTTAGCTCATTGATCTGATTTCAGCATCATCTACTCAGCACAACGAGGCAGTTTTCTTTATCCCAGGTAACTCCGAAGTCACGCCCACTTGTGGAGCCCTGTTCTCCTATTGGCTGCCATTATCACTGCGCGCTAAAGATTTTAACAGGCTATTTGAACTGTCAGTCATCTTCTAGTCCAGCCCCTGATGAAAGCAGCTTCTGTTCCTCAGGGCAACTGGTGTTATCACAGGTAATAAGTGGAGTTTCGCTTTTGTATGTCTTGAACAAATAATGTTTATTTGCGCTTCAGCTTAATATTATACAATGTGCAGAGCTGCAGTTGATCAATTGATATGCATCTGGAATGTTCTTAATAGCGGTTAGGCTATCTCAGACATATAAGCATACATTTTTAATTATTTGGTTGTAAAACTATGAAGTTTTTGAATAAATGAAAAGTTTCCACACGTTGGAATGAAATATGGCATAAACTGAACCTTTAGAGATCACAAAACGTTGTCTAGCATTGCAACAAAGCTGCCACCTAGTGTAAAGGCACAATATGTTTATACCATAGTATCAAACTAACACTGAAACAAACAATATGGTAAAACAAAGAAATCTGGCAATGACAGGCCACAAAGGACAACTGACAAAAGAATATAATAAAGATGCTGTAGTAAATTCTTCTTCGTTCAGGAGTACATAGTCAACTGCAACCACTGTGGATAGAAAACAAAAGAAGCTTTACACCATAAATTAGCAATTGTTACATTAAGGAGTTATTTCTATTTGAACTAACCCTTTAAATTTGTTTTATTGGTGTAACCAGAGATTATTTAGCAGAGATGGGCCACTTCTACTAAAATTAATGGGAGAAATTGGAACATTCAACCAAGGAGCTCTGAGAGCCCAACAGTCAGTGGATGTAGAAAGGAAGTCCCACCTTACAGTTAAAAGAGCCAATTACCTTTTATTTACAGACATCACCTGTCAATTAATTCTAGATCGCGCATTAGTTACACGAGCCAGGAAACTTGTAATCTGAATGACCGTTTTTGAGATTTTGATCTTTCTCCATGCAAGTAGATAGGCGCTGCACTGGCATGACTGGAAATAGCCTCTCTAGAGCATTCCAAAGATGACTGACAGTGTGCTGACTTGCTAGAAATACTTTAGTGTAACGTGATGTAGTTAGTTTGATTCAGACTTGTTAGATTCAGACAAATATTTTTGACTTGAATCAAACCAGTTTATTTAGTTGTCACATGGAGCACTTTTATTTTTTTAGGTTATTCAGTGTACGTAATATCAGTATAATATGTATGGTAGTTCACATACCTCTTGAATGTTAACTTTAATGGTGCCATTGTTGTCTGAATCAAGTGTCTTGAAGGCACCTGTAAATGCACATAGTAAGGCAATCCATGCTGAATCAAAGAAACACTGAGCCTCATATTAAGACAGCAAAACAATCGCTCAACTTACGACACATGGCATCCAGACGCACAAGACACCCAATGAAATTGTCAAAGTCCATGTTGCCACTTTCATCACTGTACCGTCGGCTGATCAGCTGGAAAAGCTGGTCATTAAGTGGGAAGCCTGAACATGGATAAAATATTTGTTTGAAAGGTTGGACCCAACAAGCTAAATTTTATTCCATACTGACTTACAAGTGTTGTTGAATAAATTATGGTATTATTTCCATAATATTGCAAAGTAAGTTTGTGTCGTTCACTGTAACTTACACTGTAACCATTTCTACATGACAACACCACTCACCTGCTGCTTTGAAAGATCCAGGTAGCTCGTCAGCCCCAATCACACCAGAGCGGTCTGCATCAAAAGACTTGTAAATGCCCTGGATTAACAAAGACAGGTTGCTCAAAAATCCAATTTTTAGGACATGCAAAGAAACATCTGGTAACAAAGATACCAAGACGTATGAACAAAACATAAGTGGTCAGTTTTGCAAATTCATGTTGTGCAAATTCCAGATAAACATCTGAGCCATAATGGTTATCAAAGACTAAAATAAACTGCAACAAGTTCCACTACCAGCTTAATGTTAGAAAAAGTGGTTTATAGAGTGGTTTAAATGAATATTCTGGTTTCAATACCAGTTGGGCTCAATCGACAGAATTTCTGGCATAATGTTTATTACAACAAAAAAATATTTTGGCACTTCCCTTCTTTTAAAAAAAGAAAAAATCAAGGTTACAGTGGGGCACTTACAATGGAAGCAAATGGGCCAATTTTGGGAGGGTATAAAGTCAGAAATTTGAAGCTTATAATTTTAAAAAAGCTTGTGTATTATTAGATCTGTAAAGTTGTTTAAATCATCATTTTAAAGGTCGTTTATGAAGTTGTAAAATTGGATATAACTTTACTAGGTTAGTAAGCGATTTTATCACACTAAAGTCGTGTTAACATGCATATTGTTTATGTCTTATGGCTTTACTTTTGAAACATTTGAGTATTTTAACATTTCCAGTAAGTGTAAGTGCCTCACTGTAACCAGGATTTGTATTTTTATGTTAATCAACATTATGCCACAAATGCTGTCGATTGATCTTAACTTGTATTGAACCCAGAATATTCATTTTAAAATATAATACATAATGTTTTTACCTGCCATTTCTTGATATTATTCCAAAGATACTTGAACTCATCAAAGCCTAGCTTTCCAGTGCTGTCACTCTAAGTGAAGATTGTTAAGGAAAAAGATAAATGTATGTGTACTTAAAAACTTAATAGACCTTAAGGCTTATTTATACATCTGTCTCGAACCTACAGCATAGACTCCACGTAGTGGTCAACACATTGGTTTGCATTTATAGTTCTGGGTTGGTTTGTCAACATCATTCTGTGAGTACACATCCAAAACGATAACTACAGTATATATTTCATAAATAAAAAAAAGCAATGCAAGCAATGTATTTTCTGGATTCAAAAGTATTTATTAAATGATTGTAGCATCACAAATTAGTTCAAAGTATCTGAAAATGTTGAAATGTTGGTAGGCCTACATATTATTTATTATATATTTTGCTTAAATAATAATAAATCAATATTTTGGCATACTTTTGATGTTCTGTGCGGAATATTAAATAGTCAAATTAATTAATTAATACACAAAGGGTGTCTTTTTAAAGTCTTTACAATGTATATAGGCAATATAACCTAGTTTTATAAAAGTTTTTTTATTTGCTGACAAATTAGAAGTGTTCCAATTCCATAACTTATGAAATATGATTATTTACCTAACATCATACTGTCAAACGCATGTTTAAATCATCATGCCGAATGGACACTTTGTGAGTAGAATTCAAAACGTATTATTTCACTCTCATATCAAATTAATACAGAGTAATGTCCTGGAGAAAAAAGCTTTTATTAGTTTTAAACTGATTTCTTTGGTCGCATTTTGCCTGTAGCGTCATGTAAAAAACAGAATAAAAAAAATCAGCAGATGCTCCAGACTGAGACATTTGCTTTATTGGTCACTAGTCCAAATACAATGTGATATGATGCATAGATATTTTTATTAAAAATTTTTCTCCCCAATTTTGCATGCCCAATTCCCACTGCTTACTAGGTCCTCGTGTTGACATGGTTAATCACCTCAATCCGGGTGGCCACAAGTCTCAGTTGCCTCCGCATCTGAGACAGTCAATCCATGCAACTTATCACGTGGCTTGCTGTGCATGACACCACGGAGACTCACAGCATGTGGAGGCTCATGCTAATCTCCGCGATCCAAGCGCAACTTACCACGTGCCCCATTGAGAGCGAGAACCACTAATCGCGACCACGTGGAGGTTACCCCATGTGACTCTACCCTCCCTAGCAACCAGGCCAATTAGTTTGCTTAGGAGACCTGGCTGAAGTCATTCTGCACACCCTGGATTTGAACTCGTGACTCCAGGGGTGGTAGTCAGTGTCAATAATCGCTGAGCTACCCAGGCCCCCTGATGGATAGATATTAAAATAATATCTATAAAATGTGACGCTACCACAGATATTGTTATCATCCTGGGGGGAGGTCTCTAATTGTGGTCTGTGTCGATGCGACGTGCAGTTACGTTTTTGAAGAGGTGCATGTCATGCTATGGCGTAGGCTACTCTTTAACTGCCGTACCTACACGTAGCTTACAATACTTAATGTATTAACTAATGTTAAAGTTATTTTGTGTATACTGTATATTGTATATTATTAGGTATCAGTGGGGAGTTCTTTAAGACTGCAAGGGAAGCTCAGCTTCCCCTATAATGTCAAAAAAATAATGGTCAAATATGTACTATTGTGTAAACAATTTATTGACTAAAAATGCATTAGAACACGTTCATCTCGAAGACGAGTTCGTTCAGAATCAGCTACATTACATATAGCAGGTCGGCTGACTCGATTTACTTCTTATACATTCCCGTAGCGTCAGTGCATTTCCCTGTTGAAGCCGAGCGTCCATTGACTTCAATGGGGCTGCTCTGAACAGTTTTTTTCAGTGCTCGAAAATAGACGGTCATTGGATAAATGCTGCGATTATGTCCCGCCCACGGACGCTCAGCGCCTCTGGGGGTGAATGAGGAGTGGGCTGGCCCGGACTCCGGGCTTCCGCGTGATGATTGGAGGATCTGTCGAAAGACTGCATCTCCTTTTGATTGACAGCGAATCTGTACTATAAGAAGTCACTGAAGCTATTTCAGCTCAGTCCCATCATGGATTTCTCAAGTGTAGTCGAAAGACAAACTGCTGCAACCTATTTCTTTATATTTGTTTGGCGAAATTGCTAGTCAATTTGCATAATACATTTCACACAATTATACACCACATTCCTTGTTTCAGTTTTACCAAGTTTAATATATTTTGTTTTAGAGCGTTCGTTCGTTCGTTCGTTCGTTCGTTCGTTCATTCATTCATTCATACAGTAGGCTAGGCTAGCCGTGACGGGTGAAACTGCGCACGATGGCAGACGCTGCTAATATTGTCGACCTGATTTTGGCGAAGCCATTTGAAAGTCTTCCTTACGAGGAAAAAATTAGAATTAAACAGCAGGGCAGATCAACACCTAAGATTGATTTAGTGCAAAAAATAGGGTAAATAAGTTTATAATGTAGGCCGAAAATGAGCTTCCCCTCTTTGAAAGACCAGCAGCCGCCACTGTTAGGTATATATTGCACATTGTGTTGCGTAAACTGTGTTGTGTAAATCAGATGTTTATTGTAATTGTCATAGTGCTATGTTGATTGGAACTGCACCCAAGACTTTCACCCACTGTTGCATTTGTGTATATGGTTGAGTGACAAAAAAGAGATTTAATTTGATAAAGAATGTGACCTTATTGTAAAGTATTACCATTTCGTTTTAATTTCTGACAAAAATTCTATATTATCTATTGAAGGATACATCCATTACTGCCACCATGCTTCTGCAGGACTCAATAGTGAAACCATCTGTTTTCAGATCGGCATCTGGAGATGAGAATAAGCGAACATCTCATTAACATGCATTTACATCATGTCTTATTCATGCATACATTTAAAGGAGAATGCAAAACACAGACAGAAACTCTTTGAGCATACAGAGACAATAAGCTTAAACTGCTCCAAAAAATGGGTTAAGGTGACTCACGTTTGGAGATAATCTTGTTAAGAATACTCATCAGCTCATTAGGGCTCACCTCCATGTCCTATGATGGCAGAAAATGAATACAAGGTGCTATAACAGTCTCTCTCTCCCTTCATAACAAGCTTATGACATTAACATTTTTTAAAACAAATTACTAAGACTATTAATGACTAAAACCCCAAGACAGATTGGTAAAACTTTATAATAAGGTTCCATTTGTTATCATAAGTTAACTACATTAGTTATCTAACATCTAACAATGAACAATACTTTTACAGCATTTGTTAATCTAACGTTAATTTCAGCATAAAATGTATTTAAAATGAAAAGACGTATATGTTAAAATTAGTTAAAGCACTATGAACTAACAATGAACAATTGTATTTTTTTTAAGTAACATTAACATATTACAAAAAAATTTTGTAAAGAAATATGTAGTTTATTGTTAGTTTATGATACCTTATGCGTTAACTAATGTTTAAGAATGGAAACTTATTGTAAAGAATGAATTCAAATCAGAACTTCTGAGGTCAAAAATTACTGAATTATACTTCCGTTATAGTGCACTCAAAATAGGAAGGAACATTTTTCTGAAGAGATAGGAAATGTGTTCGTTTGTTATAAAATCAAGTTTTAAATGTGTAAATGTTCAGTGTAAAAAGCACAGTGTCTCTTTAACTGGAGAGGTAGACCCCTCCATATAATGCATCCAACACTTCAATAAGCATAAATGCAGGCATCCACGCCTCTCTATGACTCATTATAAACCCAGCCCATCGTTCTTAACAACAAAACTCCCATAACTGCTAGGACACCCTGCATCACAATGACAGGAATGTACAAAAGAGGAAGAGCCAGTCATACTCAAACTCATACTCTACTAAATCAAATGGAAAGCCAAAAGCCTGTTGGGTGGAGCATGGCAATGGAATGTTCTTATGCTTTGATGCGGAAGTTTCTGGCAGGAGACTGAAATGTCTGACTAATGTGTTCACCTAAAAAATTACACAAATCTTCATGCCTGGTTTATAAAACCGAAATCACTATCAAATACAATGAACTGGTGCATGCAGAGGTGTCGGGATAATTTGAGAAGTGTGTGTGAGAGAGTGTGTGAAGAGCAAGGGCAATTGTACAATGCAGGCATACTCACATCCCCAGCAAGTTGTTTAAAGACTTTGCGAAACTGCTTTTCCTCTTCCGTATCATTCTGATTAGCATATGCCAGGGGTCTTTTGGGAGGAGGCTGGAATTAAAAGACAGAGAATGCACTGTGAGAAGTGCATTAAACTTTTTCATATGCAGATGCAAGAAATCAATGAACCACTATATCTGACTTGTATGATTTGCTAAAGTGCTTTAATCGTAAGAGGCAAAAGACATTGCTCATTGCCACAAACATCAACACTATGAGAATAACAAAATAATGGCATACAAACTTACAGGGTCTGAGGGAACAAACTGGCCAGGATCAACGTTGCTATAATGCATATGGTAAAAGCACAAAAATATATTTAAAAAAGAGTCACTGATGAATTGTTAAAACCATGTAGGTGTTTTGCATTCAACATGCATTTATTACAGTATTGCAGAAACAAGTAGTGAGACTTTATAGAGCTAGTACATATGCATGAGGCTTACCTTACAACATCCAGGATACCTCCAATAAGTCTTTTGGCCAAAAACATTTTGAGAGCTTTTAATAAGGCACAGAAGTGAAATTCTAAAGAAATTATAAGACAAAAATGATAACATAAGAAAGGCTCTAATATGTGATGTATATCACTAAATGCACTACTGCATTAGACAAACACAAACCATCATCTGTGACAATCAGGTCACAGCATAACTCATTTATTATGATGGTTGGAACAATAGTAAGAATAACTGTTTTATTTCTTCTTATTTTTTTAATGCACTGTATAAACTGAAACATTTCCTGCCTTATGACGGTCTGCTCATTGTAGATCTGTGTATGAACACTTCATCTAGCAATTCAACTCCTTATAGTGTTTGACAGATAACTTCGAAAACATAGCATAATTGATCGCCTTGTTCGTAATATATGTGGTACGCATTTGTAGTTTAAGCTGTTTTTTGGTTTCATTACCATAAATAGGCCTATTGACTTTACAGAACACTATATTACGTTTTATTCCGTGCTTTAATTCTGACGTATACCAGAAAGTAGGAGATACGTTTAAACAACGATTAAATGACACGTAAGAACTTACTAGAACAAAGACGTTGTAGAGGTCCAGTGGAAAAGTACAGAGAAGAAAGATCCCGCTGCTCAGGTAAACACAGGACAGTAAAACCAGTTTTTTAAAGGCGAGCTGTTTTAATGGACTGCGCAGCGCTCAACACACCCCAGTCCGACGATGTGTCAAACCTTGGGTCCTAAAACCAGTCAAGTTTCACGAATAGCACTGCTATTCTTCATTGACTTAAACTGGATATCGAAATGATCAATTTATTTATCATAATTCATGGAGGCGTTTTTCTCTATGAACTTCTATGAGCGTTCAATGTAGCCTTGCACAAATCCTCTCACATAATTCCGAACCGCACTTCAGAAGATAAAGATCTTCTGAAATGTTTACACATGGTGACCAAAATACTGTATTACATTTATTTAAACATTTTTAAAAGAAATTTCCTTAGAAAGAAATTAATTTTAACTTTGAAACATAAAATCATGGCTGCTCACATGAAATGAAGGTGCCAATCATTTCAGCAATTTTATTCTACATGAAGAGGTCTCCTTAAGGGGGGCAGACATGTTGTATTTACAGTTGCACCAGCTGTACCTACATAAGTTACAATTAGACTAGTTGTGGCGTAAATAAGTCACTGTTTACGCAATACTACATATTTGAACGTTGCACCATTAAACTTAGGTAGGATGTAATTTTATGCATAAACTAAATATTTACGGAAGCCTCCGACCAGGAGTAATGGTTGAGCTCATGTTTTGTGTGACAGGCATCAATCCTTTCCACATACATTATGATGTTGACATTTACACTCGCTTATATTTAGGAGAGAGAGAAAAAAATGTACTTTTATGTGGCTCTTCAGCATGTAACCATTCTAACGGTGCAGTTTTTAGGGTGCGTCGCCCGGTGTCAAGTTTCAAGGCATTCAATATATATCTATATATATATTAGGGCTGTCAATCGATATTTTTTTAAAATCAAATTAAAGACATCAATATATAATTATACATAGTTATCTTTAAATATTAAAAAATTATATATATAAATAAAAAATATTCAGATAATTAAAATGCATTACATTCTTAATCATTGATAAGACAATACAAAAAGCGGCTTTAGAATACAATGTATTGTTTACTACCATATTATTGATCATAAGACAATCATTGGCACACAGTTCACAGCAATCCATTACACAAGTGAATTTGTCAATCAGTTGGAGATTTATTATGAGGGCTTGTTTAAGGACCCGTCAATGTACACCTGCGTCAGACATTTTTATTGAATTTTTTATTAATGCTTACAAAACTTCTAGAGCCATGAGGTATATTAATAAAAACAACAACAAAAAGGAAAATAAATAAATAGTTTAATAAAAAATATCAAATTGTTTACATATTTCAATACACTTTACAGCTTTCTTGTTACTAAAATTGGAAAATGTTCTTAGGTATTGCTGAACCTCTGAATTAAAAATTAAAACTAATGGTTTATAACCACCATACTTATATTTATGAATATTAAACTTTGTCAACAAAAGCAGAACATTAATCAAATAATATTCCTTATGAAGAGACATGTCATAGCTAAAAAAACCGAATAAAACCTTTTCAAAACAAAGTTGAAAGCTGGGAATAATATGATCTCTAACAATCTTGCAGAAATCAGACCAAAAACAAGTCGAGTAGGGACAACTCCAAAATAAATGAAAAAATGTTTCCGCCTGCAGACCACAAGATGTACAGAATATATCGACATCACAATTACATCTCTCTACAAGGAAATAATTTGTGAGGTAGTACTTATAAATAAGTTTGAAGGAAATGTATTTGATTTTATTCGTGATTAAATATTTATGGGGTAATTTCAAAATTTTGCACCATCTCAATCTAGCGTCAGACATGCTTGTGTAGTGTCTGCTTTAGTTTAGAGAACAAACAGTTTTGAGAAAATTCTTAAATGAGCTGAGAATGAGCAATTGTTTTGTTTTATGATGCAGTGATTATATTAGAAGTAGTTTCAAATATATTTCCAAATTAAGCTCGCAAGAGCATCTTTGCTTTTTCTGGTACTTTTATTGCTATCCTTATCTCTCGCAAGCTTTGATACCAACGAATCACTGCCACATGTAGTAATAAGGGTAACAGATAAAGTGATCGGATCCACGCTGGACATGAAGCAGTGCATGTCGGTAAAATCTTCTTTTTCTATGCTTTATTCGAACATTCAGTTTACAGTGTGGTACAACAAAATTAGTACACAGCAATAAGTATTAAGAATAACAGCAATATAATAATAATTAAAGAAAACACACCAATAGCTCAAAACAGAAACAAAACTAAACAGTAACTAAAATAATAAACGAGAAAGAAAGAAAAAAGGAGAAAGAAAGAAAGAAAGAAAGAGGGCTTTACTTAAAAGAAAATTACACATTAATTAAAGTAAAACGTTTGTAGGCCGTGCAAATTGCACATGGTTCTGAGAGCTTTTTTGGTAAGAGAAGATTCAATTGTAATTAAATACTTGTAAAGTTATGGTAAACGTTATGTAAAAGTTTAAAGTGGACCTCTTTAGCTTTATTAGAGATACAGTATTTGTGAGAAATCAACCATTTTTTTTTCCAATTTATTTCACTTATTAGGGAATTCCAATAAAACATCCCCCTTGGAGCAATGGAGTTACTCTTTTGCAAATGTCGGCGAATATGCTTATTATTACATTTTTTATCAGACAGTTCTACACCATCCAACATAAGTGAAAGCTGTCTGATATCTTTGTTTCCATAGCTCAGATGACTTTTAATTAATTGTCTGATTCCGATAGGGATGGCATCAGTGATAGATTTAAAATCTTTAAAAGGTATTGGGAAATCATGAGCAACCATAAACTGTTCATAAGAGAGCATGGTGCCAGAATCATCAAATAAGCAGAGTACGTGATTAATTCCTCTATCGAACCACTTAGGGAAGAATACTGATTTATTCCTAATAAGAATGTCGCTGTTGTTCCAAAGGAGAGATTTGTGTGGTGAGAAGTTGTGATTGAAGGATAATTTCCAGGCCAAGAGGGACTGTTGGTGGAAGTTGGACAATTTGATAGGTAATTTATTTGGTAGAAAATTACACTTTAGAAGAAACGAGAGCCCACCCAGTTTATTAAAAATAAAGTTTGGAATAAAGAAAAAAATAGAATCAGGATTTCGAATGCACCTTTTTAACCAATTAATTTTGAATGTGTTGACCACATCTATAAAATCCAAAATCTCTAGACCTCCCTTTTCTTTAGGGTTAGAGAGAACATTCTTTTTAAGTCTATGAGACTTGTTCTTCCAAATGAAATCTAAAAAGTCTTGTTGACTTGATTAGCAATTGAGTCCTTTACAAAAAGAGACAAGGAAGGGTAAACAAAGCGAGAAAGGCCTTCTGCCTTGGAGAGTAATACTCTACCTAAAACGGACAAGTCTCTTTGTAGCCAGCAATTGAATATCGATTTTGTTTTCTGTATCCTATTCGAAAAATGTAAGTTCTGTCTAACTATAATATTTTTACATACATGTATACCTAAATATTTTACATTCTGTTTAACTGGAATGTTATCAATAGCAGAGTCACTACAACAATGAAGTGGCAACAGCTCACACTTGGATCGATTAAGCCTTAAACCAGACGCAGAAGAGAATTTCTCCACCAGTTCAAAGACAATGCTCAACTGGTCCTTGTTGTTCAAAAAAATGGTGGTGTCGTCCGCCAGCTGTGAGATCTTTATTCCTCCAAAATGTACTTCCTTTACTAAGTGTATAGCTAGTAGTTCGGTTACTAAGATAAATAAAAAGGGAGAAATGTTGCACCCCTGCCTGACCCCCCTATTAATCTGAAATCGTGGAGAAGTATTTTGATTAATTATAACAGAACTGTTTATATCTTTGTAGAACATGCTGACAATGTCGACGAAGGGGCTTCCAAAACCAAATGCCTTGATGGCTTGTATTAAAAAAGGGTGTTCGATTGTGTCGAACGCTTTGTAAAAATCAAGAAACAAAACGAAGGCGTCAGCATAGTCAAGCAAGTCTAAAACGAGTCTTATGTTATTGCTAATGTGGCGGTTTTCTGCAGTTATTGAATTTAAATCAGATTTTATTCTATTTGCATATACAGAGGCCAGAATTTTATAATCTATAGTTAATAATGTGATTGGACGCCAATTATCAATTAAGTGAGGGTCTTTACCAGGTTTCGGGATCAAGGAAATAATGCCTTGCTTCATTGTTGTGGTCATTTCCCCTTGATCAAGGAAAAATCGCTGTTAAGGGAAGTGAAGTTGGTTCTGCTCGCGTAGAAGTTGTCACGCCCTCTGTTTCCTTGTAGCAATGGCGACTGTTACGACCGAGTCACTGGTGTCGATAAGACTTAGAGGAGTATTATTAGTTACCATTATTAATTGCGTATTATTTCGACCAGTGACTGCAATATCTGAGCCGGGCAAATGGATCCTGAACGTGGACAACGTAAGTGCATCATCTGTGCTTGTGCAGTATCCTAGTGAATTGTTGACGCTCGAACCGCAGTACTGCCTTGTAGAGTGATTATGATAAGATACTACCCAACAATGACCATCATTTAAATGCTATAATTTTGAAATGGGGCTTGCTAAAATGACATTATGTGCTAGCATGTCCTGAAGGCTAAACTGCATAGATGTCATGGTGTTTAGGCTAAGCTAGGCAATAAAACGGTTTATTATCTTACTATACAATAAAACAAGATTTTTGTTCTTGTTCTGGTATAGCTGACTACATAATGCTAGGTAATAATCAGTGTAATAGTAATGATGTTCCCTAGTGGACGACCATTTAAAAAATGCATTTAATCTATTCTATCTACAAAAATCTAATCCACTTTTGGCAACCTATAAGGTCAATAAATGGTAATGATTCTCATTTTTTGTCTCTTTCAGGAAATTATAAAGAAGCAAAACTACTTCTATTTTCCAAAGACAATGTTCAATGACAGTCTCATTGAACTGAAGTGTGAGTATATGCTTGAATTGATCTGTTTCTGCAAATTAATTTTATTTGAACTCTAATGCAGAAGCAGCTGTGTCATGTTTTGGCTGCATTCTGCCTTGTGTTAAACAATGCGTATGCTGTAGGGCTCACTGAAAAGTGCGAGTCTGTAGAACTCAGTATATCATGGTATTTGCGGAGTTCCCCTTGCCACGATGAAGTGTTTGGTCTTGATGTGAGTACTGTTTATAAAATTATTTCAGTATCAAGCTGTGCTACTTTTGACCAGATTTACAGCATGTTAACATGCACCATTTTCTGCTCCTTTGAAAAGACTGAAATGGTAAAAGAGTATTTTGGCAATGCTCAAGTGCAACGTGAAGGAGGCAATGGATTCTACATAACCCACAAGTACCCTCCCATAAAGTGCACCCAACATATGGCTGAAAATGTGGTATGTGGAATCTTTTCTTGTTCATATTACATCACGTTATATTATGCTGAAGGATGTACATTTTGGATTGTTATTTGTTTAGTGAAGTCAGGTTGATATAGTCTTAGCCTATTTGATTCCCAGTGTTTAGCATGAATGCTAAAGAATCTGTCGTTAAATGTTTTTTCTCTTTATTTTCGTGTCACAGTTTGCAGTAAAAGAGCTTGATAAGCCAATGAAACTGGAACCACTATCTCAGGTGAGTTAAATTGCTCCTGTAAAAAACAGGGTTTTTGTTTGCATAGAATGCATGCATTATTATTGATCATCTGTGCAATTAGAGCCTAAAAGTAATAGTTTACCCCAAAATTAAAATGATCTCATCATTTACTCACCCTCATGCCATCCCAGATGTGTATGACTTTCTTTCTTCTACAAAACACAAACAAAGATTTTTGGTAGAATATCTCAACTCTGCAGGTCCATTCAATGCAAGTGAATGCTGACAAATCTTTGAAGCTTCAAAAATCACATAATGGCAGCATAAAAGTAATTCATAAGCCTCCAGTGGTTTAATCCATGTCTCCTGAAGAAATACAATCAGTATTGGGTGAGAGCAGATCAAAATGTAACTCCTTAAATCGTATACTATGTAAGATTTAAACTTTACATATTTAAAAGATTTTAAATCTTATACTACTATAAATCTTGACATCAGCAGTCTCTTTAGCGATCATGATTTCAAGCTCAATAACACTTCCTTGCGCCATCTAGCACTCTGTGGCTGTGTCTCGTTTCGAAGGCTGTATGCTAGATAGGATGCATCCTTTGAAGGCTGTAGTCCCCCTTTAATCAAGCCTTGTTTAAATGATACTGCTTTCGTAGGACAAACGGAAACGGAATGTAACATGGTTGCTATGAAGGCACGCCACCCTTTAACAAGCACAAGCACTTTGAATGAGAAGGGAACAAAGTCCCTTTTGAAGGGAATATATGAGGTAAAATTTAGGAGAGTTATAATGATGTAGAGAGAAAAGAAAATAGATTTTATAGGTGTACTTTTAGTCTAATACTTTATTTTAATTATATATTAATATAATTATACATATTATATACTCTGCACTCATCTACCGAGGTACTTCTACTTGGGAATTATCATTCCCTCTTTGAACATCATATTTACAGGCAAATTAGCATTATTTTTTGAAGCAAAGCATTGTGGGTTGTGAGTGTCCACAAAGGATATACAGGTGAAACTCGAAAAATTAGAATATTGTGCAAAAGTTCATTACTTTCAGTAATTCAACTTAAAAGGTGAAACTAATATATTATATAGACTCATTACAAGCAAAGTAAGATATTTCAAGCCTTTATTTGATATAATTTTGATGATTATGGCTTACAGCTTATGAAAACCCCAAATTCTCAGAAAATTAGAATATTGCATGAAATCAATAAACAAAAAAAGGATTTTAAATACAGAAATGTCGGCCCTCTGAAAAGTATAATCATGCATATGTACTCAGTACTTGGTTTGGGCCCCTTTTGCATTAATTACTGCCTCAGTGCGGCGTGGCATGGATGCTATCAGCCTGTGGCACTGCTGAGGTGTTATGGAAGACCAAGATGCTTCAATAGCGGCCTTCAGCTCTTCTGCATTGTTTGGTCTCATGTCTCTCATCTTTCTCTTGGCAATGCCCCATAGATTCTCTATGGGGTTCAGGTCAGGCGAGTTTGCTGGCCAATCAAGCACAGTAATACCATGGTCATTGAACCAGGTTTTGGTACTTTTGGCAGTGTGGGCAGGTGCCAAGTCCTGCTGGAAAATGAAGTCAACATCTCCATAAAGCTTGTCTGCTGAAGGAAGCATGAAGTGCTCTAAAATGTCCCAGTAGACGGCTGCGTTGACTCTGGACTTAATAAAGCACAGTGGACCAACACCAGCCGATGACATGGCTCCCCAAACCAACACAGACTGTGGAAACTTCACACTGGACTTCAAGCATCTTGGATTGTGTGCCTCTCCATTCTTCCTCCAGACTCTGGGACCTTGGTTTCCAAATGAGATGCAAAATTTGCTGTCATCAGAAAAGAGGACTTTGGACCACTGAGCAACAGACCAGTTCTTTTTTTCTTTAGCCCAGGTAAGACGTTTGACATTTGAAGCCCATGTCCAGGACCCGTCTGTGTGTGGTGGCTCTTGATGCAGTAACTCCAGCCTCAGTCCACTCCTTGTGAAGCTCCCCACACATTTGAATGGCCTTTTCCTGACAATCCTCTCCAGGCTACGGTCATCCCTGCTGCTTGTGTACCTTTTTCTTCCACACTTTTCCCTTCCACTTAACTTTCTATTAATGTGCTTTGATACAGCACTTTGAGAACATCCAACTTCTTTTGCAATTACCTTTTGAGGCTTTCCCTCCTTGTGGAGGGTGTCAATGATGGTTTTCTGCACAACTGTCAGGTCAGCAGTCTTCCCCATGATTGTGAATTCAACTGAACCAGACTGAGAGACCATTTAAAGGCTCAGGAACCCTTTGCAGGTGTTTAGCTGATTAGAGTGTGACACTTTGAGCCTACAATACTGAACCTTTTCACAATATTCTAATTTTCTGAGATTCTGAATTTGGGGTTTTCATAAGCTGTAAGCCATAATCATCAAAATTATATCAAATAAAGGCTATATAATATATTAGTTTCACCTTTTAAGTTGAATTACTGAAATTAATGAACTTTTGCACGATATTCTAATTTTTCGAGTTTCACCTGTACCTCATGCATCCTCCGAATTCCCGTGAATTCACATTGGAAGGCTGCATTTGAAGTGTCCTACTCGCTTTTCTGAAACGAGACAGTCTCGATGACGTAAGCGGCCGACAGATATGACCTCCGGAGGATGCAGCCTTCTAAACCAGACACAGCCTTTGCATGCGCCAAACACTAGGAGGTATAATTAAGCTTGAAATCATGATTGTGCCTAGAGACTGCAATAGCAAAATGTTCCGTGAAAAATTAGTTGCATTTTTGTCTATTCTCACCCAAAACCTATTGGGTTGCTTCAGAAGACATTGATTAAACCAGGAGTTGTATGGATTATTTTATGATGCCTTTATGTGCTTTTTAAAGCTTCAAAGTTTTTGTCACCATTCACTTACATCGAATAGATCTACTGAGATAATCTTCTAAAAATCTTTGTTTGTGTTCTGCAGAAGAAAGTAAGTTATACACATCTGGAATGGCATGAGGTTGAGTAAATAATGAGAGAACTTAAAGTTTTGGGTGAACTATTCCTTTAAATTGTATTTACTTTATTAGCCTTAATAACTGATGCAAATTTGCACAGTAACTCTGTCTCACTATTTGACAGGCTTTGGCAGTTGACCAGTTGTAGTACTTTTCTAAATAACCAGTACTGGAAAAACCAGCAGATGTAGTTGTTAATATGACTGTCTGGTCTAACCAGTTGTGACATTGTGGTTCTTGTGAGTGTGTACCTAGTTTTATGTTGCAAATTTCCCTTCCGTAATCTTGAACAAAACTTATCTCTAGCTAGTCAATTGCTTGGAAACAACAGGGGGAAAGGCATACATTTTCTCAAAAGGTGCGGGGGGAGAAGCTCTCTCTTTCTTTCTGAAAGCACAGAATAGGATATGATGACAAAATGGTGAAAAATGATTTGCATCAAATAGGTGGCTGCTGTAAACCTATTCAGTGCAGGAAAAACAATGTCTCTTTTTACAGCCAACCTCAAGTACTCAAGGCAGGCGGAGGAGAGACACCGAAAAGACAGAAGAACAAGACAAAAATGTGGGTTCACAAATAATATATATTTATAATTTACATAAAATATATATTATTATAAATATTAAACACACAAATGCATTTATACCTGAAGAAAACCCATTCATGCTTCGAGACTTGGTTATTAGATTAATGTGATGTAACATGTCTTGTATAAAGTTTCTGGTCAACAACAGGATGTTTTAAGACTGAAATACAGGTAAACAAATGTACCCAATGTTTGCAGGATCAGGCTGCCGCAAAAACTGAATTTAGTGCTGCAACAAGCAAAGACTCTTCATCAGTGGATACCCTGGTGAGTATTACAGCACAAAAACATGATTCATAAGCTATATACATACATACTGTAACTATATATATATATATATATATATATATATATATATATATATATATATATATATATATATATATATATATACACACACACACAGTATCTCACAAAAGTGAGTACACCCCTCACATTTTTGTAAATATTTGATTATATCTTTTCATGTGACAACACTGAAGAAATGACACTTTGCTACAATGTAAAGTAGTGAGTGTATAGCTTGTTTAACAGTGTAAATTTGCTGTCCCCTCAAAATAACTCAACACGAAAGTGTTTAACCACTGTTCAAATGCACTTTGGATTGCATCATTTATATGTATACACTTTTTCCTTCTGAAAGGACTAAATATTAAAGGAAACAAATGACAATGAAGTGCAAAGTAATCGCTTCAGTAATCAAAATACTTTTGTGAATGTAACTGTATTCTAATTACCAATTATTTAAATTGTAATTGTATTTTGTTACTCCCCAACTGTCTGTGTGTGTGTGTGTGTGTGTGTGTGTGAGCGTGTATTTATCACTTTGTGGGTACCAAATGTCCCCATAAGGATAGTAAAACCCGAAATTTTTGACCTTGTGGGGACATTTTGTCGGTCCCCATGAGGAAAACAGCTTATAAATCATACTAAATTATGTTTTTGAAAATGTAAAAATGCAGAATGTTTTCTGTCAGGGTTAGGTTTAGGGGTAGGGTTAGGTTTAGGGGATAGAATATAAAGTTTGTACAGTATAAAAACCATTATGTCTATGGAAAGTCCCCATAAAACATGGAAACACAACGTGTGTGTGTGTGTGTGTGTGTGTGTGTGTGTGTGTGTGTGTGTGTGTGTGTGTGTGTGTGTGTGTGTGTGTGTGTGTGTGTATACACATGTATATATGTACACTGATCAGCCACAACATTAAAACCACCTGCCTAATATTGTGTAGGTCCCCCCTTGTGCTGCCAAAACAGCATTCTGAGATTATATTTTTCTCACCACAGTTGCACAGAGCGTTTATCTGAGTTAATGTAGACTTTGTCAGTTTGAGCCAGTTTGGCATTCTCTGTTGACCTCTCTCATCAACAAGGCATTTCCATTTGCAGAACTGCCACTAACTGGATGTTTTTTGTTTTAGGCACCATTCTGAGTAAATTCTACAGACTGTTGTGTGTGAAAATCCCAGGAGATCAGTAGTTACAGAAATACACAAACCAGCCCATCTGTCACCAACCATCATGCCGTGGTCCAAATTACTTAAATATTTTTGCCCCATTCTGATGGTTGATGTGAACATTAACAGAAGCTCCTGACCATGAGTATTTCTGTAACTGCTGATCTCCTGTCATTTTCACACACAACACTCTCTAGAATTTACTAAAAAATAAATAAAAAAACAGCCAGTGAGTGGCAGTTCTGTGGATGGAAATGCCTTGTTGATGAGAGAAGTCAAAGTCTATGACAAAGTCATAGACTTTGAACTGACAAAGTCTATAGTAAACCGCTCTGTACAATTGTGGTGCGAAGAATATCATATCAATGCTATTCTGAGATGCGGGTTGGTGCTGTTGGTGGCACGAGGGGGACCTACACAATATTAGGCATGTGGGTTTAATCAGTGTAATATATATATATATATATATATTATATATATATTAGTATACACCATTTAGCCACAACATTAAAACCACCTGGTATATAAATATATATGCTGTATGTGTAAATGTATATATGTACTGCGTGTGTGATGTGCGTGTGTGTGTGCGTGTATGCGGCGTGTTTGTGTGTGTGTGCGTGCGTAGTGTGTATGCGTGTGTGTGTGTGTGCTGTGTATGTGTATATATATATATATATATATATATATATATATATATATATATATATATATATATATATTAGTCTTTACAGTGCTTTTTTGTTGTTTTGGCAGAGGTCTAAAACAGACAACACAGTGGCACAAACCTGGGAAGACAGCCCTTACATGTTCATCATCATAATTGAGGAGCCTCAACCTTCAACAATGCAATGGAACATACAGTGTAAGATTAAGTTTTGACTTACCTGAAGGATGAAGTGAGGTTGAATGAAGTAATCAACTAGCTGTGGAGCTCATAGAGCCAGATATTGATTATCAGTCTTAAGTTTTGTGTGTATTAGGCCTATTAATTATTCCAGCCAAGAATGCTTTTTCTGTATGTAACATTAATATGAGGCTCTTTTCAATTTCTCGAACCACAGTGGAGGTCAGAATGAGGGGCCCCCATGACTATATTTCGGCATCTGAATGGCCTTTGATGATTGTGAGTATACATTGTTTTGGTTATTTCTGGTTATGCTCCGTTGCATAAATTCTTGTAGATTTATAATTTAAAGCAAGCGTTGCACTATGTTTTGCGCTGAATTTGGTATACATTTTTCTTTTACAATAGCTTCCACCTCATTGTGCATTTCAAAGGCTCCATTTTGCTCCATTGTGGCTTTCAATTGTTTTCAGTTCTACATGGTGATGTGCATAATCTATGTGATTCTGGGTGTGCTGTGGTTGGCTCTTTCGGCTTGTTACTGGAGAGATCTGCTGCGGATTCAGTTCTGGATTGGAGGAGTAATCTTCCTGGGCATGCTTGAGAAGGCGGTCTACTATGCAGAGTTCCAGAGTATCCGCTATGATGGCCACTCAGGTAACATGAGAAGTCTTCCAAATAAAATGGAGATAAGTCATTGTTTAATGATTGAGCTGGTTCAGTATGTTTAGTTATTCCTTTTGCTAGAACATATCAAATGATCATAGCAAACACATAACTTGGAAGTAGAATTGAGGCCATGTTGGTAGTACAACATAATAATGGATGTTGTTCAATGTTTAATACAAATAATAAGCTAATTTTCCCTTTTTCTACACAAAGGAAAATGTTTAGTTATAGAATATAATCTAGTTGTCCACTATGTATGGCGCATGTAATGAATAACGTACTGTCAGAGGGTGAATGTCGCATCAGGCTGCTTACAGTCTTTTATCAACCAAAAGGTTCATTTAAATTATATGCTGTACAATATTCTGCTTATAACAGCTACTTGACAAATAAATAAATGGACATGAAGTATTGAAGTGAGTTGAAACGTATGTATTATGTGAGGGGAAAATAAAATGCGAAGCAAAATGAGAGACACAAATCTAGCACAACTATGTAGGAAATCGGTTGGCTGGAACAATGGTCATTTTATAAAGTTTTGTGCTCATTATACAAAATGTAATAAGCTATTTAATAATCCTAAATATCCTGAGCTGTGTGTAGGCTTATGTTTACTGTGAGATAATTATGTTTAATTTAGCTTTTAAGCCATGGTAAGTTTGACTATTTGAATGTAGTTTTTATATTTATGTGTGTGTGTGTAGTTCAAGGTGCAGTGGTTTTTGCTGAGGTGCTTTCGGCTGTGAAAAGAACCCTGGCTCGAGTGCTTGTCATCATTGCTAGCCTTGGATATGGCATAGTCAAGTAAGTTGTTGTTTAAGCAGTGATGCCTGTAGCCTCACACATGAATAAAATGGATTAGAATATGATTGCTCATGCCGCTTTGGCTCAAAACGATACTATTAAACTCTGTGTCGTTTCTTGCTCTTATTTCGCAAGAGGCCTTTATTCAATTGTAATACCATGTTCTTGAAATCTAAAATTTTCCTCTGATGGGAGAAGACTTGGGGAGGACTAAAATTATTGCTGTGATTCCATGCTACAAAAAGCAACCTTTCACCTTTTAAAAATGCTCAACTCAAGCGTTACTATTTTGGTAACTCAACGAATGCCCTAATGTTCTGCAAATAAGGATGTTTGGAACACCCTGACACTTTGTCCTAACCAGGTGTGACATTATAAAGCAACAAGTGATTTACAATCACATCCTTGTAAAGCTTGTGTTTTTGTCCTAACCATCTGTGACTGCAACAAGCAACAGGACATTTTGGCGGTCTTTTGCTTTCTAATTTGTCATGCTGGGAAGCCCCGCCCACACTGAAATCTCATTGGTCAAATTTCCTGCTCCATATATCTGTATATTAAACATCAAATATTTTTTTATTGGCTGTAATGTGTATCATATTGTGTAGTAATTTCACGAGCAGTGTGGACAGACAAATTGCTCGTTGCTGGAGATGTGTTGCATTGCGTGCGCCTGGTTAGGACACATCTGTGTTAGGCTCTTGTGAGGGTAATGCCTTTAAAACCAATTTGAAAGATGTGGAGCATTTCACCATAAGAAATGTGTTCTTTAACCTTGAGTGGTATTTATACATTTGCATTTGTAATAACATTTATGCTGCAGGCCAAGACTAGGAGCATTGCTGCACAGAGTGGTGGGGGTGGGACTGCTCTACCTTGTCTTCTCCATCATCGAGGGTGTCTTGAGAGTCAATACGGTAAGGAGAGTCACACCACTGTAATGGAGCACATGATATGTACTAAAAAATAATCAAAGGAAACGGTTAAAAAATGTGTCTCTACTTTTGTGACAAATCTCCTAATTTAAAGTAATAGTGATGTTGCTGCACCATCCCTTGTGAAGCTTAATGTTTCTCTCTCACAGGAACATGGTGGTTCAAGCAGACTGCTTTGTGACATTGTTATGGCCCTCATTGATTCTTGTATTGTGTGGTGGATATCCTTTCACAAGTCAACCATCTACTGTATTAAGTCCATGTTATAATGGAGTTCTTCCACATTGGTGTACATTAGGAAAGATTATTGGAAATGAATTGTAAAAGCAACAGAGTAGAATGTATGTTTTGTATTGCAGGAACTTCAGGAAGCCATATAATGGGAAACCATTGGTTTTTTTTTTATATTGAATAGAATGTTCGCTATTTCCTATTGCTTGTCAGTTACAGGTGGTATTAGGAGGAGGGACATTCTCATGCTAGATAGCATTTGATTGGACGAAATGAGTAAGCGCACGATGATTCATCATTATTTTTGGGCTGTTTTCCTGGAAGAAGACACCCCAAAATTTTCACCCAATCTCATCATATAACCTCATGGCATCTCAGATATGTATGACTTTTTTCTTCTGCAGAACACAAATTTAGATTTTAAGAAGAATATCTCCGCTTTGTAGGTCCATGCAATGCAAGTGAATGGGTGCCAACATTTTTAAGCTCTCAAATCCACTTAAGGGCAACATGAAAGTACTCCAGATGACTGGTGATTAAATGCATATCTTCAAAAGCTATATGAATATATTAATTCTCCTCTCTGCTCAATCAATCTCCAAATGTAACTTCCACATTCTCCTTCTGTTTTTGGTGATTCGTGTATATTGGTGATTTGATGTATATCGCACCCTACTGGGCAGGGAGAAGAATTGACTTAAATATTGCTCTGTTTGTCACCCACACCTATAATATCGTGTCTGAAAACATAGATTTAACCACGTGGAGTCAGATGGATTACTTTTATGCTATATTTATGTGGATTTTGGAGCTTCAAAATTTTGGCACCCATTCACTTGCATTTTATGGACCTACAGAGCTTAATTATTCTTCTAAAAAAAAAATATATTTGTGTTCTGCAGAAGAAAGTCAGTCATATACATCTGGGATGCCAGATGAGTAAATCATGAGAGAATTTAAATTTGGGGGTAAACTATCCCTTTAAGTGAGTATATCTGATAAATTTTGTTTTGTTGACATTTTGAAGTGCTCTAGCATATTAGAGACCCTCAAAGGTCTCTAGACATGGACTAACCGTCACGAAACCACCAATCTTCTTTATTTTATGGGTTCTCATTTTCTTTGGCATTTGTTATGGTGGTGGTGTAAATTTATGATAATGCTTTGTGGTATGTCTTCGTTCCCCACTTTCAGTCTTGTCTCTAAGCTCACCTTGTGAGTAGCATGATGTGTATGTACCTTTGTTGGGCTGAATGTTGGTTTTGGTTTGCAGTGTATGAGCCTTTTAGGACCCTCTGATCATGGTGGTACTGTATGTGTGTGATGGTGCTGCTTTCCTCTTTCTTTCCCTCTCTCTTCCCCCTATATTGTTCTGCTAGGCTGAAGATGACCTAGTGTTTCTGGCTGCCATACCCTTGGCTGTTCTCGACTCTACCCTCTGCTGGTGGATATCCTCTGTTTCTGCAATGCTCTGTGTCTGTTCCTCTGTTTCTCGCCTTTCTCTCTTACTGGTTGTGTAGCAGTTGCCCTGTCTGTGTCTGATGTAGATCACCCCTCCTTTTGTCCTCATTTTCCCTGCAATTCCCTTTGATTTTCTCTCTTCATAAAGATTGAGATCAGAGATGCACAAGGGACAAACTCATTCACATTATAGTCAGGGGGTCAGGAAGACTTTCTTTTGTGGCTCTTGCTACAGTCAGCAGGGGTCACTAAACTCTACAGCCTATCCGCACCTTATCCAGAGCTCAATTCAGACTCCATGTTCAGTTCTCCATATATTATTTTTTGCTGCATGCATACGATGTTTGTCTGCTTTATATTGAGTTAGAAATATTATGTGATCTGATGTAGTCCTTGACACCCAGTCACATCTTCATTAGCCTGGCCCAGACAATGAAGCTCCTTCAGCTGAGGAGGAACGTGGTCAAGCTCTCCCTTTACCGACACTTCACCAACACGCTCATATTTGCCGTCATCGGTGAGCACAAGCTGCATGCTACTGCAATATTGTGCATAATGTCTTTTGAAATGTCTTAGGAATGATTGCATTGCTTGCAAATCTTTTGTTAATATGTCTTTTCATACTTTTTTCTGCACTTATTAAGCCCCATTCGTTTAACAACCTCAGTTCTTTTGTATTATACAACTACACAAAAGAAATTTAAGATTCATGTTTTAAAGGAGTGGTTCACCCCAAAAATGAAAATGCTCTTATCATTTATTTACCCTAATGCCATCTCAAATGTGTTTGACTTTTTTGAGATTTTAAGAACAATATCTCAGCTCTGTAGGTCCATACACTGCAAATAAATCTGACCAGAACACACAAGGCAGCTTAAAAGTAATCCATAAAACTCCAGTTGTTTAATCCATAGCTTCAGAAGTGTTCCAGTTGGTTTTGGGTGAGAACATCCCAAAATATTTTTCACTATAAATCTTGACATCAGCAGTCTCCTTGGCAATCTTGATTTTAAGCTTGATTACACTTCCTAGCACCATCTAGTGCTGTGAGCATGCGTCAGGAACAAGGAAGTGTAATCAAGCTTGTAATCATGATTGTGCCTAGAGACTGCAATGGCAAGTGTGTACATTGAGAAAAGATTTACATTTTGGTCTGTTCTTACCCAAAACTGCTTGGATTGCTTCAGAAGACATGGATTAACCACTGGAGTATGGACTACATTTATGTTGCATTTATGTGCTTTTTGGATCTTAAAAGTTTTTATCACCATACATTTGGATTGTATGGACCTACAGAGCTGAGATATTTAAAAAATCTTTGTGTTTGCAGAGGAAAGAATGTCATACACATTTGGGATGGCGTAAGGGGAAGTAAATGATTAGAGCATTTAAATTGTTGGGCTATTCCTTTAATATCTCCCTTTGAGTCTGATTGGTCTGTATCTGGGTTACATGGTTTATTATTGGAAAGTGAACCTTAATTAGGGAGTCTCCATCTCTCTCTCTCACTCTCTAGCTCACTACTTCTTTCCTTTCTTTTTATCTCTTTAGTTTTACAACTTAATAGTATTTTTACCAAAAGTACTATTGTACAGCAAAAGAATAGTACTTTAGTACTATTCTTTTGCTGCCTTGCAAGCACAGGTATTTCCTTTAGGAAATGCAAATCAAGTCATAAAGAAAGTTCATGTTTTTATCAATGATTCTAATTATGAAATTCTGATTCTCATTCAGCTTCTGTTATATTCATTATTTGGACAACAAAGACCTTCAAGTTATCAAAGTGCCAATCTGTAAGCATTCTTTAATAATATTTAACTAGTATTTATTAGGCATGGCCATTTTACCTTTTTATTTAAATCCATATAACTTACAGTGTATGACATGTATTCTTTTAGGACTGGAGGGAGCTGTGGATAGATGATGCATTCTGGCGCTTTCTTTTCTCAACTATCTTGCTCGTCATCATGTTCTTGTGGAGGCCATCAGCCAACAACCAGAGGTTAAAGCACTTCCCTTCTGTACATGTGTCAAAAGGGTACATTCAGACAGAATGCTTGCGCCAAAAAAATCTAGACAGTGCAACAAAAAGAACAGAACTACTTATTTATAATATAGAACAGATTGCTGATGACATCATATCACAGCGCTGCCATATTGCTATGCCCACACATTCCAATGTGCCTATTGACTTGACAGTGAGCATACATTAGTCATTCAGTCACTGATTTTAGATCTGAAATCTGCCTGCACATTCCTACAATGCAAATGTCCCACACATGTAATTATTTAAAGTCTGGAATTTGTCCTGTTTCTTGAAAGCCCTAGCGAGTTATGTGTATCTATGCCAAATAATATACCTCAAACTAACTTAATGGAGAACAGATCAAATTAATGTAAACAAGTTCACTGATGGATGGAATAACGCATTCAGTTTGGACAGCACCTAATGTGTCAAATTTGTACGTCTTTTAAGGGCCATTCACACATACAGTGATCTGCAGCGGTGCGCCAAAGTTGAGAAAAGTTTTATGCAAATGTCCAGAAATGTGATGCAGCAACCACCAATGGGAATGAATACGTTGTAGCTCATGTAATCCATGTCTTATAAGATACTATAGTCGAGTGTCAGCAAGTTGGTGAAGGTGAACGATTTTTCTGCTCTATAATTTTTCTCTTCCTGATTTGTGATTCCTTGTCAAAAATATTTTTTTTTACCGGCAATACATCTTGTTTGTGATCAGATTTCCAAAAGCTATGACCAGTTAGGCACCCCACCAATAACTTTAGGTTGACCAACAGTAACCCGGTGACCTCCTACGACGTTAACGCTGTCTGTTTGAACAGGCTGTGATGTTACAATTAAATGTTTTATGTACTGAGAGGAGCCTTATTCTCTGTACTTTTGAACTCCTCAGATATGCCTTCAGTCCACTGGTGGATGAGGTTAGTGAAGAAGAGGAAGGGGAGCAGCTAATGAATGAAGCCTTCGGTAAGAGTCTTGATTTACAAGTGAGCATAACACGTGTGAGATTTCAATAGTGCACAGTTTTTAAAAGATGACATAAGTTTAATTCTGCACATAGGACCATTGCAAGCTGTCATTATTTCTGCACTCAGTTATTTATGGAAATATTAATTCAGAAATGATGCAATTTTATTATGATAAATAAGATATTAATTTTTCAGGGACATGCTGCTTACATAGCGTCACATAAAAGGAAATAGTCAGGGTTCAATACTCAGTCGACAGCATTTGTGCATTTCAGCATAATGTTGATTACCGCAAAATGTTTTAGACTTGTTCCTCCTTTTTAAAATAAATAAATAAAGCAGAAACTGTTACAGTGGAAGTGAATGGGGCCAATCCCTCCATTTGAACCCTTCAAAAATTGGCCCAATTAAGTTCCATTGTAAGGATCTCACTGTATCCTTGATTTTTGAATTTTTGTTTTTTAGGGGAAAGGAGGAACGAGTCAAAATGTATTTTTGTGGTAATCAATATTATACCATAAATGCTGTTGATTGAGCTTAACTTGTATTGATCCTGAAATATTCCTTTAAGTTTTGAATGCTGCCTCCAGCAATTGATGTCTTTAGATCTGGTAGTCTGCCTTTGTTTCCTGTGCTTTTGTTTGACTGAGTTTAACCAGTTTTAACTAGTTATACTTGAATCCACAGAGGGTGTGAAAATGAGAGGAATGAAACCAGAGACAAATGGAAATGTAAAGGCCAGCAAAGTGGTAATGCACACTAATTCTTTACCCAAGAAAATGGGAGTAGTAAAAAAAAATATATATATATATATATATATATATTATTCTGTCATTATTTACTAACACTCATGCTGTTCCAAGCCTGTATGACTTTCTGTCTTCAGTGGAGCACAAAAGGAGATGTTTAGCTAAATGTTCGGGACTGACAACCTCATTCACCTTTCACTTTCATTGTAAGGAAAAACGATGCAATGCAAGTCTTATGATGACCAAAGCTGTCATTGTGTCATTCTCCTTTTGTGTTCCATGGAGGAAAGAAAATTATTTGGGATTGGAACAACATGAGGGTAAGTAAATAAAAAAAATAAAAAAATGTTGTGCACTATTCCTTTAAGAGTTATGACTATTTAAGTATTATTGTTGTCAAGGTCAGATTGCCCTACATGCTTCAGAGATGAAGACTAATATTTTCATAGAAAAAACCCTGTGTTTGTTACACTGAAAATCTTTCATGTTGTGTATTACCTGTGTGCCAGAGATATACTGAATAGTGTATTCAGATATACAGCAGATTCATAGAAGCCTCCAGCTCATTGTGAAATATGTTTTGTGTTTTTTTTCCATCCAGGATGAAGATCTCAAATGGGTTGAGGAGAACATTCCCTCTTCAATGGCTGATGTGTAAGTCCAGAGATCATATTCTAGCCACATGTGCAGAAATTATGCCATGGTAACTGTATATTTAGAATGAAAATATATGGGCATTCGTTTCAAAAAGTAATATCACTGTTCAGTGTGGCATTTGATCATTTGTAAACCCATCATCAGTTTGCCTGAAAAGCTTCTAGCAATCACTGCTTTTTCATTGACGTAAATGTTCTTGTGTTTTTGTTAATGGCCCCCATTTTTTTTCTTTTTTCTTTTTTTACAGTGCACTGCCACCTCTGCTAGACTCAGATGAGGTAAGGCCAATACTCTTAAGTGCCAGCAGTGGCCGCTCTTTGAGCTTGTACAGTAGAGCAGAGAGCGATCAGACTGTCACACAGTGTTTACCCTCGCTCCCTCTCTGTCTGTTGTTTTCTTTCTGCTTGGAACAAAAGGAGCAGTGAGGCTTTGGAGGTTTTCTGTCTAATAGGAGCTCACATAAGCTTGCATTGAACATATTCATTGCATACTGCAGCCACTATGGACAAACCTCTTAAAAAAAGGAGATCTGAGATTTCACACTACAATACCCGCAGGCTTTTTATAGGTGTTTATATAACCGTGTTGAATATTTAGGACATTTCAGTGTATTTCACAGCCCATTTTTAAAGATACACTGTATATATATATTACAATTGCTAAAATTGTGTATACTCATTTGCGCTATTAAAAAAATAAATGGATTCAAATTTATCTTGTAATTTTGGTATTAATAAATTTTTTTTCTCCCCCACAGGAGATTGTGACGACAAAATTTGAGATGTCCAAAATGGAGTAGGTCAATAAAGATGTATGTATTGTAAATAAAATGTATGTGTAATACAATGCACAATTGCTTTATCCCAAATGATAAGAGCTTTTCTTAAGTGACTTATGTAAATTTGTGAGACGATAAGTGTAATACACTAAAGGACTTTTGTTTTTATATTTAATTGCCTGTTTGTATTTATATATTCTCTGAAATTACGGTGTTCACGTTTCTTAAACATAACTGTAAATTGCTTCTATCTGTTGTTTACATATTTAAAGTACAAAATGTGATTAAAACATATTAGTTTGTGCATTGTGCTCTTTGTAAGAGGCTTTTGCACAACAATCCTCTTATTAATCACATTTAGATGGGAAAACATTTAAGATAAAGGCTGTCTCACCTGATTTTCATCAGTATGCTTTAGATTAAGAGTACCTCACTGACCTGGTGGTATTTTTAGTAAAAGTGGTCATTAAGTGTCATCTTGCTGCCCTGTGGACCATTAAGCAGATTGTTATTCAAAGGATTTTTTGTGTCTAATGCGAGTTTAATGATCTGTGTTTTATAGTCTATACAGAGTTGCCTGCCTCTGGGTGCAGTTTGATGACGAGTCAAAATAAGGATACCAGTATATTATTATTGTCAGACAACACTGTCTAAAATAAAGGGCAGGTTTACATGCTGGTCCCTTTAAAAAAGAATCTATATATCTACATAGATTTATTTGTAATTCTATAAACAAATTGTATATATACATTCTTCTCGAACTAGATAAACGGCTGAGCAAAGGACATACCTAGCAGTATATGTAGAGTGGAATAATTTGTTATAGATACAAGTTATTACTGTTGATTTTCGTTAACTTAAAAGACTTACTGCACAACATACGCTGAAGCCTGTACAGTCCACCCAGCTTTTTGCTGTCGATAGCTATTGATTTTCTCTTAAAGCCACATTCATTAAATCTGTCATATAGTGTCAATTTCACCCACTTGCCCGTACAGTTTGAATATCTCTGTCCTGTTTTGTCCCCATTAAATCTGCTGATTAACTGTTAATACACCCAAGCAGTTCTTCATTAACTCTGCCCCTGCGGAGAGCAATAGGAAATGGTGTTCCGAAACCTGTTGCTAGGCATTCTGTTAATCTTAAGTAAACGTGCTAATAACATGATCACAGAGAATTGGGTTTAAATGTTCGACAGCGTAGAAGTGGTCGAGGATGGTGCAATCATAATCACCTGTTTAATTGAAATATCTTGGAGATAAAGTAGGATATTAAATGGCAGTTAAAGCAAAACATTGGGATTTAATGATTTCCATGCAATCGAATATAAAATTATATTTGACACAACTGCCCATATTAAGGGTCTTACAGTTTTAGTCATAAGTTTACATACAGACAACTTAGCCAAATACATTTAAACTCACAATTCCTGATATTTAATCATAGAAAACATTCCCTGTCTTAGGTCAGTTAGGATCACTTTTTTTTCTTTTAAGAATGAAATGTCAAAATAGTTGAGAGAATGATTTATTTCAGTTTGTATTTCTTTCTTCACATTCCCAGTGGGTCAGAAATGTACATACACTTTGCTAGTATTGCCTTTACATTTTGTTTGGGATGGGGTTCCTTGGCTTGCAAGCCTTACCCTTTTTCCTCCAAACATAACGAAGGTCATCATGGCCAAACATTTTTTGTTTCATCAGGACATTTCTCCAAAAGATCTTTGTCCCCATGTGCACTTGCAAACTGTAGTCTGGCAGTTTTGGAGCAGCCTTTCAGGTTATGTCGATATAGGACTTGTTTTACTGTGGATATAGATACTTGTCTACCTGTTTCCTCCAGCATCTTCACAAGGTCCTTTGCTGCTGTTCTGGAATTGATTTGCTGAGTGGTATGATGGCTGCATGGTCCCATGGTGATTATACTTGTGTACTATTGTTTGTAGAGATGAATGTGGTACCTTTAAGCATTTGAAAATTGCTCCCAAGGATGAACCAGATTTGTGGAGGTCCACAATTTATTTTTCTGAGGTCTTGAATGATTTCCTCATGATCTCAAGCAAAGAGGCACTGAGTTTGAAGGTAAGCCTTAAAATACATCCAGAGGGACCCCTCCAGTTGAGTCCAATTAGCCTATCAGAAGCTAATTGCCTAAAGGCTTGACATAGTTTTTCTAAAATGCTTAAAGGCACAGTAAACTTCTGACCTACTGGAATTGTGATATAGTCAATTAAAGTGAAACAATCTGTAAACAATTGTTGGAAATATTACTTGTACAATGCAAAAAGTAGATGTCTTAAACGACCTGCCAAAACTATAGTTCGCTAATATGAAATCTGTGGAGTGGTTAAAAAATGGGTTTTAATGACTTCAACCTAAGTGTATGTAAACTTCTGACTTCTACTGCATATAATGTGTGCTTCCAGTATAATCAATAATTCCAAAGATGGGAATTATGCACTAATATCAAATTCACCCTATTTTGAGGGTGCATAAACAGATTCTCTGCATGTTTTACATTAGTTGTGCCTGTTGTACAATTGCTTCAAATGCCAAGTCTAATAAAATAATTAGTCTAATGATTAGTTTGCAATTTTGGCTTTTTCAAAAACCGTACAACGCTCCCGCAAGAAAACCCAGAGAATTACTTGATGTTTAATGAAGGTTTATTCATATTCACAAGAAAACAGTCTAAAAACAAAAACACAGAGATTAGAACACATTCCGTATTGAATTCACAATTCGGGGGCAGTCTGGCGGGCTGTTATTTCAAATGTGTCTGTATTACATAGATATTTCAATTCAAAGGGAAACTACAAACAGAATGGCAATTAATATAAAACTAACATCTTTATGATCACAGTACTTTGTGATCAAGAAGATTAACATTTCAAAGGAATGTTGTTTATGACAATATAAAATCTCACTAGTAGACAGGCAAAACATTTACAATGATGGAATGGTAGCAAGAACTGCATTGATTGATGATTCAGAATTATTGCTTTTCGAGATTTATTTTTTTAACTATATGGATTGCTTCTCTCACCATGGTGAATCGTGGCGTAAACATGTGATTACTCCATATTTTTGGGGGAGGGGGGCAAAGCTCCTCGCTGAACGAATCCCATGCAGATCTAATCTTCTGTGTGGCATCACACGTTTCCCGCCTTTTTTTCTGGTAAATGATAACAGAAGAGATTAAATATATTACAATATATTTCTACATTTAACATTTTAAATAAATTAATATTCACACATTTCGTCATAGAGGAGACGCACATTGGATTATTGTTCATTAAAAATAAATAATGAACTTTATAATACAGAACAGCAACCAATACACATTTTCATGTGACAGCTCTGAGAAATAGGAGCTCAGTTAAGACAATTCCTCAGCCTCAAGAACACTTAAGTGTTTGTGGTTCCACATAACATAGATACATACTAGTCTTTAATTTAATAAAGTGTAATTTATAGTGAATATTTTTACAATATACAATGTGGCAAAATTTCTACTCTGGGTAACAGCTCAATTTTACCCCCTGTACTTTCCTTTTCATTCACTGACACTAAAATACACAAGTTCTTAATTTTATAAAGGGGTATACCAATGGCTTATGACGTGTCTACAACACTAGAACATGTTCCCACAGACACAGTTGAAGGTGCTCAGGATCATCAAGAATCAATACAGATTTCCCTGATTCAAAGTGACTTGTCTATGGCAGTAACTGGCATCAATATCTGAGTAACTGCTATAGTTTTCAGGTTGAAAACATTTCAGACTACTGTCCAGGAGGTCCTTCTCCTTGGCTAACTGTTCAGTGGCTGAGGACACAACTGCACGAACAATGGAAGATGCAACCTCATAGAACATCCTCTTCAAAGCCTCCTCTTGGTCATCTGTAGTAGTGTTCGCTGACCCAGAAAGGGACCCTCCACAAAGAGGGGCCCCATCCCCCCCAGTCTCTAACTCAACACTAGTACCTAGTCCTACTTTACAATCTGCTTTGTTATTTCCATTTTGCTGGAGATCTTTCGAGTCAATTGGGGCTGCAAACTCACCGCTTTGGGCAACTGCATTGACAGTATCGCACTTCCCATCTTGATTGAGGATCTTCCCTTCCTTTGGATAAGTTTTGCCACTAGAGTCTATATTCTCCTGGTTGGTCTCCTCATCCTTCACATCATTCACATCATTTTGAGTAGTTGCCTCATGATTGTTTGCTGTGGTGTCCTCCGATGTAGCATCCAAGCATCCATTCTCACCATTGGCTTTGGGCTCTGACTGGCATCCACCTGACTCTGGTTCGACTGCATGAGACTTGTCTAATGGCTGAACAGATGGTGTGCTAATGTGGGACTTCTCCTCTCCATCAGAACTCTTGTGCTCGCCTGCCACCTGAGCTTCATTATTGCTCTCACTCTGAGATACAGTCTGCTCCTCTGATCCAGTCTGTGGGAAATCAGTTGCCCCAACTGTACCATCAAGGCCATCCATGTCTTTAGCCTCGCTCTCACCAGTACCATCGCCCTCTTTCAGAGCTGTTGTACCCTCCATGTCTATGCTGGTACTCTTCCCCTTTCGCAGTATGAAGTTCTTTAGCGACACAGCGCGGTCAAAGTGTGTCCTTTTAGCCTTGGCTGTCTTGACTGAGTCTTTACCCGCCTGTGGATCATCAATCTGCTCTTGCTCATTCGCTGGTTCCTCCTCTGTTCCACCACTGTCTGCTGCCCTCTTCGATTTGGGAATAACACGTTTTTTGAAAGAGGTCCAGATCTCATTTGCATGCTGTGTGGAAGCACTTGCTCCTTTCTCCTCCTCATCCTCAGTATTAGTCTTCTCCTG
Source organism: Xyrauchen texanus (assembly GCF_025860055.1). Lineage (NCBI taxonomy): Eukaryota > Metazoa > Chordata > Actinopteri > Cypriniformes > Catostomidae > Xyrauchen > Xyrauchen texanus. The sequence continues at coordinate 25,453,364 of NC_068313.1, read as the reverse complement.
TGTTTCTACATCGCTGGCTACCTTGACATCTTCTGTCCCCTGTTCTGCCTCAGGGGCATTTTCATCTTTTAGAGCTGAAGAGTCTTTATCCTTTGGTTTGTGGATTCCAACAACTGACGAGTCTCTCTTCAGACCTTGAAAAGTCCATGATCTCTTTAGTTTCCGCTTTTTTTGCCCACTGTGCTCAGACTTTGTGGTGGAATCCAATGTCCCAGTATCTCCTGCTCCATCTGCACTGGTTCCATCTGCTCCTTCAGCATCCTTGGAATCATCTGTGCTTTTTTTGTGACTCTTTTGAGCCATAAGTTTCTTGAAAGAATGCCACCGTTTCATGTGTTTTGCTTTTTCAGTGTTAGGCTTGTCTGGCTCGTCTGCAGTCTGTGGATCCTCCGTTTGTTCTGCCACAACTGTGCTGGTATCCGTATCCTCCAGCCTGTCTAGAGATTTTGACCGAACCTTTTTCTCTGTGATTTTGTGTGAGAAAATTTTAGCGACAGGATTGCGGATGAAGTCCCTAACACTAGTCTTCTCTCCTTGCTTTGGTTTGGCACCAGATGCCTTTTGCTCTTGGGAAGCCTCTTCATTTTCTGTTGCTTTTTCAATAGTCTGGCCATCAACTGCAGCCTCACTAGCTTCTGCTGGCTGACTAGATACCTGGTCTGTAGGGCCTACAGTATCCCCTTGATCGTTCTGATTTGCGGCCTTATCCTGATCCTCGCCAGTAGTATCTTCAGCTCCCAGATGCTGCTCCTTCTTCTTCTTACCTCCCATTACTTTTCCAAGCCCACTTTTGTTTAAAAAAGAGTCCCATATTTTTTCAGAAGCTGGCTTGGATTTGCTATCAGCTGGTGGCTCTGTGCTTGTAGTTTCCTCTGTGGTAGGCTGTATTTCATCAGTTGAAGCTGGTGCTGGCTCTGCATTTGTGGTTTCTACCTCAGGTTTGGTCTCTGCAACATCTGCTTGCACAGGCTCTGCATTAGCTTCAGTTGCTGCCATATCCAAAAATGAAATATCCCAACTATCAGGACTTCCTCACTAAAAATATGTATTTCCTTGTGTTCTTTAAGGAACTGAGTTCATTGATGATCAGCCAACAAATCTGAGAGTTTTCTTATCCAACTTATTTCCCTAAGAATTGGCGAATTCTGCATCATATTCCGTGTAGAGAAGGGAGACCTTAAAGCTAGAAGGAAAGAAGACAACAATTAGTTTTACATTGGCTGCATGTATTCCAAACATGATTTAGGCTAAAGTGAGAATGTAAAATGTTTATGAGCATGTATTCTTTTTCAAGGCTTGAAACTTGTGAAAAAATTTAAGCATACAAATTTTGTTTCACTCCAATTTATATATTTATTATAAATGAGGGTCAAACTAAAGTATGCACCAGACAATCCAATAGTGCCTTTTGAGAGCCTGACTTCAGTCACCTTGAAGGCACTACAGTACAGCCGATCAGTGATTTTGTTTACCAGTTGGGCTATTTAAAGTGTTTTTTTGTTTCCTGGTGTGTGTGTATATACATACATACATACATACATACACACACACAGTACTGTGCAACATTTTTAGTCACTTAAGGTTTTCCATTAAGTTGGTTAATTATATCTTCAGCTTTTGTGAGTCAATAGGAAAAATACATTTTAGTCTCCCAAAAATTACTTTTGCAAATAGAAAAGATTAGAATAGAAGAACAGTGCGTGCGCTCTGCAAGAGATGGCCCAGTCAGTCTGGGACTATATGAAGGAACAGAAACAATTGAGACAGCCTAAATAGATAGAAGAACTGTGGTGAATTATCCAAGAAGCTTGGTACATCCTATCTGCCAACAACCAAGAAAAACTATGTCCAGGTTCACCTAGGAGAATTGGTGCTGTTTTAAAGGCAAAGGTGGCCACACCAAATATTGATTTAGCTTTTTTACGTTTACTGGACATTGTATTATGTTAATTGATAAATGAAAACTATTTATGGCATTATTTCTGAATACATCCTCACTATACAACATTTTTCACAAGTCCCTAAAACTTTTGCACTGTGCTGTATGGATCTCATTTAGAAATGGAGCTGAATATGTCACCACATTCTCTGTTGAAAGCTTATCTTGTCGTGTAAATGTGCATATGTGTATTCCCGTGAGGGCATGAAAATGGCAAATACAGAAATAAGTATCCGTTGCTCATATGACAATGAAAGATCTTATTATAAACATCTAAACTCTTCACCCCCTGGGTCAAGTCATATCTCTTAACCCTGGGGCTGTTTTTGCAACCGCACAAAGGATTTTTTTCATTAAGCACTCATGACGCTAAAAGCAATTTAATGCTTTCTTTGACTGACCCACTTGAATTTAAACATTATTTTACATTGCCTATTCATTGTAATTGGTTGGAAGTGAAACACATGTAACATAGATAGACATAGACATTATTTATTTATTCAAGGCACCTGGACGTACCAAAAATTAAGTACAGTAGCATTTAAACAAAACAAAAAAACAGAAACAATATTGTTTGCCAATAGAAAGAACACAGCTTAATTGGATTTCACCATGACTGAGCCTGTTTACTGATAGGGCACAAGACCCTGCTTGCACATCCAACTGACACTGGGACAATTGAGCCTTGACGGTTTTGTCCCCTCTTTTCTTGAACAAAACCCTTACCTTTGTTATGCTAACGCAAGAGAAGAGATTTGGAGAAGCTCCCTCAATAAAGCCCTAAAGTGGTCTTAAACATTGCTTTGCAGAAATAAAACATAATTCTACTGATAAACGAGGGAAAAGCCAATGCAAATGCTCGAGACAGCAGGTGCCAGTGCTCTTGAAAACCTCATCTGCATTGCTAATGTGTCCTTAACCATTTCCTCCATTTTGTAAAAATGTCTGTAGTTGAAATCAAAATCACCTGAGTTATTTTAATTGACGACATTACACGAGTAATAGGTTATTTGCCGAAATGTATCGAATGGACACAACGAGACATACAACTTCTGTTGTGTCTGGAAAACATACTGAACAAATGGTCAGTAACTTGTTTCGGTTTGGAACACCAATTTATAAGACATAATGATAATCACAATTTTGAAGAAAAAACATAATGTATATGTGTGTGTATATAATTCGGAAGCCTCGTGCTATCGGTAACACGTCTATCATCGTGGAAATGTGTGATGTGGAAATTATGAAATCATCATGCGGCGGGAAATCAACAACAACAACAACCCAAGCGCCACACAGACGCGCGCGAATGCATCGTCTATTGTGGTTAAACCAGATTTTTTTTCCATTTTCGAAACCTCTACAGCAATGTAGTAATTCAGCGACTCTAAAAAGTCTTACATGTTATTTTTACTTTGTAAAGGGTATTTCATTCATGGAAATCAGACTAGGCGCAATTTGAAGCAAATTTAGTGCGTCTTATTATAATGTGCGCGAGGGCAGTCTGGCACGTTTGGCGAATAAGTTGATTGCATGGATGAATGAACTCGTAACAGTTGATTTAGCGCACAATTAGCAATCGTGAAGCAGATGTCCGTGTTCATAAACACAAGCAGGACAAGCGGGAAACGAATACATTGAATCAAACGCGCAATCTCACTATGCCAACAAATTCAAATCCAGGGCGCAGTCATTGAATGTGCGCCCATTGTCCTTTCCATATAAATCTCTGCACTTCCTTATAATATAATCAGCGCCGAATACATTGAATCAAAACACCGATTAAACCTATTATACAGGCGAAGCAATCAAAATAGTATGCACACATTTTCTGATGCAAAGAGAAGCGATCAGGTCTAAGGATAAAAATTAAGTTCAGTACGACAAAAAATACCCAGGATGAATCATTCAGAACAAACAACAAAATATATAATAACGTAAGAAAGAGTCTGCAAACCTTGTTTCTCGTGTCTAAACCCGTCCTGCGTGCTTGAAGAAAGGTAATAATCTGCTGCAGACTGTAAAAGACACTGAAACTAAATCCCCACTTGCATCTTCATGCTTTGTGTGTGCGAGTGTGACTGTGTGTGGAGAATTGCGCGCGCGGGGACGTTGAGGGTCGAGCGCTGGTATTAACAGACGCGCAGCTGCGGCTACATCTATCTCACCCTGTTGCCCTTAGCAACCAGGGAGAGCACCCCCGCCACAATACACACCCGCCCCCAACACTTAGGGGTCGTTCACTCAGTAAACCTCAGTTCGTTCTCGCAGTTTTTTCTTTTTCAATTGTTTTTCTGCATACAAATGATCTAGACAGACACTTTTGGACGTTGCGCCGATTCTAGATGATTCAGCTTCTGTTTTATAAAACGCAGTGTCAGGTAAAAAAACATTTTTTTTTTTCAGCACATGAACGTTTTAGATTTGAACGACCCCTAAGAGGGTTACTGTATGGCGCTGAAATGGTTTCGCTTACAGTAACTCAATACTTATTAACACACATTCCCTGTTCATTGCGTAAAACGTGGTAATGGCATTGTATCTTGTCTCTTCAAATTGCGTGCGACAGGTCCTTGTATTACTTTGTAGGATCTGTACCCCATCGAGACCCAATGAGATAAGTAGCTACCCTTATGCTCAGATGGGAATACGGCGGCTCCGCAAAAAGAAATGTAAAAGTGACCTCATTATCTGAGGCTAGTTGTTGGTGAATCAGAACAATAGCGCGTGCGCACGTTGGTTTGATGCAACTGGTCTCTAAGAAAGAAAAATTAAAGTCACAGAAATTCCTCCAGAGACCCCGTGGCTTAGAACCAAAAGATGAAACGGAACATTTGGGCCAGAACTGTACTGGTATGTAGCCTATGTGTGCTATTTTATATATCGGACAAGCTTCACCCCCAGGTCATAATACTTTGTGCGCAGCACTGGAAATGCATCGCTCCGTGATGAATATTTAATTCGATGAAACATCTGCAAGAACACTTCTGCGCTGCTTCTCTGAGCTTTCATTTCCTTGTGGATGCCACGTCTGTCTTGAGGCATCATCGCGTCAGACATTCAGTCTGGATTTCGTGACGTAACTGTGCGACCACGTTGGAGGATTATCGTGCTGCCAAAGAATCATAGTAAAATTATCATCTTCTTTCAAGCGAAGGGGTGGAGCGTAGAGGTTTGGTCAATTTTAAGGAACGACCTATAAATAGGATAACAGGATAGGAGATTATTATTTAGTTTTACAGAACGTTTTGTAACTGTTGTGAATGTGGCTGGCTATGCGTGCAGATGCAGAGGTGAAGGAAGTTCTACCTGTGGATGTTTACAAGAGACTGCACTTCCTCAGATGATTTTAAAACATCATACATATTAGTATTTAATCCTACTTTGGTTGCACACATTTCTAAAATAGTATTTGTAGGAGACATACAAAACATGAATTATCTTCATTTGAACCCATGTTTCTCTGAAAACTTGAAGGAATAGTTCACCCGAAAATAATTTACTCTCCCTCATGCCATTCCAGATGTGTTTGACTTTCTTTCTTTTACTAAAAGCAAACAAAGATTTTTAGAAGAATATCTCAGCTCAATAGGTCCATACAGTGCAAGTAAATGGGTACCAACATTTTAAAGCTCCAAAATGCACAAAGGTAGCATAAATGTAATTCACAAAACTGTAGTGTTTAAATCTATATTTTCAGAAATGATATGATCAATAGTTAGGTCCTTTAATACTCTAAATTCTCAAATATGCTCAAAGAATGAGAATTGCCAAAAACAAAAGAAGAATGTGAAAGTGGAGAATTTATAGTAAAAAAAGGACTTAAATATTTATCTATTTTTCACCCACACCTATCATCATTTTATGCCTTTATGTGGAGCTTCAAAATGTTGATACCCATCTCGCATTGTGAGGATCTACAGAGCTATTCTTCTAAAAATCTTTGTTTGTGTTCAGCAGAAGAAAGAAAGTGCCACATCTGGGTTGGCATGTAAATGATGAGAGATTTTTATTTTATTTTGATTGAACTATCCCTTTAAGAGACAACAGAAATTAACATGATTGTGAATTTGTTGTGGAAAAAAACAAATTGTTTTAGAAAGCAATTTAAAAGTAAATCTGTAATGTGATTGCTAGTCTGATGAATTATCAGTTAAGTAATCTGATTACAATTTTAGAGGGGTAATTAGTCATTTGTAGTGGACAGTGTTGGGTAAGTTACACAAAAAAGTAATTCACTACAATTAAAAATTTCTACTCTAAAACTAATCACATTTCTGACTTTACTGATAACTTAATTTGAAAAATAATCACATTACTAATTACTTTTAAGTTACTTTTGAAAACATTTCACAGAAAAGCTTGTTTTTTCAGCTCAACAAATTCAAAATAATGTCTATATTTCCTTCATTGACTCATTATTGAGCACACACCATTCAGCTGCTGCCAAACACAAGCAGATATTAGCGTAATTCATGTTTTAAATGTACTCAATGTATATATTAGAAATTTGTAACCCAAATTAATTAATTTACTTTATTGAAAGATAGTCACATGAATTTGAGATGTAATGGTCTACTCAAGTTTTTTTTTGTTTTTTTTTATTAAAAAAAGTAATGAAATTATTGAAATAACTTTGTATATATATTACATCCAACACTGGAAGTGGATTACTATTTTTAGAAATTCACCCAACACTGTCCACCCCAAACCCCCACCCACCTACTGTAACCACTATAAATATTATTGTAATCCCAATATTGAATATTTGGTATTCTTGCAGACTAATGCCTCCTGATCATAACTGGTCTGGACAGGTGAATATAAATGTGCTTGCAAGATGCCATTGTTCAATTGTATAATTCACTGATACAATCTGAGACTTTCTTAAACTCAAAATTCATTGTCATAATGAACAGTGCAAATCCTTCAGCAAGCACGCTGTTCTTAGAGTTAGGGCATATATCACATGAAATGATGGCTGGGTATAGGGCATCCACAGGATTCTTATCTCGGCAGCCCACACAAACTCGACAAACGCCTGTAAACGCACATCTGATGTCAATACGCTCAAGGATCAGGGACAGGAAGATGTTGTGCTGCTGTTGTGAATTGCCCAGCCTGTGGGTGGGGTGGGGTGAAGGAGCCAGTGTGTGTATTTCTGCCACACTAATTCCTTGCGACAGCGTGCGCTTGTGTGTGAGCAGAGGGGTGAAGTTGGGGGTGGGGTGCTTCTGCTCTGACAGATTCTACTGAAGGCTGCGTCAACCTCACGGGTCTGACTGTCAACTCCATTTCCCATGCTCTCATCCACTATACAGAGGTCTTATTTTAAGAAGCTGGCACTGTGGCAGGATGGCCAACACGTGTTTTTTCCCGATCACGGTGTTCCAGCACGCAGCTGTAAACACCGTGATCGGGAGTGAGCCAATTAACTTCTGTTAGCCCCCTGAGTTAGGTGTGATGATAGGATTCTGAGAGCCTGGTGGTAGCACTTAAACAGCTGAGTTAGTTGGTTGGTGGGAAGAAATATTAGTTTTATTCAGTCTTTTCATAGTGAACAGCTAAGATGTGCAATGGGAAAGAAATCAGAATTAAGTGATGATAAGGTTAGCCCATGCCTATAGTTAAATATTTCTCAGAGGAGAAGCTAGGGTGGGGATTTATCCAGGCTTACTGTCATTGTCAAGTGAAGTGCCTACACAGGGGAATTAAATGCTGCACAAAATCTTACTCCAGCAGCACACTGGAGAAAGTCAGGATGTATTTGAATCTAGATATTGAAGCTTCCATTAGAATATTGGGGCTGAAGTGAAGTCTCCTCCTTTTGTAGGAGGCTATTTAGGTAATGGCACCTTCCATGGGACATCAATCTGTATAATTAGGTTTCAGCTGCATTGTGTAAAATAGATTGCGCTGGCATACTTCACTCCTTTGCAACCTGTACCTAGGAGAAGTTTGGTAGAATTAATATTTCTTAGCTGTCCACTTCCTTTTTTATTTCCTCAACAGCCCAAAGCATACATCTGGGACCAGGGAGATTACATTAGGCAGATCTGATCCAAAAAAGAGACTTATTGGGGAGCTCAGGACCTCATGACTTTGCTGCTGTTGGAGTGATGATTCAGCAACACACTGATAGACAAGAGTTCTGTCTCAAATGATGTATAACAGACTTTATGTACTCTGTAATTTAGTTTATGCATATTTGAAGAGTAATACTGTCTCAAATGCATCAGTAATGCCTTATTACCACATGGAATGATTCGCTGTATTCCAGTTGAAGAAAATGAAGTTTCAAATGCATGTTTTCTTGTTAAGTGCCCAAAATTGGCTTTTTCAAATTTCAAGTAAACACATTGGGTGATGGTAAAGCATTCAACTCCCATATATAAGGTGCTGTCTTCTTAAGTTTTAATAGTTGCTATATCCAACATCTTGTTTTTTCAGTCCAGCATTGTGATTCTCCCCTTCCACTATGCCAGGAAAGCTGCAATCATTGAGTTCATAAAGTGTTCAACATTTCATATTTAGTTTTTTTGGTTGAACAACCATATCATCTCGGCACTTGTAGTATACCCTCAATATCACACAAGAACTTGAACTGTTGCTAACTAATGTTCTGGTGTTCCTGATTTCGACCACATTCTGCTGAGATACTGACAAGCACCATTTCCCATTAGCCATCTTTGTAGCAATTCAAATGTGCTTACCTTTACATGTGGTGCTACTGATAGCACATTGCAAGAGAAGCCTCAGAGATGCAGGTTCTGGTTCCATGGACACCAGGAACTAATTGCATCTGCAAGATCGTGAATTTTTGTGTGATTGGACTTACGGTGGTGAAGAATTTCACCTCACGTATTTTGTGTAAAGAGTTCAAGTTTGGTAAACTTTGACAGGTAAAAGGTAAACTGTTGACCAGTAGGAAGTTCCTTGGTTTGGCAGTGACTCTTGTGTGGACGATTCCACAAACACAGCTACACTGAATATTCACAATGGACAAGGATATCATTTTAGTGAGTTGCTTTGTAACTTCACTCTCCCAGAGAATAAAGTGCAGCATTAATAAGAGGCTGCTTGGCAATTCGTTTTTCACTGGTTTCACATGCGCTCAATATCCGTCCACACCTTTTTAGCCCTGTTGAATTTCGCTGTGCAAAGGGGAAAAACCCCACTTCAGACTAAATTTATTTCCACCCGACAGATAGTTTTAGCATTAAGGTTTGGATTAGGGCATATGGTTAATAAAATATGCATTCCTGTTCACTGTATTTTATCAATTACAATACTCACTTTACAACTCACTATTGGCACCACTCTGGGATATTTCACTTGGAAACTGTCGCTAACATGTGCCAATGTTCAACAACACTTCTAGATTTAGCCACTGGGGACAGTAATTTTAATTTTGGTAAGCACAGACAGATTTCATATGAGGTACGCATTTTTCAGTGTGATCACACTCGCAATACTTATATACAAAATGGTGCAGAATAGTGCAGAAAAATGCACTTTAAGAGATGGTTTTGTGTTTAAACAAGCTGTATTTTTTAGAGGTTGCTTTACAAGCAAGTTTTGGGACTGACAGCCATATTAATCCTACTGCCCCAGTGGACAGCCTGGACAAGCTGCACTTTTTGTTGATCTTTATAATTGTGCCGACTGGTTAATGCGTCCCTTGTGGCATATAACATTACTAACATTAACGTTAACTTCACGCATGGGCAACCTTTGAGTTGCAGCTGTTCTAGCTAGAAAAACGCGTGCTGTCCTGAAGTTTTGGATTTGGAAGGATTTCCATGTAATCTCTTTATAAGCACACAGCCTGTCAATCTCAATCACCACTGTTGTTGTGGCCGAGCCCTGTTGTGTGGGAGGGGGGGTGGTTGGAGCCAAGGTCCCAACCAATGGTGCCCTATCCTGTCGATTAGCTCCATGCTATCTCATTATGTTACTTTAGTACCTTTGCCCACTTGTGTAGGCAGAACACATTAATGGTGTCTGTGTCCAAAAACAACAGATAGTCAATGTGAAACTGACTATCTTGTTTGCTTGTTTTATTGATTGAATTGGCTTTGATGCCAAGTGGGACTATAACTCTGTAACACTGATCCTCAAATCCCTGTTCATCAAGCAAAATTCTGGTATACATAGTGGATTTAATTCCAGTACCTCATAGAATTAACCTGTTTCATAGTTTACCTGTTAAGGAATAGTGTCTATTCTGTAATAATTTACTCCTTATGTTGTTCCAAACCCATTTGACTTTCCTCTCTGGAACACAAAAGGAGTTGCTTCGTAGAATGTTAGGGACTGATAGCCTCATTCACCATTTACCATTAAAAAAGGTGCAATGAAAGTCAGTAGGTAGGATTCCATCCATGTATTTTTATGCTCATTTTTGGACAAACTGCTGGTTGGAAACACCATGATGCAAATAAAATAATCTACAAAATGTGTATAGTAAACTAAGATGGAAGCATATTTACCATATATAAACTCCTACAGTATTTAAATTGTTAGAAATGCACTATGTGCATAAAAAAGACATGTGACTGAATAACTCGTCCATAACTGACTAACCAGTGGACCAATAATCGCATATGAAATGTTTCATCCTGAAATAACGTGTCTAGAAAATTCAAAGCCTGCATAGAGTTTGCAGACCAAACAAGTTGAATACAAACTTGAACTGTGCCGAACAGCAGGTTTACTGAACTTTTGAAAAATAAAATGAAGAAGGATAGAGGAACGCACACACCCTGGGCCACTAGGGTGCAAAGTCACACGCCCCATCAACTTTGAAAACAAAATGTTTGTATGCTTAAATATGTGGGCCCCACACTTATACAAGGCCTCCTCAACAGGGCCCTTTGAGTATGAGGACCCCCAGCCCTCTTATAGGACCCTTTTGCCTTCCTGTTTCTAATAAAGCATTTTGAGCTACTCTTTAATCTTATAACGCCGCCTGGTGAAAGTTACTCCCTAAAAGAAAATAGGCCCCGGGGCCCTTGCTAGTCATAACCGGCCCCTAATGTTGCTGATGCTGTCAATTTGCTAACACCTCTTTTTGTGCTCCACAGAAGAACATCATATGAGTTTGAAATAACATGAGGATCAGTTTTCCTTTTTGGGAGAACTACTCTATTTCTAAGTATTCCCTGGGCAATCTAGTCATTTTTGTAGGAGACAAAGTATTTTTTAGTTTAACATTATCAGCATTTTAAACATTACATTTCTCAGCAAACAAAAAGTTATTTCCAAGTTGGATGGAACCATTTATATGCAGGACCTCATTATTATTGTTTACAGCTTGTTTTAAATAATTAACATTCCACAATGCACAGGAATGCAAAGTGTTGTGCCTTCAAGATTAGGCTGACCACATGTTTCAGCCACATGGTATGCAAACAAATTGCTATCTCTATTCTCAAGCATGGCAAACCCCCTGATATATGCAAGGCCTGACATGGTCAGTGGTATCACATGAATTCCAAGTAACCATCTCAAAACTGAGTTAGCGATGCTGCCTAACCAGAGTCAGGTTGTTCCAGCTCACATTTTTTACATTTTCTTATACACATCTGCTGTGTCAAATTTAAAGGATACCAACTGCAAGAGTGAGACCCCAAATTAAGATGCATCTACACTCATTAAAAAATAAAAATGGTTCGAGATCATGGGAGTTATGCAGCCCAGATAAATTCATATACATTTTTTATTAAAAAGGTAATTTCCTCTTCTAGTCATTCAATTACAGCAGGACCCTTTTCCCCTCCAAATCCGAACACTCTTTATATCAGCAATTACTGATGCAGCAGAAGAAGCACAAATCTTCAAGGCCTTGACAGTGTTCAGAAAAAGTCTATTTCCTCCAAAGGCTTTATGGCCACAGAAATCCTCCACAATTTTCTGTTTGTTTATGTCCTCCTCAGGTGGACACCAGAATTGATTTGCTTGGGATTTATAGGCTTGCATAGACATATGGTTCAGTTTGATGCTGTTTTTCTTAGGATTTGTTCTTGCCAAATAAATAATGTGTGCATGTGCATTTTCTTAAAACATTTTATTTAAATGTATATGCATTATATATATATATATATATATATATATATATATATATATATATATATATATATATATATATATATATATATAGTTAATATGTTTTTTTGTTAATTTGTTAAAAATATGTTAATTTCCAAGATATTGCCAAATTGAAAATGCAGTGTTATGAGGTCATTGGCAACACTAGCATACAACTTTTTTCTACATTTCATGTGGAATAAAGCCTATTGTTTCAATTTTTCACTTACTAAATAGTAGGCAGCATACAGCGTTTGCACTGCACAGTATCCAGCAGGTAGTAAACTAGTATTTTATTCCAAACACAGCCAGACACATGCATGCTTACCCATGCACAGAACACTGCATTTTCCACAGTGTTGACTAGTTCAACTCTGAATGGTCAGAGATGAGGTTGAAAGGCCATGTGCAGACTCTTCCACCAAAGATCATTTGTGTGCTAATTCAATTTGAAACATTCTTTTATAATCATTTTGAGTGTTTTTCTCTGGCAGCAGCACAAAAAAGTCTTTCAGCATGTCCACCAGCCCAGATACACAGAGAAAGACACTGACTGCACCCCCCCCCCCACAATGAGAATCACATGGCACATCGCACTACATGCATTCCAAAGTTACCATCCACAGCAGGCCACTTGTTTTCATTCATCTCATTTATTGTAGAAGTCATAAAACATACATAAGTGTAAAAGCGATCCTTGATGCACACAAGGATTTGGTTTAAAGTCTCTTCATTGGACTGATGTTACTTCCTAAGTGCAGAATGCCCTTTTTAAGTAGTTTACATTGATTAGTGTACAGTACAGTGGCTCCTGATGAAATCATTACAATATGAAATGTACAACAATTATAGTTCTCCCTTTACATCATTATATTTAGCTATATTGTTTTTGATCAGCTATAAATAATCAGTTGACCAACATTTAAATGTGCAAATTGTTCACCCAAAAATGAAAATTCTCTCATAATTTACACTCATGCCATCTCAGATGTGTATGACTCTCATTCTTCTGCAAAACACAAATGAAATTTTTTAGAAGAATATCTCTGCTCTGTAGATTCTTTCAATGCAAGTGAAGCTCTAAAAATCACAAAGTCATCTTAAAAATAATCCATAAAACTCCAGTGGTTAAATCCATGTCTTCAGAAGTGATTTGATAGATGTGGGTGAGAAACAAGATCAATATTTAAGTGCATTTTTACTATAAATCTCCACCCTTGACCAGCCCGACCAGTAGGTGGCGATATGCATGAAGAATGTAAATCGCCAAAAAAGTGTAAGTGGAGATTTATAGTAAAAAAGGACTTGAATATTGATCTGTTTCACACCCACCCCTATCATATCTTTTCTGAAGACATGGATTTAACCACTGGAGTCATATGCATTACTTTTATGCTGACTTTGTGATTTTTGGAGATTCAAAGTTCAGGCCACCATTCACTTGCTTTTTATTGACCTACTTATTTATTGATTAAATATTCTTCTAAAAATCTTAATTTGTGTTCTGCAGAAGAGAAAAAGTCATACACATCTGTGATGGCATGAGGGGTGAGTTAATAATGAGAGAATTTTCTTTTTTTGGGTGAAATAATCCTTTTAAACTGTACAAAATGTCAGACAACCTGAATTTTGCTGAATTTTGCTAAATTGAATACAATTAAAGAAAACTCAAGTAAACATGCTTGACAAGGCAGTTTCAAATAGTGATGCTTCTTGAGCTCTCATTAAATAATTTAATTTTATACTATTTATACTATTCATTCTAACATTATAAAAACATTATTGTCAGAGCAGAATTAAGTGCACTTTGTTGGGTTTACATGCTTGGCCTTTAATGGCGTGTGCACGGCATCCAGGGATAACCTTGTATAATTATTATCCAACACAACAAAACAGCCAAACAGATTTAGCTCCTCCTGAACCCCATTTTTAGGTATAGGAATAGTTCACCATAAATGTTTAATTCTGTGATCATTTACTTACCCTCACATTGTTCCAAACGTGTCTGTCAGCCTCAGTCACCATTCACTTTCACTGTATGGAAAAGATGCAATGAAAGTGAATGGTAAATGAGACTAACATTCTAACTTTTGTGTTCAACAAAAACAGTTAACTTAAACAGGTTTGGAACAACACAGGGGTGAGAAAATTATGGAATTGTGTTCATTTTTGGGGGAACTATCTCTTTAAGACATTTTTAATCTAAAAGCAAAGAGAAGAGTTTAACAAATACACTTTTTTTCTTTACAGTACTGCAGCCTGAATAATCAGGTGGGAGGGGGTCCATTGTAATGTAGGGCCAGGTGGAAGGAACGTGTTAAGGTATTAGACCAATGGCATGGGGTATCATGTGATATGAAGGTCCAGATCACAACAGCTAGCAGGAGGGCACACAAGATGACAAGCAGTGCTGCCGAGGCCATTCGCATTTCAGAAAGCTTCAGGGGCCCAAAGTGCCAGGGGCCACTATGAGACGAATTGCCAGTTGAGGCCTTTGGTTTACACGTGTCACTGCACACATGAAAATATGCCTTTACATTCAAACAAAAAGCAGAGGTTTACATCATCCCTTTTCAGCATTAACAATAGTGGTGTTCCAGAATTCACTTATTACATACGGTACATGTCTCTGCTATAGTGGTAGTTGGTACAAATTATCCAATTGTGCATTCAGACCCAAAAGTTTTGCTTTAAGGGTTAGTTCACCCAAAAATGAAAATTCTCTCATAATTTACTCAACATCATGCCATGCCAGATGTGTATGACTTTCTTTGTTCTGCTGAACACAATCAAAGATTTTTAGAAGAATTTCTCAGCTCTTTAGGTCCATACAATGTAAATGAATGTGTGCAAAAATATTGAAGCTCCAAAATCCACATAAGGGCAAAATAAAATTGGTCCAGATTACGCTGGTGGTTAAATCAATATATTCAGAAGTTATATGATAGGTGTGGGTGAGAAACAGATCAATATTTAAATCCTTCTTTTACTATAAATTCTTCTCCCTGCTCAGTCAATTTCCACTTAACTTTCACTTTCTTATTCTCCTTCTCTTTTTGGTGATTGGTCCTTCTGGCATATCGCCCCCTAATGGGCAGGGAGGAGAATTTATGACAAAAAATACTTAAATATTGATCTCTTTCTCACCAACACCTATCATATCACCTATCAAAAATGTGAAGTTTAATATTCTAAAATCACTGACATTAATACTTCTGTTACAATTTGAGCTGTATATTTGTTTATATCATTTTAGGGTTTACGACGTTACATCTTCATGGCAACAAAGTTGTAAAATTTAATATTAATTTATACAGAAAAGGTTAGCAAGTGATTTTATCACAATACGATCATGTTAACACAAATATTGTTCATGTCTAATATGTCTATGCAGTCATGTAGTCAATATAGTCATATGTCTATATTTTTGGAACACGATAACGTATTGGCCCCATTCACTTCCATTGTAAGAGTCTCACTGGAACCCAGATTTTTGCTTTTTTCAAAGAAAAAGTCAAAGCTAATTTTTGAGGTAATCAATGTTAAGCCACAAATGCTGTCAATTGAGCTTAACATGTATTGAACCCGGAATATTACTTTAAGTCAAATAGATTTATCTGCCACAATTGGGGTCACTGGTCAGGAAAGAATGACTTCACTTTGTCAAATGTTTCTCTTTGAATTTTCTCAGTGCAATAGAAAATACATTGTCTATTTATAACCCTAACCCTAACAAAGAAAAAACCTTAAAAGTATGTTTTTTTTTTTTTTTTACTTTGCACAAGGCTGTGTAAGCCTCCTGTCTGGGGTGAATTAGAATCCTGGATACAAAATAGATACTTTCTCATAAGAAATCCCATTTTCAATAATTTATACAAATATTTACAAATAACATTTGAGTTATACATACAATCAATCTGATTTATAAAGATTTATATTCTGAAAATCAGCTACTACACACACATACCGTACAGTAATTCCAATTATCTCAGATATAATTTGCTAAGTAGCTAGTTGGGTTTTCCATGATTGGTTGATAAGAAAATAAATCAAATTTAGTCAAGGTGCAATTTAGCACAAGACAATTCATGCAATTAATAAACAGGTGAAAGCAAACTGTTTATTCATCTACAATTTCAAGAAAAGTCTAGATAATAAACATTTCCTCACCAACACGACTTTGTACAGGTGTTGCCCTTCAATGAATCATGGAAACAAGGTCTCTCCTGCAGCCTCTAGTGACAGTGAGGGACAAGATGATAATAGCTAGAGATTAACAATTCCCTGCAAGGACTCTATTGTTTACCACATCTTTGGCAGTGGAGCTCATTACAAGCATAATTATGTGTGGGGAGTGCAAAGAGGTGCAAAGTGCATAATAAAATCATGCAAAGAGCCACATTGGCTACACATTAACAGCCCTGGCTTTAATTTGCAAAGCTCATGTGAATGTAGGAATAGATCTAGAATGGTATTTTATGCAGTGAAGGTTATGAAGTTGCAAGACAGAAGAAGAGGATGTTTATGAAAATGTCTGCGTGTGAGAGATATACCTGTGGGTCTTGGTGACGTTTATAAGTGTAATGCTGGAGGTCACATGACATAGATGGGCGAGTGTAGGAGCACGTGTGCTGAGCTTGCTGTTGGTGGGGGCACCTCTTGGGGAGCACATTCTCTTGATACTCAACTCCCTCCTCCTCCACCTCTCTGGATGCCAAAGATGAAAAACTGGAGCAGGGCTATAAAGATTCACACAAGCAACAAACACTTACGATTGCCAAGAAGTGGAAAGCCCAATTCGCACTGCAATGTGACAGCTTCGCTATGCTACAAAGGGTGATTGTAAATTGAAAGAGACGGGCTCCATTAACTAATAAGGTTCAAGGCGGCTCTAGCTTTCCATGCTCCATTTTGTATTTCTAACTTGCTCTCTCTCCTTTTTTATTCTCTCCTTTAATGGGACCACCCGAT
Organism: Xyrauchen texanus; assembly: GCF_025860055.1. Lineage (NCBI taxonomy): Eukaryota > Metazoa > Chordata > Actinopteri > Cypriniformes > Catostomidae > Xyrauchen > Xyrauchen texanus. The sequence goes on along the minus strand of NC_068313.1, from coordinate 25,436,365 downwards.
AAGCTGCCTTGTCCATCTTTCTAGTAGCACATCACCATGGGGCTTTTTTGACAGCCACTATTGGCCCTTTTGGGGTGCGAGTCCCCTCTATGTTTGTGCCCACAATTACGGCAGCTATTAAAGAGTTAGTGCAGCGGGTCTTTTTCCCATCCCTGTAAAGCTGCCAATTAGCCGTGAGCACTGAGAAATTACAAGAGCCTCTTTGAAATAGAAATGGTCTCTCTCTAGCATCTAGGTTTTTCCAAGGCTTCGGCAGGCAATCGGGGCTCTGCATCAGCACGGAGGATTCTCATTCCCAGAAACCGACCCAACCCCACCCTGTCTAAGTTTTTAGTAAAGATGGTTCAGATTAAATTGAGATGGATTAATTAGTAACACAGCTGTAAAATATGCGCCTCATATTCTCATTACTTTTTATGATGCCCCTAAATGTCCCTTTTATGATAGGAACAGCTTTAGTAGCAAGTAGAAGACGTAAATGGGCCTTCAGCCATGTGACATGCATTGAGGTGGAAAATGAGAAATTAGAAATTGTGGAATTATAGAAATTGTTGTAATGCTCAAAATCAATGCTGTGTAGTCTTATTGAGATTTAGGAAAAAATCCTCCATGCACACTTGCACCAAGTATCCATTCAGCACTTATAATTGTGATTAATATTTAACAAGATTTAAGTGAAATTACATAAAAAACATTGAGTTAGAGCAAGGTAGAGGAACAATTAATATGAAGAATATGTCCTACAAAAACTATTAAATAAAAACACCAAAAGCAAACACAAAGTTCACATACATTTTCAGTTACAGTCCATTTATGCATTTGGGTGACACTTTTGTTGAGTGACTTTCAGTGCATTAAAATTATACATTTAAATGTGTTCCCCCTAGGAAGTATTTAATAATGTTAATTTAAAAAACAAATGGCAAACCCATTTTTGATACCTTGATATCATTTAGCTAGAGTCTCTATATCGAGAATAAAGTTCAATGATTTTATTTGATGATTTGTACATTAATGATTGAATAATGACAACTAGGTCCATTAAAACTTCCAATGATTGTTTTTATGAGCTGTAATTTGATAAACATCTGGCAGCTGGTCTTTTTTTGCCTTTAAAAAAGTGACACTGATTTAATACTCATATTAGCATGATTACTTTGCAACAACAATTACGTAATGTTGACATCAAGCTAATGTCCAAATGAATACATTTAAATTAAAAGTCACAGACAGAGTTTAATTAGCAGCATTACTCACTTTGCTGCTTAAACTCTCTCTCAAGCACGCACGCACACACATACACACACTTTAGTGCGGGTATCCTTCTGAGGACTCTCCATAGACATAATGATTTTATACTGTACGAATTATAGATTCTATCGCTCTATCTCTACCCCTAAACCTAACCCTCACAAAAAACGTTCTCCATTTTTACATTTTCAATAAAACATAATTTATATGTTTTTTAAGCGATTTGAATTATGGAAACACTAGAAATGTCCTCATAAACCACATTAAGAGCATAATACCCTTGTAATTACCAGTTTGTAACCTACAAAATGTTCCTCGTAAACAACCCAACATGCATGTATGTATATGTACATGTACCTGTGGAACATGCTTTGTCTGAACGGCTTTAGAACAAATTTGGTGCGACTGACCCAGCCAGGCACTGATGCGCTCCAGGTCAAAAGTCCCAGGCTCAAGAGGCCTGGTTTCAGGTGTGGAGGTCTTAAATTGACCAGGATACTGGGGCTTGCAAGCTCTGCCAACTGCATGGCAAACACATACATGCAAAAAGAAAACAGAAATTGAGCAAGTCTTTTAGGATAAACAAATCAGTAATAGGCTGTATAAAGAATTCCTTCGATTGACTTTGCATTAAAGAGGCAATTTTACACTAAAATGTCTAATCCTTTTCTACAAGCAATAAGTAAATTTTCAAAAGCAGTTTGATGCTTTGAAAAAGATAAACTAGGCGAAATCACAGCACAGAGCTTTGGATATTTCAACGTTTAAGACCCTTCCCCCATCAAGAACCTCTTTAAACGGTTTAAGGTGGCTGTTGGCTATTTTTCAAGGATACTAGAAAAGATGCCAAATTAAGAGCAGCTCTTCCATGATTATCGAGTCATTAAGCTGTGACAGGGATGCTGCCTTCAGTGGATGGCACCAGTCACACTGACCAATCAGGAGCTTCAGCTTTACCTGGCACTGGCATCTGGGGTGGGGCGGAATGCTCTAAGCTCCTCTCTGTGCCCTGAAAAACACCACACATGTGTTGATCATTCACCAACACTGCAACACACACACTTGCTTGTAGTAAAATAATGAATTTTTATACAATTTGGTCAACAGTATGTGAAAACCTGAAGAACATACTGTAGCTATATGTACTTTTTGAACATTAAGAACTATTAGCTTTAATCCCTGCTTTTACTGCTATAACAGCTTTCTGTCTTCTGGGAAGACTTTCCACTAAATGTTGGAGCATGGTTGTGGGGATTTGGTCCCATTCAGACACAAGATACTTTCCAATTCATCCCAAAGGTGTTCAGTGCAGTTAAAGTCTGGGTTTTGTGCAGGCCATTCAAGTTCTTCTACAACAAATGCCAGAAACCATTTCTATAGGATCTTTGCATTGTGCACAGGGGCATTGTTGTGCTGAACAGAAAGGGGCCCTCCTCAAACTGTTGCCATAAAGTTGGAAGCATACTCTGGTATGTAAATGCATGCCATAGCATTAATTTATGTATTCATTGGAATTACTGGAATAGCCAAACCTGTTAATTAGAAGGGGTTGAGCACATCCTTTTATGTGGACAAAAAATAATTAAAAAAGGGTATGGAAATGAGTAAGTAATGATAGAGTTTTCATTTTTGGGTGAACTATCCCATTAAATTAAATCAGAAGTAAGGCAGTAACCTGTGGCCAGGCCAACACCAAAACAAATAGCAAATTCACATCCATCCTACTGGCATAACATACTCTGCATGCTACAACATGTGTGAGCAAACACATAAACAAATTCACAGTGCTTATTATGATCATATTTCAGTTGGAGTGAAAAACATGCAAAGCATGCAATCTCCTTTTTTGCATTTTAATCACATTTTGCTTCTGGACCAAACATGGATACATGATGTTAATATACTACACATTAAAACAATAATTGGCTCCATGATCCACAAATTTAATGTAAATGAGAACTGTAGGAAAGCTTGGATGGAGTTTAAGCTCTCAAATGGAACTAGTGGAGTGTGGATGACTCACTGTCTGTTTGATGCCGATAGCAGCATTGACTGGATGCATTGACTCCACAGGACTTATGTAGACTCTCCTTCTTAAAGGATGTTTGTCCAGTTCCTCTGTGCATGACACACCTGTGAGAATAAAAGAAAACTTTGATGTAACCGCAGGGTAAACATTACACTCCTTGTGCTTTAAAGCAGTAGTTCTTCATTTGTTTTGATTCAGGATGCAAATTTTGCATTGAACACCAATTTGCGACCCAACACGATACCGAAATATTTTATTGTACAAAAGTAACAAAAAAGGTTATTTAAAGTAAACATGAAGTTGATTAATATTACCAATGAGTGCATAGAGTGAACAATATTAAAAATTATAAACAGGTTGAATAGAAAATTGACAATTAGAAGTGTTATATATCAGCCTAACAAACACTGGGGGCAAACACTGTGCTAGTATAGCCATATTACCAAGTGACAGATACATTTGCAACGCAAAACTAAAGAGTTTAATTGGATGCACAACCTTGATATTGGAGACATTTTTATTTCTCCCATATATAAGCCCATTTAGTTTGCTATCCCAATTATATGTCAAGTTGCATTTTATTATTTGCATTTAGCATTTTTTCTCTCTCCCGTCAGAACAGACTTGTGGCCCAGTTTTGGGTCATGAGCAAACAGTTGGGAACCACAGCTTTAAAGAATTATAAACTACTTGATATGTCTATTGAAAATAGCACCAAAGGAATATGAAATCATCTAATATTCCTTAATAAGGTTGCAAGTTCCAGTAAAGGATAAGAATTTGCTTTGAGGAACTAGGGTTGTAATACAGATTTATTGAAATACCCACCAGCTGCACTGAAGTAAGAAGATTCTGCATCATCATGGGACATGGAACTACCAATGTCCCCTGAAGGGTCCCACTCAAGAACCAGGTGGTCTTGGCTGATCTGATGAAGAGAGGCCTGAGGCCGAGTTCCCGTGGCATGGTCTACCAAACAGTCATCCTCCAGCACACTCTCAGAAGGACAGCCGGAATCTGGAGCACCCCAGTCCTCCTCAAAAACCTGGTACAGCACACAAACACTCTTACTACACTGGTCGTCTACTTTGACGGGAGCCTCGTCAAAAACAAATAGATCCCATTTTAATCAACTAAGCTGTCTACGCTGGAACCTTCCATTGCGACAAGTTGCGTTAAGACAAAAGTAAACAGATGTCTTGTTCCATTTTGCGCTGTACGCGCTGGCATTACTCCTGCCAACAAGACAAATAAATGGTTTAGAACATTTACTTCAATGCGTCCAGAATAGACAGCCTCAAGCCGTTGTTTCACGTCCGGTGTAGACAGGGTGTTTAAGATCTTTTTCAGAATTGTTGTTCATAAAGGACAATCCTTAAGAAGAAAATCAATGTGTTGTGATCAGTATGTGTTTAGGTTTAAAAGTTAGAGTAACTGGAATCTTGGAAACAATTAGTTGCAGTACTCCTAAAACAAGCAAACTTTTCAAAACTTTTTCAAAAAACGCTTAGCAAAAATATGTTTGGCTGGTTTTAAGATAAAAAAAAAACATTTAGGATTTTTGTTTCTCTCCAGTCAGAACAGACTTGTGGCCCATTTTTGGGAACCACAGCTTTAAAGCATTATAAACTACTAGAAATGTCTATTGTAAATTGCAAAAATATAATGAATAATTAATTAATTAATATGATGAACTACACCTGTGTTTACTCTGTTAGAACACCCGTTTCAAATTGAGGGGAAAATATAGTATAAATAACTGCAAAAATGGCTAGAAAAGTGAAGTTAATTTATCATGGATAATTTACTTGCAGATGCCACTTGGTTTAAGATTTGTTATCGATGCAATGACATGCATAATTTAAGTGTGGCTTTTGTGTCCAAATACTTTTCAGGGCCACTGTATAAGAAAACATTCATAAAGTTCTCTGAGGACATAATGCACTGGAGTGAACATCGATCAGTTTTTTTTGTCACACATAATGGACGCTGCGTGAGTTTTGTATGAGCTATGGAAAATATGTGGTAATTCATTATGGGATGTCTGGTGTGGGACTCTATAAACATCCTATAAGCACGCTACATTTTCAGCATGTCTTTACATGATCCGATTGGGCCTAAAGAGACAAAGACTTACACAAGGAACTTTTTCAAATGGACAGTACATGTATTGTACAGTGGGCACTTGGCGACCAGACAACTATTCAGGCTATTCAGGGGGTGTATTCATGACTTTTCGGCCAGAACGTATGAAGTTGGATGCTGGAATAGCTTTCCCTTGGGATAATTATTTTCTGAAAAATGCAGCAGGCCAAAAGTAAGGAGCCACTAAATGAAATTATTGAATTAAAATAATAATAATAATTATAATAATAATAAAATGCGATCCAGAGATTTTGTAGAGAAGGGTTTCTCAAGGTTTCATAGTCAATTGTGCACATAATGTGTGATTTATGAAGGACTAACATTGATTCGATAATTTACAATGCACATGTTCACTGTTGCTTGGTTGGCCAATATTCTGGTGGGAAATGTGTTTAAAGGATTATATACTTTGATTGCATTCTAATAAAATGGAACAATTTAATTATATATACATTAGTTATGGAGCGCAGAAGAGCCCACGTAGCATTTCAGGCTTTAATAGGATATTTGCAAATTAAAATTGTCACATTTACACAGCCCCATGTTGTTCAAAACCTACAGTATATTACTTTCTTCCATTTAGCCTCAGTCACCATTCACATTCATTTAATCTTTTTTCCGTACAATAAAAGTGAATGGTGACCGAGACTGTCATTTTACCTAATGTAACCTCAGTTAAATATTGGGTAATTGAAAGGAATTAAGTTTCATTCATTCATAATTTAGTAACATAATATTTCCCTAATAAAGGTGAAAATAAATGTAAAAGTTATTAAAGAAAATTATAATGAAGTCGATTTAAGATATTAAGTTGATTAGTGATTTGACCAATGAGAGCTCTCCATCATCACGCATGTGTCCACGTGCGTGCGACAGGAGAGAGAGCTGAGCATGACAGAGGAAAGACGTGAGCCGATCTTTGCGAACGAATTAAACAAATATAGTTAAAATCTCTGAAAAATTTATATAATAATAAAAAAAAATGGTCAAGTTCATTTATTTTGTACCATCAAGTATCTGAAGAAGCCGATTGAATATTTTGAGTTACATTTTCACTCGGTGAGTCAGCATAGATTCATAATGGTAAAAGTGTATAAAAACTGTACAATACGATGATTGAGTTATTTATTTGCAGTAAACATAGTGTTTATTTCTTTTTCATGTTGTATTTCAATAATCCAAGTGGTTATAAATGTGGTATAACCGCAGGGTTATTCCTTGTTCATTGCATTTCACCGATGCCATTGTTGGACACGTGCGACTGTGTAAGAATTTATTTTTTATATAAAGATAAAATATTATAATACACAATTTATTGTAAAAATTGTATTTGTATTTGTATGTGTAATTGTTTCATTTGTTTATTTCGATCTTTGATGTGAAAATATTCTTGAATCCACTGAATGCTCTGGTCTGTGATCAGGCCTGATTTTTTCCCCTTCCTTGTGTTTTCCTATTTTCTTGGTTCTACTATGTTCAAACTTCACATTTGATGGCGAGCCAACCAAATTCTACATTGATACAGAGAAAAGAGGACAACAAATCAGACAAAAGAGGACAACAAATCATAAAGAAGAGGAACATTTCCTTCATTCATCGGCCCTGCTTTATGGAAGACAATTCCAATTTAGAGAACTATTTAGCTTCTTTCCTGGAGAGAATTGACAAATAAGGAAAAAGAGAAGAAACTGATCAGTATTTTACAAAACATTGAACTATTGATGGTGTATTGTTACCCATAACCAATTTGATTGATATTGAGATCCTTATACATTGAAACAGCTGTGATATTCTTAGAGAAAATGTACATCTTTTATTTTCTTTAATTTCATTCTGATATTGAAAATACCAGTCTGTGTATATTTTCAGAGTAAAAGAAACATGAACTCAAGAGAGTTCAAGTTTACATTATTAATCTGTATTGTACATTGTTTGTGAAATATTGTAATTTGCTTTCTTTTATTTTTGTATTATTTTCACTCTCTATCAAAAGGAACAAAATAATATTCCAAGTTCAATTCCAGCTCAGTGCTTGTCTGTTATTTCCCATCTCAACCTGCTACCTCCTTCTGATAAATATATCTGGTCCAACAGCAATTAATTTATTATTGTGAACTCATCCATGTTTTGAATAAAATGAGGTTGAGTAAATTACAGAATTTGTATCTGTAATTTTTGGGTGAACAACTGCAACTAGAAAAAGTTCGTTGAGACAAACTTTAAGTTGGCTTGTGAAAGTTTTGACCAGAAAGTTTGAAGTTTAAAGTAGTTTGAAGTTTAAAGTAGTTTGAAGTTTAAATTAGTTTATAGTTTAAATTAGTTTAAAGTTTAAATTAGTCTAAAGTTTAAATTAGTTTGAATTTTAAAGTAGTTTGAAGATTAAATTAGTTCAAAGTTTAAAGTAGTCTAAAGTTTAAATTAGTTTGAATTTTAAAGTAGTTTATTGTTTAAAGTAGTTTGAAGTTTAAAGTAGTTTATAGTTTAAATGAGTTTAAAGTTTAAATTAGTTTAAAGTTTAAAGTAGTTAAAAGTTTAACTTAGTTGCTAGATAGATAGATAGATAGATAGATAGATATTTACACTCAGATAGATAGATAGATATAGATAGATAAATATTTACCCTCAGATAGATAGATAGATAGATAGATATTGACCCTCAAATAGATAGATAGATAGATAGATATTGACCCTCAGATAGATAGATAGATAGATAGACAGACAGATAGATGCTAGCACGTTTTTAGCATTTTTTAGTACTTCGCTAGGTGATGCTAGCATGTGTTAGCATGATGCTAGCACGTTTTTAGCATCTTTTAGCACTTCGGCTGGCGATGCTATCATGTGTTAGCATGATGCTAGCACGTTTTAGCATGTTTTAACACTTGGCTAGGCGATGCTAACATGTGTTAGCATGATGCTAGCTACGTTTTTAGCATGTTTTAGCACTCAGCTAGGCGATGCTAGCATGTGTTAGCATGATGCTAGCACGCTTTTAGCATTTTTAGCACTTCAGCTAGGCGATGCTAGCATGTGTTAGCATGATGCTAGCACGCTTTTAGCATGTTTTAGCACTCGGCTAGGCGATGCTAGCATGTGTTAGCATGATGCTTAGCACGTTTTAGCATGTTTTAGCACTCGCTAGGCGATGCTAGCATGTGTTAGCATGATGCTAGCGCGTTTTTAGCATTTTTAGCACTTCGCTAGGCGATGCTAGCATGTGTTAGCATGATGCTAGCACATTTTTAGCATGTTTTAGCACTCGCTAGGCGATGCTAGCATGTGTTAGCATGATGCTAGCACTTTTTAGCATGTTTTAGCACTTCGCTAGGCGATGCTAGAATGTGTTACCAGTGTAGACTGATTCCCAAACAAATGACTCTAATGAGCCGGTTCTTTTGAATCTACAGTATGAAACATACAGTGTGACCAGTGTAGTCTGATTACAACATTAATGACTCTAATGAGCCAGTTCTTTTGAATCCACAGTGTGAAACATACAGTGTGACCAGTGTAGACTGATTCCCAAACAAATGACTCTAATAAGCCGGTTCTTTTGACTCTACAGTGTGAAACATACAGTGTGAGCAGTGTAGTCTGATTCCCAAATGAATGACTCTAATGAGCCAGTTCTTTTGAATCTACAGTGTGAAACATACAGTGTGACCAGTGTAGTCTGATTCCCAAATGAATGACTCTAATGAGCCAGTTCTTTTGAATCTACAATGTGAAACATACAGTGTGACCAGTGTAGTCTGATTCCCAAATTAATGACTCTAATGAGCCGGTTCTTTTGAATCTACAATGTGAAACTTACAGTGTGACCAGTTTAGTCTGATTCCCAAATGAATGACTCTAATGAGCCAGTTCTACAGTGTAGTGTTAAAAAAGTTTAACTTATTTGCTAGATAGATAGATAGATAGATAGATAGATAGATAGATAGATAGATAGATAGATAGATAGATAGATAGATAGATATTGACCCTCAGATAGATGCTAGCACGTTTTTAGCATGTTTTAGCGTGTGGCTATGAAGATTTTAGGTCATTACTTTTTGGCTGCTTGATAAAATAAATCCTCTGAGGGAGAGAGAGAGGGAGAGATGCAGGGCTGACAGGCCCTTTTTGTCTGTGTGTGTGAAAATGTCAGTTGGGATTTAAATTTCTGAACATTCCGCAATGTTAAGTCAATGGGAGTTTTTTCCGAGTTTGATTGTCATTTTTAGGAAAACCGTAAGTCCGATCAGTTAGAAAAGATATAGCACACTATTCGGGATTAGTCTGAAGGTCTGTGCCGAGTTTGGTGCCTGTAGCTTAAAAGCTCTAGGAGGAGTTAGATACCGAAATTTCACCGCTAAGAAGAATAAGAAGAATCGGTATAATAATAAGTTTAAGTAGGATTTCAGTAAGTTGGCTCTCACAAGCCAACTTAATAAACTCGGATAAACTAATTTCTGCATGTGCATGTATATATACCAGTCTCATGCTAAGCAGGCGTGTGTGCAGGCAGCCCAGGCCCTGAAAGACACGAGTACAATGGAGCAGGAGATCCTGCAGCTGGCTCTCGATGGCCTGGGCATCAGCTGGCTCGCTCCTCTGGATCAGCTCTTCACCACGCTGGAGCAAATTGTTCAGTCGGCCTGCACTCTCTCCCACTGCCTCCTGAAATCCCTGAAAGGCAAATAATGCACAGCTTTCCTTGATTTTACTTTTGTATATGGAAGAATCCCACTCCAAAATCAAAAGAGGAAATTTTGTATTTTTATTTTGCTGCCTTTAATACCGAGTTTACACTACACTATTTTAAGCTTTTTTTTTTTCTCGAAGAAATGGGGCATGGGAAGTTTCAGTGTGAGTCCTGATGTACCTGCAACAGGCTGCGGTATTGAGAAAGACAGATTGGACCGAAGCAATGGAAAAAAATTAGTGGAACATTGGCAGGAGCACCAGATTTGATGTTTCATCTGAACTGTACCACAACCGGGTGGAGAAAGAGAAGCGTTGGAGAGAAATTGCCAGTTCTCTTGGACAGTCAGGTAAAGAAATAGATAGATTTTTCAGTATGAGGTACTTTTTCATACTGTAATCAATAAAATATTTTAGGCCTTTAGGTAATTAAAACCATACACATCATATTCTGAAATGCATAACATATGATCATGCATTTGTTTTCGTATCTCGTATCTTGTATCACTTCTCGCGTGTACGTAATTTGGAGTCCAGGCAGAGCTGTCGTGGATTCGTCAACAGTGAAATGTCTTGTAATTTGTTCACCCATGTCGCCGATTCCTTGTGTAATTTGAAAACGCTACGACTTATATGACAAGACAGACAGTTGTGTAATATGAATAGTACCACGATCCGACGTCTTTGAAAGTCGTGTAGTGTGTAGGAGGCATAACTTGTTAAATTTGAATACATTTTTGCACTGCTGCCTGCAATTTTTCACACTCAAATTTAAAAGTACAACATTCACACACACACACACACACACACACACACACACACACGTTGTGTTTCCATGTTTTATGGGGACTTTCCATAGACATAATGGTTTTTATACTGTACAAACTTTATATTCTATCCCCTAAACCTAACCCTACCCCTAAACCTAACCCTCACAGAAAACTTTCTGCATTTTTACATTTTCAAAAAACATAATTTAGTATGATTTATAAGCTGTTTTCCTCATGGGGACCGACAAAATGTCCCCACAAGGTCAAAAATTTCGGGTTTTACTATCCTTATGGGGACATTTGGTCCCCACAAAGTGACAAATACACGCTCACACACACACACACACACACACACACACACACACACACTGTGGACTAATTGCAAAAAATCGGTCAAATTTTTTTTTTTTAAAGAATCCCCCCAAATAAAAAAAAAAAAAAAATATAAAAGAATTCAATTATTCCTAAATATTTGTTGTTTATAATCCTATGCTAAAAAATACTTTTTTAATTTTAAATTTTTTATGTTCCAAATTTGTAAGCATGCAATTCTGGTTCAGTTCACTCTATTACACTTTGGAAAGTCTTATTTCATTCAACTAGATGGCAGCAAGCACTAGAAAAAAGTTTTTTTCTCTATCACATTCCATCACAACATACAGATCTGAAATGTAGGTGGCGCTATAACACATTTACATTTATAAATGTGTTATAACTCCATAGACATTCAGTCTAATTTTCAGATTATGTACCACCCTCATTGTTTCATTGAATATCTCGGCCTCTGAGTGGACTAGAAGCTCAATTTAGGTGTCATTAGAAAGCTGAGATCAATACCTGAAAACATTTGTCTGATGGAATGAAAGCTTTCATATGATATAGGACTTGTCTATTTAAGTGCCATGTGAAAGACTTTTTATTCATATTAATATTTCTACCCCAACTAGTACAACTAGGGGGCACTAATTTACCACGCAAATGGTTTCCGGCCCTATTTTGTTATTTCATGTAACAAATGCAAAAGTGATGGTATTCTCCTAAATGTTCAGATTCTAAGCTTTTAAACGATACTTCATATGCCTGTCCTATGTATACGAATACTTCAACGTTTCAAGTGTAAAAGTTTTTTGGGATATAGTGCCCACCCTGTGGACCTGACGGTGGATCAGAGTAATATTTTATTTTTATTTATCAGCATAACAGTAATTTTTTTTTATAAAAGCACTGCATTACAGAAATGAGAATCTAATTTTAAATCACCATTGAGAATAATGGGAATTAATACATCAGCACACATTATGGCAATGAGAATTCAGCGAGGAAATTGTATGCTTCATTGTATGAAAATAACATTCCAATGGAAAAACAACCCTCATGATCCATAAATTAACTAATCTCTCATTGATTTTGGTGTGAAATGTGACCTGAACATGTTTTCGTGAGATCAAGGTGAAGTAATATAAAACAAGTCATAACTCCTGAGAATGTTGTTATTGTATAGACACTTTTATAATTATGACCTTCAATCCACTTATTACAGGGGGCCTGGGTAGCTCAGCAAGTAAAGACGAATCCAGGGCATGCTGAGTGACTTCAGTCAGGCTTCCTAAGCAACCAATTGGCCTGGTTGCTAGGGTGGGTAGAGTCACATTTGGTTAACCTCCTCGTGGTTGCTATAATGTGGTTCTTGCTCTAGGTGGGGCGCATGGTGAGTTGTGCATGGATGCCGCAGAGAATAGTGTGTGCCTCCACACACGCTAGGTCTCCACGGTAACACACACAACAAGCCACGTGATAAAATGCATGGATTGACGGTCTCAGACGTGGCGGCAACTGAGATTCATCCTCCGCCACCCAGATTGAGGAGAGTCACTATGCCACCACGAGGACCTAGAGTACATTGGGAATTAGGCATGCCAAATTGGGGAGAACAGTGGTGATAGTTTATTAATCGCCCCTTATGGGATTTGAAACTGAAACTTCTGAGTCACAAGTGCAGATCCTTAAACCCTTAAATACACACCCAGATGTCATGCTTTGAACAACAATCTTTCATGGTTGTGCAGATACTGTATGTGTTGAATAGTCAATATCCCTTAAAGATCCACGTCTCCTTGAGGGCAAGGGTACCTGAAGCTGGTGCATCTTAAAGCAGGTGTCTTTGCCAGAGAAGTGCTCCACTTCAGTCAGCCTGAGGTCCATGTCAGCCAGCCACACGGCCATCTCTTCCCTCTGTGCCTCAAAATCCTCCCGCTGACACACAAAGTGCTGTGGCACACACACACACACACACACACACACACACACCCCCACACACACCCCCACACACACACACACACACACACACACACACACACACACACACACACACACACACACACACACACACACACACACACACACAGAGTGCATGAATCTACACCTTGATCCTGCTTTTAGCACAGACAGTGACTGACAGTGATGTTAAAGGGTTGAACAGGGAGCAAAGAGGAAGTGGGATAAACAAAAAAGACACAGAAGCCCACAGTAAGGGGCAAATGCAGTGCAGCCAAGCATGGGCCAATGGTGCGCAGGGGTCACTGTGGCTGGAAGGGCAGAATTATGTAATGCAGGCAGAGCAGAAGGCTGTATGGATAAAGAGTTAATGGGATTATAATGAACAGAGGAAAGGGAAGAGAGAGACTTGTGTGTGTGGCAAGTAGGGACTATAATGTGTCTTTCAAATGCAAGTTTTTTGAGTTTGATGTTTTAAGCTCCATGGAATGTTATGTTTTGAAGAATGAAGTCAAAGAGGAAACCTGAATCATTTAAACATTCTTTAAAGACCCTGTGAATTCACTTGACGAGTAGATTTCTTTCCTGTGTTGATGCATTTTCTATTTAAAGTTTGGGCAGGAAATGTCAAAGAGCTTGTCCACTATTTTATATAGCCAATAAGCCTTAGTTACATCACAGCCATTTGGTTGATAGATGGTTGCAGGTGGTATTACGGGGAGGGACATTACCGTTCTAGAGAGCATTTTATTGGACAAAAGTCTGTGTAGTGCAAGATGAGTCATCAATACCTTTGGTCCGATTTCCCCAGTAGAAAAAGACTGTAAAATTTAAATGTGTGTACCTGCTAAAAATGCATTCTGTCAATGTTTAAGAGTACACTAGCATATAAATGGACTCAAAGCAAACACACATTGACAAAAGCCACAAAATCTACTTTTGATTTCATAGGGTCTTTAAAAGATCATCATTTTGAAATATGACAAGTTTGAGGGCCAGCAAAGCTGAAAAAGAGCTTCTTTACCCTTAACCTGCGGCAGACAGTGTCCACTGTGTTGCTGAGCTGGTCCCAGCGCTGTCCACAGTCCTTTGTCATTTCCACAAGCCATGTACCCACAGCACCTCTGAACAGGCCAACCAGAATTTGGCTCCTCTGGGTCAGGCTGTCCAGCTGAGTTAAACGTATTCTGGCCTCAGCACGAAGGCTCTGCAATGAGGTACAAAAACAGACACAATACAGGTTATTTTAAAAGTGGATTATTGTAAGGCATTTGAGTGAAGGGTTAAGACCAAAGGAGGCACAAATGAGCTCCTGCAAGTAACAGAGTGAAACGGTGCTTAGGAGAAGAGCCAAGGAGTTTGATGACTATTTGGTGTCATTTATTCTCACTGGCACGGGTCCCAGGTCAGGAGTAAATGTGCTGCCTATGCGTGTGCAAATGTGTCTATGTGTCGTTGATAACAATTTAATTGCAGGCAGTGTCAAAATGTTGTCAACTATCCACTCAACAACAGACACCTGTTTACAAAATGACTAGTCTGCAATGGTCTCCATCATCTTATATAATAAAAAAGCAACAGCTGTAATTGTTTTGGGGGAATTTGTTTCTGCCATTATGATACATACAGTAAATAGGGATTTTTAAAACTGCATACATTTTAAACTTAACTAGTCAGTGGATTGCCTAAACCGATTAGTCGACGAAGGCTGGTTTTGGGCTCACCTGACTGGGACTGGGCGCGTTTATCAGAGGACATGTTTTTCTGTTCAAAAACAAGTAGATGGAAGGAAAAAAATGGAACAGAATGTAGGGGTCTCAAAATGTTTATTTAAAACTTGAATTTTTTTTAAATTGACAGCATCTAAAAAACACAATGATCTTGATGGGATGCTAAAAAAAACCTAACTGTCAAAGAGATAAGCATAGAATAAAATCGCCATATTGCCTCTCCGCAATTTAAAATAGTATTAAAAAAGTGATTTATCTTTTGAACTCTTTGGCGGATTTAAATGAAACTTGGTACGAGTCATCTGAACCATGTCCTGAGGGTAAAGGGGCAGTTTGGAGACAGTGCTAACTAGTGTTCATTGACATGGGGGAAAAAAAGTCCTATTGCTAAAAAAAAAATCAAAATGAATGTAGGCCTAAAGAAAAAAAATAGCTGACCTCACTAATTAACAAGTTGACTATAATGACTATCCCTACATCTAACTGCAATAAAGTAACAAATAATGACACATTAATACATTACCTCATACTTCTGTAACTCTTCTTTAGCTGTAACATACAGCACATGGCTTGTGTTAGGGGATGCGGCTATTTTCTCAGCCAACTGAAGCCAGTCGTCCAAGCAGGAATGTTCTTTGATTAACTCATACCACAGAATCCACCTTCTCTCCAACCTGATGGACCAATGAAAAAGCACTTATGCAGGATTATTTTAAAAGATCCGTAACACAGACATGTTGCCAAAATACATTAATGCCTACTCACTTAACACAGCTCTCAAGGGAGGAGGAAATATCTTGGCTTGAGTCTCCAATGGATGACCCCTCATTAGATACATTCAAATCATCCTGTAGTTGCAAGTGTCTCTCTGAGAAGCAGGACACTGGGGATTGCAGGTACCAATCAAAACCGGTTTGGGGGTTCATATCAACAACACATGTTCTCCTCTCTTCCCTGTCTTCACTTCCTCTGGGGCTAACTCTGGTGTTTCCATGGTGACTGGCTTTGAGTGACGTCTCTCCTAACATCCTGACATCACCAAATGCCACCAGCTTACAAGAACACAAAGGAAGGCCAGATCATTAGATTCCAACATAGCATGATGCACAAACATATTGTGACTCTGCTATCAAAACGTAACTCTTTCAGTTATGCTGTCTTGCTTATGAGGAAGTAAACTGATCTTGGGATAATTTTATTTCTATGCATAAAACACTGAGAATCAGAAACAGAAAATTCAGAAATGGTATTTGACATGGAGTAGTTTTGGAAAGTTGACATGTCCTGCTGTGTGACATGCTATACAACATAGAAAACCATTTAAAAAAGCAATATGCAAAGTCTTATTCAATTGTTATGCTTGCTGCTTTTATATTCACATTTACTGAGAGACTACATTGCATTCTTACTCCAAAAACAAACAAGGAAATAATATTTTGCATATAGAAAATTAAGCCCATTTGTTGGTCACTAAGATCTTTTACATTGTGACATTATTTCCATGTCATGTCTGTGTTTCATGAGAATCATCCAATTGTGAAAAACTTACATAAATGGTACATATTCTCATTTTAACCAAAAGTCTTGGTTAAAAAAATAAATTAATTAATGTACGTGTTATGCATGTGTCAACTGTCCATATACATAAAGCATTTCCTTGCATCAACCATTTTCCCACATCAAGCACATCAGGAAAAGTCTGTAGTCTACACAAGACCCAAGGCTCGTACAATTAAAAATAGCCCACACTCCTTGAAAATTAAGTCTTGGGCTTTTGGCTAGCTACAGGCTGCAAAAATAAATACATAATAAAATATACAGTGCTAAATAAATAAATAGATATTTCTTGAAGAATTAAAAAATCTGTTTTTCCCATAAAATCTTTAAATCAAAAGAATATCAATGATTCATTTACAGTGGAGAGAAACCCATTGTTGCAAGTTTCTGGGTAGAATAGCAGTCATGTTTTTTGCATGACAAACTGATTCCAGATTTTAGACACCTCAGACATAAAAAAAAGTCTCCTGTGCTCTGGGGTATAACTTCAGCCATCAAAAACCAAAAATGAGTTTTATGCCTGTTACCCAAAGGAGGTACGAGGCTGCCACCCCAGCCCTGCAGTGAAAAAATCCAAATAGATTTTCCTGACTCTAAAACCTCTAGCACAATGCTAGAGCAAATGTCAGTTATGCCAGGCCATGCTGCTGTCAATCAAGACTGATGCTAGGCTATCCTCATTGTTGACTTTTTGACAAAGGAATGTTTTTTAAAGTTTTAGTGTGTCTTGAAAGGATAGTTCACCCAAAATGGAAAATTCGGTCATC
The DNA here is from genome assembly GCF_025860055.1 of Xyrauchen texanus. Lineage (NCBI taxonomy): Eukaryota > Metazoa > Chordata > Actinopteri > Cypriniformes > Catostomidae > Xyrauchen > Xyrauchen texanus. Next base: position 25,419,159 of record NC_068313.1, on the reverse strand, counting down.
CTTTAATCACCCTCATATTGTTCCAAACCCAAATGATTGACTTTCTAACATGAAACATAAAAGGAGATCAATCAGTGTAGTTAGACGTTATTCTACTACTTTGTATCCCCCACCTCAGTCTAAAATAAGAGTGGAGCACATCCGTATTTATAAATGAACTTGCCTTGCATTATCACGTGTGGAGAATGGTTGTTTTAAACCTTTAGCCCAACCAGCTTATAAGTCAAAGTCAGTCGGGGACAATTTACCTGAAACTTTGCCATCTACCTCAGCTGCCTTTACCACCATAGATACACACTGGCTTCAGGCTCAACTGATATGACAGTCATTTCTCAGGGTCTGCAATGAGTTTGCCCCAGTGGAGGGCATTAAGGCACTGGACTGAGTCTCAAGGCAGTCAGGTTGAAAATCGAAGGCCCCCGTTATTGCTTTTCTCAGCCAGCAGAGAATGTTGCTCTTGCCTGAAGAGTAATGGAGTGCAAACATGACTGCAATCCATACACAGTTCCTAACCTTTTCAGTAGTGAACAAATGTATAGCAGCCTGAAGGCCATTTCCCATCTCATTGGTGATGTGGGGGCATTGAAGGTCCTGAGGAATAGTTGTGTTGACAATCTCTCAATGTCCACATGCAGAGTTATAATAAAATTACAGTGGGTTTTTGCATCATCAAGTTACAGTCTTCAGCATTCTATCCAAGTACTTATGGCAAAATGCATTATCAAATATTTTAAAGAAGGACATCAGCTGAGGAAATCCTGGTCTTTCCGAACAAGTGAACAACGTGCAACTGTGGTCCGATTAACATTTATACATTCTGAATGAAAACAAGCCACAATCGTATTATCAAGGTTTTTTGTTAGTCCTACATCACAAAATTGGACTTGTGCAATATTATACAGTACATTTTGGTAATATAAATATTTTTTGTCCGACTGAAATCAAACTTTAAAAGTGCATTAAATTACTGAAATAAACACTGCTCTTTACAAAACCCTGCCCTCTTAAGCTACTGTAACGGTGGCAGCCCATCAACTTTCAGAAATAAAACAATTTCCTCTGTTTATTTTATTTATTCGTTTGGGTGCCAGACAGGCCTTTAATCATGTCAATAAATAAACTCCAGATAGCTTATTAAAAACCACCCGTTACATATGAAGGACTTGAAAGGAGGAAAACTCCAATTAATTTACAAAAAAAACAATGTATCTTTTATTATAGTGTCAAATGCACTTAAATCACCCCTCAATGGGGATCAAGACAAAGAGAAAAACATAAAAAACAACTTGAATATGAAGGCTGCAATGGTGTTTCCTCCAAGTTTTGGCTTACTTTCACATATTTTGTCTCAGTCCCAAATGTTCATAAACTCAAAAAAAAGAAAAAAAGGAAAAAGAGATGAGAAAAGATTAACTTCGTCAGCGCAAACCCATCAACTCATTTTCACTTTTATACATTTTACACGCTAAAGATAAACAAGAAAAAATAAAGATTGCGTGTTTAGTATGGGTGGCGTGTGTGTTTGTATGAGATGCGAGGCGTGTGCGTGTAATGTTGGGGCCTTAAGCTCGTACCCGGTACCGCTGGTCTTCAGTTGGAGTCTCAGGTAAGTAACTGGAGCTTCGTTTGCAGCACGGACCAGAGGACTAGTCAGGGAGGCTTAATCCAAGGCACACACAGCTCTACAGGCAAACTAGTTTGCGTCTTTGCTTCACAGCTGCACTCTCGATCACACTGACACGATGTCCAACTAGCATGGGAGCAGGCCTTTTCTCTCTATGTTTTTTCTCTCCACAGACTATTAGATAGGGCTGGGGCCAACTAACGCTATTATTCGCGCCGGGGAAGGTGTTCTTTTACTTTCCTATTCTTTCAGGGGGAAAAGACACAGTGGAGACCACATCCTACCTGAAGGGAGGTAACGTGGGAGTGCGTCATGTGGGCTGACCAGCCGCACATGGAAGAGGTGTGGAGGTAGGTCCTGCCTCAAAGGGAAGGAGCTATACAAACACAGTGACTGGGGACAGAGAGAGCTCTGGGAGACCGTTCTGCAGAAAATACATCACAGGGGGCTACCGGAGTAACTGGCACCTGTGGAGCACCTACTCCAGTACAGGGCATGTTAGCACATGTACTGGATACGGCTGCAAATTCCTCCAGCGAATTTGCAATCCACATGGCTAGGGAGGAAGACATCCAGGGTTCACGGGTTCGCGAACTCGCATGGGATTAGAAGCGCATGCCTTCGCCTCATGGAGGGGAAAGGCGCCATACGCAAGCAGTATACCTGGCCAGCTGTCCCGTAAACTTACCTGTTTGTACCTGACAACGCATGGAACGAAACTGGCTCAACCCGGAGATCACAAAATCTTGTGAAGGTATTGGATGTTGCCAAGCCCAGTGCCCACGAGGATGCCAGACTCCTGGTAGAGTGTGCTCGTATTCCCAAAGGGGCAGGCACAGCCTGGGCCTGATATGAGTCTGACTCCGGAGGAGGATATGGCGGGCAAGAAAATATACTCTTTTGCAGGAATATATACTCTTTTAGCGCTGTCAAGGGGCATACACTGCACTGATCGTGCAGAAGGAGAGAAAGCCAACAGCATACGCTTCTTAGAGGTGAGTGGACTGGCAGTGAAATTCAGATCGCTGACACACAACAGCTCGGCTCCGAAGATAAAATCTGAATGAGTGGTTGCGAGCCAGCTCCATCTATACCCGGGGGAGTGGCATGCAAATTCCACTCGCAAATTCTCATTGGCCTTTTCTCAAAGAAAGAGGTGTTTGGGGCTCCCAAGAGCGACCCCTAGTGTCACTACATTGACACAACGTCGAGAGAGTGACAGAAGGGGAACAGCGTTTTCACATGAAAAACGAATAACTGCTAATGAAGCTCAGTAATCAGCTGTTTAATCTGAATGACCCGTAGGGCTGGGTATTGATATAGATGTCCCCATATTATTCTGATTCACAAGCTTTTGATTCAGTTCCATTTTTGTTTCAGATTCATTTGAGTATATTTCAGCTAGAATGCCCACTTTGTTTAAATATAAAGAAATTAATTTTAGCCTTTTAAAAATGGCAATTCCATTTACTCGATTAATAAATATGATGTCTTGAAATTGAATATTTTTTTGTTATTTTTTATTAACAACTGACTGTTAAGAACAGAAAGTGTATTAAAAGAGAAATCATCAATGACAAATATATGGCATGGATCTTGTCTTTGTACAGAACAAATGATTGACAGGCAGAAAGTGCCTCAAAGTCTTCTGACTGGCTAAACAAAGAATCTGTGACCCGCAACAACACCCTACACACACACACACGCACACACACACACACATTTTGTTCTTTTTCACTATTTGCAGAGCCTAGGGCTTTCACAGAGACAGGTGTGATATTTCAGGAGACCTAATTCAGTGATATTTTCCAAATACAATTTAATAATAATAAAAAAAAAATGCTTACAGCACCTTTAAGAATCTAAAAATGAATCTTCATCCTTCTAATTTGTGCCCAATGGGCCTACGTCCCTGCCCTGACAAAAGTCTAGCTCAAGTTTCATACTTGGTTATGGATATACAACTCTAACACCCATTATAAAAAAGGTACAAAATATTCTCACAGGTGTTAGATGTAAACATAAACGTGATCGTTTTGGTATCTAATAACACTGACACTTTATACACATGTAATCCTAACTGCTGTTTTTCACTCTCTGCAGTAAAAGTCTCCAAACAAGGATCATGGTTAATTAATATAGACACCAGGATCAGAAAACGGCATGAGAAAAGCGAGGATGGATATGACAGAATGGATTACAGATGTCTTTTGCTTAGTCATCTCATTCAGTTCAGTGTCAGTGGTTTGGCCGGGAACAGACGAGGCAGGTGCATCTGGGGACTTTTCCATAACACAGCCCGCATTTGAATGAGCTCGAGTTGAATAAACATGCAAACTGCTGCCTGCAATGGAGAAAAAAAGCCTTCGATTTAGGTGAAAGGTGGGGCAGGGATGAATCCACATGTGAAAGCAAATCGGAAGTAATGATGCATTCAATACATCAATGATATTAAAATCACTCTTCTGGGCTTCTTATTCAGGTTTTATAGCCCGACCCCAGCAATCTTTCTAGATCATCTGACAACTCAGTATGGGCATAGAACACAATCACAGAAAACAAGCGAATCTCTGGGGGAATATCGTTTTTCTTTCTTAACAGCAGATAAAACTGAGCTTCTCTCCCTGACACTGTATTATCCTCACGGCAAATGACGATATGGTTACCCTTTTTCTTGGCCAATGACAATTACTTCGCTTGGTTTATGATAAGCCAGGAAAAGGTCATAACACTCTAAAAGCTCAGAATGTTGCTGTTTTCATCAGAGGCAGTAAACAGAGGCTGTTATTGCGCCTGTGAATCTCTCGCCAAGCTCGGGGCATGTGCTGAATCTCATCCCACACGCTGCCAAGCAAAAAGTATAATTTCTGCCCACATTCAATTGATTAATTTGAGTTAGAGCACAAACTTGAGATTAGCATAGTGTCTAAATACTCTAATCAATCAAATCAGTAAAAAAAAAAACGTCACCATAGCACTTTAGTAAACACTAATTACAGTCATGGACAAACATTCTAAACAGTAAACCTTCCTAAAATAACAAAATATGAACTACACCGTTTGATAGTCTACAAATAGGACTGGCCAATATATCAAATATTCAAGATGTATTGGCCTATATTTTGCTGTCAATATTAAATTAAGCATGATTAATTTGCCATTTGCAACCACAATTCCGAAAAAGTTGGGACCGTATGGAAAATCCTCCAAAGAAAAATATATTTTTTAATTCTATTCACCCTGTGCTCTAATGTAAGCACTAAAACAAATTTTTTGATGTTTTACCTTGTGAAAAAGTTGTTTTAATTTGTTTTTATACATGCACACATTTCAAATCACATGATTGCAACACACTCCAAAACAGTTGGGAGAGTCCAGTGTGTAACATCATTTCTTATTATAACATTTATTTTACTAAGCATTTGGGCACTGAAGACAAAAAAGTTTAGCAAAGCAGAATTTCCCCCATTCATTTATTATACAGGTCTTCAGCTGGGCAATTGTAAGGGGCCTTCATTGCCCTATTATACACTTCATAATGTGCCACACATTCTCAATTGGAGGCAGGTCAGGACTACACGAAGGCCGATCTAGTACCCGCACTCTCTTCTTAAGTAACCATCCACTTGTAATCCGGTTAGTATGTGGTTTAGCATTGTCCTGCTGGATAATGCAAGGAAGTTCCTGGAAAAGATGGCATCTGGATGGCAGCATATTCTGTATACATACAGTATATCTGTATATATATATATTTCTGCACAATTGGTGCACTCACAGATATGCAAGTTACCTATGCCATAGGCATTGACACACCCCCATTGTCAGTTTCAACTCAGAAAAGGAGACTCCGCTTGGCTTCATTCAGCTGCTCTGCGTCTTGCTGTTCTTGTGCCCATCTGCGCTATTTTTATTTGTTGGTGTGTGTAAACGGCACTAGCTGGACTTCTTTGACCGTTTGATGCATTTCTGGCCATATGTGCCTCAGTGCACCTATGTGTGTGTCATTTATCACCGCGTACTTCTGTATGTGCGGCTAATATCATCATCGTCGACTCGTCATAATACGATTCAGTCTTTGCAAAGGAAATGTTATTTGAAGAATAGGGCAGTTAAAAACACTTGGCATTGACAGCAAATCTTGAGTACACAGTTTCATATGTTATGACTGTTTGATAGTTATGGTGCTGATGTGCTTGAGTAAATGGTTAATATGTTCGGATGCAATGTACTGGATGTGTGTTGTGTAAACCCTGAAATTTAGTTTTATAATGTTGTGGAGAGCTTGTTTATTCTCTTCTGATTGAGCTTAAAATATGGCTGAATTCGAGGGGCTGCACGATGGTAGCCAATCAGAACAGTGGCCATTTACATTTAAGTTTAAAGGAGACACTGAGGCCAAAAATTCTGCTTGCTAAACTTAAAACTTGTGTTTTAAGTGCCAAAATGCTTAATAAGTGTAATTAGAACACATGATCAAATGTAAATGTTAATGTAGAACAAAAGGTAAAACAACAAATAATGTGTTGTTGTAGTACTTTCAATATAGGACAGGGTAAATAGAATGTACACTTATTATTATTTTTTTTTTGCATTTTCCATAATGTACCAACATTTTCAGAATTGGGGTTGTATTTGGCCATTGCAAGAGTAGTTCACCCAAAAATGCAATGAATGTGAACAGTGACTGAGACTGAAATACAGCATATATCTCCTTCCATGTTTCACAGTTTCAACATTATAATTGAACATACAACACCATGTGACCCATATTTGGTTTCTGACCATTGAAAATGTGTCAAATACTGTATAATGCATGGAGACACACAGTGTGTCCCATATCTCTGGGATTTAACCATTTAGGGCACTGAAAATTAAGATCTAGGCAGATATAAAAATGTATTAAAATTTATAGGCATTCCAACTTTGGGAACACACCATAAAAAGTGCCTCCATGCATTTTTCTAAGGCTATTTTTCTTACCTGAAGTTTTGCTCCAAAACCATAGGTGAAAAGTAATTTTGACCCTCCTCTATAAAATAATTGATTACTCATTAAATATTGATCTATGGCATTTAATAATTTTCTCTTTCTTCATTTACATTCACATTAACACATTTGGCAGATGCTTTGTATCCAAAGCGACTTAGAGTGCATGTATACATTTTACCAGTTTGTGCATTCCCTGGGAATCGGACCCATCAGCTTATTTGGTTGATTTGAAATGAAATAGCCCTAAAAAGTAAATTAGACCAGTTTCACAGTCTTTCTTGTCTCTAGTATGACAGCACTAAGACAGATATTTTAGCTTGCATCATCACTCAAAATGTTCACATGAGTCCTGAGGAATTTCATGTATTTGTATGTATACTATATATATAAAAAACAAACAGTTTAAAGCTATTTCAGAGCAAAAAAATCTATCAAATATCATCATAAAATCCAGAAAAATATAAAGATGTAATATTTAAGCAATATTGTCCGGCCCTAGCCACAAGCATACAATAGTTATTTTTTACTATGAGCAACACAAACCTGCACAATTTTAACACCATTTGCTCAGTGGGAGTACCAAAACTATGACAAGCTAAAATAGATCTATTTGTTTGGCTCAACCTGTTTGAAAAATGTATTTTTAATCTAAAACGTGTGCACACACTCTCGGTGAGGTGACAGCATTCCACCCACTCCCGTCTGTGTTGTCCCATGGACTCAGTCTGAGACAGATCTGTGTTTCCGGTGATGGGTGCTCAACTGCTCATGGAGTTTGAGGACATAAGGACCCTGCGTTTGGTCTCTCTCATCAAAGCCCCCCCCCCCCATCCACACAGAGACTGCACTCATTGTCTCTTTGGTGCCACAGGCCCCAATTGCAAACAAACAAGCCTTTCTCAGCACCCGGATAGAGAGGAGAGCCCAGTGCCAGGACACCTGATCTTATCCAATGCATACACAAAACAAGAGATGAACTAGGGGCCCCTTCCACTCCTCTGGCCCTGCGGAGACCAAGCTATTTAGCAGGTAAAACAGAATCTGAGTGGTACAATAAACTCGCAATGGGCTCTCTGGATGCAAAAAGTTATATAAATCAAACTTCGGTACATGCAATTATGTATTATTTCATTTTACGGTTCTCCGAAGCACCATTCCAAGAGTGCTGATAATTAGTATAACTTGTGTTTACAGAAAATCACAGCAGATTACACGATTATATTCAGAACAACAGCACTCTTGCCCAATGCCTTGCCTTTATATTGCTTACTCATTTGACAATAAACAGAAAATGTGTCTCAGACTGAGAATACTAATAGAAGCTGAACGCTCTACAATATGTCTGTGATGACTTTCTAGTAGCTAGATCAGCCTTCAAATCCAATCCAGGCTTATTATAATTACATATACAGTTCTCACAGTCTGGTGAGATTTCTTAAACAGCATCCTTTTGGAAACGCCTTCATTTCCCATGCTTACGACAAAATCATTCCAAGAATTAAAAGATCCCACTGAGGAGCTGTTGCTTTGTCACAATATCAAAAGGTTTAACTGGGTTGTCATCCACTAATTGCAGCATATAGCCAAAGGCAAGCTACTGCAACAAGCGCCACCACTGTTAAGAAGATCAATTCTTTTGCTCTACATGAAAGCATCTTAGCTGGTGATGGAAATGATTGTTCTCCCAACTATGATTCCCGAGCCAGCAGATGCTTGACAGGTGTTGTGCTCAGGGTGAATAACAGAGACTCATTCACCTGATGTCTGAGGATTCATTCAAGGACAGACAGCACACTGTACAGTCAAATGTATGTTTCTGACACATCACTAGTTGTAGCCTGCAGCAAGGTCATTCTCTCTTGGGTGAAAAAGGTGCCAAGAATGTGCCTCAAACAATTTAGCTGCTAACATGGAAAATACACATACATTGACCCTAAAGGGTATTTGGACAATTAAGTCACACTTAAAATTCTCTGAAGGCCATTAAATTAGATACAAAATATCAAATCAAAAGCACCCGTAAGCAAATTATTCTAGATATTTTCTCAGAACTAAGTACACTTTTCATAGCCATTTTTAATTACTTGCCCTACATGTGTCAATGTGTTGTTCAACACATTAAATGGACATGTTTGAATTCTGATAACCAGAAAGAGCACTTTCAACTTTGTCTTAATTTTTAACAATACATCTAAGATTTTATACTTTAAAAATATCTCATTACATAATTAAAATTCAATCTTATTCGCTAATAAATAATTCAGACACATTTTCGAACCAGTTCGTCTGATTCACTGACTAGAACAGAATTTAAAGTCTGATCGATTAATCAAAAATGCTATATGATGGGGTGTGATTATTTATTTATTATTTAGGTTATTTTTGAGACTCAAGTGTGAACACCCTTTCTTGAGCAGTATTTCCATACTTTAAGTTTGGTAAAAATGTATACGGAGAGTGATGTTTTCAGTATGAGACTAGGGGCATGTTCAATCTCAAAACAGTGTGCACCGTTTTGCTACGATTTCCGGGTTGAAAGACATGTTTCCTCGAAATGGTGTAAAACGGGCTTTGAGGTATGTTTTCTCTCGTTTGGTGGGTGTGTCAGATGTGTTACCCAATCAGCAGCGACATGTATATAAACCCCGCCGTATTAAAAAGGCAGTGCGCACGATAGATCCAACTAAAGTCCTTTACAAATATGTCCACTGCAGCTTGGTGTATGCAACAATTGAAGACATTAGAAGAAATGTTTGCCTTGTCATCCAGAAATGCGAGGCAAATGTTGGATCACCATAATTAGGAACCACAGTTTCCACGTATCCCTTTACTCGATTGGTATCTTCTCTGCTATTCTGGATGGCAAGGGCAGTGACTGTAACATCTAACGTATTTTGTAGAATTAAACATGCATTTAAACCGATTTCATCAGGCTCTGAAAATTCGGAGAAAATTATGCAAAGAATGGCCTTCTCAGCTGCCATAGTTGCAACTCTTGCGTAACACAACAGGGTGTTCAACGCACCACGTTTCCATTTTAATAAACGTTTTTCTGGGGCTGAACGTGCCCCAGGTTGTCAATTTTGGTCAAAAGGAAACACTTACTATTTTTATTTATTTTTTAATCTTAATAATATCTTAGTTAAAAATGATATATTTTTTCAAAATAATCGCAATTCGCTTTTTTTGAACAAATCGTTCAGCCTAAAGCATGGCTCGTACACAGATTGAACATCAATTTGGGTTGAAAGAAAGTTTCTCTCTAAACACAAGGCCAATATCTATATATATGCAATATCTAGCTAAAGAAATATTTTTAGAATGCAACATACCTATATACAGTACTGTTCAAGGTTTAGGCACTTAAGATGTTTCGCAAAAGAATTTGTCTTAAGATGGTTATTTATATCTTCAGCTTTTGTGAGTCAATAGGAAAAATACATTTTAGACACCCAAACATTACTTTTGCAAATAGAAAAGATTAGAACAGAAGAACAGGGCGCTGTGGAAGAGATGGCATTGCCTCCACAGAGCACCCCTCACTAAACATCGAGTGAGTCTGAGATTACAAAAAGAGTCAGAAGCAATCGAGACAGCTTAAATAGATAGAAGAACTGTGGTGAATTCTCCAAGAAGCTTGGAACATCCTATCTGCCAACAACTAAGAAAAACTGTATCCAGGTGTACCTAGGACAATTGGGACTGTTTTAAAGGCAAAGGTGGCCACACCAAATATTAATTTAGCTTTTATATGTTTACTGGACTTTGTATGATGTTAATTGGTAAATGAAAACTATTTATGGCATTATTTTTAACACATCCTCACTATGCAACATTTTTCACAAGTACCTAAAACCTTTGCACAGTGCAATGCAATGAATTGTCTCTTTTTCAGGACACTGCATTTTATAGATAATTTTATAAAAATCCAAATACCTTTACAGATCTTTATTGTAAAGGGTATAACAATGTTTTCCATGCTTGTTCAATGAACCATAAACAATTAATGAACATCCACCTGTGAAATGGTCATTAAGGCACTAACAGCTTACAGACAGTAGGCAATTAAGGTCACAGTTATAAAACATTTGGTCACTAAAGAAAACTGTCTACTGATTCTGAAAAACACTAAAAGAAAGATGCCCCCAGGGTCCCTGCTCATCTGTGTGAATGTGGTTGGTGGTGGTGGTTTAATGGTGTGGCGGTTGTTTTCTTGGCACACTTTAGGCCCCTTAGTGCCAATTGGGCATCGTTTAAATGCCACGGCCTACCTGAGCATTGTTTCTGACCATGTCCATCCCTTTATGGCCACCATGTACCCATCCTCTGATGGCTACTTCCAGCAGGATAATGCACCATGTCACAAAGCTCGAATCATTTCAAATTGGTTTTTTGAATATGACAATGAGTTCACTGTACTAAAATGGCCCCCACAGTCACCAGATCTCAACCCAATAGAGCATCTTTGGGATGTGGTGGAACGGGAGCTTCGTGCCCTTGGATGTGCATCCCACAAATCTCCATCAACTGCAAGATGCTATCCTATCAATATGGGCCAACATTTCTAAAGAATGCTTTCAGCACCTTGTTGAATCAATGCCATGTAGAATTAAGGCAGTTCTGAAGGCGAAAGGGGGTCAAACACAGTATTAGTATGGTGTTCCTAATAATCCTTTAGGTGAGTGTATATATATACTTTTAAGATCATGAGAAACATTTCAGTCAAGTGTTTCAAAAGTACCGGTCAAAACTTTTGAAACACTTGAATGAAATGTTTCTCATGATCATAAAAGTCTTTTGATCTGAAGGGGTATGCTTAAATGTTTGAAATTAGTTTTGTAGACAAAAATATAATTGTGCCACCATATTAATTTATTTCATTACAAAATTAAAATTTCATTTAAAAATTTTTTTTAAATTTACGACTTGGACCAAATAATAAAAGAAAAGCAGCCAATAAGTGCCCAGCATATAGATGGGAACTCCTTCAATACTGTTGAAAAAGCATCCCAGGGTGATGCCTCAAGAAGTTGGTTGAGAAAATGTCAAGAGTACATATCTGCAAAATCTAGGCAAAGGGTGACTACTTTGAAGATGCTAAAGTATAACACAGTTTTGATTTATTTTGAATGACTTCACTATTATACTAAAATGTGAAGAAAAAAAATAATAATGAAGAATAAGTGTTCCAAAACTTTTGACCAGTAGTGTGTGTTTATATATATATATTCAAGGGTTTTCAAGCAAAGCTCTGCCCTATGGGGATCTGCAGTTTCGGCAACGAAACACCAGTGAGGAGAGAGCCCTTAAAAAAAAAAAGTTTACAATGAAAGCCAGCAGCAGTTGACTGAATGGCCAATTACTACTGATGCATGACACCATCCACCACTAAACTCAGCATGGTGTCATTCTGGCAAAGTAGTGTGTTTTCTTGAGTGCATCTATACCCTGGCTTGAAACATAATGGGCCCAGAAAGGGATATCAAAAAATAAAAATGTAGGAAGCTCTCTTTTGCCTTTTAAAAAACAAAACACCTTTATTCATCTTTATTCTTTATTCCACCAATACTCTTCAAATAAAGTCACTTCTGGGGTCTGACCAAAAAAGAAAATCCATAAAAAGGTTCACAATGACCCCAGAACTGGAAATGTCTAAAACTGTTTTCAAAAGTATTTGAACTTTATTCCCTGTGCTGGGAGAAGCACCGTTTTTGCTTGACGCTGCTTTACCACTACATTAATGTAAACACCAAATTACAGGGCACATTGACTGCAAATCAGTTAATTTTTAAAAGGCTTATTGGAAGGTCCCTGGAAGATTTAGATAAGGGTAAGAGCTCTAGACCAAGTCGAACACTAATTCAGTTCTAGAGCAAGTCATGCATTCTTAAAACGCACCCCTGCAGAGATATTCAAGCCAGAGAGGCAAACTACTTAAACTGTAATCTGCTGCCTGCCATTATAGTTTCAGAATCAACTGTCTAAAAATGAATGAAATGTCATTCTGGTGATGGCATGAGAGTGGCCAGTTTAAAGTTAGCAGATAACCTATTTATTTTCAAACACAGAAAGAAGAGACAAATATCATGTAAATAGAATTCTTATGCTAATGGAATGTTGGAAATGGAATATGTAGGTGGCCAGCATTACTGAGGGATCTGCAATGTAAATGTTAGAAGCATTATTTAAATGAGGAGTTGACTTCTGTTGGTAAAGAAACAATTTGCATCTGTATTTACTGTGTTTGGAATAAAGCAAATAAATTGTCAAGAAAAAGAGATCTGCTTTATGATAGTTGACAACATTATGCATACAGCTTTTAAGACCTCATATCAATTGGTAGACTATATGGAATATTTGTGATTTAAAAAAATAATTTGGTCACACTGCAGGACCATATAAAAAAAGTCAAAAATTGGATTAAAATAATGACAAAATGGTAATCAGTTACAGCCACTAAGATATACATTTTCCCTTAAATATTCATAATTAAACCTAAAATATTGATTCTGATAGAATAAAACAAGTCCATTCTTGTGCAATTGCATGAACTATTTTTATTATTAAATTACTGCTTTGAAGTATGTCTGATAGGATTGTCGTTCAAAAAGTTGTCACGTACAATTAATTACACAAAAAGATCCATGACACAGAAGAACAGAGGCCCCATTTACAGTTTAAAAGAGGCGCGAGCATCACATTTCATTACGAGAATAATCAATGGTCATCGAGTATCACATTCGACAGCAGTCTGTAAAACGATGCCCTCATGTTGTCACCCAACTGGTGACTCATGCATACCACTCCACAGACAACAACATATTTAAAGTCTTTAAAAACATTGGTTTGAGTACAACAAGAAAAACCAAACCACACCACTTGCACACTATCACGTGTGCGTTCCCCATCTGGTAGCATACATGTCTCAGAAAAGTTTGTGTTTCTTATTTAATATATTACATTTAGAGGGAAAATAATAAGAATAAAAACTTTTATAAAACAATGTTTACATGCATTTGTAATTTTATGTTATACTGCTGAAATAAATACTGTCTAAATGCACAAATGCTTTGAAACGCTGCATTAAGCGCATGAACAATGTTTGCTGGAATGTTGATTTAAATGCTCAGGCTTTAATTTTTTTTTATAAATAAACACATAAACTGCAAAAGTATACATTTTTTACACTTACACGAAAATGTCTCCAACTTCACACCAGTGTCTTCCAGCTTTTTCCTTTAGTGAACTTTTCAGGGCTTCAGGAAAAAACAGGTGCACCAAAGTTTTTATCCTCAGGGTAAAAATAACTCTTCAAATTTGAGATACCAGGTAAGCTTTACCTGACTAAAGTACACATCAAGCGAGACTACTCTGAGCGTTGTGCAATAAAGAGGATGTCTGCCCTAGTTCACTTTAAAAAGTTCACTCTTTTGAGTTGCAGGTAAATTGAACTGTCACCTCACACAGGTGAACCAAAACCACGCCTCCCGAGCTGTTTATACATGCTCCTCCTACTTGCCTTTACAATGTGATTTTAAGCATATTTACTTAGGGAAATTAAAGATGATAAAGGCTATTGTTAATTAGTTGACATAGCATGCAGGAAATGCATTTGTGTTTCATTCAATTCTGACCATAAATTCTGTCTGTAAACAGGTTTTTATTATTATTATTATTTAAAAGTGGCAAACAAAAGTACTGAATATTTGTTTATGTTTGAATGTGTATATTGAATGTGCATATTCATATTAAGTTATATAATAGTCATTTTTAAGAGGACTTCAAGGGAACTGAAAAGAAACAGCCTACTTATAATGGTTTAAAACTAATTAAAAATATTACTTGCTTCCATGCGTAAATAAAAAACAAATATTCAAAAGAGGCTACAAAAACACTTAATATATGTTGCTGTTTGCATATGCGAAGATGCAGGTTTCAATGCAAAATGCATATTTATATGAAGTCATCTCATGTTCAATTGCAAGGAAACTTTGAAGAAAATAAAAATATTACTTGTTTCAATACATAAATAGATTTTTTTATTATTCAAAAGAAACCACAGAAGTACTGAATATACGTTTGCATAAATGAAGATGCAGGGTTCAATGCAATATGACGCAAGTGCAAATTAATTCACATTGTTGTAAATTTCAAAGGAAAGCCTACTTGAAATGTTTTAAAACTAATTAAAAATACTACTTGCTTCCAGGCAGCAAAATCAACAACATTAAATATGTTTGACTAGTCAGCAGATCATTTCCTTGTTCCTTCTATTTTTATCCCCACCCCCACCCACCCCTAATGTATTTCTTTCAAAAATAAGATATCCAGTGCAAGCAAACTGGTAGACTGCAGCATGAATACAGTATATGATGCTAAGTAATGTATTGGAGGGATTGATTAGCTCACATTATATTAATAGGCAGATCTCCCAAAGGAGCTCCTTTGTTGATAACAGGGAAACAAAGACAAAAGCCCAATCGGGAGCCAATGTAGCCTCTGTTGTCTGACAATTGCTGGATTTGAACTTGGCAGGCACATGCAGGACAGAGAGAGACACAGTTTAGCCCCCTTGAAGACCATGTGTGAGCAGACGGTACTTATACACCAGGGTAAACCAGTCTGCCAGCCAACCTTCACTCAGTACCCTGTGTTCACTCATGCAATCACCATTTGTCTCTTTCCTCACCCAGTAAGGAGGTACAGCTCTTGCATATGTTCATAACCCTGAGGGGGGAGGGGCCGAATGATTCACTGCTCACGTCAGAATGGATTGGTCACTCTGTTAAGCATGAATAAACCACAGAATTATGCAGTGAAGTGTATTCATTTGCTGTCCTGGTGCTTTATTCATGCAGCCAAAGAGAAGACCCCAATTTTGTCTATCTGGAAAACAATAGAGACTGAAAGGTAAAAAGGTTATAAGCTTTATTATACACCCATAGCAAAGGTGTTGTTCACACTCAATGATATAGATGAGAAGCCATGATCTGCATGGTTGAATGAGCTCTCCTTTACATAAGCTCACATATCCGAAAGCCTTAATAAGATATCTGGGTATATATATATATATATATATATACATAGAGAGAGAGAGAGAGAGAGAGAGAGAGAGAGAGAGAGAGAGAGAGAGAGAGAGAGAGGAGAGAGAGAGACAATGGAACATGCCTAAAGTATCATCTTTTGAGGTACAAAATGTTTGCGTGATTCTCTTAAGAATACGATTACACTTTAATTGCCTTTTTTCTGCAATTACATTATATCCAGCTTTGGTTGAGTTCATATGTTTTTTGGCAGAGAACAACTGCCTTACAAGCAGAAAGTATGAAAAAATTATGTTAGTACGCATAAATTAAGTGTATTCTTCCAATTAATTATTCAGTGTTATATTATTATATTATGTAATTATGTAACACCCTCATCCAGATGCAACTCTACTACATAATAGAATGTCTCCCTCTTCTGGTTGCTCCGAAAACCATGTAACACAGTTTGCCATCATCCTTTGATCTTGGGCTTTGTCAAAACTCCTTTCATGGCTTTACTGTAAACCCCAAAGCACGTCGAAATGAGTGTGATACTAAAAGATGTCTTATTTTGAGGGTTTTCAAAGGACACCAGAGGCTTTGTTCACATTTGCAAGAACACGAGCCAATACAGACGAAATTAGGTCACTGCTGTCTTTCAGTCAGCATAGAAAATTAAAAAGCCTTAACTTATTCACTCAAATACACCACCCCACCCCCTGCGCCACACAAAGATGCTGTGTTTGATTCTGAATCTTGTCACGGGTATTCAATATTTTAGCTCAGCTCTCTCTAGAGACAGCCCCCCCCCCCCCCCAACAATTGTTTGACATTATTTAATCGTTTTTATCATTTATTGTTTAACAAGAAATGTGCATAAGTTATTAACTGAATTATGACATTGAATATTTAACTTTTTATATAATAAATGTGTGTGTCTCTGTGTATGTGTGTCTGTGTGTCTCTGTGTGTGTGCCTGTGTCTCTACGTATATGTGTGTGTGTGTGTCTGTGTCTCTACGTATATGTGTGTGTGTGTGTCTCTGTGTGTCTCTGTGTGTGTGTCTGTGTCTCTACGTATATGTGTGTGTGTCTGTCTCTGTGTGTGTGTGTGTGTCTGTGTCTCTACGTATGTGTGTGTGTCTCTGTGTGTGTGTGTGTGTCTGTGTCTGTGTGTCTGTGTCTCTACGTATATGTGTGTGTGTGTGTGTGTGTCTCTGTGTCTGTGTGTCTCTGTGTGTGTGTCTGTGTCTCTACGTATATGTGTGTGTGTGTGTGCCTGTGTGTGTGTGTGTGTCTCTGTGTCTCTGTGAGTGTGTCTGTGTCTCTACGTATATGTGTGTGTGTGTGCCTGTGTGTGTGTGTGTCTCTGTGTCTGTTTGTGTGAGCATGTATTTATCACTTTGTGGGGAACAAATGTCCCCATAAGGATAGTAAAACCCGAAATTCTTGACCTTGTGGGGACATTTTGTCGGTCCCCATGAGGAAAACAGCTTATAAATCATACTAAATTGTGTTTTTTGAAAATGTAAAAATGCAGAAAGTTTTCTGTGAGGGTTAGGTTTAGGGGTAGGGTTAGGTGATAGAATATAAAGTTTGTACAGTATAAAACCATTATGTCTATGGAAAGTCCCCATAAAACATGGAAACACAACATGTGTGTCTCTGTGTGTGTGTGTGTGTGTGTGTGTGTCTGTGTCTCTACGTATATGTGTGTGTGTCTCTGTGTGTGTGTGTGTATGTGTGTGTGTCTGTGTGTGTATGTATGTGTATGTCTGTGTGTGTGTGTGTGTTTTGATTATCCTCTGTTTAGGGAAGCTGCTTCAGGGAAGGTTAGCAACAATTAAAGTGTGCATTAACAATTTTGGTTAACAACAGTTCTCTTACGAGAGGTTCTCTCGTATTGCGTAAGCTAGCTTACGCTACGGGAAAGATTCATCTTTTCTGAGATACTGAAGCCAAAACATTATCCTTAATTTTGTATCCATTGTCAACGCAGTGCAGCAGCTGCATACCTTGAGCGTGCTAGCTAGCGAGCTCATTGGTTGCTTTGCGGCAACTGCCGCAGCCTATAGACGAACTTGAGTGAACTCGCGTCCAATGAGAGGCGCCCGCGCCGTCACTGTATCAAAGCCCGCCAGAATGGGCGTGGCTAGAGTGCATATAAGCGTAAGTTCGTAGGTTGGAACCCTGATTTTCATCTATTCAGCGAAGCTCTTCGCATCTCTGAACTGCAGAAGCCGCGTCGCCGTTCGAGGGGCATCTAGCAAGCTTGGACAGCGCTCGAAGAAGCCGGCCGTCTTCGCCACCTTCAGCCATCCTGCGAGCTACGCCATCCGGCGACGTATCCTTTTTAGAGCAAGCTAGTTCCTCAGCGAACTTCACAAAAAGAGCAACAAGCGTCTTTTTAAAGATGCCTCGCACCACCTGCGCCTCATGCCGCGCCCCTCTCAGCACCGGAGACCGCCACATCATCTGCGCTCTCTGCCTGGGACTGGGGCATGCAGAGCTCACCCTCGCTGACGGCGGATGCGACCTCTGCGAGGAGCTTCCGATGTCGACCCTGCGGGCTCGACTCGAAGCACTCAGGACCGAAGCCGCCGCGCCGCCTTCTATTCAGCCGCGCAGAAAAAAGCGCCGCTCTCAAAGGCTGCCAGAACCAGTGGTAGAAGCGATTGCCTCGCCGGAGCCCATCCCTCGAGCATCGCCTTCACCCTCCCCGCCCACCCGGGACGCGCAGTTGCCGCAGAGCGGCTGCTCTGCTGCCATCTCGGACGAAGTAGCGTGTTCCATCATGGCTTCGGACAACGAGGAGTGGTCAGGCTCACACGCCTCCTCCTCGGCCCAGGAATCCAGCAGGACCCGCGCCGGAGTCGAAGGGGAACTAACACGCCTCCTCACACAGGCCGTCGACCGCCTCGGGCTCGAGTGGTCACCGCCCCTGAGCAGGCACCCAACAGACTCGGCGGCTGCTTTCTTCAGAGCCGCCGCGCAGCACTCCGCTACCGGGCCGCTCCCTTCCTGCCGGAACTCCACGCCGAGCTTTCCAAATCTTGGAACGTGCCTTTCTCGGCCAGGGTCCGATCCCACGTCTCCACCTCTCTTGCTTCGGTGGACGGCGCCACCGAGAAGGGCTACGCTTCCATCCCTCCGGTCGAGGATGCGGTAGCAGCACACCTTTGCCCGCCCTCGCGAGATGGCGGTCTAAACCAGTGCTCCGTCTAAAGCCTGCAGAACAACTTCCGCCTGTGTTGGCGCGCCTATTCCGCCGCCGGCCAAGCTGCATCTGCTCTGCACTCTATGGCCGCTTTACAGATCCTCCAAGCGGACCTTCTACAGGAGTGGGATGAGGAAAGCAGGCATCCAGAGGCGGTTGCAGACATAAGAAGTGTGACGGACCTCGCCCTCCAGCGCTACCAAAGCTGCAGCCCAAGCTATAGGGAAGTGCATGGCCGCGCTGACTGTGACCGAGAGACATCTGTGGCTAACGCTAGCCGACATGGGAGAAGCAGAGCTCTACGTTCCTCAACGCACCGCTCTCTCCATCCGGTCTCTTCGGCTCCGCGGTGAGTGGTATCATTGACCGGTTTTCAGAGGTCCAAAAAGCCACACAAGCCATGAATCTCTTTCTGCCTTGTCGCGCTAACTCCTCTGCAGGCCGCCCACGTGAGCCTCCTGCACGAGCCTCTTCACAGCGCCCAGCTCAGCAAAGCCAGACTTCTCAGCGTCGACAGGGCGGCCGCCCTCGATCGCGCTCAGACAGCCGCCGCAGACCGCCGCCCCACGGGCCTCGGCCTAGAATCGCGCTGAAACCTGAACAACTGAAGTCCTCCTAGCTTTGTTGACAAAACGACGGATCAGTCCCGCCGCGGCCGGACCACCGTCAAAGCTTCGCTCCCTGTCAGTCCCCTTCTCTCAGGCTACTACAGTGGTAGATTCAGCAGCCAACAAGCCGGTGTTAACACCCGCTTGCCTGCGCTCAAACGGCGACCCAAAGAATTCTTGTAAAGAGCAAACATGCCCTATGTGAAGAAAATGTGCCCACAACCCAGTGTTCACCCCTACACACAAGCATTACACATCCCGTGTCCCTATCAGAGCACACTCACATAAAGCGGTTACGAACCGCTCGAGTGTTAGAGTTAATAAGCGCCCACGAGCCCGTCGCGCGTCCCTCCTCTGCCCGCTCTGTCACACGGCCAGCAAACACCTCTCCGCATGTAAGTCCCGTGCCCGTGACTATGCTCGCACATCACTTATCAGATGTGACTCTTTCCCCATTTACCCCAATCGGGAAGTCTCTCACAGAACAGCCTGTCTCTGCTGTCTGCGAGCAGTCATGCATAAACACACTAAGCGCGCTCACACATTCTGTTCAGCGCGCTGTGTGCGGCAATCAGGGTGATTTGGCCATTCACCCTCTAACATTACGCTTCAAAGCGTGGGAAGATATTCCAGGGATATCCAAATGGGTGTTAAGCACAATAAAACAGGGCTATTTGCTACAGTTCGATCGCCGTCCTCCTCGCTTCAGAGTGCGGCTCGAAACTACTGTGAACACGGAAGCAGCATGCATGCTTCGTTCAGAAATAGCAAACCTTCTGTGCAAAAGGGCCATAGAGAGAGTGCCGCCGCCTCTGAGCGAGTCAGGGTTTTACAGCCGTTATTTTCTTGTCCCCAAGAAAGACGGCGGCCTCAGACCAATATTAGATCTCAGGGTTTTGAACAAAGCGCTTGCAAAAAGACCGTTCAGAATGCTTACAACCAGCAAACTCCTCGCGCATGTGTGCCAGGGGACTGGTTTATTTCTCTCGATCTGAAAGATGCATACTTTCAGATTCAGATAAATCCCGTCACAGGCCATTCTTGAGATTCAGCCGACGGCCAGGTTTATCAATACACCGTCCTTCCGTTCGGCCTGTCCTTAGCACCCCGTACTTTCACGAAGTGCATGGACGCTGGCGCTCGCACCCCTGCGGAGTCAGGGTTTGCGAATTCTGAACTATTTGGACGATTGGCTGATTTTGGCACAATCACATACGGAGCTCCTGTCTCACAGGACAGTTCTCCTCAGTCATCTGAACAGTTTGGGCCTTGCAGTCAATTGGACCAAGAGCTCACTACAGCCCAGTCAGGCAATTTCCTTCCTTGGAATAGAACTAGACTCAGTGGCAATGACGGCTCGCTTATCTACACAGCGCGCGCGCCGTGTTCAGCGACTAGCCGCGTCCTTTCAGATGAACAGCCTCACGCCTCTGAAAAAATTTCAGAGAGTGCTAGGTTACATGGCCTCAGCCGCAGCAGTACTTCAGCTGGGTTTACTGCGCATGCGCCCACTTCAGCATTGGCTAAACACCCGCGCGTCTCGCCGGGCTTGGGCCACAGGCCGCCAGCTGATCAGAGTGACTCAGACCTGTATCTCAGCTCTGCAGCCCTGGACAGTGGCCGAATGGTACCAGCGGGGAGTGACGATGGGAGCTGTATCTCACCGAAAAGTCATTTCGACAGACGCGTCCAACACGGGTTGGGGCACGGTCTGCGAGGGCTCTCCGGTTTTCGGCCTATGGTCAGTTCAGGAAAAGCTCCTTCACATAAATTGTCCGGAAATGATAGCGGTCGAGTACGCACTCGTGCGCTTCCTCCCGGTCATTCAGGGTCACCACGTCCTGGTCCGTTCGGACAACAGATCTGTGGTATCCTATCTAAACCGTCAGGGCGGTGTCAGATCCAGGAACCTCTTCCATCTGACGAAACGCATACTGAGTTGGTCCCAGTGCCACCTGCGCTCGCTGAGGGCGACGCACGTGCCAGGCCACCTGAACGACGGCCCAGACAGACTGTCCAGAGACAATATTCCCCCCAGGGGAATGGTCCCTGCACGCTCAAACAGCCAGACGTTATGGCGCATATTCGGCAGAGCAGAGATAGACCTCTTTGCGTCAGAAGAGAACTCTCACTGCCCAATATTTTTCTCGAAAAGCGAGGACGCACTGGCCCAGGACTGGCCCAACCGCCCGCTTTACGCCTTCCCTCCCGTCTCGCTATTTCCACAGGTAATGCAGAGGATCAGGGAAACGCGCCACTCGGTGCTCCTCATAGCCCCATGCTGGGAGAATCAAACATGGTTCCCGGAGCTTACGCAGCTGTCACTGACAGCCCCGTGGCCCATCCCAGTGAGAGCAGATCTCCTCTCGCAAGCTCGCGGCACGATCTGGCATCCCCACCCAGAGCGCTGGGCGCTACACTCGTGGGTGATCAACGACTAACCGTCGCTTTGCCAGAAGGAGTAATAAACACCATCATACACGCTAGAGCCCCCTCCACGAGAAGACTCTATGCGTCAAAATGGTCTGTGTTTTCAAAATGGTGCACCGACAGAGACCTGGACTCACGGACATGTGGGGTATCGCCGCTGCTCGTGTTTTTACAAGAGCTGCTGGATAAGGGCAGATCCCCATCCACGCTTTAAGTGTACGTGGCGGCCGTCGCGGCGTTTGCTGAACCCCTGCACGGCCAGTCACAGGGTAAAAACGAGCTGGTCATCCGCTTCCTCAGGGGAGCTAGAAGGATGAACCCTCCGCGCCCCCCATCGGTTCCTATCTGGGATCTTTCTATAGTTCTCGAAGCTATGAAAGCCCCTCCCTTCGAACCGCTTCAATCCGTGGATGTGAAACACCTCTCACTTAAAACCGTTTTTCTAACTGCCCTATCATCAGTTAAACAGGTGGGAGATCTTCACGCGCTGTCTGTTAGCGCTGCGTGTCTTGAGTTTGGACCAAGTGACTCCAAGGTCATTTTAAAGCCTAGACACGGCTATGTCCCCAAGGTGATCGGTACTCCTTTCAGAGCACAGATCATTTCCTTGTCGGCGCTACCAGCATCTGATAGCGAACGCAACGCCAATCTCCTTTGCCCAGTCAGAGCACTGAGATTGTATACTGCGCGCTCCGCATCTTTCAGACGCTCTGAGCAGCTTTTCGTTTCATTTGGAGGGCGCACCAAAGGTCTCGCCGCCTCGAAACAGACACTGTCCAGATGGATAGTGGACACTATTGCTGCCGCGTACGCGTCAAAAGACCTACCATGCCCGCTAGGCATTAGGGCTCACTCCACTACATGCATGGCCTCCTCGTGGGCATGGTCCAGCGGGATTTCCATTCACGACATATGTGTGGCAGCGGGCTGGGCTTCCCCCTCCACCTTTGTCAGATTTTACAATCTGGAAGTACCCGCTCTGCAGGCTAAACTGCTAGTGGTTTAATACGCTACAGCTACCCTGGTGAGCTGCATTAATGGGACACATTCCACACAGACCGGCACCGCCGCTCTGTCTATATGCTTATGTACTACACACACACTGGCCCGCACTCTTGGCGGCCAAATATTAATTCCCCACTCACAAGGGCTCCCCCGGGTCCCCTTTAATTCCCTGGGGCTAATGCAGTGGATGCTTGGCGCGCACGGCGTTGACAAAGGGTTCCCGTAGCGTAAGCTAGCTTACGCAATACGAGAGAACCTCTCATAAGAGAACGAATCGGTTACTAACGTAACCTCGGTTCTCTCTAGATGAGGGAACGAGTATTGCGTAACTGGCCGTGCTCGCGCCACGAGCGATTTTTCGCTTCATTCAATGAAAACCAGGGTTCCAGCCTACGAACAACGCTTATATGCACTCTAGTCACGCCCATTTTGGCGGGCTTTGATGCAGTGAGCGCGCGGACGCCTCTCATTGGATGCGAGTTCGCCCAAGCTCGTCTATAGGCTGCAGCAGTTGCCGCAGAGCAACCTATGAGCTCGCTAGCTAGCCCGCTCAAGGTCTGCAGCTGCCGCACTGCGTTGACAATGAATACAAAATTAAGGATAATTTTTTGGCTTCAATATCTCAGAAAAGATGAATCTTTCCCGTAGCGTAAGCTAGCTTATGCAATACTCGTTCCCTCATCTAGAGAGAACCGAGGTT
Source organism: Xyrauchen texanus (assembly GCF_025860055.1). Lineage (NCBI taxonomy): Eukaryota > Metazoa > Chordata > Actinopteri > Cypriniformes > Catostomidae > Xyrauchen > Xyrauchen texanus. The sequence continues at coordinate 25,395,561 of NC_068313.1, read as the reverse complement.
ACGTTAGTAACCGATTCGTTAAGTGCCTTGCTCTAGGACACAATGGTGTGGCTGTGGGGATCGAACCAGCGACGTTTTGATTAACAGTTATGTGATTTAGCCCACTTTCAGATGGAAAACAATTATACACATAAATGTGCAAAGTGCATTTGAACAGCTGTGAAACACTTTCTCGATGTGTTACATTCATACAAGCAGACAGAGAAGTTTGAAGAAAGTTTGGTGCACAAGAAATAGAAATAAACCCTGTGTAAATTGTCAGTTTTACGCTAAGCTAAAATGCTATTGCTAGCCATTACCAGGCATGATATTTTTTCATCAAAAAAATTCACTTTTTTTTTTTTAAAGCGACTTTTTTTTTTTTTTACTTTTCCACGATATTCTAATTGTTAATTGATCATTTATTTTTGCCAGTCTCCGGGCCTCCCCTGACATGCTCTAGCACCCCCTTGGGGAGACGTGCCACACACTTTGAAAACCCCTGCTCTAGAGCTATTCCCTATGTAACCTATGCCTCCACTGTCTGCTGAGCATGTTTGGTCAGAACAGGGTCGTAGAGATGACTAATCAACTCTGTAAAATCAACAGTAATAACACAGTCCTCTGGGGAAAGATTATTATCTTAAGCAATTGCACTAGAGCAAACTGAACATGCTATTTTCCTGCAGAACTACTTTTTTTTTTTTTTATCTCCCAAGAGAGTGTAATTTAAGCAGAAATACTTTTATTACACAACCTAAGTTGTGTAAGTAAATCTGACAAAAGTAAATTTTTCTAAGTGTACATTTAAGTATTTAACAGACACTTTTATCCAAAACAACTTAAAGTGGATTTAAACTAATATTTTCTGGGAATTGAACCCATACATTTTCATTTGAACACTTTCTTGTTTTCTGACACTACACTCAAAGCGCTCTCCTCAACCACCACCAGTGTGCAGCATCCACCTGGATGATGCAATGGCAGCCATAGTGCACCAGTACACTCACCACACACTAGCAATTGGTGGAGAGGAGAGAGTAGAGTTATAGAGCCAGTAAGTGGATGGGGATTATTAGGAGGCCATGATTGAGAAGGGCCAATGGGGGGAATTTAGCCAGGACACTGGGGTTACACCCCTGTTCTTCACAAGAAGTGCTCTAGGATTTTTAATGACCACAGAGAGTCAGGACTTCAGTTTAACATCTCATCCAAAGGATGGTGCCTTTTTGTATCAATATAGTGTCCCCATCACTATACTGGGGCATTAGGACCCAAACAGAGCACAGAGTGAGCACCCCCTGCTGGCCTCCCTAATACCTCTTCCAGCAGAAACCTTAGTTTCCCCCAGGAGGTACTGACAAGTCTCAACCCTGCTTAGCTTCAATGGGCAAATGGTCTTGAGGTACATGATGATATGGCTGAAAAGTGTTCATTCAATGTATTGTATATCTTTAAAAGTGGCTTAAATGCCCAAATACTCACTGAATGTTATATGTTATATAACTCCTCCAGTTACTGTCCATTGAGATAATTACACTCCCTTACCTTACATTAACTCAGTGACATTTGATCTGCTCTCACTATATCAGGGGCAGCTGGGGTGAATTGGAAAACCTGACCTTCAGATGCTTGACTGAGTCCATGACACACAGTTCATAATTCTAATTTCTTTGTGAGGAGGGTACAAATCACGTTGACATGATACAGAGAGTCTTAACTGGAATGAGCTACGAGTAGCATAACCTGGAATAACCTGGCCTTTAATTCAGAAAGTTCAGCAGGCGGTCACTCTCATAGAATTCTGGTAGAGTAAAATGAAAGTGCAGATGGACTCACTGATCCATTGCCAGCATGTGAATAACATGCTAGGTTGTGAACAGGTGCTCTTTAAATGTTGCTGTATGATGGAAGCAAACAGGTGATCTTTAAAAGTTTCAGTTGGATGGTCCTCACCAAGCATCTTAACTAGTTTAACCAACAAGACTTCTTTGGTCAAACAGCTTTATTAGAAAGACCATGCTACTGTAGTTTTGCATGGGTATTTGCTGGTTCACCAGCTAGCAGCACCAAACCAGCATTAACCAGCCTGGACCAGCAAGGAAATATTGGTGTGTACACATCACAAGGAAATAAAGCAAAACATTGTCCTCTAAAAATATTTTGCCAGATGCAGTTTATGTGAAAGACACCATCATGGCTTCTTTCTTCACTACGAGGTGTTAAAGAGTGACTCAGCTAATCTTAAATCCAAACACCATCTGCTCTGCCTATTTCCCAAACATCTACAGCTGTTGTGGCCCAAATATATCTTCTACAACTGTGTCTTACCTTTGGTCATAAATCATTTGATTGTAGCATGTGCACTCCATTGAGAAATGAAAGAGATTAACCTTCAGAATCACTCTTGTTTGTCTGTGCTTTGGATTTTGATTGCTTCAGAATAGTCAAATTTTCCTTTGCATTTTTAGGATGCATATATATAACTCACTGAAGCCTAAAGATCATCCCCAGATCAATTTGATTTGGCAGAGCTTTAGCTGGGAGTTCTCAATGAACCGCATGCTCTGCTTAGAGGAGGTCATGCATTTGCTAATTGCCTATTGGCCTGCATCATATCAATGCTTGTCAGCTGAATTGTGCAAATCCTGGCTGTGCAGATGGATGCTTGCATATACACTGGATGTACTTTATAAACATGCACCACAATCCAGAAAATGGGTCAGCCCATATTCACAATTCATTCCAATGCTTTGCCTTTATCATGCAAATACATGCTTCTGAGGTTTATTTATTGTGAGTTGCTGCACGTTTATTGACGGATAATGTCTTTGAGAGATTTTTCATTTCTGTTTGGCTGATTTTGAAGTTGTAGACATATATCTATTTTTGATATTTGAAATAGTGATCTGTCGACCCACTTTGATAAGTATTTGTGATCTTTATTTTTTACAAAAGGTCTACATGTGTTAAGATATATTAAAATTTCTCATGGTCTAAATGCAAGGTACATGGAAATTACGCATTATAGAGAACCCTACTAATAATGCAAAGATCTAACTCATTCAGAGATCCTAGAGACACTAAAAGGATCCTAGAAACATAATAAATGTAATTGTACTATACTGTAATATTCAAACGTGGACGCATAAGTGCATTGGATTTCATAATGAAGCCACACTGTTTCATTGAATGCACAGAAAACCCACAGTACAATGAAGGACAATGTCATATTTTTATTTTCTTCATATATGTGCTTTGTGGGCCATGCAGATTATCAAATGATCTCATTTGGCAAAGAGGCAAAAACCAACATCCGCTCAGTGGGATTTTTGTAAGATTTCTTTGTAAACCCAAGTAGCTTAAAAAGAATCGAATGTAAGCTGAGTTATATTGGGAGAATCAGCTGGTTTGTAAAATACACACCCTTTCATTTATTACCAACTAACCATTTTTTTACTTCTCTAAGCTATATGACAGGGGCTTGTGCATTTAAAATAGTATGATCATTTAATCTTGAGTTAACCCCTATTTATTGGCATACAACATGCATATACACTATAGGCTTTTAAATAATTCCTCTAACCACGCTGGCAATATTGTCATTTTTTCCCCTACTAGTAATAATATGATAATCCGATCCTTGCCTTTCATTCTCTCCAACTGAATATAAATAGACAATAGTTTTTTATTTTTATATTTGTTCATTGATTGTTGCCTATAGTGAAAACACTGCTGTATTGCTATATCATTTTAGGGCAGTTAGATGTTATTAAAATTATTATTATAAGTTATTATTAACGAGAGTGATTTTGAAGGTTAATCTCTTTCATTTCTCAATGGACTGCACATGCTACAATCAAATTATTTATGATAAAAAGACCTCGCAAAAGCACGAAGCACGCTCCCAACGTTCTTCAGGAATCCGATTAAATTATGACGGAATTGTCAATACTGATTTTGTTCAAATTTTGAATAATGTTTTAAAAAATAGTGACTCTTTTATTTAAAGCTTTAAAGTATTAAACTAAACGTTTTATACTAGCTTTCTTTCTCAGACAAATTTGAGATTCATGTATTTTCCTTGTCGTTATTTTTAGCTAGAAAGCTTGCTAGATAGACAGATAAAAATAAGTCAAACTAAGTATAAAACACTAAATGTTTATTAGTCAAATATCCATAGTCAGGATAGAATTTCACTTGTATTAATTAATAAGCTGTTTCATGCTTATACACTGTAGGAAAAACAAACCTGCAAAAGTATACACAGCATGCAGTACAGTTACTGTATGTTGTCCATCAAATCCAGAACTGAATTCATGAATATCTATACTATTTCGATTTACAGAGTATTGTTAACATGAAAACACAAATCAAAGAACGTTAAAAAAGGTACATTGTGAAATTATTAAAATATATATTTTCTTGGACAAACAAGAAGTCAACTATACCAATTACACAACTGGATAGAAAATGACAGAAAGCTTTGCTGAAAATGTCAGATGTTTCAAACTTGAAACTCAAAATTGGGAGGGTGAGCCAGTCAGTTTGAGATAATTACATACAAAATGATCAATTTACAGTCGCACCTTTTTGTTTTCCTTTTGGCATCAAAAATGTAATGTGACTTGTGCTGAACTTAAGGTAAATCATGTTTTTTAACAATGAGATTTTGATGATTTGTATAACTTTAAGTCACCATAAAGCAACATACTCTACAAGTCACAATAGTTTCATCAAAACGATAATGCACAAGTTTGTTGTGAGTTGACCTTTTATGTACTCGATTAGAAGAATACTATTCTAATCACTACTGTCCATCCATCCATCTTCAACCGCTTATCTGAAGTCGGGTCGCGGGGGCAGTTGCTCCAGCAGGGGGCCCCAAACTTCCCTATCCCGAGCCACATTAACCAGCTCTGACTGGGGGTCCCTGAGGCGTTCCCAGGCCAGTGTGGAGATGTAATCTCTCCACCTAATCCTGGGTCTTCCCCAAGGCTTCCTCCCAGCTGGACGTGCCTGAAACACCTCCCTAGGGAGGCGGCCAGGGGGCATCCTTACCAGATGCCCAAACCACATCAACTGACTCCTTTCGACGCAAAGGAGCAGCGGCTCTACTCCGAGCTCCTCACGGATGACTGAGCTCCTCACCCTATCTCTAAGGGAGAAGCCTGCCACCCTTCTGAGGAAGCCCATTTCGGCCGCTTGTACTCGTGACCTAGTTCTTTCGGTCATGACCCAGCCTTCATGACCAAAGGTGAGGGTAGGAACAAAAATTGACCGGTAGATTGAGAGCTTTGCCTTTCGGCTCAGCTCTCTTTTCGTGACAACAGTGCGATAGAGCGAGTGCAATACCGTCCCTGCTGCCCCGATTCTCCAGTCACTACTGTGTCAATGTTAAACGTACAGTACTACACAAATTCTGTAATTCTTCAATGACTAATGGAATGGTGGCTGAAGAAATCGAAAGCTATTCAGACCTGTTCAAGCAGTACATTTTACATTTTGCAATTTGCTCGTATTCTGCAGATCAGTGCAGTTCACCAAGTGTTCACAAGAAAGTTGTCAAGGAGAGCGCATCAGCAAAGCATTGTTTTTTTAATCTCTCCTTTACAAAATCTGCCCACTCCAGGATCGTTTTAAATGATTTAACCTGGGACCAAACAATATTAGGTAATCTATAAGGGGCAGACACTTTTTCTCATGCTGTGCTTCCATATGTTGAAATAAAGTAGACAAAGTTCATATGCAAGTTGACAGAGTAAATATTGCTGTTTTACCCACACACTTGATTACAATATAATAAGCACATACTTTTTCATGATCCAATTTTAAAGAAGAGCATACACAAAACTGATCAATGTTTCAAATGAAAGATGGAGAGTGAGAAGGGATAAGCAGGCTTGCCTAACAGCTTTTGAATACTAGAGTGCTGTGAAGGACAACCATGCATAAAACTTGTCTGGCCTGTAACTTTTGACAAAAAGGTGAAAATGGTACTTCATTTTACAGCACATAACAACACAGGATATTAACTTTAATTCCATTTTTAGTAATAGAAATTTGATTGTGGTTTAATTATTTTAATTGTGTATAGATAATCATTTTGTATTTATATTTTGTCTACCTAATTTTCTTTATTACAGGTCAAGAATGTAGATTGTGCATGTAACTTTGACTTTGCCTATTCTCAAATGTGCATACCCTTTAGAAGTTGCACGTTAGTCATGTAGATCCAAAACCTGTAACATGGTTCTAACAACAGGCCTATGTAATTTGGAGTAATTGATCATTTAGCCTTTAAGATAACATGTAGTGTACCTTTAGGCTCTGTGGTATATTTTAATTTAATTATAAGTGATTAATTAGCTAATGATATCTAAAGCAGGCCTCTCACCTCATTTTAGTACAGTTTAAGCACTGTAAAGCATGCCCATATCTGCGATGTCATATGTCATGCAACATATGTTTTACTTTAATCTACACAATTTCATAAGGTTCATTGTGAATAAAGAAAACATTTAGCTCAGATGGTAAATACCCTGTATGTTCAGTAGTTTTCAGTAAACACTGTAATGAAAAAAATATATAAAAAAATAATAATAAAATGTAATTTAAGTCACCTACTAAAACTAAATAAATCTAAGGCATTTGAAGCTTAGGGACCAAGCCAAAGTTTGCTATAAACTATTGAATATTAAGACAGTAGAGGTGCACAATACAGCAGCAACATGTTTCAAAACAGAATTAAACAAAAAGCACCTTTAGAAATTAAAGCAACAAAGCCTAATAGCATGCTTGTTTATAACATGTGTTAACAAGCTTGAATACTACCAATAATCTATCCACAGTGTAAAACCCAAGCAGATACAGAGATATGAATGGCTTTTAGTGGGGATGAATTTTCCCTTATTTAGATTTAATAAAAGATTGTTAATTTGTCTCTGTTTTAATAATCGTAATGCAGGACATTAGTTACTTCACAAGGCACTATTTTTTGCTATTGAATTGCTGTCAAATGAGTGGGAGGAGGGGGTGTACAGCAGTCCCTCTGACAGCAGTCTGGGTAGTTCACAGAGAAAAGCACTTATGAATAATGGACATACACAGAAGGGGTGAGATTTCATCTTAAGGAAGGAACAGAAAGAAGGGGAAATAGAATAAGATGTAACCAGTGGATTTATGACTGCATCTCTGCACGGAGCATCCAGGGAAACCAGCAACAGAAAAGCAACCTGCTGGAACAAAGAAACATACAATACATGTAAATGTAAAATGCTGCTTGATTTTGCAACAGAGTATGCATTATATATTCATAGAGGCAGCTAAACGGACACGTCATTTGTGGGACACATGTTGACCCAACTTACCTGGATATGGAACTCTCAGATGTTATGTCTTTCGGAGACCGCACCATATTAAAGTTACGTTTCGGCTGAGACGCTGTAGAGAAAAGCACACAGAAAAGCAATTACAACCATGGTTGTGTGTTGTCTTGCAATCTCAAAGCATCATGTGAAATGCGGTGGAGTGTTGAATTGATGGCCAACTCAAAAACTATGTTATGAATATTGTTTAGCTTCTTCATAGGCCTAATCATTATGACAAAATGTGTTCCATTTGATTTTAACTATAAATGCTGATAATTGTTAGGTTAATAAATAGCTTTTTGTCATAGAAACACTCATTAGACATTCTGGACTTATGTATCCCAAAAATAAATGGTCATATTCCACATAGTCATACCATGTACTTACATTTTTTGAGTAGGCCTATATATGCCAATTGGAAAAATATATGTGGAAATCTATTTAAAAAATCTAATGATTTCCACTGAAATACATATAATGGTTTATTTATTGCTTTTCTTGTATCTAAATGCAATCAAGCAGATAAATGTAGAACTTAGGAAATATCTCCCTGGCTGATGATAGGCACCAGATGAGCATGCTCCTTATTGTCATACTTACTAGTCACCTGGTGGACTTTCTTCACTAGTGTACCATCCACCTGTGGTTCTTTGGGCCCTCCAATTCTGCAAAATTACAAAGAAAACAAAATGTAAAATTATTGTTATGCTTTTTGGAAAATTACATTCTTCAGCCTCTAATCATGTCATTAGTAATGCAACTTTGTTCATCGTTTACTTGCAAATATTTGGTTTGAAGTTACACTTGATTCAATTTTCCCTGCAGTTTTCACACTTTTCTTGAGGAATTTTCTTTTCCTCTTCCACCAGGTGGTTTTGGAAAGACTTCTTAGATTGTATTTTAACACCTACCATTGTTCAGAAACTCTCTCATTTTCATTATATCAAGACAGAATTTAAAATAATAACAGTGAAATAGTAACAAATTACACCTACAAAGACACCTACAACCTATATATAATAGAGTGTCCTTACTGTAATCCACATTGTGTCTCTTTAAATATGTTATTTTTTCAGGCAATTTTACCTCTGAACACGGGATGGTGGTGCAAAAACACCACATTTGGGCAAACAGTGGAAGTAACGCACTCCAAATACACTGCCGTCATGCTTTCCAGTGGGCTGCTCCAACTCCACACCAAACCAATATCCTGATCGCATGAGTACACACACACACACACACACACACACACACACACACACACACACACACACACACACACACAAATAGATCATTAGATACTTCAATACACATCAATACTAGTATTTTAGAAGCAATATTACATTATTTATAAATGTCATACATATACAAATTTTGTAATATCGTATTACATATTACAATTCTAACTCTAAATATTCTCATATTAGTATATTACATCACTAGCTTTGACCTTTACATAAACATACCAGGAGCAAAGTCTGTCTTTCCAAAAAAGCGGACAATTCCTTGCTTTTGGCCGGCCACAAGCACCTGATCCCCAACTTCAACCGTGACTCCATCTGGATCTAAACCCCCAGACAGAGACTTCTTTCTCTGAACTGGTTGAAAATCAAATGAAAAATGCAAAAACTCAGAAGACAATCTTTAGGTGTTGAAAAGAGGTTTGAATTATTCAAATCCAAGTAACGTGAATATTGTTGCAACCATTATTTTAAGCGATCAGGCATAATCAGGAGTAAACCACAATTTGATTTCAAGTTGTTACTTCAGCAGGACAACATAGAAGAACTTCAGCATGATACATTTCTTTAGATGTTAGCACTCACTCTTCTCACGATCATTCTCTTTTTTCTCTTTCTTGATCATGCCGGTCACTCGAGACAAATCCATGCGAGGGGTTTTTGGGGTGGAGGTGATAGAAGAGGGGGTCAGTTCGAGAACTTTGCTGATTTTTGACACAGGGGCAAAGACACCTGCAGAACAAATCAGTACATTTAATCTAAATATCCAAAAAGCTGGATATTACATTAAAATGCAGTGCTTTTTATGACAATAAAAAAGACAAAAAAGAAGGAGTTTTGTTATGGCACATAGAATAAAGTTACAAATCATGTCCCACATGACATAATAAAACACACCTTGTTTTTGGGAGCAGATAAAATAGCGGATCCCACCCACACTCCCGTCATTCTTGCCCTCGGGCTCATCCAGTTCAATGCCCACCCACTGCCCACTGGCAAACTCAGTAGTGCCACAGAAACGGAGGGTGCCAGTCTGCTGGAGAGAAACAGACTTTATCATGATGGATACATTCATTTATTTCAGTTGACAGGAACTCTATTTGGACTTAGCATACATTTGGAAGCCTATTTAAGCTGTGCAATGTAGCATAATAAGCTTTTGATTATGTCCCTCTGAATATCTAAAGATTGCTAGCTGTTGAGTATGTCTTATGATAATTGTCTTGCTAACAGTTAAAAAATATGATGCTAAGAAAGCCAATATATAATGCATCAGTTAGGATTAGACTTTCAACAACCTCACCTTCATGTCATCCAGCACCACACGGTCCCCAAGTTTGAGGCCCAGGGAGGAAAGCATGAGGTTGCCGGGGATGTTGTCAAAGTTGGACAGGGTTGCACGGGGAAGGTTACAGCTGAGCGGCACTGCGTCCAACAGCAACTGCTTTAGCTCTTTGGCCACCATAGCAGCCTCTGCCTTATCTAGACTCATGTCCATGGGGTCAGGGATGACCTCGGCAGGTCCTTGACCTTTATCATTCTGTTGAATATGGAAAAAGTTTATGCTAATTTGTGATAAACCAATTTATTACTCAGCTCTCTGGAATACTCAAATCCGATTGATCAATGGCGCCATCTAGCGGCCTGATATTTCTCAGTAACTACCGCACATCCACATATCAGACCGCTCATCCGGGCATTGCAAGCCATTGTTCCTGCTTCTCGGATCATTCTGCGATCACTACAAGCAAGCCAATAAAATAATTTCCATGCAAATCAATATTTTATGCCCATGTATTTATTTACGTGGTTAGTAACCGTGTAATAAGCTGGATAATGTACAGGCAGCCAGTTGTTTTAGCAAAATATTGTCCTTCAGGGTGATATAAGACAAGTCCTGATATCCCAGTCAGGGTTTATTTTATGATAACAACGCACTGATGGTACATTATCCTTTACATATCGGCCAGCTTGTTTTTCACCATTTTTCATCACCTGTGTGCCATCACCATTTTATTTGAAATGCTACTGCAGTGTGACAAATAAATGTTTTAAAATACAGTTTCTCGATTAATTTGAGGTTATAAATTCTGGATGCAAAATAATTACACAAGAATTAGAAAGAGCATGTCCCACCTTAGAACATGTCAGCTTGCCTTAATCTGTTTTGTGTATGTCTTTAATTCTGTAATGAAATTGTACATATATATATATATATATATATACAGTATATACAAGCCATTTGAAAACCCTTATTGGTTGACCACTAATGCACAGGTAGTATTGTAAAATACTGTAGCAAAACCAACACATACAGTACATGTAAAATTGAAAAGGAGCTGAATGGATCTGGGCCAAAGCCAGTTTAGCTGATAAACACAATGAAATGAAATGTTATTTTAAATCATCAGTTTTAAAAGTACAGTTTAAACCATCATTACTCTGACAGAAGGGTTGGCTCCATGTTCCAGTAGACACTTGACAGCGCCCAGGCAGAGGTTGGAGGCAGCGATGTGCAGTGCTGTGCCATGATAAAAATCACTGCAGGTGGAGTTAAGCACTGTGAAGAGAGGAGAACTGATATGACATCAGATATATCACTGTACTTTTTACATACAATGAAAGTGAATGGTGACTGAGGGTACTATTCTGCCTAACATCTCCTTATATGTTCCACGGAAGTAAGTCATACAAATTTGGAACAACATAAGGGTGCATAAATGATGACAGAGTTTTCATTTTTGGGTAAACCATTCCTTTAATACTTTTGAATGGAGCCACACTAAGGATAAAAACACTGTGTATGCTTTTTTAAATCACCTTTAGGCTTGGAGGCTTTGAGCAAAACGCGGATCAGTTCTGGCACATCGAAGTAAGCCGCATAATGGAGAGCATTCATGTTGGTCCAACGACTGCGCAGACTCACATCAGCACCCAGGGTTATGAGCTGATTGGACAGCCGGAACGCTGCCTCTGGATCACCTGAGAGAAAAACAAATTGTTACTATAGCAACTGTCACATGCTTCAGGCATCTCACAAGAGTGAAATGAACAGCAATTTTGTGCTTTTAAAGGATACAAATTTTAATGACCTCAATGTTGCAATTACAAAACAATTTCACATTTCTAGAGTGGATCTGGATTATGGGGCATAAGTCTGGGCAAAGATACAGCATTCCAATGGCTAACAGTGACACTCACCCACTCCGTGAGCTCCCGCTTTGCAGCAGTAGTGGAGAAGAGTCATATCCGTCAGGCCATCGCGGTCATTGACATGGCAACCTCGCTTCAAAATCTAGAAAAAAAGGAAAATGTTTATTCCATTGTCTAAATACACTTTTTGATATACTAACAGGCAGTTTTGAGGGTAACGCGTTTCATAATCACGTTACTTTTTCAAGTAACAAGTAAAGTAAGGCAATATTTTGTTTAATTTTAGACCATAATATTAGAGTTACTTTTTAAATAAAGCAATGTGTTGCTTTTGTACACCTCTACTTTCAATGTATTGTGAGATATCAGGAGTAAAATTTAGCAAACTTCGAGATGTAGTGCATGACGGGCATTATAGTTCTATAGAGTGTGAGGCCAGAGACTATTTAACAGAGACAAGTCACTACTATTAAAATGCATGTCTTATTTGTATGGAATGCATAGCATAGCATAGAAGAGAAAGTGGCTGTGAGAAAAGAGTAACACAATATAACATAACGCATTACTTTCCATAAAAAAAATTATTTTTGATTAAGTTACATTTTTAAGGAGTAATGCAATACAATCTTTATTCGTTTGGTAATCAATAGTAGCCTATATTTATTTGTAATCATTTTGAACGATATATAAAGTTTTCAATTCAAATAAATATAAAAGCTTTTATACTTTAAATAAATTTAAGCTTTTAAAATGAATAAGCCTGTGTGTTCTTGTTGTGGGCCTATATGAATTCACTTACGCATTGATATACCAGCTGTTATATGTTATATTTTTTTATTACATTAAGAATGTATTTGCAGCAGTTCTCTTGAAATTTCATAGCAGCCTTCTTGTTGTGTAAATATCTTTGAAATTGCTTCCTAATTTGACAGTTATCCCTTGTACTGTGCAAATCATGTGTTTTAAGTCTTCATGATGTCATGCTGAACTCTTGAGCAGTGTAAATGCATTTTTTAAATTTTTTATATATATTTTTAAAACAATGTCTTGTGCACAGTTTAACAGAATTTACATTCTTATTTTCAAAATCATCAGCTTTCAGCAGAGAGGTATATCCCGAGGAGTCTCTTGTGAGAAGTGAATCGCGTTCTCTCACATGATTGGGTGTGCACTGCAGACATCACTCATTCATTCTAATCTTCAAGTCAGGATCAAAACCTAGTTGACATAGAAAGTTGATCAACTGCATCATGGTACCAATTAAGTCTGATTAGGTTGGTTTGAATTTGTCAACCTGAAACCAATCCAGAAACCCTGAGTTTGTTCAGCGACCTTCATGATGCAGGACTTTGGACAAGAGTTATATTAGTCAGAATCACTCAAATGATGAAATTTGATATCAATTAATCCTAATGCTATGTGATTGAAAGAAGACTTAATGCTGTGTGTGTCACTCTAAATAATGCAGCCCCTCAATGCAGGAGGCGTGTTTATATTTTACTGAAATTTTGGATTCAAATCAAATCAGGAAATCTGTATCAATACCCAGCCCAACTTGCTATTTAAACGAGTCGTTTGAAATGTCCCAAACCAACTTCCGGTTTCAACAGGAAATCAGCACAAGAAAGAAAACGACATATGCCAAGCAATTTCTTGGGGTCTTTAAAATGCCACAAAAGATATTCCTCCACATGCAAATCTAAACTTCCCAAATGAGGTTGTCAGTTTCCAAAAAAAAAAGAAAATCCTGCTGTTTTATCAGGCCCAGTTGGCTCAGTTGTTGGCTGCAGTGAGAGCTGAGCCTCATGAGACTTGACAATGAAGCTGATTTAGGGAAGAACTAAATGGAGAGATCAGGCAGATGAAAAAGGCTTATAATCCCTGCCTTCAATCCATGCAACTGCAGTACCTCTTGGGAAACCCTTCCACAGTACCACATCTCCTAATTCATTATCCATTACTGCTATCCACTGTACAGTACATGCATCTTTATAGACCACAATCAAAAGTAATGTGAACATGGGGGTTTCCAAGTCTTTAAAATTACATTTATATCACAAGCTAAATCTTTTAACACTAACACTAAAGTTAATGTGTTTGGGATATTGCCCCAAAAAGTATTGGATACTTAAGCCATAACTGAATATGTATCAATGCATTTGCATTGTATAGCAAAATATCAAAACAAATGTCAGTTACTGTATTTCAAAGAGATATGGCACACTTTTCAAGCAAAATACAACAAAGCTAGAAGCTTGTTAGGTTTAATTTGTTAACTGTGTAATCATACACAATAAATATACTGTTTAAGATTAGGGCAAAAAGCATTTGGATACTTTCTGGTTTTCAAACGTTAGTGGAACATGTCCATAATTCATGTGATGAACTACACTTGTAGTTACTTTGGCAAGTTACTTTTGTGAACTTGGGGGGACTTCATACATCCACTAAAATTACATTGAAACCCATTGGCTAATTGAAATAGCTAAAAAAAAAAAAAAAGGTTTGCAGATGCAACTTGGTCTAGTATTATGTTATCTAAAGCAATGAAATTCATCAATTGTTTTAAGTGTGAATTATGGGGCCAAATGTTGCACTGAACATCAGGAGAGAGAGAAAACGTGGACAGTAACTACGTTTCCATCCAAAGGTTTTTTTTTTGCGACAAAAGGTGTAGTGCATCAAAAGGTTTACCGATATAGCTGATAGAAACGCAAATTATCACTAAAATTTCACAATTGTCGACATAATGTCGATACTTCAAATGTCATGAAAAACTGGTTCGGAAACGCAAAAATTTGTGTCACATGACAGAATTGACCCCAATCGTTATGTGTTAACCATGACGACAAGGTATACATCCTTGATAGCCACTTTATTGTATGTGAAGCATTATTCATACTGCTATTGATTGTTTTAACAGCATACCTGCCCATGAGACTGCAAACACATCTGCGTTATGACACTTCCTGCAGTGAAAACACAAATATCTCATATCATGCACCTGTCATCGACAAGTGCACGGTTAACAAATGAATGGTCACTCTTTGCGATTAATTTAATCGTGGTAGCCATCCGTTTATTTATTTAAGTTTCTTTTCCACACCATTCAAAATAATAGACAACAGTCATGGAATTAGCACACAATACAAAAAACATATAATTTCTGTGCACAAAGATGTTTTAAATTAAAAATAAATAAAATGTGACTCCCTTGACGTATAGTACTATACAGGTATATTTTTTCATGCATATGAATATTTCATTTTCTTTATGCATGTTATTATTTGTTTGCTAAGGTATTGCCTCCCATTATACACCTTTACTGGACTGATGATATGTAGTTCGCTAAGTGAGCAGTAGGAGGCTGTACTGTACAATGACTGTGGGGTTACTGCGAGCCGCACAAGGATGACTGTCTGTCTTTTTTTTTTTTTTCAAGTCATCTTTATTGCCTAAAAAAGGATAAAAATCACAAGTGACTTATCCAAAATATATGTATATTCCAAAATATACATAACAATATATAAACATAATATGTAGACAAAATACAATAGAGTTTTGCCATGGGAAGCTTATAGGTCATTATAACGAGGAGGAGGACATGTTGACAGTTTTAACCGCCTTTTTGTTGTTGGAGCCAGAAATCAAATTAATATAAGTACAAAATTAGTAATTTTTAGTGCTGAATTTACATTTATGAATGTTAAATTTTGCCAACAGAATTAATAAATGTATAATGAAGTACATCTTTTCTAAAATTTGCCTTCTATAAAAGCAAAATACAACATTCTCCCACAATAAGGCAAATTTTTTATAAATATGGAAGACTGACTATCCAAGACTGACGTTTGGAAGGTTGCTGTCAGTGACACTGCGTCTTCCGGAGGTCGCATTTGTCGGCCGCATACGTCATCGAGGATGTCACGTTTCAATTTTCAACTATTTGTCCAATGCCAAGTTCACTTTCAGAAAACTAGCTTTTGAACATTTTAAAACTTTAAAATATTTCACCTCGGATTGAATTTGCTGAGCTTTTTCAGAAAATGTAAATTGCATAACACTAAAATGAATTTTAGATGACAATCAAGTTCAGTTGGTCGTTAAAAGTTGCTGGAAAAACATGTGACACATAATGCAGTTGTGATAGTGATGCTTTAGGTTACATGATTGTTCAAAATAGCCTATTGAATATCAGGAATGTATCATATATATATTACACCGCATCAATTATTCTTTAATAGCTGTGCACACCGCATATACACATCGATGGCCCTTATACTAAGACCAAAAGTTTCTCCCACTACTTGGTGCAGGTTGCCAGCTTGTACAGGGCCACGACGATTCGCTTTCGTGTCGGAACCGGTGGCAACCTGCAATAGGCACAACATCAGGACCAATATTAGTCATATCAGAAGGGCAACTGTTCCCTTTTGATTGCAATTCCTCCTCTTCTGATTGCATTTATTTGTAAAGTTAAAATGAAAGCTGGCTAATTTCAATGAATTGTCTCAATACTCCCCATTTTACCAAAAAATTTAGGGACATCTGGGAGGCAAAAGGTACACAATTAACGACATACACACATTTCTGTATGGAAACGGCTTAAGGGCAGATTTCTTCAGCAATAAACCAAAACGTATTTTAAGCATTTTTTACTTTTTTAAGCAAGATGTCATCACGCACACCATTTTTATCGATAAAAGGCCATTTGAATGGAAACACACGGATGATAGCAAATTTCACAAACATTTTTGTCCATAACAAAACAGTGTGAAAGTGGATGGAAACTAGACATATGACCCTTTCTCAGGACAACATAACTAAAATGAAAACATGTCCAAACAGTACAATCCCCTTGGCCATCATACATATTAATAATAGAATAAAAGCTGCAAATGATACACATCATTATTTCAGGATAACAGAGAATATAGAGATTCCCAGCATGGAAAGATCACAAAAGTTAATAGAAACGTTTATTAACATAAAAGAGCAACTGTTAATGTGAAATCTTTCAGCAGGGCAAAGGAACACCTTGTTTTTACTTTCTGCCCTCTGCACTCACAGAATCTTTCATTTATTTCCTAAAAACGCTTTAGAGACTAAGTTGACAATATTTTCTCAGACATGCATGAACCAGATGACTTCTCTCCCAAAAAGTAAAGAGGACAAAGTCTACAACAATTTACACACAACACAATCCACGTGGGATTTGAAACCAGACAATTTACCGATAGGTCATATTTCACAGAAATACGAGAAGGCAAATGGAAACCCAATACATCTCTCTATACATTCAATGATAAGGACATACTTCATGGTTCAATATTTACTAGCTTTATCCATTAAGTCTAAAACTAATTAATAATAAACTTTCAACATTGCACAAATGAAGATTGTCTATTCCTCTGGACATTCAATGCAAAGTTATGGCATACTGTTCTCACCTCATTGCCTATGATATCGATCTTGTGCTGAACTTGTGGGACCCACTGGCGGACGATGGCAAATAGTTCTGGGATTGTGGTCAGAGGGTCAATCAGAATTTCCATACAGGCTGGGTCATTTGGGTCAAAGAAGGTGAACGCTGGAATAGAAGCAAGTAAAATGCAGGATGTATCAAATGGACAAAGAGGTTTTAATCTGATCTTAATCTGAAAATTTGATCAGGCTGCTGAGAAACCCACCATAGTCCTTGGGCAGTGGAGCCTGTGCAGATGGATGCACGATGGGTTTCTTGCGGGGTTCATGAACAGGGCTGATGAACTCAGAGGCTGGTTTTGCCTCATCCACCTCAGAAGTTTCCTCTTTAGTCATTCTGTTTAATGTGATTGGGCCTGGGCATTAAAAAGGTACATTGTTTAGACAAATATCCACTGCCACTTCAGAACTTCAGTATGAGATGCTGTCAAGTCACACCATAGTACATCATCTTTTTAACTGGTGCCATTAAAGATATAGTTCACCCAAAAATAAAAATTCTGTCACCATTTACTCACTATGTTGTGTCTAAACTGTATGACTACTTCCATAAAACAGAAGCTGTTAGGCAGAATGACAGCTTCAATCACCATTCACTTTCGTTCTATGGAAAAAGATGCAATGAAATTGAATGGTGACTGAGACTAGCATAAGGACTAATATCTCCGTTAGTTTGGATGAAAGAAAGTCATACTGCTTTGGAACAAAATGAGGGTGTGTAAATGTTGGGTGACCTATCTCTTTAAAGAAATAGTAGAGAGCCATTCAAATTCAGTTATCAAGTCTGTCCCAAAAGTTATGCAAAAGAAAAGAGTGACTATTTTGACAATACATCATAAGCACTTGATAACTCATTATCAGATGTTTCAGAATTAATCTGGAATAATCTGTGACCATTCTTCCATTAAATCATGGGACATTAAAAGAATATCATTCCCTTTTTGCACCCTCAGCACAGGACAAAAACATCCACAAGGAATCTGCCTTTATTTTCTAATGTTACTCTTCCAACACACTGTTCCTATTGCACGCATTCATTGCGATTAATGTGTGTGGACCTCATCATATAACATAAAAATCACAATGGCGGTGACAGCCAAAAACAACATATTAAGAATAAGATGAGCTCTAAATAATCACCAAATGACACATAACTGAAAGTTTCAACAAATACAACAACAGCAGCAGTGTAAATCAATTTGGCAAATGGTATAGCTATAAAGTAAGTAAATGGCATAATTTAGTTATATCCTAATGCATTACTGGGAACTCAAGTGCCGCTTATTATTACAGTACTAATAGACACAGATCACACACCTTGCTAATGCTCATGTTTGACAGAAATACAGTCATGAAACGTTTTACTTTGTGGCTATACGAGATTACTTTGTTTGAAGGATTGTCAAGTTTTTTTAAAGAATAATCTGAGGAAGAAATTGTCATTGAAAAACACTCACACAGAGTGAAAATACATTATGAGCAATTCATCTGCAAAATAAACCAAATTTGTATCTCTGCATGTGTTCATACTTTGGTTATATTTATATTTGTATAATTTTGAGGTATTGTGTTTATAGGCCCTATTTAAATGTGAAATTTTATTTGTTATTTTCCCCAAATTGCTGTAGCAGCCGGACTTTTTTTATTTATATTCACTTTTGCATATATTCTGGCCAATGTTTTCTTTCCATTGATTGATTTTGTTGCTCTGAATAAACATTTACACATGTTATGAAATACCTGCAATGTAATGTATGTAATCAATAGGAATTTTGCAACTAGATTGCATCTGAAGACTAGAGGTACTTGTTATTTAGAAATTGTTATTTATTCCAGTCTAGAACTGGAATAAATACCTTTGGCATGATATGATAAAACCCTTATAATGTGGAATCTTCAAAAAATTATGATTAATAATTATTATAAGCATTATGCAATAGACTGCACCCCTCCACAAAGATGACACTCTTTACAAATTGAGCAACCCAGGATAAGATGACAGGTGAGATTTCTTGGTTTTTATCCTGCGACTGATTAACCAGAATTGATTTAGGCCTTATCGGAATCCATCACAATCCCCATTTTAGGAGATTTTTGGTTACTCAGTATTTTATATTGTTAAGCAATGCCAGTGTCTCTGTAAAAAAAAATTGTTTCTTTTTAGGAGAGAAATTATCAAAGTAAAATTAAGCATACAATAGTACTCACTCTTTCTAATCATGCACTATACATACATCATATGGATCTACACTGCTTCTTGAATATGATATAAACCCTCAGATTAGCCGTCAGTGGTACTGCAAGCTTGCAATGTCCTTCTTTTGCATCTGTGGAAGACTTTGGCGGTGTTTATGCACTAAACTGATGTAAGTCCAAGGACGGATTAAGACCTGAGAGGCCCATGGACCAGTACAACATGGAGGCCCCCATGACATGATTATGTGCTACAGGACACTTGTCAGATTTGGTTGGATTTTTCAAATAGATGGAAGAAAAGTTTGTAGCAATGTTTGACATGGCCAATTATGTACTTTTTAATTATGAACCGATTCAAATTTATGTGTTATTATTAGGAATGTGCACGGTATTTAATTATTAAAATCATTATTCCAATCATTAACCTACAGGTTTTGGGCCAGGTTCAGGTCAGATTTTCAAGTAAGCTATATAGCGAGTTACAGGCTGTTCACACGTGCGTCTGCGCTGTTTTTTAATTGTTTATGTCAACACGCAATGGACGGAAGTCTTTGATCATTGCGCTGTGCCACAACTCAGGACTGTGGCATATTTTGGACACAGCATTAAGTTTTAAAGAACTTTAATATTTATAAACGTATCTCGATACACCTGTGCTCGGTTTCACCATTTGTTGTGCTGCATCAAGCTTTTTCAGCGCTGGTGTCACAAATCAACATTCTGATAAAGTTCAAGGTGCAAAGAGGAATGTGATCATTAAACATTATTCCATTTTGGTTTAACCTGGCAATGATTCAGTGCTTGTTAAACAGTGAGCCAATGTTCCCCCCTTTTGACAATAATTCAATAATTACACAAGTTAAATGCTGAATCGTGTAAAAATCTAAAGTCCATTGGGTTTAGAGGCCCCTTGGCAATGACCCAATCGGCTGGTGGTTAATTCGTCCTAATGTATATCAATCACATCCATTGACCTTAGCAAGAGATTTTCCTTTCTTGCAATGGAAATTGGCAAGATCTACCATTAGAACTGAAATCATTTTGAAAAGTACATCCATAAGAGCATCATTTCTCAGTGTGCATAACCACTGCACACTGCATCCTGTTTCCACTGATCATCCTTGATGCTTCTACAACTTGATTTGAGTCCACCTGTGGTAAATTCAGTTGATTGGACATGATTTGGAAAGGCACACACCTGTCTATATAAGGTCCCACAGTTAACAGTGCATGTCAGAGCACAAACCAAGCCATGAAGTCCAAGGAATTGTCTGTAGACCTCCGAGACAGAATTGTATCAAGGCACAGATCTGGGGAAGGGTACAGAAAATGTCTGCAGCATTGAAGGTCCCAATTAGCACAGTGGCCACCACCATCCGTAAATGGAAGAAGTTTGGAACCACCAGGACACTTCCTAGAGCTGAACGATCGGGGTAGAAGGGCCTTAGACAGGGAGGTGACCAAGAACCCGATGGTCACTCTGACAGAGCTCCAGCATTTCTCTGTGGTGAGAGGAGAACCTTCCAGAAGAACAACCATCTCTGCAGCACTCTACCAATCAGGCCTGTACAGTAGAGTGGCCAGACGAAAGCCACTCCTCAGTAAAAGGCACATGACAGCCCACCTGGAGATTGCAAAAAAGGCAGCTGAAGGACTCTCAGACAATAATAAACAATTCTTTGGTCTGATAAAACAAAGATTGAACTATTTGGCCTGAATGGCAAGCATCATGTCTGGAGGAAACCAGGCACCATTCATCACCTGGCCAATACCATCCCTACAGTGAAGCATGGTGGCAGAATCATGCTGTGGGGATTTTTTTCAGCGGCAGAGACTGGGAGACTAGTCAGGATCGAGGGAAAGATGAATGCAGCAATGTACAGATACATCCTTGATAAAAACCTGCTCCAGAGCGCTCTGGACTTCAGACTGGGGTGACGGTTTATCTTCCAACAGGACAACGACCCGAAGCACACAGCCAAGATAACAAAGGAGTGGCTACGGGACAACTCTGTGAATGTCCTTGAATGGCCCAGCCAGATCCCAGACATGAACCCGAATCTCTGGAGAGATCTGAAAATGGCTGTGCACCGATGCTCCCCATCCAAATTGATGGAGCTTGAGAGGTCCTACAAAGAAGAATGGGAGAAACTGCCCAAAAATAGGTATGCCAAGCTTGTAGCATCATACAAAAAAAGACTTGAGGCTGTAATTGGTGCCAAAGGTGCTTCAAAAAAGCATCTAGCAAAGGCTGTGAATACTTATGTACATGTGTTTTCTTTTTTTATAAAATTTGCAAAGATTTCAAACAAACTTCTTTTTATGTTGTCATTATGGGGCATTGTTTGTAGAATTTTAAGGACAATTATGTATTTAACTCATTTTGGAATGAGGCTGTAACATAACAAAATGTGGAAAAAGTGAAGCGCTGTCAATACTTTCAGGATGCACTGTATATACATATATACATACATCCATAGACTGGGAGTGTTACTTTTTAAACGTATTCCACTACAGATTAAAGGATACATGCTGTAAAATGTCATTTGTAACCTATCTGGTTAGATTACTCAAGGTCAGTAACGTATTCTAAATACTTTGGATTACTTAAGCACTGGTAGATTTTTCACTTGTTTTGACTATAAAAACTCTGCATGATATACATTCTCTGAAAACCCGAAATATCTTATGCAGTGTTGTTTCTAAAATAAGATAAATCTAATTGATCTTGTTTTGAGGATTTTTAGATATTTGTTTTACATGAAAACGATAAAAAATTATCAAGAATATGATTTTTGCCCTAATATCAAAGGTCTTACTAGAAAAAAGAAATTATGATCTAAAGTGAATTTTCTTGATAAAAAAATATGGTTGTGCCTGGAAACACGTGCATGTAAAATGGATAGAAATAGCATTTTAGCTTAGCGTAAATCTGACAATTTACACAAGGTTTTTTCTATTTCTTCTGCTCCAAACTTCCTTCAACTTACTTCCTTCAAACACATCATAAGAAAGTGTTTCACCGCTGTTCAAACGCTCTTTGGATCTTAGTGGAATACAGTTACTTATATTTTGTCATTTAAATACGTAATCTCGTTACATGTATTCCGGAAGTAACAGGAATATGTATTTAGAATAAAAAATATAAGTAACTGTATTCCACCACAGTTACAATTTATATCATTGGTATTTAGAATACAGTTACATTCAAAAAATATTTGATTACTGAAGTGATTACTTTGCATTTTATTTTCATTTGTTTAATTTAATATTTAGTCCTTTCAGATGGAAAACATTTATACATATAAATTATACTATCCAAAGTGCATATGAACAGCGGTGAAACACTTTCTTGATATGTTACATTCATACGAGGAGACAGAAGTAAGTTTGAAGAAAGTTTGTAGCAGAAGAAATAGAAATAAACCTTGTGTAAATTGTCAGCTTTACGCTAAACAAAATTTTTTATTTCTAGCCATTTTACATGCACGATCATATTGTTTTATTAAGAAAATTCACATTGCATCATAATTTCTCTTTTCTAGTAAGACCTTTGATATTAGGGCAATAATTGTATTCTTGATGATTTTTTTATTGTTTTCCTGTAAAAACATCTAAAAATCATTAAAACAAGATTAAGTTGATTTATCTTGTTTTAGAAACAAAACTGCATAAGATACTTAGGTTTTTCAGAGAATGTATGTTTAACATGTGTATTTTGACTAGTTTTTATAGTCAAAACAAGTAAAAAAATAACCAGTGCTTAAGAAGTAATACAAAGTATACATTACTGACCTTGAGTAATCTAACCAAATGTTACAAATTACATTTTACAGTATGTATGCTGTAATCTGTATTGGATCCAATCCTGTGTGTGTGTGTATATGTATATATATATATATATATATATATATTTCTCAGTGGAGAACATGCCAGATAAATAAATACATTTTTTCATTGTCAATCACCTTTTAATCGCTTTCCATTCTTAATAAATCTACAAACAAATACCTGTTTCACAAATCACATGCCCGAAACAGCAGGTGAGTTTGAGCTCCACCCCCTCAGGCTTTCAGAATTTCTACAGCATCCCTCAACAGTGCAAATGAATGAGAAATTAAAGTCAGATTCATCAGCCAATCAGATTGATTTATTTGTTCTTGGTGCATGTGATCTTTAGGATATGTCCCAGTTGAGGCCTTCTAGCTGGCCTTTAGTGACACAATCACGCTTTAAGTGATGTAATTTGAAAGCAAAGAGCACCAGATCTTGCTCACGAGTCGACTGTCATTACTGCCGCTATCGCCATTGAGAAAGAGATACTTATGAATTTAAAAACACGAGATGTTCTGCGTGACCGTGTGATTGCTTAATTTATTAATCAAGAAAGGAGGACTGATTTTCACTTACCACTCACCAAAGTAAATTGGTGAGTGCTTTTTGCACCGTTATAGCAACATCAGGAGTTTTCTAAGTGTAAATTAGGCTGCATGAACATTCAATGTCAGATCAAGTTTTGAAAAGTAGTGCTGCAGTCCATTTAATCTCGGAAAGTTGGATTTTACAACTTCCTACTAAGAAAAGTGCAATGGAATACATCTTTAAGTCAGAATTACAACTTGTAGGCTCGTGCAGAAATTCTCAACTCCGATTTCTGCATGAGCAGAATGTCACACAAACATGTCACACAAACATGTCACACAAACATGTCGACACTCAGGGAGATACAAAGTAAGTGATAAACATTCACTTTTTTTTTAAGTAATATCGATAAATGAGTTTGTTCCCACAGTACATGATATTAAAGCTTGTTTAACAAATGCCTGTAGAAACAGGTGTATAAAACATTATAATCATTTTTGATAATCGTACACCTGTAGCACAAATGCTAGTGCTGCAGCATTGTTTATCAGTTGGATTGCTAGGAGACATCTCTAATGAGAGTCAAACCCCGGCTAAGCGAACGGGAGCATTGCAGTTCCGAATATCGTGGAATGGAATGCATTTATGGTCGGAAATATCAAGTAGGAATATCCCACATCCAACTTGAATGCAACGCAGGTTTTCCAGGTACTGTATATATATATATATATGTATGTATGTGTGTGTGTTTAGACCTGTATTTAATTTGTTAAACTAATAATCAACAAAATCAAGTCTGTCATCAATCGCCCCATGAATTAATTTTAGTCTTTGCAATAAAAATCTTTAGAATCATTACACAAATGCCTACAAAAGATATTCAAGCTGTCTCATCACTGGATATTGTGTTTAGGATATTCTAATCTACAATAATCCACCAAAAAGTGGTGTATTCAGAAATGGATCACTGACAACTGCAATGTGCACAGTGTTACTGATAAAAATACATCGATATTTATAAACCATAACAAACTAAAAGCGGTATCTCGCGACAAAACAGACGCATGTCCACTACTAGCCTCCTAGGTAATCACGTTTTCTGTTAAAGCATTTCAGTCTTTCTTTCCGTGACAACAATAAAACATGAACGCTCAATCACGCAGCACATAAAAAACAATCCGGCTACTGTTCTCACGCTGAAAAACACGGATTACATCCCGTTCATGATCTTTATTGACACAGCAATATAATATACGTCTCACCTGAAAACAAGCCAAAATCGCGATTTCCTGTACCTCTTTTTTCGGTCGTTGTTGTCAGCCTCGGGTTGGGAGAAATGTGATGGAGTATGGAGGGATACTGCGCCTTGTCCTTCCCTCTGTCAGCGTCACGGATCTGACTAATGCCTGGACCATTCTCTTCGAAGCTCCATTCACATCTCTCAACCAAACTTGACATTCATTCTAGAATTTGCGTTTTTCTGCGACAGGAAAGGAATGCTCCGGGTTCAATTCAAGTTAAGCTCAATCAAAAGCATTTGTGGCATGTTGATTACCACAACAAGTACTTTTGACAGGTTGCTCTTGTTCTTTAAAAGGAGCAAAAATCAAGGTTACAGTGAGGCACGTACATTGGAACAGAATGGGGCCAATTTTAGAACGTTAAAATACTCACTGTTTCAAAAGTATAGCCACAAGACATAAAGGATATGCGTGTTAACATGATTTGATAAAATCAATTACTAATTGTATATGCAAAGTTATAACCAATTTTACAACTTTGTTACCATGATGACATAATGTCAACAAACCCTAAAAAGACTGTAAAAATAACAATTTAAACAACTTTACAGCTCAAATAATTCACAAGTTTTAGCAGAATAATTAATTAAAGTGCTTTTATAAAAGGCAGATGCTAATTGCACACTGGTGCAAATAATGGTAGGCTATAGGCCTATGCCATTTACACCCCAGTGCAAATAGTGGCAGATCATATCTGCACCCCAAACCTAGTGTAAATAATGGTATATACCTACTAATTGCACCATGGTGCAAAAAGTGTCAGATACTATTTGCACCCATATTTAAATACTATCATACAGAATATTGGCATCACTGCATTGTGTTAACTGTGTTTATTTATGGTCCCACAGACATACAACATTAACCTCTACCCCTAAACCTATCCTTAAAGCTACTATGTAAGATTTTATGTTGTTGTTAGAAATTAACAAAATGTAATTAATGAGCAAGTACACCAACACCCCATTTTCCAAACCATGTATTTGCCTTACACTAATTCACTACAGTAAGTCTACAATAATTATTTATATTTTAGAGTTATCAGGACAGATTTGGTGGGAAATTGCATACTTCCATAAGTCATTCGTGCGTGTTTACGTCACATCCGAAAATAAAGAAAAGAAGGTCCTGTTAGCTACTACAGTGCAAGTACACTCACCTAGAACTTTATTAGGAACAGTATGGTCCTAAAAATAGTTCCCAATATGGTCTTCTGCTGTCGTAGCCCATTCGCCTCAAGGTTCGATGTGTTTGCATTCTTAGATGCTATTCTGCACACTACAAATGTACAGAGTGGTTATCTGAGTTACTGTAGCCTTTCTGTCAGCTCAAACCTGTCTGGCCATTCTCCGTTGACCTTTTTCATCAACAATGTGTTTCTGTCCACAGAAGTGCCGCTGACTGTATGTTTTTTGTTTTTGGCACCATTCTGAGTAAACTCTAGAGACTATAGTGTCTGTTGTGCATGAAAATCCAAGGAGATCAGCAGTTATACCAGTCAAACCAGCCTGTCTGGCACCAACAATCATGCCACCAATTTTCCCTATTGTGATGGTTGATGTGAACATTGAACTGAAGCTCCTGACCCATATTTGCCTGATTTTATGCAGTGCATTGCTGCCACATGATTGGCTGATTAGATAATCAAATGAATAAGTAGGTGTACAGGTGTTCCTAATAAAGTTCTAGGTGAGTGTATATGGACGGTGATAGGTGTTGTGTAAGTTTGATGCTGACAGCTTGTAGCCACAACACATGACCATGCAACATTAACCAAGGATTTCATAACTATGCTGAGTTTGATTGTCTAGAAAGAGGACATTTTCCTGCACCTGCTGCGAGTGAGAGGGAAGAAGCATGCGCAGCCTGAGGTGAAATGAAACTTTATATCTGCTCCATATATCCTCTTTTTAAAATAATATTTGTATTATTAATTCTATTTAAAATGTTACATTAATATGGCAGTAATTTAAGCACATCCACTGTAAAAATATAAAGCCAAACGTGAATGTGTAAAAATTATGATCAGTTTAATGTGAGGAAATATTAACCGACTTGTAATTCCAGTGTCCACTAGCAGCATCAGAACCATCTAGTCGATTATTCTTGCACATCCCTACTTTATACTGGTAACAACGGCAAACTTTAAACTAGTTACTACCTTTGGTTTATGTGCCTGCTAGCCAATGACATGCACAGACCTCACCAGGGGTAGAGGCGGAAGGAAATGGAGAGTGTGAAGAGAAATCTGCCAACTATTGAAATAGAAACTGGTGTATTATTTGTTGAGTGGGGGGAGGGTGGTCCGGCAATGGTTGTTGAGCCCCCTGCAGCCCCGGTTCTGCAATCGTTACGTCTAATGTCATCATTGCCTAACTTTTGTAACGCTATTTTTAACAAGTCAAAACAACAGTGGAAGATGTGATACTTACCTGCTATTAAGACATTTTTCAGATATCCGTCTTTGTCTTACTTCCGTTATTTATTTATTTTTTTTAGGGGGGAACGTAGAAGAGCAGAGCCAAAGTCCGACTGACATAATTACCAAAACGTAAGTATGTTACGTATGCAACTCCGGTTCTCTAATAAAAGGAGTGAGCTATCTCACTATGGGTGAACGCAACGAGCATGAAACCGTGGAAGAAAATTTCCAACACCACATCTGTTCAATGACAGACAAGTCACAGCAGTGACCAGGAAGCCACGCCTTCCAGAAATAAGCCCTCCAGAGGGTGCATACTGTCAGGATATAAGCACGGAGGCAGAGGTAAGTGAATCCAAACACAGCTTTATTTTCAGTGGCAAGAGTGTTAGGTGAGTATATAGTAAGTTCAGGTGCAGATACTGTGAAGATCACTCGGTGCAGGGCAGGCAACAGGTAAGCGCAAACACTTCGGGAATATGGGCATCGGGTAGTAACAGCTTAGTGATATCAATCCTCTCTTACAGAAGCAGTCTTAGCAACCAGGTTAGGAAGACTAACTGGCGAATCGGAGGGATACTGGAGAGCAAACGGTAGGGGGTACGAACAGGAGTCCTGGAGAACAACAGAATGAGGACACAGGGGTTAGAGGTTTTCAGGTGAGTAAACGTTACGTTTTTCAGCAATCGGGATGCTTCAGGGGCTCAGAAGACGAAGAAGAGAGGTCTGTTCCTGTTGGAGGCTTGACCCTGAACTGGGGTTATGGTGAGTGATTTATAGTGCGTGTTGATGAGGTTGCTAATAGTGAACAGGTGTGTGTGATTAGTCATCCGGGGAGAGTGATCGTTGAGTGAAGAGTGGAACCAATCTTGGCTGATCTCTCACAGTACCCCCCCCCTCCAGAGTCCGCGCCAGCGGACCTTGGACCCCCACGTCGTGGGGTGGATGCGGTACTGAGCAGGCAGGCGAAGTTGGTAGGTGACTGGGTTGAGGTCCGGGAGGCAGCCATAGGGCAGAGACTGGGTCAGGGGGCCTGAAAGGTAACTGTAGGACAGGGACTGGATCAGGGGGCCTGGAAGGTGACCACAGGACGGGGACTGGGTCAGGAGGTCTGGGAGGCAGCCACGGGGCAGAGACTGGGTCAGGGGGCCTGGAAGGTGACTGTAGGACAGGGACTGGATCAGGGAGCCTGGAAGGTGACCACAGGACGGGGACTGGGTCAGGAGGTCTGGGAGGCAGCCACAGGGCAGAGACTGGGTCAGGGGGCCTGGAAGGCGACTGTAGGACAGGGACTAGGTCATGGGGCCTGGAAGGTGACCACAGGATGGGGACTGGGTCAGGAGGTCTGGGAGGCCGCCACAGGTCGGGAACAGGGTCAAGAGGCCTGGGAGGAGGCCACAGGACAGGAACTGGGTCAGGAGGTCTGGGAGGAGTAATGGTTACTGGGGGAGCTTGCAGAACCATGTGAGGAAGGGTTTCTGGGGCGGAGCCGTGGGAGGCGGAGCCAAGGCGGACTCCGGGGGTGGAGCCGTGGAAGACTTGGCAGGCGGAGCCCTGGAAGGTGGAGCTGTGGAAGACTTGGCAGGCGGAGCCCTGGAAGGTGGAGCCCTGGAAGACTCGGCAGGCGGAGCACTGAGAGACTGAGGAGGCGGTGCCGAGGAAGGCTCGGGAGGCTCAGGAGGCAGAGCCACGGGAGGCTCAGGAGGCTGAGCCGAGGAAGGCTCAGGAAGCAGAACCAAGGAAGGTTCGGGGGGCTCAGGAGGCGGAGCCGTGGGAGGCTCAGGAGGCAGAGCCGTGGGAGGCTCAGGAGGCAGAGCCGTGGGAGGCTCAGGAGGTAGAGCCATGGGAGGCTCAGGAGGCAGAGCCGAGGAAGGTGGCGCCGTAGCAGGCTCTAGAGGCGAAGCCCTGGAAGGCTCTGGAGGTGGAGCCGAGGAAGGTTCGGGGGGCTCAGGAGGCAGAGCCGTGGGAGGCTCAGGAGGCGGAGCCGAGGAAGGCTCCGGAGGCAGAACCGAGGAAGGTTCGGGGGGCTCAGGAGGCGGAGCCGTGGGATGCTCAGGAGGCAGAGCCATGGGAGGCTCAGGAGGCAGAGCCGTGGGAGGCTCAGGAGGCAGAGCCGAGGAAGGTGGCGCCGTAGGAGGCTCTAGAGGCGAAGCCCTGGAAGGCTCTGGAGGCGGAGCCGAGGGAGGTGACGCCGTAGGAGGCTTTAAAGGCGGAGGCCTGTAAGGCTCTGGAGGCGGAGCCGAGGAAGGCTCAGGAGGCGGAGCCGAGGAAGGTGGCGCCATATGAGGCTTTAGAGTCTCTGGGATCAAAGCCGTAAGAGGTTCGGGGAGAAGAGCTGTAGGAGGCTTGGGAGGCGGAGCCCAGGAAGGCTTGAGAGGCTTGAGGGGCGGAGCCCTGGGAGGCTCGAGAGGCTTGAGGGGCGGAGCCCTGGAAGGCTAGAGAGGCGGAGCCCTGGGAGGCTCAAGAGGCTTGAGGGGCGGAGCCCTGGAAGGCTCGGGAGGCTGTGGGAGCAGAGCCGTAGGAGGCTCGAGAGGCGGAGCCGTAGGAGGCTTGAGAGGCGAAGCCCTGGAAGGCTCTGGAGGCGGAGCCGAGGGAGGTGGCGCCGTAGGAGGCTTTAAAGGCGGAGGCCTGTAAGGCTCTGGAGGCGGAGCCGAGGAAGGCTCAGGAGGCGGAGCCGAGGAAGATGGCGCCATATGAGGCTTTAGAGTCTCTGGGATCAAAGCCGTAAGAGGTTCGGGGAGAAGAGCTGTAGGAGGCTTGGGAGGCGGAGCCCAGGAAGGCTTGAGAGGCTTGAGGGGCGGAGCTCTGGAAGGCTCGAGAGGCGGAGCCCTGGGAGGCTCGAGAGGCTTGAGGGGCGGAGCCCTGGAAGGCTCGGGAGGCTGTGGGAGCAGAGCCATAGGAGGCTCGAGAGGCGGAGCCGTAGGAGGCTTGAGAGGCGGAGCTCTAGAAAGCTCTGGAGTCTCTGGGAGCAGAGCCGTAGGAGGCTCGGGAGGCGGAGCCGTAGGAGGCTCTGGAGGTGGAGCCGTAGGAGGTTCGGGGAGAAGGGCCGTAGAAGACGCGAGAGGCTCTGGGTGCTCGGGAGGCTGAGCCCTGTGTGGCTCGAGAGGCTCAAGAGGCGGAGCCCTGTGTGGCTCGTGAGGCTCGGGAGGCGGAGCCCTGGAAGGCTCGACAGGCTCACGAGGCGGAGCCCTGGGAGGCTCGAGAGACTTGAGAGGTGGAGCCCTGGAAGACTCGGTAGGCGGAGCCCTGGGAGGCTCGAGAGACTTGAGTGGCAGAGCCCTGGAAGACTCGGTAGGCGGAGCCCTAGGAGGCTCGAGAGACGGAGCTCTGGAAAGCTCGGGAGGCAGAGCTCTGGGAAGCTCGAGAGGAGCCCTGGAAGACTCGGTAGGTGGAGCTCTGGAAAGCTCAGGAGGCTCAGAAGGCGGAGCTCTGGAAAGCTCGGGAGGCGGAGCTCTGGGAAGCTCGGGAGGAGGAGCCCTGGAAGACTCGGGAGGCTCGGGAGGCGGAGCTCTGGAAAGCTCGGGAGGCGGAGCTCTGGGAAGCTCGGGAGGCGGAACCCTGGAAGACTCGGGAGGCGGAGCCCTGGAAGACTCGGGAGGCGGAGCAGAGGCAGGCAAAGCCGTGGAAGACTCTGAGGGCGGAGCAGAGGCAGGTAGAGACTGGGGAGAAGGCCCCTCTTCTTTCTCTTTCGGCCAACAGGGAGCATGGTTATGGGGACGGCCGAGGCTACAGGCGTTGGCTCTGGGACGGTCGAGGCTACAGGCGCTGGCTCTGGGACGGTCGAGGCTACTGGCGCTGGCTCTTGGACGGTCATGGCTACTGGCACTGGCTCTTGGACGGTCGCGGCTACTGGCACTGGCTCTTGGACGGTCATGGCTACTGGCACTGGCTCTTGGATGGTCATGGCTACTGGCACTGGCTCTTGGACGGTCGAGGCTTCAGGCACGCTGGCCGTGGCTGGCAAAGGCTTCAGGCACGCCGGCCGGGGCAGGCGTGGGCCCCGGCCCGCAGACCAGGGCAGGCGCGGGCCGGGAGACGGAAGCCCATCCTCTCTCTCTCCTCCTGGCAGATGAAGTGGACCGTGCAGGCTCAAGGGAATCGACTGGTGTGGGGGTTTGTTTGCTGGCTATGTTGTGGAACACCGGCTCGGTGTCCACCTCCCCCACGGTGAACGCAGGACCAGCGAACAGTAGGGCGAGGTCAATATATTGAACCAGGCTGAGGGAACAGCGACCACCAGGCATACAAGAAGAAGTTGGCTCATTTAGCCCATAATGAAAAATGTCTTTAAGGGCTACCTCACTGAAGTTGACCTGGTCTGCCAGGGCACAAAATTCCGCGACAAAAGCCTCCAGGGGTTGTTTCCCCTGACTGAGAGCCAAGAGCCGAACTGCTGGGTCCATAATGGAGATCTTTGATCTTTCTGTAGGATACAATTGAGGTTGTTGTTCAAGGATGAGCGAGGATTGCAGCAAGAATCCGTTGCAATCTTCCACCCGACCTGAGAAGGGCGCTGGTCGGGAGGCGGAGTTGGCGACGTACACCAGAGAGGAAGCGGGGTTTGCGGAAGTGCCGTCTTCGGGTGGTTTGGATTCACTGGCGGTGTTTGATCAAGCCTTCTGTCAGGATATAAGCACGGAGGCAGAGGTAAGTGAATCCAAACACAACTTTATTTTCAGTGGCAAGAGTGTTAGATGAGTATATAGTAAGTTCAGGTGCAGATACTGTGAAGATCACTCGGTGCAGGGCAGGTAACAGGTAAGTGCAAACACTTCGGAATATGGGCATCGGGTAGTAACAGCTTAGTGATATCAATCCTCTCTTACAGAAGCAGTCTTAGCAACTAGGTTAGGAAGACTAACTGGCGAATCAGAGGGATACTGGAGAGCAGACGGTAGGGGGTACGAACAGGAGTCCTGGAGAACAACAGAATGAGGACACAGGGGTTAGAGGTTTTCAGGTGAGTAAACGTTACGTTTTCCAGCAATCGGGATGCTTCAGGGGCTCAGAAGATGAAGAAGAGAGGTCTGTTCCTGTTGGAGGCTTGACCCTGAACTGGGGTTATGGTGAGTGATTTATAGTGCGTGTTGATGAGGTTGCTAATAGTGAACAGGTGTGTGTGATTAGTCATCCGGGGAGAGTGATTGTTGAGTGAAGAGTGGAACCAATCTTGGCTGATCTCTCACACATACCAGTGCTATTATAACTTAATATAATAGCCTCCTATACCCAGTGAGACAAATGCTGTTGTGATATATGCTTGCACTTATCAGAGTCAGCCCAGGATATAAAGAGCTGATTACTCTTTCTCAGCATCTGCATCTTTCCACGTAAACACACAGGGTGCAAACTGGGCAGCTCTCTCCGGTTCAGAGCATCTCTTTTCTCAGCATGGTGATAAACTCAGTCTCAATGATAGCATGCCTCACGAGCAAGCGTTCGTCCAAAATAGAACATCCATCCATCCATCCATCCATCGTCAACCGCTTATCCTGTGTACAGGGTCGCGGGGGGCTGGAGCCTATCCCAGCTAACATTGGGCGAAAGGCGGGGGACACCCTGGACAGGTCGCCAGTCCATCGCAGGGCCACACATAGACAGACATACACTCACACTCACCTCCACATCCACATCCACACCTAGGGCAATAGAACATCCAAAAATAACAAAAAACAACAAGAGTGTCAGGATCCTACCACAAAAGTAAAAAAACAAGACTAGACTGATGACAGGATCCTGACAGTACCCTCTATCTAAGGGAGGGTGTGGGAAACTAGGGGGAAGGCTTTAGAAAGGGAGCAGGGTCCAGTGGACTGGGAGGAGGCTTGAGGATAGGGAAGAGGTCAGGCAATGCGGCGGCTGCCGGACAGGGGTCAGGCAGGGCCACTGGAGAAAGGGCAGAGAGGCAAGTATCTGTTAGACATAGGGTGAGTTGCAGTGACCGCTATGGTCGGGAGTGCTGGCAGTGACTGGGAAAAGGCCTCCATGGCCGAGAATGCTGACAGTGCCATGGGAGCGGCTGCCGTGGTCAGGAGCGCTGGTAGCAACTGGGGAACAGAGACCCTTCTCCTCCTCCTCTTCTGGATGGTCAGAAGCACTGCTGCAGGAACGGCTGCTGCCTCCTGGCAGTCAGCAGCAGTAATGGCAGCCGCCTCCTGGTGGTCAGCTGCCGGCTCCTCCGCCTCCTGGCGGTGAGGAGCAGGCTCCTCCTTCTCCTGGCGGTCAGCGGTGGGCTCCTCCATCTCCTGGAAGTCAGTGGTGGGCACCTCCGCCTCCTGGCGGTGAGTGGCAAGGATGGGCACCTCCTGGCAAATAGCGGCGAGGATGGGCGCCACCTGGCACTGGTGGCCAGGGCAGGCATCTCCAGGGGGATGGCAGCGATGAAGGTGGGGACCTCTTTGGGGGCTGCAACAGCTTATGGTGAACGAAATACTTGGCTTATGGTGAACGAAAGGGATAGTGTGGCACGGACGTAGAGGAGGTCTTATCCGGTGTGGAGGTCCTTCCCCTGAGCAGGACCTCCATCTTTCCAAGCCGGCAGATGTGGTTAACCACTCCCAATAGGGCCATAAAAATGTGCCCCCCAACACCTCCGAGCTGAGAGGCTCATCAAGTCTGGCCAGGAACAGGTATTTAAGACTAATCTTACCCAAGCACAGCTCCTGGGTCACATCCAGAAGAGTGATGGCACACTTCAAAATGGGCTGATCAGCCCAAAAAATGTGGTTCTAGGAGCTGTGCTTTGGGAAATCGATTCCTGCTGGACATAAGCTGAGTTGATTAACAGAGCCATAATGGAAATAGCTGACTGTCTGCTGGGTTCTGTTTTAGCTGGATTCTTCTATCACGGTTTGTGTCAGGAGGAACCAAACTGCAGACAGTCAGCTCTCTCAAAAATACTCTATTAAAGAAAATATAAACATAAACTATCCATGAGAGGGCAAAAAAAAAAAGAAAAAACAAACACAACAGAGAACTATCAATTAACTGAAATACAAAACCAACATCACAGTGGCCCTGCGATGGACTGGCGACCTGTCCAGAGTGTCCCCCGCCTTTCGCCCAATGTTAGCTGGGATAGGCTCCAGCCCCCCGCGACCCTGTACACAGGATAAGCGGTTGACGATGGATGGATGGATGGATGGATGGATGGATGGACAAAACCAACAAGGACCTAACACAAAAAATAAAACAGACTACAACAAGAGGAAGAATCCAGCACAGGACAGAGCACACAAGGAAAATATAAAGAGGGAGAAATCAGGCAGGTAAACGAGAGGGGCAGGTAAAGCAAATTAACAGAAGACCAGAAAAACAAGGGGGCATGAAATGAGAAGGAACAGAAGCAAGCAGGAAAAGAGAAACACACGGAGAAAAAAGAACATCCCAAAATATCAAAAACAACAAGAGTGTCAGGATTCTGCCACAAAAGTAACAAACTAGACTGATCTGACTAGACTGATGAGAGGATTCTACTGTAACGTTGCTGGCAGTGACAGGCAGACAATATGATGTAAAGAACCAAAGTGCAGTGTTTATTTACATAAAGAGTGAAATCCAAAAATGTGAATACAAAACAAAACAAACATAAACAACTTGAGTTGACTTGACGTGACTTCACATGACTTAGCTTAGCTTAAAGACAATTAAACCAAACAACGATACATTAACAATAACTGACAAAGGACCATGGCAAACATGAGGGTTTAATACAAGGACATGGGCAACCAAATGACATCACCAATGACAAGACTGAACTAATAACAAGATAACTAGGTACTAAATCATGAACCAATGAGTTAGCAAGGCAATAAACCAATGAAAACAAGACACATGAACATAGAGGGAAACAGGATATCACATGACATGCACAGAACACATCAAAGTGATACCTGAAAAAATGAAACGTGTTCAGTGCCGGCACAGAAACCACTTCAGCCACCATCGGACATGCTCTGCTTATGACGATGTATCACCCAGATATCCAAGGTGAGGGCTAACATGTTCAAGGACAGAATCTAGTGGGTTTTTCCACTGATATCCTCTGTGCTTCATGACCCAAAAAAGCGGAAGGACCCACATTGCTTTGACCCAGAGAGCTTCCTGGATCCAGAGGGTCAATTGAAAAAAAACAGCCTGATCTCACAGTGAATTCGGAAAGAGCAGATCAGCTTTTCTTTCACCAAATCAGAATACGTTGACCGAAATTTCGAAACACTTCCCCCAGTGGCCAAAGAGGTAAGTGTTTTAGGTCATATGGGCACGTGTGAGCTCCATTAATGTCCAGGGGAGGTTGCCAAAAGCTAGAAGTGAAGCAAGATGTTTTCAGCTTTACAGGGCATTATACAATGAAGAGAAAAGCATAACCCAAAACCCAAACCTAACCTTAACTATTAGTGGAGTAAAAATGTTATGTTAGAGGGAAAAGTGAAACCTTCGAATCATGCTCGTCATTGATTATTCAAATGTGGTTACTGCCTGGCGTTGAATCGCTGCCAATCGTGCCAGGTGGAAAGGTAAACACATTGAAACCACTGCAAACATGTCTGGTAATAAATCAAAATCAAATCAAATCACTTTATTGCCACACTACCATGTACACAAGTGCAACAGTAGGTGTAAGTTTTGTGTGCAGTTCCGAGCAACATAGCAGTCATGACAGTGACGAGACTTATACCAATTACAATAAACAACATGTTTACGCAACACAATTTACATATCAAATGTACACATACTTACACAACACAATAATTATATACAATGTACAGTAAATAATACACACAATATAGAATACAATAAAAATAAATAAATAAAGAGTATATAAAAAATATATATACAGTAGTTTGACAGTCCAGTGTGAGATATAAGATTAATAAAGTGCAGTGCTGATTATTGATCGTGAGAGATCAAATGTTCAAAAGTCTGATTGCTTGGGGGAAGAAGCTGTCATGTAGTCGGCTGGTACGGGTCCTGATTCTGCGATACCGCCTGCCTGATGGTAGCAGTGAGAGTAGCCCATGACTTGGGTAGCTGGAGTCTCTGATGATCCTCCGAGCTTTTTTCACACACCGCCTGTTATATATATATCCTGGAGGGAGGGAAGCTCACTTCCAATGATGTGTCTGGCAGTTCGCACCACCCTTTGCAGGGCTTTGCAGTTGTGGGCGGTGTTATTGCCACCAGGAGGTGATGCAGCCAGTCAGGATGCTCTCTACAGTACTGGTGTAGAACCGTGTGAGGATGTGGTGGTTCATTCCAAACTTCCTCAGCCGTCTCAGGAAGAAGAGGCGCTGGTGAGCCTTCTTCACAACGGCCTCAGTGTGGACGGACCATGTGATGTGGACACCGAGGAACTTGAAACTGCTGACTCTCTCCACCGGTGCTCCATTAATGGTGATGGGGCTGTGTTCTCTGTCTTTCTTCCTGAAGTCCATCACAAGCTCCTTGGTTTTACTGACATCGAGGGAGAGGTTGTGCTCCTAACACCAGCATGTCAGAGTGTGAACCTCCTCTCTGTAGTTTCAACATTGTCAGTGATCAGACCTACCACCGTCGTGTCGTCAGCAAACTTAATGATGGCATTGGAGCTATGTGTTGCCACACAATCATGTGTGTACAAGGAATACAGGAGTGGGCTGAGAACACAGCCCTGCGGGGCTCCAGTGTTGAGGGTCAGTGATGAGGAGGAGTTGCTGCCCATTCTAACCACCTGGCATCTGCCTGACAGGAAGTCCAGGACCTAGCTGCACAGCGAGCAGTTTAAGCCCAGAGCCCGGAGTTTGTTATCAAGCTTGGAGGGCAATATGGCGTTAAATGCTGTGCTGTAGTCTACAAACAGCATTCTCACATATGTTCCTTTAATAATGCTGCATGTCAGCGCATCGGCATATAGTCGCCGATCCCAGGGTACCGAAACTATCGGAAACATCATGCTGACTTCACGTGTGATCACGCTGCACAAAAATTATGCCTTTGTTGTATTTGGCATGGGTAAACTCAGAGCTTAATTGTGCATATTAGATTACAAAGCAACAAAAGCCAACATGCAAAAAGTCTCTCACTGTTTCATTCACAATGTGGGGAAAAAGCATTTTAAAACTATTGGTACATCAGTGGCGGTATATAAATGGCAAAGGCATTTGATTTTAGACAGATTCTGTAAGAATACCTTGACTCTTGTCTTGAAAGCTTCCATGTCTTGATAAGGCCCATCCTCTTTTTTTCACTTTCCCCCCAACTATCTGCAGCTTTGGCCACATACCCCACATATACAAGTGCCAAGCCATTCCTAGTGCATAGAGGGAGGAAGAGTCCATAAATTTGCCATGCAATATGTGTTGTTTGACTGAGAATAGGACAGACATTTAAGGCTGAGTGTTTGAACATACAGAGAAAGTTCATACTTGTGTGTTTATACACACAAAGAAATTTATTCACAGAGAGTTAAATTTGGAAGGTCACACTGGTGGAAAGACAACACTGGGCAGAATGAAAACACTTGGCCCAAAACTAGAGAAAGATTAAAGGATACCAGTACAAACCCACAAGGCAACATCCCACAAGATCCCACAAACCCACAAGAAACAAAAATTGTATCACTAAGGCAGCTTGACGCCATAACCAATCCTGACCTGTACTTTGAAATGGTTCCGGAGAAATGCAATACAGTCACACATTGGCGACTTGATGCCAACCAATGACAAACTCAAGACAATCTTAAACCCACCTCATAAAACATTTTAAGAAACCACCATGGCATAGCTAATGCATTGGGTACTTGACTCCATAACCAGTCCTGACACCATACTTCACAATGTTTCCAGAAACTACAGAATAGTTAAACACTGGCGGCTTGACACCGTGACCAAAGACAAAATGTAATAGTAGCCTGACCCTAACCCCCAAATTATTTCAAGACACAACTGTGGTACAGCTAAGGCATTGGTCACTTGACACCATAACCTGTCCTGACCCCATTCTTCACAGTGTTCAGGAAGTCTGCTCTGGAAAGTGGAGGCAAATGGATCCAGCATTTTCCAAGCTGGGCACTTGAACCATCCCAATAAAGAAACAAGAAAATTTGGGTAAATGGATAAAAACAGAGACTGAACAACCAATTTACTGAAACACTTTTTGATACTTCTCTAGGACTGCATCAACCTGAGAACACCTATGAAGTGAAAAATGATTCCTAGGTCAAATCCCCCCTCCACATCCAAATAATATCCAATCTCCTTTTCCGCACCCCTCACCAAGTGATCAAAAATTGTGTGGTAAACCCTAGCGAGGCAAGGAGCCTGCACACCAATCAACTTACCCTAGAAGGAGTTGTACTGTAGTCTTGCAAAACAACTGGTGATTGTGCTTGATACAACCTCTCATTATCGGCCATCACGCATGGTACTGATAGAGACAGTCGGCAACATGTCATACCCTGGGGGGCGTGGTTTAGCATGGGGGAAATAAAAGCCCTGTTACCATAGTTACTCATTAATTCCTATGACAAAAACAGCAAGACATTTTCAATAGATTTGGCTATTTTTACAAAGACAAAGCCAAATCTAGAACTGAATTTGTATCACCTTTAACCACAACATTTTAAAAAAAAAGCACAAAAAGTAACGTGAGAGGAGACGCTGATTTGCTCAATATGCTTTCAATCAATATGATAGTGCCTGCTTCTCATCCTCACAGCACGTCTCTGCAGATTGCTATGAATGGGACGAACTGCTAGAAGTGCAGAAAGCATTTGAACAGAAAACAACTAATTGACACAGACAACAGCACTTTTAGTCACATTTAGTATTTTGTTATGTTGTTACATTTATGAGCAAAATATGTCAAAATTTGTCAAATTTATGTTGTATATATTTGCAGGTGAGCTTGGACTCAGTGCTCCATATGTGGTGATCCCCCCTCAGTAATCCAGTTTGCTGTGTTCCAACTGTTCCCCTCAACCAGGTTTCCTCTCTCCTCAACAGAGCTTCACTCTGCTAGGCCACTGTTGCAGTGTACCCTCTCCATAGATAGGGTCCTCCCAGTGGTTTAATTCCATATGTGAACTTCCCCGTCGGAAAGTCCATATGAGGTATTCTACACATGTTAACCTCACTCTGGTAGGATGTGGTCTCCGTAGTGCTCTCCCACCTGGAGAGGGAATAGCTCCCAGCGCTATTCTTGCAGGTGCTCGGCGGGAAATTGCTTAATACAAAAATCAGGAAAGGCCACCGCCTGTAGCCTCCTCGAGTAAGTGCCTCATCCCACCCTTAACGGGACCAGGGAGATGCCTTACCAAACTCGCTGGAAGATCAGGACATGGTCGAGCGCTCGCTGCAAGGCACGCAGCAACTTTCCTGTGTCCGCTCCACAATACCTCATTACACGACTCAGCGCCTGCGGCATTTCGTATAGGAACCCCTAGTGTCACTACATCGACACAACGTCGCGTAAGTGACAGAAAGGGAACGTTTTGTCCCTCCTGTCGCAGTGCTGATCCGACCACTGACATGGCCGGGACACTCTCTCGGCTCCTCAGCACAAATCTGAATGAGTGGTGCATGCCATCTGCTTTTATACTCATATGTTCTGGGTGGAGAGCGGCATGCACATTCCACTCACCAATTTTTATTGGCCTTTTCTGAATAAAGCAAAGGTGATTGGGGCTCTCAAGTGCGAACCCCAATGTCTCTACATCAACACAATGTCTCGTTCCCTCCATCAAGGAGTCAGGAGACAGTGAACAGTTAAGGTCAGTCTTTATTTTTTGCAGTTAAAGTTACGGCTCATAGCCAACTCAAAACTGGGGCTCTTTATGCTGCTGGTCTTTCTCTCAGCTTGTCTCTGGTGCTCTCTTCCAGCTCTGATGCTCCACCATTACTATAATTAGAGAATGGTGTTAGGTGTTAGTCACAACCCAGGTGACGAGCCTTACTAATCTCTCTCTCTCCCGCAGAATGACACATGACCACATCCCCCATGCCACATACCCCCACCGCCGACTCAGGCCGTGGCAGTTCTGCCTACTCAACAACCCCCCCATTTCTGGAGCGAAAGTCAGCCACAACCATCTGTGCCCCTGGTGTGTGGGTCACCTCGATTTTAAAGGGCTGAAGAGCCAGATACCAATGGGTGTCGTGTGATAGTATCCTTCATGCGGTGGAGCCACTGCAGAGGAGCGTGATCGGAACAGAAGGTGAAGGCCCGCCTTAGCAGGTAGTAGTGGAGGGTAAGAACAGCCCTCTTAATTGAAAGACACTCCTTCTCGATGGTACTATACTTTGTCTCCCTGAAGGAGAGCTTGCGACTAATAAAAAGCACTGCCCCCAGCCCCCTGTCAGATGGATCAGTCTGCAAAATAAAGGGAAGAGAGAAGTCAGGTGCAGGTAAAAGTGGCCCCCCACAAAGTTGGACTTTATCTTCAGGAAAGCCTGTTGGCACAACTCTAGGATGTTTAGCCTACTGTATTTTTTGGATCGGGGGCCCCCTTTTTAGTAAGGTCAGTCAGCGGGCTGGTGGCATTAGAATAACTAGACACAAAACTCTGGTAGTAGCCAGCCAACCCCAAAAACTGCCTTACATCCCTTTTGGTCTTGGGTGTCGGGCAGGCAGCGATCGCTGTGATTTTGTTAACCTGTGGACACACCTGCCCGTGACCCAAGTGGAACCCCAGATACCTAACTTCCACCCACCCAATTGCACAATTCTTTGAGTTGGCCCTGAGGCCTGCCTGTCACAGCGCTCTCTGGACAGCCTTCAGATGTTACATATGCCACCTCCAGTCATTACTATAAATGATAATATTATCTAGATATGCAGCGGCATATGCCGTATGCGGTCTGAGGATCTTGTCTGTTTTTTCTCTGGATATTGGAGTTAATGGTATCTGCCCATAACCTTTTATTAATTCCAGCAGTCTGAGGATGTTCATGGGCAATGGAGGAGTCAGGAGACTGCGAACAGTTAATGTCAGTCTTTATTTTTTCCGGTTAAAGGTATGTTAAAGGTCTCCCTCTGCCATCACTATAATCAGAGACAGGTGTAAGTGTACTCACAACCCAGGTGACGAGCCTTACCACTCTCCCTCTCCTGTATACCGACACATGACCATGCCCCCCATGCCACAGGGACTTTACTACCACCGGAGTACAGCTCTTACATAAATGGGGAACCTTTCATTTCGGGAATATGTGCAAGCAACGCTGGTGAGCTATTACCCCTCGATGAAGGCTCCCACCGCTTGTGTCTTTGGCGACTCTCTGAGTCTTCAATCTCTGTGGCCCCGCCTGCTCCACCCCCTGAGACTCAAATCCCTGCTCCTCTTGTGGCCACAGCCAATCAACATTCGGCTCCACCTCCTGACACCCTGCCAGTTGCCTTCCTGAAGTTGCCTCCCAAATCTCCGGACCCCACTCCCCTGTCTTCAAGAGACTCATATTGAAATCAACTTCTGCACTACATTTCCCAAGATGCCGGTTATCATTCTCACCAGTCCTCCATTATTGTGTTCAGCTGTTCTGTTTACCTTTATTTGTGCCTCTATTTATACCTTCATGTTACATTATTCCAAGTCTAGTCTCTTCCATAGTAGCATTGAAGCCAAGTAGTTCCTTTGTTCCAGCTTTGTGATGTTTGTATCTGTATATTCATCTTCATTAAAATACTGTGCTCTCTCGCATGAAAAATTACTTCAAAATATCATTACCATCCACCCATAATAAGGCTTACCAGCAAAGGGGCAGGCTAGCAATGGACTCATTGGACACCCACACACACAAACACACGCACGCACGCACGCACGCATGCACGCACACACACAGAACTGGATGCAGTTTGTAAGCATGTGAGGTGGACACCACCACCAATATAAAAAAGCTAGCCTGCCTGCCTTGGGCACTCAGCACTTGTAACTTAAAACAGAAACAAAAAATGGATATGCTGACAGCACCAGTTGAAACAATGCAAAACTAACTGCCTGAGACATTATACCCTTTATTGCAGGAATAAACAGCTGCAACAGGTGATGGGTTAAGATCATGGACAAATAAAATTAAATGGGTGGTAAGCCAAACATATTAATACACTGGAAAGTGTCCCTGAACTCCACTTCAAACATGCATGTTTACAATGGCAAGCAATCACTTGTAAACAATAGATTGCACACTAGCCAAACCGTTAACAGAAAGCTAACTATGGCACATACCGTTTTAGGTGGTAACATCTCGTACTGGAAAGGGCAGCCACGAAGTGATGCATACCACTGGCATGTACCAGCCTATAGACCGAATGTGGGTACAGATTGGTCAACCAATAAATAATGAAGCAAAAGAGGAGTGTCACAAATAAGTAATACATACAGTGACAGCCTATACTACTGCAACTGTAAAATTAACCATTGATCATAAGCTATACCTTTTTATCTCTGTCTTGGTGGGCTTGGCTTGAATGTGGTATAAAAGGTGTCACAAGTGTAAGCCCCTGCAGAAAAGCAGCAGATTTCAAAGTGAGTGCATATACCTTACGTCATCCTTATTGTCACCACGGCAGTCTTTGGAAGTTTGCAAGATGGATATATTGTTGGCATTAAATAAAAATATACTATCAGTTGTAATGGTTGGCTTACTGATGTTATTGCTGTGGAAGAGTCAAGGAAAGCGGAGTAGATTTGGACGTCTGCCTCCAGGACCGACTCCTAGACCACTGCTGGGGAATTTCCTTCAATTTTATGTAAAGGAACCATACAAGTATTACCTAGAGGTTAGTATTCAGTACTTAAAGGTTGCTGTTTGTGCTTGTATAATTGTTTTCAGGGTTTATGAGGATGAGCAATTTTTTTTAAATATTTACCTGTGTAAATGGACTACTAGTCCTAGTTTTAACTAGTTTTACATTGTAGTATTACAAAGCAGTACCATTAAGTGTACAGAATTTATAAAAAAGAAATTCATATTCTTCTTTTCACAGTTATGCATATCTTTGGTATGAGACCCTTTGTCTCATCCCCTTCATAAATGCACTACACAAATAAATGAATAATAATAATAATTTATTAAAATTTGAGCTGCACTTTGTTTAAATTTTTTTAATTTCTGAATCAGTTTCATTTGTCAACATGCCTTAATCTACTGTAGCCTCATAAACAACCTTGATCTGTCCACATTGTGTCATACTGAACAGGCTTCAGACATTGAATGTTTGTTCTACGTTGTCAGCCTGTTGTTTGGAGTTGCATTGCCTGTTGTTAGGAGATTGCATGTGCATAATCTGAAATGCTGCATATGATAAAGTATGTGCTGTACCTCTTACACTCTCTTTTCCCCCTCACTCCTATGGGAAAACTGTAAGGCATTGAGGGTATTTTTGTTTACAATATGCTTTGAGAACTAGGGAACAAAGCAGAGATTTTTAGAACAGCCCTTAATAATCTGTTTTAATTTATCTTACTGCAATTTGGACAGCATCCGTTCCATTTTGGGTTTGTTAATTCATGATACAAATGACTCCAGTAAACATTCCTTAGGGTAGGTTAATTATTGAAAGCCATTTGTTATTTATAATTTTTTTTTTGCATAGAAATACCTTTATTTTTTGTAACCAGGAGGACATATTGTAAATTTCCACCATTTTAGTCCTGGGAAAAAAGATACTGTTCATTGAACACACGTTGACCTTTGGTGGAAGGGTATGTTGTCACACTATATTGATTAAGTTGTCATAATGAAACCTGCAATTTAACAGCTTATTATACTGTAGGCATTTCAGCTAAATTTAAACAGTATAACAATTATGAAAACCAAAACAATTCCAGAAAAAGCCAACATTTTAAATGTAACAAAAATATCAATCCATTGTTTTGGCCCACAAATATTAATAAACTCTATACATTTATTATAACTTACCCCAATAAAATTTTACAACTGATTTGTACATGTGATTTCAATACACAGATTTACTTATCCATATGGCATCAAAATGTCCCTAATTAAACCATCATAACTCTTCAATCCTTAGCTCAGTACAAAGTATGGCTCTGTTGTTACCTTCTGGTTGGCAAACACTCCTGTGGTGATTATTTCTGGATATCAAGCACTAAAGGACACCATGATTGGTCTTGGTGAAGA
The DNA here is from genome assembly GCF_025860055.1 of Xyrauchen texanus. NCBI lineage: Eukaryota > Metazoa > Chordata > Actinopteri > Cypriniformes > Catostomidae > Xyrauchen > Xyrauchen texanus. The sequence goes on along the minus strand of NC_068313.1, from coordinate 25,350,936 downwards.
ATTCAGTGGCAGGGACCGCTATCCCCTGATTATGAGGTCCACTCTTGGTTATGGTGCGTTCAATTCATGCTGACATTTATTTTGTTGTTGTTGTTTATTTGTTATTTGTAAACTGAAATGCATAAATCTTAAAAATACAGTAGGCCATACCAGGCGTGGAGAGGGAGATTTTTCACATAAATTGTAGCTGTTATTTACGCACAGAACATTGTAATATGGTCATGTATTGAGAACAAATATGTAGTTTTGTTTGATAGAACACAATAAATATTGTTAACATTATCTCTGTTTCCAGGTGTTTTGTCCACCAGTGGGCACCAATGGAGGGAGATGCGCAGGTTCACTCTTTCGACACTGAAGAACTTTGGAATGGGCCGCAGGAGCATTGCGGAAAATGTTAGGGAGGAGGCTCAGAGACTTGTAAAAATGTTTAAGAAATGTGAAGGTAAAATATTGTAATATCTATTGAATGCCCTACTTTATATTCAGGAATATCAGCTACAATTCAAAAACATCAAACAGAATACTCCAATAGGATAATAAACTCAAACATATAGCTGTAGGCCTACCGTTTCTTCTGACCAACTAGCTAAAAACGTATTGGATCTATGGCAAAAATTGATCCAATAGCAAAATAAATTAAATGATACATAGTGTCGATCATACAGTAAAGATGAATCTAAGGGATGGAAAGAAGCACAGTTAAACGACTTTTCAGCACCCACTCCCATATTACAGAACATGGGGTTTATTTTTCTTTTTTTCAAAACTCTAAACTCTAGATCTTAGTACATTGTCAGACATGGGGACATGACCTTTGTGCTATTTTTTATTTTCTCTTAAAGGCTCTACTTTCAGCCCTGCAGACATGCTATCTAACGCAGTAGCCAATGTGATCTGCGGCATTGTCTTTGGCCATAGGTTTGAATTTGATGATCCACAGTTTCAGTTTTTACTTAAGACAGTAAATTCCTACTTCTTAATCCTGAACAGCCCTCTTGGACAGGTAACGTCACCTAAAGTTTTTTTTATTTTAGAATATTATTTTTCATAAAAGGCCTATATACTGTAGGTAGTTGACGCATAGCTTTTTTTAATCAATGTCAGGATTTGGTTAATATTTATATGAATGTGTAATGGAAAGAGTATATTTTAGACGCTGTGACTGGTGACTAGTTCTTTTAATTTTTAATCATGTTTTTGCATTCTGTAGTTCATTTAAATTGTCCTGCGGTGTGAAAAAGTTATTTGTGAAAGTACAAATATTCCATGTAGTCTCATTTACTGTAATATGAGGTCATAATTGAAAATTATAACTGAATTAGCTAAATTCTGTTTGGAATAGTTTTAGATGGTATAAAGTATGCCACAGCTGAGGACATGTCAATACGTATATATTATGTATTTTTATTGTATTCTGAGTCTTGTTCTGCTGAGAATTTTTAAGTTTCTTCTTTAGATAACTGCACTTTCTTTTCTTTATAGATCTACAATGTGTTTCCTAGGCTAGTCAGTCTCTTGCCAGGTAAACACCATCAATTGTTTAAAGACCTTGGAGAGGCCAGAGAATACTTTAAACGTCAGGCAAATGCACGAATGAATAATGTGGATCCCTCATGCCCACGGGACTTTATTGAGACCTTTTTGTTAAAGATGGAGGAGGTAAATAATTGAAATAAGTACATAAATATTCAAATCAAAGTCCATTTCTAAACTTAGCCCTTGTGACCCACCAGTGATTCTTAACTTGGGTTACAACCAAAAAAGGGGTCGTAGGTATGTTTAGATAAGGTTGTAAATGAACCATATGATCATGCACAGTTAGGACAGCTAAATAAAACATTTTTGTTTTAATTTTAAAGAGGAGGAGAAAAGGATTCCTATATTTTGGAGAGCTATGCAGTTCATGGTAATATTAAAACATTTTCATGTTTGGCTTTAAAGAAGTTTTGTACGATACATTTGTATTACTTGGCCACTTGATGTAAAATCTGGGTCATAAAGGAAATCCAGTTGAGTTTTATTCATCCCCTTTCACTCAAATCCCGACTTCCCTACTGATTATGACTTTATAAATACTTATTATTCTCTTAATACATCATGTAAACTCTGAGATCATTTCCTGCCTCAGGAGTTTGTGGAGACAATGTGCAAAAGGAAATGTGGAGATCTCAACAGCCTCTCTCATTATATATAATATACATATAGTCTCTTTTTGTGCTCCGAGCACAAGATGAGTCTTGTTGCTGAAGACAGTGTAAATGCAATTTCCTCCTCACTAGACTGAGAATGAAATAACTTTTCATACATCTATGTTAATTTTTTAGGAGAAAAACAAGCCTGACACAGAATATTATTTAGACAACTTGATATCACTGATATGGAACCTGTTCAGTGCTGGCACAGAAACCACATCATCCACCCTCAGACATGCTCTGCTTCTGATGATGAAGCACCCAAGTGTCCAAGGTGAAGGCAAACAAAGTGTCTTTTCTTTCCAACCATAGACAAGCAGCCTGTAGAATCGAATGGCTTTTTACTTGTTGTTTACACAGAGCGCGTTCAACAGGAACTTGATGAGGTTGTAGGACAGGAACACTGGGTATCCATAGAAGACAGACAGAACCTGCCGTACACAGATGCTGTAATCCATGAGGTCCAACGCAGCTTGGACCTCGCTCCCATCGCTGTACCACACAAGATGATGTGTGACACCGAATTCAATGGCTATACCATTCCTAAGGTATACTTTTCTTTATTTTATATTGGTTTTGTTAAGGCTGCTTCACACTGCCCGAACAAATGGCAACCAACATCAACATTTCAAACATTAAAAAAAAAGGAGTTCTCCCCAATTAGGAATACCCAGTTCTCAATGCGCTCGAAGTCCTTGTGGTGGCGTAGTGACTCGCCTCAATAAGGGTGGCGGAGATCGAATCTCAGTCGCCTTCGCATCTGAGATGTCAAAGCCACTTATCATGTGGATTATTGAGCGCATTACCGTGGAGACCTAGCACGTGTGGAGGTTACACTATTCTCCGCGGCATCAATGCACAATTCACCAAATTCCCCGCCCAGAGCGAGAACCACATTATAGCGACCACTACCCACCTTAGCAACCAGGTCAATTGGTTGCTTCAGTTCACGACTGCCAGAGTGCTGAGCAACCCAGTCCACAAAATTTGGCTTTGGCTCAGAATGTTGGGAAACATAAATGTCGTGTTCACACTACTAAAACAAACATCAACATTTTAACATTCTAAAGATGACTTTTGAATTTAGAACATTGGACAAAATAACTGTAGTTTTCATACTGCCCCAACAAACACCAACGTTTAAAAATTCTAATGTTGGCTTTGTACAGCAGGTTATTGAATTTAGAGTGGTGGGCAATATAACTCATTTTCATATGGCCCCAACAAACAGCAACAGGGTTAACATGCCTATCTAGCAAAACCCAACAATGCAATTTGTAATTACATTTTGTTGCCTTTTGTCTAGGCACTACGAACTAGCCTTTACGGTACTTATTACATGACTCTCTGGAATATGTGATTCTCATTGGTCAGTTGTGGCATTCTGTGAACAAATATTTTTGTATAATGACCACTAAAGTGTATAATTGACTGTTGTCCCAGACAATCGATTTCCTGTGCTAGAGCCATGTGTCTCATTTCACTCCATGTCTCTTTTTTTCCTAAAACAATTTATACTTCAAATCAACATAAAGCTCAATGTTTATTTATTCATTTATTTGGCAAGTTGCTGCGTAATAATTGAAGTTAGTCTGTCATCATCACAAAATAATCTTCTTGATACAAAAGTGATACTTGACCCCTCCGTGTACATTTTACTTTATATATTTACTAGGTGTTTATTGCTATAATATATTTAATACATCAGTTGCTACTCAAAGTGATGAGTTTTAAGTTTCTCTCAAAATGAGAAAGGTTGAAATTAATTTTGGTTAATTGTTCACTCTTATTTATACCCTTATTTTGCTGTTGACTAAAATGCTTCGTAAAGCACAAAAATGTAATGTACCTTGAATAAGTTTTGAGCATCTCTAAAGATATATATTTTTTTTTTAAGGGAACAATGGTTTATCCACTGCTATCCTCAGTGCTTACTGACCCAAAACTGTGGAAGAACCCACATTGCTTCGACCCAGAAAACTTCCTGGATGCAGATGGCCGATTCAAGAAGAATGATGCATTTGTTGTATTCGGCTTGGGTAAACTCAGAGCTTCATTGTGCATATTGGATGTATATAGAAGTTATTTATTCCCCAGGGAAAATCACAGATAAATAAAAAAGGCTATCTGGAGAAAGAATGATTTTAGACTTATTCTGCAAGATTACCTTGACACCTGTCTTTTCTGTATACAGGGAAGCGTGCGTGTCTTGGCGAGGCTCTGGCCCGGATGGAAGTCTTCTTGTTTTTTACTTCCCTCCTCCAACATTTCACCTTCAAATCCATGGTGCCACTAGAGGAGCTGGACACAACCCCAGCTAACTGCAGCTTTGGTCGCATCCCTCGCATGTATGAGTGCTATGCCATTCCCAGAATGAAGGCATAGATGGCACTAGAGTCTTCCTGGAGGCTACCCAACCCTGCTCATTTTGGATGTCTTCCTAATTAAACACACCCATAGAGGCTCCATGACCTCCTCCAAGAATGGGTCAGATAAGGGAGACATCCAAAATGTGCACTGTTTGGGGCTCCAGGAATAGGACTAGTAAACATTGGAGAAGGCAATAATCATTTTGTAGCACTAATGGTACATTTTATAGCTGAAATGTGTAATGTTTTGTGCCACTAACGCTACCAAATGGAATTGCAAAAATTAACGGCTTTCAAAGCAACTTTAAGAATGTGTGTTGATCGAACAAACAGGAATTTTCAATGCACCATATTTAAACAGGTCAGGGGTAGAAAGAGTACTGAAAAATCATACTCAAGTTGAAGTACTGTTACTTCCCAAAAAATTTAGTGTGAGTAGAGCAGGGGTGCCCAATACGTCGATCGCAAAGGCAATGCTGGTAGATCGCACAAAATTTAAATGTATTTCGTTAAATTTTAATACAAATAAATATAATGTTTTTCCATATTTTTGTTTCTGTCTGACTTGCACTTGACGAGTACATTTTGACCAGGCGAGATTTTTGTTTATTCAGTTGCCATGACAACTAGGTTCGCGCCTTCCAAGGGCTTCTGAGAACAGAGCGCGAAATTGCGAAGCTAGCAGTTTTTGAGGCTAGCTACCAGCAGCTAATGCCCGGATTATAAAAAACTGTCTGATTCAATTCAGTGCAAATCATCAGAATAAGGTAAATGCCCTGGCTATTGATTATATTGTGCTGTAGGTGTTTTGGGTTTAGTGTTAAAACTGAATGATATTAACATTGAACATTATTATATATATTTTTTAATTAGTTAGAAGATTAATTCCATGTAGGCATAAATGCAGTAGTCCCAACAAGCATTTTTAGTTGGTAGATCTTATTGAGTTGGTCATTTAAAAGTAGATCATCATGCAAAAAAGTATGGGCACCCCTGAAGTAGAGTAACAGAAGCTGTCCTAAAAACTGCTCAAGTAAGAGTAAAAGAGTAACTCATTTATAATACTCATGAGTAGTGAGTATTGAGTACTGAGTTGCAAAACCTATGCCCCACTATAATGTATACTGTATGCCAACTTTAAAAATACATCACTTATTTATGATAAACACAACATTAATCTGATTCCTAAAAATAAAGTTTTCTGACATTAAAATCAGTTTATGTTAATGGTCTAAATTTCCCTTAATGCCGACAGAGCATTATTGTTGTGCATAAAACATGTTAAAACAATGCAAGCAATGCAAAAAAAAAATGCTAAATAAGCAGGATCACTTGGCATGGCATGTCCTGCACAATAGAGGAGGAAGAGCAGGCATGGGAAAAGTTGTTTGTTTCAGGGGCTACATCACACTTAAAAAGGAATAATTCACACAAAAATGATTCTCATCTCTCATCATTTACTCACCATCATGCCATCCTGGATGTGTATGACTTTCTTCTGCAGAACACAAATGTATATTTTTAGAAGAATATCTCTTTTGGTCCATACAATGAAAATGAATCGGTGCTAAAATATTGAAGCTCCACAAATCACATAAATCAGCATAAAAGTAGTCTAATCCATGTGCCTCCAGTGGTTTAATCCATGTCTTCAGAAGCGATATTATAATATTGAATTCCATTTTTTTTTACTAATTCTCCTCCCTGCTCAGTCAATCTCCACTTTAACATTCACTTTCTTCTTGTGTTTTTGGTGATTCACATTCTTCATGCATATCACCACCTACTGGGCTGAGAGAAGAATTTATAGCAAAAAAGGACTTAAATATTGACCTGTTTATCACCCACACATGTCATATAAATTCTAAAGTCATGTATTTCACCACTAGAGTTGTATATATTACTTTTATGCTGCTTTTATGTGCTTTTTTGGAGTGTCAGAATTTTGGCACCCATTCACTTACATTGAATGGACCTACAGAGCTGAAATATTCTTCTAAAAATCCTTCTGAAGAAAGAAAGTCATACACATCTTAGATGGCATGAGGGTGCAACATTCTAGCCCGGCCCCGCCCCCCTCTGCTCCACAAGGTAAATTAAAAATTTCTGCTTACTAGATTTTGCGTCTATAACGTAGCCTGTAATTGAACTATATATCACTGAGAATATTGGGCTGCTGTGAGAGATTAATGCAATGTTATCAATAGGGCTGGGGAATAAAATGATCTAGATGTTTATCAGAAAAAGAAATATGTCATCAATCAAACTTTTGAGTAGTTTTATTTTCTAGAACAGGGGTGTTCATTACATCAATCGCGATAGCATAATGGTAAATTCTTAAGGCCAGTGCCAATTAATGCATTTATTGCTTTTAATGCAACACAAACCTTTAGGTAATATTATTATATTCAACCTTTTACCAGTGTTTGGTCATTATAATTACTGCAAGAAGACACTCACACAAAGCTTATTCATAGTTTTCCAATCTAATGGTTTGTGTTGTCAGTGATTTTTACTTGCACACATACTTAAGTGTACTTTTGAAACATTTACTCCTGTTTTAATAGATTATTTTCTGTAAGAGAAAACATTTTTGAATACAGGTAAATCTCAAGACTTAAGAATGACAGTGATAGAGGTCACTGTCATCAAATTTTTCCAATAATCATAACATAAATGTACAGTAGCAAATAAATGACACTGTTTTACGCTTCCTGTTTTCTCTGTTTTTGAATGAGTAACTTTGTTGCCATTTTTAAAACATTTAGGAGAGAGTTGTTGGGGTTTATACAGAAATGCTCATAATGATATGATAGATATTTTGAGTAATTTTTGGGCAGGCAATTTATAAATTTATAAAAAGTGCTGGAGCTTGACCAATATGCATTTCTAACAGCCTAAGGTCTCCTTAATTCAAAACATATAAAGTTAAATGGAAAATCTCAGATTTTTTTGTGGAAATTGTGAAGTCTCAAAGGCACTTTATGGTGATTTTGACCTGCCTTTTTTTTATTTAAACTAGTATTCAAGATGATTTTATTTGTGGAAACATGCACTGTGATTTTTGCCAAAAAAAAAAAACACAAAAAAAATATTTGTATCACATTATTGACTCTTTACATCCTGGGAGTAGCCGAGTTTTAATGTTTTCTGCCAAAGAAAATTCCATGCCATTCATTTCTGCATCAAAATAGTAATTTAGAGTAAGGGAGAACATCAGGTATAATATTGTCCACAATCATTATAATAACAGTTATTTTTCCAGTGTGGCTTGTTCAACATTGAATGTGAATGTGGGTTTCCCTTTCAGATATGTTTATATATATATATAAATTTTTTAAATAAAAATCTAATTGATCAGTAAAAAATGTCACCCTATATAGAACACAACAGAACCCTAAATTAAAGAGAGAGAGAGAGAGAGAGAAAAAATCAACATACTCCAAGGCCTGTTTGATGCTTTAATGGAAATAAATAAATGTATCCAAATGTCATTATTGCACAAATGTTTTCTGGCAATTACAACAATGACTTTTAGCTATCATGTTTTGGAAGGGAATGTCATCCCTGTTCTCGGTGAGTCCAGCTGTTACAGAAGTTAACCCACTACTTTTGGCAGCTGACCATAGTTTAATAATCATCTTTCAGATGAATTACAATTGACAATATGTAAAATCAGAGATTAATGAGCGTTACGCTGGGAGCTACTGTTTAACAGGAGAAACAATATTATATGTGACCTCTATTCCAAATAGAGTCGGCACAGTGCTTTGTGTTTCTTTGTTCACAGGCTTCAGTTCAGGACAGACCTTTCAACAGAGCACTACAATAACATCCTACCAAACTTTTACATACTATGACATGTTTGAATTCACGTTTGCACCAGTGTGATGTAATTCAGCGCTGTAAAGATGATACACGAATTCTATTCTTAAAAAAATAAAAATAAAAAACAATTCTACAACACATCAGTGCAGATCTGACCACATCCACTAGGTGGCTTCAGATGTCTATCAGTGGATTGACCCGCATTAAAATCGAAATTGGTGTTTTGTGGCTCTAAGCCCATGTCTATTAGCTCTGAAGCATCTGTTAGTGTACTCCAAAATGTTGGCAAAAAAGTAACCTTTACCTGATATATGCAACTAAAATGTACAGTAATTTCTGGGAAAACTGAAGAAATCCAGAATTAGATTGACATTGCACAATTTTTGTCTATTAAAATGTTATCAAAAATTAGAATGTCGCTTCTCCTAAAACCAACAAATCATGAGAAGCAGCAAATCAGTGTTTATGGCTGTGACTTAATTAAACTATTTAAAAACTGGCACAAGCCCTTCGATATGTCACATCAAATGTCCTGTTTCAAAAGGCAATACGTCAAAAGAAAACTGCTCTTCAAGCATTTTCATGGGGTCTTTAATATGAAGGTAATGGTATAACCACATTCACCTTAAAGCACGTGGACCCTCAAGCATTTAAAAGTGACATTATGTATTTGGTGAATGCCTTGTAAATGTAAATCACAGTGGATGCTCATGCTAGGATGTCATAATTATGTAGGTGACAAAATCGCCAAGGTGCAGATTTACTATTTGTACTGTGCCACTCAACCAGACAAGAAAAAATGTGTCCAGTGAAGAGATTCTAAAGTAGAGGATCTAAAATATTTGCTGAGAGGTAAATGTAACACACACATTACACTCTGCTCTGGCTTTGCTGACTCATTTTTACCATTAACCAATCATTGCCTTATGGTGACAACATCAAAGCAGTCCCCAGATCTATAAGTTATGCTTGGTTTGCTGTAATAGCTGAACAGAGTAGCTTTTCAGTCACTTAGAGCAGCGCAAATTAGATCTCAAATGAGTCATCTGGATCACCTTGAGGGTACTTTAAAACAGAGGTTCTCAACGAGGGGGTCGGGACCCACTAGGGGGCCTCAGCACACTTCCAGGGGGACCTCAAGATCTCTTAAAATTATTTAAAATATAATAGATTATTACAATTTTAGATTATTAATTATTATAAGTGAACTTACTGAAAATACTAAAAATGTAATAACTCCCTTCAACAGCTTGCTTTTTATGAAAAATATACAGTTCTAAACATTTCTGGAAGTTTTAAGGACATATCTTATAATAAATATATCTTATAAATATCTAATAGCCTACATGGGAGGCTTTTTGAATATTTACTCTGACAATGGGGGAGTTGGAGTCAAAAAGGTGGAGAATCACTGCTTTAAAAGTTTCTATAGACCAATGAATATTAAAAACCCTTTTGGCAGCACTGAAAAACATCTACAGTACTTGTCAAACAGAGATTGCCGATCATTACAGACAGTTAGCTGGGTCTGTTAAAACTTCAGAGAGTTTTGGAGACAGAAACCAAGTTTGAAACTGTTGTTACTGTTGCTTGTTAACTAAATCACCTGCCAATCCACTTTAATGTCTGTTGTAGAAATACAGATCACAGTTGGGCACTCTGTCATGGCACTGAATGAAAGGAGATTAAAGCACTGAGTGGAATGTGGAGCCATAAATAAGGAATTAGATCTAATGTTATTTAAGGGAATGCTGTGAGTATGCAAGACCTGGTTGCTCCAGAGGTTACATAAGAGCACCCCCATATAAGATAACCAATGCCTAAAGAGGTACTTATCACATCACCACAAGGTTGTGTTGAACTACAAAACAATATGAACGGATTATGAATATTTGAAACTATTACTGGTAAGCCAGTTTTTGGTCCTATACAATCTTTGTGGTGGGTGATATGTGTATGCTATCCACTGGCCCCAAAATAATTTGGATAAGCCACATTTAAAATGCTCATTTGATTTGATTTGATATCAAAGTGGCATCTGCAAGTAAACTGTGCTAGACATTTTCTCAAAATTAACTTAGCTTTTCTTGCCATTTTAGTAATTACTTTTACCCAACTGGTCCCAAGGTCATTTCTAATGGATGTGTGAAGTCAGCTTACCTCATTACACATATTGATAGTACAATAACACACACGAAAAACAAATCACAAAAAGAAGATTTTGAGGGTTTTTAAATAAAGACACATTCAAATTGGACACTTTCTGGTTGTTAAACTTAGAGCAACATGCCCATAGTTAATGATGAACTACACCTGTTGTGGTCACAATGTAAAGACACCTGTGTGAACTTGATGGAACTGACTTCATACATCCACTACAAATTACCTTGGGACCAATTGAGAAAAAGTAAATAAAAAATGGCAAGTAAAGTTAATTCTGAGAAAAAGTTTAGCATTTACAGATGTCACTGATGTTGATATGTTGAAATCTACTCTAAAAACAACTATTTGGCTGAACTTGATTCAGTTATGGACTGTGATTCCACATGTTTGAAATTAGTTTCCCCTTTATGTTCATCTTGCACAAGGACACAAAATAAAACTTAATTGAAAAATGTACTCTCCCTGTTGAGTCCCATGCAAAGCATCCTGGAAACTAGACATCCTCTGCCCAGATTCAGTTAACCAAAAAAATATATTAAAGTTGTTCCAACATAAATTGATTAAGTAAAGCTGATGACAAATTTTTCATTTAAATCAACACAGTTCATTTAAGTTCCCTTCATTACATGCATATTTTTTTGTAATATTAACATGGGAGGATCAAGTAAACCCCACAATAGTGAAAGTTATTTGTTTTTAGTGTACTGCAATACAATCCATACATTTTAGTGTGGCTTAAGTGTCCAAATACTGTTTAGGGATCGTTATTTTGGTAACTTTGTAGGCTAGGTGATTTTTGTGTGCCTTACCTGTGAATATATTGCAATGATTACTTTCAACAGATAATCCTCATGCAATCAAAATATTTAAATGACTTGTGCTCATTTGCACAGTTTTTAAGTTGATCAACAACATTGGCACATAATAGAACTAATCTGGTTTCCAAAACAAGGTAAAGTGGTAAAGAACAAAAAAGGAGTGTTTTGCCAAGCATGACAATGGACTTCCAGTGATTGTTCTAGTGTACTGTGTTTTAGGAACATTCTTTCAATAATACAAATAAATCTGATAAAGGTGTCCTTATAAAACCATTCCATGAAGGACACAATTTGTGCTAGTCACTTCATATTCCAAGATACTCCATGATATCCATCTTTGTTATCATCTGCTGCAAGCAATCATCCAATTAATGGCCAGAATTCTGTAATTCCTTAGAAATCTGAACTTGTCAGGGTCACTTTCAACAGTAGCTCTCAGAATATCTCACAGCTCTCTCTCCACCACACCGGGGCAAAGCTGGCACATCCAGTCCATTCAGAACCTGCTTTTGGGCAGAGATGTAACAGTATGCCTTGCCTTTCTTTGCTTCAGGATGGTAGTGATGCTGAATGTTTGGTTGGGTGTCTGTGGGTGTGTGTTCAGAAGACAGCTGGCTGCCACAGTCCAGAGGGCAGTCTGGAGAGCAGGGAGGGTCATGGTAGCATTGAGGTCCACCACCCCCCTGCTGTGTGTTGCTACCTGTATTACGGTGATCATCCAAAAAGCTTATTCCTAGCTTCCATCTTTGCCATTTCTTTTTGATTTCTGACTGCACCTGTAATAAGACAGGATACATAAAATAGTGGACTTGTGAAGATAGAGATCTTTGGTTTTCTTTGAAGGATTCAAAAGGATTGTTAAAAATGCTGCACCATATTTAAGGAGTAGTTCAACCATGTCTAAGACCCCATTTCTGCTGAGACGCATACAGGACGGATTACCATTTACACCTCAAATGCGATGCAGTCTTATGTGTTTTTAACAACATTCAAATGTGTTTTTTGTGATCCAATCACAAAATATTTTAGACCCCATTTAGACCTGTATTTAGCACTGACTACATGTGATCGTATCAACATAAATGCACCTTAATACCAGGTGTAAATGGGTCTATATGAATAGATTCTTACTAAATCAATCACTTCAGAATATATTAATTATGTAGTCCTATTGAGTAATTTCATGCAGCATTTATGTGCTTTTTGGAGCTTTAAAGGTTTGGTCACCATTCACTTGCAACGAATGGACAAGCAGATCTGAGATATTCTCCTAAAAATATTGATTTGTGTTCTTCAGAAGAAAGTAAGTAATACACATCTGGGATGACATGAGGGTAAATGATGAGAGAATGTTTATTTTGGGGTGAACTATCCCTTTAAGCAGTTCGTTTGCTATTTGTTTGCTGCAGATTTGAACCACATTTAGAGATGTTACAGCAATCTACATATGTTATAGGATAAATCCTTTTTTACGCAGCTCTCTAGGAAACTTGATTCTGATTGGACAGTTGCAGAATTTTGTATATTTTATTATCTAAAAAGAAAGAGACAGTGTACAGTAAATTATCCCTTACATATTGTCCTTCTCGTAACTTTTGTGCTACATAACTACATTAGCATTATCAGTGATGGCACATTATCTTTAGTCTTTTTTTTAGACTTTAGAGTGAGAGCGAGCCATGTCACTCATTAAAATATCTGCTGTAATCAAAAAGAAAAGGGTACAGATGCTTGGCATTCCACATTTGTGACTTCTATGTGAAGTACCTGCAAGTATCTGTGTAACACATTAAGTTCAATGGGCCTTATTAAAGAAATGCGAGCAGAACATTGTTTTTGTGTAAATCTTTCATAAAACCACTCTTATGTAAACTGTCACATTGAATTTAAAGTGAAAATGATGGTTTACACAGAAATTTGTTCTGCTTGTGTTTCATAATGGAGGCCCAATTTGTCACACTTCTCATTTTGTAAATTCGTAGAGCCTTGACTGACTTACCTCTTTATTGACAAAGCAGTACAATATGGCCACCAGAAAACCCTGTGGGACAACAGAGAGTAATGCCTAAAATGTGTCTAAACTGCAAGGAATTACATTCAAATGACACAAAAGCTACACTGAATAGTCCATGGATTTGCTTGTACATTTTGTATACAAAACTTTGTAAACATGTTGGGACACTGTCTGTCTCTCTCGATTCCTTTTGTTGTACCTGAAAAGAGTTGAAGAAGAGTTCAAAGAACAGGTTGACATTGCGAAGTACGCCCTCAGTCTGTTCCTCTGTCATCACAGCAAACACCACCTCATGAATCCCTAACAGGGGAATGAGGGTCAGGGTGGACTTCGCTAACCTGAGGGTCCAAGAACACACAGATAATCCAAGACACAATCTATTTTACTTCAAAATGTCACCTCTAATGTTACAGTCAGAATTTGGGAATTCAGGAGCATTTCTTTGAATTCAAGTTTTGTGAGGAAGTATCTTCATTCAAATACATCAGTAGTTCTGGTCCACTGATTTGATTGGACAAGCTGTACTCTATAAGTGCTAATGCTTTGTAATACAGTACTGGGAAGCTTCACTGCTTGTACTATTTCACTTGGTCATTTTTGCTAGCAGAAATAAACAAAATATCAGGCCATATTGTCTCTAAAATAAATGTTATTTGATGTTAACTTCTTGTTTATAATACTGTTGTAGAAAATTACCATTATATTCACAATTATGAACTGAACATCAGCACTGGATATTGCTGTTCTTTTACTTTTGCATGCAAAATGAACTCTTAAATAACTTAAAATAACTAAAAGTTATTTAAACTAAACTAATAACTAAAACTTTGAAAGTTTTTTTTTTGTTTGAAGGCTTTTTGTACAATTCACAGTCAGGTTAAATTACAGTAGTGAGACACTGCAGGTCAATTAACAATTTAATTAGCCTCTATCATTGTTCCAGATACATGGTATGTTTACAGTACTCAACAGATTTCAACAATGTCTTTCCCACTATCCTTAAACTAGATTTAAACTCTTGCTGGCTCTTTATCACACACACCGCAAGGCTGGAATTTCAAGCAGAGGATGAAACATTTCCTATAAAACCGTTGAAACATCAAAGGCTTGCAAACCCAGTGTAACTTACACAGTTAATATAATACACACCAATTCAGAAAGGCTCTAATTGGGCAAATTTGAAAAGCAACATTAAAAATATAATAATACAATGTAAGCTAAACAAATGCAGTTCATTTGATCATCAGAAAAATCACAATTTATACATAGAATTAAGAACAATTAAGTAATACTTACCTAAATTTATAATCTGAATATCTCATCTGATGTGCTTTTAATTTGGAGATGAGGATCTGAATAATCCTTATGAATATAAAAAAGTTCACCTGCAAAATATGGTCAGTGTTGTCATTCATTTTCATATAACATTTTAACAATTACATGTAGAAAGGTACAGGAGTAAAGGCAAACAAAATTGTTTATCCTGGAGAATGCAGCATAATTACATAAAATATGAATGTACTGTGTTTCATTACTATATACTCCAACATAACTTCAACAGTCACATCACTGCAGAATCCCCCAAACTCAGTGTGACAGATCTGCGTAAGACCTCATTCAAACATAACCGGAAGAATTTGTGCACACACTCAACACAGTCATTAATAACGCTCTAGAATAATGAGTCTTCCAGTGGAATAACTACCGGCAGTGCAGGGTGTGCAGCCGCACTGGGGAGATGGAGGCACGAAAGCAGAGGCCGACTTAGACATCAGGAGAACCAGGAACCAGGTGGTATGTGCCAATGAGAACTGCACAAGAAATCTACAACTTGAGACCTCGAGTTTGACATCATTTAGAACAAAATCTGGCCAAAAAGAAGGTGTTTTTTATTTTGTTTCGATGGTTTATAACCGCTCGCCAGGGCAAACTTTTAGGGAAACTTCTGACTGGCTGCTAACCACCTCCTTGCTATCATTGGTCCACGTAATCGGTAGGTGTGACCTAGAGCTCCACCTACCTTGAGGCCGACAGTAAATTATGCTTATGTTCTTCAGTCAACATACAGTTCTTAGTGAGCTGGTGCAAATATACCTACATCTGTACAAGCGTTCACGTACAGACATTTTACAAGAACATGTTATGCCGTTTGTTTTTTTGTTCATTTAGTCTACAAAAATACTCTCAAATACTCTCAAGTGCCCATTCACTCATGTGCCATCAGCAGTGAAAGCCATTCACACATCTGCCCAAAGTAAGACATTTTGCTATTCTATAAACTTCTATCAAAGACAAAACATTAAATAAAAGTGAAGTGAAAAGTGTAAACATTGTAGCTCTGTGGCACTATCAAAACATTGCTCTGTTTGTTTGTGCAAACTGACCAACCTGACATAGCAGCGTTGGCTCAGCTAATAGCATGGGTTTGGGACAGAACTATTGCTTGACCAATTGAAGATGAGGGGTGTGTTTAGGAAACTTGATTGAAAACAAGTCATTATTTTTGCTATTCAATTTGGTGTGCTAGACATATTCCTAACATTAAAATATCCCCTTAAGATCTACTCACATGTGAACTTCTATAAATACAATTAGTGACAAATACAAATTTCTTTTTAACAAATTAAGGCAAATACCAGGGAAAACTTACTAAAATGGCCAAAAGTATTGGCGTCCGGATGATCCACCAATATCCTATATTTTCGTTGATCTCCCAGCACCTTGAGAGAGGATAAGGCACAATTGTTGTTCTCAGTAGTTGTTTATATTAATCTATATTGCATCAAGTTTACTGGGTCACCTTACCTTGTATTCTCATACAGGTACCGCACAACTATCCAAGGCACCACAAAGAGCACAGGCGCTCCTATCAGAAGATATCAGATGAAATTCAGTACAATTTACATCTTTAATATATCTTTAATAGCACTCAATTTCTACATTCAAATGATTAAATGTGACCAATTTAAACATTCTGGTAATATCTTGATATTTATGTTGCATTCAATTTCCTGCCTTTAAATTAATTGTTTCAATCTTGTTTTCATATTTAAAATGTTACTCTACAGATTGACAGACTCAGAAGAAAAGCATTTTGCATTCTACTTTTTATACTGCTAAATTTCCAGAGATCCAGTTATATATGTTTACACACCCCAGCCGATGAAGAGGTATCCACAGAAGTAGCTGTTTTCTGAGAAAACCATCAGCACCAGCAGATTGTGAAGATACAGACCTTCTACCAGTAGCCAGTAGTAGTTGGCCCCAACACAGTACTGCATCACGACCTGGGCCACGCGGCAGCCTAACATAGCCTGTGGGTGTTGAAAGTGGGTTTAATGTACCAAACCATGTGGACTTAAACTAGTCGAATTTCTGCATGTTTTGAGAATGTTTTAAAAGGAAAGTTCACCCAAAATAAAAAAAAATATTGTATCCCTCAACGCAGTCATTAAGAATGCTTTAGAATAATCTTATAATTATAATAATAAATTGGCCGAGGGTATCATACAGACTGTTTTACATAGATCGTGCTCTCTTCAGTCTAAGTTATGACACATATGCTGATACAAATGGTGGATTGGAGACAGACATACCAGCTCACGGTCATGAAGCTCTCTCTCCCTCTCATACACAAGAACACACACTTACACACAGAAAGAGTGAAGCCATGTTTTTATATATCAGATATTTGCTGACACACCATCCTACCTACAGTATGTCTGTTATGCTGCAATCCAAAATAGAGAAGCAATGGTTAAGATCAATTTATATCTAATATAGCAGTCAAAAGGCTATATCTGCGTTTTGATGAGGAATTACAGGGACGAGCTAACCTACAGATTTTCTCTCCATTCAGCTGGTCTCAGATGTTTGATTTGGAGCAGATCTGAGTGTTATTGCAGTGTTCACATGCCTATTTGAAACAAACAAAGGGAGAAAACGCACCAGGTGAAAGTGCGTGATTGTGTATTTATCTTTTCGAGGCCTGTCGTATAATGAAAATGTCCATATGCAGCTTTTAGTGAGTAAAGAAATGGTGTTCAATAAAAAAAGACTGTTGTGGCATTTTAGTGTAGGGAAAGAAAATGCAGGAAAAACGCTTCACTATGGATTGCAATTAGCGTTTGTGATGATATGCAGCTAAGTGCTATGAAAACGTTCGGATCCGCTTCACATCTTGTCAGTTCTTCAGTAAAAGAAGAAGCTCATTGGTCACTTGTCGAGAACACAATACCCCGCCTCTGTGACAGAGCGATTTTTTCATAAACGACCTCCCACTGACAGATGCTAATGTGAGCTTCGTCTCCCTCTGCCTGGCCAGCAATTATGTTATTTAATCTTACACATGAAATTCACAGATAAAATTGGCAAGTGTGGCACCTGCTTTACATGTAGCACAGCCTGAGTCACATGTCCATACAATGAAAGTGAATGGTGACTAAGACTAAACATTCTGCCAAATATAAAAAAAAATTTGCGTGCCACGACAGAAATTAATTCAAGTTATGATGACAAAATTAATTCAGTGAATGATGACAAAATTTTCATTTTTGGTAGAACTACCCCTTTAAGTATAAATATTTAGTATTTAGACAAGAACAAAATTGAAGAAAATAACTAGTAGTGTAATTATATATGTAAGAATTTTTGTATGCAAGTTTGCAATTGTTTTTGTGCGCTGTGTGTGTGTGTTTACACTACATGTTCACTTACCTGGTCACTCAGAATGGTGGAAACATCTTTGTTGTCTCTGAACTCAGGAGCATCTTTCACAAGAAGTGCGTCCCTTGTGAGGATGGACACGGCTCGCAGGATGAACGAGGCAAACAGGTTGGTGTGGATGTAGTTACGTGTGCAGCGGAGCTTCCTACATAATTCACAAACAGAAATGCATACATGTATAACCTTCTGGAAAGAAGTAAGGAGCAACCCCATATATTAAAGCTAAAACATGGTAATGTAATACTGTAACATTTATCCGTAACAAATCCTAGTATGATACTTAAAATTACAATTCAAGAATATGGCAGCTGACAAAGTTGGTGCCACAGTAAACAACACACAATATAGAAAGAACACAATGTCAAAAGAAAGATACATAGATATGATAACAAGAGGCAAATACTCAATATATTCACACCTCTTAAGTCTTTCACAGTTATCATTATTTCATTTCCAAACAGAGGATCCATGCTTGGAGTATGTGTTAAAAAAAAGCCAAAACTGTCCCCGACATTCTGGTAGCCTTTGGCTAAATATCACAACATGAAATATGAAACCATATGTCATATCACAACGAAAAAATGCAGACAGTTGGAATGTGAGGAAACTTGCAAAGAATGCAAAGTGAATTGAAATGACATATGTTATTCTCCTGCTGATAGCCATGCTTTAGTTAATGATCTCATGTTAAAATGGAACATAAAATGTATCCTCAGAGTAATGAGGTAGTCACAACCACATGCTGTTTTCTCATGCTTTTACTGATGTTTACTTCAATTCTAATGATCATTCTGGCCACTCAAGCTTTCCATCACATGGGGGTTTTATGAGTGCTTTTGTTATTGTGCATTTTTTACATTTTTGCTTTGTTTGTCTTCTGATATGCATGACAACACTTTATTTTACTTGTCAAAAGTATGACTGAACCATCAGGGAAAGTCTCAGTTGAAGCAAAGCTGTCACTCACCTGAATATGAGAAGTATTACGAGTGCTAAAGACAGGCTGATCAGAGACAGAGTGTAACCGATTGTGTACATCACCCTGAAATAGGCCAAGATCAACATCTGATTCTCCTGTGAAGGTGAAAAATTAGTAAAAGTATAGCACAATACAAACAAATGCCACCTCTTCACTGTGGTTGTTGTTAAAGGGATCATGCCTTTTTTTATTATTGTTTTAGTATGTTCCTTGAGGTTCACTAAGGTCAATGACGTTATACAACAAAACATAACAGTCTTGCATTGTAAAACATGATCATTTTCCACCCTACTTCTGACCTTATGTCAGAAACACTTGGTTTTGGTGCTCTTTCTCCTTTAAGACTTGACAGTAAATGCCCACTGTTGTGATTGGCTCTCTGCTCTTGACTGACCTGCTCTCTCTTTGCCATCTCACTGCTCACCACTACTGAGTGGGCTATGGAAGTGATAAGGTAAAGTAGGGGTTGATGTGTTGTTTTGAGGTGATCAGATGCAACTGTCTACCACAATGTGACATCAGAACATGGAGGAATTGGAGAACGAGATGTCTTGGTTTTAACAAATGCTCTTTTTTTCCAGTAAGGAGGAAGTTTTGAGTTCTGAAACTTACAGTGTGTTTTTATAGTATAATGACCTCTTATTTGTCAAAGGATCAAGAAAAAATAAAAATAAAGTCATGACCCCTAAGTGATAATTCTCGCACAACAAACATCAGAGGACATCAGTTTGAATGGACCACATGTTGTAATAGTGTTGACCTGAGAATGATGGGTATCACTTTGAATCACGTGATTACTCTGAAAGAACTTTCTCCGATGTCTTGTGTGTGAACACGAGTCCAATTGGACTCTGTGTTAAATAAGTAATTCACTGAGTAATTCTTTCTTAAAGACACTCAGACACATCTCCACACCACAGATCTGCCACACTGACAGACAACAACACAAGCTGCCTCAGGTAGAGAGTAATGTCATCTTTATACTGAAGGATTACACAACCTGGTAATACCATATAACCCTGACTCTGCGAGCAAGAGTTAAAGTCTGGCTTCCCTATAAGCTTTAAAAATAAGTGTAGAGTTCATCAAATGAGAGGACATTGTTTCCAATTTTTTTTATTTTATTTGTATTTTATTTTTACCAATGGATTGATCAACATACCAAACACGTCATTTCATGCAGATCTGGTCTCTGTTGAGGTAAGTTGTTTTAAAAGAGGCATGAATGTTTTTAAATATTAAACTGTGGTATCTAAATCAAATTAAATCCAATACATCTAATTATATTATTCTATTTGCTTTTCAGTTACATTTTGTGTCATTTGAATTTAATAACATAATTATTTAGGTGATTATTCAGCATGGAATTATTACATTTACATGGAAAATATTCTTCTCAGTCATCTTCTAGAAACATCATGCCAGTTGAACCCATACAAACTTTGGGTTTATTACAATTTTAGGCTTATCTCTCATTTACCCATCACCTATCTGTCCATGCTTTGTTTGGGGTCTCTTTACCTGTGCTATCTGCTGGCTGCCATCTGCACTGCACTGTGAGTGGTCTCTCCAGGTGCGACTGTTGTTGACGGTGAGCCACTGGCCATCTGGACCACATTCTCGCAACACAAAACCATTGTACACTATAGAAGACAGTAACAGATTACATTAGATTTACACTAGATTTTCTAGTTGGTGTTTTCCAAATAGTATTTTTCTAGCTCTGATCTAAATGTCTTCCTTGGATGTTTACTTGAGTGTAATCTGAGCATAGTTATATCAATTAACTCTGCTACCAGCTTCAGCAGCAACATTACTAAGACAAGCATCACTATTATTATTGCTCATTATTGATTGCCTTAAGTTTCAAACATAAATGTTCACCACTTTATCTCAATCCCTTAAACTGTGTAAGGACAACTGCGCTTGAATGACATTTCAGAAAGCCACTTTCTGCAAAAAACCATGGATTAAGCCATTTTCTTAAAGGAATAGTTCACCAAAAACTGATAATTCTCTCATCAATAACTCACCCCTTTGTCGTCTCAAACTTGTATGACATTCTTTCGCGGACCACAAATGAAGATATAATGGAGATACAGTATAATGTCTGTTTGTCCATACAATGCATGTGAATGGTGACCAAATGTTTAAGCTCCAAAAATTATATAAAGGCAACATAAATGTATTGCATAAGAGGTTCAATTCATGTCTTCTTAAAGCAATCCAATCGGTTTTGGGTGAGACTTGACCACAATGTAATTCCTTTTTCACTATAAATCAGGACATCAGCAGTCTCCTTGGCAATCATGATTTCAAGCAGACATCGTATCACCATAAAAATATCTTTTGTGTTAGAATGAAAGTCATACAAATTTGAAACAAAATAAGGGTGAGTAAATGATGAAAGAATGATAATTCCTTGGGTGAACCTTTAGGGTTCAAAAATCTTGACAGAAGAAATAGAATTAAAGATATATATGGATTGAAAAATACAGAAGCCTAAATGACACTGACATTGCAAACAAGCAAACCTAACTTTGCAATGCTGGTTTTTAATGTTCGTTTGGAACTATGGTTTTTGGAAAAAACTAATCGTTGGACTATGTTGGTAATTGTCACGATCCCGTGTTGTCTGCCCCGTGTTTTCTGTTTCACTCGTCACTGATCACGCTCCATGTCACGTTTTCCTTGTTGTCCGCCCCGTGTTTCACTGTCCTAGTCTAAAAACTACAATTCCCACAATTCCCGGCCTCCCTCACTGCCTGCACTCATCATTGTTCTCACCTGTGTCTCGTTCAGTCTTCATTGTGTCGGTGTATTTAAACCCTGGTTCTTTGTTTAGTCACTGTTGATCATTGTATGTTGAAGGTTAATGTTATCGTTTCATGTTCTCTGCTCCTGGATGTTCCTCATGTTTGTCAATGTTTGCCCTAGATGTTAATTTGTGTTCACTCGAGGTTTCCTTACCATTCGTGGTTGTTTGTCTCACTGGTATACTTCTGAATGTTGTTTCGTGCTTTAGTTGAATTTTTCCCATCGTGGACCTTTTCTTTCGTTCCTGTGTTTGTTTATTTTTACTTGTAAATAAAACCGCGTTTGGATCCGCACTTCTCGTCTGTCTTGTCTTGCTTCCACACCAGTCGTGACAGTAATGATGGAACTTGGGACCATAGTTGGCTAACAATGCTTTTTGGAAATGCACCCCAGAACTCGCTGAGTAACTACAAAAAAATGCCCTAACAAAACCCTAGCATGACACGTGGCAAGTTTTGCACTGGATGGCAACACTCACATTTTATTCTGGAAATATTAAACTATAATAGTAATTAGAATTGGTGGTAGTCATACCTTGATCATACCAAGGCAGATACCAGGGGCAGGGAACTTTGACAGTTGTGTTTGGCACTCCATCTGTCCAACAAGCGTACATATCAAACATGCGTTTGCAAAACAATCCTAATGGAAAGAATAGAGATAACATGAATATGACATTGATGAAAATGATAAAGAAGACATCTGAAACTCATATAAAATCTGTTTGTCCAATTGTTGAATTCCCCATTAGAACAATGACTATCCTTATTCACACTACTTTTACAAGCAGATTTATACTGTCAGAACCATGACAAACATTTAGTGTGGATAGTGAAACGTACCTCTCTGTGTGTTTACTTCTCTTATATACATAATAAATCTCAACCACCTCTTTTTTTACTGTTGGTATGGAAACACACACACGCACACATGCACAGAGGCATGAATGGATTTATCTAATGCCTACCTGAGGGGGTGGAATCTGAGGCAATCTTTACAAGGCACTCGTTCCGATACCTGTTCCATTCTTGCACTGTATCCTTTACCGTCTTCCCACTCTGAAAAACATGTATTACACAATGAGGCTAGAACGTTTTTTCAGGCACTTGCGTCAGGGCCAATGAAAATGTCACTACGGCAAGCAAATATTTTTTTAAATATTGGCCTTTTGAGCACTGGTTCTGTAAAAGTGCATTAATAACTGATATTTACGTTGTGTAATGGCCTCCTGTTTGGTTATCGTACTGAGCAAATTAGTCGAATCATACACTTGAACATAATGAAATGCATTATATATGAGTTCCTTTTTACTTTTGCTTCAAAAAGTAGTTGTTGATCCATACCTCTGCTCTGGACAAGACAGATAGAGTGAGGAGGAGGATGGTAGGGATGCTCTTCATCACTGAGACAGGTACCAGGGCTGAAGGCCAGACATCTCAGAGATGGGCCCTCATCCAACCCAACTCAGACCCAGAGTAGCCCATAGTTTCGGACCAGCGTGCCACCTGCTGTGCCCTTCAGAACCAAAACATAGCAGAGAAAACCATGATGGACATATGACAGCTCAGAAAGAATTAATGTCCAGATGGCTGCAAACTCTTGAAACCCTCAGTTATAAGCCTCTATTCTGTATAAACTGTAGCTTTAATAAATTCTCTCTCTCTCATGACAATACATGACAATTATACATGTCAATTCGAGTACTCCCTCTGACATCAAACTGCATTAACTACAAAAGTAGTTTTTTTTATTAATATGATCCTGTACATCACTATTTATTTTGACATTTTAAACAATGCTAAGATTATGTTTTATTGTCTTAATTGTATATTTACATTAATTTCCATTGAATAACATTAGTTAACAATATTGGTTAAAATGAAGTAACAATGAACAATACTTTTACAGAATTGTTTTAATCTTAGTTAATGTTAACTAAGATTAAAACAAAACCTAATGTTAATTAAAACATACTAATAAATGTTTAAAATTAAAAGTTGTATATATTAACATTAGTTAATGCACTATGAACTAACATGAGCTAACACTGAACAATTGTATTTTTATGAACTAACATTAACTAAGATTAACAAATGCTGGAAAAAATATATTGTTAATTGTTTGTTCATGATACCTAATGCATTAACTAATGTTAACGACTGGAACATTATTGTGACGTGTTACAGAGAAAGCTTCCAATTTTTTATCTTAATCTTGTCATAATTATGTAAATGACAGGAAATATTGGACATTTTGTTATTGATGTCATTTTCAAAAATATTAGATTTCTGAAGGAAGGTCTCAGTACAATTATAATTGCAAGAAAGGAAATTATGTTGCCATAAACTCAATTCTGTCAGTCTTTACATATTCTAAATAAACATTTTGTTTTGTTGCACTTGCTGACTAAGAGACGTCAAAAATCTGTGATGCAACAATTTGCTGATTAACTAATTTTGCTCCTAAAGAAAAGAATAGCAATTTTGAAACATATGTATAAAATCATGAGCACTCTCATGAGATGGGGACTCCAGTCATATCAGTAACCAAATAAAAGTTGTTTTAATCTACATGGAGAGGGTTCCCTCAGGGAGCGGGCGGCCATGTAAGGATCACATGTCCAGTCAAATGCTACTTGTTTAATTTCAGTAACTGCCTTGTTATTGGACACTTTCACTCACTCATGGCTTAAATTAATCATGGCTACTGTAACTGTGAATATAGCATTTCTACAATGGCATAAGTAACTGAAAACTATTGTTTGAATGATGCTGCATCCACACCACTTCTGTAGGTGTACCGTAAGAGTATGTCCAAGAAGACACTTAAAAAATTAGTGCACCTTTAAAATGCAGTGAATCTAAACAGACAGGTACCCACCAAACAGCTCAATTGACGGAATGACAGTTCAAGTAAGGTCATATTACCTCTCTCCCAGAGTACACCTTTATGAAGCCTCTTCAAGCCTGCTTAAGGGATTTTATTTATCCAGATGATGTTTAAATAAAGGAGTGACCCAACAGGCAATCATGTCCTGCTAAATCATGTATGATCAGGTTGGTTTTCAAATATTTATAGTATTTGTTGTGTTGTGCTAAGCAGGCTGGAAAATGCTGAGGGTACAAACACAACACATGAAGTGGTACCGGAAGGAAGTTCAAGAACAGTACGTCCAATATAATCACTTAAATCACATCGCTAGGGGTATATAAACAGTTGCTTACCTCTTACTTAACTTACTTCAACAATTCTTCCAGTATCCCATCTCCCCAAACTTCACCTTTAATCAATAATGAAGACCAGAGGAGACATTTTGACCTTGATTTAAGCCTGTTAAGTACCAATGATTGAGTCCTTTATTTTGGACATAAGACATACTTGTGTACCCATTAGATTATATCAACATGCAAAACTGGTCAAATTTAATTTATATTTTTCACCAAAGCTAAAGCACTAGATGTTTTTCTAGTCTACTGAGATAGGTATAGATATAGGTATCTTTAGCAGATGTTTCCATGTTTTATACCATGGTGGATTGGGGCGCATTTGAAAACAAACAAGTAATTTCTAGGTAGGGTGTATGCCAGAACTCATTGATAGAGATACTCAACAATTTACTCCAGGAGGCCAAGAACAAATCATCAGCACATTTCTGCAGTGTTTATATGGTCTGAACTTCAAATAATTTTTCAATTAACTCTTAGAAGGATATTTAACCCAGAATATCCACAGCCAAAAATATATTTATGCAAAAAGAATATCTGGACAATGTGAACTGCATCACATCAGTATTCTTTGCCAGCACCAATGACACAACAACCAACATTTCTCAAGCAACCATTTAAGAACTAAAAGTATTTATTAATAAATAAATAAATTAATTAATTAATAAAAAAATGCATCTTTCCTTATTGGCTGATGTTAAAAAACCTTCTTACTTTACGACCCCTCTCCTCCAATCAGCAGGCTTCATTCCGGGATGCAACATCCACATTTCACGATCTGAATACTGAATAATAAAATCAGTAATGTCCTATTTTTTTTTATAGTTTTTTTAAATTACATTAAAGATCCTGTTTCAGTCAAAAATCTGTTACATTGCAGAAGTAGCCTAAAACGGGTTTCATGCAAACAGCGTTGCTTTTAAAGGGTTAGTTCACCCAAAATGAAAATTCTTTCGTGATTTACTTACCCTCATACCATATCAGATGTGTATGACTTTATTTCTTCTGCAAAACTCAAATGAAGATTTTTAGAAGAATATCTCAGTTCTGTAGGTTCATACACTTTCACTATGTGGACCAACTGAGCTGACATATTCTTCTAAAAATCTTCAATTGACTTCTGCAGAAGAAAGTCATACACATCTGATATGGTATGAGGGTGAGTAAATCACGAGAGAATTTTCATTTTTGGGTGAACTATTCCTTTAAGAAATGTTTAAACATATGAACATGCACATTATGAATCATACTCAATATGGCCTGGAACATGTATTAAACAGTGTCAATTTTGATTTCATGTTTACTTTAAAGCCAAGTGGAGAACACATTCCTCTGTTGTGCTGGCAAGTCTTTTATATTCAAAAGCATGTTTGCTTAAATCTGACAATTAGCAGCTGTCACAGAGCAACACTCTTGAGCTGCACAACATCACAAAATCCTTTTTAGGCTATAAATCGGTCAAACCTTCGGTCAGGAAAATCAACCATGATTTGGAACTTCTGTTCCAAAACTTAGTGAACTGCCTTGCTGTCTCCTGCCTATATAGGCAACTTTCTTCTATGGCAGCATTCTAACTTAAATGGAGCCTCATAAGAGTATGATTTGGAGCGCTTTACATAGGTGGCAACTCAACGCGCCATTCAAATAGCGCTCCTCACGTGCAGCGCATGGAAGACACGATTCAATACTATGCAATCCTCTAATGAGCATAAATATGCACAGCACACACATTCTGGGTAAATTAGTCCATTTTATATCATGTTAAACTGAGATTTATCGATACTTATCAGTACTGAATGGATTATATAAGTACTTATATTCAAAATTTATCTCGCTTCGTCTGCCATCTTGGATTTATTATTCCACCAAGTTCATCCCAGTGCATTCTGGAATCACCTTCTAAGGAAATGATATATCCGATAATACATTACTTGGCCAAAACCAGATTTCTTAAACATAATTAAGAAACCTACCTTTTGGAACAGCCTTCGCGTCAGGGGCGGGCCTATGATGCCTTAAAATGCTGCCGCCGGAGGACACTCACTTGGTTTTGGAGCAGACAAAATATTGTACACCTGGAAAAAAGGACATTATTTAGTAAGCAGTCATACTCTACTGGTCATTGTGTTAAGTGTTGGTAAAGGTAAAGTCTTCTGCACTGTGGCTCAAGTGACACTATATTTAGTTTCTTCCCCTTCCACACAAAAGATAAATGACAATAAACCAACTTGACGTGACAAATTAAGTCAGCAATACATTTAAAGATAAAAGTGATTAACCGCTCAGAAACTGGTTAGTTTGTTTTGGCACTGCCCATTTGTAATGCCTTTTTTGACTAAATGTATCTTATTTTATTTTCAAGGATATTGATGATGATTTTGTCTTATTGTGGAAATATATATTGTTTGGTCTCCTGGAAAATCTTAAAAACAAACAAAGTCATGTTTATATGATAAACCTTATTTGTTTCAATAAATATTGTATTACATATGTGGTGTTGCAAGATTTGTAATGTGATTTTGCTAAAAATATGTATTAATAATAATAATAATAATAATAATATTAAATACAATTTAATTCATCGGTGCATTTATCTAATGTGACAAACAGTACACATTTTACAGTGACAATACCCTTGAAGCAACCTGAGGTTAAATGACTTGCTCACGGGCACAAAGACTCGCTCTTTTTGGGGCTCAAACCTCAGCTATTGAATGATTAGCGTTGCCTTGTTTACCCCAGCTTGTAGATTTTGCTCATGCGCACATCAAGATCACGTACTTCCGTGGGGTCCTGCACCAGCGTAGCACTGTTGTAGTAAAGAATCAGGATGCTAATGGAAAGCTGTACACATGTTCTTTCAGTGAAATACCATGTGAAAGCAAAAGATATGCAACTATTTTCACCTCAAAATCACCCTAAAATTCTTAACAAAGGTATAAAAAAGGTGATGTTAGTGCGGTTATCCTTATGAGGACTCTCCATAGACATAATTATTTTTATAATATACGGAAAATAGATTCTATCCCCTAACACTTCCCCTAAACCTAACCCTCACAAAAAACTTTCTGCATTTTTACATTTTCAAAAAAACATCGTTTAGTATTTTTTTTTATGTGATTTGAATTATGGGGACACTAGAAATGTCCTCATAAACTACATTTATAGCATAATACCCTTGTAATTAGCAGTTTCTAACCTGAATAAATTTCCTCGTAAACCAAACACACACACACACACACACACACAAAAAACATTCTAACTGAATAAGTTGACTTACAATCACCAGATGTTGGCAGTTTGTTTGTTACTGTCACTCTCAACAAAAAGCAGGATATCAAGTGAAATAAAAAATTTAAGGCAGCTGTGTTTTCTGCCTGGGCACTAATGTCTTCTCACACAGGGAGTAAGAGGACATGGCCGGTGGGAATCATTTAAAAGCGTTCCAACAGCAGGGAATCCTGAACATTAGATATACAGTATTCCAACTGTTGCCTTGGTCTGAAATAACAAGGAAATTGTTTTATTGCATTGAGCACAATGATCAAGTCTAATAAGGGTCCAAGAATTAAAAAAGAAATCATACATTGACAGGTCAAAATTTAGTCAGTCCAATCAAGATTCAGAAACTCGCTCAAAACTTGAGCAGAACATAAAAGGAGTTATTATCAAAATGTAAAATCTGCCTTTTTCTTACATTAAAAATGCATGGTGATCACAGCAATCAAGTTAAATACAATTTTGGTTTCTTAAAATAACGATTAGGGGTTCGTTCTTGATGTGAACTCTTGTGTCTTCAACATGATCACACGGGAAGTCAGCATCTTGTTTCCGAGAGTTCCAGTAGACTAGAATCGGACACTTTTGGTAAATCCCCGACAAGTGCGATCTCCCAACAGACATTTTTGCATTGATTCGGTGAGATTACCTTCACTTGTGGCATGATTGGAAGCATGTGACTTCAGCAGCGTGGAGATCCTGCATTGAAACTAGGAAGTAATCTTGTTTGCATAATCACTGACAAGTATGATTTGGAAGCTGCATTTCCCCTCTCAGTTTGTAAAATATGAATTCCTCTTCACTGCATTACATCCAAAGCAGCTGAAAACAACTGCTTCACAACTCACTTATGGCTCCCCTCCATGGACATTTCACATGGAAAATGGAGCTCACGTGTGCCCATATGCCACCAACATTTAACGCTTTGGCCACTGGTGGCAGTGTTTCTAATATAGGTAGAACAGACCAATCTAATAAGTCAAAATCTACTGTAAGGTCAGATTGCTTTCTCCTTATTGGCATAATTAATTCTTATTATTAAAGCATAATTAGCTTAATCAAAACTATACTAACACTTATCATTGTTCAACTTAGTTTGTCTGACAAAACATGTTAACCTTACTCCTAAACCTAAATATTGTCCAACCCTTACCCTAAACCCTAACCTTACCCCAACATCTAAACCTGCCTGCACCTCAAACTTAGTAGCAGCAAACAAGTATCTTGTGAGAATTTTGCAGAACATCATGCAGTTAGTTGCACAATAAATATTGTATGTATTTTATTTGTACATAGTAGTTCAAGACACCTAATGTACTGAACTTCTCATTTAAAAACTTAAATAGCTGCAATCTAAATCAGCCATGATTAATGTAGCAAGTAAACTTAGTAAATATTCTTTAAAAAAGCTAAATTTTTCCAGCTTACTAATCATCTGTAGAGAGCACATTTCAGTGAGCACATCTTACCAGTGTAAGCACATTTCAGTGCTATGTAAGGAAAGCAGTATTGACGCTGACTACCACCCCTGGAGTCAAGAGTTCAAATCCAGGGTGTGCTGAGTCACTCCAGCCAGGTCTCCTAATCAAACAAATTGGCACGGTTGCTAGGGAGGGTATAGTCACATGGGGTAACCTCCTTGTGGTTGCTATAATGTGTGGTTCTCGCTCTCGGCAGGGCGTGTGGTGAGTTGAGCGTGGATGCCATGGAGAATATTGTGAGCCTCCACACACACTACGTCTCCGCACCTTAAAAAAGCACCTTATAACAACCCTGCATAGTTGCAGATTTGTGAGTGAAATAAAAAGAGGAGAGAGTAGATTAATTGCTTGCTTTTGAGGCAGCAATGTCTTCATGATGAAACCTCACACAAATGGCACTTTTCCACTGCACATTACGGTTCGACTCTGCTCACTTTACTTTTCTAAGCGTGCTTTTCCACTGCAGTTTAGTGCTGCCTCAACGTGGGTGGGATTATAGACTGATCGTCATAGTTGCGCCGCCTCTACTGCCGTGACATCATCTTAAACGCGACACAAACATTACTGAACATAAACAATAACACAACTGCTAGCTGTTAGCCACTAGCTCATTGTGCTGCATAAAGCAGTTGTTGCATGGTGAATTTAGACATGTGTAACAGTTGAATTGGCCTGGTTGTTTTAGAAGCTAGCTTTCCAGTAGCTGGTCAACTAAATAAAGTGAAGCTTTCAAGCAGAATATAGAGTTAACGTAACAAAACGTACCAATCCTCCATCGTGGACCCCAACAATGCTATGAGTTCAGGGCACTCTCCCTCCATTGCTCGCTGGTCTATTGCCATAGATAGCATCCATTTGGTTGAACCACTTCCACTTTCTTCTGTTTGAACCACTCCAGCTGTTGTGGTCCTTGATGGTTCTGTAGTCACTTTTTACTTTTCCCTACACTGTTGTTAGGTCCAGTGGTAGTCATGTGACAATAGCTGAGTCACTTCCTGAAATACTTTTTCGCTTTGTTCGTTGCTAATGAGAGGATCGTCTGCACCTCATTTATTGACCACCCCATTGTTTTGCACACAGCCATTTCTTTTTACAACTCGAAAGTCACAAAACTATAAAACTTGCGGGTTGATGTCCTGTGTCACAAATCCAGTGACGCTGGTAGTGACGATTCTCTCTGACCATTCAGTGATCTGCAGGGTTTTGACCTCACAAATAGTATTGGATCGGCTCGCTTGGAACCTCGACTGAGGTGCTACTAAAAAAAGTATCAGGTACCAGGTACTATCCACAGTGGAAAACCCCCAAAAAGCGAGCAGAGTCGAGTCGAGTCAAGCTGTACCGCAAAGTCAAACCTTAGTAAATGCACTTGCTTACATAACTCATTCCCTGCCCACAACTGGACCTCTAATACACTAGAAATTAATTATTACCAGGGCTGGACTGGAAGAGAAATCGGCCCAGGATTTTACATGGCAACTGGCCCAAAAGTTGTGGGGGGGTAAAAGTTTGCTGTCCTTTTGTGCATATCGCGGCGCCATTTTATGGTCCGTTCTGCATAACACAGCAGCTCATTTTAGCTTATCGCAGCCCATTCGGCACCTTTCGTAGCCAACCCCCCGGCCTGCTCGGTTCTCCCGATGGCCAGTCCGTCCCTGAATTGCCCTAAAGTGTGCCGACCGGTATGTCATATTAAATTTAGGCTTAACAACTCTAAAAAAAACTCTATCAGCATCATAAGGTGCAAATGGTTATTGAATGACAAAATATGGGAAAAATTAACCAATGGAAATGCATGGTCTGTTGAGTAAGGACTATGGCTAAACACTGTTTATTCCTCTGAAGTGTAATTTTTTCAATGTTAAATTACTTTCTCCTAATCCATCTTAAAACAGTGTGCAGAGACAAGTATATAAAAACATTTGCAGGTTGTGTTGCTTACGAAAGTTCAAGCACCCTGATATCAGCCACATTCAGCACATTACTGACAAGCACCATCCCTCAGCAGACAACTTTTACACAAATTCAAAACTTTTCCCTCTAGTGAACAACCTCTAAGACACATGTTCTGGTCCCGTGAGGACCAGGATAAATCACTTTCACATGAACAAAGGTGAGAGTTTCAGAGGTTGCATTTTCATTCTAAATTTGCATCTTTACTCCACTGATGGTTATGCTTAGGGTTCGGGTGTATTCATATCTGTTGACTGTATTAGCCTATATCATTTACAACTAATAATTGCTTTTGGCGCCACTCTATTGACATTTCACCAGAAACTTGAGCTAATGTGCCCATACATTCAGTAACACTGGGGTCAGTGATTCAAATTTCAGTGAGCAAAAACAGAGTAAAACTTTCAAACTACTGTTTCACAATTTATAGTGTGATCAGTATGGCAACATTGGTGCAACCAATGGCATGACTTTTGGTGACAATAGGATATTTTAGCCAATTTCTACATATTGATAATGAGCACCGATACACCATTCTGTATCGGCCCTCATATAAAGTTCAAAGTTGTTTGCAAAGGGTACTTTTGCTGGTAGTGTTGCTCATTCAATACAAATTATACAAAGGTTGATTTGACCCTTTGCTAGTTTGATTTAGATGCATTTTTGTTAGTTTGTAAAAGCCAAATAAACATCAAATAAATTCCCAAAGGTCTGTGATGTTTTTATGTGTAATTGTTGTTCTCTGCTCAGAGAACTGGAATGTAGAATGGGCATAGAGTTCTATTAAACCTCTGAAACAGAGGAGACAGAGCAGACCTCTCCTTCGACTGCAGTAATGGCCTGCTCTCTCAATGTTCAAAAAAGCTTGTTTAGCATTCCTTTGACATATATTTCTGTGATCTATGGCAATCTAAACCTGGTCTTGTTATGATTACTGTAGTGTCCCCAAAACCAGCCGCAAAGCTTTTTAAAGTTACAGTAGATGGGTCATTATGAAAAAGAGGATATTCTATTAGCCGAATAAGTTTATTTCTATTTCTGAATCGATTATGCATCTTCAGTGATTTGTGCAGTCCAGACACTATGGAGGACGAGGACTGCCGTTATTAAAAATAAATAAATATATAAATATATTTGCAAATGTTAAAATCTGTCATACATAAGCATTTATACTTTTATTTCCTTATTTATGTATAATTGTATACTTTAATTTTCAAATAAATTTATATCCACATTTATTTATTCCCTTAGTTATTTCTACATTTATTTATGTCTACATTTCTTTGTCCGTATGGTAATGAGGGGGGTGTGCTTTATCCCTAAGGCAAAGCAGTCGAGCTCAAAGTGCTGCCCTTTTGCCACCCTCACTAAGCAGAGCTGCCTAGTTCGGCTATACCTATTCGGCAACGGCAAGCTCCTATCGCCAACATCTGTGCGATTACATTAAATATGACACTGGATAAATTCACATGCAATGTAAAAATGTAATTTACCAATGTAAAACGTGTCTGTTATCAGATCTGTTGGAGGGGTAGTTTTTGTTCAGATTTGCGGACAAAATATTCAGCAGAGTTTCGGGCATTTTAGAAATCCCTGCAGGGATTTTAAAAAGAGTCTGTGAAGAGATATACATTTTGTTAAACAGTAGTGATATAATATTTTGATATAAGACCTCAAAATCATTCATTCAGTACAGATATTAATTTCCCATTAAACTCGCTCAACTCGCTCGCTCAAAAATTTTCAATCCATTAATGTGTATTTGTATTTATGTATTTATTTTTGTCAACCACCAAGATGTCACTGTGGCCTCCAAGCTCCACTCTGGAGCAATCTGAGTTCAACCCCTATGCCTCAGGGATAAAACACACCCCCTTCATTACCATATGAACAAATAAATACATGAATAAATAAATAAATGTGGAAATATATAAATATGGAAATAAAAAAATATATATACATGAATCAATAAATATATATAGAAATAAATATATGTAAAAATAAATAAATGTAGAAATAAATAATTAAGGGAATAACTATATGTGGAAATAAATTAATGTGGAAATAAATTAATAGAATTATACATAAAATAAGCAAATTAAAGTACAAATAATTATGTATGTAATATTTTAACTTTTATTTAAATGTATTTATTTATTTATTTTTAATAACAGCAGTCCTCGTCCTCCATAAGACACTGCTTATTTTTCTTTTGGTGAGAGATTCAGAAATGACAATCAAATCAGTTCGATTTAAAGCTGGAACAGACAATAATTTCAGCAATGTATTTGCTTGTGCTACATCTTATTTCACCTCAAATTAGATAACTTTCTAGCTAGTAAACATGCTCTACAAAGAGGGTAGAATACTGGAGTGGTGGTGGCGTAGTGGGCAAAAGCACATAATTGTTAATCATAAGTTCGATGGTTCGATCCCCAAGGCCACCACCATTGGGTCCTTGATTAAGGCACTTAACTCTAGATTGTCCCTGTAATAAGTGCACTGTAAGCTTTGGATAAAAGCATCTGCCAAATACATAAATGTAAATATAGATAGAACCATATAATTCTGTTAGGCTAGTCTGTGTTAGGTTCTCTGAGGTTCTATGTTATTGTATACAATTAAAGATTCCTCAATTTGGTGTAATGTGATACAAATTTTATGTTTTCTTTACCCTATTAAATTTCAAGTCTATGACATCAGACTAGATTTATTTATGTTATATATGTGTTTATAGTTCCTTGTATAATGATATAAGTCCATGATTCAAAGTAACCAGTGGATTCAATTGAATTTTCTCTTAGTTATAGAGCTAAAAAAAACAATAACTCCACCCAGACATACATCATTTTTTCATTAATATCTTCTTTTTGCTTTGGTTCTATCATTACTAATTACTTTTAAATGAGAGAATCATGCATCACATTCCTTTATGTGAAATACACTTTCAAAATAGCGCCGTCCCACGATGAGGAAAAATCAAGGACATCTGAAACAGGTCTGCATTGAGAGCACAAATCTTCAGCATCAATATTTAAAGATAATTAAAAAATAGCTTGGAGTAAAACCCTTTGGCAATAGTTACATAAGCAGAACAACATAAGGAAAGACATTTGACAATGGGAGAGCAGGGGTGCAGGGTCAGTTAGGACAAAGCTTCCTCCAGGTCTCATGGCACACTTCTGTCTTTCCAGAAGTGTGCCATGAGGATTTCAAACAGAGGATTACACTATCCAAATCATGGATACAAGCTGTTTCTCAGAATCTATACTTGTTTACTCTTAGTTATCCTGCAAAACCAAATAAGTAGAGCTGAAAGAGTATGACAGAGGTATTGTGAGCAAGGGCATGAATCAAAAATACAAGTGAACAGAGCAGAAATATTAACATACTGTAGGGTTGACAGACCCTTGATTAGACAGACCAAATTTAGAAATACTGTTTTTACCTTCAATAATCATGCAACTTTACATTGTATTCAAAATCAACCTGGCTCAAAAATCAGAGGCAGCATTAAAAAGGCATGATGCTCCTGTACACTATCAAGTGTGGATTGGGTAGGTATTTTAAGTGACTGCACTCAACTGTATGATCGGTACAGACTCAAGGATGGGTTGCGTGTTTGTAAACTGCTTTTGCTTTCAAGTCCTCCAAAAGGCATATACATTAACAAACACTGTCCTCCAGTATTAATAATAATGATTATGATTAAGTGTTGAAATTATTAGCACTGTGTATCTTTCTGCCTTCCCTGCTGCGGTGTCAAGGCCTTTCCATTTTTATGCCTTTCATGTTTGCACTCAAAGCTTGTCAGTCATGACCTTATAATTCCAGTATGAAAGGAAACATACCAATATGAAACATGCAATATGACAACTATAAGCTAAGAAGTTCATAATTATATATTTAGATAAAAAAGCTGTGTTATAACTTATTTAATAGAATTTGTGAATTACTGATTAATGAATCACTACTAAAAATTAAAATGAAAAATAGACCCTTTTTTCTGGAAACTGTGAAAAAAAATGTTTTGCCTAAAAAACCAGTATTTTTTTAAATAATTTCATTTTAAAGAGTTACTACTAACCCTTTAATATTATCCACATTGTACCAGAGCCACCAAATATGAGATGAGATCAGTGGTAAACCAGTATGTTTCTTTCTTTCTTTCTTTCTTTCTATTTTTTTTAATTTTTTTTTTAATAAAACATATTGATTGACAATATCAGTTTATTATAGTTAATAAACTGATAACTGATAACTGATAGTTAATGATGACTGGAGATGTTTTGTGTAGCAACCATTCATTATATTCTAAATGTTTTAGGGTTGAATGAAATATTGGAAGATGTCATCGCACCACACCTCATTATTCAAAGTCATTTTTAATGTTTTGTTCAAAGAAAAAAAAACTGCAAAAAATGTATCACTGTGATAGTTGTTCAGGATGTGTAGCATCTTAGGTCAACTGTCAACAAGCTCAAATATCTTGAATAACATGTCTTCTTGCACAACGTATTCTACGCACCTATGACAATATATATATATATTTATATTTATAGACTATATATATATATATATATATATATATATATATATATATATACAGTAGAGAGAGAGAGAGAGAGAGAGAGAGAGAGACTTGACTTCAAAGCATGACTTCAAAGAGGACTTTCATGCGCAGAATGCCAAACAAATCAGATGATGGCAACGCTTTTACGCGCATGGTAATATCCACCTGACTACATTACGTTTACAACAACGAACATATTTTAATGGTTAGATCAATAAATAGAACCTTTGACGCCGTTCAGACAAAACGCGTCCTTGCACTTAAGAAAGAAAGAAAGAAAGAAAGAAAGAAAGAAAGAAAGAAAGAAAGAAAGAAAGAAAGAAAGAAGGAAAGAAAGAAAGAAAGAAAGAAAGAAAAAGAAAAAAGCTTGACGCAGAAATAGAAGAGAACGCAGCTGTCTCGAGACGCATTTTTGAAAGTTGAAATACTTTTTAACTTGCCACGGCGTCTAAAAAAACACTGTGTTCCTGCACGAGACACTGAAAAAAAAAAAACATCACCACTTTTCAGTGTATAGACTATAGGCTATATAATTTGTGACCTATCTCATCCCAAACTCAAGCATGCAGTATAAAGTAATTTATTATTTTGCTTATACAGAAATATAAAATGTTGAATCATGGTTGGAACAGCATACAAACAGCAGCAACATCTGTTAACCCATATGCAGTGATTATGTTTGTATCATAAACATGTAAATAGCCATGATCAGCCCGTTTCTTCAAACGATGCTTATAGTCCAAGAACATTCATAACCCAACAGACACAGTCACAAAACAAGCCCTGATGTCTTACCGTTCGGGGAAACATGATCTTGAATAATGTACTATATGTTCCTAAATTCCTTTGGTTCAGTCAAACAAAGAAAAGTCAATATCCTCAGTAAATTTGAAAAGTTGTTTCGCTCTACTTCTTGGCGTTATTAATCATTCTATAGGTCGCAGGAGAAAATGAAAGTGTGCTGCCACACGTCCATCACATAGAGCCTCTGTGCGCGCGTACACCCGACTGGGTCACCTATTGTAATGTGACAGATGAATGTTCGTGTTCCTTAAAGGCACAGGAGCCACACAATCTGTAACTACAACCCCTTGTGAACATCACAACTAAATAGACCCTTGCAAAATTCAACTAAAATGTATTGAAAGCTTAGGAAATTACAATCTATGAAGTTACATTGGCCACAGAGGACACATATGAGGACAAATTAATATTCCTTTAGTACGTTGGTAGTTTTATTCATTTGTCATCTACAAATATGAGGAAGCAAATAAATGTGTGGTAAATAGCTGATATATGGCCTTTCAGATAAACCGGGTTTAAAATCCTTTGGAGTGCCACATCTAAGTTTCTGAATAGAAAATATTAGGGCTACTTTGAGCATATGTTGACAAAGTCTATGGGTTTAATGCCTCTGCAGACACTACATATAGCTGCCCGATTAGACACCTCTTTGAAAGAAAAATATTTAACAAGCAAACAAATAAACAAACACACAAACAAACAAATATATGCAGTACTACTGTGACAGTAGAGAGCTACAGAGTTTTTATTGTGTTTTGATATCTTGTGCATTATTTAGAGCTATATTTGTAGTTGATTTGAGAGGTAACAGCGATTTTGTCCAGTTTGAGAACTGATTAAAATTAATTGATTACATCGATATTACTGGATGACACTCAGTGTGTTTTATATGGTCTATTTACCATCATAAAGGTAAATAGAAATTAAATCCTGGGGGAAAACATTGCCTCTTAATAGAAAAGTTAATTTCTGACACCATCAACCCATCATTACCCATGATGCATGACCCAATATTACAAGAAAATGTCATTACAAAAAGATAATATTTCCTTTTGTGTCTAGCTGCCTCTCAAACAGGAAACAACTATGCAGAATGCATAAATAAGAGACAAATAATAAATCACACTGAGGTATTAATGTAGTATGTTTGTATTGTCAGAAAGCTTTGCTGACATTCCTGGGTTGGGCTATCAGATTGTTCATTGTGCCAAAAATAGGTCATGTATTATTCATCAGATTCAGTCATCATTAGCGGCATTAACATTCTGCCTGATGCAAAGTCTAAAAAGGACCTCTCCTGGCTATTCAGTGGCATTCAAGGTATTATTATCTGTTTAGCTGCTTCCCCAGTTAAATTGAGTTTTTGCATGTGAATTCTGTGAGCTTTTCCAGATGCCTAAAGTATGCTACAGTTTTTTTTTAAATAACACATCATCAAATTTTTATTGTTAGCCCTGAAAATTATTTAACAAAACCTGATTACTAAAAAGGGATCTGATGCAAAAAAAAAAAAAAAGATGCTTTAAAGATGAACATATTTGTTGTCAATCAAGTTCAATTTTCACAAAACAGCAAACAAAGTTTATTTATTTTTTTGTGGTAATTATCAGCTATTGTGGCATAGCAATGGTATGTGCTGGAGATTCAACTTTAATCTGGCACAATTACTGGGGTATTTGGGAATAATGTACCAGTCTATTCTACTTTCTAATTTTAAATAGTATCAGTTTAGGTACTGTTGGCATGGAAGGTCTTGTAGTGTGTCTTGTTTTTTCACTAGACCAAACAAATAACTTCTGCATGAGTAAAAAATAGAGAAATGTCACCAGTAAACATAGGGATTGTTTTGGAAGTTTATTTATTTGCAAATTAAATAAACTTTAAAATTAAACGTAGTGTAGAATGATCAGTAATCAGTGGTTATACATTTACGAGGCTTGCTTGTAACATTAACCTAAGAATTTATCAGACATTATAGTCCTTTATAATAGTTTGGACAATTTGTTTAGCCTTTGTGAGTAGATATTCTTTATACTTATGGATCATTCAGCACTGCAAACCATTCTAAGGGTCCCTGATAAAATTCACCAGGGTCTGGGACAATTTTTTAATTTTTTTGATGGGCTTCCTCAACAGGGTCCATTGAATAGGCTACATTATAGAGGATCTTAGTGGCTTTCTGGCTGTGGCACAAAAACGGAGTAAACTAACAGAATGTCCAAGATGCTCTGTCTCTGGTCAGAATTCACTGTCTTTATATGTATAGAAAAAATTGACAATGAAAGTAAATGGTGATCAAACAGGGACAGAGGAACTAAATATATTCTGCTAAATATCTCCCATTGTGTTCAAGAATATCATACAAGTTGAGACAGAATTTGTGGATGAAATATCCCTTTAACAATGCTGTTCAATATATTTACCTTTTGTGACCAAGACCACATAGGTATCTGGACTGAAAAATGTCCCCCTTTCACATGATCAAAAAATCTTCAAAAGTTATTTTACGGGCCACCCCATGGATTTACTGTGACTAATCCACCCTATCAAGCAGGGTGGAATGACCCTAACCCAGTGTGACTCAACAGACATATCAGTATTTCCCAGAGAGAATGGACGTATATGTATAATTAGTCCACAATATAATTAATATTTAGTTGTCTTTAAGATAAACTATCTAAATTTAGTTACTAATATACCTTCTTTTACACATGATGTGTTCACAGTGTGTAATCATACATTTTCCCTAAAATTCTTTATTGACTTCAATCCATTTGGTCATTTTTCATTTCAATCACTGTAATAATACAGTAAAAACTACAAGAACCCAAACTGTTCATTATTGTTATTTTAAGAATCTTAAAATTATTTTAACTTATCACTTATATATTCAAAAAAAAAAAAAGAATCTGTGTTTATTTAAGGAAAAGTTGTAAGGCAAAATATAAAATCTACACTGGTGTGAGGAATAATTTGCAACAGGTATGGCAATAGTGTATATCGGGATAGGGTAAATCAATGTCATGGACACCAAAATGTTGTTTCCTGACAGAGAGTGGGTAAATTTTTTAAATATTATGTCATCAATAATAGTTTCACTGTCTGAGTTGCTTTTCTCCTGAGAAAATGTCACTAGTAGTTTAATTTGTGTGTCTTATAGAGTTTCAAAGGAGATCTTACCATATCACATAATGTGTTTAGTTCAGACAGGACCACTTTGGCAACTTTGGCACTTTGGTCGAGGGTTCGTCCAGAGAGAGAGAAAGTGGTAAGTGTGCACACATCTGAGCGCTATAATGTCTGATACCTATTTCTGGTT
The DNA here is from genome assembly GCF_025860055.1 of Xyrauchen texanus. NCBI lineage: Eukaryota > Metazoa > Chordata > Actinopteri > Cypriniformes > Catostomidae > Xyrauchen > Xyrauchen texanus. The sequence continues at coordinate 25,310,395 of NC_068313.1, read as the reverse complement.
GCAGTGAGGACTGGGGAGAGTGATGTAAGCAGGAATCAAGCCAGAGGCCAGAGAGAGAGAGCCCTGCACACGCACCCGCTGAGGCTGTATGATTGTTAAGCTGAAAAGCTATTTATCGTTTGAGTGTGAGTGTGAAAATAAAACTTACCATTTGAGTTTATGTTTCCGTCCTCCGCTTCCTCCTTGTCAACACATGTAGAACCTTGTTACACTGGTGCCGAAACCTGGGAGAATTGGACGAAATATAGCCCTCACCTCATCCAAGCCCTCGCCAGCATCAACATCAGGCTCTGCTTGAGTTGCACTAGGACCAAGATTGTCGGATCTAGGAGGTGCTCCAGGCTCAAGCAGAGGACCGGCAGGCGATTCAGAGCTTACTGCACCAGGATATAGCCCTGGATACCGCTTCCCCCATGCTACTGGTCACCCTCATGAAAATGGGGGCAAAAGATGACCCAGAGGCTATCTTGGACTTTCTTGGTGGCCACGAGCCCAGTGGGTGGCCAGACTTATCCCACTTCTGTCTATGGAAGCCCAACTTGGCGCAACAACTACCGGCAGCAAATATCCTGGTGTATGGTGATCTGATGAAGACCCTGCAGCGGGTCGGCCGCAGCCCTGACTAACGTTTTGATCGATGAAGCTGGACGCGCGTGGCTGCCTGTTTGCCTTCGCTTAACAGCTTCGAAACGCCTGCCGGAAGTGGCTGCTGACTGAGGACCACGACGTTGAGGGAATCATAGACCTAGTGGTGATGGAACATCTTATCTGTTGTTTACAGAATGAAATGGCGGAGTGGGTCCAGTGCCACATCCCGGCATCGCTGGAGGAGGCCATACAATTGGCTGAGGACCATATGTCGGCGTACTCAAGGGCGGAAGAGCACTCCCACTCTCTCTCTCTCATAACCCTCTCTCCCCTGCCTTTCTCCACTCTCTCTCTGCCCCCCATTCACAGACTACCCCTTTTTCCAGGGAAGGTGGTAATGTCGAAGGAGGGACCTTCAAACAGCAAAAATTAAATTCAGTATGTTCTTGATCTTAGAGCAAATCTCCACACTTTAGGTCAACTAACACAGGTTGTTAACTAACAAGTTCTCTCCAAGCTCAAGAACATCAAAGCCGACTGTATGACAGGAGCACTCTGCAATGGGAATTTGCACCGGGAGACAAAGTGCTTGTATTACTCCCAACATTGAGCTCTAAATTACTCGCCAAGTGACAAGGGCGGTTGCAAAAGGTATTTGCCTCTGCCTGGTCCTTCAAACCTCATTCAGCACCATATCGAGACTGCACCCGGGGTAGTGGTACATAGCCATCCTTATTGACTGGCCGAGCACAAGAAAAAAGTATTTTGGGAAGAATTAGATGCAATGCTCTATATGGGAGTAATAGAAAAATCCCACAGTGATAGTGTTCTTCTCCTGCAGTTAAATTAATTAGAGGGAGGTTCTACATGACCCCAACCCCCCATCCCCACACCATACAAGAACTATCAGCAAGGAAACATATCATTGTAGCAAAATATCCAAGAACAAGGAGTCTTCTGATATGAAGAGGAGCAGCTTGGAAGGTGATACATCTGAGCTGTTTAGAAGATCTGGTCATGACGGCTATCACCTGGAACATAAAGCAACAGGACAGAAAAGTGCACATGAACAACAAGGCTGGCTAAAGCTATTAAACGGATGGACAATGGAGACTAATGCATATGGAAGGCAGAGCTGGGGAGCAGGTGGGTTTGTTGTCAAAAGCTTGACTAGGCTGGCAGGAATGGCTGTGAGGAATATACTGTATATAGGCCACCCCTACACAATCTCATGGTGAAATCGTCAGGATTCGTATGACTTTTCTAAATTTGACAAATTCATTAGATGAATTGCTACGACTTACGCTACAGCCAATGATGTTGCTGTACATCGTTTCCATCTAATACATGACAATTACTTGCTTCTGTCACACACAACAGCTTCCTATCATGTTTACACACTCTACTGATTGGTTAAGTTAATATAAGGGGTTTGGGTAAGGGCATAATATTAATAAGTATGTCCTTAAGGCCTCGTGCGCAGAAGTCGTGCTTACTTCTGCATTTCACATCCAGGAATTTGTATGTGATGAAGTAGTACAAGTTCATGCGAACAACGTCGTTTGAGACCATACGAAATAGCCAACTCATAAATTATGTACAAAGTTTCATGAGATCGGGTTGGCTGCCCTTGATAGAGAGACTACTGGGGTTGGAGGAAGTAGGTCAGCTGGGTGTCAGCTGATACTGAGCTGTGCCTTACTTGGCCTGCCTAAACTTTCACTATGTTTTATGTTTGCCAAGATACTACATTCTACAAATAAAAAAGAAAAAAAGACTGATTTAAATTTGAAACTTTTCAAATTCATTGTTATTCAGATTATTTTTATTTATAGCTCTAGTCTTAACAAATTACGGGGACAACAGGTTTAGACTTTAGATCTTAATAAATGATTCTGTAACTTCAATGATAGCACAGCTCTGTGAAAGAATTACAGTTAGGCATTGCACCATGACAATGCACTATACAGTTCACTTTGCTCACTCACTGACAAAAACAGAGATAGAAGTATGCATTAGTATGCAGTAAGAGTATTGAATTATGCTACTCTCAGTTATAATACTGATGGAAAGAGAAATACAAGATACAAACCAGTTTAGCTGAGGTCGGGCTTTTAAAACAATGAGAGTGCATTGAAAGATCTAACCAAGGCTGTGCTGTTAAAAGCTAGTATTGCAAACTTGCTATTTCACTTAGCAGTGCATCCATTTACACCAATTATACTGTGCCTTACTCAGAGAAAGAAACTGTCAAAGCACCAAAATAATGAATTGTGAGAACAAAGATTACAATTGATTCTTGACTTCCGAACAACAAATCAAATTTAAAGTCAAAGATTGAAGCACCCTGGTAATAGTTTATCTTAATAGTTAATAGACTGATTCAGCATATTTAAATCATTTACCTTGTTTCACTCGCCCATGAAATCAAAACTGGAGTCTTTTAATCCATGTCTATTAGCTTTGAAGCCATCAGTGTGTTAGTATACTCCTAAAAGTTGACAAAAATATATTTAAATGTACAGTCTTTCTCTATGACGTTGATGGCTCAACAAGTAGCAGATCATGGCTGACGGCTGTGATCTAGCTAAAACATATTGGAGACAATCAATATGCCCTGCCATGTCAATACAAGAAAGAACACTGCATTTGACAAGCCATTTCATGCGGTCTTTAATGGATAACAGGAAATGAGGACAAAAATCTGATTAATTTTGAGTTGAGTGTATTGTACATGAAAAATTATCAATGTGTCACTTTTTTCTTGGCTCACCATGTCCTTAAACTAACATTTTTTTTCTTAATTTGTTTCTTTAAGCATCGACTCTGACATCCTGAAATCATAGTGTCCTAGAAATGTCCAGAAAAGCAGATCCAAAAGTAAAGGAGTATTTAAATTTGTCATGGTTTTTTTATTATTTTATTATTGTCTTTTCAATACCATAAATGAGGTAGTAAACCCAGCTGTCAGTGTATTTCCACAGCGTGAATCAGCAGCTTTGTGTAATAGTTTTTTGCAATTCTTTCATAACAAAATAAGAGACATAAGACTTGACATCCCATCCTCCACCTATGTTCTGGCTGGTCTGCCTGTGTGTCATGTGGTTTTTAATCAATTTACAGCGATTTCTCTATCTTCTCCGCAGGAAATTGTTAATAAGCTGAGGCCTATACTGGCTCTTCATGATGTAATTCCTCCCAGGCTTTTTAAAGATGTTTTTAAGTCAATCGGCACTAACCATATCAAACCTTAACCTTAACAAAAGGCTTGAATTAGGAATTGTACCTGATCATTTGAAAAATTCCTGTGTCCAGCCACTGCTTAAATGGCCAAATTTAAACCAAACTATTTTATCAAATTTTAGACCCGTCTCTAAAATGTCATTTATTTAAAAATATTGGAGAAGGCAGATTTTCAGCAACCTTCTGCCATTTGTTTCTATGCCCTAGAGGTTTATTGCTGTGGATTGTTTATTTTGTAACTTTCATCTATGTATACTTGATGAGTTAAACTTTTATTTTATTATGTACAGCACACTGGTCAACAGCTGTTGTTTTAGTTGTGCTTTATAAATATAGTAACATTGACATTGACAAGGTGAAAAGTGAATCAATTGCTGCTTGCTTCTCCATGAAGCAGCCTATGAGCTAGGAGCAATTATTCACATCAAGCTTTATGGTGGTAAAGCTCTGTGAACAGCACAAGGGCATAAGACCCAAGTAATTGTTCCTACGAGGTTTAAATCTAGGCCTGTCACAAACTGACTGGGAGCATATCACTGAACAGGTGCAGAATTGTTCTTTACCTATCTTCATGATAAAAATGACAAACATTTGTGGATCCTGTAGGTGGAGAAACTGGGTATACAGTAAATGTGAGGATTAAACTTTGTTGTTTTATGGATTCATTTTATTATTGTTTTATGGTGCTTTTGTGGTTTATTTTGTTTTTTGGCATATTCTGAAAACTCCTTTTGTGTCCCATGGCAAACAAACATAAAATGCAATGATTAATAAATAATTAAACAATGACAGAGTTTTTATTAATTTTATTATTATTAACTTTAGTCTTGGTTAAAGTGATATAATCCTTTAAAACATTGTATAGGCCTGCAGTTATCACACAAATAATTCTATATTAATGAATTGAAAAATTACACAAACATTTGTATGTTTCTATAGGTGTCAATACGTAAAATGTTGATGTTTAGATGCTGTCAATATTGTACGTTTCAGTGTCTATGCAAATGTAAAAGAATGTACGTTTGCTTGAACTTAACTTTACGTAAGAATACATCCAAATTTTCATGTGATCACGTTCCTTCATCATGAAGGGAGTTTGAGCAGCCACAAACACAGAGACAGACCACTGGCTTAACAAAAGAGAAGATAAAATTATAGTCATGGGAAGATATCCACAAAATAGCCTCTGTGAAGTCCAAGGAGAAAAAAAATTGTTTTGTTCATAAAGTGCATAATGAGTAATTTTTTAATGATTCAGGGTCATTAAATAATTTACTTCAATTCACTGAAACCAAAATTGGAGTTTTGTGGCTTTTAGTCCATGTCTGTTATCTTTGAAGCCATCAATGCTGCCTACTGCCAAAAAAGGACTAAGTTCACCTTTAGCAGAAACAGTATGCACCCATCATTCTTTCTCTTCTGGGACAGTGACATATAAAGGTCAAGTTTAAAATAACATTAGAACATAAAATGAATAAGGAAAGAAAAGATTTTCTTTTAAAATAGCGCAGTGCAACCCCTTAAAGGAATAGTTTACCCAAAAATGTATATTCTCATCATTTATCCCAGATGTACATGACTTTTTTTGTCTGCTGCTGAACACAAAGATTCTTAGAGGAATCTCTCAACTGTAGGTCCATATAATGCAAGTGAATGGGTATAAAAGTGTAAAATAAAAGTAAGTAACTTTAAAAAAAAAAAAATGTACACAAAATAAAAAATATCCATTAGACTCCAGTCGTTATTTAAAGAAAAAGAACAATATTTAAGACCTTTTTTAATATAAATCTCTACTTTCACTTCCTTATTCTTCTTCTTGTGTTTTTGGCAATTCGCATTCTGTATACATACCAGTGGGGATTTCTTTAAGACTGCAAGGGAAGCTCAGCTTCCCATATAATGTCAAAAAAATAATGGTCAAATATGTACTATTGTGTAAACAATTTATTGACTAAAAATGGGTTAGAACACGTTCATCTCGAAGACGAGTTCGTTCAGAATCAGCTACATTACATATAGCAGGTCGGCTGACACGATTTACTTCTCATACATTCCCGTAGCGTCAGTGCATTTCCCTGTTGAAGCCGAGCGTCCATTGACTTCAATGGGGCTGCTCTGAACAGTTTTTTTCAGTGCTCCGAAAATAGACGGTCATTGGATAAATGCTGCGATTATGTCCCGCCCATGGACGCTCAGCGCCTCTGGGGGTGAATGAAGAGTGGGCTGGCCCGGACTCCGGGCTTCCGCGTGATGATTGGAGGATCTGTCGAAAGACTGCATCTCCTTTTGATTGACTGCGGATCTGTACTATAAGAAGTCACTGAAGCTATTTCGCGCTCAGTCCCATCGCGGATTTCTCAAGTGTAGTCGAAAGACAAACTGCTGCAACCTATTTCTTTATATTTGTTTGGCGAAATTGCTAGTCAATTTGCATAATACATTTCACACAATTATACACCACATTCCTTGTTTCAGTTTTACCAAGTTTAATATATTTTGTTTTAGAGCGTTCGTTCGTTCGTTCGTTCGTTCATTCGTTCATTCATTCATTCATACAGTAGGCTAGGCTAGCGTCGTACGGGTGAAACTGCGCACGATGGCAGACGGTGCTAATATTGTCGACCTGATTTTGGCGAAGCCATTTGAAAGTCTTCCTTACGAGGAAAAAATTTGAATTAAACAGCAGGGCAGATCAACACCTAAGATTGATTTAGTGCAAAAAATAGGGAAAAATAACAGGTCTTTTCAGCTCTCCTGGTATGACAAAGTTAGCTGGCTGACTGGAAGTGCTGTGACAAATAAAATGTACTGCTGGCCATGCCTCTTGATGAAACCATCTCACGGATGTGTTGTTTGGTCAAAAGTGGGGTTTGGAGATCTGTCTAACTTTGACAGGGCATATAAAAGACATGAAAAGAGCAATGAACATGTGAGTGCATGTGCAAGATTAAGTTGCATGGGCAGGATCAGGGTTGAGCATGCAATCAATGAAGGTGCTCGCATTCAAGTGACTAAACATAATGAAACAGTCAAACAAAACAGGGCCTTCCTAAACCGCCTTATTGATGTAACATCCTTGCTTGGCCGACAGGAGCTGTCATTTAGGGGACATGATGAGAGTAGTGAATCATCCAACAAGGGCCAAGTAACACAATGGGCCAAGGTCGTTTAAGCAGCCTAGCTCTGCTGGCCATTGAGAAGACACTGGTCAAGTCACTGGAAAAGACGCCTAGTTGGTATGACAGAGTCACAGTGCATTTTCTCGAAAAGGAACGTAGGGCAGAATTTACTTTTAAATAAGTTTATAATGTAGGCCGAACATGAGCTTCCCCTCTTTGAAAGACCAGCAGCCGCCACTGATGCATACCGCCACCTACCTAGAATTTATTGTGAAAAAGGTCTTACATTTTTATCTGTTTCTCACCCACACCCATCATTTCCCTCCTGAAGAGAGATTTAACCACTGGAGTGTGCTTTTTGGAGCTTTTGTGTATTTTGGTACCCATTCACTTGCATTGTGAGGACATAGAGAGCAGAAGAGAGAAGAAAGATTGTCATACTCATCTGGGATGGCATTCATGTGAGAAAATGATGAGAGATTTTTCATTTTTTGGTGAACTATTCCTTTTAGTGCTGTACAGTGTTTAGTCAGAGAATGCACAGGTAATCAGATGTGCTTTCAGTCTGAACTTCAATGGGACTAAAATATTTGCCACAGTAGTTGTTATTTTGAGGGGAGAACACCATCCATTATACAGTAGGTGTGCTTGTTAACTCCTTTATATAAATCACTGTTTACACCTGAAATGAAACACAGATGTTAAGGTTCAGCTGATATACATTTGAACCAATACAACTGATCCAACCCATCAGAGTTAAAGCTGGCAATTTAAGCTGACCAAACTTTTTCTTGACAAAAGGCTATTTTGCCAAATGTAGTATACGCCTGACTTGTAGTTGCTGTTGGGGACAGGGATCGGTTCAAGGGACAGGTGCTTGGCTCAAACAGTTGAGGTCTACTCTCCACTAGTTACACTTTCCACTGGGGCTGCCAATAAAAGTAACAGTGGAGCTTTGAGAGGAAACTTACAAGAAATAAAAATCTCTTCTAAATCGGTGACAGTCATACATTGGCAGTGGTAGTCTAATGCTAAAGAGGTTAGTAACACAATTCCAGAGCTGCCAGATCTGTTATGGTGATGTTATGATGTAATGCTATTTGTTGTGTATTCTCGATGAACCTTTGTCAAGCAATTACAAAGACTTAAAAACATCCATACGTTATTGACCAGTTTTACTGAGAACAAGAAGTTCTTCTCTAAGACAAACAAGACATTTGTGAAAAGTACACTCTTACATAGTTATGAGGAACCATCTCAGGAAATTTGGGCCATGAGACACATGGATGACATCCACAAACAATGACCCTATTTGTGAGCTCAGAATCCCAATGAAGATGAACAGTTGAGCCAGAACGATCAGCAGACTTTCAGGAGTTGTGATTTATTTTAATTTCCATTCCTCATGAAGTTCAGACTCATTTGTGCATATCAGTTTAAACAAAGTTTAAATCACAAGTCAATGCCAAAATCAGGTTGTCTTAGTCAAGATTTGTCTGAAGTGTTGGGGTAACAATTACAGTAAATTGCAAAAAATTCACCCTACAGTATATGCAAAATGACAATAATGCAATATTCCATTGTCCTGTTGGCTTTTCCATTTGTTAGGTTTATGTCTTTGAAAGGGGATTTTAAAATGTCATACACGCTTCCGTATTGAGCCATCAAAATAAATGTAAATGCCACAATAATGCTGTGCTCTGCTTTTGTTGCCTTTCACATACTCCTGTCTGGATGAAACATGACAGGCCAAAACAACACATTTACTGGCAGATGCATCTTGAGTCAAGCTACGGTGTTTTACAGAATTAGGACTGTCTGTTTTGATTATACTGTAGTAATCTGCTTACAAATTCAACCATTCTGTGGACCATTAGTGTAAATAAAGAGAAATGAAAATACCAGTCGCTTCTGATCAGAAAACCTCCAACATCTTGCATAATCAACTTGTCTAGAGTGGCATTAGTTCAGCAGTTGAAGGTTTAAGCCTTATGAGCTTATTAACAGTAAATCTTTACAAATACTCGACATTCCTCTTTTAAGACTTTGTCGAATTTAATTGAACTAATTCATCCCCCAATCCTTAATATTTCCCTCTGTTATAACAATGAATCTCAGATTTGTGGATGTCCTGCTGATGAAGCCAAGCCAATACAACATTTGCAGACAACACCTAAATATGTGATTATCTATAATTAGAAATTAAATGTAATTTAATTGAGAAATCACAAAGTAACTATTATCTTAGCACAGTGATATGTAAATATACCTGAAGTATGAAAGTTGCTGTGTTTGTCAGATTGAAGCACAATATCAGGTGAAAGGTCATTAAACTTGTGTGGTGTATCGTACATGTCTGTAGTGAGAACCTTTGCAACAGCCTGAGGTCGGTAGGTCAACCTGTAATGGTGTTTGTTTACCACAATTTAGCTCATTATTGTATTACTGCAGGATTAAAGCAAAATAAGAGTTTAGAGTTGCTCACATGGCTCTATATAATGATGGGTTTAGGGTAAAAATTTGATATTTTCAACATAGTGCCTATACTGTACAAGTGTAAAGTTGTAATCTGCATAACTTCAACAGAACCATGAAAAACCTTCAAAAAGATTTGAATTAGAATGTTTTCAGTAAATTTCAAGCACAGAGTAATACTGTATATATTCAAAAATGTGTTCTCAGACATACAAGCTCAGACACTTTTAGGAATGACCTGAGTAAGCTTGCTGTGTGTCTCTCATGTGACTGGCCTCAAAGGTCTAAATAATAAGGTTAAGAATGACTTCTGAATGTGCTAGACTGGTGATTCCCGGTGATTGTGTAATTAATATTATGCCAGGGGGCTCTGACTACATTTGATTGAGGAGGTGGGTGGGATATTGTGGTCAGTTCTGATAGAACAGATCTGCAGGGACACAACGTTAGTGATTTTATCAGATCAGGAAGAGTATTGGGAGATGTTTTTTTTTTGTATTATTATTATTGAATCTGTCTATATTTAATCGTTTAAACCAGGAAGAAATGGGAAGACCATGTAGTTCTGAATAAGACAACGGAAGAGAATAAACAAAGCCAAAACTGATGATGCTACATTCTGTGTGTGTGTTTTGGGGGAATAAATGTCGAAGCAACAAAGGCAGCATAAAATCTCATTTATTTTAAATCAGAATGGACTTACATACCATTTAAAAAATACTGTATTGCTGGGCAGTATATTAATTCAGATCCACTCAATCCTCAGCTTGATAACAGTTAAAAACTGTTGCTTTGGTGTATATAATGTTATTAATCTTCACACTGACCTTGGCAATTTATCGATCTTGACCCATGCAAGCATGAAATAAAAAATTCCTGGAGGCTTACATTTCTATGTTGTAGATCATATAAAGGTATATAAGCCTTTGTGGTTAATATAATACAACATTATAAATGTTTGCAACACAACACATTAAGGTTGTATACATTAACATCAATGTAAAAGTTAAACTAATAATGAACTATACTTTTTGTATATATAATATAGGTTAATATGAATTTCTACATCTTAATGTATTATGAACTAGCAATGTACAAGAGTAACCAAGATTAATAAATGGTATAAAAAAAATTTCATTCTAGTTCATGAAACTGAATGCATTAATATTAAACAACTTTATTGTAAAGTGTACCTACATTTTACACTTTCAGCTGTAGACAAGAAAAATATAAAGTTGCTGTTCATGCAGATCATCACACAATTTACTACCACCATTATGAAAAGGCTTGACAGTTTGTTATAAAAAAAAAATACATTTGTATGCATCTAAAACTGACAAGTAGAGACAAGATGTTATGAAAGTGCTGAAGCATGAATGATCAGAGCCTTAATTTTCTTAGTTTTCTGGATTATTGCAGCACAGGTTTATCTCGGAGATATTGAACAACTACAGATATGGCATAATGGAATTAAGTGAAACATTCAGGTGTCAATAACGTGACAACTACAGCAAACATTTTCCCATTATAGTGTTTTTCAATATATTAAAAATACACTTACACAAAAAAAAAAAAAAAAAACATGTCAAGCCGCTTTGAAACAATATATGTTTTATATTAAAGTGTAAACCATTTATTTTAAGCTAACTGCCACAGTAAGAACTTGGCGGCAGAGGGATGGACTCAAATGCAGGAGTTTGACAAGGAAAGGGATGAGAGGTGAAACAAACAGGTGAGGTGATACAAACATGGGTATCATAAGAACAGCAGGTGAATAAACTCAACAGGAAATTGAAGTGCAGATGATCAGAAAACTCACAACAATCTTTTGGTCTTTGTCAGAGGCGTTTCCAGCATTGATGGACATCTGGGGCTTAGCCCAGACCATTTTATTTTCACACTAGCAACCACTTCTCTGTAGTCCAAAGCTGGTGAGAGGGTATTCTTTGAGTTTTGCTCTTGCTGGGCCTGTTTCTACAGTTCCTAAATCTTCCACTCTAGTACTATCTTCAACATCCTCTCTCCTCCCTGAATCATCTGTGATGCAAAAGAACAGATACAGCACATAACTTATTGCAAATCAGCTTCAAACAACTAATTCATCATCAAGTGCTACATGTTTCAAATTGTAGACCAATACCATTGAAGAAAATGTATTGGGAAGAGCAGATCAGTGGGATTGCCCTAAGATCTATCATGATTCTTGAATTGTCGTGTACATTACCATAAAGTCATCACAAAAGAGTTATATTATAGTGAGTAAAGAGAAGTAAAAAATTTTTTTATATAAATAATTTATATTTTTTGACATAAATAGTCAAAATGATGTATAAGATCCTAAGTTAAAGAAATACATGAATGACTTTAGTCTAAGTTCATTGATACACCATGGCATCGAACTGTATATAATTCTCCATGTTCATCTGTCAAAATCCTTTCATTAGGATCATTGGGATAAACAATGTTTCACTTTTAACTTTCTCTAAAGTAAAGTGACTGATTAATTGTTACCAGTTTCCATGCCTGATTCTGGCACATCTTTGCTACCCTCAAAGTGTATATTTACTACAAAGTAATATCACAAAACAAGTCACACATACATTTTATGCTAATGCTTATTGGTTATCCTTAGAGAAAACAACACCTGATAAACAAGAAAATTATGCTCCGAATAGGACTCCAACCGTGGTCTCCAGCGTGAGAGGCGGATGCATTAACCACGAAGCTAGAAGCTATCAGTTGGTATTGAAGGTCTTGAAGGTTTATCCTACTGTGGGATCCATACAGCCAGATGATGATCTTTAGACTTTAGGGACAAAAACAAATGTGAATTCTTACCCACTGACTTCTTTCGGAAATTTTAGAAGCCTCATTTGCTTCATTTTTGCTGTCTTTCCTGCTAACTGCTGTTAACGCGCCACTAAGTAACGTAAGTTGATGTCAGCTCCTCCCCTACCTGCTGCATATTCAACAGAGAGGAAGAAACGGAGTCGCCCATAGGCTACCGACAGCAAAGAAACTTATTCTATAGGCTAGATTATGCCTATGTCTATTTTTACAGGCTGTATGCATTATGTGCAAAGCCAAAGCACAATGAAATAAGGCAACTTGTGATTTCGGGGGTTTACATAGGCTATTGTCCAGTTTCATATTTGTCAGTGAACTTTTCAAAATTCATTCGGGGCTACACTCAAAACATTCAGGGCTGAAGCCCCGGCAAAATCGGCTGCCGCCGCCTCTGGTCTTTGTAGGAAACGTGACAAACAATGGGAGAGTCAAATCGCTTGAGAAATACACGGAGGATGAAACACACTCCAAACTCAGACGATGGGAACAAATAACAAGGTAGGTAAACAAACTGGTAAGTATTGCAGTAGCTAGGGCGTCCGTAGTCTTAGTGCGTACATAGACGAGAACAGACGTCGAATGACAATGTGAGCGGTTTTTTTATGCAGTCCATGATTGGCGTTCTGATGACGTGCAGGTGCGTGTAATCAACTCAGGGGAGAGTGACAGCTGTGTGGAGTGATTGAGAGGGAGTCCGGTGGATCCGTGACAGGTGACACTAATAAGAGATATTCATTTTTAGATTGAATTCTAGTCTAACAAGGAAATCATTAGAACAACCTGAAGAGTTCTTGTTCCATCTAGTATTTCCTGAAACTGACTTGTGATCTGTTAATTGAAAATAACTGATAATGTTTGTGATGTATTCAAGTTGTATTAATGTATATTTTATAAACTTAAATTTATAAAGTTAATGTTGAAAATTAAGACGTTAGTCAAATAATAGATCATCGTTTTGAAATCATGTTTATTGTTTAGGGCATGTAAATAATGAAGATTACTTCAGTTATATGATTATGACAAAAAAAAAAAAAAAAATGAAGAAAATTACTCTTTAAGAAATTAAGTCATTAAGAAATATACATTTGATAGGTCTCCATTTGGAATCTTGAGTAAAAACATTACTTGAATAAGGAGAAACCATCCTGCAGCTTGTACATGTCTGAATAGTATAACTAACAAAATTACATTTTTAAGTTGTACTTTTGGGAGAAGGGCCTGAGATATGACAGATTTTAATTTGTTATGTCCTGATGCCATTCAGACACTGAAAATGTTTAGTTTAAATGCAGATGCTGTTCCTAAATAAAGGCAATATCAAGTGGAATACATTTTCAATGATTCCCAAAGCACTTAAATCCACTTGGCAATTGTTGCTGTAATTACTGTACTATATATATATATATATATATATAGAGAGAGAGAGAGAGAGAGAGAGAGAGAGAGAGAGAGAGAGAGAGAGAGAGAGAGAGATTCAAAAGCCACAAAACTCCAATTTTGATGTCATAGGGGTCTTTAAACCATGTATTGTCACTGCTGACTATGACATCATGCTGTATTCTGATAGCACAGAGACTACGGAAGGTTTATTGATATTTCACAGAAAAGTGTTTTTTAGATTTCACAGTAGGGACAATTCTTACAGACTGTATATAATGGAATAGCAATATTTGAAAAATGTAAGCACGAGATTAATGTGTGTGCAGATCGAGCTGTCTAATAAAGTTAACAAAGTTGACAAATGAACACTGCAGGGGTCTTGTTAAATAATCATTTTTGAAACAATTACTGTAGCTGTACTTAGATCCTAAACTTTAGTTGTGGTTGAAGTTAACTTAATATTGTATTTTTGTACACATATTTCACATTTTGATCTCAATTATTTTGCAATTAATCAATAGTTAGTGCACACCATTTTAAGACCCCTGATTTATATCAAGATACACACACAGAGCGAAAAAGGGAGAAAGAGAGAGAGAGAGAGAGAGAGAGAGAGAGAGAGAGAGACTGAGTTGAAAACAAAATAATAAATAAATAAATTATATAAAATTACAATATGCTAACAGAATCTACTTCAGTCAAACTAATATTTGCTCATTTTCAAACATCTTCCAAGAGTAATTCAGTGTTCAACTGAAGCTAAGCTCTTTTGGAACATATCCACGAGTCTGTGAGCTGATCTGATGTGTCTCATTTGCCAGCTGAGATTTAATACATACTTAATACCTATTACCTCAGTATCTGGCACTATTATCACCAGAACCCAGACTAATCACTAGATGCTGTAATTCTAGATTTTTCTAAAGGCCCATGCAGCTCTGAGAAAGACAATACAAGAAACCCACTACTTTTGTATTTTATCACATGTGACATACACACTACAGTGGACAAAAGTATATGGACACCCCCTTCTAAATATAGCCAGTGTGTTGCAAATAAACAACACAGATACAAAAATATATTTTGGGGGTTTATTCTGATGGCTGTTTAAATAAAAAAAAAGGAACAGTGGACGATGGGGATGTATTGTATTTGAGAAATAAAGAAAGGAAACAACAAAAAATGGAACAATGTAATATTCAAAAATAAAAATGGAAATTAATTATGGTAGAAGCTAATGTCAAATGAAAAAACAAACAGGGCATGGGTAGGCTTACCCATATGTTTCAGCATACATCACCTTAATACATGCTTATAACACTCACAGTATTAAAATTTTTTTCTTTCTTTCTTGAAGGCACTGTGTAGTAGGTAAAGGATGGGCAAAGAGGAGGCAGGAAACGGCTGAACAATCAACATAAAGTTTAATGATTTAAATTAACTTAAAACAACATAAAACATAAAGGAACACAGACACACATGCAGTGTGGCTGCGAATGCCTCTCTCTCTCTCAAACTAGCGTCTCCGGCTCCCCTTTATCTCACTCTCCAGCTGATTCAGCACCAGCTGTGTACCATCGCAGCCTGGCCACACCCTTTTCCTCGTCAAACACTGTCTGTTCCAATGTGAAAATGCTCCTGTTAACAAAATGATGTCCACAAAGAAATGGCTTTCTGAGCTTTGTGTGGAATAATTTTACTGGTCTGCCTAAAACCCAGACCTGAACCCCAATGAACACCTTTGAGATAAATCGGAATGCATCAGTAGCATTTTTCAATAAGGATCGATTTTTTTACATTAGTTAATGCATTAGGTATCATAAACTAACAATGAACATAATATTTTTACAGCACTCACTAATCTCTATAGTTCATTGTTAGTTCAAATTTCAGTAACTAATGTTAACAAATATAACTTTTAATAAAAACAATTGTATCAGTATATGCTGAAGTTAATAAATGCTGTACAAGTATTGTTCATTGTTAGTTCAGGCTAACAAATGATATTAACTACTTTTAAATGTGCACTCAGTAACTTTTGTCGTTGTGTCATCTTGGACTTTTACTGATACCTAGCGGCTTGGATGCAGCATAATTTGAAATCAATAGTTTTCAGTTTCAGATGCCATTTTAGCCAATTAATTTAGTAATCACAGTCAGCTATGATTACTTTAATCAATGAGTGAAAGTGTCAAATAAAATGACAGTTACTGAGAGTCGGCTAGCCATGTGATCTAACATGGCAGCCCCCTTGTGCAGACTCTCCCCATGTAGAATAAAACAACTTTAATAAGGTTACTGATATGACTAGAGTCTTCATTTTAATGTGAGTGATTATGATTTACTACATATTGTCATTGTCTGCTGAAAAGCACCTATGTCCAAAAAATTTATGTTTCAAGAGCATGAAAGATCTCTTTTTCTCATAAACAATCTATTATTCAGCTTTAGCACCATAAATAGAATTCTATCATTAAACGTCTGTTAGTGAACTGTTCGATATTTTAATTGGACTTACATGGATTTGTGACTAACATGGACATGCACAGTTTTCTTATCATGGGTTCAAATGGCAGTAACAGACTCGAGTCTAACTGTTCGTATTCCCAGAACTCAGTTGGTAGGTTATCGATTGCTAGAGAATTTATTTTTGTATATAATCTGAGCTTTCACCTATTATTTTAGAGTGGAATCAATTTTATGACTAGGGTTTCTAGTCCAGTTGTTGAGTGGGCAGTTCGGTTTTGAGACATTTTCCGCATCCGATGCATATTTTGGCCATCAGAATTAGCTTTCTCTTGTGGTTTTGTGAATATAGAAATCTGGCAACCATATGTGGCTGGTATAGTCTACTTTTTAAAGCCACCTGACATTGTGCATGCATGAAAGGCTTTGGCTGTCAGGGAAATCACAGAGTCAGCGTGATGAAGGCAATCTCAATCTCTACACTTCAGCTGGACAGCTGAGGTAAATTAGTTAAAGCTCTTCAAAACTTAAGGGTTAACATACCTGGTTTTGATTGACAATTCTCAAGGCCAATGGAGATACTTGTTAAACAAATAGCCTGATTAAACCTCTTCAGTGCACAAGTCAAACAGTAGGAAGAGGTCATTTGGCATATACCATCTATGGTAAAATGTAAAAATTGTCAAAAGTGGAGATACATGTTTTACATTAGACAGTGTCGATATATTGCAAAATTTCAATTCATGTCTTTGGGAGTTTTTTTCTGAGTGAACCTTTAACAAATGGAACCTTATGGAACCCAGTTTTATCCTTTTGTGTCTGAATGGGAGCAAATCCCTGCAGCCATGGGACAGCCGTGGAAGCTGTTATAGCACCAAAGGATTTAAATACTGTAATTCCAATACTTTTTAATTGAAATATTTAACAAGCACATATGGGTATGGTGTTCTGGTGCCCATATACTGTACTTTTTCGATATATATGTAGAGTATCTATGGTCTCGTAGGCTTATGCTGCTTTGAGAATCTTTTTTTCAGGTGATGTAATTGTGATGAGAATAATGAAAAAAATAAATAAAAAAAAATTTCTGAAATTGTTTAATTGTTCTGAGTAATGAATGCAGAGAAGATAATCACAAGGTGACATGTGGCCATGTGAAAACCCTGGAGGAACACTTGAGGTTTGAATGAACTCACTGGGCAAGTGACCAATCTTGAGTCACCATATCACTAAAGCCGTTCCACCAGAACTGTTCTCTGTCCTGAGTACAGTTTGCTAACCATACTGAGAAATCAATTTTGTGAACAGTTTATAATCAAACCATACCATGCGGACCGTGCTCAGAATTCTTCAGCCTGATGATGGAAAATCTGATGGAAAAGTGACATGGGCACCTGCCAATATCTTTTTGTAAGACCTAATATGAGTACAAAACATGCTTTACCACGGTGCTCATTGAGTTTCCCAATGCAGTTGAAGGATAGCTTGAAAGACAGCTTGGATTTCATGTGTTCTTTTTTCATCTGTATCTAAACAAAATAGCCTGTCTTCTTTTCCAAACGGCTGCTAGTAGCGCTGATATGGCTACACCATGCAGCTGTGTGGATGTGTCATTCTGCACCACTTCAGTCTGCCAAGGACATAAGAAAGACATTGGAGAACTGAGCGACCAATTATTTTAATGTTTGCTTTTTAAAGGAGGATAGATGAAGGTCCCAGGTCTACTACAGGTGAGGATTCTACAGTATGTGAACGTGGAGAACTATGAAGTATCCCATTTTGCCAAGAGGTCAAAAACTTGATCTTTTGGCAAGAATTAAAATTAGAAATCAATACAAGCAGGTGGTCAGGTGTTTCCAGTCTTTGCTTGGCGACTCTGTTTGTTTACCATCACCAGGGTGATGCTACCACATGTGCAAAGAATTCTTGACAGGTGTGTAGAAACATTTCCTTCAAAAAGCTAAAAAGTTAAAGATCTTTTGCAGCTTCCTCTGTGGCAGTGTGTGTAACAAGATGATTGGTCCTTTTGCCTCAGTTATGAGTGGTAGATATCTGAGCAGTTAATGAATACTGATATAGTAAGAGCATAGGTATCAATATACAGTATGTGGGTACGGCCCTTTTGAATGTCATGTTTTGTAGGTGACAATACAGTCTAACTGGTATACTTGAAAGTTTTTATCATGCAAACTGGTTTGTGTTGCACCTTCTGCAAGGCCAAATTCAATTTCCAAATATAGCATGTCTTTAAAAAACTTTCACCCACAGAAATTATTAATATGTCATCATTTACTCACTCCACCCTTACTCACCCTGCTCCATGGGAAAAAGAAAGTCATAAAGGTTTAAAATAACATAAGCGTGAGTAAATTATAACAGACTTTTCATTGTTGGGTGGACTATACTTTTAGCAAATAATATGGATCGCAAGTCATGAAAGCGTAATGCAGGAATGCAGTGGTACTTACTCTGTCATTGGTAACCTAATTACCTAATTCCACATTTACGTTTGTGCCACCTTAATGTACAGTTCTCAAGACTGACAATAAAGTTGATTCCCTTGTTGTCACCTACAAAGTGGTACTAGCCTGAAAGTATGACTACTCTATATTTTAAATGGGCAGTGACACACGCACAAGGGGCTGACCACCTCTGTTTGGGGTCATTATGAGCTTTGATATGGCTTACTTAGTGGAGTAAAACTGGGGTTATACCTACACTTATTAGAACTGCTGCTTTGGACACTCCTTTATACTGTATAGTTCCTTGATTACACACTGTAGAAAACATCCTTTGGTCTCGCAATGCCTAAAAAACAAACCTAACCTAACACTTCCACTTTGTATTGAAACCTCTGCATACACAATGGCATGATGTTCTTAAGGGGTTAGTTCATTCAAATAGGAAATTATGTAATTGTTTAGACCATCATTTAACATTTCATACCGTTTCAAAACTTGAATGCCGTTTTAAAACTTGGCTTGCTTGGCTTCAAAACTTGCTTCTACAGAAGTAGTAATCGTTACCATAAAACAAAAAACATATGCACTTTTGTTGAAGTTGTTTTGTGTTTGACAAGAAAGTGCTTGCCTTGACAATTAAACTGCAAATGTTAGAACTCTTTTGGAAGAAAACCAAAAAATGGTGAGCCATACTGTTCATGCATACATAATGTAAAACCATTGGACTTAAAATATTACTTTTTCCTGCTCATCAAACCACTTGATAAAATGTACACATTCACTTCTCCAACCATGTAACAAATACATTATAAAGCCACATGCAAGGTATCATGACAACATCAAACGTAACTTTCACTTAAATACAATGAGAAATGGATAAGACAAATGTCCTTTAGTCTCAATGGAAGGATGTTCATAAGAAGAAAAGGAAATGGGGTGACCCCATCATTTCTAGTCCTGTCTTTGCATAGTTGAGGTTAATGTCAAACAAAGGAAGGTGGAAAAGGCATCCTGGAGTGATGAACTTACTCTCATTTTCAAGTAGTGCTGGAGCATTAAAATAAACTGTTAACTGAAAGGCCACAACCCCATCCATATCAGGAGCTTAGTCAGATATTTGTGCTGATAAGAAGTAATAATACAGTCTTTTTATTGATATTATGCTATAGTGTCTGTCCAGTGGTGTCTTATGGCAGAATGATGGACGAATCTGGAAATCACAATGCAAATCTTTCTTGCACTCCCTCTGTCCACAACCCAATTAAAACTGCTCCATTCAACCTCAAATCGGGGGTAATCAGATAAGCTCTGACCTTACACAGTGCACACAGAGGGCATCTGCCCTTTGATAGCCATCTGAGATTTCTGTGTCCTCTCTGTGTTGGCACGTTGCCACTGAGGCACAAGATGAGAAGTGAATTGACAGAGCAATGGGGCATATAATACGCCCCAAGTACATCAAGTCAATACACCAGTTGTGTATCATAATGACCTTTCATAACAAGTCATTAACAAGCCACTGTTAACATTAACAACTCTTAATTTATGACTCTGATGACAGAGATGCTCAAAAACAGTTTGAGAGGTCGCTTCCTGATTAAAAGAATAGTTCACCAAAAAAGAAAATTCTATAAGCATTTTCTCACCCTCATGTTACAAATGCATATGACTTACTTTCTTCCATGGCATGACCACAAAAGCTAACATCTCACCAAATGTCCTGCTCTTTCCCCTGCAGTTACAATGAACTGAGACTGAAGACTTCTGAAGCCAAACAAAAGCTTTGTGACAAACAGTCAAAATGTAAATAATTAAAAGTCTTGGCATTGCCCTTGCACTATTTGGTATGTTAGTGAGAGTTAATAAGAGACCAGCAGCGATTTCTAGTTCACAAGTTCCTGATCAGGACCTGGAGGGAAGACCTCCTGGGAAAAATGAAGGTTGCTGCTGGAAGAGGTATTAGGGAGTCCAGCAGGGGGTGCTCAACCTGCTGGACATATGGGATGGCAAATGAGATGCTAATTTAAATGTAGGGTATATTGCTAAAATAGATAATTGAAAGTGAAAGTGCAGAATGCTTGACTGCAATATAAACAGTCCATCCTTTGTTTCAGCCATATCCTGTGAGCAGAATCATGTACCATTAGAACCAGAGTGGTATGGATTCTGATACCTGGGAGTCCATTACATGACAGTACAATACCCATTGTGAATACTTTCTTACACACCAAAGATCTATAATGAAACATCAAATTAATTAATTAAATTACAGGAATGCAGTAATTGAAAATATAATATTGATTGCTGTTTTCAGGATTCCAACTCTTTTTGAACCAATGAATTTCAATGACTTTTCTGAATTTTCCAGTCATTTATGATTACTAGATAAGGATTTTGGCAAATCAATTCGTAGAGATTTCTTGGGCTGTTTTTCATTTGTTCAAATCCTTGAAAATAATAGATTGTTAATTCCACTTTGTGTCCCATAGTCAACAATATATCAGGTAGCTACTAACATCTGCAGTTATGTGAATGTTGTCATGCGGGCGTGCAAGTTTTACTCTATACAAGCACTCGCAAAGAGCAAAATTTAGCTGATAAAATATTTCAGAGTAGCACAAAACTAGAAAAACTTCACTTTGGAAGTATGCATGACTTTTCAGATTGTATTTATTTACATGACTTTTCCAAACCTGGAAATCATAATTTTTAAATAGCTGATATTTCTATGTTCCCTTTACAAAAATCTTCACTATGATGCTGCGCTTTTGCTAAGCGCTACGGGGAACAATCCTGCATTGTGAACAGCTGTGAATTTGTGTGTAACACGTCAATGAACGTTGACCGGAATTTATAGCCTCGGCTGGTGATGATCATTAGATGCACCGGTGGCCAGGCTATAAAATAGAGGCGTCACCAGCGTGTCGTCAGATATTTTTCATTCAGAGCATACTGTGCTGTGTGTCTCACAAACCTGCTAAAAAACTTTCTTCCCTTTTGTTAGGACTTAGAAATTGTTAGGCAGTGCGCAGAACTTTCTTTCCTTTCTCTCTCTGCTCTGAAAGAGATTTTATATATATATATATATATATATATATAAAAAGAGAATGGCGGAGAAACAGAACAAATGATGCGTGTTTCCTTGTCAGTCACGCATGAGTTTTGTTTTGTTTGTTTGGGGGAAGAGCACGCGGCTCTCGCATTGGGGCAGGGCGGGTGCGTGCAGTGTGACCTTCTTTCGGTCAGAATGCTTCGCGCTCGCCTCGCTTACTTCCGAGAGCCAGCACCCGCACTTCATTTGTGGGGCTCTAGTATGGATCTGGCTGAGGAGTGAGAGACGGGTACGTCCCTTTCGCTCGCTCTCTTCCCAGATCCGGCTGGTCCTTCGCGTGATCTTGAAGTGCGCTCCGGCGCCTCTTCAGTTCAGGAGGGGGACCTCGATTCTCTTGGATCTGTAGATTTCTAGTTACCCACATCCGAGCACTCAAAGCATGACACAAAATCCTCTGAAGAGTGACTTGATGTGGTTACTCGTGCAGTGGCCAGACTTCAATTAGACTGGCCACGTGACCAAGAAACCCCCAAACGCTCCAAGTTAGAGGACAGATTTCTGTCTGGTGGCCAAGGGAAGGGAACACCTCATCAGTCCCTTCCCTTCTTTGTTGACCTCCACGATGAGCTTGCTCGTTCGTGGAGGAAACCTTATACCTTGCGCGTTCACATGCCCTCGACGTCGTTCTATTCGACTATCGTGGGTGCTGAGGCGCGAGGGTATTCAAGGATGCCACCGGTCGAAAAGACACTTGCGGGTTATACCGGGTTCGGCATCATCTTTGAAAAAAACTTGCTCTCCCCTCTAAGCCATGCAGAACTACCTCCATGCTAGTGGGGAGGGCTTATCAAGCGGCAGGTCAGGCTGGTGCTGCGCTGCACACCATGGCTGTGTTACAGGCGTACCAGGCTGACCTGCTAAAAGATCTGAATGCAAGTAAAACTCTTGACGAAGAGGCCTTTTCAGAGCTTCGTCGAGCTACAGATTTGTCTCTCCGTGCAACCAAGCAGTCAGCCCATGCCATTGGCCGGTACATGTCCGCTTTGGTCAGTACGGAGAGGCATTTATGGCTTAACGTTTCAGGCATTCGAGATAAAGACAGAGTTTTCTTACTCGATGCCCGGTTTCGCCTTCTGGTCACTTCGGAGACGCCATGAATACGGTTATCTCCAGATTCCAGGAGGCGAAAAGCCACGAGGAAGCCTTTGGGCAGTTTCTTCCTCGCCGCACTCAGGGGGCGGGGCCGTCGGCCACCCAGTCTCGCCCCGATTCTGCTAGGAGAGAGGCTCAAAAACAGAGCGTGGTGAGTCGTGCTCCCCCTCGTAGGGACTGGGGACAGGCTCGTCGCCCTCAACAGCCGCCCAAGAAAGACCTCAGGGCTGTGATTTCTAAAAGAAAGAAACCCTGACGGTCTTGTACCCAACCTTGTGAGGGTAGTTCCCTTCGGGACGGGACGCGTGTATCATCCACTTCGGCCCTCCCGATACCCTCACGAAACCACTTCACTCCTGCCGCCTTTGGTGTTTCGGGTGATAGAGGCTTCCAACAAAGAGTTGGGTGTACCGTTGCTTCCTGCCTTAATCCAGGACACGGAACACTCAACACCCCCTCAACAGGAAGTGTTGAAATTAGTTTCACATCTCAGAGAACCTGGCAGCGTGGAAACTTCTGCCAGGTATTTCTATGTGGGTTCTAAAGACAGTAGGAAGAGGCTACATAATTCAATTTGCTCGCCGCCCTCCGCGTTTCAACAGCGTGGTGCCCACTACCGTAAGACCGGAGCAGGCATGTCTACTGTGGAAAGAACTGCAAAATCTCTTGGCAAAAGGGGCCATAGAACATGTTCCCCTTCCAGAGAAAGAGTAAGGCTATTACAGCAGATACTTCCTGGTTCCCAAGAAGGGTGGGGGGGTTGCGTCCGATTCTAGATCTTCGAGGCTTCAACCGCTCGGTCAGGGTGTTCAAGTTCAAGATGCTAACTGTCAAGTCGGTCGTGTCTCAGATCCAACATCATGATTGGCTGGTCACGATCGATCTCATGGACGCATATTTCCATATTGGAATTCTGCCACAGCACAGGAAGTTCCTGAGGTTCGCTTTCGGGGATGAAGCCTTCCAGTATCAGGTTCTTCCATTCGGCCTAGCCCTATCACCCCGCACATTCACGAAATGCATGGATGCAGCACTGGCTCCTTTGCGACTCCAGGGCATCTGCATTCTGAATTATTTAGACGACTGGCTGATACTAGCACAATCTCAAGAACTGGCAGTTCAGCACAGAGATATCGTCTTGGCTCATCTAGGTTCTCTGGGTCTGGGGAATGGGAGGGTCATCAGCTCGATTGGCACATCAACTGCCTCGAGCTGATGGCGGTATTTCTGGCCCTGAAATACTTCCTCCGACATCTGAGAGGCTGCCATGTCCTTGTGTGGGTGGACAACACAGCAGCAGTCTCCTACATAAACCATCAAGGAGGTCTACGTTCTCGCCACCTGAATTTGCTGGCACGTCGGATTCTCCTTTGGGCCCAGGGCAAGCTCCTGTCACTCAGGGCAATTTATATCCCTGGACACCTAAATGTGGGAACAGATTTTCTGTCCAGACAAACATACCGAGGGGTGAGTGGAAACTCCACCCCGAGGTAGTACAACAAATTTGGGAGAGATTTTACAGAGCAGAAGTGGACCTCTTCGCCTCTCAAGAGACTGCGCAATGTCCCCCTCTACTTCTCTCTGAGTCACCCAGCCCCCCTGGGTCTGGACGCGATGGCGCATACATGGCCCAGAATGTGTCTGTATGCATTTCCCCCGGTTTCTCTGCCCCCGGGAGTCTTAGCCAGAGTTCGCCAGCAAGGGTCCCCTGAAGGGTACCAACTGAGGGACACAGGGCTGTCGCCTGAAGTTATCGAGACCATTCTTAGTGCTAGGGCTCCCTCCACCAGAAGAATCTACACCAATAAATGGGGTGTCTTTGAAAAGTGGTGCAGTTTACATGGGTGCAGATCCAGTTAACTGCCAAATTGTTTCAGTTCTGGACTTTCTGCAGGAAAAACTGTCAGCAGGCATATGCCCCGCTACTTTCAGGGTTTATGTGGCCGCCATTTCGGCTTGCCACGCCTTGATGGAGGGGGTGCCTTTGGGGAGGCACCCTCTACTCGCTCGCTTCATTCTTGGAGCCAGGCGACTGAGGCCTCCTTTTAGGACCAGAACTCCCTCATGGGACTTAGCAATAGTCCTGGAGGGTCTGGTTGAGACCCCCTTTGAACCTCTAGTGTCAGCGTCTGACAGACTTCTGACTCTCAAGCTGGTTTTTCTTGTGGCGATTACCTCTCTTAAGAGAATCGGGGATCTACAGGCTCTGTCTATTTTGCCGGCCTGTTTAGAGTTTGCCCCAGGTATGGCCAAAGCTATCCTGCATCCTCATCCTGACTATCTTTTTCGACACTACACCCTGTCACTCTGGAAGCCTTCTGCTCCCCGCCGTTTTTAACGCTGGAGCAGGAAAGTCTTCACGGACTCTGCCCAGTCCGTGCCCTTCAGACTTATGTCCACCACACTAGCCAGTGGCGTAAGTCAGGGCAATTATTTGTCTGCTTTGGGGGCCGCAACAGGGGGGCGGCCGCTACCAAGCAGACTATGTCACATTGGGTGAGGGATGCTATTGCCCTGGCCTATGAGGCGCTCAGTCAAGCTTCGCCAGTAGGTGTCAGTAGGTGTCAGGGCTCACTCCACCAGAGGGGTCGCCACCTCTAAAGCCTTGGCTAGAGGGGTCCCTCTGCAGCAGGTTTGTGATGCGGCAGGCCGGTCCTCTCCGCACACATTCATCAGATTTTATAGTTTGGATGTTCATGCTACTCCGGGCTCTTACGTCCTTGAGTCGACATCCCAAGCTCATGCCTGAACAAGTTTGTGACACGGCAGGCTGGTCCTCTCCACGCACATTCTTCAGTTTTTTATGGCAGGCTCATGCCTGAACACGCTCGTGATGCGGCAGGCTGGTCCTTTCCGCACACGTTCATCGAACTTTATGGGTTAGATGTTTCTGCTACTCCGGACACTTACGTCCTTGCGTCGACATCTCAAGCTGATGTCTGAACAAGTTTGTGATGCGGCAGGCTGGTCCTTCCGCACACATTCATCAGATTTTATAGTTTGGATGTTCATGCTACTCCGGGCTCTTACGTCCTTGAGTCGACATCCCAAGCTCATGCCTGAACAAGTTTCTGACACGGCAGGCTGGTCCTCTCTGCGCACATTCATCAGTTTTTATGGCAGGCTCATGCTTGAACAAGTTTGTGATGCGGCAGGCTCCTTTCCGCACACGTTCATCAAACTTTATGGGCTAGATGTTTCTGCTACTCTGGGCTCTTACATCCTTGAGTCGACATCAAGCTCATGTCTGAGACCTGTCGCGTTTTTGTGAGCACACCTCACAACCGTAGGGGTCCGGACAGCCCCAGTGCGGCGGTGTGGGTATTGCGTTCCCCGTAGTGCTTAGCAAAAGCGCAGCATCATAGTGAAGCTTTTTGTAAAGGGAACGTCTCGGGTTACATGTGTAACCCTTGTTCCCTGAAAAAAGCGGAACGAGATGCTGCGCTTTTTTGCTGCACTGGGACGTCCCAGGACTGCTCTTCAGAAAAAGGTATCTGACGACACGCTGGTGACACCTCTATTTTATAGCCTAGCCACAGGTGCATCTAATGATCATCACCAGCCGAGGCTATAAATTCCGGTCAATGTTCATTGAGGTGTTACACACAAATTCACAGCTGTTCACAATGCACTATTGTTCCCCGTAGCACTTAGCAAAAGTGCAGCATCTCGTTCCACTTTTTTCAGGGAACAAGGGTTACACATGTAACCCGAGACGTTTTCCATGACCATGGGAAACCTGTGTATCATTGCATTGGGATGCCAACACAACATACACTCAAAAATATATTTTGGCCTATTTTTGAGATTTACGCATTTCAATTTCATAACAAAATTCCATCAAATTTTGTTTGCATATTTTGTCAAAGATAACTCAATTTAATGGAATTTGGATATGAAGTTGAAATGTGTAAACCTTAAAAAATAGGCAAAAATATTTTTTTTAGTGTACCTGTTGTTTTAGGGGTAAGATTAGAGTATGTGTGAGATGTATGTCCTGCCTTACAAAATGTGCTACTTATTTATTTTTATTTTTTTACACATTTTTCAAGGTTGCAGTATGCACACCTTGTTATTTTCAGCCTGAGAAAATGTGTGCAACACATGATTTTCTACACGTTTATTAAGGTATATCCATCATTAACACAGTAGGATGCCATTTTACAGAAACGGTACCATATACTGTACATATAAGTCATCTCTTGTATTCAGATGCAATGTTGTTTTTATGTAGTGTCTTACATCCTCTGCGAGGACTACTCATCCTTTTTTTATTCCATTTACACACATTGCACTGATTAATATGCCTGATGTATCACCTCAGTAATATGTTCAATTAACATTCAATAAGCAATCACTTAGATTTCAGCTATAGACACTTTTGGAGCACTTTTTATGAAAAAAAATTCAGTCTTGAGGACCTCTGAAGTGAGTGTGATTACAATTAAATGACAAATACGTAATATTTAATCTATTAAACCTGCACTGACCTCTACTGTTAGATACTAGAAATAACAATTGTTCGACTGTCATGGACAAGGCTCAGTATGACACCAACATCATTTGCAAGTACCTTTCCGCTGATAAATATCTTTCGAGCGATTATACTAGGAAGTAATGATCTGTTAATCTCGTATACACTGTATGCATGTGCTGCGCAAAATAGTCAAATAGCATGATGGGACTTAATCCTCGGGGCGCCATAATTTGACTAATCTGTATCTCATATCTGAATTTCATACACGCTTCATGCTCATGTGGAAGTAGTAACTGCAAATTATAGGACTCCAAGAGTAAACATGCTGTCTTGTTTCCTGTGGGGAGCGGATCAGCAGTGAGGCTGTTGCTATAGAAACGCAGGCAGCACAGGTTGTCGTTGGCTGTATGGTGGAAAGGTATTGAAGGTGCACTCGTATGTCAGGAAAGAACTAGGCTGGTGGGTCTGGAGACCGGCGATTAAAATAATAATAATAATAATATAGGATTTGATAAAAAGAGACGGACATGTCTGAGCGAGTCGCGTCATGTGGGAACCTGTATGATACAAACACCCTTCTGCTTCGATATTGCAACGGTAAGTTTGGCAGCGACTTGACTGAACACATATGCGCGCGAGACAGCAAGAGACGCCAGTATTTGTTTTCGTCACACGCGCAGGTGTGATCGATTCAGATATATATTGTTTCGAATGTTGCACTTTTTAGTCATTATGAGGCCATTCAGAAATTAACATTCCACTAATGCTATGAAAATGCCGTGTCAGAGTGCGTCACTGCCTGCGCGGGTACAACAGAAAAACGGTCTCAGTGCTATTACCGGAGACTATATTTGTATAAATTGATAATCAGTTTTGAATACATGCAAATACATCATACCACCCTTAAAACACATTTTCTTATTATCGCATATCCGCGGTTGGTTTGCGTTGTCACATGGTTTCGTCTGTGTGAGGGTACCAAAAAGGGAATTACTCAGATTCATACAGGCTCTTGAATGATAACAAATATTTCTGTTGACAGAAAATCTATGATTTGACTTCAAGATTGTGTGTTTACATTTTCTAGTCTGTGTCAAGCAGGTGCCCTCATCAGCTTAAGCATATGATTCCAGCCTGTTCCCATTTTCTAAGACAGCACACATATTCAGCTTATTAAATCACTGTGCCTATGATTATTGAATTAAGCTATAAGAAAGCTTTTAGTGAAAAAAAATACATAGAGTTACTTATGTATTGTGATACATTAATCTAGTGTATAATATATAATCCCTTAGATGGATATGTCTTGGTTAAAGTGTTGTATCCCTGCATACCAATTTCTAATGGACAGTGAGTTTGCCAAAGCACTCTATTACAGATATAGTGTCAGGAAGCATTAGCAATATAGTCAAGTCGTGTTTATTTATAGGCATAAAACACATTTAAAAACAACAGAAGTTTGAGCCTAAGGGCTGTACATTATAAGAAATTATTTCAAAGCAATTAAGAATTTAAAAACAATTGAATTTATTAAAAAAACTATTGTTTACATGCATGCCCTCACACCGATTATAAGCCGGCAACGTGTATGGTCATGTAAGCCATTAAATGGTTTTACTTTATCTATGCAAGGTAATAAATGGCTTAAGAATAAACTGACTGACACAGGTAGATTTTTGCCCATTATACCAATTTCGTGAAACATGTAAACACCTTTACCAGTGTTCATGTAATTGTTGAGCGCATACCTTTTCGTATTTTAAATTTATGTTAATGTGATTTTCTTGCTTTGTTGGATTTTTTTTTAAATAAGCTGATTTTTGGGAGTGCATGTAAACTGGCTCATTATTTGGGTTTTCAAGTAGGTCAATATCTGCGACAGATGGTTGGCTGAATGACAGATGGATGGGTAGACCCTATATGATGAGAATAGGCTGGTGGTCAGAGAGAGTGTCAGTCCATGTTGTACAGACCGATTAGTGCACATCAAACAATACATGGTTCATGCCCTCTGTGTCTGTGTCTGTCTACTGTTTAGATCCAGGGTTTTCAACCCTTGAGGGACTGTGACGTGAAGGTACTGCAGGAGGTTAGTGGAGAAGGTCTATAAAATATATGCAATTTTATTTAAAAAATTGTCATGACATTGTTTATCTGTTTTAAAAAAAAACATAGACTAATGATCTGATAAACATTATATGATGTAATAAAGATTTTTGTTGTTTTTCATTAAACTTTCCTGCATTGGGGTTCCTGGGTTGGCTGAGGGTCTGGATGAGAGGGTTCCTAGGTCTGTAACGGTTGATAAACCCTGGTTAGACTGATTTAATATGTTGGATCTCAGAATCTGAGATTTAAGGTCTGGCTATGATAGAAGCATAATCACTAATGTGAACAGTATTGAATCAGATTATAAGAAAACAAGCATGCTCTCCAGGGATTTGATGCAAGAGGTTGTAAATTGCCAAACAGACAGACACACTTTTTGTGTGCTATTGGAGAGGCTGGTCAGTGCACTTCCTGGTAGTGCTTGGCCAATGCATCAGACAGGTCTGGAGTCCAGCCAACCCCTTTTCTCTGCCAACAGCACCACCAGCAGTTTTATACCGCATAAGAGACGGCAGTGAAGAACAGCATCCTATTACAAACATCACTCTTCTCTTTACTCACTGCACAGAGTGGTAAAGAGTGGGGGGAGGGAGAGGAAGGGACCTGGGATCAGTTATCCAGCAAGCAAGGGGAAGGTGGGAGAGAGAAGCCTTAGCCGGGAAGGCATTTAGTACCTTAAGGAAACCCCTAGAGAAGTACAGTGGCTCAGGCTTTCAGACTGGTTGATTGACAGGCGGACATAGCACTGACTGGAATGGCAGGTAGGATGGGAATACAAGCAGAGCGGGATCAATGAATATTTCAGCAGGATCGGTTATTGAGCATCTGGTTTCCTCCAGACTGCTGTTGTCTTTAAACATCGTTATATCATTTTCTTCAATCTCCAATCCTCTCTCCTCCCCTCTCTTACCTTCTACTTTTTCCTCCCATCTTGTTTCGCTTTTGTTATTGCAGATGACATGCTTGCCACCTGCTGATGGTGCCTTACGACTGTGATCTCTGTGTGTTTAGCAGGTGCAGGCATTAAAAGAGGTTTATTAGATATGCACATTTGGCGTGCAGCCCGTTGTATTGCCCTTGGGAAATGAAACTGAGACAAGCAGGCTTTGTGAAATATTATATTGTGGAGCTAAATTTGGAAAAAAGAAAAACTGTTGGAATAGATTCTGATTCTGTTTTCTGTCATATATGCATATGTAATATATAGAAGTTTTAAACTTTTGTTAAGATTTGCTTTTTTGTTTGAAGACGCATTCACTTTTTTAAATCTGGTTTGTGCTGAAGATCAGTGGTTTTCAACTGGTTTTGTGGAGACCTAAAACAAGTTATTTATAGTACTAAAGTAATTAAACATTGATTACCAACATACGGTAACATGGAACAAAGTTGGTTAGCTTTGACCAAATGACAGATGAGTTTGTACCAAAATATATTTGAATTTGATTGGATGCACTGCCTGTAACTTTAACAACAAAAGTTAAAGGAACCCTTTTTAAATACATAAGAATGTTTAATTTGCTACACCTACTCTGTATAATTACTGTATTTTATTAAGTTTTTACGACCATATCAGAACAGACTTTTCGCTATTCACCAGTTGAAAACCACAGATATAAATTGTTTGATTAATTATTTATATCAGTATGTACACATTATGTTGTCTTACCTTAGAGTGCATTTATGCCATGCTTTACCAGTTAAGCTACAGCAACAGCTTTTTGAAAATAATGCTAAATGCCAATAACGAAATTACATACAATTTTAACATTGTATTACATCTGTCTGTCTCCCTCCTTCTCTCTCTTGTGGTCAGATGATAACTTATCAACCGGGAGTGGGATGGAGATGGATGACCGTCTGTCTCACCTGGAGCAGAGGGTGCAGTTGCAAGAGGATGAGATTCAGCTCCTGAAGGCGGCGCTGGCAGATGCTCTAAGACGATTGGGCTGCTGTGAGGAGAACACCAGCAAGAAAGGGGGACCCACTAAAGGTCAGAATTCCATTTTGCCTCTCTGTTTAATACCAATATGGTCTGTAATACCAGGAGAGAGCACCACAAGAACAAACACAGTCCCAAGCACTTTCTAACGACTATCCTGAGCTCCTTCAAAAAAAAAAAAAAAAAAAAGTTACTGGCACAACATCTATAATGAAATGTGTTTGTTTTAAAAATGATGATTGCATTGAAAGTATGTCAATGTGCACAAGTAATTACACTGTAACGGTTACCCTCTCTTGTCCCTCTGTTGCCCTCTTGTTTTCCATCTTGTCACTTTTGCACTTCTTAGTTTTCACTTTAGTCCCTTATGTAATTCCATAGTCCTTGTTAGCGTTCGTGTTCACTGTTCATTGTTTACACCTGCCCTTGTTAATTTGCCTTTGGTTTCTGTTAATCACCTTGTTATCTTGTTTGAGTTCTGTTCTTTCATTGGCCACCTATCCCATGTTTGTGTATTTATACCCCGTGTCTTTGTTCTGTCTTTGTCGATCGTCGTTTGATGTTTAACCTGATGTTCCTTTCCTTCCCGAGTTCCCTGTTCGTGTCAACCTTGGTCAGCTCATTCAGTTTATGTTTCATTTCCCCATCGTGGGTTGTTGCTTTGTGTTTTGCCCTGTTTATTCAGTTAAATAAAGTTCAACTGCGTTTGGATCCGCATCTCCTCGTCAGCCTCATTAATCAAGCGTAACAGAACGATCGACCACACAATGGATCCAGCAGTTTTTCGAGCAAATTACGATCTGCTCAGCCTAAAGCAAGGGGACCGACCTATAGAAGACCACATCCACGACTTTCTGGCTCTGGCAAACGTTTCA
The DNA here is from genome assembly GCF_025860055.1 of Xyrauchen texanus. Lineage (NCBI taxonomy): Eukaryota > Metazoa > Chordata > Actinopteri > Cypriniformes > Catostomidae > Xyrauchen > Xyrauchen texanus. The sequence goes on along the minus strand of NC_068313.1, from coordinate 25,278,211 downwards.
GACTTTCCTAATTACTCCCTCGTGGTCTTCTTCCGAGGCAACCTGAATGACGGGCTGAAGGAGCGGCTGCCACCGGCAACGCGCGACTGGACGCTTGACGCGTTCGTTGAGGAGACCCTACAGATCTGCGGTTCTCATTTAACAGTGGACATCATCGAGGAGAACCCCGTAGCGCCTCCCGCAGAATTGACCCTCCATTCGCCCGTGGTTCGTCCTTTCGCGCCGGTCAACGAGCCAGCGCGGTCCTCTTCGTCTGCCCGGAGAAGGAGGAGAAGACAAGCTTCCGCCTCTCGGCCCATGCCGGCCCCTGTCAGCGAGCCCGTCCCCACGCCAGTCGCCTTCCACGAGCCAGCGCGCCCACTGCGTCTGCTCGGAGGAGGGAGAGAAGACGGGCTTCCGCCTCCCGGCCCGCGCCTGCCACGGTGAGCGAGCTAGAGCCCACGCATGTCACGGTGAGCGAGCTAGAGCCCACGCATGTCACGGTGAGCGAGCTAGAGCCCACGCATGTCACCGTGAGCGAGCCCGAATCCTCGTCAACCACGGTAACCCAGCTAGAGCCTGTAGCCTCAGACGTCAGTGAGCCAGTGCCGCAAGCCTCAAACGTCAATGAGCCAGTGCCGCAAGCCTCAAACGTCAATGAGCCAGCGCCTGTAGCCTCGACCGTCCCTGAGCCAGCGCCTGTGGCCTCGACCGTCCCTGAGCCAGCGCCTGTGGCCTCGACCGTCCCTGAGCCAGCGCCTGTGGCCTCGACCGTCCCTGAGCCAGCGCCTGTGGCCTCGACCGTCCCTGAGCCAGCGCCTGTGGCCTCGACCGTCCAAGAGCCAGTGCCAGTAGCCGTGACCGTCCAAGAGCCAGTGCCAGAAGCCTTGACCGTCCAAGAGCCAGTGCCAATAGCCATGACCGTCCAAGAGCCAACGCCAGTGGTCGTGCCCATCCTAGAGCTCCGCCTCTCAAGCCTCTCGAGCCTTCCAGGGCTCCGCCTCTCAGCCCTCTTGAGCCTACCAGGGCTCCGCCCCTCAAGTCCCTCGAGCCTTCCAGGGCTCCGCCCCTCAAGCCTCCCGAGCTTTCCAGAACTCCGCCTCTCGAGCCTGCCAGGGCTCTGCCCCTCAAGCCTCTCGAGCCTGCCAGGGCTCTGCCCCTCAAGCCTCTCGAGCCTGCCAGGGCTCCGCCCCTCAAGCCTCTCGAGCCCGCCAGGGCTCCGCCTCTCAAGCCTCTCGAGCCTCCCAGGGCTCCGCCTCTCAAGCCTCTCGAGCCTCCCAGGGCTCCGCCCCTCAAGCCTCTCGAGCCTCCCAGGGCTCCGCCTCTCAAGCCTCTCGAGCCTCCCAGGGCTCCGCCTCTCAAGCCTCTCGAGCCTCCCAGGGCTCCGCCTCTCAAGCCTCTCGAGCCTCCCAGGGCTCCGCCCCTCAAGCCTCTCGAGCCTTCCAGGGCTCCGCCTCTCGAGCCTACCATGGCTCCGCCCCTCAAGCCTCTCGAGCCTTCCAGGGCTCCGCCCCTCAAGCCTCTCGAGCCTTCCAGGGCACCGCCTCTCAAGCCTTCCAGGGCTCCGCCTCTCAAGCCTCTCGAGCCTTCCAGGGCTCCGCCTCTCAAGCCCCTCGAGCTTCCCAGGGCTCCACCCTTCAAGCCTCTCGAGCCATCCACGGCTCCGCCTCCCGAGACTCCTGCGGCTCTGTCTCATGAGCCTCCCTCTGCTCCGCCTCCTGAGCTTTCCAGGGCTTCGCCCCCCCGAGCCTCCTACGGCTCCGCCTCCAGAGCCTCCAGAGCCTTCTAGGGCTCCGCCTCTAGAGCACCCTACGGTGCCACCTCCCTCGGCTCCACCTCCAGGGCCCTCCAGGCCTCCGCCTCTGGAACCTCCTTCGGCTCCGCCTCCTGAGCCTCCCTCAGCTCCGCCTTCTGAGCCTTCTACGCCATCGCCTCCCCCGGCTCCACCTCCCGAGCCTCCCTCGGCTCCGTCTCCCGAGCCTTCTACGGCGCCGCCTCCCAACCCTTCTACTGCTCCGCCCCCAGGGTCTCCTGCGGCCCTGCCTATACCTCCTGCGGCGCCGCCACCCAAGTCTTCGACTGCCCCGCCTCAGAGGTCCTCCTTGGCTCCGCCTCACGCGGCTCCGCCAGCTCCCCCAGTGGCCACACCTCCCAGGTTCCCTGAACCAGCCCTTGCCCTGTGGTCATCTTCCAGGTCCCCTGAACCGGCCACTGGCCCACGACCACCTCCCAGGCCACCGAAGCCGGCCTCTATCCTATGGCCTCCTCCCAGGCCTCCTGACCCGGTCCCTGTCTTGTGGCCTCCACCCAGGCCTCCTGCCCCTGTTCCTGTCCTGAGTCCTCTCTCCTGGCCTCCTGACCCAGTCCCTACCCAGTGGATGTCCACCAGGCCACCTGACCCTGGTCCCTTGACACACCCCCATAGACTGCTTGCCTGCCCTCTCGGCCTCCATGGTCTACCTGTCTACCCTCTCCACCTCCCTGGACTGCCTAATGGCCCCCGTGGACTGTCGCAGTGCCCCTTGTACCCCCGTGAACTGTCTCTGTGTGTTTGCCCCTGGTGCCCTCATTTTGTTTTTTCTTTGTGGGTCTTTTTGTCTTGTGTTTTTTTTGTTGTTTTGGATCGTCTGGTATCCGATCTTTAAAGGGGGGGCTATGTAACGGTTACCCTCTCTTGTCCCTCTGTTGCCCTCTTGTTTTCCATCTTGTCACTTTTGCACTTCTTAGTTTTCACTTTAGTCCCTTATGTAATTCCATAGTCCTTGTTAGCGTTCGTGTTCACTGTTCATTGTTTACACCTGCCCTTGTTAATTTGCCTTTGGTTTCTGTTAATCACCTTGTTATCTTGTTTGAGTTCTGTTCTTTCATTGGCCACCTATCCCATGTTTGTGTATTTATACCCCGTGTCTTTGTTCTGTCTTTGTCGATCGTCGTTTGATGTTTAACCTGATGTTCCTTTCCTTCCCGAGTTCCCTGTTCGTGTCAACCTTGGTCAGCTCATTCAGTTTATGTTTCATTTCCCCATCGTGGGTTGTTGCTTTGTGTTTTGCCCTGTTTATTCAGTTAAATAAAGTTCAACTGCGTTTGGATCCGCATCTCCTCGTCAGCCTCATTACTCAAGCGTAACATACACTAGGGTTGCAGCGGTATGAGATTTTCACGGTATGATAACCGTCACAGAAAATATCACGGTTTTACGGTATACGGTATTACACAATTACTATTATTAGTGAAAACAGAAGGGTTATTTTATTTATTTATTTTTGAGCAAACACTTTATTATAATTAAAGCTTGAAACCATTTATTTTATTGAAGTATGTGTTACACTTTTAAGAATGATGTGGCGTCCACTCTTGGTACATATGTGTAAAAAAAAAAGTATCTGTTTTGAAAATAAATAAATAGAAAAAATAAGAAAGCTAACAGAATTATAAACATGATAAAAAATATCATATAGCTATAACATGTTGTACGATAAAGCATGTTAGTTTACATGTTATCATAGCATGTTAAATGAACTACTAAATTAAAAATAACATCAGCTGTGTGAGCTTTTAAAGTAATGTCCTATGATTATTAATAATTAACATATATTGCTCCTGTCTGTACCTTTATCTCAGTGCTTCTCAACTGTTTTTGCTTCAGGGCAGATTTTACATTGAAAATCAAGTGTCGACCTGCCATAGATTAAACATAACCTGTATTTAATGTATCCTGGGTTGCATTTCCTTTTATGTTTCATAGTTTTGTTCATGGTTTTCCAGTACAAGGACATGCATCAAGTGACATTATTTATGTTGATGATGTCAACAACAAAATCTACAGGAAGTTTTCTCTCCCCCTTTTAAAAATTGAACAGCATATTTACTTATATGAGCCCATTATTATCCCGTTTGTTACCTAATATTACATATTTATACTCATATTACACAGAAGGAAAGGCTCCTCGTTACCATGGTTAGGTCAGTGTGCTAGTCTTAAATAATAGTAATAATAATAATAATAATAATAAATGTATTTATTTATGAAAAATAAATTCTAGCTGAAACACATCTTGAAACGTTAACTAAAACTGCCACTGTTGAAATGAGGTCTAATAGATTCTACTTTTAGATTATTTCATATGAAACTATAACATTTTGTCAAAATATAACAGTTTGTTTTACTCATGTAAAATCCTGAAACAAATGTTTAAAGGTGATGTGTGTAATTATTAATATTTTTAACTATTTTGGTAAAGGGACCACATCGGGCTGTAAGTAGTGCATAGGGGGCCACATTGTATTGCTTTTGAGATACAATGTTCTGCATTGATTTGGTTTTTGTATCTTTTAAGCCCATAAATAGTTGTGACGCACACAAGACGAGATAGTCACAATGCGGGTTAAAACTGCTTTATTTGCAGGCAGGCAAATGTACAAAGGGGCAAATCCAGATAAGCGTAGTCAGAGGGAAGCGTAAAGTCGAAGCCGGGAGATCAAAATAACAAATACAACACGAGAGAAGGTAAACTGGGGGAAACTAGCGAAACACTAGAGTTGGCAAAGCGAAGGGGTAAACTAAACAATAACCAACAACTGTGGGGAGAAAGGGCAGGGTATAAATAGAGGAAATGAACAGTGCAGGTGAAACTAATATTCCGGTGATTGGGAGCGAGTGTGAGAGCCAGAGGGGGCGGAGTGAACTTGGGGATTAGAGTTCGTTACAGTACTTCCACCTCTGCAGCGGACGGCTCCGGACGGCCGTGCTCGGTTGCGAGGAGCGCGACCTCTGGGGGAATGGTGCGGGACGATCGGGATGCTGGTGATGGTAATCAAGCTTGAGAGCTTGGTCCAAGACATCCCTCGACTGTACCCACGACTGTTCCTCAGGTCCGTAGCCCTCCCAGTCTACCAGATACTGCAACTGACCACCATGACGTCTGGAGTCCAACAAGGCCCGGACCGCATATGCGGGATGACCTCCAACATCGAGTGGTGGAGGGGGTGTCTGGGATGCAGTGGGTGGGATAATGGGGCTGTAAAACACTGGCTTAAGTAGGGAGACATGAAACACAGGACAGATTTTGTAGCGGGGTGGCAAAAGTAATTTATAAGTGACAGGGTTAATTCTCTTTAAAATCTTAAAGGGACCTACGTACTTGGGGCTCAGCTTTTTTGACGGGAGATGAAGACGGATGTCTCGGGTCGATAACCACACTCGCTGGCCTGGATGGAATAGAGGCGTAGGTCTGCGTCGGCAGTCGGCCTTGGATTTCTGGGTTTGGCTAGAGTGCTGAAGACGGTCATGGGTGGCTCTCCAGACCTGGGTACACTTCTGGGCCCAGGTATCCACCGCAGGAACATCACTCGGATTTGCCTCCCAAGGGAAAAGGGGAGGCTGATACACCAGGACACATTGGAATGGGGTTAGACGGGTCGAAGAGCTGACCAGGCTATTTTGGGCGTATTCGGCCCAAGGAAGGTAGGTGTGCCAGTTACCCTGGTTCTGAGCACAGTAGGCTCTCAGATATTTACCTATCTCTTGGTTGAGGCGCTCAGTCTGACCATTCGTTTGGGTGTGGTATCCCGAGGAGCAGTTTAGCTGGATGCTTAGTCTGTCACTGAAGGCTCGCCAGAATCGAGACGTGAATTGGGTCCCTCTATCCGAAGTAATCTCCTCGGGGATGCCAAAGTTGCGGAAGACGTGACTGATCATGAGGTCGGCCAGCTGGGTTGCATTGGGTAGTCCAGGTAGGGAAATCAAGCGGCACATCTTGGAAAACCTGTCTATCACCACTAGGATCTCCGTCTGACCGTCTGAAGGAGGTAAGTCGGTAATGAAGTCCATGGCGATATGGGACCACGGCCGATCGGGTATGGGCAACGGTTGGAGGAGTCCAGCGGGAAGGTGACGAGGAGTTTTGGACTGGGCACAGACCGGACAGGAAAGGACATAGTCGTGGACGTCGTCCTTGAGTGAGGGCCACCAAATTTTCTTAGTGAGCAGCTCAGTTGAACGGGTGATACCCGGATGGCCGGAACAAAGGGAAGTATGGACCCACTGCTTGAGCTGAGGGCGAATAATGGTAGGTACGTACATCTTGTTGGGGGGGGTTTGAGGAGGCGCGGGCTCGTTACCTTGAGCCCGTAGGATGGCCTCCGTCAATTCCCACCTAATGGGGGCTACGATGCACGATGTGGGGAGAATAGTCTCTGGCTCCGGAGGTTTAGAGCCGTGGTTGAAGAGTCTAGAGAGAGCGTCAGCCTTGGTGTTTTTGGAGCTCGATAAAACGAGTGAAGAACATGGCCCATCTGGCTTGTCTGGGGTTCAACCTCTTGGCTGAACGAATGTACTCCAGGTTCTTGTGGTCGGTGAAGACAACGAAAGGGAACTTAGAACCCTCCAACCAATGACGCCATTCCTCTAAGGCGAGTTTAATGGCTAGCAACTCTCTATTCCCGACATCATAGTTTTGTTCGGGGGGAGACAGTTTATGGGAGTAGAAGGCACAAGGGTACAGCTTCGCGGGAGTCCCGTGTGGCTGCGAGAGTACCGCTCCCACCCCCACCACAGAGGCGTCCACCTCCACCACGAAAGGGAGAGTAGGATCGGGTTGCTGGAGAACAGGGGAAGTGGTAAAAGCGTTCTTTAGAGCTTGGAAGGCCTGTTGAGCAGGTGTGCTCCATGTGAGGGACTTCGGGTTGCCTCGTGTCAGAGCAGTGAGGGGTGCGGCGATCTTCCCGAAGTTTCGGATGAAGCGCCTGTAGTAGTTAGCGAAACCCAGAAACCGTTGGAGCTCCTTCAGTGTCCTAGGTTCGGGCCAGGACAGGACTGCAGCAACCTTGTTGGTTTCCATCCTCATCGTTCCTGCGGACAAGACATAGCCCAGAAAGGAGACAGAGGAACGATGAAAGGCACACTTCTCTGCCTTAACAAACAAATCGTGCTCTCGAAGTCTCTGTAACACCCTCGAGACGTGGTTAGTGTGTTCCGAAAGTGTAGAGGAGTGAATTAAAATATCATCTATGTAGATGACGAGGAATTGGTCCATCATGTCTCGGAAGATCTCATTCATGAAAGACTGAAACACCGAAGGAGAGTTAGCGAGGCCGTACGGCATAACCAAGTACTCGTAGTGCCCCCTGGTGGTGATGAACGCTGTCTTCCACTCGTCCCCCTTACGAATGTTGTATGCGCTCCTGAGGTCAAGCTTAGTAAAGATTTTGGCTTTGCTGACTTGCTCAAGGGCTGGCTGGATGAGAGGCAAGGGATAGGCGAACTTTACCGTTACCCTATTTAGGGCACGGTAATTGATGCAGGGACGAAGCCCGCCATCCTTCTTGTCTACGAAGAAGAAGCCCGACGCTGCTGGGGAGGTGGACGGTCGTATTATGCCGAGACTGAGCGCCTCGTCGATGTAGTCCTCCATGGCCTTGGTTTCAGGCAGCGTTAAGGGGTATACTCTGCTCTTAAGGAGCGGGGACCCCGGAAGAAGATCGATGGCGCAATCCACACTACGATGTGGAGGGAGATTAACCTGGGTCTTTTCGAACATGTCAGCATAAGAAAAATACTCAGGGGGAATGGAGACCGGAGATCTCACTTCGGGGCTCTCTACGGATGTTGAGCAAACAGGTAGGTGAATACAGTGAGACAGACAATGGTTATTCCAGCGCAACAGCTCCCCTGTGCACCAGGAAATATGGGGGTCATGGAGAGATAGCCAGGGGTGACCCAAAACTACTGGGTCCCTGGTTGATCGAATAATAAAAAACTGAATGATCTCCTTGTGGAACAAACCTACTTGAAGGGACAATGGCATAGTTCTGTGGGAAATTAATCCCAATCCGAGAGGCGCACCATCTAAAGAATTAACCTTGAGAGGTGGTACAACTGGACTAAGCGGGATACCAAGTGTTTGGGCCAAGCCATCGTCCAAAAAATTCCTCGCTGCCCCGGAATCAACTAGGGCTGGGGCAGAAAAGGAGACATCATTAAGGATCAAAACCACAGGGAGGCAGACTTGTTTCTGGGTAATGTTAAGAATGACAGATGTTCTGACCTGGCTTCTGGAGAGAGAAGGCTGAGGGCAGACCGGGCATGAGGCAATACGATGACCCGGCTTGCCACAGTACAGACAGAGGCTCTGTGTCAAACGTCTAGTACGCTCTGCAGGGGTTAATGGAGCGCGGCCAAGCTGCATGGGTTTAGGATTGGAAGAGCTTTCGAGAGGTGGGGGGTGAGATGAGTTGGAACCTACAGTACGCTCTTGGATGACCGAGGAATTTCTAAAAGCGCGATCGCGTAGGAGATTATCAACTGTAATGGAGAGTTGAATATAATCCTCCAGCGACAATGATTCTCCTCGACAGGCTAGCTCCATCTGCAGTTGACTACTCAAACCCAGGCGGTAGACAGTCAGAAGAGCGGGGTCGCTCCACCCGCTACCAGCGGAAAGGGTGCGGAAATCAAGGGCATAATCGGCTGCAGTGCGTGACGCCTGTTTAAGGCGGCTGCCCACATCTCTACCAGCTTCAGGGTGATCAAATACAACGGCAATCTGGTGACAAAATTGATTATATGAAGCTAGAAGTGGGCTATCAGCTGTCCACAACGTGGTGGCCCATTGCCACGCTTTGCCAGTGAGAAGTGAAATTAAAAAGTGAATTCTCTCACTGTCAGAGCATAAAAGGGGGTGATACTTCATGTAGACACTGCACTGCATTAAAAAACCCTGGCAAGTGTCAGAAGACCCATCAAACCTCTCGGGAGGTTGAAAACTCACAGCGCTCGGAAATACGTTGGGAGCATCAGCAGGTTCAGGTACATGCACAGGTAGAACAGGATTCAACTGATCAGAAAGAGCACGTACCGTTTGTAGTATCTCTTGGATCTGCTGCCCCTGGGTTGCAAGCGCTTGATCGTGTCTCCTAACAGTAGATCCTTGGGCAGAAATCGCCGCACAAATCCGCTCTAGTGAGCCGTGAAGGTTTTCCGCGGAATCCATCGTGACTAAATTCTGTCGGGTTGGTTATTTTGTGACGCACACAAGACGAGATAGTCACAATGCGGGATAAAACTGATTTATTTGCAGGCAGGCAAAAGTACAAAGGGGCAAATCCAGATAAGCGTAGTCAGAGGGAAGCGTAAAGTCGAAGCCGGGAGATCAGAATAACAAATACAACACGAGAGAAGGTAAACTGGGGGAAACTAGCGAAACACTAGAGTTGGCAAAGCGAAGGGGTAAACTAAACAATAACCAACAACTGTGGGGAGAAAGGGCAGGGTATAAATAGAGGAAATGAACAGTGCAGGTGAAACTAATATTCTGGTGATTGGGAGCGAGTGTGAGAGCCAGAGGGGGCGGAGTGAACTTGGGGATTAGAGTTCGTTACAATAGTTGTGTACTCAATTTTCTGAAGTGTATCTGTGACTAGTGAGACTATTCTGCACTTGCCTAAAGTATTGTATTGCTCTATTAAAAACTGTTTCTTTCAGTTAAGGAACATTTCGAAGATAAGAGCCTTAGTGTCAAAAGCCGAGCTAGAGATGATCATTCATGCTTTTATCTCGTCTCGCTTGGACTATTGTAACAGTCTTTTTATCTGCCTTAATAAGAAGGATCTTGGTCGTCTTCAGACTGTCCAAAATTCTGCTGCTAGGCTTTTAACCCACACGAGTAAAAGGGCACATATTACTCCAGTTTTAGCTTCACTCCATTGGTTACCAGTGCTATTCAGAATGCACTTTAAAATTCTGGTCCTAACTTTTAGAGCCCTACAAGGACAGGCACCCTCATACATCTCTGACCTGATACAGCTGCGTACATCCTCACGTAGTCTGAGATCAACAGGTCAGAGACTATTAGTTGCCCCCTTTGCACATTTTAAAACTAGGGGGACCGCTCATTCCAAGTTGTTGCACCCAGGTTGTGGAACGCTTTGCCTCCTTCAATACGCTGCTTGGATTGTGTGGAAAAATTTAAAAGTCAGCTAAAAACTTTGCTTTTTAAAGAGGCTTTTGATTAGTTTGGAGGATGGTTGACGCCGGTCTATTGTGTATGTGTTTGAGTGTTGCTTATTTTACTTATATTTTATTTTATTTTGTTTTGTGATTGAGATGTACTTATGAGAGCTGCTTATGCTTTCTTTTGTTGTGAAGCACTTTGTGATCTTCATCTGAGAAAAGTGCTATACAAATAAATTTTACTTACTTACTTACTCTACAAAGATAGATACTTTTCTATCAGGCATAAAAAAACTGAATAAAGGTGGAGATTATAAATGTATTTTGCCATCTCTACTTCCCTGTTAATTTATTATTCAGTTTTAATAATAATAAAAACATTTTGTAATGTTTGTCGCAAAGCGGGCGAGTTTACTTTTTTTTCTAAAACTTTACCCATTTACATGCTATTAGAGTCATGATGCGGGTCTCCTCGATGGATTGACTTTCAGCACACAACTGAATAACACAACTGCATGAATATGATAAATGATTACTGCAAGAGTTATATTAACATACAGGTGCGAAGGGACTTCAACGTTTCTAAATTGCACAAATAAAAAATACATTTACATATTCGTCTCTGGCTTGCTTTTGCTCGCATGTTAATGATTAACCCTCCGTGTGTCAATGATGCCGAGATCTACTTTTGTATTTAATTTAATCACTGAGAAGGTTTACCTGCAAAATTAGTAGCACCAAACATCACAAGCAGCCTCAAGAATGGACACAGAGTAGCCATGTAACACTTTTCGTTGAGCAGAATATTGCGCTACAGATCGCTATGTTGGTTCAAAGAAAGAGAGATGTGCATGGTTGCCAGATTGCACAAAATAAGTATAACATTAGGCAGAATATTTCCAATTTACGCAAGTATAAATCTCAAACTGGGGGTGTTTCGTTAAACGCTTGTGGAGTTAACTGAAATATCCAATGAAAAATAAAAACGCTTTTACGATAAATGAGCCGCGGGCCTCATTAAACCATGTGGAGGGCCTGATCCAGCCCGCGGGCCGTATGTTGCCCATGTCTGCTTTAGCTGTTTGCGAGATTATTATTAAATCTACGTCGGCAGTCCTAAATAGTCTATACCTTGGGCGGCCTCCAAAATCATGGCATTGCTCTTTCCCTGCTATCCGCGACCCAGTCCGAATAGACCAGTTGAGAAACACTGCTTTAACTCACACCCACACTCATGTCAGACCCCCTCGCCTCGCTTCTCTCAGAAATTGTCTCCGCTGCTCTCGCGCGCGTGCGTGTGTGTCGCAAGTTGATGAGTCTGACAGGCAGACAAGGAATAAAGGAGATGCGCATGCGCATGTGAGATTGTTCGGTTGCATTTTTTTTCAATAACGTAGATCAGCAAATGTACATGGTTTGATAACTGTCAATTTTCAAACCGTGGAATACCGTGAAACGGGCAATTGTCAGAGGGCAATGTTCAGTTACCATAAATAGATTGTATGTGGGAGGTGAATTTCATTTGCATATGCCATCTCAGTTCTTCTTTTTCATCCTTACTGTTTAGTTCGGCAGATATTGCAAGCTCTGCCATCCAAGCCTCTTGCCAATGGCTATGTACAGACAAAACGCTTGAGTGGCTATCCTTCCTCTCCCTCCTCTCCTAAGAAGGAGGTGTTGATGTCTATCAAAAGGTGAGAGTAATACGCAAGATATATAAACGTTGTTTACACATTTTGCATGCTGTTATAAGATGTCAAAAAAAATGTCTGAATCAACAGGGAACGTCTCAGTTTACTCTTGTAACCTCTGTTTCCTGAGATGAAGGGAACGAGACATTGCTAAATACTTTGGGGAAATTCCATTTCCACGACCTAGTTGAAGCCTTTGTATCATAACGGCAACCCAATATAAACGGGAACTCACACACCATTTCTTCATAATTTTCTGACTGAGGATGAGAATGCATCACTCATTCCTCTAAGTTCTGAAGTTGTAGGACAGCCAAGTTTGCTATGTATCTATCGTTCCCTTCATCTCAGGGAACCGAGGTTACAAGAGTAAACTGAGACGTTCCCTATTGATTCAGTTCACGAGATATTGTTGAACGCTTTGGGGAACAAAGTCCAATAATGCAGCGCTACGTAACTGTAAAGGTATTCAATGGAAAGGAGGAGGCGAGAACCGGCTTTTCAATATAAATAATATTTTAATGAGAAACTTAAAAGACAACATAAACACACACATGACGGACATGTCCGCTAACGATCTCTCTCTCCCGCACGACACCCTGCAGTCGACCTTTATACCTCGGAGGCTTGATTAGCCTAATACGGGACCGGGTGCATAGGATCACGACCCGGCCCCGCCCTCCGCCCTGCCACAGTAACGTAATACCCTTAGATTGGGTAGCGGCCTACATAGGCGATTATTGAATTGTATTGTATTATACTATATTAAAAATAACAGGTAGCCAGCCCGTGATAAGGGGTTTGGGCTCACCCGCCAGTTGTTGGAATAATAAGTTATCTAGACAGAGAGAACTCATGAAGCAATGGTCTAGGTTATAAAATCTCGCAAATGTGTTTTTTGAAGACCATTCTGCTGCAAAGCATATATTCTGTAGGGATATACCATTTGTCCATGCCCATGAAGAGGCCATGCCTCTAGTTGTATGCACTTTCATGCCATTAGCGCATTTCATGCCCTGTGATTCATAATCGAGGGCGATCGCTTCAACGATCCAGTGAGATCATTGCATTTGGTCATTGCATTTTGTGCATCCTCCATAACAAACAAAGAGCTGATCTGACAGTCTAAACTGGTGTGTGTGCAATGCCTTTACGGGGCATAATATATGCATTACCTGCTCCTCATTCGAATTAGATGGTGGAGAAGAGAAAGTTTGCAGGTGCTCTCTCTGAGCCCTAAAGGGTATGGAAAGCACCTTTGGCACATAGTCTTTTTTGGGTTTAATGTTGGCTTTTGAAAGCCCAGGACCGAATTCCAGACATGAACCGACAACCGACAGCACCTGTATATTGCTAACCCATTTGACTGAGGCCTGAGCCAACAGCAGTGCCATGTTTAAAGAAAGCACATGTAACTCAACGGATTCCAAAGGTTCAAACGGGGAGTTCGTGAGCGCCCTCAGCACCAGATTCAAGTCCCTTTTTGGAACTGTAGCAGGGCGAGAGTGGTTCAAGCGCCTCACACCCCTAAGGAACTTTATGATTAGATTGTGTCTGCCAATAGAGGAGTCAGCCTCTGGGGAGTGAAATGCAGAGATTGTCAATACATAAACCTTCAGAGTTGACGGAGTAAGTCATGCGTCCAACCGCTCTTGAAGGAATGTAACCGTTTGGGGAAAAATTCACTGTGTCAAGATGGTCTATGTGGTAACTTTAGTCACTTGCAGTGCCAGATATGTGGCAGTGTGGAGCTCTTTAACTGCATAAGAGTTCGGGCCTTGCTCATACACATTTTTGAGGAGCATTGCCTGAAAGACTTGAAGCTCTGCCATGCTATGGAGTGCCGAAGTAGCCTGGCCCACCACTGTGTAAGCTCTTCCAGCCAGTGTGGACATCAGTCAGCACAGCTTGGAAGGGTGGGCGTCCCAGGATTTGCATCCCACAGGGGCAAATGGACAGAGATGTGCTGCAACCTCCTCTTTAATAATGGGAACCTTAGCTTATCCTCATTTATATCCTCAGCATAGTCCACTGTTGTGAGGACCAATGCTCCTCTGATCTGGAAGCAAAATTATTAGGTGAATAGACTTCGGAGAAGAACGGTGCAGTTTTCCGCAGGAACGCTGCTGGCCTGCAAGAACAACTCGTCTAGACTTTGCCGGCTCCTCTCCAGGGTACCACTTGAGACTGAGCTCCTCAACCGAAAATAAGGCAATCAGTTACCATGAGAGTCACGGCATCGTTATCATTATTAGTCCTGCCAGAGACGACCACACCGCACTCATTCATAGAGGGCTGGAGGTCAATGTATAGTTAAAAATTAGTGTGTGAAACCTATTATGCATTGTTGAAAAACATTGCAAACAGTAGTATGCTACTGTGGCAGGGCGGAGGGCGGGGCCGGGTCGTGATTCTACACACCTCGTTCCTTATCAGGCTAATCAAGCCTCCGAGAGGGAGAAAGGCCGAATGCGGAGGATTGTGCAGGAGAGAGAGATGGTTTAGGACATGTCCGTCATATGTGTGTTGTTGTCTATTAAGTTTATAATTAAATTATTGTTTATATTATCAAGCCGGTTCTCGCCTCCTCCTTTCCATTGACTGCTTTACAGCTAAATAGTCAAATTGACCTCAATTTGTTACATGTTTCAACAAGTGGTATCCAGTTATTCAGTTATAAAAATGGTTATTTGAATTTTTTCATTCTAATTTTGTGCAAAAATGCCTACTCTAGACAGTCTGATCGAATAAGGAGTTAAGAAGGAGATTATAGCTTACCACCGGTTCATTCGTCACACTGAAAATGGAAGGTCAATTTAAACACACTGCATTGTGGAAGACAGTATTCCACACAGTTAGTTTGCATACTACACATTTTAGCAAATGTTGGTCATCCCATTCAGTGCATAGGCTACTAAACATTTGCATACTGCACACAATATGCATACTGCATACTGCAGGAAGTATTACAGTAAAATGGTAGTGTGATTTTCTGAATATTTTGAAGCCTTTGTTTTTGTACAAGCATGCTACAAACGGACTACTACATCAGTATATTCTCTGTACTGCATGATTTCTTTTTAAATAGTATACAATTCTGTACACAGTATTCAAATAAATGTGCAGAGTATTCAGATAAATGTGCATGTAGAATTTATTTTTATATTTAGCTTTATTGGTATGATTGTATGATTGCACACCTATGAACATCTTAAAAGACCAATACCTTATAGCAGATAAAGTCTTATAAGGGTTGTTCAATATTCAATGCCTAAACCGTGATTGTATTTTGTTGTCAGCCATCCCCAAGGTCTGCATTGTTCTTTCTCTTCTTCTCCTATTTTTTCACCAGTTCTGTTCAATCTCATGCTCTTGTCTCTTTGTGTCAGGAAGAGCATGTCCACAGAGCGTCTGTCCACGGTGAAGAAGGAGATGCCTGACTCCCGCAGCAGAACCACCTCATCTAGCAGCTCAACCTGCGGAAAGAGAGACAGGTGATCACACAGACATCATAAACTCATTCTTCAAGGAGAATGCATCACATTTCTCTTTTACCTTCGTTTTCGAGGCGTAGAGTGTCTACTATAGTGAACTAGTCAGACTGAAACAGTTGTGCCTTTTATCGGCTCTCTGTTGTACTTGATTCTGATTGGTCAATCACAGCATCCTGCCATCAGATTTTTATTTAGAATGACTACTAAATTGATAATTTAATTGAAGATTTGATTGACGATTGTCCTTGGCAACCCAACTCCTATGCTACCACTTGTACGTGGCCTCTTTCAAATTGCAAGATATAATTTCTACTTTGAAGAAAATGTAATTTCCATTTGTTTACTTATTTGCCAAGTAGCCTTGTAATAATTAGAATAAAATACATTCTGCCTTACTCTTTGACAAAAGCTCAGTATAGTCCTCTCACTCTTTTTCATTTAACTTAAGTGCATGAAACTTAATGGTTTTTCCAGAAACTGATATGGTGTATTGAAAACAGGAATGAAAAAGCTTTTCCTCAAAACCATGACTCTAGAAAAAGATCTTGGGCCAAGATAGACAAAAATAGTCCATGTGTTTAAGCCACAGCATCTAATTAGATGATAGCCACAGACCTTTGTTCAGGGAGACACCCAGCAATTATTAGGTTTCCATTATCGGCTTTGGCTCAAAGCAGAAGAGCACATGCATGTTGACACAGATATGACAGATAGGTCTACTGTTTTGTTTCTCATTTAAAAAAGACATTACATTTATTTTATGCATGTGATATATTCACTACTGGAGGTGCATTGTTGTGCATTAAGGCAGCTTAGGAAGAATATGATCAAATAGTCAAATAGTATAAATTATTTAGGATCCAGGAAAGAAGGTAAACCTGATGTTCAGGGTATATAGCGGTGGTATCGACTGAGATACAAACAGCTGTATAGCCACCAGCCTTTCCTACCACTGGAATAGGCTCATTAAAATTTTATATGCAAAACAAAAAAAAAAAATAAGAAGAAAAAACTTTAGCCACTGTACTACTTTAAATAAAAATTTATTATCAGTTTGTTCTTTATTATTATTGTAGTGTTTCCATGTTTTGTTGACACTTGACTTTGTTTTCAACATAAAGATTTTAACTTCAAATTGATAAGACTGTATAAGGGAATTTGTATCATATCTTAGACCATTTCTTTAAAATGTATAATTGTTCAAGTATATTTTAAATGGTCCTGCAGTGGGACAAATTAATTTGAAGTTAAAATATTCAATGTAGTCTCATAATTACTGAGGTTATAATATCTGCATGCATACTAATATTTAAATAATTTGAAAAAGTTTGTTAAAATCATTTTAAATTAAGTTTTGTTTGTCACAGGCCAATGTCAATGATAATGTCAACTTCCCAATAGTATTTCATGTACCCAAATACTGAGTAGAGAAAAATTCATGATTGTTGCCATTTGTTAAGCCTTTATTGGTACTCCAAACCACAACAAAATTAAAACTTCATGTCAATAAAGAGTTAACTGTCAGATCAAACAAGTTCCCCACTGAGCATGTGCAGGGTATTTGTACAATAGGTAATGCTTCATGATAACAGTGTTTTATACTGTATATGGCATGCTGATTGGTTGAGACTAAACATTGTCATGTGCATGGCAGCTCTGTACACACGGTTGGTTGACATGCTCACCACTGAAAAAGTCTTGACCACAAAATGCATCATGTTACTGCATAAAGGACTGGGGGGTGTGGTCACCCAAAAAGGGGCTGTCATGTCTAGTGAGAAAGTGTTCTGCCATTGGCTAGTTAGGTCTGAAGCTAGGAGCTGAAGTTAACACAAACAAGGAACTGATTCTTTTGCCAGACGGTTCTGCAAATTCCTACTAGTACTTGAACTACATAACGGAAAAACACCATGAAGAGGTCAACAAGGTAAACAGCATTTTTGTTTTGCTCTTTCTTGTCATCAAAAGACACAAAAAAGAAAAAGATAAAAAGTTTTGATAGCCTTCTTTGTGGGTAAGTTTGGTCATAGAGTGGTTGGTTTCATTTTCCTGTAACAAAACAAACAGAAGTAGACAAACACAAATGTTTTCAACAGCATCCCTTTGAAAACGCAACCAAAGACTTTTGTTGATAAACATAGTGTGCACACCTGAAAAGAGTTCATGTTTTAACTTTCTTTTTTCTTTGTACTTCAAAAGGATAGATTTCAAATGTGAAAACAATATTATTGGTAAATGTTAAACCTTTTAGATCCGGAGTTCACTCTGCTGTTTCATTTTTGTATCCAGTTTTATTTGTTTATCCTTATTGTACTGAAGGTTTTGTGCATGAATCATCTTGCAATAACTTGCATGTTTCCATCTGGCTTTGATTGCTCATCAGCGTTGTCAAAACAAAATGTAGTTATTGATTTCCTGACTTCTACTGAAGTTGAAACATGCAACGTATAAAACAAAAGTTTTACTAATTGGCTCAGCACATTGCTTATTTGGTATTCTGTGCAGAGTGAACTATTGATTTTCACTGCTGCTCAGCATGTATTAAACATGGAACCCACCCATGGAAAATTAGAGTGCTCTGCTGCAGCATGTCCATTAAATGCAGGCAAATGCTTTTAACGAAATCTGTCAGTGATTTTCTTATTTTAGAGATTTTAATTAATCCATTATACTTTGTGCAAGTCTTGTGTGTTGTATTTCTGGATATAATTTATAAATTGTGAAAATGGAGTACCTCGCTAGCACTGTCTAGCACTGTTCCGGCTCTCACGTCCTTTGTAGTCATGCACATTAGTGGTACACATACAAACAGCATTATATTGAGTGTGGTTGCTACACAACCTAGAGTGCTTGGTGGTAAAATGTATTTTTCCAGTATGTGCTAACAGGAAAATGGATTTGTTGCCTGGTCATCTAACATTGTATGTGCCATCTATAAACCTAAAATAAGATGTGTAGACCCATTTACAAATATAAATAGTTGTATTTATACAGTTAGGCATAATATGTTTCTGTGTGAATGTCAAGATATTTTCAATCCACACTACTCTGTAAAGGATGAGGCTTGCTTTGGTGTGGCCTGCTTTGGTTTAAGCTTAGCTTTTAATTAAGGATTTGGATGGTTTTAGCAGTATCGTCGGTACACAAACAGAGCATTGAGGGGCTTTTTTTATTCAACGCCACCCACAATCATTCTGTCTCTTCTTTACATACTTGAAGAGACTTTGTTTGGCTCTGCACTGTAAGGAAGATTAGCTCTTCATACCAAAGACTATATTTGCAATCCAACTCTCCCACTCTCCATTAGTGTACATGAGTTTCACTCACGTTTACCAGCAGATTCCTTACATCAATACTGGATTGACAGGTCTAATTTATCAGTGGGGTACATTTTGCTGTAATAAACAAGCTGTCAATCAAACCAGTCTTATATCAGCATGTAGTGGAAAGATGTGTGGTTGGGAAAACGTGATACAAAATGCACACACAAACACTTTTGATTTTTCTTTAGTTTGTCTTTATTTCATTAATTTAATCTACAATACAATACATTCTTAACATGTTGGTGCAAGTGCATAATTGTTATTAGAAAAATATTATCCCCAGTGCCGGCACCCCCAAATCTGTTGTTTTTGTCCAGCACACGGCTCTGAATCTGGCTGTATTGAAGTGGAAAGCAGTTTTGGGTGACCCTCTTCTCCTGTCACTTTAACTCTGTGTTCTCTCCATTGCCCAGCAGTATACAACTCTATGAGCAAGGCCACATGAAGCAGGGTCGGAAATAATTACAAAATACAAACAAGTCAAAGAAAACATGCAAAACTTTCAAATGTTTTCCAGTTATGGGGCCGTTTTTGGCTTAAAAGTCTATTTGGTCTATGAAGTAATGAATTAATAAAAAACTTGTCTCTCTTTTTCTTTCAGCAAAACCAAAGAGTGTACCCTTAATGCTGGTAAGTTTTCATACAGTGTATTCTTTTCTGAAGTAATATGATGCAAATTAAAAAAAGAAGTGTTTTATTGTTCATAGGTACATTTAATAAGAGGTCAAGGCAAATTATTAGTGGTCCTTACAAAGACAACATCACTGTTACTATTGCTCATATTAATGCTTTGAATAATACCCTAAATATTAAACTTCTGTTGGTTTTGTTTTTGTTGTATTTGTGGTTGAGCTCTGACACCCCTGTTTAGTGTATTGTCTAGTCTAAGTGAGAATGCATGGCTCGCCCTTTTGGTGTTGTTATGCATTCTCTTGTCTTGTTGGTTGTTGGAACGAGTGCATTGCTCTTATGTCACCCTTGCTGCATGCACTAGTGTCAGTTGTTTCATGTTTACCTCTCGTGACCTCGGGCATGCTTCGTGTTGTGCTCGCTCTGGACTGCGCATCTGCGTCGTGATCCTTTGTAATGTTGTGCTGGGGTTCGGCCGCTTCTTTCTTGGTGCCTGTTTATCTGTGGCCAAGCCCTCGCACAAATGTCACGTCTTGTCATATGGCATGAGCGCGTGTTGCCTTTGTCTCTGGCGATATGTGCTTGTGTCATTCGGGTGTTGTCTGTCAGAGAGCGTGGCTTTGTATAGTTTCTGTATTGCCACGTGTCTCTCAGTATTGCGTCACTCCCCGCCATATCTGCTCATTATTAGTTTATTCATTTCACATTTCTCTCATTTACCTGTTTGATTTCTTTCTTTATTAGCTGCTCATGTTTGCTGTCCTGTGCTGGATTGTCTTCATTCGTTTGTTGGCTTTCTTCCCTGTCTGTTCAGTTTATCGTGTATTTATTTCAGTTGGTTTTGTTGGAGTTCTTTACTCCTTCGAGAGAGTTTGTTTTTTATTTACAATAAAATATGCCATCTGCACTTGGGTCCTTCCTTGAAGCACCCCTTTACATGACAACTTCAGCTCCTAACTCATCTTGTACCATTTGTGGTGTGCTATTACTATTCTATGCAACTGTGCGATTTTTGCTTGGGGACCGATAAAATCGGTGAGAAAAAAAAATAAATACATATACTTTGCATAGTGGCATGAGTCTTGCATAGGCAAGCTAGCACCACTTACATTTTCTTCAGAAAACTTAAAATGAGTTTTTAATTGGCCCATTACTGTGTTTCTATTTCGAAAGGAGGACATGTTTTATCTGTATGCATGTTGTTTAACTGTGGTTAGTGCAGAGAGACACTGAGCCATGTGCTACCCTGTGTGGAATGGGAAAAGACTCATGAATTAGTCTGACCGCATCTGATTATTGTCTACATTACAGATGCAAACCATTTTAGTTTGACATAATGCATCCAACAGAAGCTTAGTGAGGCTAATTGTTTAATGGCAAGTTGGATTCAGTGGCAAGTAAAAATGTATATTTTTTTGTAGGGCCACAATGACTTGACAAATCATCCTTTAACAAACCAAAATCTATTGCTTGCATCTGCTTTTGCCACTCATGTTTCTTTTTATTTTTTAATCAAGCATCCATTTTATAACCGGTCACCTGTTTCACAAAAAATTCAATTTTTTTTTTTTTAAATGAAATCAGCAACAGTGTAGTTTTAGTTGATCACAGATGAGGTGATGCCATTACACTTTGCAATGGTGTTCATCACAGATTTAACCGTCTGTCACCACTGATACCATAATATGTCCCACTTCAAAATGGGCCTCATGGAAAGCCACTCATGTTTGTCACATTTGAACAGATGATGGTTATGTGAGGATGTTCTTACGAGGACGTCCAATTACCATGCATATTCCACACCAGCTGAGGGACAGCTACAGCCTTGAACACAAGGTGGCACTGCCAGAACGCAAGCTGAAGCTTCAATGGGTGTATCCTTGTAATTTCCCTGAAACTTTTTCTGAATGTAACTGAGAAAAAAATGAATGCTTTTCTTTGTTACCAGACAAATCCAAATGCATAAATATTTGATCTCATCTTCAAAAGCATTGTTGTTGCTGGATATATTAGACAGGCTTCTAGATGGGAGCCCATTTTACTATAATTCAACCAATACAGAAAGTAAATTAAATTAATAATATAATGTATCACTGACTATCAGTTAACTTTAAGCTCATCTTCTAAATAGATTGAACTGAAACAGAATTAACACCTGGGAAGAGTGGGAAAAGGAAACTGATTGAAGAACACATACAGTAGGCTATCTTAGGTGATTTACTGCAGCCCTTGGCAAGCTTTACATTTCTTAACACACTTCATTAGGTATGGCTATAGGGGCAGAGACTGCCGTTCTAACCTCTACTTGCTGCCGACGGGAGAGATTGTGTACTTCAATGCTTCTGTGGTGGTGCTCTACAATGTAGAGGAGCAGCAACAACGACACTATCTGGGCCATAATGATGATGTCAAGTGGTAAATATATCAAATATATGTACTTAGACTGTGCTGTCTGCATCTGCTATGTACTGTAAATAGGGTATATAATATATACAGTGGCCCCCAAAATTATTTGGATCCCTCATCTTTTACTCACACTCGTTCTATCCCAGATGTGTTTGGATTTCTTTCTTCTGCAGAACACAAACTAACTATTATACTGAATTACACCTATTATAACTTCTAAAGACATGGATTTAACCACTGGAGTCGTATGGTTTACTTTTATGCTGCCTTTATGTGCTTTTTGTAGCTTAAAATGTATGTCCACCAACAGAGCTGAAGTAGTCTTCTAAAAATCTAAAAAGTGTTCAGCAGAAAAAGAAAGTCATATACATCTGGGATGACATGAATGTGAGTAAACCAAATACTGAAGCACTTGGATGGTGATCTTTGATAAAGCCATTACCAAGTGTCCAAATCATTTTTTGTCTTAATTTTAAACAGAATATATACTGTTTTATATTGTGATGTTATACATGGAACACAGTCTTTTATGCAGATTGTTCTCAAATGAGGTTCACATGTCCATCCATAAGTGTTATCAATGTGCTTATCATCGAAGTGAGAAAACACATTGTACAACTGTCCATCAAGCAACAAAAAGAACCAAAGTACTCAGGAAGTTTTGCTAGTTTCTCTGCAAATTTGCATTTATAGGGCCAGATCTGACTTCGGTTAACAGACTGTTATATTCAAGATAAGCGAATCTTGCTGTATATTAAAATGAACCTGTAATCAAATCAGATCTTTTTTGCCTTCCGTTTTCTCTTTGTTGTTTGGCTGCTAGGCAATTCTTGTGTTATTAAAGGGGCAGCACAAAAATGGTTAATTCTATCATAATTTAATCACCCACATGTCATTCCAAACCTGACTTTCTTTATGTGGTACTTGAAAGGGGACGTTTAGCAGTATGTCCATGCAGCCCTTTTCTTACAGTGAATGTGGATGGGGACCAGGGTCTGTCAAGTGCCAAAAAGACAAAAACACCAAAAAAAACATCATAAAACATGTTCAAACAATCTGAGCTATATTCCAAGTCTTCAGAAGCCAAACATTAAGTGTGTGCTAGAAACAGACAGAAATTAAGTAGTTATTCACTAAGAATCTCGCTTGACATCTGTGGTCACCATTCACTTTTATTACATGGAAAAGAACAGCTTGAACATTCTGCTAAATGTAACTTATTTTGTGTTCCACGAAAAAAAGGGTTGTTTTGAACTTCCTATAACAATTCAGATGCTATAACAGTTTGTCTACACAGCAAATGAGCAATTTGTTGTAAACCTAGCTAATTAAAATTTGCTGAAATTAAAATAGCACTGTTGAATATGCAAAAGTATGTATGGAATGTTCTGCGACTTTTCAAATAATTTGCTGGTTGGCAAATCAGTCACAGTGTTCTGCTTTTCCTGGGATCAGACTGCATTCATTTCCTCTTCCCTGGAGAGAGAGATTGGAAATATTTTCTGACAAGCACTGATCTCTTTGCAGTTTGGCCATTCATCCAGACATGGTCACCATAGCAACAGGACAAGTTGCTGGAACATCCAAAGATGGCAAAGTAAGGTTAAAATTTACATTATTTAGGAGTATATCAATGTGTTGACCTTGTGGCTTTAATAAACACTCGAATTATCCCATTTTCCATTATCTATCTGACTACATATGTTAGATTATCAATTTGCCATTTAAAGTGCATTAGATAAGCCATATACAGTGCAATTTAATTCAGACCTTAATATGTATAAGAGAAGATCTTAAAATCGAATTGTGTTTACATAGCTTCATCTTTGTTTTCCCATTAGCCTTTGCAGCCTCACATCCGTGTCTGGGACTCTGTCAGTTTGAACACCCTCCATTCAATCGGAATGGGTGTATTTGACCGTGCTGTCACCTGTGTTGCCTTCTCCAAGTCTGTAAGGGTCTTACCATTTTAAATTCTGGATAAATTGTCTGTGCAGTTTATTGGTGCTAGTATTTGCTCTAAAATATATGAGAAAGTGCACAAATGTGTGTAGACGATGAGTATTTGAATACTTTTGAATGAACAATAGTGTTTTACATAGCTTTAATATCTCTCCCTTCACAGAATGGTGGTGCTCATTTGTGTGCAGTTGACGATGCAAATGACCACATTTTGTCTGTTTGGGACTGGCAGAAAGAAAAACAACTTGCGGAGGTTAAGGTGAGACTGGGTGCCTGACATGCTTAATACTTAAAACAAAGCAGTATTGTTGGGCTTAACTGTACAATTTCCCAGTATAGTGTGGCTTGTGTTAGATGTCTTTTTATACACTTAATCAAGGTTCCCACACATCCTGGAAAATCTGGAATTTTGCAATGCATTTTTCCAGTCATGGAAATGTCATGGAAAATGTACTTATTTTTCTAATGTTCTGGAAAATAATAATTTGTCCTGGAACATATTTTAGTATAATAAAATGGGTTGACTGTTGCTAGCAAGGTTTTCGTTACATATACAAAAACATGATCGGGACTAGGAATAGGTATCAAATAAACAAACTCGTATAGTTTTGTCTGTGCTGGTGGCTGCGCATTGTGTGAAAACGTCAATGGTTAAGGACGCTTACGCCCTCATGATTGATTGCAGCAGCGTCCAATCGTGTTCTTTGCAATCGCAGTCCAACCGAGGCAGTTTGCTTGATTAGTTACAGCTACAGCCAATCGCGTGCTTGGTGCGTGCACAGTGAGTGGCACTCATGAACCTTCTCATTCAAAAACAAACTGAATGACCTGGAACATGTACTGACAGACTGAATGAGAGGAGAATGTTTTTTGTTCACTTCAGCATCGGCATGTGAGTCTACCTTGTTCATCATTGAGAGAAAAGGGCGGAAAAGCTATTAATGCTTTGAAGTTACTGATGTTTCTACAAGTTGATGGGCTTTCACATGACTCGTGTCAGCGCTGCCGAATACATTGAAGTCTATGAAGTGACTTGTCAGCGCAACCTCGACTCGAACTTCACACCAGTGTTTTTCACATACGTTTTTATCTCACAAATAATGTCTTTGAGAGTACAAAGCTACAAGATATATATTTTTAAACGGTCCAAATTTATGAAAAGATATTGAATGTCTCATAATTTATTTTAATTATTACCTTATTGTTTCCAAGTATCCAGAGACCCCAATTATTGAACTACAGTAATTACATTTAACAAAAACAATGCTTAGACCTAAACAAGTCCTCTCTTTATTTTCTGCAATCAAAGCAATTGCCATTTTTTTTCTCTTCCAAATACATGTTTATAATGCACACTTCCTGCTTTCTTGCGTGGAAGTTGGTGCTTTTTGCTTATTCTTAAACAAACAAACAAACAGAAAACAGGTTCATGGATCAGTAATTGCCTGAAATTGATGAAAATGTAAAATTAAAATTGTGATATGTCCTGGTGTGATAATTAAACTAAAAAAGGCTCTGATTTAATTTAATTAATAAATAATCTGCAAGTGATGCACGCTTCAAAATGAATGTGTAGAGCCGGCCACTCATATAATGAAAACACCTCATCATCACGTGCACTCTTGTGTATGTGAGATGACAGAGACAGAGAGCACTCTGAAGTGCACAGCACATACAGACTATGTATTTATTAAATTCAATCACAGCTTTATGGGGATTAATAATCACACTGGGCCATGGAGCATACTGCTTATCTGGAGATGTGAAAATACTGTCTAAAACAAACAGAAACGCCAAAATAAAAGCTTGATTTAAATGGAAGCATGTGTTTTTGCTTAAATATTACACTTGTTGGGTACATAAAATGTCCTGGAGAATTTTGCCTTGAAAAGAGTGAGTTAATGTTTCTTACAACAGGAACCTGAGTATTTGACTTTTCACAGATAAAGTGGTTCAAAACCCTGACAGTACAGATGGCGTCTGTTGGATCTGGAAGATGTCATTTTAACCAGCGTCAGAACTTTTTTATGAAGGGGCAATATTTCCCCCTAGAGTTGATTTTCAGGGCATTTTTTACCTTTATGCTTTTTCTATGAAGCAAAAAAAAAATGTTTGCTTCATAATCTTCCATTAAAATATACTTGCTCTCTTATAGACATTTCTTTACGGCTAATAAGGTAAAGGCCACTTCTCACATCCAATCAATTCTGGAATGATACAATCAAGCCTGGCCCTACATATTTTCCCTGTTCACCCAGTGAAATGTGTAGCAAATGCTGTTTCATGTTGACTTTAAAGCATTAGCTTTTCTGCAACACATTATAAAACACTAAAACGTTCATTGTCAGGTGTTACAACAATATTCATCAGATGTATTCCTTGCTCCTTTTAAGATCTTAAACAGTTGTTTGAAAAATAAATGACACGTAATCTGTTCAAACAGAACAGATTACAACCATCTCGACAAACATCTCGTAATTTTTAATAGACTGCAATGTTTTACAAATGATGTACTCTTTCACACTTTGTACTCCTTCACACTTTGCCACTTTGTTTTAGGAATAGGTAGATAATGATAATGTTTCCTTTTACATTTCTCATTTTGTGTCAAATTTACTTCGCAGTGTTCCAATGATTCTGTGCTTGGTGTTGTCTTCCACCCTATGGAGGCCAACCTGATTGTCACCTGTGGGAAATCTCACCTCAACTTTTGGATGGTGGAAGGGAACATTCTGACAAAGCGCACGGGACTTTTTGAGGTTAAAATTATTTACTTATAATAATTTACTTATAATATTCTATATGATGTACAGCATTTGCACTTCTTTATCACAAACAGAATGAATTTCTGTGTAAAGTGTTGAAAAATCCAATGTTCCATAGATTATCAAGTTTCTGAATTGTTTTACAACCAATTTACAATAAAAAAAATTAAAGGCCACTTTCTGCATGTGAATCATTGTGTGTTTGTTACATGTGATTGCCCACACTTTTTTACTCATATTTTGTGTGGTTTCAGAAACATGAAAAACCCAAGTACGTACTGTGTGTTGCTTTCGCTGAGAACGGAGATGCAATCACTGGGGATTCTAGTGGAAACATTTATATCTGGGCTAAAGGTCTGGAAATAATTATGCCTTTACATGTTTCCATACTGTTATTGACTTATCCAGATGCCAGATTTGAAAGTCTGAAATTTCTAAATAATACTTCTGTTCATGCACTTTCCAAACAGTACATTCATATATTTGACTGCTATTTGTGGAGATTCTCCCTCAGTGTTCCTGTGACTTGATGGTGAATCTGATTTTATGATGAACTTTGATTTAAAGGTGGTAACAGGATCAGCCAGGTAGTTTCGGGAGCCCATGAAGGTGGGATCTTCTCCCTATGTTTGCTGAAGGATGGAACACTGGTATCTGGTGGAGGAAAAGACCGCAAAGTGTTGCTCTGGGACCATGATTACCGTAAAAAGAGTGAGATTGAGGTAGAATTATTGTTTTCTCATTCTTACAAAACAAACTCTCATAATTAAATCCAGAGAGCAGAGTGGAATACTCATCTCAAAGAGGACATGAAAGCAATTGTTTTTATTGTGTGTTAATGTTAACTAATGTTATCATAGTACTGAAATCCATTTCAGGCATTGCATTTGTCTTATCTATTAGATATAGCAGCATCAGCAATGCTGAGTTCACTCAATTTAGAACAATGTGGACAATTTTTGCTGCAGCTGAGATGAACAGATTTGATGCAGAGGTTACATGTTCCTTAAAGTTTTCTCTCCGTAATCAGGTTTCTGAGGCATTTGGCCCCATCCGCACTTTAGCAGAGGGAAAACAAGATGAGCTGTTTGTGGGAACAACCCGGAACGCTATTCTACGGGGCTCTTTCTCTGGTTCCCTCACTCCTATTGTTCAGGTATAGATGGAAAGCTGATAAGAAATTGTTTCTTTAGATGTCTTTGATGGAAAGTTGCCATTCTAACCCTGGTCTCTATGTATTCTCTTTATGAAAGGGTCACACAGATGAGTTGTGGGGTCTAGACGTGCATCCCAGTACTGAGCAGTTTGTGACATGTGGTCAAGACAAGCAGGTCTGTCTTTGGGACACCGGCTCCCATTTGCCTCTGTGGAGCAAGAACATTGAGGTTATTATGAACGCCAACTCTCTCTTTCCATTTGGAATCATTTTACAAATATTATCTGTTGTGCAGATTTAATTTTTTGTACTGTATTATATACCGTATGTGGAAACGGAAAAGTGTCTACTGTGTTTACATTGACTTTAGGAAGCTAATTACATTTTAGCCTGGAATTTGTTTTGTGTCTTCACATTTAAATGTTTATTTGATCATTTTTGTTTTGCCGGGGTGGCTCCAGGACCCTGGTCGTTCTGTTGGCTTTCATCCCAGTGGCACTGTGCTTGCTGTGGGCACCATGACAGGAAGGTAAGGTTGCTCTTGTGAACTTAACAATAAGGTTGTACCTGTCACATCAAGAGCTGACAGCTGATTTTAACCAAAAACAATTTAAACCTAAAGATTTACTTGGATATGTATATATATGTACATATAGTATTCCTCGACATATGCTGAAACCTGGTGGTATGGATGCAGCAAAAACAAAAGTTTTTGGTTATGATGTCATTATGCCTTGTTTGCAGTCAGTATTCATTCATTTATGCGGGGAAACATATTTTACTGGACTGTCCTGGTTTTAAAAACACTAGATATAATGTTTATATTCAGAAAATACTTTATTGGATGTGTTTAAAAAGGTTTCACCTGGAATTTTTTTTTATTTCTTTAAAATGTCATATTGAAAGATCTTGTAAAGTTTTTTGTAAGATGTAAGTAATTTTTTAGTTTATTGTTTGTCTTGTTTTCTTTAACGACTTTGATCTTGCCATTTAAAAAAGCCATTGATTAAAGTTAAAAGATTTAAAGAATTCTTTAGCTATAAATTACGATTAAAAGAATAATAAATAATTATATTCTGGGAGCAAGGGCATCCAATAAAAGAGGGGGCTAGTGAGATATTGTGAGAGTAGTATTCGACTGGTCATCTGATCAGCTAATAAAACCATTTTTATTAGGCTTCTAATATGACTGAAGTCATCTTTTTATGTGAGCCTATGTTATTTTTATTGTATATAAGTTACAAAACGTTTTTAACAAGGTAATCAAATACTGAGTACATCTTTTTAAAGCAACACATTTTTTAAAAAAAGCAATGTTTTCATATTAAAATCTCTTCTCAACTGTTGATTTAAAATATAAATATGTTGTTTTTATTTATTTCATGACTGCTTAAAATTTACCAAAAGTGTTTGAATTATTTTAGGTGGTTGGTGCTGGACACTGACACGAATGATCTAGTCTCTATGCATACAGATGGCAATGAAATCATCTCAGCTGTTAAATATTCTCCAGGTGTGTTGTCTTTTTTTTCTGCTTTTAGCCTTTAGTCATGACTTATTCATTCACTGGCTGACTGTTCCTTGGCTTTTGCTTTTAAACCTATTTCACCCAGGTGAAATGTATATGAAACTTATGTGTCCAGGAATCACTGCTCACATCCTCTCTCGCTTTCGTTCTCTGTCTCTCATAGATGGAGCATATCTGGCTGTTGGTTCCCATGACAACTTTGTTTACATCTATTCTGTTACTGAGAATGGCAGGAAATACAGCCGTGTTGGCAAATGCACTGTGAGTTCTATAAGGAAGCAAACAAATTCATCATCCCTTCAGAAATGTTGCTTTAATTCCAAAGCAGATTCACAGCTATAGAGGTCAGTTGCATGGTACTCTTTTTATAGCAGTCAGTTTATTTACTTTTCGTTGCATTTGTAGGGACACTCCAGTTTTGTCACTCACCTCGACTGGTCCGCCGACAGCCAGTTTATTGTAACCAACTCAGCCGACTATGAGATCTTATTCTGTAAGTTGTTTTATTATCTTACACTTGTTGCAGTGAATGGAGCTCATATTTCATTGTCTTACCAGCCTGTGTCTTGCCTCCTGTAAAAAGGGGAAGCGTCCAGTGGGAAGCATATAACTAATACAGAGTCCGTGCGTAACCTAGAGTGGGCCACCTCCACCTGTGTGCTGGGTTTCAATGTTTTTGGTGAGTCATGCCTCGCACATAAAATCTCAAACTCAACCCTTCAAACCATTTTATAAGCATCCATCTAATTATTTATTATGGAAACTGCTGTGAAATGTTGAAGTGATGTTATCTGTATGTTATCAAAGCATGCTTTTTTATTTCTTTCTTTGCTTGTATCTGTTTTGTTTTATTGCTTTGCTTTTGTGTTGTCCTATTGTTTTGCTTTTGTTTCATGTTTTTATTTTGCTTTTATTTAATGGGTTTGTTTTGCTTTATTTAGTTTCATGTTTTTGCTTTGCTTTCGTGATTTTCATTTTTGTTTTGTTTTGTTGTTCTAGGCATCTGGCCAGATGGTGCTGATGGTACAGACATTAATGCTGTTTGCAGGTCACATGACAACAACCTCCTTGCCTCAGCTGACGATTTTGGCAAAGTGCACTTGTTCTCTAACCCCTGTTCCCAGCCAAGGGTGCGATTCATAAATACATTTGTATCCTAGGCTAGCTTTTGTCTTATTGGGCATGTTTTTCCCTATTAGATCGTACAACATTTTTTAAAATATATTTATTTAATTTTATTTATTTTATTTCCTCAGGCCCCCAGCCATTCCTATGGTGGTC
Organism: Xyrauchen texanus; assembly: GCF_025860055.1. Lineage (NCBI taxonomy): Eukaryota > Metazoa > Chordata > Actinopteri > Cypriniformes > Catostomidae > Xyrauchen > Xyrauchen texanus. Next base: position 25,248,047 of record NC_068313.1, on the reverse strand, counting down.
ATAGCAGCCATGTGACCAACGTTGCCTTTCTCCATGATGACAGTCATCTAATCTCTACTGGTGGGAAGGACACCAGTGTTCTTCAGTGGGTGCTCGCTTAGTCATGTCTGAGCTATCCAGGTGCAACAACGCTGAAGATTCCTGCCCACTAGAGGGCAGCACTGCTGTGCCTAATTCTCTATATTACTTTCCTGTTTGCCTGTGCTGTGTAGTATGTTATTGTTTTTTTTTCCATGAACTGCTGGCATGGGGCCAGTTTTGTCTTTGTCAAGTTGTAATTACCATAATGGTTTGAGAGGTGGAAGCTGAGCTTCAAAGATTGCTAATGGGCAACCTCTTATCTAAAGTGAAATGTGCATTTCACAGAAGCACCACTAGAAGGAGAACTGGTGCAGGAAAATAAGCATGTTCTTAGCTCTTGACACTATTTAAGACTACTTAAAGTGTTTTAGCTGCTATTTGTGTTGCTGAATCCTATAGAAATTATTTACTGCTGCAGCTTAGTAGAAGTTGTATTTTAATATTGGAATAACATAATGTTGTGGCACTTAGCTTTTGACGCATATCTAGGGGTGAACTTAAGCTGTGCTTTGCCTTTTATTTGTTATTTAAATTTCTCATATAGCTATGTCTTTGTTCCCAAAGATATGTCATTGAATTCTAGTAACACATTTTCACATTTGCAACTGACAATAAAGTTGAACAACTTTGCATGACATACTAGGACAAAGTACACTGAAATTGACACTTTTTCTTTTTGAAAGCACCGTATAAAATGCAAATAATAAAGGACAGGTATATTCGTGGTCGGCCTATATGGATTTTCCAATGGCAAATAACGAAATATATGAAAACAAGTTCATATAATTTTTTTTACATAAAGATAAATCTGCCCAAGTTTCAGCAAGGCTGGAATCTTGCAGATTCATCTTTGTGTTGGATGCATGAATCTAGCCAATATCAACGTTATCCTGGAAGAATACTTGCTTCCTTCTGCTCTGACAATGTTCCCCAACTCTTGAGGATTGTTTTTTTCCAGCAGGACAATGCTCCATGCCACACAACTAGGTCAATCAAGGTGTGGATGCAGGACCATCAAAACCCTGTCATGGCCAGCCCAATCTCAAGACCTGAAACCCATTAAAAAAAAAAACTCTGGAATGTGATCAAGAGGAAGATGGATGGATACAAGCCATCAAACAAAGCCGAGCTGCTTGAATTTTTGGCTAGGAGTGACATAAAGTCACCCAACAGCAATGTGAAAGACTTGGAGAGAGCATGCCAAGATGCAGGAAAGCTGTGATTGAAAATCAGGGTTATTCCACCAAATATTGATTTCTGAACTCTTCCTAAGTTAAAACATTAGTATTGTGTTGTTTAAAAATGAATATGAACTTCTTTTCTTTGCATTAATCAAGGTCTGAAAAGCATCTTTTGTTATTTTGACCAGTTGTCATTTTCTGCAAATAAATGCTCTAAATGACTATATTTTTATTAGAATTTTTAAATATTCATTTTACTCAAACACATACCTATCAATAGTAAATTCAGAGAAGCTGATCATATTGCAGTGGTCTCTTTCCAGAGCTCTGTGTGTGTGTGTGTGTGTGTGTGTGTGTGTGTGTGTGTGTGTGTGTGTGTGTGTGTGTGTGTGTGTGTGTGTGAGCGTGAGCGTATTTATCACTTTGTGGGCACCAAATGTCCCCATAAGGATAGTAAAACCCGAAATTTTTGACCTTGTGGGGACATTTTGTCAGTCCCCATGAGGAAAACAGCTTATAAATCATACTAAATTATGTTTTTTGAAAATGTAAAAATGCAGAATGTTTTCTGTGAGGGTTAGGTTTAGGGGTAGGGTTAGGTTTAGGGGATAGAATATAAAGTTTGTACAGTATAAAAACCATTATGTCTATGGAAAGTCCCCATAAAACATGGAAACACAACATGTGTGTGTGTGTGTGTACACACCCACACATAAATATTTAGTTTTTTATTGCCATAACCATTATATTCTGTTTGCGATGACCTATTAACTAAATTACTGGAGTACAGCTCTGTTGCTTGTTTCTTTCGCCATGGCCTTGCACTTGTAACTCCTAGTAGAAGCTTATTTAGGAGTATTTACCACTTTTGTACAGAGACAGATAGAAAGGTCATGAGGTAAAACCTTACAACATAAGAAACCACCTACGCCATCTATAATTTCAAGATGTTGACATTCTGAGCATTACATGTGCATACATTATCAGTCTTGGTTCTGGCAGTAAATGGTATTTCAGAATAGTTCTTTTGAATTAAAGCAATCATTCATAGTACTTTTTCTAAATGCCCTTTCATAATTTTGTTCAATATGTAGGTACAGGTACATACTGTCTTGTTATTGCTTGTGAGACATTAATTGCTTTCTTCAGTGGCAAAAGTTGAAATTGCTGAACATCTGTCCTTCCATTCCTTCCTACTTTCTCTCTAATCATACGTTTCCTTGGAATAAAACGGGAGAAGAGACAGCAATATTCTTTACACCCATCCACCCTTTTCTATGCTGTTACAGCTGAGCACAGCACTATGGCAGAGCTCTGGTATAAGCTTACACAAAAAACACCTCTGTCCTTTAATTTCCTAATTTACCAGATGTTTAATAATTAATTGGGCATTGCAGCAATCTGATTCACTGAAGTCTTTTAAAGAAATGCTGAAATACCTTCATCTTGACATAGAGCACACATTAAAGTCTCCTGGAGGGGAAAATATATAATAACATTAATAGCACAAAAAAAGAAAAGAAATATCACTCCCTTCAAAGAGGAAGTGCAAATCTTGTGTAACTGGTTACACAGCAAAGGCACAGTAGATAGTGGCTGTGAGGGAGCACTAATCTACAGCTCTGTATACAGAATGGAGGAGGGGAATAATATCTGCTTAGCGAAATGAAAAGCGCATTCCCATCTATTTAGACAAACACTTAATTAGAAGAATTAACTGGAAAGAACTTTTCTCTACAATAGTAATGAGCACCTGCATCAAGTGATTTTTGCCAGATTAAAGCCAATATCAGATATAAATAGACTTGCTTTTATATCATAAAAAAAGAGGAGGCATCTTTCCATATGAATGTATTATGCCGAGTTTTATCCCAATGACTTTATTTATGATTTATTTATTTTTTGTGGTTGCCATTTGATTCTGCAGATTTCATACTAATTTAAAGGAATTTTATATATATATATATATATATATATATACACACACACACACAGGCGGCCAAAAGTTTGGAATGATGTACAGATTTTGCTCTCATGGAGAAAAGAAATTGGTACTTTTATTCACCAAAGTGGCATTCAACTGATCACAATGCATAGTCAGGACATTAATAATGTGAAAAATTACTATTACAATTTGAAAAAATAAAAATAAATCAGAACATCTTAAACTAATTCAAAGACTTCTATTCAAAAAATCCTCCACATGCAGCAATGACAGCTTTGCAGATTCTTGGCATTCTAGCTGTCAGTTTGTCCAGATACTCAGGTGACATTTCACCCAATGCTTCCTGTAGCACTTGCCATAGATATGGCTGTCTTGTCGGGCAATTCTCACGCACCTTATAGTCTAGCTGATCCCACAAAAGCTCAATGGGGGTTAAGATCCATAACACTCTTTTCCAATTATCTGTTGTCCAATATCTGTGTTTCTTTGCCCATTCTAACTTTTTTTTTTTTTTTGCAATTCTTCCCATAAGACCTGCACCCCTGAGTCCATGCTTTACTGTTGTACATGAAACTGGTGTTGAGCAGTTAGAATTAATTGAAGCTGTCAGCTGTATCGATTTCTCAAACTAGAGACTCTGATGTTTATCCTTTTTAGTTGTACATCTTGTCTTCCACATCTCTTTCTGTACTTGTTAGAGTCAGTTGTTCTTTGTGTTTGAAGACTGTTGTGTACACACCTTTATATGAAATCTTCAGTTTTTTGGCAATTTCAAGCATAGCCCTCATTCCTCAAAACAAAGTTTGACTGATGTTTTCTAGAGAAAGCTGTTTCTTTTTTGCCATTTTGACCTAATATTGACCTTAAGACATGCCAGTCTATTGCATACTGTGGCAACTCAAAAACAAACATAAAGACAATGTTAAGCTTCATTTAATGAACCAAATAGCTTTCCGCTGTCTTTGATATAATGGCAAGTGATTTTCTATTGCCAAATTAGCAATTTAGCATGATTACTCAAGGATAAGGTGTTGGAGTGCTGGAAATGGGGGCCTGTCTAGATTTGATCAAAAATGACTTTTTTGAAATAGTGATGGTGCTATTTTGTTTACATCAGTATTGTTCTGACTATACTTTGTGATCACATGAATGCCACTTTGGTGAATTAAAGTACCAATTTCCTTCCAAAATAGCAAAACCTTTACATTATTACAAACTTTTGGCCACCAGTGTGTAAATATATATATATATATATATATATATATATATATATATATATATATATATATATATATATATATATATATATATACATACACCAATCAGCCACAGCATTAAAACCACCTAATATTGTGTAGGTCCCAGAATGCTATTCCTCACATCAATTGCACAGAGCGGTTATCTAAGTTACCATAGACTTTGTCTGTTCAAACCAGTCTGGCCATTCTCTGTTGACCTCTCTCAACAACAAGGCATTTCTGTCCATAGAACTGCCGCTCACTGGATGTTTTTTGTTTTTGCCATCATTCGGAGTAAATTCTAGTGACAGTTTTGAAAATCCCAGGAGATCAGCAGTTACAGAAATACTCAAACCAGCCCATCTGGCACCAACAATCATGCCACTGTCCAAATCACTGAGATCACATTGTTTACCCATTCTGACGGTTGATGTAAACATTAACTGAATCTCCTGACCCGGGTACATATACATATATATACCACAGTTAGTTCCGGTCCTCGAATCTGATTGGCGTTCCATGAGCACTGATGGTGTGACAGCATCAGCACTCCAACGCTTCACTGTGTGTGTATCACTCTGCTTGTGTTTGTGCCATTCTAAACTAAAGTGTATCTGTAAGGAGTTACTGTCTTTATTTTTGAAATTACATATGTTAGCCAGCAGGTGGTGGCAAAATATCATTTTTGTGTGTAATATGAGCCAGTTGGTGACATAAAGTGAATCCGTTAATCATTGTTTACATAGAACTGGGCTCTGTGATCTGGTAAAAAGCTAGGAAATAGCTGTAAACTGACAACTTCATAATTAAGGCTCATACTGAGAGACACAACAGACTGATTTATTACAGAACTCAAGTGCTTACCTTTTATCTGTGTTTCCACATTGGATACATACTGTTTAAAATGGCGGAGGACATTGCTGTTTCTATAGTGAATGACTCTTGCACACCTGCTACCCCGAAATAGAGAGGAATACCCCCACTTGGACATCTATTTTCCATTGAGAAACATCTTATTGGGTGTGGCAACAGGTGATTGCACACACTTCCTCTCTCTTTCTCTCTCTCTCTCTCTCTCTCTCTCTCTCTCTCTCTCACACACACACACACACACACACACACACACAACACACATCCAGTATATATATATATATATATATATATATAAAACGCACACACACTCTAACGGTCAAAAGTTTTGAAACACTTATTCGTTATTTACTTTTTCTTTTTTTTCACATTTTAGAATAATAGTAAAGCCATCAAAACTATGGAATAACATAAATGGAACTATTTATGGAATTATGTTGTGACTAAACAAAATTCAAAATAAATCAAAACTGTGTTATACTTTAGCATCTTCAAAGTAGTCACAGTTTGTCTAGCATTTGCAGATATGACACTCTCAACAACTGTGACATTCTCAGTTGACTTTTAGTTTGTGTACTTTTATTTTGACATTTCCTGTTTCCAAGTCTTGTCATTTCCTGTTTTCCCTTCTTGTTCATGTGTCCGATTTTCATTGGTTCTTTGTTTGATTACTTTGTTTCAGTTCTAGTTTGTTATTGGTCTTAGTTAATTGTCTTGTTATCTTGTTTTAAAGTTCTGTCTGTTCATTGGCCTTTGTCTTCCTTGTCTTGTGTATTTAAACCCTCATGTTTGCCTTAGTCATTTGTCAGGTATTGTATTTGTAACCTTGTTGTTCTGCCATAGTCTTAGTCTTAGTCTTAGTCTTAGTCTTAGTCTTAGTCTTAGTCTTAGTCTTAGTCTTAGTCTTAGTCTTAGTCTTAGTCTTAGTCTTAGTCTTAGTCTTAGTCTTAGTCTTAGTCTTAGTCTTAGTCTTAGTCTTGCCATTATTAGTTAGGTCCTTGGTTTCTTGTTTTGTTTACTTTCACACTGATAGTTAGGGATTTGGTTTCACGTTTGGAAGAATAAACTGCACTTGGGTTCATCTTCACATCATCATCATCGTCTCAGCCTGTTTTGTGTCTTCATCGTTACAACAACTTCTTGAGGCATCACCCTGGGATGCTTTTTAAACAGTATTGAAGGAGTTAATCTATGTTGGGCAACTATTGGCTGCTTTTCTTTATTATTTGGTCCAAGTCATCAATTTCAAGAACTTTTTTTGTTTTTTATAAAAATTTTGTTTTGTAATGAAATAAATTAATATGGTGGCACAATTATATTTGGCTACAAAACTCATTTCAAAATTTAAGCGTACACCGACAGATCAAACGATTTTTAAGATTGTGAGAAACATTTCAATCAAGTGTTTCAAGTTTGACTGGTAGTGTAGACAGACAGACAGATGGATGGATGGATGGATGGATAGATAGATAGTATAGCCTACTATATACAGGCAGGCTAATAATTGCATTTGGAACCTACAGTATTTTTACATTGTTTCAGAAATGCAGAGCTGTATTTTGATAACAATTTAGATAAACACAGCCTGTATTTCCATGCCAGTTTTGTGCTCCACTATTTACATGTTGACACTATTGAGCCAGCACAAGGTAGCTTTTAGTCACTGTTTATCAATAAGAAAGGTGTATGAAGTAATTGTCTTTACATTTTTATACAGTATAATATTTTCAAAAACATTGGGTTTTCTTCCAAATTTAATTTCATTATAAAATAATTATTCAGATAGTAACACTATATTTTAAATGATCTGATAAATGGATAGTATTGAATCCAAACCTGTATGACTTCCAAGGAACTCAAAAGGAGATTTTAGGAAGAATGATAGACTCAGTCACCATTCACTTTCATTTTTATGAAAGAAAAAAAAAGATGCAATGAAAATGAATGGTGACTGATGGTAACATTCTGCCTATCATTTTATTATGTGTTTTTTTGAAGAAGATAAAGTAATTTGGGTTTGAAACAACACAATGGTGAATAAATGACAGATTTTTATTTTTGCTAGAGTGGTCTTTAAATATAGATTCATTCAATTTGCAGAATATTGCATTCTGTTATAGAATGCTACTATAAAAATAGAAATCTGAATAATTAAAACATCCAGGCTTAGTAGCCACTCAGACTCCATTGTGTCCTGACATTCTATCCTTGTCTCATTTTGAAGCCACAGTTTTCAGTCTGCTCCTTGGAGACAAGATGACAGAACAGAAAATAAACAGACTTGTCTTCTGGGATTGTCTGGGAAGTCAATACATCACTCTGGGAAATTGTCCAAGTTTTCCCTAAAACTCCACTCTAATGAGAGTTTGGAATGGGTTCTGACTTCTTCACAGATATGAATTCCCATTCCCCACAGTGTATTCTCAATGCACATCGAAACTGATTTATATCTGCTGTGAAATGTTTGCTGACATTGCAGTTATTTTCTTCCTGATTTAAAGATGGCTTTAACTTGGGTTCAGTCCACAGCTGAAAATGCAAATCCATCTCATGCTCTTTCTGACCACCAGCGTATACACATTCATTATATTGGCTCTCACTTTTTGCCAGGACACACCAGCACAGATATTTTATGGATGTGACACATAGGGGTTGATAATGGTGTTATTGGATTTCTCCACTGCATGCTCTGAGACAGAAGAACATCAGTGCTGATTGATGTTAAACTGCATGTGTGATAAACAGTACTAGATTCAATTCAAAGAGATGAGATGAGACGTCTCTGATAAATCAGAAATAATGATAGACTGGGTGAAAAATAGTTTCAGTATAGCATATTACACTGTGTGGCCAATTATTAGGTAAATGGCATTCCTCAGGATTCATTGGATTGTTGAACAAACACAATGCTCTCAGTCAATCTAAAGTGTTATTGAACCTCAAACCTGAATGTTTAACAAAGATAAAGTGAGTTTTGTTTTTCTCACAATTATTGCACAATTGTGTGCACAACTATTAGGCAACAATTAGTGCACACAATTATTAGGCAACTATTAGTGCGCACAATTATTAGGCAACTATTAGTGCGCACAATTATTAGGCAACTATTAGTGCGCACAATTATAAGGCTAAAATTGCAAACAGAATATCTATTGTTGTACTATTTAAAACCTAACTTGCTTGGAAAGTGTGCTTGTGCATTTTTCTTTAAAATGAATGGCATTAAATTACAAAAATTATTTCTCCCAACTCAGCTGTTTATTCTAAATTTTTAGAGTAGGTGCAACAAATAAGTAACACAAAATGACAATTAAATAAAATGTTTGGCCTTTCAAAAATATTCAGTGACCAATATATCCACCCTTCTTTTCAATAACTGCCATGAGCGTTCCATCCATGGATTTTCTTGATCTGTTCATGACCAACTATCACTGAAGCAGCAACCACAGCCTCCCAAATGCTGTTCAAAGAGGTGTATTGTCTTCCCTCACTGTAAATCTCACGTTTGAGAAGGGCCCACAAGTTCTCAGTAGGATTTAAGTCAGGTGAGGAAGGGGGCCAAGTCATTATTTGGGCATCTTTGAGTCCCTTGCTGGTTAGCCAAGCAGTGGAGAACTTGGATGCATGTGACGGCGCATTGTCCTGCATAAAGATCATGGCCTTCTTGAATGCTGAAGATTTCTTCCTGTACCACTGCTTGAAGAAAGTACTTTCCAGAAACTGGCAGTAGGTTTGAAAGTTGAGTTTCAGTCCATCTTCAACTCGAAAAGGTCCAAATACCTGATCCTTAATGATAGCAGCCCACACCAGTATCCCTCCTCCACCTTGCTGGCACCTGACTCGAAGTGGTACCCTGTGTCCATTAGTGATCCAGCCACGGGCCCATATATCTGGTTCATCAAGAGTCACTCTCATTTCACCTGTCCATAAAACCTTTGAAAAATCTCTCTCAAATATTTTACAGTTAATTTGCACCTTTTCTTCTCCGTGTGTTTTTTGGGCCCCAGTTGACTATTCGAAACAAAATGTTTAACGGTCTGGTGGTCACGGCTCAATAGTTTAGCTATTTCAAGAGTGTTGCATCCATCTGAAATTTGACTTTTCAGTGTCAGTTTAATCTCTTTTTTGGCCCATTTTACCTGAGGTAATTAAGCTGCCTAATAATTATGCACACCTTGAAATAAGGTGTTAGTCACTTTCGCCACACCCTCCCTCATTACACAAATACATACCACCTGAAAATGATTGAATTAAATAAGCATGCAAGTTTACATTGTTTGGAGTTGGAAAATGTGCATGGAAATATGATAAGATCAGAATACCGACTTGCCTAAAAATTGGGCACGCAGTGTATTTGGATTTGCATTGCACCATTACACAATACACACCAAACTTCAAGCATGCAATGTATGCAAACAATTAGCTATGTAAAAATTTTAATTATAATATTATATATATAATAATTCTGTTACATTCTGAAAATTATGTTGTCACTTATTCACCCTCATGTTGTTTCCAACCCATATGACATACTTTCTTCTGTAAAACATAAAGGGAAATAATTGAATTATCATTCCATTTGCTGAATTCAATACAATGTCAGCATGTACACAGATTAACTCTAAATAAACCACCCAAAAGTGTCATAAAAGTTGTCCATGTGACTCGTGCGTCACATTCAAAATTCCATGACATCATGCCACAACCCCACTGATTCTAAGTGTTAACGTGAATCACTCTTTATTGCCTTTGTATTGATTTCAGCAAACATTAATTAGATTATTTATTGATATTTTCCACAGGAGAAAGTAAGTCATGTTTGTTTGAAACAACATACTGTAAAAGTAAGTAAATGATGTCAGAATTTTCATTTTTGGGTGAACCAAACTTTTAACAATACAAGCATTGAGCAAGAAGTTCCACTGAATGTGTAGATGCTTATGAATCAGGATAGCGTAGTAAATCCAGCTTTCTTTTCAAGCTGCCAAATGCTAACTTATCTCCATGGAGATTTAACTGCCTTTGTTCATTGGGCTTGTTTGTGCAATGCATTTGACACATACCATTTTTCACAGCTGCAGACTGCATTTATGTAGCACTGCCTCATTACAAAGTTATTGTGACCTAGTGTTATTGTGAATTATGGAGCAAAGATGTAGTGGTTGCCAAGATGCAACATTCTTCAGAGTGTCCAATGCTAAAAGCCCTGCTTATGAGCATACAAAAGAGATTATTCCTCCTCAGATCATTTGCATAAAAAACAGATGTTATGATTGTTTAATCAGTGTAACCCAAAAGTGATTGCCAATGTGATGGGGGAAAAAAGCATGGCTCGTACTCCTATTAAAATTCACATTAATATCACATTTGGATTTATCCAAATCATCCAAATCATAAACCATGTCAAAATTGGTCACTCTTTGGTCACTCTTTTTTAAAAAGGACATGCAATCTTAAAGAGTATCTTAAAGTAGTTTATCATAAAAGTTTTCCATGCTCTGCAGTATAAGTCATTATTCACCAAAAATCTTGATGTCCACCCTAGTGCCACTGGGCACATTCAGGAGTTTATGAGAGACGTTTGTGAACTGATTTTTCAAATCATTTATCTGGTTTACTAAATCTGACCGATTGATTTCAGTCATAGCAGGGAACAGCTCACTGGACAGGAAGATTATCAGTGATTACAGATTAAATGATTGTTTCCTCATCATATGGGTTTGCAACAACATGAGGGTGAATAAATGAAGACAGAATTATAATTTTTGGGTGAACTATTGCTTAAAGTGACTGTGAATTCAACAAAGTGTGTTTTCTCAAAGCAAAGTGACTGGACAGTGAATTTCCATGACTGACCTAGAACAGAAGCCCTAAAAGTGATGCATTCTTTGTTTGTTCATCAAACAATCAAACTGCATTTCTACTCAGGCATAAGGTGCTCACTGTTTTTTTGTTTTTTATATATATATAAACTCGGCGCTACATCTAATCATGTTTTCCTGCTGTCACTCAGGAGAGGTCTAGGCACAAGTTAAATGGATGCTAATGGGCTTGTTAGGCCCTGGGGAACAGCATTGTGATGTGGAGCTGTTTCAATCCTATTCGCAGGTGAGTTTGGTTTTAAGTGATTTCTGCATTATGTAAGTAGCTAAAGATCCTTGTCGTCACTGCATTATTACTGTACAGAATTATTGAGTTGTATTATTTTATTAGGGAGTCCAATATAGTGTTTCCAGCACTGGTAGAGTATATAGAGTTAAGTCTAATAATAAAGATTGTGTGAATTTTATGAATCAAAGTTGTTTAGAATTTTAATAGATATGTATGATCACACTTTACATTATAATGTGTTACAATGTGTAAGTAGGATACAATATTGCATGTAAATGTATATATGAAAAGAATAATAATCATTAGATAACGTTCTTTAGCCTACATTATATAGCCTATAGGCCTATATATATATATATATATATATATATATATATATATATATATATATATATATATATATATATATATATATATATATAGGCTATATATATTGCTCAGTTCAATTTGATGGATTTTTATGGAACTGAAATGCGTAAATATTATTATTATTATTATTATTATTATTATTATTATTAAGTTTAATGTAAAAAAAAAAAAAAAAAAAAAATGCCCAAATATGTCTTTTGCCCAAATTAACTGATATGGATAAAACAAAACAAAAACAACAAGAAACCAAAGATGCGTTTTGAGACCAGCCCTCGTTTCCGGTTCGCTCTGGATTTCGAGGGATCCCGTCTTGATTTCTCAGTCGGCATTTCAATGGGACGGTCAGTGTTTGGTAACATACGTCACATTTCTCCGTGCCTCTTCAATAGCTACTCACTTGCAATTCGCACTATGACACTTCGCAAGTATTTCTGCCTGTCCGCTGCTGTGATGTGAACTACACGTGCAAGACGTTGCGTCCTATTATAAATAAGGCAGGCTTTTGATGTCTGGATCCTCATTCAAATGAGGGAAACATCAGTTGTGTCTGGAGATACGGAGATCACCTCTGCCAATGGCACGCAGAGACGGAGAGTATGAGGGTAACAGCTACTGAATGAGTTACGGACACAATAATGTAAGTATCGTACTTGTGTGTGTGTGTGTGTGTGTGTGTGTGTGTGTGTGTGTGTGTGTGTGTGTGTGTGTGTGTGTGTGTGTGTGTGTGTGTGTGTTTGTTTCAGTTTTTTTTGGACCATTTAAGTCAAGATAAACAAGCCTACTCGCTTTAGTCATATTTATGTTTCACAATGGTAAAAAACATGCATATAAAGCTCGTTTTCTCACTATAGTTTAAGTAATTTAAAATCACATCTATAAACTTACTGTACTCTGTTACATTAAAATTGAACACTTTTGCAACATAATCAAACTTTAGTCTCAGGATTACTGTTCATCACTTAAGATGCTTTCCAAGTATATTATAGCATATAAGGCAAACCATTATAATGTCAAACTAGACATTTGGTTGCTGATGCATAAACAAAATAAAAAATGCTACTTAAAGCTTTTGTTTACTTAAGGAAAAAGCAAACCTTTTTAAGGGGCCATTTTAACCTTTGTAATGAGGCATAATTGTAAAGGACAACAGTTATCCTGCTGTAGTAATAGATTATATATTAATGCATTTAGTTTGATGGCTGAGTGTTCTTTCCTGAAATTCCTCTGTTGAACACATGAGTTATGGAGTTGTGGCAAATGCACACAACAGTACATTTCCCACGATTTAACAAGCAATTTAACAAGCTATAAATGGTCTTTGGCAGTGTTTACATCATGTCAGTTGCATTGTGTTAAATATATTTTCACTCAAATCTGTCACGAATAATCGCATCAGTTAAACACACTGACAGTGTATCCATTTCTGGCAGCAAATAATAAAAAATATATTCATGAAAACCAGTACCTAAGCAGTCAGATTTCAGCTCAATAGCTGCTAGCTATACGTAATACAATATGAATTCAATACAGTGGCTCTGCATGTAAGTCCAGCACTTGTATGTATTCTCCACTCCTTCTCACTGTTATTTGTGGCTGATTTTGTTTCATGCAGAAGGGTGATGGCATATGATAATGTGGGACTTGAAATGGTTCTTTGGAATATTCCCTTGTGTTTTCGCCTTACATACGCATCTTCCGCTTGGTTTTGTTAGGAAACAAGTGGAACATTTAATAATTCCTTTTCGAGCAAACAGTAATTGCCCTCTTGGAGATGCGGGATAAGAACTAACATTAAAAGTATGATGAGAAGTGGAGAGTAATCACTCTGTGAACCTATGAGGTGTCTTCTCCAGTGCCACCCGTCTGCGCTAATAAGGGTGTTTTGTGAGGGTAATGTCTGGTTTGGGCAGCAGATTGTGTGAGGGAATCTATAACCCAGTGGCATGGTGGCCCAACAAGTGGCTGTTTTCAGACTTGTTTATGAACTCATACTATTTGAGCGTATAATTAAATATGTGGAGTAATCTGTAGTTTGAAACATTCACACATGGTTTTATTACAGCAAATGGTTCATGTTAATGAATGTTCTAATTATTTGCACGAGGCTCTTTGTGGTCAGCCTTTTAGTCCCCACCATAAAAGCAGTGTAGTTTCTCTGAAAACGTGGGCTGCCTTTGTCATCAATTTAAGGCACTTTCCAAAAATAGGGTTTTGGAAATTAGGGAATTGGAATCCCATTACTGTTTTTAAAGCATTAAAGGCACAAATTCTAACGTAATCACACATCAACATGTTGTTTCTGAGATTTCCGGTACCCTAGGATCGGTCAGATTATGGACCCCATTGACTTGCATTGCATGGACTATGGACATCATGTATCCTTCAAATACATTAGTTTGTATTCCGCAGAAGAAAGTTGTACGAGTAAAAGAATTTGTTACTTTATTTGAAATGTAAGTTTATATCAATAGCTAAAACTCAAACTAGCTAGCCCCTTCTGAATGGGGGCTTTCAGGGTTTCAGACCCCTCATCAGATCAGGAGTATCTCGGAATGTGATGCATCTGGGCTGCTTAGAAGATCTGGTCATGATGGCTGTCACCTGGAACATAAAGTAACAAACAGAAAAGTGCACAGAACTAGGCCGGTTAAAGCTATAAACTATTAACAATGGAGACTAATGCTTATGGATGGTAGCTGGGGAGGAGGCGGGTTGTTGTCAGGTGCTTGGCTAGGCTGGCAAGAATGCTTTGTTGAATATATATATAGGACATCCTTGATAGATAGACTACTGTGATTGGAGGAAGTAGGTCAGCTGGGTGTCAGCTGATGCTGAGCTTGTCATTAGTGAAGTCTGCGATGCACTATTTTTGTTGTAGCTTGTATACTGTATAGTCATGAGGTCCTTTGATTATTTCTTGGAACTCAATCATGGAACGCGCCAATATAGTTTGAGATCGCTCAGTTTCTACAGTTTCACGCTCTAACTAAGACATCTAAGTAGTTCGATAAGGAAGACTTCACGGAAGGCTGACAACCTGGCGGCCATGATGATTTGAGTTCATAAAACTCCAATATCTCTTCAATAACACTGTCTGGAGTTTTGTACGTACATCATGCCTGATCTCTGAGAGACATCTTGAAAATGATCCATTTAGTGATTTGGGTAACAATTCTTCAGCTGGCATGTGCGACAGTAAATTAAGGATCACTTATGCTATTTAGGCTAAAGCTTGGCTCCTCTAAAGGAAGCTTGGTTGTAATCAACAACGACAAATTCGTTGGTAATACAAGGTCAATTTCAATTGTTTTAGAAAATCCGCTTAGATTGTGTATCAAATATATATGGCTGCTGCATCCAAATGTATTCTTGCCAGATACAATTTAGCTGAGACTGGACACTTCTTTCAAAAATAAATGGAGGAATAGAAAGCCCAACAAAGAGCTCTAGCACCCGGTGGTCCACTTATGTGAAAGGAGTACGTCCTTACATGTTAGCCAATCACCTTAAGATATGGTTATATCACATACAGAGGTAGTCAAAACCACTTCGCATTTGAGGTTTAAAACACTGTCCTGATTCGTCCCGGATGGCAGCGAAGCTCCACCTCTCACCAGTCAATCACCCGCCGAACAGAGTTTAAACAATGTGTGGATTTAAAGTAAATAACCGACCACTCTGAAAACTTAAAAGTGATTACATACCCAGAATGAGAACATCTCAGTGTGCCTGTCTGATTTGAACATGCAGGATGACACAATGTATGTCCTCATGTAATCACAGACACTCTCCTCAAAATCCCAACGAAATAATAAATGAATGTACACCACAGCTGGTTACTTGACAACGGAAGTAATGCCCATGTTTCTCGCTAAGCATCACAGGACATAGGAAAAAGGTGGATACCTGCTGGAAAAATTGCTTGCATAATATAGGTAAAGAATCACAATTTATAATACCATTATACACAGATTTAATAGCTGATTTGATGAATATTCTTTAATCAGTTTTTACCAATTGTATTTGATATTTGGGCTTTCTCCATTCAAGTAGATATGAGCTGTACTGCATGCCTGGAAATTGCCTCCCAAGCATTCCAAAGATATCTGACAGTGGACTAACTTGCTAGATATACTGTGGCTTTATACACCTTATTTGGGACGCAGAATAAGCAGTGGCTGCATCCGGCGAATATGATGAAAGTCCTCTAGCATTAACCACAGTGTAATACTTGCAGTTATGCAGTTATAATATCAGAATATAGTGATATGGCTTATAACTATCACACAAACTCAGGATTCACAGCAGAATTATGTGCCGAAGCCGGAATATTTCCTAACGCCAGCATAAAAGTAAAGTGGTAGTGAATCGATCATTGCTTCTGTGTTGTATGGACTGAAATAAATCTGCTTCTCTACAGATATTGTGACAATGCAGTCTTTCTGTCTCCAGTGACAGTGATTCATGTGTACCTGCATAATTCCAATGATGCCTTATAATTATTTCCATGTGATATTCATAAGCCATGTTGAATGCGTTATCTGCATAACTGTTTCTATGCACCGCTAGAAGAGAGAATACTCTCTGACAAGACAGAGAGAAAAGTTTCTTTTCTCTGTCCTAGGTGAACAAAAATGCATTTGGTCTAAGAAAATTGAAGAATCTTGGGGGCATCAGACAGTGCCCAGGACTGTCCTTATCTGTGCCTGATTTCATGCATCCTGCCTGGAAATTTGAAGAACGAAGGCTAAAGCTATAATGGTAACTATATGTGCTCAGAGTTTATGCAGTCAAAAACAATATGTCGATATTTATTCGACATATTGTACTATAAACAGCGTGATGAATGTATTTTATCGCTAAAGCTCGAAGAGGTCCACATTCAAAGTTGATAATGGCGGCGCCCTAGTTAGCTGAAAATAAGGTGGATAGTGTAAGATAGATGCAGCAGTATATACCATTGTTGCCTCACTATGCGCCTCTGCTGCTGACTGATAAGATGCATTAACGACGGTTGCATTTAAGGAAAAAGGGGCTCTGGGAAATGTATCCTTATTGACACTTGCAAGACCTTAATTCATCAGCAATGACAAAACTCATGACCAAAAGACGCAATACAGTGATCGGGTGCTAGAATAGAGTTTGGAGAGGTCTTTGACGTTGACTGGTGAACGTCTCGTGAAACATGCATGTGAGGGGCATGCAAACTTGGTGATTCATCTCGCAACACTGCAAGTATGATATAACAGTTAGATTGCTAGCAATATCCTCATGAAGCTGAGGTTGCGTGGAAAGATGCAGCTAGGTCTTTCCTGAGATGGAGAATGAGTGTTTGTTGGGGATGTGTTAACTTGGCTGCGGCTACCATCCATTGCGGCCCATGGAAGTGAAGAATTGGTGACGGGTGAATGACGATCGCAGTCCTGAGTTTCAGAAAAACAGGAATGGCTGATCATGGTTGGGGTTGCAAGCGGCCTGGATGTCAAGGCTGTATGGTGCGTGTCTAGCTGCCAACGGAGCTGCACATGGGTGGGGGATATATTCCACTTCTCTGAATTAAGAATTGTGTGTCTTCGAGGAAATCCTTGAAGATCGAAGGCTCCACGGGCTATCCATCATGAAGGAGTAAGGTAAGACAAGCTAAATGTGTTAAATGTAATGGGAGCATGCTGTGGCGAGCCGTGTTGCTAGCTTGGTTTGTTGTCATGTGCTAGGCTAGGCTGGCAAGAATGCTGTTTTGAATATATATATTGGCTGTCCTTGAAAGATAGAATACTGTTATTGGAGGAAGTAGGTCAGCTGGGTGTCAGCTGATGATGACCTTGCCTCTCGTGTGCTGACTGAGCTAACGCTTGCACTCAATTAATATGCCATATATATATATATATATATATATATATATATATATATATGCTATATATGCTATATAGCTATATCTAATTACACCATCAGATGTATGCGTATCTTGCATACACATCTCAGTTCTCAGAATGCAAGCTGCCCTGTGGATCATGATTAACACAGCTGAAGTTTGGAATGGCTGGATCAGTAGAACCCTGTATAAACATTCCCACCATATCAAATGGGTTATATAAAAAGTGAAAACACCAACAATCCAGCAGGTCTCTGATGAAGTGTGTTGTTGTTTTGTCTCCACACTCGGTGGTGTAACTGAACACGTCCTCTGTTGTGAATAAACTGTAGCCTCTTGTGGTTTCATGGACAAAAGCAGAAGCTTTTAGTGAAGCGTCACTTGTGACAGTATTGACATACAAGAATTAAATAAAGAGATGGATTAGGTCATCGTCAGCAGTTTATCTCACTCAGAACAAAACATTTTAAAGCCTCTCCTTTGGCATTTATGTTTGACAAATATTATACAATAGTTTTATATCAGGCTTTCGTCAATAGCACGATAGGATATAATAACCCTTAGGAGACAAACATCTTTAAAAACTGTAGGTGTTGTTTAAAATTTGGAAACAAGGACACTGTTGTCCATACTGTATGTAGCCTACTCTTTGGTGCAGGGTTGCCTCAAAAGTCGTTTGGAGCTTTTTGGTTTTAGGAGCAGTTCCTGCAAAAAATTTTCAGGTTAATTTTCAGTATTATCATATAATATTAATTTTTTAATCTCTTGTGGCTTGTTGGACTTTTATTACAAGTTATTCAGCAATTCTACCCAGTCATTTTTTATTATTTTTCACAGCTAAAGTGCATTCAAGGAAATCAAAGTAGAAGCTTTTCTGTACCACCACTAGCGCCACCAAATAAAATAAAAAAAATCACGAGTTTTCAAGCAGGTTTCCTAATCAGTCCCCCGGCCACCTTTTGTTGACAAACAGATAGTCTTTCCCAAACTCAAGCCATTAGTTGAGCCAGTGTTACTTTGTCAGGCTGGTTAAGATACTAAAACAAACAGAGCATTTTGAGGAAATCGACCTTACTGTACTTTTAAATGGGTGGTCTGTATAATGAATTAATTGTGTACAAAACACTTAACATATGTGGAACTCTGCAAATATTTTTAACTCAATGTGCACGCTACATGTTGCACAAGGGAGCAAAATGACCCCCAACTGAACTGAACTGTTTCACTATGCAGTGCACATACACAAAATCAAACACAATCATTCACAGATAGACAAAATGCAAGCCCTTAACTGTAGTACACAAAAATGAACCTCTGTGCTTGCGGTCATAATGTAATTTAAGTTATTATGGGATTCATTAGAGTACACTTTCATTTTGACCCATTTTAGACTTTAACACAGATTTATCATAGCGTCATGAGTTCACTGGTTGATACAGTCCAGGAGCACATTAAGGTGTAACTTATTTGGTGTGCTGTCCATAATGGAGGTGCTTGAGCACAAGACTGGGCTTAAGCTCTGAGATCCCCCTTGGACTATCTGACTAAAGCAAGAAATATAAAGACAATTTTGTAATAATTGGTATAAGCATTATAAAATATAAAGGTGGAGATGGGGAGGTGAAAGCAGCCACTTATATATCCTTGGGATGTGATTAGCAGGCCAAGATAAACAAGCTCCTCCCGAACTTACAGTACATTTGGAACTCATTTAATGTCAAATTTCCAGCCAGGAACTTCATGACATCCTCCACAGATGTTATCTGAAAATGGCTATGTAAAGTACTTTCACTGTCACCATGTTTTTCACACAAACACTCGAGCTGTGATTTGTCATGTACTGTGTGTGCGCACGTGTGTGTGTATGTGTGTTTGTGTGTGTGTGTGTCTTTAAATGCAAATGAGCTGGTGCTCCCCTCCCCATATCCAGAATAGGGCAGAGTATTGACAACTTTGCTTCGGATAACTAGACATCATAAGCAATATGTCTGACAGTGAAAATAGTGGTGTTCGCCCCTATATGTTTGAACCAGAGTCATACAATGATGAAGAAAAGACTCCGTCAGAAGTAACAACTTTGAGAATGAACCAGGAAGTTTCCAAATGGTTATTTGATACATTTATTTATTATAGTTGTTTTGCAACGATGGATGAGCAACACACACACACAAATACTGTTACTACATTTGCTATGCGCTATAACGAAACAACACACACAAACATGTTCCGTCAGTAGTGTCCGTCAACAGTCGTGGGCAGGGCCTGTACAAAGTGACGTCACTTTGTATAGAATCTGTGAACAGCTTGTTCGGATTTAAAAAAAAAGGAGTGGGTGTATTTCTATCATTATAAGGTGGTTGTGTACACACACTGCCAACACACATTTATGTTCAAACACCATGTAAAAGTGAATTTTGCTTAATAGGTCCCCTTTAAGGATTTTCTCAGCATGACTCTGCATCTAGAGTTACCTTAAAACATCACTGGTTTTTAATAAGCAGGTGCCAGTAATCTCCTCTTGAACATACATTTGCAGGCAAGTTACAACCTGTAAACAATATTGTTGATGAAACTGAAAAATAACAGAAGTGGACCAGATGCACCAATGAGATGTGGAAGGGTTTCCTCTGTGCTTTATATACAAGAGCATGAAGCCTTCCGAGTGAACTAGAGGCAAAATAATGTGTTAGGATCCCTCCCTTTTTGACAACCACACTTCTACCCACTATTTCTGTTTTCAGAAAACATATTGTCCTGATACCTATTCTAATTGTGGTTTGGAGCAAAGGTGATTAGCAATTATGACCGTGGCCCAAGGAGCAGCCAGTTTAAGCCAAATTAAACCTCACCAATAAAACTCTTGAGTGGGGATTTGAGTGGAAAATGTGGCTCTTTTATTGAAGTCATTAATTCGCCTACCAGGATGCCTGCCCTGGTCTCTCTAGAGACACACGGCCACCTCTCCACCGAAGCATAAAACCCTGTTAGGAAAGGATTAATTACATGCCCTGAATCAATACCATGGGAGACAGGCAGTTTTTATTCAACACACCTGCCATGGTCAGCCTGCTAAGACACAGTGTACTGATATAATGGGCCATTCCTTTTAAAGCACATTGCCCCTCTCAGAACTTATACCTATTTGTGATCGGTCAGAACAAATAAAAGGACCAATGCTCAGTGGTTTTACAGAGGCACATTTGGTTAAGCATGGCTTAATTTAATGAGCAGGGATTTGATTTGACACAACTCAGAATTTTATCACAATTTGAAGGTGACGTGTGTAATTTATTCAATGTTAAAAATACTTTAATCTATTCCAGCTTAAAATGCAGAGACAACTTTAAGCAATTTGTAGGATGATTCCCTCTAAAATCCACCCTGTGGTGATATCAAAGCATAGCTCGGCTGCTCGACTCAACATTGAATGGCCGGCACTCCAAAACGCTGCTGATCAGGAGAGGGGTGTCTATGACGGGAAACTGTTGAGGCCCGCTGCCCGGCCCATGGAAACAGAATCAGAATCAGAATCAGCTTTAATGCCAAGTATGCTTACACATACAAGGAATTTGTCTAGGTGACAGGAGCTTCCAGTCAACAACAATACAAACAATACCAAAAACAGCAGCAAGACATAGGTAATTAAAAACAAAAAAGAACACAAAATAAATAATTATACATATATGTACATACACTCACCTTCATACATACCCACATACACACACGTAGTGCAAATCTAATACAATCTGTTATATAAAGAACAAAAACCTGTATATTATGTACAGAGCAATGTAAGTAATGGCAGAAGTGGATATGTTGGATAATATAAATTAAAATTAAAATTAAACTGTTTATTGCACATAATTATTGCTCAATGGGGCAATTTAATTGTTCATTAGATGGATGGCCTGAGGGAAAAAACTGTTCCTGTGTTTGACGGTTCTGGTGTTCAGAGCTCTGAAGCGCCGGCCAGAAGGCAACAGTTCAAAAAGGTAGTGGGTAGGGTGAGTGGGGTCCAGAGTGATTTTACCAGCCTTTTTCCTCACTCTGGAAGTGTATAGTTCTTGAAGGGGGGGCAGGGGGCAACCAATAATCCTCTCAGCAGACCGAACTGTCCTTTGTAGTCTTCTGATGTCTGATTTCGTAGCTGCACCAAACCAGACAGTTATTGAAGTGCAGAGGACAGACTCAATGACTGCTGAGTAGAACTGTTTCAGCAGCACCTGTGGCAGGTTGAACTTCCTCAGCTGGCGAAGGAAGTACAACCTCTGCTGGGCCTTTTTCACAATGGAATCGATGTGTATCTCCCACTTCAGGTCCTGTAAGATGGTAGTGCCCAGGAACCTGAATGACTCCACTGCTGCCACAGTGCTGTTTAGAATGGTGAGGGGGGACAATGTTGGGGTGTTCCTCCTAAAGTCCACAATCATTGCCACTGTTTTGAGCGTGTTCATTTTCCCTGCCTCACAAGCTGCTGCCTGTCCGTCAGAAAGCTGGTAATCCACTGACAGGTAGAGGTGGGAACAGGGAGTTGGTTTAATTTAGTCCGGAGTATATCTGGTATGATTGTGTTGAAAGCCGAGCTGAAGTCCACAAAAAGGATCCTTACGTATGTCTCCGGTCTGTCCAGATGTTGCAGGGTATGATGCAAACCCATGTTGACTGCATCATCCACAGACCTGTTTGCTCGATAAGCAAATTGAAGGGGGTCCTGAAAGGGTCCAGTGATGTCCTTCAGGTGGGCCAACACCAGTCTCTCAAATGACTTCATGACCACAGATGTCAGGGCGACAGGTCTGTAGTCATTAAGTCCTGTGATTTTAGGTTTCTTAGGGACGGGGATAATAACTGAGCGTTTGAAGCAGCATGGGACTTCACACTGCTCCAGTGATCTATTGAAGATCTGAGTGAAGATGGGGGCCAGTTGGTTAGCACAGGAACGAAGGCAAGCTGGTGAGATGCCATCTGGTCCTGGAGCCTTCCTTGTCCTTTGCTTCCGAAAGACACGGCACACATCGTCCTCACAGATCTTGAGTGCAGGTAGTGTAGCAGGAGGGGGGAGGAGGGGGGTTGCAGGAGGTGTTAATGGTTTTGTGAAATTAAGGTCCGAGTGCATGTGGGGTGTGAAATCAGGCCTTTCAAATCTGCAGTAAAACACATTCAGGTCGTCAGCCAGTCGTTAGTCCACCACAGGGTTGGGGGTAGGAGTCCTGTAATTAGTAAGTTGTTTCAGGCCACTCCACACTGATGCAGGGTCGTTAGCTGAAAACTTGCTTTTCAGCTTCTCAGAGTAGCTTCTTTTAGCCAATCTGATTTCCTTATTCAGTGTGTTCCTGGCCTGATTATACAAGACTCTATCCCCACCCCTGTAAGCCTCCTCTTTGGCATGACGAAGCTGTCTGAGTTTTCCTGTGAACCATGGTTTATCATTGTTGAATGACAAAAATGTCCTAGTAGGGATGCACATATCCTCACAGAAACTGATGTATGATGTAACAGTATCTGTGAGCTCGTCCAGGTCTGTAGCTGCAGCTTCAAAAACACTCCAATCAGTGCAGTCAAAGCAGGCTTGTAGTTCCAGCTCTGCTTCAGTAGTCCATCTCCTTATAGTCCTTACAACTGGCTTTGTTGATTTTAATTTCTGCCTGTAGGTTGGGAGAAGATGGACCAGACAGTGATCAGAGAGTCCCAAAGCTGCCCGTGGGACAGAGCGATATGCATCCTTTAATGTTGTATAGCAGTAATCCAATATATTCCTGTCTCTGGTGGGGCATGTAATGTGCTGTCTGTATTTGGGCAGTTTGCGTGTGAGATTTGTTTTGTTAAAGTCCCCAAGAATAATAATGACTGAGTCCGGGTATTGTTGTTCTGTGTCTGTGTCTTGTTGTTCTGTGTCTGTGTCTGTGATTTGATCTGTTGCCCATCATCCATGTGTGTACAAAGCACATGAAGTTCAACTGGGAAGACCTGCTCGACCTGAAGCATGGTCTTGTGGGCCTTGAGGTCAAGGATATGGCTGTGCATGGTATGCGTGACCTTCCTGCCATCTAACCTTTGATTGTCAGACATCTCAACCCCTCACAGGGAGGCTTGCTCGCTCCACCAAAAGCCCACTCTCCCTAACAAGATGGACCATTTTTCCGCCTCCATTTTTCAGGGCTCGCACAGAGCTTCCGCTCTCGCTGTCCGAGCACTGAATGTTTCCTCCCTTCTTTAAGCCTACCATGGAGGACATGGGAAAACACTTGGAGAAAGGCACTCCTTCGCACATGCTGTGGAAGGAAATTGTGACTGTCAATGACCTTGTCCTGCATAATGAGGCTGCCCAAGCCTCCTGTCGCTAAATGGCGTTATCCATCACGGGTGAACGTGCACTGTGGCTAAATCTCTCTGGTCTGCCGACAGCAAGAAAGGCGCATTGCGGGAGCCCCAGTTAAACCGGGAAAGGCTCTTCACCCTCATGCAGCAGTGCTGCGATGAACAGAAGAGTGAGGATGAGGCTTTTAAATCCAGAACTGTCGCGATATATGTAATAAACCACATAATTTTATTTTGCAAAAATGATGTCACAGTCATGAAATTCTCATGAGTTCACGCTGGCTCTCTCTGTATGAGCATCCCAACCAGTCCAACATGGCAATGGTACAGAAATTAGGCACTTTAAATATAGAATATTTAATCAGAAAGGAATTGATGAGTTTTCAATCTAGAATCTAGGACAACAGATATCATCACTTTGAGTTTGAAAATGTCTGATGCAGAACAAGACAGTCCTATGTGACTTTATTAGTATTAATTAGTATTAGTGCATAAATTGCCCATGTAAATTATTTTATGCTTGGATAGACGTGAAGTTAAAGCTTAAAAAATGTGAACCGTTTAAATATATACAACCTCAGATACTTACAAATCTTTACAAATCCTGTCCTCTTTCTAAAAACTGGTCTGAACTAGTATTCCTGGAACCTCTGCTATGAAATATAATTGAAACACTAGTGATGTCTCAAATTTGATTTATCTATGAAGTCAATTAATTAAATATTCTCTGAACCTAAACAGAGCATTTGCAAACATTTGTGTATATATAAAAATGTACATACTGTATGTAGAAAGCTTTCTAAATACAGTATATATTGCACTGTACATATCAGTATTAGTGTCTATTCAAAACTTACGTATGTGTGCTAGAACTACACCTTGAGTATGAATACTAATGAGAACACATTGGATAGTCAGAAGGCAAAATCAGTGGACAGAATGGTGAGGAATGGTGTTTGATCTGTTTGTGCCCTCAAATGGACACCATGAGTTTGTGTCCTGCCTAGCTACCTGCTTATTCATCGCACAGAAAAGGTTGGAAACCAATTGAATTAGTTCCCTCTCAGTTGCCCAATGTTCTCATGTTAAAAGCCTCTGCTGTTTGGACAGCCAGGTGCATCTTGGCAGTAAAAAAGTTTAGTGAGGCTACCCGACCACACCACCACTACCATCAGACTGAAGTCACGTTTAAAGCAGCCAGGTTTAAAGGAAATATTCCATAATCTCTCGTGATGACACCTTTATCAACTCTTTTGTAATTTTGGCTAATGCGGACCAAGCAAGACCAGAATGCTGTAAGTCTGTAATTACATTTGGCATCATGAAATGAATGTTTTATTTTTTGGTTTGCTTGTTTTTTCACTAACCTGTCACTGTAGGACAGGGAAGACTGGTTGAGGGAGAATATGTATGGCTAACATCAGGATTGTAATCGTATTTTCCAAAATTTCCAATGATCTGTCACTAAATATAATTCTGACATGCTGACATGTTGAATTTTTATCATTTAGTCCAATTCCTGCTCACTTTTGTTATTTGTTCCGTAACATATAACTGTTAAAGTATTTTGTTTGTAGTGTCATGGTAATCATCTCAGTAAATGCATTGCTGGTGATGATTATTTCATTAATAGAGTGATGATCATTTCAGAATAGAATGCTCTCTGCACTTTATGTATGATTAATCATAATTTACAAACTAAAAAAAGAGAAGACATTTAGACTTTATTGTTTGTGTCTCAACCAAATCAGTTCTGCCTTATTTTAACAAACTAAAATACATGCCTTGATTACAAGTAACCCTAGCCCCTTTCAATACAGGGACAGCTGTAATTATGTATGTGTGATCAGTCATTATTAATAATTATTCCTATTAAAGTTATCATAACAACTCACCCAATATTTTTGTCACAAAGGTATGTAGATTTGTTATTTTAGACTGTAAATTATGATAAATCATATACAGATGTATACACATACACAGCAGTTATTCAAATTACATCAGAGTGAGTAAATGGTGGCAGAATTGTCCATTTTGGGTGATCTGTTTCTTTAAATGTGTATGAGATTCAATCTATTGATTTTAAAATGTTACAATGTGTTTTGTGGCTGTTACTGACCAATTAGTTAGTGATTTATTTAGTATTGTTATCATTGTTAAAAGAAATGGAGGGGAAAATTGATTGGAAACCAACAGGTGAAAAGTGTCAAATCGCACCAGGCATTATTCTAGAAACAGCAGTTAACCGCAGGACTTGACCTTCCTTCTTACAATACCCTCCAGAGATATCCAAAGGGATTAACATGATACGAGTCTTGGTACAGTGTGGTCCTGACCTGGATAGGTCAGGTGGTCTCCTTTCTCTAAATTTTAAACACATTAAGCCTGAGAATGCATCATCTCACGGCAGCTCACATCTACGTTATCTATCTTTATTGACAGCTACTGTTGTTTGTGTCTTTCCCTCATAAAGTGGAATATAAAGTGGTAATTGCTGGGGTAAAACAACCTGCTAGGCGTGTGTATGTAAACATTGTGTACTTTTGTGATTTTTCATGAAAAGATGGATTGGGTTCTAAGAGCTGTTCTTGACTGAGCTCTTGCCGCTGAGCATCAGGGTTGGGGAGTAACTGAATACATGTAACTGGATTACGTATTTAAAATACAAAATATAAGTAACTGCGTTCTACTAAAGTTACAATTTAAATCATTGGTAATTAGAATACAGTTACATTCAAAAAGTAGTTTGATGACTGAAGAGATTACTTTGCAATTTATTGTCATTTGTTTCATTTAATATTTAGTCCTTTCAGATGGAAAACATTTATACATATAAATTATATGATCCAAAGTGCATTTGAACAGAGGTGAAACACTTTCTTATGATGTGTTACATTCATACGAGCAGACAGAGAAGTAAGTTTGAAAAATGTTTGGAACAGAAGAAATATAAATATACCTTGCTTAATTGTCAGCGTTACGCTAAGCTAAAATGCTATTGCTAGCCATTTTACATGCACGTTACCAGGCACGATCATAATTTTTATCAAGAAAATTCACGGTGGATCATAATTTCTTTTTTTCTAGTAAGACCTTTGATATTAGGGCAAAAATCATATTGTTTTCCTGTAAAACTATCTTAAAATCCTTAAAACAAGATCAATTTGATTTATCTTGTTTTAGAAACAACACTACATAAGATATTTAGGTTTTTCAGAGAATGTATTTAACATTGTTTTTAACATGTGTATTTTGTCTGACTGTACTGATAGAGTTTTATAGTCAAAACAAGTGAAAAAATCTACCAGTGCTGAAGAAGTAATCCAAAGTATTTAGAATACATTACTGACTTTGAGTAATCTAACGGAATATGTTACAAATTACATTTTACAGCATGTATTCTGTAATCTGTAGTGGAATACATTTAAAAAGTAACCCTCCCAACCCTGCTGAGCATCATTATCTGAAAGGTTCCAGGAACACTTTTGAAACCCTCAGCCTATTGCAGATTCTTTCACCTCAATTTAAAGAGGAAAGTTAATTTTCAGCAAACTGCAGTTTCTTTGTGCAAGAATTACACACACCTTGACAACCAAGAATTCTTGGTAATTGTGAGATTTGTGGGATGTATTTGTGTAGCGACAAAAACACTAACGTCTACGAATTTCAGTAGCATGACAGTACTTCTGTTTTCAAAACAAGAATAGCTTTTCAGCCAAGCTATAGACCCTTACCCTTTTCCAATAACAAGTCATATTTTCCAACAAGTTGTGGTGTTGCATGACAAAGCAATACTTTTATTTCATATTGTTTGCGCACACAGCTTTATAGACAAGTGAGCTGATTTAATAATCAACGTGCTTCCCTAAATGGTCCTCTATCATAGTGGATCATAGTGTTCCGATTCATTTTAGTGGACTGATTTGTTCTGACCGCTCGTGTAATTTAAGTAATTTAAGATGACATCATATACTTTTTTTATATATTTTTGATACTTATTCAATGCAACTCTGGGTTCAATTAACTAAATAAGCATAACATGGAGAGTGAATTCACCATGTTACATTACAGACAATTCTCAATTTCTTCAACGAAAGATATTGAGTCATATCACCAGTCTACAATATCGATTGAATGTTTACCATTTTCAAGTGCAAGTCAACGAGATCCTGTATCTTTAGAATCTAATGCTGTTAAAGGACTATTTTATCATCTCAGAGGACTCCATCTCTCAGTGTGTTCTGCATTTCTGATAAACCATTTTCTGTCGAATCAAAATTGTGATGTTTAGTTATGCTTTTATTGATGCTGTCTGGAAATGTTCAGCCAAATCCTGGGCCTCCTACCTCTGTGTAATGTTTATCTACACCCTCAAATTTTAAAAGTAGAACAGGACTTGGTTTTTAAACATTTAAATGTTAGAAGTCTTGTTCCTAAAATGGATATTATTAAGATTTGGGCATATACGACAAACGCTGACATAATGGTTTAATCCGAAACTTGGCTTAAGAAATCGGTAACTGATTAATTCATTTTTATGAATGGTTGCGAAGTCTATAGAACTTATTGGGTTAGTAAATGGAGGAAGGGTTGCCATGTATGTCAAATCCAAGCTTATTAGCCCTCAAAGTGGGTGTATCAAAAGTTTCTCATATCACTGTGGTTGGCTGTTATAGACCCCCGTCTGCATCAAAGGATGTTCTTAAATATATTTAATATATTGTACATAAATTAAATTATTTTGAATTCATCATTGGCTTTCAGGGACCTCAGATTGTTTTAAAGAACTGTGTGACTCCTTAAACCTTGTGCAACTTATTAATGAGCCCATATTATGCTAATTTACAGGTTCATCATTTTTCTCATACTGTACAATTCTTTTCCCTCTCTTCATACTCTGATTTACCTCCTGTCTCTTTAAAGCCCCCCTTTCCGAGTAGCCCAGTCTGCTCTGATTGGTCAGCTGGCCTAGTCTGTTGTGATTGGTCCACCACATAGAGCGTGTGTCAGAAATGTAATGCCCCTTAACAAAACCGAGTTTCAGCTCCCGAGTCTTCCTGAGCAGCTGTAAACACTACTGTAACTATGGTAATGGTGGTGTCAGTTTTTGGCATACCAGTTAAAGCCCAATAATGAATAAAATAATGAAAGTTTGGAAGAACAAGCTGATCGACCACATTTAAAATTTGCTGCAAATTTTTGTATTAAATTAAAGCAGAAAAAGCTGAAAAATTAAAGCAAAGTAATCAGAAGTGCAAATAAAATCATGTTTTCCTTGGTTATATGACTGTTTTTTGTGCTCTGACAATTTTGCTCATATTTTTCTTTGCTTTTGTTTCCAAGTTCTACGCTTGGTTTTCCAAAACTTGTGAGTAGTGTTTCATCTAAATCAGGGGTCATTTTATGTCCCTATTGGTCCACTAAGTTCTTGATCAACAGCTCCTCCTCTAGCCAATAATTTGAAGAGGGGAGGTAACGTCACTCCAATGCAGCTCCGATAGCTGCTGCTCAATATTATATAATTTATGGTTGAGTGATACGCTGCTTGTGTCTGTGTTCAGGATTTTCTCCCAGCTCTAGGAAACAAGAGTAGGTCATTATCACAGTCTGTCAACATATGTATAAATTAGTTTAAGCATTATTCAAGACTTCCTTGTTTGTAGCTTATTGGCTGCATATCTATAAAAAAAAAAAAAAAAACAACAAGGCTGGGTTGGTGTGAATGTTTGATGCATGTTTTTACTAGCTGTACTAATGTAGTCGCAAGTTCATAAGCCAACTTGATCAACTTTTCCATTAAATAAAATCCAGATCCCAACACCAAGGCTTATTACAATACTGTTGAATATAGAATTGCTTACATATAATTGGATATAGTTTTTAATTATATAAAAAATCTAAAAGGTGTGCATTGCTTCAAATGGTACTGAAGTTGTATACTCTATTGTGGCAGGCCGGAGGGTGGGGCCGGACTGTGATTCCTAATTAGGCTGATTAGGAGCTGGGTATGCAAAATCACAGCCTAGCCCCGCCCTCCACCTTGCCACACTTATGTTAAGGAAATGCTTTTAAATGTTTAGGATATGTTTGCTCAAATGTTGTCTGTATCTTTAGAGACTATCCCTAAATTTTACGACTATTTGTGAATAAAGAACTTCCAACGTTAAGCCAACTTTATTGCATTATTGTTTGACGTGGGGACGCTTGGTCACTTGTTTCTGATTTTGCTGCACTATTGTGGAAAAAGAAGCTACATGTAGCCATGCCAATGTAGGCACATTCCGCAACATGGAAAAGCGGATCAACTGAACTCGTGATTGGTACAGCTAGTAAAAACATGCATCAAACATCCACATCCAACTCAGGCTTGTTTTTTTTTTTTTAGATGTGCAGCAAATATCCTACAAAAAAGGAAGTCTTAAATAATGCCTAAACTAAAACTCTGTTAACTAATACTAAATCAATACATGTGTTATTGGACTATGTTAATGGCCTACTCGGACAACACATTGTGTCCTAGAGCTTGCAGAAAATACTGAAAACAGACACAAGCAGCATATCTATCAACCACAAATAATATACTATTTTATTTTCCATCTCTACACTTGACCAATTTTCATGATAGTAAGAACAACAAACAATCTGCATAATTCTACACAATTGTAAGTAAAAGTGGGCCCACAGCAGCTTAGCAAACTATTTCAACACAATAATATTAGCAGGTTAGCAGACGCCTACGGCTGTACTCTGGGTGTACACCATAGCTACAACACAAGACTCTGCATTTGAACTCTAGGTAGCAGATAAATCCACAAATAATCAAGCATACTTACAGGTTGTGATCCTGAAGCACCAGAAAAAAGTGAGAACTGCACCATCTTTCAGTGTTAACCGACTTGAAAATCCAGCATTGGTTGTGGTTGTACTGCTGAGGATTAGTGGTAAAAATACATTTTAACCACTGATAATTCAATTCGACTTCGTTTGGAAGTCCAAACAAAGAGGTTTTGCTTTTGCAGTGAAGAAAACAGTGTCTTCTCGACATGGTGACAGCACTAACCCAACTCGTCCTGGCCATGGATAAAACTATGTTTGTTTGAGGGCGGCCCAATATAACCCTTAAGTGGGCATTATGCAAATGTGCTAAATAGTGTTGTAGATACTTTATGGAAGAAATGGCTGGACTACAATCCAGCAGTTTCTTGTTGATCTTGGGCAGTGTTGTCTGTGGGAGAGGAGAACTCCCTTTTGTGTGGACTTTGTGCTTTGTAACTTTGCAGACCTTTTACATGCACATATTTTACACACTATAGGAAATTTAAAATTCCCAAATGCATAATAGGGACTCTTTAATGCATCAACAAGGCCAAATCCCAAAGTACAAAATAAATCTACCTTGCTTGATTTAATTATAATGAATACATCTTATAAATACACTGCAATTGGCATATTTTGCAATGACGTTAGCGATCATTGTGCAATTGCTTGTGTTAGGAATACAACATTTCCCCAGGTAAAACCCAGTTTAATTTTTAAAATAGAGCAGGCTTTTCTGCATGATTTGTGCTATAGTAATCTTAACAGAGTTTCTCTGATTCCAGATGTTAAAATGGCATGGGAATATTTTCATTCAATTTTTTTTTTTTTGTCTATCTTTAATAAATATGTTCCTATTACGAAGTTTAGAATTAGTGGTAGGGAAAATCCCTGGTGGTCTGACTGTCTTTCAGAGATAATTTGTTTAAGAAATAAATCATGGGCCCAAGCTAGATTGACAAACTCTTCTGCTGAATGGACTACGTTTATAACCCTAAGGAACAAGTGTATCATAATGATCAGAGATTCCAAATTAGAGTTTTATCTTAAGTCAGTTACAGAGAACCTAAATAACCACTCACAATTCTAGAAATTAATTAAAACTTTGTCAGGTACACATGTTCAAGCCTCCCTGAACATGTTCTGGTTGGTTCAGAGGAAATAAAGGACAAGGCTACTATGGTCAGTTATTTAACAAAAACTTTATCCATGCTGTGTCTGTATTTGATAGCACAAATGCTAGTACATCAGTCCCTTGTTCTATCTCCATGGAAATTGATGGAAATTGGGATTTGTTAGATTTTTTTTTTTAACCCATTTCAGTTGCTTAAGATTATAAAACTCTGAAAGACATTGACCACAAAAAGTCTGCAGGTTCAGACAATCTGTTTCCTTATCTTTTAAAGGTGGTTTCAGATTTAATTGCTGAGCCCATTATTTATATTTTTATTTTGAGTCTTTTTACAAATTCGATACCTAAAATGTGGAGAGCTGTTTATGTTCGCCCCTTCCTTAAAGGAGGAGACCCCTCAGAGTTGAACAACTACTGTCCGATTTTCAAACTTTCAGTCATGGCTAAAATCTTTGAATCCCAGATAAATTTGCAGTTAAAATAGTTTTTACATGATAATAATATTTTAAGTGATTTTCAATCTGGCTTTAGAACTGGTCACAGTACCATACTGATGAAATGGTTGTGACAAATGATCTCATTGGTTCCTTGGACAGAGAACAGCATTGTGCTGCCTTATTTGTGGATCTAAGGCGTTTAATTCAGTGGACCATGAATTGCTGCTGAACAAACTTAGGAATGCTGGTCTTGTTCCTAAGGCTACAAAATTATTTTGTACTCAGTGTGTCTATGCAGAGGACATGAATCTGTTTTTCTTGAGATAACTAAATGTGTCCCTCAGGGTTCCATTTTGGGACCTACTTTGTTTTCCATTTTTATAAATGAATTGGGTAACAACATTCAAGCAAAATTACAATTGTATACACTGTCATTTAGACATATGCTCCCTCCATAGTACAGGCAGTGCAAGGGCTTCAGACTGCATTTCAGTCATTACAAACTGCTCTGCTGAGTTTAAAATTGGTTTTGAATGCTCAAAAAAAAAATGTGTATGGTCTTCTCAAAAGCTAATTTACAGCTGCTTGATGATGTTAGCGCTCTCAGTTTGATGGTAAATCCATTGAAAGGGTGTGCTCGTACAAGTATTTGGGTATATGGATAGACGACAAGCTTTTATTTAATGTTCATATTGCTAATCTAGTTAGGAAGCTAAAAGTAAAGATTGGCTTTAGAAATAAATCTTGCTTTAATTTTAATGCCAAGAAAAAACTTGTGGAAGTTACGTTTATGCCTGTGATTGATTTCGGTGATATATTGTGTATGCATGCAGCCTCCTCGATTTAATGGAGCCTTGATTCAGTGTACCATGCATCTCTACGTTTCATTACAAATTAAAAGTCTCTTACCATTGTACTCTTTATGATTTAGTGTGTTGGACATCATTGACCACTCGCAGACAACTGCATTTTTCTTTTTTTTTCTTTAAAGATATACTAGGTAAACTTCCAGCCTACCTATGTACCCTTCTCTGTCTTCTCTCCATGGGTTGTGAAAGATCTGGAGAAAATGGCATTTTCCTACTATGCTCTTTGGACATGGAATAATCTACAGATAAAGCTAAAATTAAACTTATTTACTGTACATCTATTGATGAATTTAAGAGCATCATAAAGAATATGGTGAAGGAGGCATGTGATTGTTTTTCGTGAGAGACCGCTGTGTTTAAATATCTGTTCATGTTTATATGTTACATTTTAATATGTTGTTTGTTTGGCTGCTACCTTGGCTATGTCTCTCTTGTAAAAGAGATTTTTGATCTCAATGGTACTTTCTGGTAAAATAAATTTTTGCGACACCTGCTTTCTGGCACTCTCTCGTGTTAGAGATGTGAAAACATACTTTTGGAAAGAGAGCTCCTGGTTTTGTACATCGGTTGATAATTCTTTGGAAAATATAAAATCTTACACAAAATGCTGATAAATTGTATTAAATATGTGTTCACAAGAGTCATATGTTAAAATTGAGTGTTTGTTATGGATCATTTTTAAAGGATGCATATGGATTGCATGTGTGGAGTTTGACCACTTTTTGGTGCACATGCAAGGACTGGGTATGTAAATTTAGAATGAATTATAACTTATTTAATGATTTATAGTCAAGAGTGTTTTCCAATTAACTGAATATGTGTAATGTGAATTCTATTGATTTAAGCATGTGTTAAATGCATAAAATGATGTAGATTTCTTTTGTCATTAGCCTCTACTGTATTTCGTTGAGCCATATTTCATTTTTGTATTTCATTTCCATTTTTTTGTTTTAGTTTTTTACGGCCCCATCGACCGCTGTTTTTATTTATTTTTTTCTCTTTTTTCAACTGCCATCAGAATAAAACCCCCAAAATATATTTTTGTATCATGTGTCGTTTCTTTTCAACCCTCTGGCTACATAAATAAAAAATATATTACTTTTATAAAAGAGTAGCTTGGCTACTCTTTTTAAGTTTAATTAATTTAAATTATACATTTTCAAAGTAACTTCCAAATTCATCTCTGTTTGTCTCACTGTGCTTCCATAAACTGTGATCCATCTGTTCTCAGTTTAAATATGGGCTTAATTTCAAGTACATATATATCTGTCCTTTTGTCCTTCCCTTGAACATTTGCCCTCATGTTAATAAACCTTTTTTGACCCCGGTGCTTGCCAAGGAGTTTTGCCAGGCCTGGCTGTGCTCTCCTTGATCCGAAC
Organism: Xyrauchen texanus; assembly: GCF_025860055.1. NCBI lineage: Eukaryota > Metazoa > Chordata > Actinopteri > Cypriniformes > Catostomidae > Xyrauchen > Xyrauchen texanus. The sequence continues at coordinate 25,213,429 of NC_068313.1, read as the reverse complement.
TCCTCCTAATGAGGGAAGAAATGTAGATGTAGAATAATCAGTCAGCTTTATTTTAGATTCAGCCTTTTTTTCTGGATTTCTCTCTCTCTCTCTGTATGTCTTTCTGTTCCTCTCGTGCCCTCTCTTTGCATCTCTCTCCAGCTCTTTCATTAAGGACTAGAGGAAAGCCACATCTCTCAGCACCTCCTGATTGGAAAGCAGCTGGCTCCTCTCTTCAAATGCTAACTATATTTGTTATTGTGAAGGTGTATTGGTAAGACGGGGTCCCATCAGACCAGGAAGGGGGCTAAAAGCAGAGAGAGTTTGTTAAGGCTGCATTGGGAAGCATTGTGTTTACACTCATTATTTAGCGTGACCCAAAAGGGCAAACCACAGAGACGACTGTCACAAAACATAAAGCTGTTAATAGCCCAGATACAATCCATCTAGCGGGGTCTGAACCTATATTGTTTTTCTTAGCTAACAAAAGTTATGCTGTTGCACTAAAGATTGAAAGTAATTTCATAATTTGTATGTAATAGTTAGCTATAATCAGACGGGATATCAAATCAGAGAAACAGCATTCACTTACTTTTGTGACAATATATAGCCATGTTGAAATCATCGAGTGCCTGATAACAGAGGCCAATTGGTCGATTAACAGAAGTGGTCAATATACAGTATCAGTTCTAAAATCTACAGAGTCAAATAATGTCAAATAAGTGCTCATTTAAAGATGACGTATATAATATTTTTGTTAAAAATAAAACAATTAAATTCCTACTATACCTAAACTATAAGTAAACCATTCTTAGACCGATTTCCCTGAAATGTGAAAACGTTCTGGCAAACTAAACATTGCTCTATTTTTTGAGTATCCCAACCAGCCCAACATAGCAACATTGCTCAACCAATGGTGTGAGTTTGGGGTGGGACTACCTGTTTGGCCAATGTTAGATGAGAGTGGGTAGATGGTGTTCAGGAATCCTGTTTCAAAATAATAATTTGGAGTGGTGGTGGTGTAGTGGTCTAAGCACATTACTGGTAATCAGAAGGTTGCTGGTTCGAGCCCCACAGCCGCCACCACCACCATTGTGTCCTTGAGCAAGGCACTTAACTCCAGGTTGCTCCAGGGGGATTGTCCCTGTAATAAGTGCTCTGTAAGTCACTTTGGATAAAAGCATCTGCCAAATGCATAAAATGTAAATGTAAATTTTTCAAAAGTTGTCAGTGAGTTCCTGCCCTATAACTTCCTCCATAAATTAAGAAGCCCCTTAGGGGGGTTAAATTATAGCCCAAGTCTGGGACCTGGGTAGCTCAGCAAGTAAAGATGCTGACTACCACCCCTGGAGTTCATGAGTTCGAATCCCAGGGGCATGCTGAGTGACTCCAGCCAGGTCTCCTAAGCAACTAAATTGTCCCGGTTGCTAGGGAGGGTAGAATCACATGGGGTAACCTCCTTGTGGTCGCTATAATGTGGTTCTTGCTCTCGGTGGGGTGCGTGGTGAGTTGTGTGTTGATGCCGCGGTGGATGCTATGTCTCTGCGGTAACGCGCTCAACAAGCCACGTGATAAGATGCGCGTGTTGACGGTCTCAGACACGGAGGCAACTGAGATTTGTCCTCCGCCACCCGGATTGAGGTGAGTCACTATGCCACCACGAGACCTTAGAGTGCATTGGGAAGTGGGCATTCCAAATTGGGGAAAACATTTTATTCCTAAAAAAAATTAGAGCCTGAGTCGAGCCTCATGCTCGAGCCCCTTCTTCGCGGACAGCAAGCCACATACGTTTACCCTTCATCATTCAAAGATTATATGAGTAAGCAAACTTGTGAATTATTTATATAATTAAATCGGAGCATTTTGCACTTCAGTAATCACACTGGGTCATATAACCAAAGTCTTATTCGGAAGTGTGAAACTATCATCAAAATCTTAGAACCAGTAAAGCCTTCACGTCAAAATTAAAGTTTGATTAAAAATAAAAGCTTCACACATAAAATGTAAGAAATTGTGACAGCAATATTGTAGCCTACTAATGTTTAGTAAAATGTATTTTATTTATCTCACAAGCAAGAGTGCTGTTGTACAGAATAGAAGTTTTTATCAATGTTTACATTTGGCAGACGCTTTTATCCAAAGCGACTTACAGTGCACTTATTACAGGGACAATCCCCCTGGAGCAACCTGGAGTTAAGTGTCTTGCTCAAGGACACAATGGTGGTGGCTGTGGGGATCGAACCAGTGACCTTCTGATTACCAGTTATGTGCTTCAGCCCACTACGCCACCACCACTCTATGTTTTTTTTATTTATATTGCGATGCTCAGTTGTACAACACTATAATTGACAAAAATAAGACCAATGTTGTGTTTTTAATTATGTTGTGATAACTTAAAAAACTTGAAGCAATGTTTGCTGAATTGAAAAACATTAAAAGAAAACATGCTATTGTTTTCATTTATTATTTACATAGATTTTTTACATTTGAAAAGGCAAGGAGTGTGTTCAATAGCATATTACATATTTTGCTGTGGTATCGAAAATTGTGAATTGGCTGTTAAAAAGCTCAAATAGTTCAGCCACTAGTTGTTTTTGTGTTAGAAGGTGTTTCCTATTTGCATTATTGCAAGGAATGTGCTATTACATGTTTATACTTTGCAGGAACTAACGATTTTAAATCCTAACAATAACAAAATTTGTCATTTTAAGACAGGGCCATTGCCTTGGGAGACCAGGGGCCGGTTGCATAAACATAGCCATTAACTTAAGACTGCATCTAACAAATAGTTTGAATAGCAAAAGACTGCATATAAAGCCTGTTGCATAAAACAAGCTCACATTTGTCTTTTGTAAGACAGTCTAATTTGCATTGCTTTGTGGGAAAAGTAAGACCCTAAAAAGCTTTAGAAAAAAAAATGGCGGACAGTGGATGCTCAAAACAGTTTTCATTTGATGAAAATATTTGCTTATTAGAGGACTACAGTGCTTCAAAATTGATTCTAATGAACGAATTTGGTGACGTTAACCCAAATAATAAAAAACATGACATTTTGTTACCATCTTTGAAGTCAAAGTCTTCTACAGAGTTTCAAATCAAGCCCCTTTCAGCCCTCAACTGAAGAACTCACAAGCTCAGCTGACAGTTATTTTCCATGGCAACAAGGAATGTAAACAAAAGTTAGCCTAGGTGTCTGCTGTCTTACATTTTGGCCTTAAAATAGACTGATCTAAGTTTTTATGCAACTGACTGAAAAAATGAAGACCAACATTTTAGACGACTAACTAGTAAGACCAGTCTAAAACAGTTTTATGCAACTGACCCGTGGTCACCCTGGAGTCAAGTGTCCAATGCTTTCCTGTTCTCATTAGTTTTCCCTGCACGTATCATGCCTGACCATGTATTCATACACAAGAAAGTGTGTTTCACACAACAAATCACACAACCACAGTGGCGGTTAAGAAAGCTGACAATTTAAGCCATTAGGGAAAAGCCTTATTTGATTGAGTACTGTATTCTGACACCCGTGACATTGAACCTATAATTAAACAACCATCCTCTGAACATGATAACATTTCGAGTTGATTATCACATATGAACACAGTAAAAGCACAATTTTGCTCATTGTCTATAATTAATTTGTTTGAAAAAGCAGTTAGTTGCTGACTGCCCACCTCTAAATGTTGCTTACACAACATGCTGTACTGCTTGGCCGTATATCCTAATATATCAAAAACATTAGTTATTAATAATATGTGTGTTCTACAATATCTTTGAAATTATTGCTTAATCTTTGCCAGGGAAGCCAGCCTTTGAGTTTTTGCCAATATTCTGGGCTTGAAATCAGGGAAAAGTTCAGAAATTCAATCAAAAGTGACTAGAGTCTGAAAGACCTGTAGATCACAAAAAACAACAACAACATGTTCCTTTTATGATCACTGAAATATCTTTCAGATTCACTTGCTAAATAGCAACATTTCCAGATTCTTTGAGTATAATTCATAGTAAAGTAATAGTTCACCCCAAAATTTAATTTATGTCATCATTTACTCACCCTCATGTTGTTCCAAACCTGTATTCTTTTCTTTCGCTCTTGGAACACAAAAGGAGAAGCTCTGAAGAATTGAATTGATGCTAAATTTGTATATGCAGAATCGTGCAGATTTAAAAGCTATGGTAAAAGGCAAGATGATCAATGACTGACATAAATCAGTTCCTTACATTAAACAATCATATGACTATAGAATACTTTGAATATAGTGCACAATTTGTGTTGATTATAATTTATGGCACTTTTATGATGCTTTTTTTGGTTTCAATATGTTTTCCCATATGTGTTCCATGGAAGAAAGTCATATGAGTACTATGGAGCGACATGATTTTGAATAATGATGACAGAATTGTCATTTATTCCTTTTACTCTTATTAAATATGATACAAGTGTGTAGTCGCACTGATGCTTTTGTAATGTTATGTGCACAATATGCATTATATTGGAGCTTATACAATCTCCAATACAGTTTCATATACCTGCTGGATTACAAATCTGTCAAACAGAATAGAGCATTTGGGAATTAAACTAACCTCTGCTGGTTTTTCACACAGTGGAAGACCCACCCTCACAGCCGTAAACACATTTAACTAATGAGTAACACAAGGAGAGCGATAACTTCTGTGAAAGAAATTCTTGGAAGAAGATCTGTGAAAACAGAGAACCTGTAATGTCACATGTAATGTGTGGGTTCCACAGCTGTGTGAATCGGCCTGGCCATTGTTAGCATGGCCACGAGGGAAGCTTATTCACTCAGCTGGTGTGCCAAACCACAGTTTGACAGATAACCCAGTTGTTAATCAGAAAGCTTGTCCATCTCTTTGGCTTTGAGACTGGATAGGCAATCACAAATCATTTAAAATATCATGTTGTCTCTCATGTTCTCCTAAATGCATAGTCTTACATTTACTAACCCTCATGTTGTTCCATAATCTTCAATAATGTTACCCTAAAGTTTTACTTGTATGCAGGTTTTTCCTGACTTGGTAGGTTCCATTCAACAGTTCTTTTGTTTGATGTCTTTCCAATTGTTTCATAAAATAACACTATTTCAAGGTATAGGCGTTAATACTCTTTCATTTCAGCCCCCCTAAACATCTACAATTAAGCTGTCAGTCCCCTTCAAATCTGTGATTATATAATCGCTCTTCAAACTTGCTGAAAACTGTGGCTGAAGTAAGATATGTTAGGGATAATGTACAGTCAGTCGGTTGTCATTGCAAAATAAACCCCAATAGGGCTGTCAACAGGGCTGAGTGACTAAATGAAAAAAAATTCACTTAAATATGACCAAAATTCTAATTATATTTGAATTTTAAAGACATTACAGTATTTCAGGTAAGGGAAAAAGCTACAAGACATCTGATTTTTAAATCGGTGTTGAGTCCTAGGTCCACAAAAGACCACAACGAATCAATATAAACCAAACACAACCGTGTTATAGCTATTGCTTACTGCAAAGAACATATCTGAATGTAAACAATGTGTCAGTTCATATTCGCAAGTCTTGACTTAAGGAAATAAGTAAAACGAGAAAAGAAACGCTTCAATAGATGGTTCTATGTTAATTTAGTTTTGCACATTAGTCTGTCTGCGATGGACTGGCGACCTGTCCAGGGTGTCCCCCGCCTTTCGCCCAATGTTAGCTGGGATAGGCTCCAGCCCCCCGCGACCCTGCACACAGGATAAGCGGTTGACGATAGATGGATGGATGGACATTAGTCTGTACCAGTGCCATGGTACTACCACAGACTCGAGTTTCATAATACCAACGATACCACAGTATTTTTCATTAAATACTGTACAGTTTAATGAATGCATCAGTGGCGATTGCTTTAAGATTAAACGGGAAGCACTGCTTCCCTTAAAATTGCGCTGTGACATGTTTATCAAATTGCATATAATCTCTCTAAAATTCTGATAATTATTGTCCCAGTTCAATATTTTAAGTAGCAAATGTGTGTGTGGCAGGGCGGAGGGCGGCGCCGGGTCGTGATTATACACACCCGGTCCCTTATCAGGCTAATCAAGCCTCCGAGAGGGATAAAGGCCGACTGCGGAGGATTATGCGGAAGAGAGAGATAGTTTACGGACATGTCCGTCATGTGTGTTTGTGTCTGTTTAAGTTTTATATTAAAAATATTATTTATATTGACAAGCCGTTTCTCGCCTCCTCCTTTCCATTGAATACAGTGTGCAATAGCATACTTCAATAACGGACGTTTGTTCCATTGATGTTATCTGCATGATTATGTCTGTCACAGTTTGCAGACACATGTCCAATAGAACACATCCCATTGAGTTCAGTGGAGCAAAAGATTGATGATCACCGGACAAGAGGCTCTAAACATGCCATTTTGATTCACGCCCAGATGGCGTGCCTCTCTGGGAGTCTACGGGAGCTTCATGAGCGCTATTTGCATGAGGGGAAATTATCTGATTGTTGATTGGACAGTGGTCTTTCAATCAATGTTTTTTATCCTGTCTGGAAGCCTGGCTTATCTATTTGATGATTAGTCGAGCTCTCAAATGGCCAATCATTGAAACGGTGATCCGGTGAGTGACAGCATTTTGAATTAAAACCCAATCGCTGTCAGTCAGCAGGTGCAGAGAAGCTTCCCCTGCTTTAAAAGAGTGAAGTCTTACACCTGCAACACAGTGGCAAAATCAAAATGAGCAGATTTCTCTGCTTGCCATTGGGAAGAAAATTGTCAAAACAGCTGGAGAAGAAACCATGTTAGTAATTGACCATTTCCTGCATAAAAATGTGAGATAGGACTTCACATTTAAGGACAATTCACTTTACATTAATGAACAAGAAATATTGATGTATGTTTAATTGTGTAGAGATCATTTTATTACGCGAGAAGAAATAAATAGCAGAGTCTCTAGAAACAGCTCAACATCCAGTATGCGTCTGAGTTATGTTGTTTGTTTGTGTGTTTTTTGTTTTGTTTTTGCAAAATTGACAGTCAATAGAAGATTGCTTGCTGGATAAATAAATAAACTGACACTTGCACCACGTCAAATATGCCAATATTACTGATATACTTGAGATTGATCTCACGGGAAAATTTGCAACAGAAGGTCAATTGTTTTGTCTGCTACAACTAGACTATGCTTTCCCAATGACTGAACCCAACTCAAACCCTAACCATAACTCTAACAGTACTGAGATCAAAACATCATTCTTTTGTGCAAATTTATTCTGTAATCTCACTAATTGAAATTTAGGAATATCCTGACACTGATAATGGTTACGGAATCATGTCCGATACCGCGCTGATGTACAGTTCTTGTAAACGTGCTCGTTTAATCCTTCGAAACAAAAAACGATACCATTTGACATAAGAAATAATTCCATAAACATTCAGTGCACAAATTAAAATCATGTTGTCCTAGTGGGATTATTAAACCACTAAGGCTGCAATTGAATAAGATAAACAAATAGTTTACTGTACATGTGCTGCATACTTCAAATGTGAGCACATGTGAATGTGTGGAGCCGGTGTTGTGCCGTCACAGGCTGCTTTTAGAACTCCTTGGCTCATATATGGAAAATATGTTTGTCTTTTTGTAGCACATGGCAGCGAGCAGAGCACTAATTCACTTTGTAGCATGAGGCACATACAGTCTACAAATGTATTTGATTAAATAGCCGCATCCTGCAGTATAATCACATTTGGTTACATAGCGGCCTGCATTTCCGAAAGTGAGAAGCTACCATCAAAAACATACGAAAAGGGCTTTACTCCAAAATAAAAGCTTCCACCTAAACAAAAGCTCATTTTAAATGGAAAAAATGATGTCAGAAATATATCACTAGTCCTTTTGTAGTTTTATTTCACGATTGGTTCTCCCTGATTGTTTCCCCAGGTGTTCCTCATTGTTATTGGTATTCCTTGTTTTCCTTTGTATATTTAAGCCCTTGTTTCCCCTGGTTTGTTTGTCAGTTTTTGCATGTTTGGTCTATGCTCTCTGCTGGTTTCCTGCATTTTGTTTACTTTTCTTATATTCTGAGTTAGCTTGTTCATTTTTTGTTTACATTAAAGCTGCATTTAGATCCTCATTCCTTGCCTATCTTGTCACAATAAGAATAGTAATTGTATTATATTTAAGCAATATCTCACATCAGTGATGCACTGTTATGCAGCACTTTATTTGACAAAAATAATACAATGTTATTTTGAAAATGAATTGTTCTATTTCCATTTGATTTAAATTTTAATTAATTTATTTAAACAATTTTTATGATGAAATTGAAATAAATTATCGATATGGAATTCACAAAAAAAAAATTAAAAAGCAGGTATCGGTATGGGCGAGTATCGGTACTCATACTTTTTCTAAAAAGAACCTACAACAACAAAAAAAATCAAAAGGGATCTGACATGAAAGGCACAGCGCAGGCATTTTTCAGGCTGTGAACAATCAAACATGGTAATGCTTTTCTGGTATTCGAAACATTATGTCCAAATTTGGGTTGAACTAACATTGATTTCCCATGTGATTATGTTGTATATACATCAACTGACAAACATATGCAATTTAAATTGGTTTGTTGAGAAAAATTGTATTTCATTACCTCTCGCTCTACAGATCAAATTAGGCAAGGGGCGAAGTCCCTGTACTGCTGAAATCCTTAAATCGCCCTTGTTTCAAGTCTCATTAAGTACCATAGAAACTAATTTCTTTGTGCTGTAGATTGTCAGTATTGTGATGAGCATGGTGATATCATTAACCAGTCGCTCTGGACAGGTGTCCCTGACTATTCATGGCCTCATTTCCAGGGTTATTGGAGATAGATCCAACATCGGAGTGCATTGTCCTTTATGATCGCCTGCCTATAGAGGGAAACTGGGAGTAACAGGTTTTTATTCTATGCTTGATGACACTGCAGTGATCGTTGATAAAGACCAGATATGTTTGTTTAAACAGTGTCAACAGATCTGCCGCCTTTGAGTAATTTAATCTGTGATATTATCAGAGTCGAAAATGCACACAAACTCAGTTTTTTGTTGTGAGACTTTTTTGTTTGTCAGCCTGCTCTTGTTTCCCCTTACTCTTTTTTTTTTAATCTCCTAACCCAAATTAAAATGAAGGCAGGCTGACAACTTTCCAGAGGTTTATATTCCATCATCTTTAAGTCTCTTTAGCCTTTTATCTATATTAAAGGCAGGCTTGGGGAGTAATGGATTACTTGTAACGCTGTTAGGTAATCAAGATACAAAAATAGGTAAATGTAATCTGTTACATCGGCAACGGCGAGAGAGGAGTAGACTATTTTATTTATATGAAATTCTGCACCTGCATTCCAGTTTACATCTTGATGTACCTCATGATCATACAGTGTGTTTTCATCTGAATAGGTTTAAATGTGACGAGACTGCAGTACCCAACTGACTCGTCAGTGCGTGCAAGCCATTCGTTCTTCACTTTGGGTTAAACACGCCCGCTTCACTTTCGGTTAAACAGGCCCGCTTTCGGCTGCGCCGATGACAGCCTACATTCCGTGTTTCATTTGTTTCTTTCTGTTTTCAGAACAGCACGTGATGTAATAAGGAAAACACCATTATTAATCCTTGAGATTTCCAACCCTCCTTAAACCTTGGTGACACTCAAAATGACATTAAACGATTAAAAGAGAAAACATAAAAATCTGAGTCTATTCAAAATGTAAATTAAACCTGGAAATAAAGTTTTAGGATTTTGCAGGTGCAATTCACTGAAAAGGGCTAAAAAGTTGATCGACTTGTGATGCTCGAATTGCTTGCACACACAGCGTAAGTCTCATCACACTTTAATGCTGTTTTGCCCCCCATTCAGCTGATGAAAACACGCTGCGTGATCATGAGGAAGGATTACATCAAATGTAGACTGGAATGCAGGTCAGGTGCGAAAAACGTAATATAAATAAAATAGCCTGCTCCTCTCTTGCTATTGCTTGTGTACTAGTGATTACCCCTCTGTGTGATTTTGAAAAATTTATGACATAATTTAAGAAATATTTAAGATTCCACACAATTTCGTGAACAGTAATCAAATTAAATTGCTTAAATCAAAGTAAGCAAATTTGTGACATTGACTATATAAACTCATTTTGTACAAAAGGATGGATTTTCTTTCATTAAATTACTTTTACAAGATGCTCTGTGAAAATTCACATGCAGGATGATGAATGAAAAAAATGGCACTCATGTCAAAAAGGTGGCCGACCCTTGGTTTAGAGTGAGAGATGGTTTAGATGAGTGTTCTCTTCGGTTTCTTTCTCATGACTCACTTGACTCCTACTGTCACATGCGCAAATAACACCTGTCTCACATCAGTACCCTACTCTCGAGGCAAACAGCTGCTTCATCGTGATGGCCACGGAAGAACATGCATTATTTTCTTGGAAATGTCGACATTTGTCTCACTTTAAAAGAGAAATGCGAAACAACATTAAAGTTCAGTGGCATTAATGCCTTCCAGCTGTGAAGATGCTCTCATTATCCAAAGACCTGAGAGATTTAAGGTAAGAAGAGCCACACAATAATCACATTAGCTAGGTTAGCTAAAATTAGTTAATAATTAAAATGTGTTAAAATGAGTTAGCCTTAGTGCTCAAAGAAATCCGTGGCCCTCATCATTTGGCTGCAGCAGGAATAGCTGCCAATACTGACATAGAAATCCCTTGGTTTGCATGGTTGCAAATGCAAACTGTACTAAATTAGTCAGGACGTCCTGTATGTTGCTTCGTTCTGTATTGAAGCTAAAAGAAAATGGCCCCTCTCCCAGATGTGAATGGTACTTAAACCTTCATCATTTAAGAATAAACAAGCATTGAATACAACAACAACACACAAATCAACTTAAAAAATACCTGCTATACTTTTTTTTTCACCTCTCATGATTTTGCATGACTGATCATTATTAACAAATCCAAACTGTACACATAAATACCAAATTAATTGATATTTATATGATAAGTTCTTAGGACAGAAAGTTCAAAGAAGAATTTATCGGAGTTTGTTAAATTATTGTTGAGAACAGTTCAAATGTCTGAGTGAGTCAAATGTTCAACACTTATAGTAATTAGGAATAAGTAATTTAAAGGCACACTATAAGTTTAAATCTGTTTTGATCTATTTTTAAAACTATATTTTGTTTTCATTTTGAAATCAAAACTTTTTTCCACCTTTAAAATCCTCCTTAAACATAAATATAGAAATCAGCCAACTGTTAGCTGGTGATGTTTGACTTTAGATCATGAGCAACAGACGAAAGACACTCTCCAGCATTTAATTATGACAATACTAATGAATACCGTCTGAAGTCAATGAATAGTGCAAATTACTATTCTGCCCTACAAAACAAAAAGGCAGTAACTGCATTTTTGGTCAAAAATGAGTTATTATCATTTTCATGACATTCAAGGCATCCTTTGTTATGTGACAAAACATCTTATCTCAAATGTGTGTCGTTTTGGAGAAAAATGGTAGTCGTTTGTACAGTAACTGCAAAAAGCCCTAGTGAAACAAAGCAAGAGTACAGTAACATCCATTACTGTATTCTTGTTATGTTTTACCTAACAAAAAATAACTGTGTTGCTGCGCAGTGAAGTTACTGTTTCCATGGTGAACACACACAGCTGACTTCGCGGCATCCTCACGGGACGGTTTTAACATTTGCGATTTCACACTTCTAACTTCACACAAATTTTGTTTGAGATGGCACAAAGCCGGGGAAAAAAGAAAGAAGATGGTCGAAATGGCATTGAAAAGAAAATACCCGGAGAATGGTAAGTAACAGTGACAGATTAAACATTTAGAGGCTAGGCTATCACAATATAAACACCTGTCAGCCACCAGGGCGGGACTTCCTCTCAGAGGTCCATTCAGATAGCATTATGCTAATTGACAGGCGATGTTTTAAATAGCTTTGCTTACCTGCCCCTGATCCTCCCTGCTCCTAGCTGTAACTTTATCCTCTGTAACTTCACATCATCGCCGATGCCATGTCATCATTTTGTTGTTCATGTCACAAAGTTATAATCCAACCAGCGGTGGAAAAATATTCAATAACTAGAAAAGCAATTTGGGCTAAATTTTCCCAATTTGGGCCTTGACACAGCTTAGCAATGTGAGACTTTAAGCAGCCGTTTCAGCATCAGAACAGCTTCTGGGTGGAAAATATTGACCTAAAATGGTCAAATTAGTTTGGGTTTGGTATATCCATGTTCAGGAAAACAAATGGTTCCAATTATTTCAAATACAGTGTATAAGACACCCAGAGCCCAAGTTGTGGCAAAATAGTTTTTGGAGAATCTGTAGTTACCGCCTTTTTCCTTGGTATGGTGCCACATTTTTGGTAAGTAATACAAAGCAAGAATACAGTAACTGCAAAATAGGGGTAAAATATCAAATTAAATATGAGGATTGATATGTACAAAGAATAAGCTAATATAAAGTAACAAAACAGCCACATGTCCAATAATCTACCTACAACTACTTAGGCTGGATGACAGCATAACTTTAAAGTCATTTTTCTCAGTTCTGCACTCTGCGTAGTTACTGCCTTTTTGCTTTGTAGGGCAGTATTGCCTATACACACTAACTGCAATACATGGTGGAATTACACTTTGCAGTGTTTTTGAATCTGAGGTATATCCTGTCAGATTTAGTTTAATGTTAACCAAGACATAGTTCTGTGCATCTGTTCTGATTATATTTGCTTTATGAGATATTGTATTTTTCTGTAGCAGACAGAGAACTCGCCTTAGTTGTGGGGCCTGGGTAGCTCAGCAAGAATTGACAATGACTACCACCACTGGATTCACGAGTTCGAATACAGGGCGTGTTGAGTGACTCCAGCCAGGACTCCTAAGAAACCAAATTGGCCCGGTTGCTAGGGAGGGTAGAGTCACATGGGGTAACCTCCTCGTGGTCGCTATAATGTGTTTCTCACTCTCAGTGGGGTGCGTGGTGAGTTGTGCGTGGATGCCACGGAAAATAGCGTAAAGCCACACACGCTACGACTCCATGGTAACGCGCTCAACAAGCCACGTGATAAGATTGACGGTCTCAAATGAGATTCATCCTCCGCCACCTGGATTGAGGCGAGTCACTATGCCACCACGAGGTCTTGGAGAGCATTGGGGATTGGGCATTTCAAATTGGAGAGAAAATCAACAACAATAAAAAAAGAATTGTTCAACATTAACTGCTCATTTTCTGTTTTCTTGATTGGGTGAGTGTACATGTTTCTTTTCCTTAGATATAATAACAGCTACAACAGTACTCATAATATTACTCAGACATGTTCTGTTTGCATTCAAGGCATACAGTACCTGACCTATTTGTTTCTGTTTTTGACTGATCTGATGACATGGTGAGTGAGTTTTTCCACAATCCAAGCCTTGAATGGATAAAGGCATATTGTAAAAACATACAGTACATGCAAATATTCAATATTTTTGTGATTATTAATCCTAATGAATTGTTTTTATTAATCATAAGCAGAGGCTATTTAGCAGAGACATTCATTAAAATGAATAGAGGAAATTGGAACGCCCAACCAAAGAGCTCGTGCCCAGCGGTCAATGAGTGTAGAAAGGATGTCCCGCCTTACAGTTAAAAGTCAATCACCTTTTAGATACAGACATCGCCTTTCAATAAACTCGAGAACGCACATTCGCATTAGCTATACAAGCCAGGAAAATAGTGTTTTTCAGCGTAATTTGAGGTGAAGATGTTTGATTTTACTGCTGATTTTAAATATGTCGTTTAAATGTAAGCTAGGATCTGCACTGTCATGACTGGAAACAGCCTCCCGGGAGCATCCAAAGATGGCAGCTAGTGGACTGACTTTGTCTTGAGGAATATTTTTCTTATCGTTTTACCCTTTTAAATGCCGACACTAGTATCATGGCCTACTGAGTACTAAAAAAAATATATTTTACATGGTAAATGTGTAAGTCTCAGTTACTCTAATGTCTACTGTATATCAATTGTTGAAGTCCAGTATTATAATGTGATTCAGAGCAGAATGATTTGGTTCATGGGAAACTGGTCTGGTTAAGAGTTCTGAATAGCTCTTAGTAATCCCTAGAGTCTGAATCATGTTGAGTCATTTCTCCAAATTGTTCAACTATTCCTAAGTTTAAAATGATTTCAACATGCTTTGAAATTGTCAAATTAGTTAGTTAGAGTAAAAGCCCACATAACAACAAAAGAAACTGTTACATTTTGTGTAGCTAAAATTCTCAGCTTTTTTATTAAATGTGTGTGAAATAGTATTGTCCTGTGGAAATTAGTGTCTGGAGGAATCCCTTTATGTTGTTAGTAGTGATGTTGTCACATATGGATGGGTAGGTCTTGCATGCCCGGTTTATTTCTATTTAGTTAGTTTGCATCTCTCTCAATTTATCTCTTCTGTAAAGTCTCTATCCATTTCTCTGAGAATTTATAAACAATCGCAATCAAACAGCAGGCTTGGTTTCCCACCAGGCACAGTAGCTGTGCCACACATCACTATGTGAGGGATAATGAACAGAAAGCCAGTAAGACACATTTAAAAAAAAAATGCTTGCATCTGCTAGGAGTGTTTAGGTCACCTGTCTGTAATGATGGCAGACTGGAGAAGGCAGGACCCAATTGCAGTTTTTCATAAAAACACAAAACACTAGAGACAATGTAAAACTACAAAACAAGAACTGACAATGAACAGGGGAAAACACAGGGATTAAATACACAGAGATGATGAAACTAGGGACTCCTAATTAACACAAAGACCAATGAACAAAGACCATGAAAAAGAACTACAAAACAAACAAAAGACTAAATTATCAATAAACATACTTATCGACCACAGGTGGTCGCCTGGGTAATCCTTCCACTGTCTCAGCATAATGTATTTTGTTTCTTATTTATTTAATTTCCTCCTGTTAACAGATATAATCAGTTTTATCTGTCTAATCAGAAATAAATGCTTATTTAAAAAATGTTAACCTAAAAAATGTGTTTCATGTGGTAGTAACTGCTTTTAATACAAAAAACTAACTTTAAGGATTTAATCAGGTAGAAATAACAATTAAAAGGTTACAATTAATGGAAAAAATGAACAAAAACAAGAAATACTAAAAGAAAGGTAAAAACTGCAGATTACCACTTTAGAATCGACAACAATACTTTTTGCAACTATGCATAGTCGCTTACGCAGATGCAGTGCAATACCAATTTGTTGCCAACGTGTAATAAGGTTAAACACATTAATGTGCTTTCCTGAGATACTGTGGCAAATATCAATTTCAAGGGGGTGATAGAGTTACCTTCAGAAGTCTGTTATTAAACTGGATGTGTCATCATTCAGGTGAGTTGCTATAAATATACTGACTTTAACTTACTTGCTCAGTTAAAAGTTGCTCCACCATGATAGTAGTTGGCTTGAACTAAAAAAAACGTAGAAGCCGATCATGACTTATGTCCGCTACAGCATCCCTTGCAGCAATGTGTGTATGCAATGCATGCTTGTGTTGTTGTGAATTGCAGTCTGACATATTTTGGAATCCAACAATGCACTAAATCTAGCTTGTGTAGCTAGAAGCGTCTGCACTCACATACTTATGTAGAGAATATTTCGGCCAGTGCCGTTAGAAATTCAGCTAGATATTTTGTTTCAGTATATGCAAATGTTGGAGAACAAATGGATCTTTGTAAGAAACAATAATTCAGTTGAACTACAAATAAACAAACCTGCTAATGAGGGAATTACCATGGTTAGGGGTGCACTGCAAACCATAATAAGTTAATTGCACTCATTTGATTGAGTAAACCCATTCCCTCAATGCCATTGAGTAATGGGGTCTCCCAAAACTTGAGTAAGTTCAATTAACTTGGTTTTCATGTAGAGTGAACTTAACTATTATGTTGAGTTATCTACATGCAAATAGACTTAACTCAGATTTGTTGTTTCTACTGCTGCATATTTTAATTTAATTGATTAAATGTTAGATCAAACAACAGCATAGCTCAAAAACAGATGATAACTGATTCTAGGTCAGTTATTAAATAATTCTTTACAGAAATGCATATATGCGCTTCAGCTGCACATGCACAAGGAGAACTGAGATAGTGTGACCTGGGTCCAACTTGACCAAAGAGACACAAATCACCCTAATGATGACATTACACCAAACATCTATTTGCAACAAAGCATAAATAATACAACAAAAGAGCTAAAACATCTATTAATTCTTAATAACAATTATTTAATTTCCCCAATCTGTTCCCTCTGACCTAGTTCAAGCAGCAAGGGATTGTGGGTATTCCCCGTAGCCTCAATTTTGTACTCAATATTTTGAGTTATTAGTTATTATTATTTATTTCTTAAGTCTATGGATTTTTAAGAAAAAACAAATTTTTCAATGAACTTAAATATTTGAGTTATGAGTCCAAAACCTGACATTTCAAGTAATACTTAATTAAGACAACTTGATTTTTACAGTAATGACAACTTTAGGGTTTACAGTGTGGGGATAAGAAAACATATACTCTAATCCACACTATATAACAAAACAAATCCAAAATGCTTCCCTGGAAACTTTAGAATTTCTCTATCATAACCAAGATAACAAATATCACAGTGACTGTAAAAATTGTAAATAAAGAAAAATACTAAAGCCCACTCCAAAACTCACTAGGAGGTACTAAAACCTCACATAATTGCTCTTTGTCCTCTTTTTACAGATGGATGTTCCTGGACAGACCAAAGAACATTAGTCATTGAGCATGACTGTTTCATACTGCTAAAAAAGCCCTGACCTCCATCTGAAAACACTTTGGTGATCATTTCACAAGGATTAATGGCATGTTCTCCATCCAGCTTGCATTTGCTCTTGTTGCTATGACTTGATGTCCTTCACTTGCATGTACAGCTCTCAGAGAGGCTGCAGCACTAGCCATGAAACGAGGTAGAGATATGTGACGTGTCAGACCCACCATGCTAGAACAGGGTGGGCTACAGTGTTATGATCACAACATAACACATGAAAGCTTAAAAGAAACCTCTGGCCCCCTTAGTCTTATCCATAAGTATGGCTTGAGTTGGGTCCTTAGGAAGCTCAGCCAATCTTAATGATTATATTAGTCTTTGATGAACCAAAGAGACCATGTGTAACATTTCAACCTCGTGCAATGTCGACTCGAACATTGATCAGTTCTTCCAGCCAGCGCTGTATATTATTATCATCGTACTTGGCTTCCCCACCAACTGCATGGCCCTGTGGGCTGCTTACATGCAGGTCAAACAGAAGAATGAGCTGGGCGTCTACTTGATGAACCTCTGTGTGGCTGACCTCTTGTACATAGCCACGTTGCCACTGTGGATAGACTATTTTCTTCACCATGACAACTGGATCCACGGCCAGGTGTCATGCAAGCTCTTTGGATTCATCTTCTACACTAACATTTACGTCAGCATTGCCTTCCTTTGCTGCATATCAGTGGATCGGTATTTGGCAGTAGCTCATCCCCTTAAATTTGCCAAAGTTCGTAGGGTCAAAACAGCTTTGCTAGTCAGCGCGGTTGTCTGGGTCACGGAAGTAGTGGCTAACTCTGCACCTCTCTTCCATGATGAACTCTTCAAGGATCGCTTCAACCACACCTTCTGCTTTGAGAAGTACCCCATGCAGGACTGGGTGGCTGGTATGAACCTTTACCGCACTTTCCTGGGCTTCTTGGCACCCTGGAGTGTGATGCTGGCTGCATATAGAGGTATTCTGAGAGCTGTACGAGGTAATGTCTCCACCGAGCGACAAGAGAAGGCCAAAATTAAGAGGCTGGCCCTCAGTTTGATCCTCATTGTGCTCCTCTGCTTTGCTCCCTACCACGTCCTACTTTTGTGGCGAAGTGTGGTCTTCCTCAGCAACCCCTGTGACTGTGGTGCAGAGGAGGACTTGTTTGGTACATATCATGTGACTCTAGCGCTCACCAGCCTCAATTGCGTAGCAGACCCTATTCTATACTGCTTTGTCAACGAAGGGGCCCGTCAGGATGTGGGTCAGGCCCTGGCCACCCTTTTGGGTCTCTTCCATCGGGGTCAAAAAGATGCACTGATGGGGGCGTCAATCACCGTAGAGACACCCCTGGCAATGAAGAAACCTGATTTCTATGGTGAGGTCAAGAGTAACGCCTATAAGTCTGACATTGAAGTGCTCAAAGAGGAGTGCCTCCAAATGACCATTCTCAGTGTTAAGAAGTGAAATTGCATGTGGACTCACCCCAAAGGAAAATTCTGTCATTTACTCGTCATTTTATGTTGTTTCAAACCCATGTGAATTTCTTCTATGGAACATAAAAAGAGACGTTAGGCAGAATGACAGCCCCAGTCACCATTCACTTTAATTATTTGGAAAAAATAAGTGAATGGTGACTGGGATTTTTTTAGGGTGAACTATCCCTTTAAGTGGACCCAAGAAGTATTTCAACACTTAAGCCATACTTTAAACTGTGTGAAATATCTAACCAAATGTTATCTGTGAATAAACTAATTAATGCAAGACCTTTCCTTAGAACAAATTAATGAAGACAAATACTTTTTTGTCTCAATTTAGACCATTATATCTAATAATTATGATTTGATGAATGGCACTTGGTTCAATATTTTATTTTATAATGCAAATACATTCATACATTTTTTAATTGTGGCTGAAGTTAGGGATGCACTGATATGGAAATTTTGGCCGATACGATAACTATATATTTGACGAAATTGCAGATAAATCTATATCTGGATATATATACATTTTTTGTGTCTGATTACAAAAACAAAAGGCTCACCTTATTAAGCCACATCTGGAGCTTTTCTAATAAAATCAATAATGTAAAGTGGATTATTTTTACAATTGCAGAAAACAAGGAACCAGCAAGAAACATCTAAAACTTAAAAAACTTAAAATAATTTACTAAATGTTGCCTAATTTCAACCAGTTAAATAAAGAAATGTTATATTCCTATAGCCAACTTCCTTTTATTTAAAAAAAGCTTAGACATTTAAAATTAATTTAATGAGTGAACTACTTTTAGAAATACAGTGCATTGCACTTGATTCAAACCCGTGAAAAGACAAAACTAAGGAATGCAAACAAGTCTCACACTCACTGTAAACACAAAAATATGCTTTAACATACAAAAAGAAACAAAATGCATATGACAAATAAATCCTGTATAATTGAGTGTTTACTCAGATCCAGAATGATCTTCTAAAGCAAAGCCAGAAGGCACCAATCAAAACCCATATGATGATTAGCATGTGCCTGAAAAATACATAACTAATTGACTTTAATATATCAGCTCAATATCAATCAGCTTTGATAACGGATCACTAAAGTTCCCATTTCTCGTCCGAGACCAACATGGCCGCTGATATATTGTGCATCCCTAGCTGAAGTGTAAATACGTTTTGGGATGTGTATGCATATGAAGACACACTTCTGAAGATAACTATAACAACAGCTGTGTACCTCAAATTTTACCCAAAAACACTGTCTATGATAAAATCTGATGTCTTTTATTTGGAGATGAGGATAACCAATGAGAGCACAATGTTGATGTTCCCTTCTCCTTTTGAATGTTTTATATGTACAGAATGTGTTCTCATGCCTGTCATTTGTGTCTGTTCTTTCAGATTGTTCAGGAAATATACTCTGATATCCCTGTTTTGACTTACAAAAGCATCGTTGCTCATTTTAAGCAACTTTGGTTATTTATTTTCCAACTCATATCACATGAGACATGTTTTAGAATGGTGCCTTATGATATGTCAATATTACAGACCTCATCCTAATACACTATATAAACAAAGCCTTGAGTAGCTTAACAGGACCATGTCCATTGAAACATGTTTCTCTCAGCTGTCTCTTTTGATTTCATACTTTCTTTTCAGTGATCCAGAGACACCCAAAATGGAAACTGTGTCAAACAATGGGCTTTGCAGTTGTTTAACTTTTTTGTTCAGTAGTTATCCAGGTGCCCTCTTTCAGCCTACTAAATTGTAAGTCCTGAATGCCAGCAATGTATAAGTGCAATGTAATGGATTTTCTGTTATGCCAAACTAAAAGAAATGATGTCAGTTCTTATTTTGTTGTAGTGCACATCTCTTTTTTTTATAGATGTAGTTAATTCTTCTGCAGGAAAGGGAAGCAAAAATGAAATGAAAAATGGAAGAGAAGTGATAGTTTACCCCAAAATTAAAAATATGTCATCATTTAATCACCATTATGTTGTTCTAAACTCTAGCAACTTTTTTCTTACACAACAGGATATGTTAGGTAGAATCACAACATCAGTCACCATTCACTTTCACTGTTTGGAAAAATTATGCAGGGAAAGTGTATGATGACTGAGACTCCATTTGACTTTCTTCCGAAAGTCATACAGGTTTGGAACAACATGAGGGTGAGTAAATGATGACAGAAATTTATTTTTGTGTGAACTATCCATTTAATGGAGCTCATTCATATTTCATTGAAGTATTATCTCTCAGATGTTTTTCCCTACGATTCCTCAAAATTAATAAGGATTGCCTATAGTTCAGATAATTTGGTCTTGATGAGAAATTCTGAGTTCACATTGAAATCTCTGACTCTTTATTGCAGACTAATATCTTGGCCAATCTGAGTACGGTTGTTGAAATCATTTCTGAAACTTCAGAAGTGACTTTTTAATGGGTTCCCTTCTCAGCAGAAAGAAAACTTTAACAAAAGTCTCAATTTACTCTCCATTTCATCTATTTTGTGATTTTTCTTATCCACAGACAAGGTTAAAAACACCAGGCTTTATTACATGAAAATGCTTTAAGAATTTCTACACGAGGTCGTTAGGTTTATTCTTTGGATAAACTACCAAACATTAAGGCAACTTACATTTGTGCCCTTCAAGTCAAGATGGTGTACTATCACAGATGAGTTAGTGTGACTCCCACCATGCTGTAAAGATGGTTCAGGTTACTTGTGAAGAGTCTCAGCTGATTAATAGAGCAGAACACATAGTTGATAGTAAAAATGCTCAGGTGGTGTAGGAATTCTCACATATTCTATAAACACAAGATGTTGTCACCAAAATATTTATGTATGCCATTTAAATCCACTGATTCCAGTGTGTCATACTGTACAGAGCAATGTTAAAACTTTCTGTCCCAAGCATCTGTTTTGTCATCACACAAAAAAAATATTTTATTTGTATTTTTTTGTCAAGGACATTTTTGTCTCCTTCTAGCTCTGTTAAACTCACCCATTTAATCTGTGTGTGTATGTGTGTGTGTGTATATGTGTGCACTTGTTCTGCATTGTGGGTATGTTATGGTCTCACCCCCTCGTTTCTCTGTGTGTGTGTGTGTGTGTGTGTGTGTGTGTGTGTGTGTGTGTGTGTGTGTGTGTGTGTGTGTGTGGGCATGTTTATGTGGTTTACGAGGATATTTTTTTAGGTTACAAACTGGTAATTACAAGGGTTTTATGCTATAAATGTGGTTTATGAGGACATTTCTAGTGTCCCCATAATTTAAATAGCTTAAAAAATATATATTAAACAATGTTTTATTGAAAATGTAAAAATGCAAAAAGTTTTTTTGTGATGGTTAGGTTTAGAGGATAGAATCTATAGTTTGTACAGTATAAAAATAATTATGTCTATGGAAAGTCCTCATAATGATAGGTAGACCAATGTGTGTGTGTGTGTGTGTGTGTGTGTGTGTGTGTGTGTGTGTGTGTGTGTGTGTGTGTGTGTGTGTGTGTGTGTGTGTGTGTGTTGTGGCTGATTTATAGATTTTGAAAAAACTGTTGTGTTATAGCCCCACCAGTTAATTTGTGTATGTGTCTGTATTTTGCACTCTGCATGTTGTATAGTCTTACCCCTTCATTTCTGTGTGTGTTTGTTTGCATTGTGGCTGATTTATAGATTGTATTTGACAAATAATAAAAAAATGCTCTATTTTTTAGACTTTCCCATTCATTTAGACTCCAATAGTCTGTCAATTTTGAAAATGAACAGGAAAGGTGTTGCTTTTTATGACCAATTAGACTTATCGAATCAATCGTCCAATTGTTTTTTGTGTGTTTAGATGGCAAGTGGAGGAAAAGTCACCAAGTCTTATAAAAAACATTTTTTCAAGTAATTCACCACTAATATTGGCACAGTAAGTTAGTGTAGTATTGCGTACAAAACTACAGTGACTTTATGCACAATTATTAGTGGGCAACACCAAGGTCATGTTTCCAGTGAACACAAACTAAATGTAGTGTAAGTTGCTTTGGATAAAAAAAGCATTTGCTAAATGTGCAAGCATAAAATGTAAAGCATATGATGATATTTGACTGTATTTTGGTGTTATTGTTGCTCGACTGGTAGAGTGTGGCATGAGCAACACCAAGGACATGAAGAAATATGAGAATGCCTCATGAATTGGGTGGGGGTAGATTGCAACAATCTGGTGAAAAATTAAAATCATTTAATGACAACAATAGTCACTAGATGGCTTCTGTGTTCTATGCAGCTACCTACCATATAGTCATTTTAAATTTGATCACAAGTTTTACATTTGGTTATATATTTAGGCAATATTTTGTTATATTTATGAAACTATTATTTGTCTAAGTTTAGCATTTGTTTTTTAATTGTTTTAAGTATCAGTTTTTGCAATGATGTCACATTATGCTTACAGGCAAACCTGACCATGGTGTTTCAAAGAGAAGATAGAATTATCGTTTTTTACCAATCATTAATTTCAAACATCAAAATGTAATAACTCAAAGTAAATTAATAATAATGTAAAGAAAATCAACAGTAATAAACAGAGAGATCAGCCACAATGCAAAACAAACACACAGAAATGAAGGGGTGAGACTGTAAAACACCATCACTCAGACTTTGTTCTTTGTGTGTGTGCGTGTGTGTGTGTGTGTGTGTGTGTGTGTGTGTGGGGGGTGGGGGGTACAAACAGGTAATTACAAGGTTATTATGTTATACATTTCTAGTGTCCCCCTTCTAGCTGTGTTAAGCTCATCCATTTAATCTGTGTGTATGTGTGTGTAAATGTGTGCGCTTGTTCTGCATTGTGGGTATGTTATGGTCTCACCCCCTCATTTTCTGTGTGTGTGTGTGTGTGTGTGTGTGTGTGTGTTTTACACTATGCATGCTGTATAGTCTTTCTCCTTCATTTCTGTGTGTTTGTTCTGCATTGTGGATGATTTATAGATTGTATTTGACAAATAATAAAAAATGCTCTGTTTTTTTAGCCTTTCCCATTCATTTAGACTCCAATGGTCTGTCCATTTTTGTGTGTTCATATGGGAAGTGAAGGAAAATTCCCCAAGTCTTGTACTGCTCAGATAAAGAAAACTATTTTTATTACATTGGAAAAATTTATTTCAGGAAAACATTACCAAACAGAATAGAAATCTTACAAGAAAAAAGATACTAAATTTTTGTCATGTTTTATGCTCATTTCTATACTCAGTGTGAAAGTGAAAAATATGCCAAATCCCCTTTAAGCTTCATCACCCGTGTGTTTATTTATAGAAATGTTCAATAGCACTTGCCTTACTTGCCAGTGTTTACCTTTCATCATCTGCTTGACTGAAGTCATGACTTTATGCTCCTTCTTATTCAACAATGTACTTCAGCACACCACCCATCTGTCCAAGGTCAATGTTCACAGGGTCACGTTTCTTCTTATGGAAACACAATGCCTTGGCACTTTGGCTCTGCGTCGGTGCAGTGTGGCCAGTCAGTGACCTGGAAAGGAGAAATGTCAATGGGTTCTTATCTGAAAGTGTCAGACTGTATCAACCTGCTGAACAAATGTTCAACCTACCTGTGGATCAGAAGAAGATATCAATTAACATTTTATTTATGATAAAATAAAAATGGTACCAAGAATGATGCAGGTACACAACCAAAGGTTTGGAAAAACTTTATTTATTTTCCTCATGGTCCTTAAAAGCTTTTGAAATTTGTAGACAAATATAAATCGTGCCTATATATTAATTTCTTTAAATAATTTAAATGTTGATTATTATTATTTTTCAATGGATGAGTCGAATTGGATGGACATACTGTTTAAAAAGTATAAATAGAAAAACTAGTAAAGTAGTAAATAGTAAAGACCGAAAATAGTAATCATAATTAATTAGTTGGTGTGTAGAATCTCTTGATTTAACACCACTGTCCATAGCAGACACATTCGTCCAAATAGCAGAAGAAAAGGTAATGGAAGAAACACTGGAGAGGATGGTCTCACCTAGTTCGAATAAACTAATTTTGCCATTTTGAAAGCATATGATATTGCTTATGATGGTAGTAAAAGCAGTAAAATTGTGTTTTCAGATAAAAAGGTGTCACTGTGTAAAAGAGGTGTTTTTTCTTCTTTTCATTGTTATGCTTGACAGGCTGTGAGCTATAATTACAACTTGTTTCACTGCACTTTGAACAATGGTTAAAGCAATATTTTGGACCTTGTGTCACAGTTGACCCATGTGAACTCTTGACCCATGCCAACTTATTTATTTGGTCGGGTCTTTAGACTGCACTCAGTGTGACCTACTGTACATATTGTATTAGGTTAAATTGCATCATCCCTGCAATATTTGGGTCTGGCCATTCACATCGATTTCAATTTGACATGTGCCACCTACCTAAACATTGTTGCAGACCAGCTACACCCGTTCATGGCAATGGTATTCCCTGATGGCAGTGGTCTCTTTCAGCAGGATAATGCGCTGTGGCAATGTGGAGGGCAGGGCCGGGTTGTGATTACACACACCTGGTCCCTTATCAGGCTAATTAAGCCTCCGAGAGGGATAAAGGCCAATGGCAGACGGTGGTGCGACGAGAGAGAGATAGTTTCCGGACATGTCCGTCATGTGTGTGTTTGTCTTTTGGTCATTCATTAAAATATTATTTATATTGCCAAGCCGGTTCTCGCCTCCTCCTTCCCATTGAACTCCTTTACACTCCAAAAGACAAACACACACATGACGGACATCTCTTTCTCGTCGCACCACCGTCTGCCATCAGCCTTTATCCCTCTCGGAGGCTTAATTAGCCTGATAAGGGACCGGGTGTGTATAATCACAACCCGGCCAGCCCTCCGCCCTTCCTCATGCGCCCTACCACACAGTTCGGGAATGGTTTGAGGAACATGATGAAGAGTTCAAGGTGTTGCCCTGGCCTCCAAATTCCCCAGATGTCAATCCAATTGAGCATCTGTGTGATGTGCTGGACCAACAAGTCCGATCCAGAGGGCTTGCAGGCCTGTTGAAAGATAGGTCCTTCCAGACATCACCAGCAACAACATTACCTATGTGCACAAACCCACTTTTTGCTGGACCAGACAGGACTGGCAAAAAGTGCTCTTCACTGACGAGACGTGGTTTTGTCTCACCAGGGGTGATGGTTGGACTTGCGTTTATCATCAAAGGAATGAGTGTTACACCTAGGCCTGTACTCTGGAGCGGGATCGATTTGGAGGTGGAGGGTCCATCATGGTCTGGGGTGGTGTGTCACAGCATCATTGGACTGAGCTTGTTGTAATTGCAGGCAATCTCAACACTGTGCATTACAGGGAAGACATCCTCTTCCCTCATGTAGTACCCTTCCTGCAGGCTCATCCTGACATGACCCTCCAGCATGACAATGCCACCAGCCACACCGCTTGTTCTGTGCATGATTTCCTACAATACAGGAATGTCAGTGTTCTGCCATGGCCAGGGAAGAGCCTAGATCTCAATCCCATTGAGCAAGTCTGGGACCTGTTGTATCGGAGGGTGAGGGGTTGGGCCATTCTCCCCATAAATGTACGGGAACTTGCAAGTGCCTTGGTGGAAGAGTGGGGTAACATCTCACAGCAAGAACTGGCAAATCTGGTGCAGTCCATGAGGAGGAGATGCACTGCAGTACTAAACCCAGCACAGAACCCTGGGGATACCCCGATTGAGAGGAGCAGTAGGAGATTTGTTTTTCTTAATTTAGGTGAAATATTTTCTGTTAGTGAGGTAAGAAAACCAGGATAGAGCAGTGCGAGTAATACCAATATCTGAATGTCGGGAAAGGAGTGTTTTGTGGTATACAGTGTCAAAAGCAAAGCTCAAGCAAGCAAGATCAGAATACTGAGTCAACAGAGAGGAGGATATCATTAATAACCTTCAAGAGAGCAGTTTTAGTGCTGTGGAATAGGCGAAATCCAGATTTGAAAGGGTCATAGGGATTATTAGCTGCAATATGTGATTGTAACTGGGAGTCTACAACTTTTTCCAGAAGTTTAGATATAAAAAGCAGGTTAGAAATAGAACAACAATAGTTGCAGAGGGAAGATGGATCGAAGTTGGGACCTTTAAGGACTGGTGTAACAGCAGCAATTTTAAGATCAGTTGGAACCATGGAAGATGCAAGTTATGTGTTTATCATATGCGAAATAGGAGCCAAAATGACTGTCACAGTGTGGGAGGTTGGGGCAGGGTCCAACTGACAGGATGATGATTTGTAATGTAAAATTAGATCACTGACTGATGATGGGCTAATGGGAGTGAAGGAGGAGAAAGGGTGGATAGGGTGTTCAGACAGACATTTGTGCAGAAGATCTTCAGAAATTGTTGATGTGGATTTTTGGTAAATGGAAACAATTTTATCTTGAAATAAGTGCAGAAATAAGTCACAATGTTCATCAGAGCTGTGTGAGTCCTAAGCCGGCACGTGAATTAGCTTGTTCACTGTAGCAAAGATGGCTCTATGTCTACAACTTGCTTTTTGGATGACAGAAGAGCTGTACGTTGAACATGCAGTGTTGAGTGCTGTTCAGTTGTATTTGAACAGTCAGTATCAACATGGATATTGAAATCACCAAGCCATATAACATGGGGAGACATAGCACAGGCAAGAATGAGTATTCCACTAAGTTCAGAGAAAAAGTGAGGCTGATATTTTGCAAGTCAATAAATCAATAACACAATGAGAGGAGTTTCACCAACAATCTTGAGAGCCAGATTTTTAAAGACGTGACATTATGAAATTCAGTCAAAACCATTCTCATGCCATCTCAACAAACAACAGCTAGCCCGCTCCCCTTTCCATGAGGTCGGGGTTAAGACAAATATTTGTATCCATGGGGGGTAAGCAAATTTTGTTGTAGAATGTCATTAGTTGTTTGCCAGGTTTCAGTTAGCTGTAGCATGTCCAGTTTTTATCAGTGATGAATTCATTGAGAATTGACTCTTTGTCCGTTAGACAGCGACAGTTCAATAGTGCCAAATCATGATGAACAAATACGATGTGTTTTGATGTGGAGTCTTTAGTTAAATGCCTCAGTGAAAGTGAGTTTGAGCATCTTGCCGAAGCAATATAAGTTTTACAACACTGTATTTTTGTCCAGATAGATGGAATTGCTGTGGGAGATGAACGATAGACAGACTAGATATTCTGTGGTGAGCGATGGATATGCCACAGCCGCCGGAGGATTCCGAGTTCACGACAGAGTTCATATGTCTCTGAGTCTAAATGCAGATGGCAGTTTAAGACTTTAAGTTGTGATATCAGTTGTTGGATTTCCATAACATGAATTCCAAGGATGAGAGTGAGGAAGATAAAAAGCACTTTAATAAATTATATCCAAGACTATTCTACTCCTAACAGATTATCGAGAGGAAGGCAACCCAAAAGAACAGTCGACACAGGTGATAAAGAGTGTGGAGACTCACTCAATACCCATGTCGAGAGAGGTGATTGACAGACAAAGAGTGGGCTCGCGATATATCTGTGAAAGGGAGCGTGAGCTGTCCCGTCTCCAATGGCAGGTAAATGTTGTTTTTCTCTGGTAAGCACAAAGAAAGTAATTCCAAACATGTTACAGTTTCAGAAGCTAACAGGATTTAACTTTATGCACAGACTAATAAATGAAAAGAAAAACAAATGGAAACAAACACGCGAAAAAATATAGTCAGAATGGGAAGTGGCAGCCAAACGTGCACAGTGTTCTCACACTAGCGGAAGTGATCAATGGCATGTTAGCATTGTGACAACATACTGTACATGGGGTATGTTGTCACAATGTTAACATGCCATTAAAACGTCTATTCTAGGCTTTTCACCAAAACTGAAAGAGTTAACTAAAAGTAAATAAATAAATAAAATCAGTTCATAAGACAGCATCAAACAGCATCATTTAACATATCAAACCATTGTTTTAGCCAACATTTTAAATACCGTATGTGACAACCTGATAGAACACAGATAACCCAGTGCAGACTTTCAATTTATTTATTTATTTATTATTATTATTATTATTATTATTATTATTATTATTATTATTATTATTATTATTATTATGTCAGTATGGTTTAATAATGTACTCTTGTTTACCCAAGAGGTATTACAAAAATATGATAATTCTGGTATATTTGTTCGAAGAAACAACAAACACACGCATGCACGCGCGCGCGCACGCACACACACACACACACACACACACACAATTATTCTATTTAAGATGATTTTGAATTCGGCATTGGAAAACAACATACAAAACCTCTACTAATGAAAACAAATTTGTGTAATTCAAAAACTCAAAAACGTATAATCACTTTGATATAGCTTCATCTAACAATGAACAAGCTGTATTAATATTTTTTAAGCATTTTTATTAATAGATTTTATGATAGAGCATTTTTTATTTTATTTTTTGGTCTCTAATTTGTCTCTGATTACGATTCGTCAATGATTGTTTTGTGCCGTCAAGCGAGTTTTTGTCTCTACGTCATCACTCCAGTCAAACTGGCCCATAGAAAAGCTTTATAAGTGCCCCCTCTGGTGTCACACCAATGTATTACAGCTCTCTGGTTGCAGCGACGCCACAGTGCTTCTGGTTTGATGTGTGCTCCCTTGCATCTACGTGTGCTTTACATGTACAATTGTACTCGGAGCAACATATTGGTGACACAAGTGTATGAATGAATTGTATTTGGCAAAGTTGAGAAAACGTCGTCCAGATTCTGTTGTTTGGTGTGTCGTCCAGTGAAGAATAGACTTCACTGGCACAGAAAGGTTGGTGCTACCTAGCTAATACTGCTAAACTCATACTACACCGAAATATATAATACCTAGTATGGTGATAACTTTATTTTCCCATCTAGTTTTAATATCAGTGCCCGGTGGATTTTGTCCCTCTTTTGTATGATTCCCCTTCAAGTGCCTTATTGGATGGCGATAAACAAAAGGAATTATAGCTCATCAAAGCACCTGCTTTTTTCGATCCGCAATGATTTCCTATAACATTTCTTGGGATCTATTGAACTGGAGATGCTGATTTGCTAATTGCAGAAATTATTTGGGATACTTTGTTTTAGAAATAGTGACATGGTTCCTACAGTAATCAAAAACATATAAATGGGGATTCATAAAATCAAAACGGACATGGAGTTTGTAAATTGGGTAAAGACGTGTTAGTTGGACACTACCTTTCTGTCATTATGATCTATCATGTACATTGTACTAAAACTAAGCATGAATTAATTTTATCCATCCATCCATCTTCAACCGCTTATCCGAAGTCAGGTCGAGGGGGCAGCAGCTCCATCAGGGGGCCCCAAACTTCCCTATCCCGAGCCACATTAACCAGCTCTGACTGGGGGACCCCGAGGCATTCCCAGGCCAGTGTGGAGATATAATCTCTCCACCTAGTCCTGGGTCTTCACTAGGGAGGTGGCCAGGGGGCATCCTTACCAGATGCCCAAACCACTTCAACTGACTCCTTTCGACGCAAAGGAGCATCGGCTCTACTCCGAGCTCCTCACGGATGACTGAGCTCCTCACCCTATCTCTAAGGGAGAAGCCTGCAACCCTTTTGAGGAAGCATTTCGGCCGTTTGTACTCGCGACCTAGTTCTTTTGGTCATGACCCATCCTTCATGACCATTGGTAAGGGTAGGAACTAAAATTGACCGGTAGATCGATATCTTTTCCTTCCATCTCAGCTCTATTTTCGTGACAACGGTGCGATAGAGCGAGTGCAATACTGCCCCCGCTGCCCCGATTCTCCGGCCAACCTCCTGCTCCATTGTCCCCTCACTCAAGACCCTGAGGTACTTGAACTCCTTTACTTGGGGTAATACCTCCTTCCCTACACAGATTACGTACTCCATCAGTTTCCTGCTGAGAACCATGTTAGTTTATGTTCATGTTAGTTTAATTTATGTTAGTTGATTCTAAATGGCACTGATTCTTGATATAAGGGACAAAAATTTTTAAGTCTTAGTTTTTATTGCTAAATTCATTTTAAATTGATATATTTTTAGACAAACGTCTCAGTTCCCCTCAGAAGGGAACAGGTTTTTATAAAAAAAAAAAAAAAAAAAAAAATTCTGAACATTTATTTACTTCATAACCTACATCTTACTCTGATATGTGTCAACGCCATCGAACACACTATTTTAATTTGATCCATCCAATAAGAGTGTAAAGTCTTTAATTATGTAATAATGGTGTTCGGTAAAGGAGTTAACAGCAATGTGAAAGAAAAGAGCATGTCAAGATGCATGAAAGCTGTGTCAGGGTTATTCCACCAAATACTGATTTCTGAACTCTTCCTAAGTTATAACATGAGTATTGTATTGTTTAAAAATTAATATGAACTTGTTTGCTATGCATTTATCGAGTCAGTAAAAAAAAAAAAAAACATTTTACTCAAACACATACCTATAAGTAGTAAACTTAATTCTGCAGTGGTCTCTTAATTTTTTCCAGAGCTGTATATATATATATATATATATATATATATATATATATATATATACGTACATACAACAGTTAGTTCTGGTCCTCGAATCTGATTGGATGAGAGACGTTCCATGAGCACTGATGCTCTGACAGCTTCAGCACTCGGACGCTTCACTGAGTGTATCACTCTGCTTGTGTTCGTGCCATTCTAAACTAAAGTGTAAGAGCAGTACAGATCTGTTAAGAGCAATGGTTTGTCTTTTTTGTTTTGACATTACATATGTTAGCCAGCAGGTGGTGGCAAAAGATAATTTTTGTGTGTAATATGAGCCAGTTAGGGGACATGATATGAATCTGTGTCAACCAGTGTTTACATAAAACAGCTCCTTATGAACGCTTACTACACTACACTACTAAAGCTAGGAAATAGCTTTAAACGGCTTTAAATGAACAAATTCAGCATTATGGCTCATCACAGTTGAGAGACACAACAGACAGATTGATTACACAATGGGTGCTGTTTAAAATGGCGGAGGACATTGCTGTTTCTATAGTGATCGACTCTTGCGCAACGGCTACCGCAAAATAGGGAGAATTACCCCCGCTTGGACGGCTATATTTCCACTGAGAAAGCTGATATTCCAAAAGCTGACAGCATCTCTGCTCGAGTGTGGCAACAGGTAAATCTCTCACTCACTCACACACACACACATCCTTTTTTATCCAATAACTTGTTAGAAACAGCACAAGCCATGATACTATTTCTGAAGTGACATTTTTTAATTACTAACAAAGGCTTGGATGCATCATTTGGTTTGAACTAGCAATGGCAGATTCTGATCCATCGTGTAGAAAGTAGTTCCATGCACAAATGGGTTTTTGTGACCGTACTTTTTAAAAATGTACTAAATGTACTTACTTAGCAATATCGCAATCGTGCTATATGGCCCTAAATCAGCACTGCTTTGATTACCTATGGCACTTGTCCTGCAACCGAATGCTGATGGATGGCCATATCACACTCTTTAGCCTAATACGGAACCGGGTGTGTAGGATCACGACCCGGCCCAGCCCTCCGCCCTGCCACAGTGCATTTGAACAGTGGTGAAACACTTTCTTATGATATGTTACATTCCTACGAGCAGACAGAGAAATACATTTGAAGTAAGTTTGGAGCAGAAGAAATAGAAATAAACCTTGTGTAAATTGTCAGCTTTACACTAAACTAAAATGCTGTTTCTAGCCATTTTACATGCACATGTTACCAGGCACGATCATATTTTTTATCAAGAAAATTCACGTTAGATCATAATTTATTTTTGTCTAGTATTCTTGATGATAATTCTTGTATTCTTTTCCTGAAAAAATATCAGAAAATTCTTAAAGCAAGATCAATTTGATTAATCTTGTTTTAGAAACAACACTGCATAAGATATTTAGGTTTTTCAGAGAATGTATTTTTAACATGAATATATTTTGTCTAACTGTAGTTCAACCAGTGCTGAAGAAGTAATCCAAAGTATTTAGAATACATTAATGATCTTGAGTAATCTAACGGAATACGTTACAAATGACATTTTACAGAATGTATTCTGTAATCTGTAGTAGAATACAATTAAAATGTAACCTTCCCAATCCTGTATATATAATGTTTCATCTTTTTGTCATATGGGAGAAACTTACCAGACCATTATGCACCATACCTACTATTGTATCCACCATGAGCAGGAAGTGAGAATGGGTTACTCAGAGTTATAGCTGACCATGACATTGTCTGATAAATCTATTCTAGTAGACCCCCAAAATAAAATTACGAACCTGTAAATTAGCATTATATGGGCTCTTAAAGTCATTTATGCTAGAAATTATTTTTCCCCGCCCGGTAGGGGGCGAAATGCATGAAGAATGTGAATCACCAAAACACAAGAAGAAGAAGAATGTGAAGTTGAGAGATTGACTGAGCAGGGAGGAGAATTTCTATCGGGAAGATACGCAGGCTTGAGTGAATTTTAAGATGCCATTTATTTGATAAATGTAAAACAGAAAGTAATGTCTCTCTCTTTGCCGTAGGCCCCGTCCGGCGGTCCGAGGGAGTTGTACCCAGAACCGTCATGTCCTGCCGGAGATAGGAGGCAGGGGCGAGGAGCCTACCCCCTTGCGGGACAGGGCTCAACTGGTGTTGGTGGAGGTTGCAGTGTTAGCACACCGAAACAGCAATGTGATAGATTGGCTAGGAATTACCCAGCTAATGATGTGATGATGTACAGCTGCTAGTCTTCCTGCTAGAACTACGCTGCGCTTCCATTTATAGTAAAAAAAACAAAGGATTTAAAAATTTATCTGTTTCTCACCCATACCTATCATATCACTTCTGAAGACATAAATTTAACCACTAGATTCTTAAGGATTATTTTTATGCTGATTTATGTGATTTTTGGAGCTTTCACTTCCATATTGCCACAACCATTAGGTGGTGATATGCACAAATAAATTTAATTGCCAAGAAACCAAAGAAGAACAATATGGAAGTAAAAGGGGAGATTTATATTAAAAAAGGACTTAAGTATTGATCACCCACACCTATCATATTGCTTCAGAAGATTTAGGATTTATTTATGCTGCCTTTATATGATTTTTAGAGCTTAACTTGCATTAAATGTCCCTACAGAGCTGAGGAATTCTTCTTTTTCAAAAAAAAAGTGTGTTCGGCAGAAGAAAGTCATACACATTTTAGATGGCATGAGGGATTGTATGTGATTGTCACTTTTGGGTGAACTATCCCTTCAACAGATTCATAAGGTGCCAAATGTTTCCTATGGAACACAAAGCACTGGTACAAATGGAAATCAACCTCAGATATCTCTACAAACTGATTTGTTAATATTTCTCTTAACTAGACACGTCATTGTAGTTCATTGGTTCTGAAAATGTGGGAACTCTTTGAGTTGTGTGTCATGTCTTTGCATGATCTGTGTATCCTCAAGTGTTGAAGGATTCCTTTGGTTGGTTCCCAAGAAGCAAAAGAAATATGTACTTTTTTGCTTTGTGTCCTCCATAGCTTTGTAAAACTCAGAGTGCCCTTATTAGGCCTCGAGATGGTCAAGTCTTGTGGCAGGACACCTCAGATCTACAGTGTTCTAACTTCTAAGTGGTAAAATGTTACCTTCAGACCTTCATTTGCTCATTTCCAGTGGGAAAAATTAGCAGAACAATTCCCTTCCCTCACAATTTCAGGCTTTGCTGGTGTCCTTAACATCACAGAAAGCTATGCAATCTGCAATGTGATCAAAGTCCCTGTTCCCATTCCGGCTGCTCCGGCTACTTGCATCCTACTTGGCCTCAAGCAACGTTTCCAGCCCTTTGGTAGTTCTATTGCAGCTCGCATGGAATATCAGGTCACCATAGTTCCTCCTAAAGCACCTAAACGAACAAGATTGGATCTGGAAGAGGGTGAAGAACGAAAGAAGAAGAAATCAAAGAGGGACAGGGAAGGGCATAGTGAAGAAATTTATATTAAACAAGAACAGGAACAGTTTGGATGTGGTCAGATACAGTTCCCTGAACCTATGGAGGATCAACCAAGAGAGGAGAGGAGGATGAAGAAAGAGAAGGAAAGACTGAGTGAAGAGACAGTTGATGCAAGTTTCTTATCACTAGTGACTGGATATGTCTTATGGTGACATTGACCATATTGAGAAAAAAAAAAGAAAAAGCACGTAATGAGTAGAATGTTACAGAACTAGAAATGTTTTATGAAATTGTTTGTCATGTTCGTAAATGCTTATTGTGATATTTAAAGGGATAACTCACCCAAAAAAAATTCAATAATTTTCTCATGTGGTTCCAAGCCTTTTTCGTTTTTCCATGGAACATAAAAGCAGATTGCATCTGTTTCCCATACAATGAAAGTGGATGGTGACTGGCTAACATTCTGCCTAACATCTCCTTCTGTGTTCTACTTAAAAAAGAACGTTGTACAGGTTTTGGAAATACACTGGGGTAGGCTAAGTAAATAATGACAATTTAATTTTGGGCTGATCTATGCCTTTAACTATCAATGGAAAATGAATCACTATGTCTTTGTATATCATGAAATAATTCTTAATTGCTGTACGACATTTTATTTTATCTCATAAGTGTTGATTCCTAAAGAATCTCCTGCTGTATATCAACATTTCTATTGTATTTTTTCAACTACTGGCGTATGTATAGAAAATGCACTGCCCAGCTTGGAGAATGGTATTCTAATACAGGCATTCAGTTCTGCAGTATTTACAGTTCACAGTTAGGTGGCGATAGATTCCTCTTGTCTGCTAGGAGCGCTGGTGGTCTGCAGCTTGTTCTGCACTGAGGTATGGTCATGTTTTCTAATGAGCACCCGGCGGGACTGCCTTCTGTAAATTCGGTTTCTCTGCCTCTGCCACTGCGCACAGGCAGGTAGCGCTCAACATTCCTGAGTCCAATGGGATAACGTCGAATTATATATACATGGAACGCTGTTCGATGGCGCTTTAGATTGGGGTGTTTCAGAATGGTTGCACCTGCTGATTCTCTCAATGGGAACTTCTTACAAAGTGATCTTATTTTGCTCTGTTTATTTTGCACAAGTGTTATAAGTGGCATAATTGTGTTTAGGTACAATAAACCCACACAATTCTACTTAAAGGAATAGTTGGCTCAAAAAATTAATATTCTTTCATCATTTACTCATCCTTATGCCGCTTATATCACAATATAGTTACATAAAAATAAAAACAGGAAAAATAAAAAAAAAGGTTGAAAAATTAAATAATTATGTTGTAAAGCCTATTTGTGAATAATCAAGTCAGTGAATAAATATGAATGAAAACTACTTCCTCAAATAATTTTCTCTTTATTTGGAACTTGACAAACAGTCGAAGTAAGAAAAAAATCTGTTTGGTTTTAAATCAACTTTACCATAATGCAAAATTTCACATTATGCCACGTTTCAGTCTAATGTTGTTCACTAATATTATGATTATAATAAACTTTCTTCAATAAACTTTATATTTTCTCCAAGCAATGATACAAAAGAAATAATACATTATATATATATATATAGGTGATCTGAGATCATCCGTCCATACAGAATCTCTACAGATCCTTCAAATTCAGAGGTCTATGTTGGTGGACTCTCCTCTTCAGTTCACCCCACAAATTTTCTATGGGGTTTAGGGGACTGTGATGGCACTGGCAGAACCTTGATTTTGTGGGTAGTGAACCATTTTGTGTTGATTTTGATGTTTGTTTTGGATCATTGTCCTGCTGGAAGGTCCAACCAGGGCCCATTGTAAGCTTTCTGGCAGAGGCAGTGAGGTTTTGATTTTTTTATCTGTTGGTATTTGATAAGAGTCCATAATGCATTTATCCAAACAAGATGTCCAGGACCTCTGGCAGAAAAATAGCCCAACAACTTTCAAGATGCAGCGCAATATTTAACCGTGAGCATTAGGTACTTCATCTCTGAGTATACCAATCCCATCTCTAGTGTTTGCTGCCAAAAATATATTTTTTGGTTTAATCTGATCATAGAACCTGGTCGCATTTGAAGTTCCAGTAGTGTCTGGCAAACTGAAGATGCTTGAGTTTGTTGTTGGATGAGAGGAGAGGTTTTTATTCTTGAAACCCTCCCAAACAACGTGTGGTGATGTAGGTGATTTCTGAATTTTATAATTTTTTTTTAGACTTTCTGACCCAATACCCAACTAATTTCTACAATTTTCCAGCTGTGATCCTTGGAGATTCTTTGGCCACTTGAACCATCCTCCTCACCATGCGTGGAGACAATATAGACACACTTCCTATCCCAGGCCAATTCTTAACATCTCCAGTTTATTGGAACTTCTTAATTATTGCCCTGATGGTGGAAATGGGTATTTTCAATGCTTTGGCTATTTACTTTAGACACTTCCCATTTTGTGAAGCTCAACAACCTTTTGCAAAAATACATTATTTAGTCTAACCCACAGCGATTGATGATTAAGGGAATTTGGCCTGTGAGTTACCTCATATTTATACCCCTGTGAAACAGGAAGTTATGGCTGAACAATGTCATGTTCCTGGTCACCTAGGTGCACTAAAAAATATGTAAAATATGAATGGGAATATACTTCAGATATATTTTACTCATAATAATTTCTAGGGGTGCCAATAATTGTGGCCAACATATTTTGGAGAAAAAAAAAAATTTAATAATGAGAAATGTCCCTTCTTTCAATTGTTTTACTTCAATTAAAGGTTAGATTTTTGTGATTTATTTTTAATGAAACAAAAGGATAAGCAATGCAGATTTTTTTTCACAGCATTCTTTGCTCATATTTACCAAGGATGCCAATATTTTTGGCCACTACTATGTATATGTGTGTGTATATATATATATATATGCAAATTAATTGTGACCAAAAATATGAAGCTGCAAAAGGCAGCATAAAAGTTATCCATACGACCAGAGTGGTTTCATCCATGTCTTCGGAAGCAATACAATCAGTTTGGGGTGAAAACAGACCAAAATATAACTCCTTTTTCACTATAATTCTTGACATCAGCAGTCTCCTTGGCCAGTACCACCACTCCCTATACACATATCACAAAGTCTGCGTAGGGCAAGAGCCCGGTTGCAGTCACAGAACACAGACTATCGTCTCGTGCTCGCAACTTAGACACAACGCCTCACCTTTGTTGTTCCAAAACCTTATTTATCTGAGGAACACAAATTAGATGTTAAGAAACATGTTGGGGACTCCCAGCCTCAGTCACAATTTTCTTTTCTTTCAATGCATCTTTTTTTTTTTTTTTAATGCAATGAATGTGAATGGTGACTGAGGTCATTTAGCCTTCCATGGGAGAAACTAAATCATATGGGTCTGGAACAATATTATGGTGAGTAAATGAGGATTGTGAATGTTCATTTAATAATTAATATCAGACGCTTTTGTAAATAACTACATGCATCATCCACAAATGTGCACCTGTTTAACAGCGCCCACACTTTGCATTCTTTGCCATTTTAATTTCTGTTTGAGTCACAAAAAGTGATTTGTCACCACCTGTGACTTTATCACAGAGGCAGGAACGGTAATCATAGTGGAACAGGTAGACAAAGACTTGTACAACCTCTTTGCCTTGAGTATATTTTTTCATCCCCCAACTCATTAGTATTTTTTTAATTTGTAATTTTATTTTTGTGCGTTATGCCATAGGCACTATGAGATGCTTGAACAGTGTTGGGTGTCTGGTGAGGCAGATAAATAATTGAATGCAGTCTGAAGTTTGGAAGCAACGTGCCCAGACTGTAAAGCAGGCATGGGCCCTATGCACCCTAAACTGATGCAAACGATAAGGTTTGGAGGGGGGAGTAATGAATTTTTTGAGCCAATTTCATCTGTGCCCAGCCCCCTCTTTCACTGCAGCAATTCTTGCCTTTCTCGACTGTGGGGATCTCTCTCACTCATTCGCTCCATCTTTAGTGCGCTCCTAGTGGACTGCAGGATTTGGGGGAGTTGGGGGTGTTACCATAGCAACGCAGACTTGCCAAGGACTATGGAGCTGCATGTCATTCGGAATGTGGTTCAGCACACATCAACATGTACCATCATTCCATCAATGATGAGCAAAAGACACACAATCTTGTCTTTCTCCCATTCTCTTTTCCCAAGCTATGGTGGTCAAAATGTTTCATTGATGACTGTGGCACTGAAGTGTTTGTTGGGATGAATTACTGCACCAAAAACTTGATTGCATACTAATGCATTGACATGATGCACACAAAGCAGTCTATTCCAAAATCTGTCTTTGATCCTCCTCTGCACCACAAAAGAATTCTACAAGCTCTTCAGTGAACAGGGTGGCATTAAAGGGATAGTTCTTGCAAAAATGAAAATTTGGTCATTTACTCATGTCTTTTCAAACCTTTATGTCTTTCTTTTATCGAAAGCAAAAGGTGATGTTAGGTTGTTTGTTTAGAACTGACAGTCTCAGTCATCATCCACTTGAATTGATTAGATTTAAAAAGGTGACTGAGGCTGACTTTCTGCCTTACATCTCCTTTTGTGTTCCAAGGAAAAAAGGAAGTCATCTGGATTTGGAACAACATTAGGGAGAGTAAATTATGTCAGAATTTCCATTTTGTGGTGAACTGTCCATTTAACTTAAACTGCTTGTCACCACAACAGACTTCCATTGACATTTCAGCACTAGGGTGTCAGAAATTAAGGGTTGTTATTTTGATTTATTTGTTTATTCATTTTGTATCATATCTGCAAAAATGCAGTTGGACGATTTGGCTTCTGCATTGCATAAAAAATAGTTCTGATTCCACTGTTGCTATGTGCACGCACAAGTCAAGTCAGACATATGTTATAAAAGCAGCGGGTCTTTCAGATGGTTGCCAAGACAACCGTAATGCCATTTTTCTTCATTGTTAACTTCCTCACCTCTATGAATGTGTGTAAATCATGAAAGCGCTCAAGGGCTTGGTCTTCCTGTCACTGGCCAAAACCTGTTGTTGTAGTCACCAGAAATATTGTTTAGGGGCATATTATAAAATAAAATAAAAAAACACATTTCAAAAAGCTTTTGGCTGTGCTGTTAAAACCAGTGGAGACTGGCCAAACTCAGCAGATGCTAGTATTCGTTCGCCCTACAAATAAATATTTCAGCAACGTTCCCAGCACTTTGACTGAATATGGACAGAAATAACTACTGCTTTACTGTTTATCCCTACATTACAAATTTCTTGCCTTCTCCTTTTTGAATTCTACCACTGAGAATTTGTAGCATATGGTTTTGCATGTAGGACACTGTGGCTGTGTTTGCAGACTGTGTAATAAAGTAGATGCTTTCAATGAGTTTACATTTTTTATTTTTTTGTTAATGCATGCATCCAACTCCCTGTGCACTGTGGACATCCTTGGCTTTTCAGAGATTCCAAATGTTTGGCCATGACAAATTCTTCGTCTTGGTCTGGCATGTCTGACATCACAATTCAGCACAGTGGTGGTGGTGGTGGCATGGTTGAGCGCCGGTTTGTGAATGGAGAGCAAGTTCGAGAGATGTGAGTGTTAAGGATTGGCACCTGGGGAAATGTATCTGTGACACCTGTTTTGTGTTACAGTAAGAGCTGGAGGGAGATAAAGGAAGTGCCAGAGCCACAGTGGGTGAGAGAGAGAGAGAGAGAGAGAGAGGAAACAGAGTTCCTAGAGGACGCTGTCTATGTTAAAGAGGATAATTACTTTTGTGTTTATCATTGAGCGATGGAGTGTTTTGTGTTGGTGTGTGCGCTGGAAAGCAGCATGTAATAAATGATGCTAAAGATGCTAAATCTGGTTTCCGCTTTCACATTTTCCTTGAGACTGACCTGAGACCTGTCCCAGTGGTGCCGAAACCTGGGAAACTAGGAAGGAATCATTGCCATGGAGTCCTCGCCATTGGCCAAAGTGATTAAGGCCCTTGTCAGCATCCAGCAAACCCAGCACCATGCTCTCCTGGACCTGCGCACAGAGCAGGAGCAGCGGTTCCAGGTGCTCCTTCAGGCAGCGGGTCGGTCGCAGCCCTGAACAGCACCGCCAGCTTTTCGGGTCTCTGACGCTTGGAGAACTTGGCTGCCCATTTGCCTTTGCTCAACAGCTCCGTGACTCCTGCCGGCGGTGATTGCTGACAGCAGAACGTGACTACATTGCAGTAGTCAATCTGGTGGTGCTGGAGTCTATCACCCGGCTACCGAAAGTGATGGCGGAATGGGTCCAGCGCCACTGCCCGGCATTGCTGGATGCAGCCATCCAGCTGGCAGAGGACCACTTGGTGGCGGTTCAATTTTGGGGACAAAAGTGTAGTGTCCACCTATATTTCTATAAAATATGAGATATTCCTATGAAATGAGATTACTGTTCCAGAGTGCTGATAACCACTCACTATAATCGAACACAGATTAATGCAGGCACTGGTAATTCACATGCATACATGAGTGCATTAAAAAGAAACATATAAACAAATATCTTTTATATATGTATTTCTTCCAAGCAGTTTTGCATTTATTTATAAAAAAAAAAGTTTAATTTGTCCCAGAGACTATATTGACATTACACATCTTTTTTAGTTTTTAGTTTTTTGCTTGGTTTCAGGGTGATATTTTAACATACAAGAGCAAACTTTTTAGCACTGTAGAATGTATTGAATTTCTGGAGGTTCTTTTTATGACATCAATGTGCATTTGAGAAAAATCTGTGCAGATGTAAGATGGTTGTGATTTCAAAATGAGAAATATTTTAAATAAAATGAGAAGTATTTATTTCCTTTCTTATTTTTTAAATACTGATGAATGCATGGAAAATTTATGTAAATAGGGTAAATTTAGTCAAAAAGTGTCAGAAAAGTGGTCCAGTTTAGTTGAATTTATGCTGTATAAGGGTGCTTTAAATGAGTTCAGCTGTTTTGCTTGATTTAACCATACATACCATCTTGCCAAAAGCCTTAATTTATAAGTAGCCCTAGCATATACTTGCTAGAACATGACATATTCCCTGACAACAATCATATTTTCTGTCGGCTGTTTTAGAATAGTGCTGTCCGATTTGTGAATGGGTCATTTTTTTTTTGTGTCTTTTTTATTTAGTGAATGATTTGGAGTGAGCTTTCCAATAAGTTGGTCAATTGGGTTTGCTGAAAGGTATGAATCAAAAAACGATTCAGTCAGAATGATTTGAACAGCTCACTCACACACTGAATGTTTGGAGTGATTTCTCATGCATTAAAGAAATATTCAGGGTTCAATACAAGTTAAGCTCAAAAGATTGCATTTGTGGAATAATGTTGATTACCACAGGAATTTATTTTGACCCATCCCTCCTTTTCTTTAAAGGGGTCATGTCATAAGGAATAACATTTCCCTTGATATTTGGACACATAAGGTGTCTTTCTGCTATAAAAACCTACAGTAATTTTCAGAACTCAAAACTTAATCCCCAATGCAATAAAAGCAATTATTGAAGATGCTCAAATGCCCCATTCTCTACTTCCGCAACTTCCCTATGTCACTAGGGGGTACGCATTAATTAATAAATGCCTCAACAGCAAGGTTGATACGCCTGCTTAAAATCATCGCAGCCATGGCCCCACCCACTGGTGGCTTAGTTCGTAAAGAGAGAGTGAGAGAGCTGGGCATAGATCTACTGTGGCCTAACTATTCCTTATTTTTGTATATAAGCCTGCACTACACAGACATCTTTGACTGTTGTCATGTATCTCATATTGCTTTTAAAAGATGCGATGTCAAGACGCGGATTCATCAGCTGCTGCTTCTTGTTGTTTTGTGCATAAACTGCTCAACAAACTGTTCTTTTGCCCATCTGCGTTATTTTTAATTGTGTTTGTATGTAAACACGCACTAGATGGACGTCTTTGACTGTTTTAATGTGTTTCCATCTGAAAAATGGATGTGTGCATCTTCATTGTGCTTTGGACTGTGTGCGTCTTCAT
This sequence comes from Xyrauchen texanus, assembly GCF_025860055.1. NCBI lineage: Eukaryota > Metazoa > Chordata > Actinopteri > Cypriniformes > Catostomidae > Xyrauchen > Xyrauchen texanus. The sequence continues at coordinate 25,171,172 of NC_068313.1, read as the reverse complement.
TGTGCTTTGGACTATGCAGGGCTCCAGACTGTGACTAAAATGGTCACAAATGCAACCAAAAATAATTGGTTGTGACAATAGTTTCAAATCTAGTCGCCATTGACGACAGTCGGGTTATGTGCGTCCATATGCGGTTTCGTCAGATATCATCTTTTGAGTTATTGAATACATCTTTAGAACACACACAACCACTGTGTCTCTAGCTGCTTTCACTCGTTTTGTTTCTGAAGAGATCGCTGAACTGCACACTATGCAAGAGAGTCATGAACAAATTACTATTTTGTAACAGGTCTTTTTCATGAATCATCCGATAAGAACTGAGAGTTTGAACTAATGTTAGCAGTTTGAATCAGATTGTGTCGCTGTCCTTTTCTGCACATTGCTGCCCCCTTTGGCACATAGCGGCACCGTTTTGTGGCCTGTTCCACATAACGCGGCGGCTCATTTCAGCTTATCGCGGCCCATTTGGCCCGTTTCTCCCGATGGCCAGTCCGCCCCTGATCAGCCCCAAAGTACGTCGGCTCACCGGGAAAATGCCCGGTATGCCAGATTACCAATCCAGCCCTGGACTTGATCAAAAACGCAAGTAAAGAGTTCCATTCATTAATATTTCAAATGTCATGACTGTTTGACAATATATGGTGCTGACTGCCTGAGGCCATTTACACGTGTCGACTCAAACTTTCTAAACCGTTTATTTGTGTTGTGAATGGAATGGCCTTACTGTTGCCATGATGTGCTGCAACGGATTCTTCCATTGTAGACAGCATTGATTATAAAGCATTCTATTGTCCATTTTGACAGAGATATATCTAGCTGCAGGTGACGTATGGCTCTACGGCTCCCCAAATGGATATTATTGATTTGACGTGGCCTCTCATGTCCGGTGTAGACATGGTGTGAGTGTTAACAGTTGTGCTTGAGATGCAGTTTTATTATATTGTGGGGTTGTTCATTCTCTTCTGATTGAGTTTCAAATATGGCTGTATTTAAGGGGCTGTACCTGCACAATGTTATTAGCCAATCAGAACTGTGGCATTTACATTGACGTTTAAAAGAGTAGCCTAGCTGAGGCCAAATCCGAGCGTTAAAAGACCAGGGGTATTCAATTAAGTTTCCAAGAGGTCCGGTCTCCACATTTCCATCCCACTAATGGTCCGGACAATAATAACTTGTATCATTTCGTAGCCATTCTGACTAAGGAATAAAAAAAAAAAATTCATAGTTATTATACATTTCCAAGTTGGCAGCAATAGTAGCCTACTTTGTAAAATAAAAAAAATAATAAATCAACTGTCAAAATTTCTCTTAATAACTGGGCAAGAATGAGGACACTGTGGCCCAAAGACAACCAAAGTAGTGGACTATGGAGGATAGTCTACTGTTTATTTATAGCCTACACTGGAAAGATGCTGTATGGCGGTTCAGGGGTAACACCTGAGAGAAAATGTAGGTAATGTAAATTATTCTTAATTAACAATTTTTATATTTTCCTTAATATGCATATCTACCAAAAACAAACAATGCACAACTAAATAATGCAGTTTTAAAATAGTGTTTACTATAGTTAATCATAAATTGTTTAAGTATCAAATAATGGAAATGTTTTTCCTCATAAGTAGAGATTTTGTAATTTCTAAGTTTTGGTTGCCTTTCTTGCCTTACATGCCAGAGATGATATTATCTATGATTCTCATTCAGTTTCACAAAACTTAAACAAAAATCTATGTTTATTATCAATAGGATCAAAACATGTTGATTAATATAGCAAATATTTGATGAAAAAATCTATTTTCTAGTTTAAAGGTGCTCTGGAACCACGATAAATTGTCCTGTCACAAACCTTGATTAGCTGAACCGTCTGTCAGAGTCATATAAGACACATGTTTCTGCTTCATTTTCATTTTCTGCAGTGTATTTTAGCTAAAGATGCCAGTAACGAAATACATGTTACTCAATATATTTATAAGAGTAACTGTATTCCACTACAGTTATAATTTAAAACATTGGTAATCGGAATACAGTTTCTGTCAACACCTGTTGACAAAATGTAATATTTATCCATCTTAAGCATTTTGTTTTGTTTTGTTTTTTTTTTTCATTTAAAGCTGCCTCTATAACCTAAACTAAAATTCCAAAATTATTCAACAGTTTAACAGGAATTATCATAATGGTAATTATTGAGTTGACATGTTCAATCTGTGAACGCAGAGACTTTTAAATATAAAACTTAACAGACCATGTGTCCTACTGTTGTATCCACCATGAATAGGAAATGGTAATAGCGGAACATGACATTGTCTGATTTATTCAAGTTTATAAAAAAAGCTGATGAGTTGACGCAAAATGTGGACACAACTTTGCTTGACAGTTATTTTTATGGAGAATATTATTAAAAGTTTTCTTTATGTATTGTCTGATAACTTACAGATCCCTACCTTTTTTATATTTATGAATTTGTTGCATTTTTAAACACTTTTGCAGTTTAATATGACCTCTTGCTGAGGACAGGTTAAGTTAAAAGTGCTTCCAAGTAGAGCATGCATTTAAAAAAATTCTAATGAAATTATTTAAAAATATAAGTAATGCATTCCCAGAGTAAACACATTTGCTTTAGATTTAACTTTTTTCAATGTTTGTATTATTATGAATGTCTTGATTTTTAACATAAAGAGGACAATGTACTGTATGTAGGACATGTTTTTTTCCCCTTGTCTCAAGAATCAGTAAATTCTATCAAGAAAATCCACATCAGATATGTATTTATTCATTTAAAATAAGACCTTTGATAATAGGTCAAATATTCTTGATTTTCTTTATTGTTTTTCCTTAAAAAAAAATTATATCCTTAAATCAAGATAAATGTACTGAATCTTATTCAAGAAGCAAAACTGTATAAGAAATGTAGGCTTTTTTTTATATTTTTTATATACACCGATCAGCCACAACATTAAAACCATCTCCCTAATAATGTGTAGGTCCCCCTCGAGCTGCCAAAACAGCACCAACCTGCATCTCAGAATAGCATTCTGAGATTATAGTTTCTCACCACAATTATACAGAGTTATATGAGTTACCGTAGACTTTGTCAGTTCGAACCAGTCTGGCCATTCTCTGTTGTAAATTATATTAGTAGAATGCTATTCTGAGATGCGGGTTGGCACTCAGTGAACCTACACAAAAGTAGGATAATTAGGCAGGTGGTTTTAATGTTGTGGCTGATCGGTGTAAGTGTAATGGTTTATTTTGTTTTACTTAACTAGAAGATTTCTTTTACTTGTTATTATTTTGTTTATAGTCAAAAAAAGTGAAAAAAATATGTTATAATTAAATTTAACAGCATGAATTGTGTAATCTATAGTGAAATACATTTTAAAAGTAACCCTCCCAACCCTGCTCCTTGAACAGTAACATATACAAATATGATGAACAAAAAGTTCCATGGATGAAGTTAATATTTGATACGTACAATGACATTCAAAAACCAAACCTGCATCATATCATTTGCCAGTGATCAAGAAGGTCTATATTAAGTTCAACACCTAGGTGGCAGCTTGAGAATGACTCAGGTAAAGACAATTAACCATAAGAGAATAAAAACATCACACAAAAACACTAAAAGTTCCATGATATGGCTTGACATTTCACATACCTGTTCATATTATGTTATTCTTTTAAGTAACATGGAGTACAATTGAAATGTCATTGTCTATATTAATATGGGAATAATTCAGTCATGTTAATGCATGGAAATACAGTTGGCTACATTTTTAAAGGGATTTTTGAGAAACTTTGCTTGTCATGGGAATAAAACACACTTGTAATAAGTTTTATCTTTTAAAATGTATTTCTAATTATAATATTTAATTAAAATAAATATGAAGTACATTAAAGGAACATTTTGTGTTTAATACAAGGAAGCTCAATCGACAGCATTTGTGGCATAATGTCGATTACCACAAACATTTATTTTGACTCGTCCCTCCTTTTTAAAAGCAAAAATTGAGGTTACAGTGAGGCACTTACTATGGACGTGAATGGGGACAATTGTTGGATGGTTTAAAAGCAAAAATTTAAAGCTTATAATTTTATAAAATCCCATACATTAATTCTTCTTTCAAAATTTTGTTTTTGAAATATAACGCTGTTTGAATCATAATTTTTAGTCACAAATTCTGTCTGTCGTCATGGCAACAAATAAGTATAATTGGCTGTAACTTTACACAGAAAAGTTAGCTAGTGATTTTATTGCACTAAAATCATGTTAACACATATATTGTTAAAGTCTTGTGGCTATTCTTTTGAAACAGTGAGTATTTTAATGAGAACTGAATGGCATCATTCACTTCCATTGTAAGTGCCTCACTCTAACCCAGATTTTTGCCTTTTTTTTAAAGAAAAGGAGGGGCAAGTCAAGTATTATGCCACAAATGCTGTTGATTGAGCTTAACTTGTATTGAACCTGGAATATTCCTAGTTTAAACACAGCAAGTTGCTTTTGAAGCAAGTAGTGTTTAAGATCATTTCTGTTGAAAACAGACACTCGTCAGAATAATTCAAGTTAAGCTTGAATACATACAGTAATATCAGATATATTTGCTATAGTGTATTTGGTCAGTTTAGCTAGAGATACATTTTAAGTAACTAGCCCATTGCTGGAGATATCATTTTAGCTCTTGTTTTGTTTAATTTGTCAAAAATAGTGGAAACCTAAAATGTAATTTTTTTTAGTGGGCCTATGCATCGGAATAAATGTTTGTAATGCCTAAGATGTTAATAATCAAAGTGCAGAAGTTGGGTGCATTTTAAATGCTGGCTTTGTGATTGGCATTAATAAGTCGTTTATCAGTAGATTTAATTGATTGTAACTCAGGGCTTAAATGTGGGGAAAGACAAATATTGTGTGTGTGTTTGTATTTTGCAGTAAGTTACAAAATCAAGGTCACTCGGCTGCTCGTCTAAGCAGCAAAGAGACCTGGCGAGTCTTCTCCCTTTCAACTCACCATAAAATGTTTCATGGTCTTCGGTGCTGTGGTGACTTGCATAGAAAGGTCACAAGATGTATTTTTTCTTCCCCTTGTGGCTGAGTAAAAGAGATAAATGAGTCCCCTTGGCCTTCATCCTATCTTCAGTGAGTGTCACCTCGGAAGTTGAACATCATCTGGAGGACGGGAGTCGGGCGGGGGGTGGCACAGCAGCATTTCAACTCAATGTCAGACTGTCCAGAAGAAATTCTTCTATGGTCAAAGAACTGCATTTGTTTTAGGCAACTATTGCAATTAGGTGTTTATACGAGGGAGTTTATTTAAGTGAGAGTTTGGGATAAGTTCTCCATTTGACAGTTGCTGGACAGAGATTTGATGCCTGAGATTCATCAGTGAGTCTTAGCTAAGCACAGACCTCTTACCTCAGCCTTCAGTGTCCACAATGAGAGTTGATCATTAGAGAAAATATTGTGCTCAGTTAGACTTTGACCAGTTTCTGTGGTAATTAAAAAATCACTTGCTTTGATTGTGATGATTAAAATATTTTTTTTCACAATCTGTGCTCTGAAAAGCATGTCTATCATTTTATTTGAAATATGGATTATATTTATACCTTATACACTGTAAAAAAAAAAAATAGCAGCTGTGGTTTCTAGAAATTTAGCATAAATGCGGTGACAATGTTTCAGGCATTACAGGATGGCATTTTGAGGGCTGTATGTTTATCATATTTATACTTTTAAAAAACATAATTTTAACAATCTATACATTTTATTGTAGAATATTATATACAGTATATTGTACTTTTTGCTTGTTAAACATAGCCTAATTTTAACAATATTTTACTATAAAAGTATGTATTGATAACATCACGGTTACTGTTGTAACCTCCATCTTGGAGAGATATCGACCGCATCCAGGAACTACACTGAGGCAGAAGGGCATCTTGAAAAAGACGCATCCTGAAAAGGACGTTCAACGTCTGTGTATTGCTCTTTTAAAAGTGAAACTCAAACTCTTTTAGAGAATAAAACTCTTTTAGGAGGGGAAAAAAATATTTTAGGCAGTGAAAGCACTGTCGAAGCGCCCAGGGGCATGGACTGCAAAGCGTGCAGAGAGAGAGAATGCCAGCTGTAAACGCGCCATAGGATCCAACAGTAGTGCTTCTTGCAAGTAGAGGTGAGTGGAGCAATGGTCAACTTCAGCTTGTTGTCACACGCCCGCTTCCCTTTATACCCATATGTCTGGGGGCGGGACATGCAAATTCTGTCTGTCAATTTCTCATTGGCCTTTTCTCAAGTTCAGAGGTACGCGAGGCTCCCAAGGAAGACCCCTTGTGTCATTTCATTCGACACAACGTCGAGTGAGTGACAGAAGGGGAAATATACATTTTCAATGTAAAATTATATGGAAATGGATCATTTATAATTTTATAATTTTTTTACTAGTACAGTAAAATACATTTCTTTGTTTTATATATATATATATATATATATATATATATATATATATATATATATATATATATATATATATATATATATATATATATATATATATAAAATAACAGTAGGGCTGCACGATTATAACAAAATCGTAATTGTCCATTATTTCCATTGAAACTGTAATCAAGATTATTACTTTAAATTAATAGAATTTACATATAATTAATTTTGTGTGTGGCAAATTGCAATTCATTTTTTTTATGTAAGCTATGTCTCCAAAACAAGTTTAGAATTGTGTTCCTTCATTATTGCTGTTATATCATTTTATTATAATGGGGGCGTTCTAGTTTTGTTGCACCATTACTGATTGGCTTATGTACTCAACGTCATGCAATGCTAAACCACTGAAAACATTTTAAATATGAAAATTTTTATTTAACTAGTAGATCTAAATGGAATGCTGTAATTGACACTTTTCACAATTAGTGAATTGCAGCAGCTGTAATTGTAATCTCGATTATTTTCTCAATTAATTGTGCAGCCCTAATCAACACCATGTTCACCCAAGTCTTCTATCACAAAGACCTTCCCCCAGATGTGTAGGCATTTATCATTGTGTCTGACACTGTCAACCTACACAGAGAGTGTGGAAAGATTTTTATAAGTAGTACAAAGTTTCTTTTTTTATCTCACGTCTTGGGAGCATAAATTGTTGTCTTCATTGTGCTCTAGTCATATCTCTGCAACTAGTGACCTAATTATACTCTCTGTAGACTAACAGTGTAGTGCAAGGTTGCAGACAAACTCCAACATGTGCATTTACATCCCAGAAGGGTTTATCAACACTAACGTACATCACCTATGAAAGACTTTTCAACTAGATTCCCATGTACAGCGCCATAGCTAATTATACACAGATGCAGGACTTGTTGGCTTTATTCCGACAGGATAATTAGAATAAAAAAACAGTGAAAAGATAAGGAAAGCATGACCTATATGGAGGTGTAAGAATGTATTCTTTCAAGAATGGCCTCAGTGATATACAGTAAAAATAAAAATAAGATAAAACCTTATTTATTAAAGCATATGCCCATGAACAAAAAGAAAAAACAACAACTGCAGAAATGCAGAACATATCATACGTACCATAAAATTGATAAAACAAATCACTGTACACGCTACAGTGCTTTAAAATCACAGCTTTGCATTGCAACTTTCTAAATGTATTTATTTATCATATTTACATATACTCAAAAAACACTCATGTTAAAAGTTATTATTTATACGAATTAACTCTAGTATAATTTATCAGCTTCATTTGTTAGAAATATTACAACAGCAAAAAAAACTAAACAAAAAAAACATACAAAATTATTACAATAATTTTCAGTGTTTCCATAGAGAGATGGAACTGCAGTGAACAAATGGAACTTAATGGATATTTTGGTCAGTCAGAAACAAATCTAGGCAAATCTAGGCATTCCCACTTAAGGAAATGTTATGCTCTCCAAATAAAGAATGCAAAATTATAATAAGTTTACAATTTAATACTAAGAAAATGATCTTGTTGGAAGCCTGGGATTGATTTTTTCACAGTTGAAGGAGATATCGTTATCTTGCTACAGCAGATTACGGTCTGCTTTTTAAATTGCACTTATTAGAACACAAACATTCATATAATGGATAAAAATGTCTTATAAATGTACATAACTTTAATAGGCGAGAGTGATTACCCCAATCAATTGCTTTTGTCACATTTGTACTATTTTGTCAGAATACAGTTTTGCTACATATTTCAAAATTCAGTCAAAATATGAAAGCCATAAAAAGGTAGCTTATAAATTCTGAACATTATTGCTAATAAAAGGACATATTTCTATGAACCACATTAAGTTTACCACCAACTGATTTGGTTTAGTCTCAGAAACAGTTTTAAGGTCAGATTTGTACATTGAAGACTTGAACCTGTAAAAAGTTTTTTTTCTTAATCTACTGAATATTTATCTTGTTTTCTAGTAAAAAATATCCAAACTTCCTTTACACAAGATACACATGAGCAAAACTTTTTAAGATATTAAAGACTTGAATGAAGTTGATTGTTCTCACGCCACTGGAAAACACTTTTTCTTCTTTTAAGCATAAACCTCACTAAATATTGTTAACATTTAACAAGACAACACGTCTTAATATCTTGCACAATTTGCTTCGCTCGAAAATGTATCTTGATTTGAGGATGCATATATATTTTTACTAAAAAATGGGACTAAATCAGTTAGTACTGTATGTTCACTTATGTGATGGAAAACAAAGTAATTTTCTCCTGCAACTCAGGATCAGAGTGCAGACTTTAATTTTATTCTCTTCTTGTGGGCCAGATTCTACCTCGCGTTGATGTGATAGTCAACCTCTGCATCAGCATTACCCTTCACGTAGCTGTGAGATGCACTGGCTTTAAATCGATTAGACTGAACCACACTGAAGGGTTTTGTATAGTAGGTATTTTTGAAGGAGTCAGCCCAAGTTTATGTACAGCGTTCTTGCTGAATACATGCTGTTCACTCCAGCATTACTGCACAGTCAGTAACCTGTTGTGAAGGAAAGGAAACAAGAGGGACAGCGCTGTTTGTGTGTAACTGCAACCAAAATGATTTACCCTTACAAATTTGTGGTGACGTATTCTGTCTGCTTCTTTATTTATTCTGTCATCTGTCAGTGATCAGCATTGTTGTCTTGTTTTCCAGTATAAGGATCTAAGCATGCTTAAAGCAAGAAAAAAAATACTTGATAAGCAAAATTGCATGAGATTTTAAGATTTCAAGACTGCTTTCAGAGAAAATGTCTTAAAAGAAACTTATTTTTCTTACCCCATTTCCATGGGGAAAGACATTTTTTGCAACATAAAATATATTATCTTACACAATTTTGCTTCCCAAGTAAGTTGATCCTCTTAAGGATGTTAAGATACATCCAACAAAATTAAGGAATTTTTTATTTATTTTTTTGGATTTTAAGATAACTTATTATTTTTTTATTAATTAATGTATTTACTATTAATTTATTTGCAGTGTAAAACATTGACCAATACCATGAGTCTGGGGTGGTACTATAAGTTGGACAATAGGAGTGGTGGTCTGGGAAACCCAACCCAGTCATTATTTTTGCAATTCAGTTTGGTGATGCTAGTTGCACAGAAATTACACACTGCACCAAAAAATTTTCACAGCTCTTAGAAAATGCAGATAATAAAGATAAAAAACAGACAGCCTAAATAAAAATATCTGAGAAAGTCCGAAGCTGTCTCAGAACAGAGTACTGTGTGTGCTCCCATTAAAAGTGTTGGACTAAGGACTGGAGATCTTTGCACATGTTCCATAGGCCTGCTTTCCAGCTCTAGGGATTTCTGAGGGCTGAGAGCATATTCTTGTCTGCCTCTCTCTCTCTCTGTCTGTCTCTCTCTCTCTCTCTCTCTCTTACACTCCTTTTAAACCCCTTGCGAGGGGAGAGGGGCAGAAACAGTTATGCTGAAAAAAGAAAGAGTCTGTTGGGTCTTGTCTAAGGGAAAGGAACTGAGCAGGAGAGGGAAAATCAGTTGTGGCCTAAGGCTGGTAAAGGAGCACAATTAGCGAGATTGGATACATTTGAAATGATGGAGCTCCGACTTGCCCCGGTTATACCAGTTCACCAATCCCAATGGAGACAGATAGAGGGAGCGATGATTCCTCATGAAAGGCCTAATTATTCATCATGACAGTTTCCATGTTTAAAAGGGAGCATGGAGCTTTGGGATGGGTTACTGAATGCAGATACAAACAGTTTTAAACTCAACCTGCACCAATTATTGCAATACATCCTCTTAGACTTGCATACCGAATCTCAAATTAAACAAGCCCCATCAACACTTTATATTCAACATCACAAGAAAACAACAATTTAGTGGTTTTTCACCATTAGAAGAACTCTGAACTCTGGAGATACTTCTTTAGTTTGATGGTTGGTTTGGTGAGACAGGTTTTAAAACATGCAGAGAATGTTAATTTCCCTGGGGTCTCCACCACAGATCAATGTGCTGTAAGCCAACATGAAGACTGGTCAAGCCCGATGACCAATGGACATAATGAATTCTCCACGGTGCTTTAGCTGGTGTTGACTTGGAGACATTTTGGAAGTGAAGGTGTTTTTTGAAGGTTGGATGAATTAGTGCACAGAAAAAGTGGGTGGATGACAATGGGTAAGAAACTTTATAATGTTAAGATATTCTTAAATTTAGTTGACCGGATGCATAATCACTCCATGCGGGTTGTCTTGCTCTGGTCTAGAACCAAGCTTATAATGGCACATTACATTTTGTTACATCAAACCCACATCATTTTCAGTCTTTTCATTCAGTATTATTTCATTGATCCACTGTTAAAATTAAAATGTTGAATTTTGTCTCTTTCTGCCATTTTTCCCTGTATTTGCAGGAAGGCATTGTAACATGTTGCATTTTTGTGAACAATTCTTTTAAAATCAATCTATTATTGTGTCTCATGTCTACATCTATATCATTTCAAGACCATTTCTCAAACCACTAAGACACCATATTTGTCTATTAAATAAAATATAAAATGTTAAATTTAAAGGAAATTAAATCTGTAAATATAAAAAAATAAATGTAAATATATATTTTCCTTCATGTAACTTACCTCATGTGCGGTTAAAGTCACAGGATGAGCTCTGCCTGTGTTTGACTGATTGTCCCTTATGGATTCCTGTCAGCTTTTAGAGTTGGTGTTGTAAATGGCCGTCTGGCCCTTCACACTGCACTCATGTCTCCCTGATACTTCCAGTACATCCTTTATTTTCACTGTCACCATATACAAATATGAACAAATTCTATACAGTAGCGCATTCACATTTGTTTTGGACTGGAGTCCAGTACCTTTCTCCAAGATACGTGAGATGAACACTGACATCAATGTATTTTATTAGTAGTAACTAAATGTAGCTCTAATTTGACACTGTACCAGCCATTCCGACATTTAAAAAAGATTTAAGTCATTGCAAAAATAGTTACATGCAATGTTTTCAAAAATGCCTCATTAACACATAACATGTCACATAGAAATTATAATTTAAAAGAAACTCAGTTTGAACTTACGTCTTATTAAAAAACTGTCTTGAAACTCCTACACATTCTTTAAACAGCGTTGGTCTCGTTAAGGTTGTAAACATTACAGCATTTTGCTTGCTTCTTTAATTGGGTGCATATCATTCAGGTTTTTTCTCTCTTGAAGACTTTGATAAGCAATCATACATGGTAAATTGTCTTTGGGCTCCTTAAAAAGCATGAGGGAGAGCTGGATTGTGGCTCTGTGAACTCAGAGCAAGGTAGATTACGTAAACACCCTGAGAATCACTTGTCTGTATTTAACTCTTTTTTTATTATTATGTATTTATTTAACTTTTTTTATTATTATTCATATTTAGAACTGTCAGGTTGGGCGTGGCCCCGTCAGCCAATAAGGGATGGTGCGCGAATCATGAGCGGATGGTGAGTTGACGGGCAACTGCCACCTCTGCAGGCATGAGAACAGTTAATGTGGGTTCTGGTCGAGTAGTATGTTATCAATGGAGAACATCACATGGTGTGAGGGTGCGTGGCGAGGGAATGGCTCGTAAAAGGGAGGGAAAGGTAGTGGTGGAAAGTGGTTGGGAGGGGGGGGCAGATATGGACGATAAAATTAACTAGGCTCACATGATGGGTTTGAGCTATAACATAAGCAGGTTCCATTGGTAAATGGAAACCCAACAGGTTTTAGCTTTGGTGGACAGAGGACAGAACACCCACCCACCCACACAACCCTTTCACATTCATCCATATCACCCACACTCACACGCATCATGGTACGGTCACATTACATTTTGCGCATGTGAAATTACTTTGCTCTGTTTCAGTTTTTTGTAAATCACAAATAACAAATAATAATATTCAAAACATGAAAAATAACAATATACTACACTTTTCCAGCAAAAGCCAAGAGGTAAATGTGGTTTCTCAAATTGAATTCACCAAATTTGAACTTTGGTACGCAGCGCAAGACAAAACTTCTTCACATGAGTGTATGAAAGGAAGCAAATGAAGCACGAAGTTTAGTGTGACCGCACCTTCTCTCACACAGCATGGCCCCTCCCCAAGCCCGAGCACATGATTTCAGGCACAAACTTGCAATGTGTTATTTGATGAAACTGAGTGTAGTGGGAGGTGAAGAATAAGACAACAGAAGACAGGTGATGGTAAAATGAACATTTATAATGACTGCTGTTGCTGTCGGAAAATAATAACCCTTAAATAAAAAAAAATAATAAAAAAAAAATGACTTAATAGATATAAGCACTAAATTGCTGACTTCACTGGTAATCCACAAGTCAAGAAACACAACTCACTATTTTTTTACAAACACAATGCTACAGTTACATTAAATATTTAATACTTTATAAGTCAGTTAATGGATGATGTTAAAAGAAACCACTAAAATACTAAAAACAAAACAGTAATTCATCTTTCCAGTCATTCCCTTTTGTCTAGTTCTTGATGCCATTTATTAATAGTGAATAGTAGTTTTAAAATAAATAAGCTCATGAAGGGTTATCAGAAAATAAAGCTGGCAGCATAGAAACATTAGATGTGGAGCTCAAAGCATGGTTCAGGCGAATGCAAATGGTTGATCTTTCTTAATCACAAAGAAACATTTTCTCATGAGACACCTATAATCAGATCAGAGACACCTATAATCAACACATATCACAGTTTACACTTGTGACATCTGATATGCAAAATGTGATTAGCAACTACCATTGGTTCAAGTATGAAACCTATTCCAATTGTCTACCTTAATTGTTAGAAGTGATTATGTATTGGAACGGCCAGAAATGGTTTTATATGAACTCAATTTGTCATCCTGGCAACTTGATGTATCTCTAACCATGATCAATTATCAAGCACGTTACATAAACAGGAGAACAGAATTTGTTTCTAAATCATCCTCCTCCCTCTATGATCATGCTGCATTTACACCAATTTCGAACATCTAAACTTTTTGGAGACTTTTCTTGACTGGACACTCTCTAGGAGCTGCTAGTCTGGCAGCAGTAGCACAACCAAAATGACACTGAAGGTCAGCTTTCTAATGCTGGCTCCTAAAAGCACTCCACAAAACCGATTTTATGCTGCCAGCCCCATTATGTTGAACACGGTTCTGGTTACAGTTCAACAAAACCTTACAAATATTTATTTACAGTGAGAGAAAATAATGAAATTGTGGAGAAACAGCTTGAATCTTACTGATATTATTCCCTTTTTTTTATTTCTTATCTCTGAGAATCGTCCCCAATGATGACTTAAAAAAGAGAAATAAATCCAATCATCTCAACTAGAACTGCACAGTTTCAAAAAGGTTTGGAGATGGAATGGAGTTTTTAAGTCCAAACAGTTGATGAACATAGAAGGGGAGGAAGAAGGTCAATAAAGTTCATGAGGGGTGAGAAGTTTCAAAGTTCAGAAGACAGAAGATGGCTGCACAGCTGACGTTACACTCCTCAGCGTGTTTTTATGTTAAAGAAGAAAAAAAAAACCTGCCATTAAAATGGATTTTTCTTTGTTTGTGGTTAATGTTTTCCATCGAAAAATCAAATGGAGAGACTCAGGGGTGAGGAGAGTGACAGTGCCCCCAACATTATGGCACACAATCAGTAATGTCCTGGAGGTTGAAGAGATGACAGAGAATTAGGAAAAGCAGTTTATGAGAGGTAGCCAGCCTTTTTTTTTTTTTTACCATGTTTATCCAGGTCTCGCTTTTTACGGCTTGCTTTTTGGGTAATGTTGAGGCGTCATGACTGACATCATGTTATGGAGAAACATGCTGGCTTCATGGGTGCGTCCGATGGATGTCCAACATACAAGAGAACTCAAAACGTTTGGAATGGTACTGTTTTTGTTTGGCACTCAGGAGAAAGTCAGGGAGGGTGTGAGGGGGAGGTCGGCAGAAGAGTGGGGAGTGGTTGGGAAAAAAGGGAGCAGTGAAATAGTGCAAAAGGGAGAAAAGGGGAGAGTAAACAGGATACATGTGAATGACATTTTTGTTATACTTGGTCTAGGTTAGAGAGTGTCATACAAATAAAAACAGGAAAATAAAAAAGAGAGAACAGAACAGTGATATGACAAATGTATTCTAACATTGCTGGTGCTTTTATGGGTACAAGCTCAAAAGTGACCCCACGTTTTTGAGTTTTCTTTTGTTTTTTTTTTGTTGTTTTTTTTTTTCACTTCTGATGGTGGGGGGCCAAGGGTGGGGTTTGTGTTGGGTTGTACTGGGGGCGTGTGGGGTTTAGGAAGAGCAACAAGCTCGAGTCCAATGCCTACATAAAAGCAATAACCTTCTCAACATCAGCTAAACCATAAGTTTGCATTCATCTTGACTCAACTGCATTTGACAAAGCTGCTGAACCCAGTAAGCTGGGAGAAAAAACATCAGTGCTGCTTTTGTGGGCACACTGACATGAGTTGCACAGCATGTCATACATACGAAACTGCTAAATGCATGCACAAAAACACAAATATTACTCTTTTTTCCAACTGAACTACTGTCTCTATTTTAAAAAATATGCCTGATATAGTTTCAAAAGCAACCATAACTAAGCATAGAGCAATTTTGATGTTAAGATGTAGCATGGACCTAAATGAAAAAATATGACACCAGACATGCCCTTTTTTGACACCTATTAATAATAATACAAAACACTATAAAAACAACATTTCCAAATTCTGTCATTTTTGGTCAGCTTCAATAATCTGGCTGTAGTGCCTTAATCATTCATTGTATTATGATCAGGAATTCTGTTCATTTAAATAGTTCTAAAAATATTCCTTTTTTATGGATACTTGAGGTAAAGGGTTCAAGCAGTGCCATTGTATTTGCTCTAATTTGAAAATAGGGCTGTTTTTACTGGGGTGGCATGAAATATAAGAGAAATATAAAGTGCTTATCACAAGAATGGATCAAACTTAATGTGCATTAATTGCAGAACAAGCTACAGAACAGAAGAGTGTAACACTGCCTAATGATGTTAGTACTGACACAATTTACAGTGAAAACGAGCCTTAGAATCATGATAGAAAGAGTGATATGCAAACTTATGTAGAGGTGAGTACATTCATGGCCATGTTTTAATGTTCAGAAGGAGAAATCGCTTTTGCTATAAATTAACCTTCTTTGCCCAAAATTGTTTTCATAGAATATCAGAAAATATCAATTACTTTGTACAAAATGAGTGCTGTATTTATGATGCTGAATATGACAATGACTATGAATGATTTTGGTTTCTGTGGTCTAGCTTCCTTGGAAACAAAAACCAACTTGGTCTTAGCAAAACTAAAAAACTAAAATAAAAAGAGTGAAAAATGTAAAAAAGCTAATTTAATAGCTCTAACTGTTGTTGCCATGCAAATATTTGTCCTCAAAATAAGTGCAGATTGCCTAATTGTTATTTTTTTTAATGATATTTTGTGTCTTGATATTTTTTAAATCCACGCTTCACTTGGTTTCATGCAATATCGACGTGCAAAAAAGATAACATCTATCTTCACAAAATACATTTTAAGAATTATAAAAGGCTGACTTAATTATGCTGATAACTTATAAAACTTTAACCATGCTAAGCTAACTTGGCAGTCTTCTAGCCCCAAGGATGTGTTGATGGCCACATGGCACCCTGCTTTTTTGTTTGGCCTACAAGATGAATCCCTCCTTATTCTTTTTCATAAGGACTAGATATTAAGAGGGGCAGAAAACTCTCAACCCCACACACTCACACAGCGAAATCTTTAGGATTCATACGACTTTTCTAAATGTAGCTAATTCGTATGATATCATCCAACTGCACACGTATGAATTTGTACGAATTTCACTACAGTCTATGACATCGCTGGTTTAATTACTCGCTTCTGTCACATACAACAGCTTCCTATCATGTTTACACACTCTATTGATCAGGTTTAGATAAAGGGTTTGGGTAAGGGCATAATATTAATAAGCATGATATATACGCTTAGTGAGTGAAACTCACGCTTACTTCCGCATTATCCAGGCATTTGCTCATGATGAAATAGTACAAATTTATACGAACTAACTTGTACAAAATCATATGAAATATCCAACTTGTAAAATAGGTACGAATTTTTAGGAGACTGGGTTGCTCAACCTTATACTGTAGTGCTAATGTCAGTATTTTTGCTTTGCTATTCACGTTTATCCCCCGTTAGTTATATCTTAACTGTGGCTTGTTTGGCACTTTCACATTTTTTTTTACTACAAAAGTATGTCTGCTCTTAACTAATGGAGTTTAAATCACATTTCCATCTGTAGAGATCTATTTTGGCACGGGTTTATTTAATCCATCGATATAGCAATTATTATTTCAATATCAATGAAGTATTTAGTTACACCTCTTAGAACTACCACATCCTGCTAAATGACTGACCAGATATGTTTTATCTAAAATTTTAGTACATCACTTATTCAATAGCAGCATCTTCACAACTTAAAAAATAGTATTTGCAAATCTACTCAACATCTAGGTAAATCCAAAGCTCCTACACAGACAGAATAAAAGGACAAGACATGACGACATGCTACTACGTATATTGCTTTCAGTACTCATCACACTTGATCTATTTTCCCAGTTACTAACAAAAGAAAAAACTGCGACCCTCCCCCACACCATATGTACTTTTAGTACTGAATACAAAAACTAAAAAACAGAAAGCTGCTCCTTGACACAACATTGGCACCTTAATTAGTTTTCACATTGAATTGTCACAGTAATATCTTGCTTTTTTGTATTAATCAAATTAAACTATTATGTGATCTTGATTTACAAAAATGTGTCTGTGTGTGTTTATCAATGTGTGTCTTTGTATGTTGGGATCTACTGACACTAAAACATGACTGATTCCACTGTTCAAGTGTCTCCTAAAAGTACTGCATCATCATGGGTAAAACCGAATGCACAGATGCACTCTAAAATGCGGAGGCACTCGATTGCCATCACTTCCTCGGCTTGGTCTTTGTAGCTCTCTCTTAAAAAATTCCTAATATAACTATGATATCCCTTCGTTTGGAAAAAAAGATCACATTGCACATCATAAATGGGCAACTAGCTAACTGAGTACATGGATTAATTGATGTTTTGCAAAACAAACTTCTCCATCTCTATTCAGCTTGTTAGTCCTCCTAACCTAGGGCACAACTGCTTTAAGTTCAGATATAATCCCAAACTCTAGACTGAAAGCTTGCTGCACACATACCCACACTCACCACACAAAAATATTGATGGCTCAGGACAATATCCCTTTTAAAAAATTGGCCTTAACATGACAGAAAATGGTGTGTTATGCTCCATTGCGATCTATTGCAAGCTTCTACGTTCTACTCTGTAGACACATCTTCCCTTTTTGTTACCTTCCAACATTGTTTTGTGAAAGAACAAGCAAACATGCACTGTTACACCAGACTTTGCCACCCATGGAGAGATGTGAGAGAAGGGGGTCTCTGGGTTGATGTGTCAGAATGGGGGTGCACGAAGGTAAAAAAAGGTTGAGAAGAGGTGAGGGGAGGTAATGGTTTTTAGATGAGAATAAAGAAGCCTCCTTACCAATTGGTTCAGATTTACTTTCCCCTGGTGCTCCAATAGCAAAGGATAGGAAAGAATCATAACTTTAGTGAGGGGAGAGAGAGCACAGCGCTGTCTAATTCTGTAGCCGTCCAATCTGTTTGGGAATGCTCTCCATTTGAACGTACTGTATGCAAGCCTGGTCTTTTAGAAAATTGCAAAACATCCTGATATGTATTGGTAGTAGCTTTTAAATAGATTTCATCCAGTAAAAATATTAAATATGCCTGTTTCTTTTCTAGTCGTATTACTATTTTGGAGGACACAAAGTTCATCTAGATGAAAATAAATACACCATCCACTGCCTTTTCACAATACATATACACCCTCTTGATTGGGATTCGGTTATTGGGGCTTGGAAAACTGGAAAATGAAGGTTAGATCCAGCAACATGATGTGCAATAATCTCGAAGCACCTGACCCCAACCTAACCATTCCAACATTGATCCTCTGCTTCCTAACGGTGAACAATACATTGACTCCATGGAGGTTGGTATAAACATGAGAGTACATTACATCACTGTGGTGCATCAATACGATAATGATAAAGAAACCTGACTTTTCTTGGCCTTCCATCATGGCCTCCACACTTCACAGTGCATTTAGACAAAATTCAGTGTACTCAGACTTAAAAAAAAAGGAAAAACAAACTAGGACCTCATCAGCAGCACATACGTCACACTTGGGTAGTTCTAATCTGCACAGGAATTTGTTTACATGAAGAGCCCATTAATTTTGGAAGGGTATAGGTGATCCTGATATAGGTAATCATAACGCACCCAAAACAATTCTTAGACTCAGTAGTGGTTCGGGGACTTGTGGCTACTATTGGCCGTAATAGGGCCAGCAACCTGTTTCAACAATGACACAATTTTTAGGGCAGACTATGTAACTAACCAGCCAGTGTCGATCAGAGTGTAACTTTGTTCATGGCTATAATTGTTCAGTAGTATGTTCATTTTCCAATTTGATCGGGAATATCTATACAAATCTCCCAATGACATCAATAGAAGATTTGTGCAGACATTCGACTGCAGTGGCTCTAAGTGCACAATATCTTTAGCACTGCAGAGTTCTGGACAGTAGGGCAGCGTAAACTACAGACTGACTTTTTGGACATTATAGAAAGGGATGAACTTTAATATAGAGATGTTTTCTTGTCATTGGTACACTCCCTTGGACTTGTGCAAAGACCTACATTCTAATTCAGTAGATCTGCTAATAAATTGTCTAGTCCCATTGTGATTTCAAGTCTGCTCATGATCAAATTCAGCATTTGATCTGGTAATAGTGTGTGTGTTTGAGTGTGTCAGAGTTTTTTTGTTGTTTAAACTGTATTAATATCTCTGTACAGTACACTTGCTCCTATACTCTGTTGGTGCCAACAGTGCAGTTATCACTGGACATTAAATAAGACATATATTCCATGGACACATGATTCAATCTACTTAAATAAAAAACTGAATCCAAAATATTGTCTTTACATTCATGTCAACCTGAATTCACAGATTAAGAAAAACAAAAAATACCTCAGTCCTTATGGGTGAAATCATATTAATAAATAACGTTGATGGTGATGATAATTCGTAATAATAATAATAATAATAATAGAAGTAGTAATAATAATGATAGCAATATTTGTATAAACACCAGACTTAAATTTCCATAGAGAAATTTTCTCTGGTACTAAATATTCTGACCATAGCAGGTGCATTTTTTTGTCATGGCCTATGTCCACAATATGATCTGCAAGCTTCCCTTATGCTAACAACATCTGTAGCATGGCGTGGCATATACCTGGTCAAACTGAGGCCCCAGATCAATGTCTAGTGGCGCTGAGAGACACTGGAGCAGCCTCACATCCCTTGCCCTATCCTGCCCAGAGCAGGGCAGGGTCGGGCTGGCTGGGATGGGGAGGGCCTGGGTGAGGGGGGCTGGGTTATGGGGTTTCACAGACTGGGGGGATTATTTTCAGTCTCAAAAAAAAGGTTGGGAATTAAACTAAGGACTAAAAAGTAAAGAACAAAAATCTCTCAGCTAGGAGGGGATGGGGGTGGGGAAAGGGCTAATTCCAGCGGGGTTGGATGTCCAATTGCTCCACCCCATTCTCCCCCATCCCACCACCTTGCCCACCTGCTGGGAGCCACAGTGCAGCAGCATGCCAGGTTGAATTGCCATTCACTGCTGTCCAGAGAAATGCACAAAAAACAACAAAAATCAACCAATAAAAATGTTAAAAGATTAAAACTTAAGAAATAAACCCATATTTACATTTTACACATTTTTGCGATTTTAAATTTTCCACTTTGAGAGGATATTTTCCCATCTTTTTTTAATACTGAGATTTCCACAAAATATGTGGTTGATTTTCTTCATTATTCGTGCCCTCCATCTCTTTCTCTGTATCTTCCCCATCCCCCACTCTTGCTCTCCTTTTACATACTCCCTGTTTTTAGCCCACCTTCTGCGGATTGGTGGCCCTCACACCCTGCTCATATGTGATTCGCTGGCTGATAAGATATTGGGCTGCCTGTGTAGCGGCTGGCGATCCGGTAATGGTAACTTTACGGTTTCTGGTGCCAGGAACAAACTCTCCCTTTTTGGAGATCTGAATGCGGGCTCCGGTCAGTTCTTGGTACTCCACAAGCGTCTTGCCTCCTTTCCCCAAAATGGCACCAACCAAGTTCTCTGGCACAGCAATCTCCACCACATCTTTTGCCCCCTCTGTTAGCTTCTCAGTGGCCAGTAGAGAGCTTGCCACCAGTGGGGAAGCAGCACTCAAGTAGCCATTGGTAGCTCCGGTGGCGGCGGCTAGTGAGCCTAGCGTGAAGCCTCCAAGACTGGCTGCTGGGTGGCCGGCGCTGGTGGATACATCATTAGCGTAGGAGGCTAGCAAGTTTGCGGCTGCAGCTGCAGCAGGGTTAGCACTAGCAGCCACAGCGGCGAGGACTCCTGAGGCAGCTGCGGGGTTGAGCCCTAGACCCAGGGAGTTGGTATTGTATCCGTAGCTGGCTAACGTGTTCAGCGCCGATGTGATAGTCAGTAGGTCATTCCCTGAGAAGCTAGACATTGTGGTGGGGAAAGCACCCACTCCAGCCAGGCTGGCCTGCCCCAGGAGACTGGAAGCTGTGGCTGCCGCTGCAGCGGCAGCCGACGGCATCACCTCCGCCGAGTTGGCATACGGGGAACCTGTGGGGTTGGAGTTGGCCACGGGGCCAGAGATGTTGGAGTAACTGATGTTGAGACAGCTGCTGCTCTGTGGATCCTCCTGGATCTTCTGCACGATGATCTCCACGGCTTTGCGGTTCTGCTCAGGCTCTCCGCTGATGGTGACTACGCGTTCCTGCAGGTTGATGCCTTCTGGTTTCTGTGAGAGCTGAACCCAGGCCCCAGACTGCTCCATGACGGCCTTCACTGTGGCACCGCCCTTGCCGATGATCAGCCCTGCCGTGCTGTTGGGCACTATCAGCTTGGCCTGAAAAGGACATAAGCAAAGAGCCAAAGGTCATGGTTCTGTGAATGAGTCACTCTATGTGCCTAAAAAACTGATTTTCTGGTTTTAGCTGGTCTAACTGATCTGCCATTCTGCCTAAGCTGGGCTTCAGCTAGTTAAACTGGTCTACTAGCCTGGCCAAGATCAACTGGTTGGCCAGCTGGTCTTCCAGGCTGAACATTTGAAAAGAGCAAAAAACCATCTAAAACCAGTAAACAGATAAGCATGAAGCAAACTAGACTGTTAAAAAGTATGCCATTACTCATGCAACTTGTTGTTAGTTTTGGGATTTGCAAGTAGAATGTGTGATTTCATCTCGTTAGTGTTAGCACAACTATTGTCTTTGAACAAAAACAACTATTTCTGTGGGAACAAAACCCATATGTTTTCAAAACCAAAGTCTGGCTTTTACAATTTATGGTAATTACTTCATTTCATGTTGCTGTTTCATCAGTTGTTTGTGTGGCTGTATAACTAAAGCATAACTCCAATTGAAGTTTCAGCTGACGGAGTTTAATCAAGTAATTTAATGCAATGGCAACATGGTGTTCTCAGTGAGTAACATTTAGACAATGTCTGTAAAAAACAATTTCCTCTTTGATAGAAGGAAAAAAAGTGTAAACAGTGGTTACCATGGTTTCTTCCCTTACTTAGAAAGGCTTGCTTCTCTGATCAAGCACAGTGACTCGTGCTGATACATTGTTCTAAAGCTTCACACAAAACACAGAACATACTGATCTTGTTAAAATGCTGCTAAAGACACTGTTAGAGATAGTAAACATATTCATTACATTTCACCAGTGATTTATTTTCTAATATAAACTGAATTTGATTTTGTTTGTTGGTAGCTAGCAAATGAAATGTCCAACTTTATTTCAACATTAAGATTTTAGGTTAAAGTGTACATCAATGTATAAGAGAACGTCTATATTTTAAGTGCTGCTAAACATTTAATTTAAGGTTCTCATCTTTTTTTACATCATATTTTTCCAGTTAACTTAAATAGTCCTGCAGCCCTCCACATAGCTTCTCACAAATTACATAACTGGAAACACAAATTTAAAATTTTCTAACTATGTTTTGTTTTTACATGTTTTTTTTTTGTGTTTTTGTCACATTAGACTGACTGCAAAAATATGTGGATCATACAGCTTAAGTGCTGCCAAATGCAACATGTCACATTGAAATACAACAAATCTGACACATTTTAAAGCATTAAACAAACAAAAATATTACATTTACCCAAGATACGAAAGAATAGAAATGCCTAAGATTAGTGAAACAAAACTAAAAAGTAGATACAATTATATTATTTGGACAACAATACATAAATATTACTTCCATCATTATTATAAAAAGGCCATAACATGTTGTTACAATATGGCACATACAGCAGCACTGATGAGCGCAGAAAATATTAGATATTTGAAGATACATATAAAGATGCAAGTATGTTTGTTCTTGTACTTTCTGAGCTGTGAATCAGTAGGTAAAAAGAGGCTCCTCCTGAAAAGCATCGACTCCCAAGGGTCAGTGTTTCCATGGAAACTCAACTCCAGCATTCAAGGGGGACTGAAAGGGAGTCGGAATGATGCATAGCAACCAACCAACCACCCCCCACCGTATACGCTCTCAAGCATTCACTTAAAACCACCACCTAGTTATTCCATAATACTGCATGTCCACATACACACCTATCCAGTACTGTGCTACAATACTCTATAACACACATAAACGCCATACACTAATGAAGGACACTTTTGCCTTTGAATTGGGAAAAGATTAAAAAAAAATACGATTAATTTCCACCACGTTACTTGAAATGTTCATTCATTAACTGATCTGACAAAAATTTGTGCTTGATGTCTTTGATCACTGCCAGATACATCTACGCATTGTAGCAGTGTGAGAAAACTAAACATGCATTGTGCTGTTTGATTTTGACAGTTAATTACTCCGTATAATGAAAACCTCCAGCCCTCCCCATTGATAATGCTGGATTCTGAATATTTGCACTGTCAAAATGACAGATAGAGAGATGAAAATTGTAAAAGGGTAGACAAGAGAATTGAGTAGATGTGAGTGAAGATAGATGTGTGTGTCTGTGGGGGCGTGTGTGTGTGTGTGTGTGTGTGTGTGTGTGTATATGAACAAAGCGAAGGAGAGAGTGGAGGAAGAAGAGAGGGTGAGGAGGGGTTGGTGTTCGGCTCAGTCTTACATTCATTTCTTTTACAAGTCGTTCCATTCTTTTCACTCATTCCCCCAAGGTCTGCTGTAGCTTGCTGCCCACAGACATATCTTTAAAGAGGCTGTTTAGCCTTGCCCCTGTAGCGCAAACTCTCATTCAGCTTAAATGAATTAGGATAGAAATGAAAATCTGGTGACAGGAAATTTCATGGACTCAAAAATGTGCTTTTTACCTTGGAAGAATACACAGAAGAACACATGTATTGGTGAACGCTTTGAGCAAATTAATCTTCACAGTTGTCTTTTAATGCAACAGAAATCAGATTGTTTTTATATTCACCACCAGAGAACATTTACTGTGATTAATCATTACTGCACTAATGCAAATGCAGCAAATTGGTCCTGTTCCAGATCCAAGCTTAACTCTATGTGATTATATATTACAGCAATTAAGGAAAATATTATTAAATAAATTAATTAGATTTTAGGGAAATTATTATTATATTTAAAGGTTATGTGTGTATTTGTTTCTATGTTATATTAAAGGATTAGTTCTCCCAAAAAATTCTCATAATTTACTCACCCTCATGCCATCCCAGATGTGTATGACTTTCTTTCATCTTCAGAACACAAATGAAGATTTTTAAAAGAATGTTTCAGCTCTGTAGGTCCATGAAGAAAGAAAGTCATACACAACTGGGATGGCATGAGGGTGAGTAAATTATGAGAGTTTTCATTTTTGGAGGAACTATTACTTTAATACTTCCTCATTTCCCAACTTAGTATGCAAAGACAGCTATAAGCAAGCCATTTGTAGGTTAAATCAGCAAAAGTGCAAATGCTGTGTGCTTGGGTAGAAATCTGTTTGATCAACCAATGGTAGACAGGAAATTGAAACCTGTCATTACTTTTTGCAGTAGAACGCAACAGCAACAGTGCCCGTCCACAATTTCACTCAACTGAGATTCATCCCCTGCCACCCGGACTGAGGCGAGTCACTACGCCACCATGAGGACTTAGAGTGCATTGGGAATTGGGCATTCCAAATTGGGGTGTAAAGGGGAGAAAAAAGAAAGGGGCATTTGATTAAACTTTTAGCAGATCAGATCCTTTTTCTTCTCTGCCTCTTTCCTTTCTTTATGACGCTATCATTTTTGATGATCGCATTTGGCAGGAGAAGTGCTGATAGAATCAAGACTCTTGGGTAATGATCCAGCCACGTCGACATATCCAGGTTAATTTCAGTGAATGCATCCAAGTGCTGAGCTAGAGGAGGTGGATTCCCCCTAAATCTATAAAAGAGTGAAAGAAAGAGGGACGCTGAGACAGAGAAAGTAAGAGTGCAAAGGAGATAGAGAGACGCCTACTGCTGTACCACAAGTCATCTGGGACTACAAGCCTTTGATAAGTTGTCGGGAGGATGCGGCAGGGGGTTGTGGGTAATGGGCAATGAAAGATTGGTCAGCCATGAAGGACAAATGTACGTACTCCCTATGTAGACTGTATTACATATTTCTAGTACTGCAACAACAACAACAAAAAATATTAATAATAATGAGACCAGCATCAGAGGCTAGAACAAATTAATCAAAAGATACAGTCTCTCTCTCTCTGAGTGGGTTTTGCTGAAACAGCAGATGAGGCCCCCTGAGTCTTTGTAGCAGCAGATCCGGCTGCACTCTGATTTAAGATGCATTCCAGTTCAAACAGTTCAAACTTCCTCTGAACTCTTTCTACGGATGAATATGCACTCGAAGAGGCCAAATGTAGGATACCCAGTCCTTGACAACACCAAGTTTTGTACCGTAGAGGTGGAAATCAGCAGGGTCCTCCTGGGTATACAATATGTGACCTGCTCCATCACATTGACCCAAAATCACATTTTGAGTTTTATGCATTAAAGTAAAAAGGAAAGTCTCAGCTTTCTAATGATAGGATTTATGATACTATCCCACACCGTTGCCGAGATCTTGTTTCTAAATATGCAATTTGCGCATCCATTGGTAGATCGTGACACCTCCGGCCCTGAAACAAGCTAACAAACTATGGACATCAGATAACTTTCCAGGGATAAATGTACATTGATTAGATGAGAGATGATAATTTCAGCCAATCACATTGTGTCTTTCAACATTCGTCTGATGTTTATTGAAGTGGTTTTGTGCTCTAATTTAGTATTATAGTGTAGAGCTGATCGGAGGAGAGATGCTTTATGCAGCGCTCCCTTCAGAATTGACAGCCGCATGATTTGACACACTGCATTAAAGAGCAAAAAAATAATATTAATAGTTTGAATTTCATGATAAGATTTACATTGTTTGAAAGCTGAGACTTTGTTTTATCAAAAACAACAAAAAACCCAAAACAGTCAAAAGGATGCCAAAGGTCTCAAACAACTCCAGCAACTGTTAGGCCCCCTCCCCACCTCTGTCCCCGGAACAGTGCCTGACTCTAGAGCCGTAGCTGTTTGCACTTTGAAGTCTTAAGCGCTTGCCTTTGGGTTAATCGCCTGTCTCCTGATCCTAGGCTTAGCCGTCCATCTCTGCACAGCATCTGCCTCTGTCTGCATGTGCTGTTTGCTGGCATTGACAAATAAAAAAGGACTCCACAGGAGTTAAAAATAGCGTCCTCTCCTCATCCTCCTTACCTTGGTCTTATGACTGTCGTGAGGGGCTGTTGCTTGCTAGTGAGGGTCTTGCAGGAGTGGTCGCACTCTCTATTCTCACTCTGTAATTCTTTCTGTAAGTCACAGGATTCAAACTCACAATACGGCTTGCTGCTGACTTGAATTGTAATTTTTTATTTCTGTCTCAGGAACTAGACATGCTGGTCGAGGGATTACACGTCTGAACTCCTCTATGAGAGTGTAAATCTCACGCTCTCATTTAACCTCTGTTTAATCTCACATTAAACTCAGTTTGCATCCTCAGACATGATGATGCAGAAAACAAGAAATTTGGAGCCATAGATAACAAGTTTTAAAAAAGCCTATAGGAAATTCTTTTCATTTGGCCATCTAACAACTAGGATTAATATTTCAACATCATGTCCAGGTCACATTTCAACCCCTATCTTAATAGTTCTAAAAATAGGCTTTGTTTTATTTTACCAAAATATACACACACACACACACACACACGCACACACACACACACACACACACACACACAGAAAGTTTGGAATAATGTACAAAATTCAGACATGTGAGGCGTCTATTTCTCAAACTTGAGACTCTGATGTGTTTTCTGGGCCTTCCACTTCGCTTTCTGTCCTTGTTAGAGCCAGTTGTCCTTTGTCTTTGAAGACTCTAGTGTACACCTTTGTATGAAATCTTCAAGCATTGTATAACCTCAAAACAAAGTTTGACTGATGAGCTTCTAGAGAAAGCGGTTTCTTTTTTGCCATTTCTGACCTACTATTGACCTTAAGACATGCCAGTCTATTGCATATCTATGAAAAACAAGCACAAAGACAATGTTAAGCTTCATTTAATGAACCAAATAGCTTTCAACTGGGTTTTATATAAAGGCAAGTGATTTTCTAGAACCAAATTAGCAATTTAGCATGATTACTCAAGGATAAGCTGTTGGAGTGATGGCTGCTGGAGATGGGGCCGATCTAGATTTGATCAAAAATGACATCTTTCAAATAGTGATGGTGCTGTTTTTTACATCAGTAATGTCCTGACTATACATTGTGATCAGCTGAATGCCACTTTGATTAATTAAATTACCAATTTCCTTCTGAAACAGAAACAAAATCTGTACATTATTCCAAACTTTTGGCCATCAATATATATTTATTTATAATTTCCTCCTATTGGTTTTGGAGTGAAATATGACCCGACATGTTTTTTTCATGAGATTAATCTACTAAGGTAAAATTTGCATTTATAACATCAATATAGATCAATATAACTGATCTTAAATAAAGAGGAATTTCCACAACAAATCAGCTCTCTAGACTGTATTTAAAAACCCTACGCGTAATCACAAGTGGTTGTGAGGCACCCAAAAATAGTATGTCCTGTAATGAGTTCACTGCGTATTTAAAATAGGACCCTCCATCTCCCCAAGTACCACACCACATTACAATAGTGACTGCATTCTGACAATACATGTTCAAGTATATAAATCTCAGAGCCATTTTAATTTGCACTCATCTCCCCAATGTGCATTATGTGATGGAATCTGGTGAAACAGTTCAATTGCTGGAATAGTTCTCCCTAAAAGATTTCAAACCTATATGACCTTCTTTCTTGGAACACAAAAGGAGATATTAGGCAGTATGTTCAGTCTCAGACACCATTCACTTTCTTTGCATGGAGAAAACAAAAAAGATCCAATGAAAGTGAATGATGACTGAGGCTCTCCTTTTGTCTTCCATGCAGAAACAAAGTCATATGGATTTGGAAAAACATGATGGTGAGAAAATGATTTTTGAGTGAACTGCCCATTTAAATCAAGCTCATACAGGCTACTCAGTGAAATGATTGAAGATCTAATGCCATCTTTATCAAAATAAACAAATAAATAATCTCACATTGAAAATAATAATAAAAAAATGATTTTAACTATTCTTGCCTTGAAGTGCTAGTCTTGACATCACAGATCTCTCTATAACCCAACAGCAAAAAAAAAAAAAAATATGCACCTTACAAATTTATATTTTATAAAGGTCTGATTTATTATTGATTTTTATGCCATTTCAGACAGCTTAAGTCCTGCATCCATCAAAGAATGTTAAAACTCATTTCCCCAGGTGTCTGTTTTAGGATTAGGGATGTGCGATCTTTGGATAGAGCCCCTCATCTCACACATAGACAATATGAGATCACACAGTCCAACATCAACAGGACAACTTGCTTTTAAGGTTGTCCCTTACACTGACTGTGAGACTTGATATAGACATGTCAACTCTTCTCAAATGCCCTACATGATCCCTGATAATATTGCTCAACATTCTGGCTTATTAATATCCCTCTGAATCATTGCACATGACATCTGATGGCTTTCTATTTCATATTGAGAAAAAACAATATTAATTCTTCACGTAAACAATATAGGAAAGACCTAGAACATAGAATTCTAGCCTACTATTATACTACTGTATGGAAAAAAGATGCAATGAAAGTGAATGATGACTGACGGCAGCTAGCATTCTACCTAACATCACACTTTGTGTTTCAAAGAAGGTTAAAAGTCATAGGGCTTTGGAACAACAAAAGGGGGAGTAATGTTGACAGAATTTCCATTTTTGGGTGAACTATCCCTTTAAGACTTACAGAAGGTATTCACACTCTTTTGCTGTATGCCATGACTACATTAAACAAACATTATACTAACCAAACACTAATGACAAACAACCCAAACTGCATCTGTCCTTTCTTTCTCCCAAAAGAGATTCAAGCCTGGCATTAGAGGATGTAGTTCCTTGTCCGACAAACAATGTTGTGTAAGGCTCTCTTTCTCCACTGGCTCTTCTTGAAATTAGAACGATACCCTGTAGAGAGACAATGACCTTTTTCCTAGCTGGCTGATGGATTTGAAGGTTAAAAAATGCACAAAATATTTTAGCCAGTCACCATCCCTCTAGAGAACCGTGAGAGGAGGGGAGAGTAGAGAAAGTGTGGTTGAGCTATTGGGTGAGAGGATTTTTTTCAATTTCAGACGTTATAGCAATTTTCCTGATGTCGCTTTTAATTTAGGAGACGAGTATGCAACACGACAGTGTTACGCTTGGCTGTCTTGCTGTGTGTGTGTGTGTGTGTGTGTGTGTGTGTGTGTGTGTGTGTGTGTGTGTGTGTGTGTGTGTGTGTGTGTGTGTGTGAGTAGTGCTCTAATGAGAACTTTTATTAGATTCCCAATGCAGGATAATTAAATAGGCTGGATTTGGTGGTGTCGTAGAGGGATGGGATGGTTTGAAACAGCACAGCTATTAGGGCAATCCCACTCATCAATGTAATAGATGTAAAGCTGTGGGTTATTATGGGAAAGGCCATTGATGCATGGAGAAAAGTATTATTATTATTTTTTTATGTTGAAGAATAGAGTTAATGGGAAAACTGTTCCACTTTTCAAAGTCATAAGCAAAGCAGGGGGAGCCGTTAATGATCTTTCAAAGATTAATCAAAATGTTCATAAACATGAGATACCGAAACAGCCATATTCAGTATTGGGTTTCTTGGAAGTGAACAAGCTTCAAATGTCATAGCGGATTTCATAGCTGATCTTATATATATATATATATATATATATATATATATATATATATATATATATATATATATATATATATCTTTATGAAATATATATATCATTGGCAAGGCCAGAAATTTCCAAGTTAGTGGACCTTGGTAGAACTGTGTGGACCAGTCACAGAATTTATATTTATAAATTGTCAGCCAGGCAAACATAATTTTTATTTTTTTTTAAACACATAATAGTGTGCAACAATGCTCGTCCTGGTTTCGGAAATGTTTTTCCAATAATTTTTTTCCATAGCGATTTCATAAAAGTCTTCATAAAAGCATTATATGCAATAAACCAAACCAACCAGCTCCGAGGTAAATCAAAAAAATTACAAGCCTTGATTTTAAAACAAAACATTTTTGAAAATTGGACAAAAAGACTAAGGTACAAGAGTGTGTACTTAATGCTTTAACTAAACTGAATGAACTACATTCCCATGAAGCACTGCAAATAATGCATTTAACAATGGAAATTGAATTTTTAAAAAATTTGTTGATTTTATGTAGAGAAATATTTAGTATTTTATTAATATTTTGGTATTTTAAATGTATTGCAAAATATACAGATTTATACAAATATGTAATTATTTGGAGAATATAGGGAGACCAACTCTATTGCATAATTTGCAGCATGTCATGGGAGTGGGCGGTCGCTGCAGAGGTGAATGTTTGATTGGTGAATGTTTCTCTTCAGAATTTACAGTAAGTGTAGTTCTTCACAAAGAATTCCGCTATGTAAAAGAAAATTAAATACAAGATTTTACAGCATTTGTGGCATAATGTAGAATTACAACAAAAAATTATTTAGACTCTTCCCTCCTTTATGAAAGCAAAATATCTGGCTTACAGTGAATCACTTACAATGGAAGGGAATGGAATGAAAGGTGTCAACCCATAGATGTTAAAATAATAACTGTTTCAAAAGCATAGCCACAATATATAAACTCAATGCGTGTTAATATGATTTTAGTGTGATAAAATCACTTACTAACCATTTCTGTGTAGTTATATCCTATTTTACAACTTCGTTGCCATGAAGACTTAACGCCTTAAACCCTAAACCTGTAAAAACTATGATTTAAACAACTTTATATGTCAAATAATACACAAGTTTTAACAGAAATGAATGTAAGTGCTTTTAAAAAATTATAAGCTTCACATTTTTTCCTTTAAGCCCTCCAAACATTTCATAACCATTTGCCTCATTCACTTCTATTATAAAAGCCAAACTTAAAGAAAAGGAGTGACGAGTCTAGTGATGTCAAATGTTCCGGAACATCAGTACCAAATTGGTACTAAAATAAAAAAGCTATCACAACACCAGTGTTTCTGCAGTACCGCTAATATGGAGCTCCAATTTAATCTGATACTCTCACGCTGCCTGACTGACACACATCTGCTTCCAAATGCTCTCACACAAATTTTACATGTTTGAGGAAAAAATGTATGCACAATTAGTCAAATTAAAATCGTGACGTGTCCTAGTGTGACTGTTAATATGCAAAAGACTGCAATCTTGGTCTGCATGAGCTTTAAAGTGAATGTGTGAAGCCGAAGAAGTGGAAGAAATTGCATCAGAAATGTTACTTTATAGTAAAATGTAAAATTCACAGTAGTAATAATAATGCCACCCAAGCACTTATGTGGCCACGCCCTTGAGGTAAATTAAAAATATGCATTTTTTTTCTCTCTTGAATGATTTGCAAATTATTGTAATGGCCATGTGCAGTACTAAAGATTTTCAGTTGAATAAATTACAGTGGGATTGATTTGTCTGGGTAAGCGTATTGTTTGCTCAAATATAACTCTTCAGTGGCATTAATGCCCTTCTAAAATTATTGGATGAGTATTTGTGACTACTTTTATACAGAATTAGATGCTTTCCTGTGCATTAATGGGCCAATTCCTATTTGGATAGGAAAACAACAGGAAGTAGGAAGCAGGCAGTGCTGTGCTGAGGAAAAGAACATAGGAAACTTGTGCTGACCGAAGGTAGCCACTGAGGTGTTGCCCTTCAGAATTTCAACATTATCTAATATAATTTGGCCATAACAATGAGCAATGTGGATGATCAAATTTCATTCCTGTGTTGTGGATGAAGTGGAACAGGCACATGGAATGACGGTGGGTGGGAGTGGAAGGTCAGCTTTTGAATTAAGTAAGGTGTTAGCCATGCCCATCTGCAGACCATTGGTTTGCAGGCTCAGCGGGTGTCGTTCCTGACCCAAGATCAGCAGCTGTTGCTTAATAATATGACTTCAAATCTTGCCTTCTACCTTTCAATCAGTCTGCTGTCTGATGTGAAATGCAATGGCTGACATGCCATGACAGCAGCACTAGTGGTTATAATTGCAAAGGAACACAAAGGCAAGACACGAACACGTGACTGCAATAATATCAAAGCAGACTTCGGGTGTGTCTAAATCAGTTCCCTAGATCAGTAGTCAGGGCACTGATCAGAGAGTCAGTCATTTTTAGGGCTGTCTCAATTGCAAAATCATTCCAGGGCCCTGAAATGTTCGCTCCCTAAAAATTCCACAATGCGGCATAAAAACCAGGGAGAACCGTTGCTCAAGTCGTTAGATGACGAGCACAAGTGTAAAACTAGAAAAAAAAAGTTCGTCGAGACAAACTTTAAGTTGGCTTGTGAAAGTTTGGACCAGAAAGTTTGAAGAAGTTTAAAGTAGTTTATAGTTTAAAGTAGTTTATAATTTAAAGTAGTTTAAAGTTTAACTTAGTTTAAAGTTTAAAATAGTTTGTAGTTTAAACTAGTTTAAATTTTAAAGTAGTTTGTAGTTTAAAGTAGTTTAAAGTTTAACTTAGTTGCTAGATAGATAGATAGATAGATAGATAGATAGACACTCAGATAGATACATAGATAGATAGACACGTTTTTAGCATGTTTTATCACTTTGCTAGGCGAAGCTAGCATGTGTTAACATGATGCTAGCACGTTTTTAGCATGTTTTAGCACTCCGCTAGGCAATGCTAGCATGTGTTAACATGATGCTAGCATGTTTTTAGCATGTTTTAGCACTTCGCTAGGCTATGCTAGCATGTGTTAGCATGATGCTAGCACGTTTTTAGCATGTTTTAGCACTCCGCTAGGCAATGCTAGCATGTGTTAGCATGATGCTAGCACGTTTTTAGCATCTTTTAGCACTTCGCTAGGCGATGCTAGCATGTTTTAGCATGATGCTAGCACGTTTTTAGCATTTTTAGCACTTCGCTAGGCGATGCTAGCATGTGTTAGCATGATGCTAGCACGTTTTTAGCATGTTTTAGCACTTCGCTAGGCGATGCTAGCATGTGTTAGCATGATGCTTAGCACGCTTTTAGCATGTTTTAACACTCGCTAGGCGATGCTAGCATGTATTAGCATGATGCTAGCATGTTTTAACACTTCGCTAGGCGATGCTTAACATGTGTTAACATGATGTTAGCACGCTTTTAGCATGTTTTAAGCACTTTGCTAGGCGATGCTTAGCATGTGTTAGCATTATGCTTAGCACGTTTTAGCATTTTTTAACACTTCGCTAGGCAATGCTAGCATGTGTTAACATGATGTTAGCATGTTTTTAGCATGTTTTAGCGACTCGGCTAGGCGATGCTTAGCATGTGTTAGCATGATGCTTAGCACGTTTTTAACATGTTTTAGCACTCCGCTAGGCGATGCTAGCATATGTTAGCATGATGCTTAGCACATTTTTATCATGCTTTAGCACTTCGCTAGGCAATGCTAAGCATATGTTAGCATGATGCTAAGCACGTTTTCTGCATGTTTTAGCACTTCGCTAGGCAATGCTATCATGTGATATCATGATGCTATGACGCTTGCATGTGTTAGCATGATCTTGTATACGTTTTCTGCATGTTTAGCGCCGGCTAGGCTATCTAGCATGTACAGTGTGAAACATACAGTGTGACCAGTGTAATCTGATTACAACATTAATGACTCTAATGAGCCAGTTCTTTTGAATCTAAAATGTGAAACATACAGTGTGACCAGTGTAGTCTGATTACAACATTAATGAC
The DNA here is from genome assembly GCF_025860055.1 of Xyrauchen texanus. NCBI lineage: Eukaryota > Metazoa > Chordata > Actinopteri > Cypriniformes > Catostomidae > Xyrauchen > Xyrauchen texanus. The sequence goes on along the minus strand of NC_068313.1, from coordinate 25,137,068 downwards.
TCTTATGAGCCGGTTCTTTTGAATCTACAGTGTGAAACATACAGTGTGACCAGTGTAGTCTGATTCCCAAATTAATGACTCTAATGAGCCAGTTCTTTTGAATCTACAGTGTGAAACATACAGTGTGACCAGTGTAGTCTGATTACAACATTAATGACTCTAATGAGCCAGTTCTTTTGAATCTACAGTGTGAAACATACAGTGTGACCAGTGTAGTCTGATTCCCAAATTAATGACTCTAATGAGCCAGTTCTTTTGAATCTACAGTGTGAAACATACAGTGTGACCAGTGTAGTCTGATTCCCAAATTAATGACTCTAATGAGCCAGTTCTTTTGAATCTACAGTGTGAAACATACAGTGTGACCAGTGTAGTCTGATTACAACATTAATGACTCTAATGAGCCGGTTCTTTTGAATCTACAGTGTGAAACATACAGTGTGACCAGTGTAGTCTGATTCCCAAATTAATGACTCTAATGAGCCAGTTCTTTTGAATCTACAGTGTGAAACATACAGTGTGACCAGTGTAGTCTGATTCCCAAATTAATGACTCTAATGAGCCAGTTCTTTTGAATCTACAGTGTGGAACATACAGTGTGACCAGTGTAGTCTGATTACAACATTAATGACTCTAATGAGCCGGTTCTTTTGAATCTACAGTGTGAAACATACAGTGTGACCAGTGTAGTCTGATTCCCAAATTAATGACTCTAATGAGCCAGTTCTTTTGAATCCACAGTGTGAAACATACAGTGTGACCAGTGTAGTCTGATTCCCAAACAAATTACTCTAATGAGCCGGTTCTTTTGAATCTACAGTGTGAAACATACAGTGTGACCAGTGTAGTCTGATTACAACATTAATGACTCTAATGAGCCAGTTCTTTTGAATCTACAGTGTGAAACATACAGTGTGAGCAGTGTAGTCTGATTACAACATTAATGACTCTAATGAGCCGGTTCTTTTGAATCTACAGTGTGAAACATACAGTGTGACCAGTGTAGTCTGATTACAACATTAATGACTCTAATGAGCCAGTTCTTTTGAATCCACAGTATGAAACATACAGTGTGACCAGTGTAATCTGATTACAACATTAATGACTCTAATGAGCCGGTTCTTTTGAATCTACAGTGTGAAACATACAGTGTGACCAGTGTAATCTGATTACAACATTAATGACTCTAATGAGCCAGTTCTTTTGAATCTACAGTGTGAAACATACAGTGTGACCAGTGTAATCTGATTACAACATTAATGACTCTAATGAGCCGGTTCTTTTGAATCTACAGTGTGAAACATACAGTGTGACCAGTGTAATCTGATTACAACATTAATGACTCTAATGAGCCGGTTCTTTTGAATCTACAGTGTGAAACATACAGTGTGACCAGTGTAGTCTGATTCCCAAATTAATGACTCTTATGAGCCAGTTCTTTTGAATCTAAAATGTGAAACTTAAAGTGTGACCAGTGTAGCCTGATTCCCAAATTAATGACTCTTATGAGCCGGTTCTTTTGAATCTACAGTGTGAAACATACAGTGTGACCAGTGTAGTCTGATTCCCAAACAAATGACTCTAATGAGCTGGTTCTTTGAATCTAAAATGAAACATACAGTGTGACCAGTAGTCTGATTCCAAACAAATTACTCTAATGAGCGGTTCTTTGAATCTACAGTGTGAAACATACAGTGTGACCATTGTAGTCTGATTCCCAAATTAATGACTCTAATGAGCGGTTCTTTTGAATCTACAATGTGAAACTTACAGTGTGACCAGTTTAGTCTGATTCCCAAATGAATGACTCTAATGAGCCAGTTCTACAGTGTAGTGTTAAAAAAGTTTAACTTAGTTGCTAGATAGATAGATAGATAGCTAGATAGATAGATAGACACTCAGATAGATAGATATTTACCCTTAGATATATAGAGAGATAGATATAGATAGATAGATATTTACCGTCAGATAGATAGATAGAGAGAAAGAGAGAGAGAGAGATTTTTTATATAATTATGGTCATAAATAAATCAACCCAGAAGTCTGTACGATTTTCTGGTGCAGAAATATTTGATTTGTTACTCGGTTGCTAGGGTAAGCCCATGTGGTTGCTATGCAGTTACCAAGGTAATACAATACATGGCTCCTTTCCATCCTGAGTGAAATAAGTCAACCCAGAAGTCTCTACTATTTTCTGGTGCAGAGATATGTGATTTGTTACTCGGTTGCTAGGGTAACCCCATCTGGTTGCTAGGCAGTTACCATAGTGATACTAATGAAGTCTCCTTGCCATCCTGATTGAAATAAGTCAACCCAGAAGTCTGTACTATTTTCTGGTGCAGAGATATGTGATTTGTTACTTGGTTGCTAGGGTAACCCCATCTGGTTGCTAGGCAGTTACCATAGTGATACTAATCAAGTGTCCTTGCCATCCTGAGTGAAACAAATCAACCCAGAAGTCTGTACTATTTTCTGGTGCAGAGATATGTGATTTGTTACTTGGTTGCTAGGGTAACCCCATCTGGTTGCTAGGCAGTTACCATAGTGATACTAATCAAGTGTCCTTGCCATCCTGAGTGAAATAAGTCAACCCAGAAGTCTCTACTAATTTCTGGTGCAAAGATATGTGATTTGTTACTCGGTTGCTAGGGTAACCCCATCTGGTTGCTAGGCAGTTACCATAGTGATACTAATCAAGTGTCCTTGCCATCCTGAGTGAAATAAGTCAACCCAAAAGTCTCTACTAGTTTCTGGTGCAGAGTTATGTGATTTGTAACTCGGTTGCTAGGGTAACCCCATCTGGTTGCTAGGCAGTTACCATAGTGATACTAATGAAGTCTCCTTGCCATCCTGATTGAAATAAGTCAACCCAGAAGTCTGTACTATTTTCTGGTGCAGAGATATGTGATTTGTTACTCGGTTGCTAGGGTAACCCCATCTGGTTGCTAGGCAGTTACCATAGTGATACTAATTAAGTGTCCTTGCCATCCTGAGTGAAACAAATCAACCCAGAAGTCTGTACTATTTTCTGGTGCAGAGATATGTGATTTGTTACTTGGTTGCTAGGGTAACCCCATCTGGTTGCTAGGCAGTTACAATAGTGATACTAATCAAGTGTCCTTGCCATCCTGAGTGAAATAAGTCAACCCGGAGTCTCTACTAATTTCTGGTGCAAAGATATGTGATTTGTTACTCGGTTGCTAGGGTAACCCCATCTGGTTGCTAGGCAGTTACATAGTGATACTTATCAAGTCTCCTTGCCATCCTGATTGAAATAAATCAACCCAGAAGTCTCTACGATTTTCTGGTACAGAGATATGTGATTTGTTACTCGATTGCTAGGGTAACCCCATCTGGTTGCTAGGCAGTTACCATAGTGATACTTATCAAGTCTCCTTGCCATCCTGATTGAAATAAATCAACCCAGAAGTCTCTATGATTTTCTGGTGCAGAGTTATGTGATTTGTTACTCGGTTGCTAGGGTAACCCCATCTGGTTGCTAGGCAGTTACCATAGTGATACTTATCAAGTCTCCTTGCCATCCTGATTGAAATAAATCAACCCAGAAGTCTCTATGATTTTCTGGTGCAGAGATATGTGATTTGTTACTCGGTTGCTAGGGTAACTCCATCTGGTTGCTAGGCAGTTACCATAGTGATACTTATCAAGTCTCCTTGCCATCCTGATTGAAATAAATCAACCCAGAAGTCTCTATGATTTTCTGGTGCAGAGATATGTGATTTGTTACTCGGTTGCTAGGGTAACCCCATCTGGTTGCTAGGCAGTTACCATAGTGATACTTATCAAGTCTCCTTGCCATCCTGATTGAAATAAATCAACCCAGAAGTCTCTATGATTTTCTGGTGCAGAGATATGTGATTTGTTACTCGGTTGCTAGGGTAACCCCATCTGGTTGCTAGGCAGTTACCATAGTGATACTTATCAAGTCTCCTTGCCATCCTGATTGAAATAAATCAACCCAGAAGTCTCTATGATTTTCTGGTGCAGAGATATGTGATTTGTTACTCGGTTGCTAGGGTAACCCCATCTGGTTGCTAGGCAGTTACCATAGTGATACTTATCAAGTGTCCTTGCCATCCTGATTTAAATAAATCAACCTAGAAGTCTCTAGGATTTTCTGTTGCAGAGATATGTGATTTGTTACTCGGTTGCTAGGGTAACCCCATCTGGTTGTTAGGCAGATACCATAGTGATACTTATCAAGTCCTCTTGCCATCCTGATTTAAATAAATCAACCCAGAAGTCTCTACGATTTTCTGGTGCAGAGATATGTGATTTGTTACTCGGTTGCTAGGGTAACCCCATCTGGTTGCTAGGCAGTTACCATAGCATGTTTTAGCATGTGGCTATGAAGATTTTAGGTCATTACTTTTTGGCTGCTTGATAAAATAAATCCTCTGAGGGAGAGAGAGAGGGAGAGATGCAGGGCTGACAGGCCCTTTTTGTCTGTGTGTGTGAAAATGTCAGTTGGGATTTAAATTTCTGAACAATCCGCAATGTTAAGTCAATGGGAGTTTTTTCCGAGTTTGATCGTCATTTTTAGGAAAACCGTAAGTCCGATCAGTTAGAAAAGATATAGCAACTCGAGTCAGAACAGTTTGATTGTCTGAGCCGAGTTTGGAGTATGTGGAGTTAAAGCTCTAAGAGGAGTTAGATATAGAAATTTCACCGCTAAGAAGAATAATAAGAAGAATCGGAACTAGAAAAAAAGTTCGTCGTGACAAACTTTAAGTTGGCTTGTGAAAGTTTGGACCAGAAAGTTTGAAGAAGTTTAAAGTAGTTTGAAGTTTAAATTAGTTTAAAGTAGTTTATAGTTTAAAGTAGTTTATAGTTTAAAGTAGTTTAAAGTTTAAATTAGTTTGTAGTTTAAACTAGTTTAAAGTTTAAAGTAGTTTGTAGTTTGAAGTAGTTTAAAGTTTAACTTAGTTGCTAGACAGATAGATAGATAGATAGATAGACACTTAGATAGATACATAGATAGATAGACACGTTTTTAGCATGTTTTAGCACTTTGCTAGGTGACGCTAGCATGTGTTAGCATGATGCTAGCATGTTTTTAGCATTTTTAGCACTCGGCTAGGCGATGCTAGCATGTGTTAGCATGATGCTTAGCTACATTTTTAGCATGTTTGTAGCGACTTCAGCTAGGCGATGCTTAGCATGTGTTAGCATGATGCTATAGCACATTTTTGGCATGTTTTAAGACTGCTCAGCTAGAGCGATGCTTAGCATGTGTTAGCATGATGCTTGACTGCGTTTTTAGCATGTTTTAGCGCTCGGCTAGGCGATGCTTAGCATGTGTTATCATGATGCTTGCATGCGTTTTTAGCATTTTTAGCACTTCGGCTATGCGATGGTTAGCATGTGTTAGCATTATGCTATAGCACGTTTTTAGCATTTTTTAGCAGCTTCAGCTAGGCGATGCTTAGCATGTGTTAGCATGATGCTATAGCACGTTTTTAGCATGTTTTAACACTTCGCTAGGCGATGCTAGCATGTGTTAGCATGATGTTAGCACGCTTTTAGCATGTTTTAGCACTTCACTAGGCGATGCTTAGCATGTGTTAACATTATCTTAGCATGTTTTTAGCATTTTTTAGCACTTCGCTAGGTGATGTTAGCATGTGTTAGCATGATGCTTAGCACTTTTTAGCATGTTTCAGCGCTCGGCTAGGCGATGCTAGCATGTGTTAAGCATGATGTTAGCACGTTTTTAGCATGTTTTAACACTCGCTAGGCGATGCTAGCATGTGTTAGCATGATGCTTAGCTGCGTTTTTAGCATTTTTTTGCACTTCGCTAGGCGATGCTAGCACGTTTTTAGCATGTTTTAGCACTTCGCTAGGCGATGCTAACATGTGTTAACATGATGCTAGCATGTTTTAGCACTTCGCTAGGCGATTTTAGCATGATGGCTAGCACATTTTTAGCTTGTTTTAGCACTTCACTAGTTAATGCTAGCATGTGTTAGCATGATGCTAGCACGTTTTTAGCATGTTTTAGCGTGTGGCTATGAAGATTTTAGGTCATTACTTTTTGGCTGCTTGATAAAATAAATCCTCTGAGGGAGAGAGAGAGGGAGAGATGCAGGGCTGACAGGCCCTTTTTGTCTGTGTGTGTGAAAATGTCAGTTGGGATTTAAATTTCTGAACATTCCGCAATGTTAAGTCAATGGGAGTTTTTTCCGAGTTTGATCGTCATTTTTAGGAAAAGTCCGTAAGTCCGATACCGAAATTTCACCGCTAAGAAGAATAAGAAGAAGAATCGGTATAATAATAAGTTTAAGTAGGATTTCAGTAAGTTGGCTTTCACAAGCCAACTTAATTATGAAGTCCAAGCATTATTTCTCTTTAAACAAGATGTTATTTGTAATGTCTTTCATTCATAATTACCATGAAAGTGAAACAATCTTTTAAATATTTGTTACACTCCTATATATTTGTATTTATGCCATTTATTTGTTATAATAACCCTGTACATTTGAATATCTTCAAGGAAAATGAACGATATTGTAATTTATACAGTGATGGTGCTGATTAATAACAGCTGTGCTTGAATGCATCATGTTGCAGGTGACTGAGTCCCAAGTGTCCCAATATTCAGTGGATGAACACCCATGACAGTGCCCGAATTTGTGTTCACGGTATACTGATTCACAACATAGTTATCTAGGGAGTTGAATGAGACATAGGGCAAAAATACAACCAAAAATAGGCACTGGCTAAATCTATCCCAGTCTGAATTCTAACTAATGAAGAATCAATTAGATCATCCAACAAAACAAAACAAATGTCAAAAAATGTATTAAAATAATTATAAATGACATGTATTATGAATAGAGTAAATGTGATTATAATAAAGTCCGTCTGTAATGTTTGATCAAAGGAATAATTTTTTTTTTAAGAAATTTTGCTGTGGCTCAATTTCCACATCACAGGACAAAGATCGTCATTTATTGCACAACGCAGCAGTATGCACACACTGCATGATGTCCCATTAGAGACAATAATGTGGACTAAAGTGAGGTGTGTTGCTTCTCTGATAAGCCCTGTAATTACATGCATAAATAATTAGGTCGGCAACTCTGCAGGGCGAGCATCTTGGACTTATGTTTCAGAAATGTAGGTTATGGCCCTGTCTTCACAGAGACTCCTCAATAAGCACAAACATGGCGCTTCCTTAATGGAGAGGCTTAACTAAAAATTAAGAACACAGAAAAATGCAGCATGTTTTAAATTATTCATGGACATGACTGACTCTCTCTTTGTCCTAAGGGTAGATAAATAGGCCATAAAAATGGACTGACCAGTGGCGATAATCTCTTAAATAGATAGCGGTACACGATCAATGGCTTGTCTAATTAAGACACACTCCGAATCTCTCTGAGTTTGTTTGCTCTTAGTGTAAAAGGCCAAACCAAGTGGGATCTGTTAGACTGAGTTAACAGTGTTTATCACAAAGGATGATATAATCAAAATGTCCCTCCTCTCAATTCATTTTATCCTGTGGCTACATTTACTGGTATTTTTTTTATATAACTTATAAGATGAGTTTTAAATAACTTAGATACTAAAATAACAATACTGCACAAATCAGTTCCTTAATTTGTATTTCTGTATTGTTTTCCATTCCAAATATTTTCACATCCATAAAAAAAGATAAAGTTACTTGAGAAGCAAAAATATGTACAATAATAATACTTGTTTTCAGAGGTAATATTTCTTACCTCATTAACATAAATGTATGTATAAAAAAAGAGAAGAAAAAACTACCAATGAGGTAATAAATAAACTTAATTCAATATATATGTCTTGAAAACAATTCTTATTGTCTTAAGCAATTTTGTTACTCAAATAAATGTACCTTGTTTAAAGGATGTTTCGATTTTTTTATTGGAAACTAAAGACAAAAATGTTTTGCTGTTAAAAACAAACAAACAAACTGAAAATTAGGTGGTAATGATACCAAAGTGAAAAATGTCAGATTAAAAAAAATGAATAAAAAGGTTTTCTTGTATGTGATCTAAAACTGTACAGATGGAAAGGAAACAGGAAACAGGGGCAGGGGACAGGAAGGGAGGCCTCACCTGCTTGACACGGTCAGGGTTGACAGTGGTCTGTGGCTGAAGTATGCTGACCGGCTCTGTTTTCTGAGCACTCTGCGGCATCTCCCGAACCTTCTCTGCGATGAAGTCATGGACGTTATTCAGCGCCTCTACAGTGCCCTGGATCAAGCAGACACGCTCTGTTGTTCCTAAAAGAGGAAGAAAATGACCGTTCCAGTTTAACCCCAGTATGAATTACAGATGTCTTCCTAAGCATTAGGGTTGCCACATTATCAAAACTTCAGTATTCTACAGCAATACCAGTAAAATGTAACGATTCTTGATACCAATTTCAAACCACAGAAAATATTTGCACACTATTGAACAGTACATTATTTAACAAGATAAAATGTAATTGTCAATATTCATATACATGTCATTGTATTAACATTGTAGAGTACTTACAGCTACTAAAGTCATCCAGCTAAGAGCAGTGAGTGGTTTTCTCTTTTATATTGTTGGTTGATTAATATTAACGACATAATAGGCAGTGACAAGTTTATTAGGCTGCATTTACACTGTAAGGTCTATTGCAAAGAGCGAATATTTCGACATAAATAGCCTCCTGTTGACATTCACGTAAGACAAACTAATACCTTGCCAAGATGGACATTTTGGCTATGAAGTGCATTTGACTGTTGAGTATCAGTATCAACTTGGCAATGAAGTACCGGTACTTTTGAAATCCTTACTAAGTATACTGTGCAACACAATAGTGTGGACTAAAAGGTCCAAGGGAGTGCATTTCCTATATATTATTAGGGATGGGACAATATGGTTTTCTCATGGTTCAGTTCCATATACAATATGAGGTTGACGATTCTATATAATCTTGATTCAATACAATAACATTTAAATGACAAAGTGTGACAAAAATTGTGTTTGACAAATGTAATGTTAATGTTTGAGCAAAATGCACATTATAGTTTCTCATCAAAATAAAGTTATTCAAAGGTGCACTCAGTAACTTTTATCTTTGTGTACTCGTGGACTTACACGACACCAAGCAGCTAGGATGCAGCATTATTTAAAATCAATAGTTTTCAGTTTCAGATGCCATCGTAGAAATGTAGTATTCACAGTCCGCCATGATTAATTTAATCAACAAGTGAAAGTGTCAAACAACAGGATGGTTACTGAGATTAATTAGAGTAGTATTCGGCTGGTCATGTGATTCTAAAATGGCAGCCCCCGTGTGTGGACCCTCTCCATGTAGAATATTACAGCTTTAATAAAGTTACTGATATGACTGGAGTCTTTATTTTAATGTGAGTGGTCATGATTTCCTACATATATTGTAAAATTACAACTCATCTCTTTAGGAGTAAAATTTTTTAATGAGGAAAAAATTACTGAGTGCACATTTAATACACAATATAAAAGCAAAAAGTTTAAATAATAAGAGTTTCTCATATACCTTTCTCTATAAAAAAAAAAAAAGATCACAAACAAATGAGCCTTCAAAAATAGTGCGCTACAATCAGGTTGATCGGGTGCAGAACAAGTAGTATAACTGAACAGAACCTGTCATGAAAATGTGTGTGAAAGTGTTTTTCATCATTATTATAATCACATTATAACTTTTTCAAAATATAAATATTCTTCATTCTATTAAACAATATTATTCCATCAAATTTTACATATAATAATGATATTTACAAGTAATAAAATGTCGTTTATATCGATTTGTATAACAAGCGCTAAATTGGTACAGTCACTTTAAGAGTTCAACCTGCATCTCATAGAGTTCTGATTTATTAAAGATGGAGAAGTTTCTCTTATTGTTTTTTGTATTTGTGTTATGTATGATTAAAATTGATATTTTTTTTTACTTTTTCATCTGACTGTAAAGAACATAAAGGATGTTAGGTGGGCCTGGTAGCTCAGCAAGTAAAGACGCTGACTACCACAACTGGAGTTGCGAGTTTGAATCCAGGGAGTGCTGAGTGACTTTTGGTCTCCTAAGCAACCAAATTGGCCCGGTTGCAACAGAGAATAGCGTGGGCCTTCACACACGCTACATCTCTGCATTAACACACTCAACAAGCCACATTGAGATGCACAGCTTGACGGTCTCCGATGCGGAGGCAACTGAGATTTGTCCTCCACCAACTGGACTGGGACGTGTCACTACACCACAACGAGGATTTAGAGAGCACATTGGAAATTGGGCATTCCAAATTGGGGAGAAGGGTTTTTTTTAGCCTCGATATGGTTCATAATTATTTTGGTCTGCCATATACAGAACTTTGATATATAGTCCCATCCCTATATATATATATAATACAGAAAAAAATGTTTCCAAGAAAATTGTACAATCCAACTTTTTACTTCTACTGTATACTACATTTGTCACCATGAAAAAAGCTTCCTGCTATTATTTCACATGAAGTTCTCATAAAGATTTCTGCAGCAACCCAAAGCTGTGTTTCTGCTGCTAGTGTATAATTGAGGTTGTACAGCATGTTCCTGTGATTGATGATTTTTGGAACTGAAACATGGTGATGGAATGCTTTTTTCCTTACATACACACACAGTAAACTATGATCAGCTGACAACATCAGAAATCATTGATAATAGAAGGCTTTTTTTTTTTTTTATCTTTTTACTTAACTGAGATATTATAGTGCATTGTTGGTTTGACAGCACATACAATAGTTATAATATCTTATGTGTGTTAACAAACAATGAATCCATCAATCACATTACACTAGAGGCTACAGACATTGTGATAGAAGACAAACTACCAGTATTAAAGCATCTGTTCATGTAAATACCATGGATCTATGTACATACAGGCTGAAATCATGGGAGCAGCTGCAATAATAGTCCCCTGGCAATGCTACTATTTTAGGCAGTCTATTCACAGAAAGCCTTCCATTAGATGCATAGAAGTCTCCACTTTCAATTAATTCTGACATGATATTGGGATTTCAACTCCAATTCCACTGTCTCTTCTGCAGAATACAAGGCGGTTACATGCGCACACACAAACACAATTGTTTTACCCTGGTTTCAGTGCAAACTCAAAAGGAATTATCTGACTGCAGTGCTTTGAATGGTTCCTAATCCTATACTTTGCTCTAACATTTAGCCTGAAAAAGTGTTTCTGAGACATTTATCCTACAGAAGGAAAAAAAAATCTAATCACGAGGCAGTCAAACATGTGGTCTTTTTAAGTTTCAGAAATAAAAACAAATCCACAAAAGCCAGAAGAGGATGGCAAGAGTAAAAAAAAAATGCAAATATGCTGATCCAAAGCCAGGATCTCTTGGCTTCCAAGAGGCTGGAAAGAGAATCTGCCCTTATCTGCACTGCGCAGTTGGGTGTTCCGGTTTCCTTTAACTGTCTATTGTTTACTAGCATGAAAATAATTGGGTTCAGTCCCAGACCGCTATATGAAGCTCTGTTAATATGGTGAAATTGAGGAATTATAGGATCATGCATGGTATCTTCCAAAAAAGAGAAAGAAAAAAGCTTTGCTGAGCTTCTGACAGCTGGCGGCCAAAGTAATCTGTGCTGGACCAATCGGAGCAGTAGATTATTAGAGCAGAGATCACCATTGTTTTGGCAGTGAGATGGGAGTGGGTATGGTGAAACACTAGTCAAACAACTGTCAAAGATGGCGTATGAGTTTTAGCTGCAACATTAAGGGTATATCAGTGGGGTTCAAAAGTCCAGTTGTGGTTCCTTTTCCTCCTCCTTTTGCTTCCATACAGCAAGGTCAATGTCACAAATTAGCTTATTTGATTATTGAGTTACAAATAGTTTAAACATTTCTTATATGTTTTAGGTAATAATGTTCTTATGTTTAAAAATGTTCCAGTTATTTCGAGGTTTAAATTGGATATTGTCTCCCATATGTTCAATGTGGACTCTGGCTTATCCCCACTGTATCTACTATTAACAGCACCGCTGACTGGTACACAAATATACACATTTTCAACTACATTTAAATGCCTTAAAGGGATAGTTTACCAAAAATGAAAATTCTGTCTTTTCATTTCTGTCCCTCATATCATTCTAAATATGGCTTGCTTTCTTCTGTTTAACACAAAAGGAGATTTAAGGCAGACTGTTACCCTCAGTAACTACTCACTTTGTTTGTATGGAAAATTATGCAATGAAAGTGAAAGGCACATGGATTTGGAACAACATTAAGGTACTTTCAAATGTAGGAAACATTGTAGCATATAAGATGTATGCTTGCTTAATTGATATGTTGACTGCTTAGTTAAGGGCTGCTGGAGAGGCTGTGATGAGTCTGTTGTGAGATAGCCAGCAGGATACGGAGAGAGGGGGTAGACAGAGGTCGCAGAAAGCCTTCTTCCCTCCTGCAAAGGGAAGGGTCACATTCTGACACACATTTAAGTATCTGCCCACAGAGCTCATTGAAAGTGACGGCCAGTTTGCTTTACCACCCATACAACCTATTATGCTTACCACCCATTTTGCAACCTTTATGCTATTAGCATGTTAACCAGCTTTCAGAGCAAACCACGACTTAAAAATGTGGCTAAAATTAAGAAAAGGTATAAGGCAGTGTGAATGTGTTTTATATAGTTGTCTAGGGAATGTCCCCTTGGCTCTGTTCACTCTTGTGCTAAATTGTTTTTATACAGTTGTTAAATACATGAGTCATACATTCCTTGTTCCTGTTGCTAGATAGAGTTCCTCTTTGGTGATTTAGCTACTGAGAATATTAACACACATTATTATAATTCTTGGAGGGGGTATCCTATCTCTCTTTATAGGGATGCCAATCTTGTACCCAAAAGTTCTGGAATTTCCAACATGACTGGTCAATGCAATAGCATGTTGAAACAAAGGAGGGGGGAGGGCCGATTTTCTGTACTGTAGGGTCATGAGTGATGGAGTGACTGCAATCTTGACTTCAAAACTTGTTTTCCTTGATGTCATACATCTTCTTATGTCTTGTGTCCTCAACAGAATTTATTTTAACTATGTTGATACAGTAGTTGCAACTGCCACAGCTAAAGTTTCCTTTAGGTTTTCTTAGCCATGTATCCTTTTGTAGAGCACTATGGTGAGACTATTAAGTCACTTCCTGTTTCTCCATTTTGTGACACCCTGATGAAGGCCTGTTATGGCGGATACGTGATGGTGCTTTTTTTAAGATGTATCCCCTATAATAAAAGGCTTTTTAATATTGAAATGCCACGTGAGTGCCTGGATGTGGATATATGTTTCCACCATTTTTATGTAACTAGCCCCCTTTCCAGAGCACAGGTGGCATTTTTGTGTACCAGGTGCAATCTTGGATATAATTTATTTTCATACATATATATATATATATATATACACACTGGCAGCCAAAGTTTGGAATAATTTGGGATTTTGCTCTAATGGACAAAATTGGTACTTTTATTCACCAAATTGGCATTCAACGTATCACAATGAATAGACATTTGACAAATTTCTGTCCTTGTTAGAGCCAGTTGTCCTTTGTCTCTGAAGACTTTAGTGTACAACTTTGTATGAAATATTTTTCAGTTTCAAATTCTTCAGTTTTTTGGAACTTTCAAGCATTGTATAGCCTTCATTCCTCAAAACAAAGATTAACTGATTTTTTTCTTTTTTGCCATTTTTATACCTAATATTGACCTTAAAACACAACAGTCTATTGCATATTGTGGCAACTGAAAAACAAACACAAAGACAATGTTAAGCATCATTTAATGAACCAAATTGCTTTCCGCTGTGTTTGATATAATGGCAAATGATTTTCTAATACCGAATTAGCAATTTAGTATGATTACTCAAGGATAAGGTGTTGGAGTGATGGCTGCTGGAAATGGGGTCTGTCTGACTTTTTTAAATAGTGATGGTTCTGTGTTTTACATCAGTAATGTCCTGACTATACTTTGTTATCAGTTGAATGCCACTTTGGTGAACTAAAGTATCAATTTCCATTCGAAACAGCAAAATCTGTACATTAATTCAACCTTTGGCCGCATGTGTGTGTGTATATATATATATATATATATATATATATACACACACATATATATATACCAGTATTAATCAATACTGTAAAAAACATTGTTCAGTGTTATAGTTCATGATACTTAATGCATTTACTAATGTTAACGCATGGAAACATTTTGCAAAATGTTGCCAAAAATGTATATTTACTATAGAAATTTCCATGACTTATCCAGGCCGGGAAATCAAAATTTTAAAATCCCCTGATACTTCCAGGTTTTCCATGACCATGTGAACACTGATGTACAAAATAGTATCTACAAACTAAATAAGTATGTACTGAAGATACTATGCTTACTAGATGCAAAAAATCGTGTGATAACATTCATTGAAGATTCTCAGACAAAATGCATCACAAACAGGCTTATGGCGGTAGACAATATCACTCAAACAGTGTCCTGTGTCTCTAAACTACATGCCCAGCTTGTCATTTGGGAGAAAATTGCAGGGTCACGTAGGTCACAAATGCTTATCACAAGTCCCACCAAAGCGGCAAGATTGACCCACAGATTGACATGGCTCTGGACCCACACAGATGACCACAGCAAGCTCAATAACCAATTCAACTGCTGCATGCTGCATTACAAATGAAACCACTGCTGGGACACATTGAGAATCTTTCAAAAGACAAGCTACACAAGTTCGTCCAAGAAACAACGCTACTACACTTTATCCTAATGCATTTTTTGACAGTTTCCTGAGAACATCCATGGCCCGAAAGACTTCTAGAACATACGACCCTGCCCATAGACAAGGGTACAGATGTTTCCTGGCTTTGGTGTTGGGAGAAAGGAAAAAAAGAGGTGGAGAGATGTAGAGGAAGAAAGACAGAGAGGAAGAATGAGTTTGGGGGGTGTGGTGGGGGAATAAAAAGCCAGGCATATTCCTTCCTCAGTGACTCGTATTTTCCTGCTCGCTCTTCAAAGGACGGTTGATTGCAGTCTCCACATAGATGACTCCCACAGGAGCATGTGGGTCATTGTTTCAATTTGAAACACCAACTACAAAATGAAGAGTGGACTGTGTGGACTGCAAAATGAAGGAAGGGGCCACCTGGTTCTTTTGGTGTCTGTGCGCCATCGGGTTAAAGAGAGTGCACCCAACAAAATGAAAATTCTTTCGTCATTTACTCACCTCATGTTTTTCCAAACCCATATGACGTTCTTCCATGGAACAGAAACTGTTAGGAACTGATAGCCTCCATAACAATTCACAAAAACAAAGTCATGTGAGTTTAGAACAACATGAGGGCAAGTAAATAAAACAGCATTTTTAAATTGGATGAAATCCCTTTTATAACTTTCTGTATATATGAATGTTTGGGAGAGGGCAATGAAAGTATATAACAGATACATCACCACAGCAACTGGCAGACCCAGAAAATATTGTGGGGCAGCTGCTAATGATGTAATGTTTTTTTTTTTAAACAGAGGCAAAGATGGGGTGTTGCATGTTCTTATATAATCATGAACAGTAAAAAGGACAAAGAGCAATGGGAATAGAAAATTACAGACTGTTTCCATTCAAATCTCATCATGACTTTTGAAGCTCTATTTTATAGTCTAGTACATCTGATGGTCCAAATGGGCACTCCAAATGCAGATGTTGCTACAAAGGCCTTAACTAACCCATAAGCAGTCACTATGGCAGAAGGGGGGAAAATGCTCTGGTCACCTTTCTTGAAAGGGAAAGTTAATTCAAAAATGAAAATTGTAATTCCATTAAATGAAGGTGAATGGGGCTGCCAAGCTCCAACATAAGAAAAAAAAGCACCAAAGAAGAACCACAAAAGTAGTCCATGGAACTGGAAGGATGATAGATCTGTTTTTACCGATTAATCTGTGCCGAAAGTTGATTATTGGAACTATCAGTTATCTGCAAATATCTATACTAATAGTTTATTATTTTCTTTTATGAGTTTTTCTTTTTCCCCCATTTATTTTATTTCTCATATATATATATATATATATATATATATATATATATATATATAAGCAATATCACAAGAGCAAGAGTGCAATATGGCACTACATCAGCACTGCAGTGATTCGGCCGTAGGTAATTACAGCGGTGCTGATGTAGGGTCATATAGCATGATTGTGAGTGTGATATTGCTTATATACAACAGTTCAATGTAGTACAAGTGTACAAGTACATTTAAAAAAATTAGGAAAAACTGAGTACGGTCATAAAAATGCATTTGTGCTTGGAACTACTTTCTTACATGAAGGATCAGAATCTGCCGTTGCTGGTTCAAAACAAATGATGCGTCCAAGCCTCCATTAGTAATTCAAAAAGTTCACTTCAGAAATATAATCATAGCTTGTGCTGTTTCAAACAAGTCATTGGATAAACAAGGATAGACGGCTGGATGTGTGTGTGTGTGTGTGTGTGTGTGTGTGTGTGTGTGTGTGTGTGTGTGTGTGTGTGTGTGTGTGTGTGTGTGTGTGTGTGTATGTGTGAGCGTGTATTTATCACTTTGTGGGGACCAAATGTCCCCATAAGGATAGTAAAACCCGAAATTTTTGACCTTGTGGGGACATTTTGTCGGTCCCCATGAGGAAAACAGCTTATAAATCATACTAAATTATGTTTTTGAAAATGTAAAAATGCAGAAAGTTTTCTGTGAGGGTTAGGTTTAGGGGTAGGGTTAGGTTTAGGGGATAGAATATAAAGTTTGTACAGTATAAAAACCATTATGTCTATGGAAAGTCCCCATAAAACATGGAAACACAACATGTGTGTGTGTGTGTGTGTGTGTGTGTGTGTGTGTGTGTGTGTGTGTGTGTGTGTGTGTGAGCGTGTATTTATCACTTTGTGGGGACCAAATGTCCCCATAAGGATAGTAAAACCCGAAATGTTTCACCTTGTGGGGACATTTTGTCGGTCCCCATGAGGAAAACAGCTTATAAATCACACTAAATGATGTTTTTTGAAAATGTAAAAACGCAGAAAGTTTTCTGTGAGGGTTAGGTTTAGGGGTAGGGTTAGGTTTAGGGGATAGAATATAAAGTTTGTACAGTATAAAAACCATTATGTCTATGGAAAGTCCCCATAAAACATGGAAACACAACATGTGTGTGTGTGTGTGTGTGTGTAGAGAGAGAGAGAGAGAGAGAGGGAGCGAGAAATGGAGCGTGTGCGATCACCTGTTGCCACACCCATTCAGAGTTGCTGTCAGCTTTCTCAGTGGAAAATAGATGTCCAAGTGGGGGTATTCCTCTCTATTTCGTGGGAGCCATTGCGCAAGAGTCATTCACTATAGAAACAGCGATGTCCTCCGCCATTTTAAACAGTATGTATCCAATGTGGAAACAAAGATAAAAGGTAAGCACTTGAGTTCTGTAATAAATCAGTCTTAAGCCTTAATCCTGAAGTTGTCCATTTAAAGACGTTTAAAGCTATTTCCTAGCTTTGGTAATGTATTAGTAATACGAGCGATCACGGAGCGCAGTTCTATGTAAACAATGACTAACTGATTCACTTCACATTACAAACTGGCTCATATTACACACAAAAATGAACTTTTACCTCCACCTGTTGGTTAACATATGTAATTTCAAAAATAAAGACAGTAACTCCTAACACATCTGCAATGCTCTTACAATTTAGTTTAAAACAGCATGAACAAAAGCGGAGTGATACACACAGTGAAGCGTCTGAGTGCTGATGCTGTCACACCATCAGTGCTCATGGAATGTCTCTTGTCCAATCAGATTCGAGGACCGGAACTAACTGTGGTATATATATATATATATATATATATATATATATATATATATATATATATATATATATATACACACACACAATAACCTCTTTTTATATATATATATATATATATATATATATATATATATATATATATGTTATAAAAAGCTTCATTATTTTAATACTTACATATAGAGCATTGTTAAAGGAGTGAGGACTTTCATTTCAAAATAAAAGTCCCTTATACCTTTTGGGCTTGTTTACAGTTAAAAGTTCCCTATCATGCACCAAATCTTAAATTTGTATGGTTATTATTGGAATTTTGGTGCACAATAAACTGCTTCTATGATTTTATCGATTCTATACTATTGTAGCTTCTGCGCCTGTGCCCATCATAGTAAGGAAAGACAAAAAAAAAAAAAAAATTCAGATCATTTCTATAAATTAATTTTACAAAACTATTTGCCAGTTAATTGGTTATTCGCCTTTTCCACCACCTTAGTTATCGGTATCAGCAAAATGCACTACTGGTCGACCTCTACTCCATATGACCCCTGTGCTATATTTTTTCTGAAGCCATACAATATCTTTGTGTGACAAATAAGCAAAAATGTATGTAATTATTCACATAAAAGCTTGCCTCTTACTGTAGTCTCAAATCAAGTATGGTACCTTTAGATGCATTGCATCGTGTTTGGGGCAGTGGTGGCTCAGTGGTTGAGGCTCAGGGTTACTGACCAGAAGGTTAGGGGTTCAAGCCTCAGCACCACCAAGATGCCACTGTTGGGCCCTTGAGCAAGGCACTTAACTCCAGGTTGCTTCGGGGGGATTGTCGGTGGGATTGTCCCTGTAATAAGTGCACTGTAAGTCGCTTTGGATAAAAGCGTCTGCCAAATGCATAAGTGTTAATGTAATGTGTTTGATGTTAATGATGTCAAACATCTTTGATTCTTGCATGTCTTGTGACCAACTTTGATTGTGACAATTTTTGTCATTTTGGAGCTTGACAGCACCAGTCCCCATGCACTACCTATATATTGAAAAGATCAGCCAGGATTTTCTAAAAAAAAGAAAAAAAAAACTACTTTTGTGATATGGAAGAAAAGACAGTACTAAGGATTTGAAATGACATGAGGGTGAGTAAATGATGACAGAGTTTTCATATTTGGGTGAACTATCCCTTTATGTCCACTTTGTAAGAGGTGAACAATCAACTCAACCTTGCCTCCCAATGTCTTGCAGCAAGCACTGAAAACAGCAGAGGAAGGATAGAAGGGTCTCCAAAGAATAACAAAGGATCTGGAAGAAAGAGTGAATTCCTCTTCAGTGATGTCACTCTTATTGAGATGTGCAGGGTTTATCCACTCCTTTTCCTCAGTTCGACCTAAGCCGCCCCCCACATCTATAGAGATTTTGCCATGGTTACGAGGCCCATGCCGGGCAAACAGCTGAAGAGATGCTTGGACTGGGATCCTGTCTTCATTTTTTGCCTTGTATTCTCTCTCACCCTCTCAAGACCTTCCTGAGCACCCCTCAAAGAACACACAGAGGGCCAAAAAGAGAACAAGAGACAAAAAACAGCCAGAAAACGAGAGTGAGAGAAAGGGAAATGTATAAAAAAAAAGGGGGAAACCAAAGGAGGCGAAATAAACTGGGAAGAGGTAGAAAGGGATTCTTTATTCCATATGTCCTACCCAATGATTAATAGTGGAGAGGGGGGCAACATTACTCAGTGAGAAACTAAACTCTCCAAAAGAAAGATGAAGAATAAAAATTAGGTAAGGAGGTGGGAAGGGGGAATCTAAATGTGCCTGCCAGGTGCCAAACACTGTTTTAAAGGCTCCTGGGACCTGTGTTTGCAGAAACATTTTCTCCACTTTGGCTCAAAAGAATGTTGATGTTTATTTTATACATTTTGTAATACGTACTGTGCTCCGTTTCAGTGATATTTGTGACCTATTTGACAAAATGTTAAAGGGATAGTCCACCTAAAAATTAAAATGATGTCATCATTTACTCAACCTTATGTCGTTCCAAACCAGTATGACTAATCTGAATTCTGTGCAACACAAAAGGAGATGTTAGGCAGAATGTTAGGGACTGATTGCCTGGAGCAGTCAGAACTGTGGCACAGTGTAGTGCATTCGGTTACAGGGACCCAGGTTCGAATCAGGCTTGGGTCATGTCGCAATCCCATTCCCCATTTCTCTCCACTTTCCTGTCCGACTCTACTGTTCTTAAAATAAATGCTAAAAAAGCCCAAAGAGTGTATACAAAATAGTTAAATAAAAAGAGGCTTGTACACTCATTCACATTTGGATGAGGAAATGACTCAAGAAGTCAAGGCCAGATCCACTGGTATGCTATGCATTTTTGAGAAGAGGGATCTGCATTTGGAGATGGTTAATCTCAAGAAACAAGGGAAAGAAAGTAGGACTCCACTGCTAAAATGAGATGTTACAAATACTGTGATCCAACGTGACACAATTCTTAACTTTTCTTTTCTCAAACCAAAGCCCTGAAGATCACAACCGGGCATTTTCCCAGTGGGCCGATGCACATTGGGGCCGATCAGGGACGGAGTGGCCATCGGGAGAACCGAGCGGATTGGTGTGTCGGCCGTGAAACGGGCCGAATGGGCCACGATAAGCTAAAATGAGCCGCCACATTATTCAGAACGGACAACAAAACGGCACCGCGATATGCAGAAAAGGACAGCGAACAGCTAAACTTTTGGGTCAGTTGCTATGTAAAATCCCCTGCCGATTTCTCTTCCCAGTCCACTCCTGCAACCAGCCATTGTGTTATTTACGTAAGTCTGTACGTCAAATGAGAATTTGATGTTATTTCTTGAGAATTACTTTAAAAGTGAACTCAAACCCACAAATTGAAAATACAACAATATACCAGTCTAAGAGCAGTTCAATATATACAGTAGCTAATTTTTTCAGCAAAGTGAGTAAATGATGGCTGATTTTTGGGTGAACTGTCCCTTTCACACTCTTTACTTTGGTGTTGCATCATCAATGGCTGAATGAGTTATGCCTTCTAATAAAAAATATCAAAAGTTATTTTGAGCTGATAATTTTTTTAAGGTCCATGATTTACGACTGTTGACATTTAAATAGACCAGTTGCCTTTGCCTTGCAGAGAAACAGAGAGAAGGTGTAAAAATCCATAGATGTTTTGGATCCAAGCTCCTTGTTAGAGTCGACCCTGCTTTACAGCCAATGAATTTACAGCTGAAAAGATTTTGAGTGTTGCACAGACTATGGTTTCAATCAGCTTGTTATACAGAATGCGCCTTAGCCCAAACACAATGCCTCACCCACTACATATACATTTAGTTACACACTCATGTTTCTTAATGTGTGCTTTTCACACAAACTCACTCTGTCTGCCTTAATCCCCATGCAAAAATTCACTTCGAAAGCATGCTTGTATTAAGCTATAAGGGCAGGAATTCTATGACACTAGAACACACACATGCTTGTTGTATATGGGCTCATATCCCAGTGAATTTGCAATCTCAAAAGGCTGATGTGGTAACCGGAGCTGGTGTGAATTCCTGGCTAGCACAAATGATTCTAACAGTGACTAATGGCCATCTACATGAGGCTACAGAGAATTGGGGAAATAACCTACTGCCCCAACAATACCATAAGTCTATTGAGAATGAGTGAGGGGGTCTGATGTGAACAGATGACCAAATTAAGATCCCTCCCCAGATCTCCCTCTTCCTTTCGTCTGTCTGCCCAATAGTATGAATAATGAAGCAGTAACAAAATGATGAAGAGAGGAGAGGCTGAGCAAAATGAAGGAAAGTTTTTGTCAAGAAGACACTGTAGATGACTGTCAGTGCCTCTTATTTGTTTTTTTAAGGATTATTTTCCCTTTAAATTATTTTCTTATTTACAATGTTGCTAATGCAATAATTACTATTTCTTTTGCTCAAATTTAGGGTTATGAGTTTGAACAATCACATTAATTGAATGTGATTCATTTTACTAAAATAGTAATCCCAGCCACTTAACAATTTGGCCAAATGGGTGATTGAAATCCTTTACAGATGCCTTTGTAATAATACAAAAATATGATCTAAAATACCATTAACTGAATGATAATGCAACAACTAATTAATAACATTTTGCCATATTACCATCTGCTCCACTGCACTGTCTGCGTCCTGTGCCAGCTGCACTGCACTGCACTGTCTGTGTCCTGTGCCTGCTCTACTGCACTGTCTGTGTCCTGTGCCTGCTCTACTGCACTGTCTGCGTCCTGTGCCTGCTCTACTGCACTGTCTGCGTCCTGTGCCTGCTCTTCTGCACTGTCTGCGTCCTGTGCCAGCTGCACTGCACTGCACTGTCTGCGTCCTGTGCCTGCTCTACTGCACTGTCTGCGTCCTGTGCCTGCTCTACTGCACTGTCTGCATCCTGTGCCTGCTCTACTGCACTGTTTGCGTCCTGTGCCTGCTCTACTGCACTGTCTGCGTCCTGTGCCTGCTCTACTGCACTGTCTGCGTCCTGTGCCTGCTCTACTGCACTGTCTGCGTCCTGTGCCTGCTCTACTGCACTGTCTGCGTCCTGTGCCTGCTCTACTGCACTGTCTGCGTCCTGTGCCTGCTCTACTGCACTGTCTGCGTCCTGTGCCTGCTCTACTGCACTGTCTGCATCCTGTGCCTGCTCTACTGCCCTGTCTGCGTCCTGTGCCAGCTGCACTGCACTCTCTGCGTCCTATGCCTGCTCCACTGCACTGTCTGTGTCCTGTGCCTGCTCCACTGTTCTGTCTGTGTCCTGTGCCTGCTCTACTGCCCTGTCTGCGTCCTGTGCCAGCTGCACTACACTCTCTGCGTCCTATGCCTGCTTCACTGAACTGTCTGTGTCCTGTGCCTGCTCCACTGTTCTGTCTGTGTCCTGTGCCTGCTCCACTGCACTGTCTGTGTCCTGTGCCTGCTCCACTGTTCTGTCTGTGTCCTGTGCCTGCTCCACTGCACTGTCTGTGTCCTGTGCCTGCTCCACTGTTCTGTCTGTGTCCTATGCCTGCTTCACTGTACTGTCTGTGTCCTGTGCCTGCTCCACTGTTCTGTCTGTGTCCTGTGCCTGCTCCACTGCACTTTCTGCGTACTGTGCCTGCTCCACTGCATTGTCTGCATCCTGTGCCTGCTCCACTGCATTGTATGTGTCTTGTGACTGAGCCCCTACATTGTTTGTGTCTTGAACCTGGCTCACTGTATTTCTTGTATCCTTTCCCCAGTCATCTCCTTTGTCTATGGCTGTCTGTCCCTTCTCTGCAGTCTCTCTCTTTTGGCTAGCAGTAACTGAGTGCCTATATGATGACACATTAGAATGTAAGCTATTGGTTACTACCTGCCAGCTAGCTAGCTAAAATGTTAACTTTAACCTTACTAAAACATGTTGAGGTTAGCTTACCTTTGTTAAGCCTCACTGACATTGAATTCTGGATTTTTTCATTTTCTCCATCATCATCCTACTCTTTTATTTAGCTTAATAATACATCTTCAGCAGTTAAAAACTGTTTTCTTCTCATGGTTGAACTACCTGGCTTACATGTGGTGTCGGCCATTTTGACTCATGTGCAATCCACAGGCTTTACCCACAATACATTAATCAATGCCAAAAGGGCGTAAGTGCAGTTACGCCCTTTTGGCACCAGCTGGCTTAGTATGTTCAGTGTTAAGTCTTTTGGTTTCTAATGAATGACTCCAAAATAATTAAGAATTAACTTGTGTCCTTTTGTCAGTAGAAAGAGCTCATCAAGAGCTTTAATTTGATATATATATCTCCATTTCACCCAAAATGTCACTTACGCCCATCTGGTCCTCACCCCTCGATTTCATCTTTTTCGGACCTTAAAAAAGCATCCAGCTGGGATTTTGTAAATTTGTGAAAAATGTCCGGGATTTAGTTGCATTATGATGTGATTTAGTTGCATTTGTGCGCACGCATTTTTGCATTTCTTTTACCCCTCTTTGTAAGTCCCGCCTTCTCGTACACCAATTGGTCAATTATTGGCCAAATTCCTGCCTGTCAATCTCTCCGCTAACGCACGTAGTGCAGTTGTGTTTGGCATTAAACAGTTGCTTGACAGTAGCAGCAAATAACAGCTGAGTGGAAACAATGCCCACATGAAAGTGCAAATTTAAAGAAGATTTGCACAAACAATTCCCATACTTTCGTCCAGGTCGAGATCCGTGGGAAGCAGAATGTATGACATGTAAAGCTGGCACTTATGTGTCAGTTGCTAATAAAGGTGCAAGTAATTTAGAAGTGATTATCTCTACAAAGCATTAAGGGTCAACAAAAGGTGAAAGTTCATCAGGTAAATGAACGGACTACTTTTTGCAACCAGGTAAAATTATCACATTGCTTTATTTTCCATGGCCATTCAAAATAATAGTAATAGTAAATGAAGGTACACTCATGGAATCAAATATTTTATTTTAGTACATGGACATTCAAAAGAATGGTAGACATTTATATATATATATATATATATATATATATATATATATATATATATATATATATATATATATATATATATATATGTTATGCTAATAGAATGTATTAAAGTTTGCATTCATAGTAACACTGTTTTAAACCCTATCCATAAGGCGGGGAAAAAAAGGTGTCCTCTTTTTGGAAAACCAGAATATGGTCACCCTAATTAAAGGAAGGACCCTAGCTATGTGTACATAAAAGACCAGATTTAATAGAGACTTGGAGGTGGGCTTTTTGACTTTTTGCCAGGGGGCAACCTCTTAGCAACCACCCAGAACACCTTAGCATCCCCATAGCAATGCACTTAAACCACTCAAGACATCTTTGCAGCTTCATGTCAATGCCCTGGCAACCACCCCAAGAAAATTCCTAGCATTGTAGCAGCAAGTTTTGCATGGGAAAGCACCACTCACAATTTCTTTGGAAAATCTAAAATTCAAGATTTGTTTAATTTTTCAGTTTGAATAGTTATAGACAGGCTGCTTCGGTAAGAACAGCTAGCCAGTACATTGCCTCTTGCTAGTGCATAACTAGGTCTGTAACTAAAACAATCAATGCTGTGTCTTATAATATGAACATAAATAAGAGCACTCAATGAGGAGTGCTCCATTTGCAAACTCAGTGGAATCTTTAAGTCTCAGCATCTAAGTATAAAACATGAAGTAAAACAATTAGCAGAGCATGTCATCTTCAACACATGGATGCACATCATAGCTGAAAAGAGTGGAGGATTGTACATATAGGACCAGAGAGCACTGATTTGTACTGGAAAAGCTGATGACCTTGTCTCGAATAGGTACAATAATGGTAAGCATCTGGAAATAATTTAGCACAAAGGCTACAACAGCAGAATGTCTCATGACCCTCAAAACATTTCCCTCCAATCTAAACGCTTTTCCCTTTCACATACCCCCTGTCCTCAACTTGTTGAGCGCATCTCCCTACGGAGGTGTAGGGTTCCACACAAGTGCTCCGAGCCCAACACACCTGTCTCAGCTTGCCTTATGTCCATCAAAGACGTCTAAACATTGCCTGTCTACAGAATAGGCAGATTGAGTCAGCTGGCACAGCTGCCCCAGTCCCTGCCCCAAACACCCTACATAAGACCAAACCTGCTCCCACTTTCCCCAAAGCTCTGTCATTTCTATGCACTTCTAATTGCTAATTGTCCTCTCCAGTCTGGGCGTCCTCCTCTGGCTGGTGAGTCATCTCTTTGGAGCTAACCGAGGCGCCCAGGCCTATGGATACTGGGCAAGCTCTCTGCTCTGGTTCTTTATCACAACCTTCCAGTGTCTCCAAACCCAGAGCCAAGTTTCAAATCCAGCCCACTCTTTATCATTACCTTCACTTCTAACTTAAAATTTTACTTCAATTGTAATATTGGACTGCAAAAAGTATTTTCCTTGATCAAAAAGATGAATACAGTATGACTGATGAAGATCTAAACATCCTTAAAACAAGATATTTACTAAAGAAGCTAAATTTGGATCCAGGTAGATAATACAAATTGTTTTCAGATAATATATTTTGAATGAAGTCCTTTTCTTATCCCATTGGAAAATGACTTTTCTTTCAAGCATAAATCTACAAAATATAGTGATGCTTAAAATGAGAAAAGCAGTTTGCCAATGAGGTAAGAAAAATAATCTTTTCAAGATTCTGTACATTCAACAAAAATTACTCACATTCACATTTTGTCATTTAACAGACACTTTTATCCAAAGCAATTATAGAGGAACATAAGCAATCTGTCATACAAAAGTCAAGAAAATCTGCAGTATAGCACCGCCAATTACCAAAAGTAGAGTTGAGCAGAAGAAAGAGACAGACAAGGAAATGCTTTTTTATTATTATTAAATCATTAATTTGTAAGTGCCATTATTGTGAAGTCCTCACAAAAGAGATGTGTTTTTAGTTGCTTCATGAATGTTGAGATATTTTCAGGAGATTGTGTAGAGGTTGGAAGTTCATTCCACCACAGAGGAACAGAGAAAGTACTGTAAATCATCCACTGATGTTAAGATATTTTACTGGAAAACAAGGCAAAAATACTGATTAAAATAGTTATGGCAGTGCAGAGCTGACCAACTGGGACCACCAGAAAAGTTTTCTTTTTCAGGCAAAGCTGTTTTATTGTTGTCCTGAGCATGTGCTGTTGTTTTTTCAGTTTTCTAGTTTTCATAATGTGTATTAATCTGCTCGGAGTTTACTCAACAGATGACCTTATCCATGGCAACGGTAGAATGCCTGCCGTTTTACATCATGCACACAATCTGTTCCCCATTTCGTACAGCTGGAATTTGAGTGAGGCAATGGGGTAGAGGAGCCAAGCAAGTCCATAGAATTCAACCTGAAAATGCAACACCCCCTCTACCGCCTTTTAAGGCTCTCTGCACCAGGAGAATGTACTGTCAGGCTCACAGAAATGCAGTGTTTAAAATGAAAGTACACAATATACAATTACCCACATATGAATGGATTTCACATCTGCTCCCTGTTGCATACAGATGTGTGGACAGAAGGCGTTTGTATGTAATGTAGAACTGGCTGACACAGAACTGTACATTTGTAGCTGCATCACTTCTCAGATGAAGACAGTTGGGTCTGGTAGAGTGACTGTGCCGGTACAATCATTATACAGCCTTGATAAGCCTCAGGAAACCATGGCAAGCAACTTGTGCCGCCATATAGACACAGCCGATAATTGCTTGTCTTGCTGCACAATTAGAGTCCAGCTCCAAGCCCCTTTGGGCTGCCTTAGGTAAACGTACATCTCACGTCAAAAAAGATGCAATCAGCACTGGCTTGTCAGGAGAAGATTTACTCTGCAGAGGCTGCCAAAATGCATACGTAACCAGAGCTATTATCCAACTCTACTGAGGGAGTTACAGGAGTTACCAAACACCACTACGAATAAAGAAGTTCTCCCTTAGGAACAGAGAAGTATTACACTCATTCAAGGGAGTGGGTGTCTTTACAATGGACTTGGCTTTTTTCCTTTCTCCTGAAGTTTGGCATTGAGTTCCCAGTTCTGGCCAGCCGACAAGCTCCTGTGCAGTAGAGTAAAGTGGTAGCATTTCATGACAATTGGGCTTCTGAAATGCTGCTCTCTCTGCCTGCACCTGTCCAGTGTGGGCGAGGGAGGTGAAATAGTGGGTATGTAGGTTGAAAGCACTGACAGTGAAGTCTTCTGTGCACGTGTGGCCTGCCTAAGTTCCCACTCCGCTTCCAACTTTAGCATGAAGATTGAGGGGTTAGTAAATAAAGACAAGGCAAGAGTGACTGGAAGATCCATCTTTCCTGACTTATTTGCATGCTCCTTTTTGGGAAAGCCCAAGTCGTGCATCCGCTTGATGTTTTGGGAAGCATTTGGCTATGGCGATAGCTGAGAAGCAAATAGCAATTAGCAATCAGCAAAATAGCAATTAGCAATCTTCTTTGTGTCTGCGGTCGAAGGTTTTATGTGACTGAAAAGGCAACATCATACAGCTAGACTGCAACAAGAGCAGATTAAAATCTACATCTTGTTTTGGAAAAAAATACAAAATAATCACAGGGATGACAAGATTTAATATGTAAAACTCCAACAAAAATAACTATTAAAGATATATTCACCAAAATCCTTTTAACCCTTACAAAAAGTACTGTGGTGGTACTATGGTGTCTGATGGTAATAACATGGTACTTTTCATATACCATGTTAATTATATGATACTCCATAGTCAAATAATTATATGGAAATACCATGCCCATGTTCAAAATGCCATGGTATTTTCTTACTAGAGAAATACTAGCAAAGTTTTATGTCCAAGAATACTTGTTCTGAATTCATTTAATTGTATACATGCCATTCATGATCCTGCTTCTTGCTAATTATATTGTATGATTATTATATTTTATTATATATTTTAATACAATTATATTATTTATAAGGCTGTTGATTTAACATGTTTTTCAGAGTGATCATTTATAAAAATACAAAAAATTTAAAATTACTAATTAATAATGCCACCTATACGTAAATTCCATAATAAGGTATTTTTCTAATTTCAAATGTAATCAATTGATAGCCCTAATTATACATTTAATTGTATTTTTTTAATTAATAGCAAAACAGGTACACACCTGTCTTATAAACAACAAAGAATACCAAATCACACCTCCCATTTCTCATCCTCAATAATTCTAGAAGGCCACGTTCACATGACCATCTCCGGAGGTCCCCTGTACTGACTTGAAGAACAACTGTTCTCCCTAGCTCTATTGCTGATCCACATACAGCTCTGCCACACTAGGCTCCAGTATCAAGGAGAGATTATCAAATAAACAGTATAATAATTCTGGATATATCTCGATAAGTATCAAGTAGCAGTCTTGCTTTTGGATATTTATGCACGCAAATTCCCAAATGTATACTCTCTGAAACCCATAGCTGATGCATATGCATGCTAGTCCTACATGGCTAGGGGGGTCAAAGATAATTAGCCATGGCCGATCTGTTGTAATTAATACAAGCGTACAGCCCTTGTGCTGAAGGGGACTTTTCGACAGCTGATGGCTTTGTAGACTGAAGGAGAAAGGAATCACTAGGGTCTGGTGTGCTCGAGTTGGTTTATAGAGAGCAGTATATTGAGTTTGTGAGAGTGGGTAAGATCAAGGCAGGGTTATTATAGTTTACATTTATAATTGAGTTTCTAATTTATTTTTTATTTGTCCATTTAATAATTTCTTTATGTATATATATTCTGTTTAATTTCAAGTTATTTTCTTAGTATTTTAAGTTAATGTGTTAACTAACTTTATTCAAATACGTTTAAAGTGTTACATTTCTCATGGCCATCATCACCAGGTGTTATCACATTGCTATAGTGGCATTTTCATGTCTAATGAAGGCGGATTGTAAAACTTTCAGATTTTATAATAAACTGTCTATCAAAAACTAAACCTTAAACTAATTTGTGGTCATTTGATTTATATTGTATTTTTGAAGTCATGAATATGTATTTTAGTTTAGTTTTAGCTTTTCCTATAATGTTATAGTTTGTTAAACTTGGTCAAACTAACAAATACCTTTTCAAGAAAATGTGTGTATATACAATACCATTCAAAGGTTTGGGGTCACTTGCCTGAAATGTTTCTCATGATCTTAAAACTCTTTTGATCTGAAAGTGTATGCTTAAATGTTTGAAATTAGTGTTGTAGACAAAAATATAATTGTGCCAACATATTAATTTATTTAATAACAAAACTAAACATTTAAAAATAATAATAATTATAAATAAGAATAATTAAGAAAAGCATCCACTAAGTGCCCAACATATAGATGGGAACTCCAATATTGTTTAAAAAGCATCCCAGTGTGATACCTCAAGAAGTTGGTTGAGAAAATGTAAAGAGTAAATGTCTGATGATAAAGATATAAAGATGATAAAATATAACATAGTTTTGATTTATTTATTTTTATTCACAACATAATTCCCATATTTCCATTTCTATTATTCCATAGTTGTGATGACTTTACTATTATTCTAAAATGTGAATAAAATAAAGAATGAGTAAGTGAACCTAAACTTTTGAATGGTAGTATATATATATATATATATATATATATATATATATATATATATATATATATATATATATATATATATATATATTTATTATATTATTATATTTATTGAGTTATTAAATTTATTATTATCATTATTATTTTTTTTTTTAAAGTTTTTTTCCTTTCATTTTCATTTCAGTTTAGTTAACAATAATAACACTGGTTCAGGGGTCATTCAGTGAGGATTAGATATATTGGGAGGAAAATGGGTGGAGCAAGAGGCAGCTGCGGAACCCAGTGCCTTTAGAGACTGTGGAGGCATAGAGAGGGAGCTTTGTCCCCTCTGCAAGGAGGCTGGACCTGCTCCAAAAAGAAACCCACCGCCAACACTCAATGCTCCTCTTTGTCATCCCACACCACCTTCCGTTTTAGAGGAAAGGTGCCCCCCAACTCCACACAATGCAGCTTTCCATTGTTCTAATGTTATGTAAGAGGCTTTTCTTAAGCCCTAAATGTTTCAGTGCAAAGACTAAATTGCCCCAATCCAGGACACATGCATTAAATGAGTTTGCACATATAACCTCAATATGCAATGGAAGGGATCACTACAGCAACCAGCAAGTCAGGTGTCATTATGGTGAACCTTTAATGGTAGATTTTAATTGAAGATTGCAGCTGTATAATTAGTCTGTGTTTATAGTGTATCAGGATTTTTTTATTTATATTTAGTAATATTCATTTGATTTTCTTAATGTATTTTCCAAAAGTTTAGGTACAAAGAATTATCTGTATCTAAGATGCCTTTTTCAAAACAATAATTTCCAAGATGTTTCCAAAATCTTTATAAGACTGTATTAATTTTCATGACTTTTCC
Source organism: Xyrauchen texanus (assembly GCF_025860055.1). Classification (NCBI taxonomy): domain Eukaryota; kingdom Metazoa; phylum Chordata; class Actinopteri; order Cypriniformes; family Catostomidae; genus Xyrauchen; species Xyrauchen texanus. The sequence goes on along the minus strand of NC_068313.1, from coordinate 25,106,278 downwards.
AGTCCTAAAAACATAATATTAAAATTCCCTGACATTTCTAGGTTTTCCGTTAGCGTGGGGACCCTGTGTATTTTATTTTTCAATTTTTTTTATTTTTTATATAATAATTCTTACTCGTTTTAATAAATATCTCCACAAGAGATTAATATCTTTTCAATTTTGAAATTGTCTTAAGGCAACTGTTTTTGTTTATGTTCTGTTTTAAACAACCAGTGAGAGCAGCAGGACATCTGCCACTGCTTTCTTTCCCCTCCGCGGGAACTTCAAAATGGAGGCAGCACTGCTGTTATACAATTGGCTGTGGGAGTCTGTGGCCTCTCTACGTGACTGGACTGCAAGTGTACACATCTTTACTGCGGCTGATTCTCTCTCTCAGACAGTGCATCTGTCTCACACTAAGCCTAGTGGCACACATTGGCACAGAAGCGAGAGACATCTTTGTCGCCTGTCTACCTGCCTTGTGAAGCTGCAGTGACAGAAAAAGACCTCAATAATGATGGTGGTAGAGGGGAACCTCTTGCTTCTGGAGCTGTCACTTTAATTCCCATCTCTGAGGCAACTGAGTGTAGAGACTAACAAAGCATGCTTTGTCTCTAAACGGGGAGTGAGGAACCAGAAGGAGGAGGGTGTGTCTGTGAAAAAGATACGCCCTTCAGCTCTGCACCATACCCCAGGAGAGGTCCCACCTTTGTGGGACACATCTTGCTCACCTTGTAACCACATTACAGCAAAGTCCCTTTAAGGCAAGTCAGTCCCATTGGCTTCCACTTTGTAATGTTCTCCAGAAGCTATTTTCTATGTAGGTAATAGGCATACAAGTACAGCTCATATCTGCTTGAATAGGGAAATACATATTTCTCCAAAGTAAAGAGTACACAAAGCCTTTCATACATCATAAATGTTGGGTTTTTGTTTTACTCAAATCATGCTAAAAACAAGTTTTCAATCTGGGCCAACTACATTTAGTATAACATTTACATTTATTCACTTAAAAGATGCTTTAATCCTTACAAATGTATACAAAGCAACTGCATTCAAGGTCTACATTTATCAGTATGTGTGTTCCCTGGGAACCGAACCCATGACCTTAGTGTTGATAAAAATCATGCTCTAGTTGTGCTACAGGAACATCTAATGTGCATATCTGTTCTAGAGTAAACAAACAGGCGAAGCTTCTATCAAATTGTTATTGGCCCTGTTAACTAAAAGGTGGGACTTCCGTTCCTATCACATCCATATTGAGTGCTATGATTTTTCCCATTGGTTTCCTATGAGTGGTCTGTCTCCTTCCCTTTTAACTGTCTCTGTTAAAGTCGTACCACACGCTCTAGACTATGTTAGCGAATCTAACGCCATTTCACCCTAAGACATGAAGGTCAAAAAAAATAAACATGTGTGCCTGAGTGTGTTTTTGCATAACTTGAGCTGATAAGGTCACTTGTTATCTATCTGCCATAACTACGTAAATATATGTACATACAAAATAAAATTTCTCAAGCCCCTGAATTGCTGAGCTTTTATTGACAAAGGTGGGTTTATCTGTGTGGGTGGGGTTAAGTGATGAGCTCATTATAAAATGTGCAGCAGATGACAGTGTGAATGCAGTGAGAGATGACGATGGCTGTCTCCCACTGACACATTCATCATCTCTACTCCACTGACAGACGCAGACAAAAGAACAGAGACAGACTTGCTTATGTAACATTTCAGGACTATATGACATCCTGAACACTGTTGAAAAATGGCTCGTACCAGCCAGCTGTTTCACAACTACAATTCTAATTTTATAGCATTAGTAGCAATATAGTCCACTGACATGGGTTTTTCAATGGCCGAAAGCAAGTTGATGGCCCATGTATACATTTATGATTTCAAGGTGATGTGTGTAATTTACTCTGTTAAAATACTTAACAGTAACACTCATCTCAGCATAAATACTAAAAGATATCGATCTACCATCTGTAGGTTGATTACCCCCAAAAGTGTAAAGGCTGTAGTTGCTCTGTTTGTCTGAGCATCCTGACAAGCCCAACACAGCAATGTTGGCTCAACCAATAGTGTTAGTTTTTGGGGTGACTATTTGTTTGTCAGACAAATAAAAGATGGGGCGAGTGTTTTGGAAATCTTTTGGAAATTAGTTGCATCCAAATTCACAAATTATCAGAGTATGTATTGCATATGATGAAGAACGTACTTCTCGGCCATTAAATAGATTTCATATGGGAATGAGGGAATTGTCGAATGTACTGTACTGCATGATGCATTAATAACAACCGTGAAAATTGTTTTACTCTAGTTTTGTTAAACAAGTACAATTTAACCACAAGGAATATGTTTATTGGTATATATAGCACATACACTAGAAAAGAGCTGCCTGATTTGCGGTTCTCCATAATTTTTTATAATTCATCATTTTGAATATAGTCATTTCAGTTACCATGGGATTATAAGATAGTAAAGTGTCCAGTGGATGTGCACTTAAGACTCTTGCGGATGTAGTTGGTCATCCTGTTATTTCTCGCCTACTGTTTTATGAATACTGAGAATTTGGATGTACTACTCAATTGGCAAGTCTATGTGGTGATGCTAGTTGTGCAGAAATTACACACTTCACATTTAAATGTAAACTGATTTTGCACAATATTTACTCAAATTTGAGTAACGTTTGTCATCTAATGAGGTAGGCTGGTGGTATATTAGAACTAACAAATATCAGCCAACCAGGAAGGGTTATCATTTTTTCAGGTAAATGGACAAATAGCGCCCGATTAGTCAGCCTTGCCTGGATTACTTAATATTTAAGTCTGTAATGAATGTGCACTGGCAATTGTAGTCAGTCCAATAACATATTAATCAAGTAAATTATAGTCAAATAGCATATGCATCAAATAGAAATAAATCTAAAAGTGCTATATGCATACATTTTGTGAAACTTATTCACATTAAAATTGAATTTAAAAGGTCCACAAAACTTTAAATTTTTTGTTTCACTCTTTTTTTTTTTTTTGTCTGTTTCTCCATCTCCACACATCACACCAACACCTCCTCAGGCAGATGGGAGACCAGCCTGTCCGCCTGCACCTCCCCCACGCTCAAGGACTGCATCTTCCACAGTGTCAATTCTATTGTCATTAAGAGTGCTCCACTGCTCCTCATTGTCCAAGACAATTTAGACTCATCATTGGTCATTCAAACAACTGGATATTTGATCACTCCTCCCCCCTTCACTCTGTCTTTCCTCACTCCTTATCCTCACATCTTCTCTCCATGTCTGCATCTTTTTGTCCCTGTGTTTTATCCCTCATGTTCTGCTTGGAGTCTTGAAGTATCAGACTGAAGTATCAGGCATTTACAGTGAAAGGTAACTGAGGTCATCTAACATCCCCTTTTGTATTCCATGATGGAGAAAGTCATATGATTTTGGAACAGAATTTTCATGTTTAGGTAATCTACCCCTAAGGGAACAGACAACATGCAATGCAAAGGGACCATCCATAACTGCTTCTCCTTTGTCATAAATATCTAAAATCCCAGGATATATTCAGACAGAGACACAAACATACACAACTCACAGTCTAATATGGATGATGACAAGGGTGTGAAGCAGTAAGCTCAATGTCCTGCAGAGGTTGTTATATAGACCAGAGGACTGACCCACAGCTGGGTCAAACCTTTGTCATGCAACAAACAGGGACTGAGGCAAGATATTTTTGGCTCTTAAAGCCAAAACCCTCCTTGCCTGAATCCACTGCCCCATCAACCAAGCATGACATGGTTATTGAGGTCCTAAGCCCTGCGCCCATAAGCTCTCGCCTACTTGGTGCCTGATCGAATGATGTAGATTCGAATGGATGACAGACAGGGAATTCCACTCAGACCTACAGGAATGCTGGATTAGAGACTCTCAGATCTACAAAAAGCTTTAATGTTGGGGAATATTCTCATAACTGGCTGCATTTGTGGGTGCTGACAATGAGAATGAGAACTATTAAAAAAAATCCAAACATTTTACATGATGAGTAATGTCTGTTACAACAATTGTATTGTTGCTATTGTGTGCTAAATACTGGCTCTAGATACTCAGGATCACACGAAATGTGTGCCTGCAGAACTTTTACAAATTTACATTTATTCATTTAGCAGCCACTTTGATCCAAATGTGCACAGTAGTAAGCATCATGTCATTCTTTCAATTTAGGCATCTCATCCAATCATAATCCAGCCTATGCTTTATAAACTCTGTATAGCTGTCCTTCATTGTTTCTTTATGCTTCCATTATTTTCACCCTCCACCACCCCATCACCACAGGTTCAGGTACTGTCCTACTGTAAGGGTTAAGCTCTTCTCCCCGTCGTCATCATCTTCCGGCAGAGTCTGATGGTATGAGCGAGAATCTGAGCGTTGAACCGTAGAACAGGTCTTGTGCCAAAGGAAACTATTCTCTAACTTTATTCACATTCTCTGAGTCTTTCTGAAAGAATATATTTTACAGGGCACTCTTATGAATTGGAATCCAATTCATAACCTTGGCTTTGCAAGCACCAGTTGAGCTACTAGAACAGAACTCCATAGAAATTCCTTCAGAACAATATTTGAGCTAAACTGATTATGTGCTCAGCTACAAACAAAAGTGTAGTAATCTCAGATTCGTTGAACACATTTTCTGATGTTTAAATTCATTGAATCTGCAAATGTTCCCTCAAAATGAGCACAGAAAATGTGAATGGGTCTGCAGATAAGCCTCTTTGTCTCTAAATCAGGTAAGCGAATAAAAGAAAATCTCACGTTTTAATGTTCTGTTACTAAGAACACCTGCCGATTCTATTGAATCAAGCTGTAAATGATCAAAATGCCTTGGTCGGTGGACTTCCTGGGGTGAAGGAAAATAGCTTTTCAAATTGGTAGGGAAGACACAGGAGGTGGAAGCATCCAGTGGCTATTTCTGTCTTTCTTTTTCATTCTTGCTCTGTATGTTTTTATGGTTCATTTTGTCTCATTTCAAGGAGCCGTTTCTCTTGACAGATCAATAATGTTTATACTAAAGCCACAAAGAGATGATGGTCGGGCAAGCGAGGAAGGGAGATGCAGAGGACAAGGCACCACTCCCATGATGCAAAATTGATCCCTAGAATACATTTGCAGTGTTCTATTTATGGGAAGTCCCACTAAGGCTTTTTACTATATCTGACGGAAAAGCCACACATTTCGGCAGCGAAAGGAAGAAAGAAATTATGAACTAAAGATTTTTTGATGATAACTGGAAAGGTTTTGTCACACTTCTCATTCTTCTCTAAGTGGGCAACATGCTAATTATATCATGAATGTACTCTGATGTACTAGCATCTTCATAATTTTCAAGATCACTGTCTGCACCATCACTTCCATCCTCCCCCTCACTTAGTGATCCTCTCTATATTCATCTATCTATGATGAGGCTAGGGTCAAACCCACTCTGGAAAGCAAAGCTCTATTGTATGAAATAGTCTGACAGTGAGTCTAAGGCACAGGCTGACACTGCGGGCTAGCAGCCACAGAGAATGACGTCACATGCCTGAAAAAGTTAACAAAGCCATGGGGATTAAGGGTACATCATCTCTCCTCTGGCGACCTCATCACCAGCCACTTATCCACAGCCCAGATGCTGAATGCATCTGTATGCATCTGTATGCATGTCCAGTATGTTGTTCTCTGGCAACGGAGCTTCTACATGCTAGTGCAGTTAGCATGTAGGCTAGGCACAGCATTATATGAATATGTTTATTAAGAGTTCACAGACAACCTAAAGAACAAGAACTAAATTATGTCAGACATCATTAATTAGAATGCACAAGGTGGACCTTGAGGACATTTTGGCATTTTAGCATTTTCCCTGATGAATTCTGTTATCATTGCCACTAAAATGCAAAAACCATAGCGAACAATCTTCACCTTTTTAGCAAAACTCTTTAAGTGTGGAACTTTTTAAGGTTTCTTCACACATTCTCACAAGTCGAACCCACTGTAAGTCACAGACAAAGGTCACATGATTATTTGTTTAAACTGATTTTCAAATATAATAATATATGGTGAATCTAATGTTAAAAAGGTTTTATCACCATGAAGTGCTCACTTTTTAAAGTTGAAATTTATATTAAAATATAAATGTAACTGTATACCTTAGGTCCTGTGACTCTTTTAGAATGTTTGAGCTTTTGCCTTCACTAGTTCATCTCAATGGTCTTGCAGGTGTGACAAATTATTTTTACAAGTACAAATAGCCGCTCAATTAATATGAGGTAATAGAATGTGCATGCATGATGATCATTTTTAGTGTAGCATTTCATGTAAACCAATACACTGTGGTACTGAATACTTAACATTTTAACATACCATATTTACATGGTTCTTTTAGGTAGTTCAAAGAATTTCATGGAATGGCATGTCAAAACAAAAGTACACAAACTACTGAAACAGCATGAAAAAGAATAACATCAAACTGAATGAGAAAAGGAGTAAGAGAGAAAAATAATAAAATAAACACACAGGAAACTAATTTCAACCCCTCAGTTAGATATGTAATATTGCAGCTTTTCATCTTTGGGCCAGAAAGCTTAGGCCTTAAGCAGATTACACAGCAGAGAAATCAGTAATGTTTATAATGCGTTGGGGGAGAGGGGGTGAGGGGGGTATTAAACATTGAAAACTGCAATCATGGTGCAGGATTAAAAGAAAGCTTTAATATTGTGCTACAATCTGCTCAAAGGGACAGGGAGGTTGGATGAGGATCAGTGACTTGGACAGGGAAAAGTCAGAATCTACACATGCAGGAAACCTGAGAGGGAGAGTACTGGTTGATTCTAAAGAAGAAATGGTGATGCAATTTTCTGGACTCTTATGTGAAAATATTGTGAGAAAAGCAAGCCAGCTTCACGCATATAAATAATTACTTTTGGTGCTATTGCATTTTGCAAATGACTGTGTGGAACATAAGTGTAAAATGAAAGGGATTTTTTTAGTAATTAAGGAGTGGGCACTCAACCATAACAGTTGTTTTTCAACATCCACATGCTGTTTTGCATTTGCATGAATTTGCAAGCTAGTTAATAAAAATGGCAACGCAAGCTGAACTGAGTAATTTCTGTACCACTTGCATCAATAAATGGAATCGTAAAAATCAGGATTGATTTCAAAATTCACTACCCTGTCTGTGATCTCCCAAACTCACACCACCAGTCGAGCCAATGTCGCTGTCTGATTGGTTTGGATGCTCAAACAGAGCAATGTTTTTTATAATCCCCTTTTCTCACAATTTGGAATGCCCAATTCCCACTACTCAGTAGGTCCTCGTGGTGGTGCGGTTACTCACCTCAATCCAGGTGGCGGAGGAAAAGTCTCAGTTGCCTCCACTTCTGAGACAGTCAATCCACGCATCTTATCACATGGCCCATTGTGCATGACACTGAGGAGACCCTGCATGTGGAGGCTCGTGCTACACTCTGCAATCCACACACAACTTACCACGCGCCCCATTGAGAGCGAGAAGCACTAATCGCAACCCCGAGGAGGTTACCCCATGTGACTCTACCCTCCCCAGCATCTGGGCCAATGTGGTTGCTAATGAGATCTGGCTGGAGTCACTCAGCAAACCCACGATTCAAACTCACGACTCCAGGGGTGGTTGTCAGCGTCAATACTCGCTGAGCTACCCAGGTCCCAACAGAGCAATGTTTTGGTAGTGCTACAGAGCCACAAATGGCTTCCTTACAGACATCTCTGCATATTAAGCTGGGATAGAAGAAATAATTTTAACATAAAAACAAAAACCACACTTTAAATAAATTTGAAAATTCAGTGCAATGGAGGAAAATGTTTTCCCTTAACAGCCCATGCACTTAACAGGCTTTGAAAATAATTGCGATGCTTTGTGGTGTCTGTAAGATGAAGAAGTGCACTTCAGAGATGCCACAGAAGGTCGTTGTAAAATATTGCTGTTTTCCAATAAATGCTGCAGGAGCTATATTTGGAGCGAAGGCAACTAATAAATCTTTTCTGCTGAAATAACGGATGCTGGCCTGTCTCGGCCAGTAGTGCTTTGTCAAGAATTAAATGCCAGTGTGGCTTTTATCTCAGATGAAGTAAGGACAGTGTCTTTAGAGACGTGATATGGACCTTTAAACGTTTAAAGGGATAGTTCAGTCCAAAATTAAAATTCTGTCATCATTTACTCACCCTCATGTTGTTTCAAACCAAAATAACTTTCTTAGTTCCATTGAATGCAAAAGGAGATGTTAGGCAGTATATTAGTCTCAGGCATCATTCATTTTCATTACATCTTTTTTCTAGGTTTAGGGTAAATGAGCCTGTCATTCTGCCTAAAATCTCCTTTTTAGTTCCATGGTTGAAGGAAAGGCATGCAATATGTTGTTTTGAACAACATGAGGGAGAGTAAATGATGACAGAATTGTCATTCTTGGTTAAACTATCCCTGTAAGAGATTTCGATATACCGGATACTTCACCCAAGATAAAGAGTTCCCTCCTTCCCCACTGTGAGAGCAGCACAGCAGATGGATCTTTTGACTTGCACCCAAGGAAAAGCTCAATCTAATTTCCATACAGATGCCCCCTTCACTGGAGAGGAAGAACCCCCCGTTAAACACCCAAACAACCAAACGCACCACCGGCAATCACTACCTTCCCAAAATCCTCCTCTGTGTTTCTCTCTCCACTAATGTTCCTCTCTCTTAACTCTGTATGCATCTTAACCCCCCAGCTCTAGACATTGGAGCACACAAGGTTGCCAAATCCAATGAAAGGGGGTGGGTAGGAGGTGTCTTGCATTTGGCATCTGCCATGGCAGGCCATTGCTCCAAGGGGAAAAGGGACAGAGGTGCCCTGTTGGAAGTGCCAACCATGGGAGGATGAGCAAATCACACAAAGCCCTTTTAAGTAACAGCCCAGAAGCCCCCACCACTTCTCGTTTCCTCTCTTTTACCCCATCGCTAAAACAATTTGAAAGAATTCCAAAACATACACAGAGACACAAAAAGTAGAGTCTACTTCTGTCTAAAGGGCCATTCACATTTTTGCATCTATCTGCACTCTTTTTCAATTGTTCTTTAATGTAATCATGTACATGTAAAGATCTTTCTGGGGGTTTTTCAGCACAGCAGTTTTTAGGCAAATTTCAACTTTTCAAAATGCAACTCGACATTTCAGCATTCTGCCCCATTCGTTGTGCTGCGTTTAATGTAGCTATTTTTAGCTGTCTAAACAGCCTGTAACAAAGGCCCTAGATGGATATTAGAGCTACACATTTATTTAAATAAATAATTGAGATTACAATCGCAGCTGCCACAATAAAATAATTAAGAAATATTTTAATTCCATTGTAACAAATTACAGACATGCCATGTTGTTGGCTTTCTTTGTAAAATTAATTCAAAATTTTAATAAGTGTTTTGTTTTTCATGCTTCTAAGAGGGTCAATGCGAAGTTCACCATTTAAGCTCTGTTGTGATTTACTGATGTGTGTAACAGCAATAAATTAATTCAGGATGTTTAGCTTACATAAAAAAGGTATGCAGATGCCCCAAACAAAACAAGTATTTCAATGTAAATGCTATCGATCAAAATTAATCATAATTACAATATCAAGAGAAATAATCAACGATAATTGTGCAGCCCTACTCAAAAAGGTACCATAAAACATTGTATGAGCATCCATACGAGATACATGAAAATCTTCTTCAGAGCTCTGAACTCCATTTTTTCTCCTTTGCAAGTCTCTTAACTCGCTTGTCCACGCTCTATCTGCTACGCTGCACAATCTGAGCTCTGATAAAGGCCATATGGTGTGGCTGCAAGCCCAAAGGTGACAGCTCCCCATATGATTCACATTAGGAACAAGTCGCAATGACTTTGGGAAAGAGGTACTCTTGATAATGCATTAACATGGACCAAATAATGAATTAATTATTCTATAAAGTAAGCCAGGTGCTTTTAATTTTGTGCTGTTTAATTGTGATCTGAATGACTGTAGACTGAATAGAAAAGGTTGATGAGAGATTCATTTTAAGGTTTTCTGGAAGCTGGAGACTTACCTGGGTAGAAGTCTTTGGATTTGGACAGTTTTATGGTGGCCCCTGTCTCTTTCTGTAGCTGGACAATGGTCTGACCACCCTTGCCAATGATGGAGCCTGCAGCGTAGCTCGGAATCAGCACCTTTAAGAAATATTCGCCTTCCTCTGGATAGTACAAAAGAGGAAAAATGATTCAAACAAAAGCATCAATTAATTAAACAGCATTCACAGAATCAGAAGGTGATTAATGTACAGTAAATTAGTCAGTCACCCATCATATCTAACTTAGGATGTGTATTAAAAATAACTGCATTTAAAAATAATAAAATTGATTAATACATTTTTCTACATTCCTAGATTTTAAAGATTATCTACACCATACATAATATCATAAACACTTCTTACAGAGTTTTTCCATGTCATTTTTGCCTTCAGTTTGCCTAATTGGGGGTTTGGAAGCCACTATTATTCTTTGTATAGGTTCTTTGGAAGAATATGTTTTGTGATAAGCACTATGCAAATAACTTGAATCGAGGTTGAATAATACATACAGTCTATTCTATACACATGTCATTTGTATTTTTTTGATAGCTTCATTTGTATCTAACTTCATCTAGCTTTTAGAGAGCCATTCGCCCTACATATAAGTATATATACTGGCATTAAATCAGAAAAGGAACATTGTCATTTGGAAAAAGAAAGCAGCGCTACTTCACAACCTGATCAAAAATCTCCTACAGTCACCAGCTAGGAGGTCTTAAGGACACATGTTCACCAGCTAGGAGGTCTTAAGGACACATGTTCTAACTCAAGTCAAGATCTCATCAAGGTAAAAATAATGGCTACATAGACCATAAATTTACATTAACATTTGTGGTAGAAGCTTTTGTTTAAGTGGCAATCAGAGAAGGTATCTATAAATACAACTTGTAATGCTACCGCAAGTGGTCTTAAGAACACCAGCACTGAACTAAAGGAACACTATAATAAGATCAGTTGTATTAACGGGTCATAATTAACACTGAACCACAAGTATTAATGTTGCAGCTGATAACCGTCAAGGGCAGTACTCTAGCATAGGTTAGTGGCAGAAGAAAATTTGAGTTATGCAAGTAGGAAAGGTCAAGCATGAGGGTACATTTTGTTAAACCTGTCAATCAAACCAAGTACAAGCATTAAGGTGAATTCTGAAACTATTTTGTCAGTAACATTTTAGGTAGTAAACCTAAAAATAAAAATATTGTTTTGGGTAAATTATCCCTTCAACAGATAAATAGTTAATGTTTATTAAAATAGCTAGAAATGTCATGAAAATGTAAGAAGTTTTTGTTTTATAAATCTTTTTCTCAGACCCCTGATTGAAAACTCTTAGCTACACTGTGCATAATTTTGGTCCATATAATAATAGAACGAGTCATCCTGGTTTCACTTTCCTCCTGAAAAGTTCCGCAAAGTTTTTTTGAAAGTTGAGTAGCAACAGGGCAGTAAACTGTTGCATCTATTGTTGGGTTCTACCTGGTTGCTGCATATCCAGGTCAGAAGAATCACAGTACTCATGGCCCCTGCACAGTGACTTTAACATGACATTGTATCCGTCTGCTTGGGCCTATTGGGTACATGCTTAATATTCCACCACAATTAATCTGTGTCGGCTCCCAGAAGACGGCTGCATTAGATTAGATTGTTATTGTGGAGAAGCAGTTTATCTTGTCAAGCTAGGGCTGATGGCTAAACTAAGCTACACACACTTGCAACGTAGTACTGATGATACGGTACAAAGAATGTGAGGCTGCGTGGAGTATAAATTATAGAGCGCAGCTGAAAAAATAACACCATGCCAATGACGGCAATGACAGCAAGGATGTATGGCATGTTTTGATTGAAGACCCAGCTTAACTAGACAAAGTAATGACACATGTCTATCGTTACATATGAGCCAAATTAAGAGAAATGTTAGCGTTCTGCTAACAAGATGGCAGATTGCTTTAAACAGGAAAGGATTGTGGGGGTTAGTATTCCCTGTTGTAAAGACCGGCATTAATTTCCATGCTCGTTCATGCTGGTGTATGTTGGTTTGGTGTTTGTCTAGATGGTGGACTAGAATAGCCATTCTACTATTAACTAGCCATTCTGTTCAAAAGCAAAACATGCTGGTCAACCAGAATTGTCTTTCTGTTGAAGCTGGTTGCTCAATGAACTTTTACTAAGCTAGCCTAGTGGGGACTCACTTTTAGAATACAATTATTTTTAACTACTATTTTAACTTGTGAGCAAAAAAAAGTTACTTTAAAAGTTAAGTAAAAAAAAAAAAAAAAAGAATATTTTGTTTTCCTGAAAAACTTTACATAAGGTTCTATTTGTTAACACAAGTAATTGCATTAGGCATCATGAATTTACAATGAGTGAACAATATTTTTTATACATCCATTTATTAAACTTGGTAAATGTGAATTTATGACAATAAAATAGTTAATTGTTGGTTAAAGTTCATTCATAGTGCATTAACTTATGTTAAACCATACAACATTTAATTTAAATAAAATATTAGTTTACGCTGAAAATAACATGTGAAAAAGTGTTTTATATTGTTTGTTCATGTTAACTAATGTAGTTAACTAAAGTAAACAAACTTATTGTAAAGTGTTGCTGAATGTTCTTATCTTTTTTCTTAAACTGTAACGTTTATAACAAGAACTTAATCCAAATGACTTTCCAGCCCAGCAAACCAGTATGCCATGCTTGGGGCCAGCATCTAAAATACTAGGGGTGGGTAAAAGTATTGATTTTCCAATCTCGATATTGCTTCTTAAATGTCAACATGGATCTTTTACTTCAATGAGAGGAAATCAATTGCATTTGCAACCAAATTTTGCGTTATGCAACAAAATGTATATATTTGGCAGCTGGCTGGTATATGTTCATATTTCACTCACCAGTAATTGTGTAGTATAGTGGTGAAGTATTCAGCAGCGAGCCTTTCACTGCATGTTGAGAGTAAAAATTATTCCATGTAATGCGTGTCCAAAGACAAGATCCACGCAACCCATTTGTCACTGAGTAATGTCTCGTTTAATAACCTTTCTGTTCTCTATAGTCAATTGCTGATCAAAAACAAAACAAAAATAAACATTTAATATTAATCGTGCATAGCACAGACGAAGTAACGCTTTTTGAGTCTCTCTCATTAAAATGCTCTCAACAACAGACATTCTTTACAGAAATGACGGTTTTACTACAGTAATGAGACGGTTTTAGCACGTATTCAACAAATCAATGTAACTACATGTAAATAGTAAAAATTATGCAATTAAACAACAAACATGTAACAAAAATAATATATGAAATGTAATATCTTATTTATTGATTGAATACATAGATTTTTTCATTAGTAAAATGCCAAAATGTGACTAGAATGATGAAAAACTAAAAAAACCTCTTTAGAAAATGTTATATTTCCATATTGTAGCTAGTTAAAATGTCCCCTGAATAATTAATTAACAGCATTAGCTGGGAGCGAATGTCTTTCATATGTAAGCAAATTTAATTGATATTGAATTGAATCGAGAGCTTGTGATTTGTAATCGAATCGGGAAATCTGTATCAATACCCAGCCCTTTAAAACACAGCACACAGTATGCTGGTTAGCAGCGATGCTGATCTTTTCCACAGGGTTAATAAAGCAGATTAGTTTTGAAGTTAACAGTAGGCATTGGGATGATTTTAACAGTGTTTAAACCAGACAATCTTCTTGAGGTAATCTCATTAGAATCAGAGCGTGACTGATCTGGATGTATTATAAAGCAGATCTCTGACAAAAGTACAATCTCATTGTCTAATTGCTCTAGTTTGACTGAACGCCACCAGGTTGAAGACCTCATGAAATTGTTGACGAGTAAAGTTTTCTTTCCTGTGTTGACATATTTCCTTTTTGAAGTATTTTGGGTGAGACATTTTAAGGGTTTGTCCCTTTTTTAAACTGACAATAGGCTTTAGTTACGTCACAGCCATGAACCATGATTTGCTACTTCATAGTTGCAGGTAGGTTGCATTAGGTGGACATTCCCATTCTAGAGAGCATATGATTGGGCAAAAACCTGTTTAGTGCAGGATGAGTCACCCAAATATTTGGTCCTCTTTCCCAGAAGAGAAAGCTTGTAAGATTTAAATGTGTACATCTGCTAAAGGTGAACTTAGTAAAATTTTAGAAGTACATTAGCAGATGGCTTTAAAGCTAATAGACATGGAGTAAAAGCCAAAAAACTCCACTTTTGATTTCATGAGGTCTTTAAGCATTGCATAATCAAGGGAGTAATTAGGTTATTGTCACACATACAAACTCAAAATTCGGATTCACGAACACCTCTAAATGACAAGTCCTGATTATCACTAGCAAGCCAAAGAAATGCTGTTGTTTTCACACATTATAAACAGGCAGCTCAAACGGAGTCTGCACTATGGATACATGCTTTTCTGCAATGACCCAGATTTCTCAGCTAAGACTGTCCTCCTTTTGATTTGGATTATTCTAATTTTATCCTTGATTAATATGGCAGAGGTTCATAAATAATGTGCATCATGCATACATAAGTATTCTCTCTTCAAAAGCATCTAACAAAAGTCTGTCATAAATTGGATCAAGAGGCTGGGTCCAGACCTGCCATAATTGGCATTATCTACTCCAATTTGTGTAACTCATTTAACACATGATATTTCATCAAACATCAAATTTTCATAATAATATTAGGCAATTTTAACGATTACACATTTTTGTATTTTTACAGAGCATAGTGTGTTCTGCAGTATGACTCAAAACAACTTCCAAAAAAAAAGGAAATGAAAAGAAAGAAATATTAGAATTAAAGGTAGACTCTGGTTCGCAGATAACAAGATCTGTGTGTGATTTGGCAGAGAATTAAACAATTTACCGTGAAATCCGACAAAATCTGATGAAAATGGTGGATCATGGATGGCATCTTGGTTGCAGCTCTCTAAAAGAATGTGAATGAGAAAATTAATCTTGGTGGAAAAGTCAGGTACAAAAACAAAACAAACTGAAGCACAGCTCAGGCCTGTTAAAGGACAATTACAGAGTCTACCTTTAAAGCTCCTGCTCTAATCAAGAACATATTTGTAAATGTTGACCAGCTCGCTTTGACGTCATGGATATGGGTACAGGAGAAACAAAAGTAGTATAAATGCATGTTGTAATGAAGTAATGAACTTTTAATAATGGCCTCTTTATTTCCTGTTTCTTTTCACTATTATTTTCAATCCAAAAGGGCCTGATGACAATATTTTACATTCAGAGGCATACTGAATAGGCGTACTGGGAACATAAACTAGAGTCAATCCTGGTTTAGTTTCAAGAGAGATTATCTGTTTCTTCCATCCCTAAAACATGGAAAAATGCCATCTAAAGTCCAAGTTTGAGTTGAATCAAGCATATTTCCTGTCACTTGTCAACACAAAGCCGTGGCTGAGAAAAATCAGAGGATAACACTACATGTATATCCGTAGTGCCTTTGAGGGAAATGGGCCCAACCCAACATTGTGCTATGTAGGGAACAAAACAAGAACAATTTGTACGTTCTTAAACTTATTATATTTTCCCATCCAGCACATTAAATATCTTAATAAGCAGTGCCTTGCATATATTTATATATGTATTTATGTGTACTCTGTGCCAGAATAATTAATAATAATAAAAAACTATTGGGTATTACTATAATAAACCAGTAGTTTTAAACACAATCATTGGTTGCTAGAGGCTCACAAGAGAACAGTGGTCAAAAATAAGCAACATCAGCCTGAGGATTGAAGGATCAAATACTGAGAGCTTGTGGGGGCATTATGGGCCAACAAACCAGGCTATAGGCACAGAGTAATAAAGGCAAATACAGCCCTCTTAAGCTTTGGCACGTTTCTTTGTTGTCGTATTGGTCTACTTGCTCATAACAACTCTGCAATGCAGATTCAATGGAATAATTCACCCAAAAATGAAAATGATGTCATCCCTTACTTACCGTTATGTTGTTCCAAACCCATATTACATTCTTTCTCACATAGAACATAGAAAAAAAGAGATGTTAGGTGCAATGGTAGCCTCAGTCACCATTCACTTTCACTGTTAAAATGATGCTATGAAATTGAATGTTGACTGAGGCTGCCATTCTGCCAAACATATGTTGACATCAGGGTGAGTGCATAAATAATGACGAAATGTTGTTTGGAGTAAACTTTACCATAACACTGCATTAGATTTGCGGCTCAACACTGGTTTAGCGAGCATTTGTGCTTAAGCATAACAAACAAACATCTAATAATAGTGGTGTGATGAAAGAACACTCTCTCTGTACGGCTGTCTATGCAAATGCCTGATCAAAATGGCTTCCGATATAAACATTGGACTTCAAACGTTTTTCTCTGACTCTGAATTGCTGATGCGCAAGCTTGGTTTTAATAAGCGCAAAGGCTCGAAGAGGAGGCTAGATCTTCCCCTTTCGCATTGCTTCTTTCATCCGTCTCATACGTATTCATCAAAGGTCCCGTCCTCCATTCCATGGCAGACATGCCGAGAGAGGCAAGCAAATCATCCAATGTGGGGCCACCTTTCACTAAACCCTCCCAAATCCTCACCACCCAGCACAAGTTTTTTTTTCTTTGACGCAGTGCTTTAAAAGAAAAAAAAACGAAGCAGCGCCGCCTCCGTTTTGAACCCATCGTACACAGATCAATATGCACACATTGCTTGTGATCAATGACTTGCTTTTATTGATGGAAAATTGAAGAGATGGACCCGATGGTGGTGGAACAAACGATCGCCCAACCCCGAACAGTGATTAGAGGCAAAAAGAACAAATGATGGGGGGGAGAATAGGTACGACATGCACCCTAAATACGTTTCCATAAAGCAGCCATACTAAAATCTGGGTGCTTAATCTGAAAGCTGGTATATGTGAGTGAACGATGTGGGGAGTGGAGACAAATCAGTTATTTGTCCCCCATATAAATGTCTAAGGAGATGGAGGTCCATCTTCAAACAAAGCTGGCAAATCATGTTTATGTAACATCTCCTTTTAAGACAGATTCTCTGTCTGTTTTCTCATCATAGCGAAAGAGCTAAGGCAGTTAATCTAAAAAAAAAGAGACTAGTCGCTAATTCAGTCATGAGCAGCATCCCAAAAAAGGCTTTCTATTGTAAAAGCAACACAGGATTCTACACAAATGGCCTTTGGAGGGTCACAGTGCCCTCACGCCTAGCGTTAGGACATCTGTATGCCCTTAAACAGCCTTAGAAAGTCTTTTGTAAATGGAATCACTGTCCTGTGCCAGTGCATCCATTTACAAAATTAAAACCTTACATCTTATGGGACAGCTCTGGAAAGTTGAGAGAGGCTCTTTGGTGAAGTTTAAACTGAAACAGAGTGCAGATTAATGATCAATTGGCTTGGATTTTTTTTTTTTTTTTCTTGTTTTTGAGCCAAATGACTCTCATGATAATGTTTGAAATACAATATTTGTCAATAAAAGGAGACATGTGGTATTAAATTAATCAAATAAAATGATTTAAAACAAAACGCAAGTCATTTGAAATTAGACACTAAACTTAGAAATATGTAAACAACAAATCAAAGAGGGTAAATATAATAATCAAACAAATTAGACATTTTCTCTTTTTAATCAAAGACAGATATTTGTCCTTGATTATGTTTCCTGTGTTCAGTGCATCATACTGGGCCTTTTTAGAGAAAAGCAGTCAAGAAAACTATACATGGTTGAGTTTCTCACAAACCAATGCATTTCCTGTCCAGCTGCTGGTGTCTAAACATAACGATTTCTTTTCTTAAATCTGTCATCTTCACTTACTTAAACCAACATCATGTGATAAACCTACATCTGACTGATAGAGCCAAACATTTTGGGAAACATATTACCCCTAAACTAAAATAAAGCTATTGTACAACATTTTCAATTTCTATTAATAAATGCATAAATTCTAGAAAATGCAATTCCACATATTTGGAAATAGAGATAAGAGATACCAAACACTCAATTAAAGATAAAAAAATATTTAAAAATATGTCATGATTTATGTTTTAACACACAGTTGTGTTTACATTTACCATGGCCTTTCCAAAGACACGCACTTTATGCATTTCCAAAAATTCTGTTGGAATATCGCAGTACACAAATAGCTAAACCATACCTTATCCTCTAATTATAATGCTAAAATAAGTTAAGTTATATTATAATATTAACATCCCACACTACTATAAATATACATATGATAACATAATACAATACCATGTTATGATATTTCAAAACATTGAACTCTGATTTGGATTAACTGATTATTTGAATAGGATAATTCCTTTTGGCAGATATATTCCACTGAAGGATGGATCTCTTTATCGTCAAAGCTTTTTTTATTTGGGCAAATGGATGATGCATGTTATGCCTCCCACGGGTCCAGCATGCTTCTTCTGACTGACAATTCATAACGCTTTCAGCATCGATTCGTTCATGTGTAAACATCCGCCAATCACTTTATTTACGCGCCACTATTAAGGACTAATGGCTACAATTTTAATTCATTTTAACTTGTTAAATAACAGTTTAGTAGATACGAGAAGTAAAATTCCTACAGCATCTGACGGAATGCAAATAAGCACGCATGTCTCCAATATAAACAATACGCACCAAAACTGATGGATCTGTATAGAGAGCACTATTACTGCAATGATATGTTGATTATCAGTGATGCTAATAGTGTACACTCAGGCATGCAAATGTGCACAAAACAGCCTAGGCCATAAATTTACCCAATTTTGAGAACCGTTATATATTGAATTTTGCAGCAGGCGTGTTGTAATAGTCATTCGTTTTGAATATTTCTCTAATAGGCTACATTTCTGGAGTGTTTTAATGCCAAATCTTAAATTAAAACAAAGGAACCGCATCTCAACGCAAGGTCATCTGTGGTGATGGCAAGGATGCGTCTGTACACGCATGAGCCATGTTTTCTGTTTGGGTACGTGCCCATGACATTAGCCTATATTTAGGAATATGCGACCCCTTTATCCCAAACATAAGCCTTGTATTTACGAAGATTCTGGTCAGCTACAAACCACTTTCACTGTCGTAGTAACTACATCCGTTAGACTAAAGACGATCGCAGCAATTCAGGGCCACTTAAAATGGACGCAAATACGCACATGTATATAAAAACTGAAAATACGCACATGTATATAAAAACTGAAAATACGCACATGTATATAAAAACTGAAAATACGCACATGTGTGGTAAAGCATGACCACTTTCGATTGTACGCACCATATCAATATGGTCACGTTTGGATACACGATGAGCCTTCCATTAACAACCATTATGCATTCATCCTTCCCCTTTACCAATGGGACTTTCATCATATCACTTTTCTTTGGAAACCGTCGCATCCTTAATCAAATCTCAAAACCTGCTGTGCTGCCAATTTAGTCGGCTTTTTAAATAGTCTTACCTCCTGTGTTTGTGCGTTTGGTGCTGCTGGCCTCCGTCGGGGTCTCCAAGGGTCTTTTGCGGGAATCGGGGGGATCGGACTCCATGTGCGGCTGTTGATTGTGATGATGCGGATTGGAGAAAATCCCGTTTTGCTGCACTGCCCCACCGGCCATCATTTTTAAAGAGAAGCTTTAGACTCTTATCTTGCTTTTCGTATCAGATATAATGTTTCTAAATGTGAAACCACGATGATATGGATGTTTGGGTTGCGTCGATATGGTTGTTGCAATCCTCCGTCAAAACACAGTAAGACCACACCGAGTCTTCGCGGTATCCTAGATACAGAATTAAAGACACATAGATATCCAGTGGCTCGATTATTGTCAGGCTGTAGCTACTGATATTAATTTCAAGAGATGTGAGTAAAGTCCTCACTCTTGGTTGCTCAAGCGATTTTAACCCTCTTTAATAACAAGCTCCGCTCTTTGATGGCGCTCTCCTGGCGAAAACAATATATGACCTACAAACTGGGAAGTCGCGCGAATGATAAATAATAACGGGAAAATCTAAAAGAGCGACAGGAAAAACGGCGTTCAAACGGTTCCTCGGCTATCGCATGCAGGTGTTCATACCCTGCAGTAAGAAGTGGATGGTGTTGAGTAGAGTCCAGGAAGGAGAAGTGCTATGTCTTGGTAGAGATGCGATGTTTTTTTGTAGGCTCTGACTCGGAGATGCTGTAGCCTTGCTTTCAGAGCATCTTTGCGCGTTACTGCTGGAGCGCAGAGCAGAGGGTGACGTCATGTGGAGCCGGATCCGCGGCTGTCAAATGTTTGGAAACGGGCACGCCCCTTCTGGCTGTGATTGGACGAGATTTAATTTTCGCCTGCAAAGCGAAGTCTAAATCCTGCATGTCATATGACAATACAGGAGGAAGTGGCTGTGATAGTTTTGCAAGAGCATCGTTTTAAAATAAGCGCAAGAATGTAAAAATAATAATAATTTGCGCATAATTCAAAATGTCTAATACAAATAATTTTATTTAAATATTATCAATATTGTTGTTGTCTTTTTTGTTATTTTGAATAGTCAAGTTCTTATGTTTTTTGGCAAATAATTTTTTGGTTGTATTTACTTAAATTTTAATTTTTTCTAATAATTTTCTTTTTAAATATAGTCCTAGTGTTTTTAATAATAATAATAATTACTATATATATATATATATATATATATATATATATATATATATATATATATATATATATATATATATATATAGATACCAGATCTGCCCGACCTGCTCGAAATCCAGCATGGGAGGTGGACATGTTAAAGAGGAGGCTAAAGGCCTCCTCTTTACACACACACCGCACAGCAATCAGATACCAGCTGGCTCCCGTTACATTCCCCCCACTCCCTAAACCTTACTCTCATCTGGGTCACGGCACCACTGTTACCGGTCCTACTAAACCCCTGGGATTCAAACTGGGGTCTCCGACATGGGAGGCAGACGTGCTAATGAGGAGGCTAAAGGATACAGCCTCTAGTGTCAGTCACTAGTCCGCCTCTTGAGGATAGGTGAGTATATATATATATATATATATATATATATATATATATATATATATATATACTACTGTTCAAAAGTTTGGGGTCACTTACTTACATTTTAGAATAATAGTAAAGATCACAGCTATGGAATAATAGAAATAGAAATATGGGATTTATGTTGTGACTAAAAAGTGCCACACTTTGCCAAGATTTTGCAGAAATGTACTCTTGGCATTTTCTCAACCAACTTCTTGAGGTATCACCCTGGGATGCTTTTTAAACAGTATTGCAGGAGTTCCCATCTATGTTGGGCACTTATTGGCTGCTTTTTAGTCCAGGTCATCCATTAAAAAAGGTTTTTTTTTTTAAATAAAATTTTTGTTTTGTAATTAAATAAATTAATATGTTGGCACAATTATATTTTTGTCTACTAAAATTATTTCAAATGTTTAAGCATACTCCTTCAGATCAAAAATTTGTAAGATCATGAGAAACATTTTAGTTAAGTGATCCCAAACTTCTGAAGGGTAGTGTATATGTGTGTGTGTGTGTGTATATATATATATATATATATATATATATATATATATATATATGGCAGCGGTGCATGGTGAAACAGCCGTCTAAAAAAAGGGAAAAGAGGTGAGAACCGGCTTAACAATATAAATAATATTTAATGGTTAACTTAAACAAAAAGCCAAACATAAACACATACAAGGCAGCTGCCCGTAATTCTCTCTCTCTCTCGAGCTGCCGCCTCCGATCAGCCTGATTAGGGGCTGGATGTGCAGCATCATGGCTCGGCCCCGCCTTCCACCCTGCAACATTTTATATATATATATATATATATATATATATATATATATATATATATATATATATATATATATATATATATATATATATATATATATAGTTTATGTTACAGTGCAATTCATTATTAGTAATTATTTACTTCTACTGGTAAACTCCTTGTATCTGGCCCTAAAATAAATAAGTAAAATAAAATAATAATAAAAAACAGAAAGTAAAGCTGTTGTAGATGGTTGGAGACAGAAAATACCTATGCAGAATCTAGTCCTATTCCTCCAAGGAAAACTGCAGAAGTACACTTAGTGCTGAGTGTAGTTCACACACTTTGCATCTCTTCCTTTTACCCACACACTGACACAAACTCTCCTCCCATGTCAACATAGAGCCAGAGGCAGAGCACTTCTCTTATTCCACATTCGCATCAAGGTGATGCTGCCGTCTACAGCTTGCACACAAAGAACCACCTCACACAATTTCACATTTCTGTGGAGAAACTCAGAAGTGAGCCAGTATCATCTGAAATGCATAGGCCTATACGCAGTGTTTGTGCAGATATGTGGCAAAGCCATACAGAGACATTTGGCTCCCATTTATATGAGGGTTTGAAACAGAGGGCAAAGTGAATTACCATAAAACTCTTGTGTTCTTTTGAGTCCAGCCATCCGTGAAATGCATTCAATGTGAAGTAGCTTTGTTTATTTCTGCAAGTCACACATTCCAGTGAAGCTCATTATTCCTTTAATAAACTAGGTGAATATTTTATTAAGACTACAAAAGCTTCAGTAATGTGAGAATTATTATAAGTAATACCATAATATGCTGTGGCTAATCACTGTTAAAAATGGTGCTTTCCATGGTTCTGCAGTCCAGTACATGTCTAATAGGGATGGAATGGGGTTCATATAATCAGGCTAGTATTGTTCAGTTGATATCTGCAGAGTTGTGAAAGCTGGGGGGTATGCTATGATTTGTTTTACATTTAACTGGTTGTAAGTAGTTGCCATGGAGAAAAACCATCTAAAAGTGTATTTTTTTCTGAATCAAATATTGTGATCACATACAAAATAACTAAACCAAATCTAATTAGGCTTTATAATTACAAATATAAAATATATAAAGGAAATCTTATGGCAAACAAAAATTTACATTGAGTTCACCGGTAAAACATTGCACGCAAATGTTCATTTCAGACAGATGGCTGTGGATAAAGCTCTCCATTCCTGCAATATGGGTTTATGAGCTTTCACATAAACCTTTGCAGTTCCCCTCCCCCTGTCTTACTGGTGAAAGGTTGATATCTAGTCGTGGATGACTTTCAATGCATAACACCCTCCCCCACGCTACACATATTGTTTGAAGATTTGAAGAGGGGGACCCCATCTGCGCCCTTTTCCATAGGAGCACCCGCTCTACTATTGTTTCTGCAACTCACAAAGGAAAACCTTAAGAATTGGCCAGACTGGGCAACATCTGGCATTTAATTCCACATTTATTTATGAGCAACAACATGGCAATGTGCTGGTTTAAAGGGAGACAAGAGTATTTAATCATTCAGCTTGCATAAATTGGCTTTGTTTGGAATAATTATCAAGTTGTTACAACAAATAGCAGCAATAAACACATGAGCATAAGTTACTCCCTAAATATCTTTCAATTTGCCTTAAAGGTGCTATTTGTAATATTTTTACTGTACTAAATCATAAAATGATCATAATGAGTCATTAGAGAATTAGGAAATCTAATACCGAAAAATACAGAATATTCTCCGATAACAATGCAACAGCCAGTATATTCTACTTTGAAGTTTCCATTCCAGGCCGGAATTTCTGTTTAAGTTTTGGCCTATGTGATCCCGCCCACTGCCCACTCACCAATGGTATTTCGACACAGTCGGATTGCCAGATTTGAACAAGTTTGCAGGCAAACAACACTGCGTTCTGCAGCCATGGAAGCCAGCAAACAACTGGATCAGAGGTAACAGATTCCACTCAGCCTAAAAAGCCTCACCATCCATCTAAAAACTACCATGAGGCTTAGTAAAACAAGGACAAATATTGGAGATGCCTTTGGAAGATGGAGACAGCTTAAAGCCCAGAAATCCTTTAAAACGGAGGCAGAGTTGGCTAATTTGCATGTCAACATTCTGGCAACCCGCATGAGCTGCAAGTCTGGGGTGGAGCAGACAACTCTCCAATATTTTTAATTTGGACTGCAGTACCCATTTTAAACACTTGTTGTCAACCTTACATATAGCACCTTTAACCAGAATAGCAAATATGACCATTGAGCCACTGAACTTTGACTGATTTATCGATATTACTTAATAAAAGTGAATCTTTAATGGTTACTTTGTATGTCTCCCCTGGTGCCGAAATGTTTGTGTGACTTCACACACCTGCAGCTCGAAATCGGATGCTGTCTTCAAGTGCACCAAGCTCGTACCTCCAATTCGGACATTCATTACAACAACATGTCATCATTCATGTGGGAAACAAAACACAAAAGAAGCCAAACTTAAACAATTACGCAAAGGCCCTTTTTCTGTTGAATAAACATTAGTGAATAAACCTGCACCACTTATAATAGACATATATGATTTATTAATGCATAATATCTAACATTATCAATTGATTTGCTTAAAACAAACTGTGAAGGGTGAGTCATAGTTAACTGTCATATATAACAAATTAATATTATTCAAATAAATTACAGAAGTTGAAATCTTATTATTATTATTATTATTCCAGCTGCTCCCGTTAGGGATCGCCAGAGCAGACATCTGTGATCCTAATATTTGTCTTGGTACAGGTTTTACACTGGATGCCCTTCTTGATGCAACCCCCAGTGGCTGGAGGACTCTCACTCACACCTACGGGGCAATTTGTCTCCAATTCACTTAAACTGCATGTTTTTGGACTTGCGGGGAGAAACGAGGAAGCCCACGTGAACACAGGAGAAACATTGGACTCGAACCTGGGACCATCTTGCTGTGAGGTGACAGTGCTAACCACCATCATCTTTCATGTTTAAACACCCCTTTGTGTATCATCTAGAATTTCAAGTTTCCCACTCATTAATACGACTTTTGAATGAAACTCATAACGATATTTCCAACTCAACTCGATAGATGAAACTTTCTGCATGAGTTTCCCAGTTTCCTACTTGAAGTGGTGTTCCATTGCATTTTTACTAGTGAGAAGTAGAAAAATCTGACTTTACGAGCTGAATAGAATGCACCATAAGATAAGGTGAGGATGTGATGGTCGATTCTACTTGTTGCAAAAAAATATAATAATTGCTGGCAACTGGTGATGCCATGTGAGAAGCAGACGTGTGAGAGACAGCTCTGCGCACTTTGCTAACTTTTTTTATTATTTTCATACCATAATCTGGTGAAATTCAATACACCCAGTGACTCATTTTCTCTTTGAACTAAACATGGCAAATAAATCAAAATCATTAGGTTCTGAAGACATTAAAAGACACTTAGGTGTTCAAGATGTTAGCTCTGATGGGCCTGTGGACTGGGACTCGATTTGGATGGAGCGGCCGGAGAAATTCAGCATCAACTGTCCAACATGTTTGTGATGCTGATGAAGGTTGTTGCTGACTTGGAGGATCTCGCTGTAATACATCGATTGATTACGGCGATGGAAACAAAATTCGAAATTCGAGTTGGTTACAAGAGTGGCAGATGTTGAGAAATGGGTCGATTATCTGGAGTGATCGGAGAGGGAATTATCCGTTAATCCACCCACGACCAAAATGGACATGGAAGGCATTTTGGAAAAATTGGAAGATAGGAATCGCAGGAATAACATCTGAATTGTTAGAATTCCTAAGCATGAGGAGGGCAGATATGGTGGAATTCCTAGACGAGCTCTTCCAGAGTCAGCTCGACATAACAGATTATTGGAAGAATCACAATATTTTCTTGTTCCAAGACTTTACAAAATTGACAAGAGAGAAACGTGATCGGTTCAAGGAATGTAAGAAACTCTCACATCAACAGAAGATTGCTTTTGCACTGATGTTTCCGGCCAGACTGAGAATAGACACCAAGGATGGCCGCAATGTATTTTTGTGTAAAAGTTAACAGGCACTGTTAACTTTTACACTTACTTGGATCTTTGTCTTTCTTAAGAATCAGAATGATCCAGGCTTGTGCCATGGTTGGGTAAAGCTTTTGAAGCAAAAGTGTGTAAGCCACCTAGAGGAACATTGCAGCACACAGGATGTGTAAAAATCTTGGTCTTGCAGATATTTGGTGACTTTGAACCCATCTGGTAGGGACTATACATTTTTTTCATCAGTCCATAAGATTTATTCTAGAATAGATTATTTTTTATATCAAAGTCCCTCATTTCATCTGTGGTTGATTGCTCAATTGGAAACATTTTAGTCTCAGATCACTCCCTGGTTAGTTTAGAGGTGTTGCCATACAGAGAAAAAGAAATCATATAGTTGGTGCTTTAAGGTATCCCTTTTGCAAAATCCTGATTTCCAACAAATGTTAAAGACTGAAATCAGTGTTTATTTAGAGACCAACTGGTCCTCAGTATCCTCTGTGGGCGTGGTTTTGGAGGCACTTAAGGTGGTTCTTAGGGGCTGGATCATACAGTATGCCTCATTCATCAAAATATTGTGCGAGAACTTGTGGAGTTGGAAGGAAATATTAAAAGTGCAGAGAACTGACCCAATTGAAATACAGTTATAATACTATTTTGTCGCAGAACGTGGAGTTTTGGCTATTCAGGGCAAGTCAGTCATACTTTGAGTTGGGGGACAAAGCAGGAAAACTTTTGGCTAGACATATAAAACAGAGAGAGTTGCTTTCTACCATTCCCTCAGTGAAATCTGCTGGTGGTGAAATCTTTACCTCGGCCATTGATATTAATAATGCTTTTAAATAATTATATCTTGATCTTTATAGTTCCATGTCTTTGTCTACTGATGAAGATATTACAAAATTTGTGGAACCATTAGAAAAAATTATCTTGATTCTGAGATAAACTTGGAGGAGCTTGGTGAGGTAATTAAATCCTTACCTACAGGCAAGGCTCCTGACACAAGCCTGGATCAGTCTGATTCTTAAAAAAGACAAAGATCCAAGTGAGTGTAAAAGTTACCATAAAGTTTCCCTGATCCAGTTAGATGTAAACATTTTGGCAAAAATTCTTGCTGACCGATTAAGTAAAGTTATGACTATTCTTATACATATAGATCAGGTGGGGTTTATTCAGGGCCGCAGCTCTTCTGATAACATTAGGCGTTGCCATCTCACTTGACACTTTATCTTTTTAAGATTTTGGAAATGTATGGGTTCGGGAGTACATTTATTGTTTTGATTAAGTTACTTTATAGACACCCTGTAGCGGCGGTACAAATAAATTGATTCATTTCAGATTATTTTACTCTGGATAGGGACACCCAGAAAGGTTGCCCTCTTTCCCCATTATTGTTCTGTCTTGCCCTGGAATTATTAGCAGCCGCAATTTGGAAGGAGGATGATTTTCCAGGGGTATTTAAGGGAGGCGTGGCATAGCAGCTTCTGCTTTACGCAGATTATATTTTATTAATTGTCTCTGACCTTACTAGATCTAGGCCTTGCCTCCACAGAATTATTAATTCCTTTTCCAGGATAGTATTTACAGCTGCGCCACCTGCTCTGCACTGTTTTTGGGAGTGGCACGCACCCCCCTAGTGCAGCAGATACTCTGGGAGTGGTGATTGCTGCTTTTGGAAAGGGTCATGAGGCATCAGTGTATTACTCCCTGCTAATCCAGAGTCTGGGGGACTGAGCTTTAAACTCTCACAAAGATTATGGGAGGAAGATTTAAATTTGATTTTGGAGTAGGGAGTGTGGGCTAGGATTCTTAAAAACGTCAAGTCTGCATCTAGAGATGCAGTTTAATTTATGCAATTTAAGATTTTTGGGGGGGATGTAAAGATTTAAGGTTTTTGGCTGAGGGTTCAGAATTTTATTTGTGAGGTGTTGGCTGCTCGGGTTTCATTTAGCCTCAGGCTCTGTGTTCTAGTTGATGGGATTGTCATTGATGTAGGAGATGGGTTCATGAAGAGTTGGGTCCTGGCTGGTGTCATGATAGGAAGGGCAAGTCATTTTTAGGGGATGGAAATCAGATGGAGCACCCTCGTTTTTGGAGTGGTGCGCAGAGTTGGGCAGGGTGGCGGCTTTTGAGGGGATGGTTTATAGAAGGCTGGGCAACATGGGATTATTTAATAAAAAAAGATTGTGGAGGGCTCTCGGGGGAGACAGTGGAGGGAGATGGGTAATATTGAATGTGTGTGTGCGTTCTTATTGGTTTTTTTTCTTATTTCTTTTTTTTCTGAATACTGTCTGTTGATGTATTGTTTATTTTGTGTGTCATTATTGATTTGATGTCAGGCCACTGGGGTATTTGTGTTTGTGTTGGGTGGGGGGTGGGAATGTTCGGAGGGAAGGGTTTAGGTTTATGTAATGTGATTCCATGTTTCCTGTTATATTTATTGGATTTGTCATTGGAATCAATAAACATTGTTAATTACAAAAAAAATATATAAAGGTAACTATGATACTACTTGCCAATGTGTTAACAGTGAGCAAATCAAAACTAGTCAGCAGCTAGTCTAACTATCGTTGGCTAGTTCACTTGCTATTGTTAGCTAGATCGCTATCTAGCAAGCTAAAATTGAACATCATTCAGATTTGCCTTCAGTTAACATGAAGGAATAAAAGAGCACTGGCAGGACGAATAGCGTTAGCACTAGCACTGGACATTAGTGCTAGCTATTCAGTCTTGCTAGTTAAATGGTTTTTGGTGTTAGCAACTGCTTGTGTATTTACTAGCTAGTCAAGTGTATAAAGCTTTACTACTTGCTAGATAGCAAGAAAAGTACCCACTGTTTAACACATGATTTATTTAATAGGGTTTGCCACAAGTAATAGCAGGCTGCAATGTAACCAGGACAGAAATAAGTACAGAAATGGCAGATACTTGGCATTGTGCACTGTTTAAGTTTGTAATCATGTACCAGTTTATATATAATTGAGGTGGGTGAAATGAAAACAAAAGTTTCTAAGCATTTGTACTGTTAAATCTTCTTTGCATTCATAATAGGTCCACATAGATTTCAGCCTAATAGTTATACTTTGAATGGCCAATTTTACATGTAGGTTATTTTGTGTATTTTCAAGATAAATGTTAATGTATTTGTGCCCATTATGGTTACTGTCCTCTTGTGGAAAAGAGTCGCAGTTCATGTTATTTTATGTGACAGTTTAAATTATTGCCACCAGAGGGCGGCAGTCCCACACCCGTATTTTATGATACCTATGATAACTAAACATGCTTTAGTTTGAATATTTTGATGTAAATAAATTGAATGGTATGTGAAGTTATTGTTTAGTTTTTACTGTTTTATTTGTTACTTCTCTTTTTAATCTTTATTGGCCACATAAAAGGCATTTATGATTTTATGTTTTAAATATTGTTTTCATATTCCTGTCAAATTCAGGTTATTGCTTGTTTAAAGGTATATTCCGGGTTCAATACAAGTCAAGCTCAGTCAGCAGCATTTTTGGCATAATATTGATTACCACAAATATTATTATTATTTTTCTTTATTTTTTATCTGGTTTACTGTGAGGCACTTACAGTGGAAGTGAATAGGGGCCACCTTTTGAACATTAAATACTAACTTTTTCATAAGTACAGCTGCAAAACATAAACAATGTGTGTGTTAACCTGATTTTATTGTGATATCACTTACTAACCTTTATGTGATGTCATCAAACCCTAAAATGACTGTAAAAATGGTTTAAACAACTTTACAGCTCAAATAATACATGCGTTTTAAAAAAATAATTATTGTAAGTGCTTTTATAAAATTAGAATCTTCTAAAAATTAGAATAATTCATTGTGGGGCCTGGGTAGCTCAGGAAGTAAAGACACCGACTACCACCTCTGGAGTCGCCAGTTCGAATCCAGGGCATGCTGAGTGACTCCAGCCAGGTCTCCTAAGCAACCAAATTGGCCTGGTTGCTAGGGAGGGTAGAGTCACATGGGATAACCTCCTCATGGTCACTATAATGTGTGGTTTTCACTCTCGGTGGTGTGTTTGGCGAGTTATGCGTGGATGCCGCAGAAAATAGCGTGAAGCCCCCACACGCGCTATGTCTCTGCAGTAACACTCCTTTAAACCCTCCAAAAATTTGCCACATTCACTCCCTTTGTAATGCCTCACTGTACCCTTGTTTTGTTTTTTGTTTTTTGTTTTTTCAAGAAAGGGAGGGAAAAGTTTAACTTAATTTTTAGCTTAAAGGGTTAGTTCAACGAAAATGTTTAATCCTCTCATCATTTACCCACCCTCGTGCCATCCCAGATGTGTATGACTTTCTTTCATCAGCTGAACAAAAATTAAGATTTTTAGAAGAATATCTCAGCTCTGTAGGTCCATGCAATGCAAATGAATGGGTGGCAAAATTTTGAAGCTTCAAAATCCACATAAGGGCAACATAAAATGAATCAAGATTACTTTGGTGGTTAAATCCATATCTTTTGAAGTAATATGATAATGTAGGTGAGATATATATATATATATATATATATATATATATATATATATATATATATATATTATTGTGTGTGTATATACACTCACCTAAAGGATTATTAGGAACACCATACTAATACTGTGTTTGACCCCCTTTAGCCTTCAGAACTGCCTTAATTCTACATGGCATTGATTCAACAAGGTGCTGAAAGCATTCTTTAGAAATGTTGGCCCATATTGATAGGATAGCATCTTGCAGTTGATGGAGATTTGTGGGATGCACATCCAGGGCACGAAGCTACCGTTCCACCACATCCCAAAGATGCTCTATTGGGTTGAGATCTGGTGACTGTGGGGGCCATTTTAGTACAGTGAACTCATTGTCATGTTCAAGAAACCAATTTGAAATGATTTGAGCTTTGTGACATGGTGCATTATCCTGCTGGAAGTAGCCATCAGAGGATGGGTACATGGTGGCCATAAAGGGATGGACATGGTCAGAAACAATGCTCAGGTAGGCCGTGGCATTTAAACGATGCCCAATTGGCACTAAGGGGCCTAAAGTGTGCCAAGAAAACATCCCCCACACCATTACACCACCACCACCACCAGCCTGCAAAGTGGTAACAAGGCATGATGGATCCATG
Organism: Xyrauchen texanus; assembly: GCF_025860055.1. Taxonomy (NCBI): domain Eukaryota; kingdom Metazoa; phylum Chordata; class Actinopteri; order Cypriniformes; family Catostomidae; genus Xyrauchen; species Xyrauchen texanus. Next base: position 25,075,156 of record NC_068313.1, on the reverse strand, counting down.
TTCTCATTCTGTTTACGCCAAATTCTGACTCTACCATCTGAATGTCTCAACAGAAATCGAGACTCATCAGACCAGGCAACATTTTTCCAGTCTTCAACTGTGCAATTTTGGTGAGCTCTTGCAAATTGTAGCCTCTTTTTCCTATTTGTAGTGGAGATGAGTGGTACCCGGTGGGGTCTTCTGCTGTTGTAGCCCATCCGCCTCAAGGTTGTGCGTGTTGTGGCTTCACAAATGCTTTGCTGCATACCTCAGTTGTAACGAGTGGTTATTTCAGGCAAAGTTGCTCTTCTATCAGCTTGAATCAGTCGGCCCATTCTCCTCTGACCTCTAGCATCAACAAGGCATTTTCAGCTCACAGGACTGCCGCATACTGGATGTTTTTCCCTTTTCACACCATTCTTTGTGACCCCTAGAAATGGTTGTGCGTGAAAATCCCAGTAACTGAGCAGATTGTGAAATACTCAGACCGGCCCGTCTGGCACCAACAACCATGCCACTCTCAAAATTGCTTAAATCACCTTTCTTTCCCATTCTGACATTCAGTTTGGAGTTCAGGAGATTGTCTTGACCAGGACCACACCCCTAAATGCATTGAAGCAACTGCCATGTGATTGGTTGATTAGATAATTGCATTAATGAGAAATTGAACAGGTGTTCCTAATAATCCTTTAGTTGAGTGTATATCAGTGCTAATAATTAAAGGTGGACTTGTTTTTGTTTGTTTAATCTTGGATTTACATTGACACCTAATGGTGTGGATGCAGCATCATTCAAAATAACTATAACAGTTTAGTTACTGAGATTATGCTAGTAGTGTTCGACTGGTCATGTGATTCTAACATGGCCGCCCCCATGAGGGGACCCTCTCCATGTACAATAAAAGCACTTTTTAAGGTTACTGATATGACTGGAGTCTTCTTGTAAGTGGTCATGATTTTATACATATATGTCATATTATTATAACAATTCATTTCTTTAGTAGTGAAAAAAAAATTAATATGGAAAAAAGTACCTCTACATTTTACAAATTCACTCAAATTTGACGTGTTTTTCAATTAAATATGTATAAAATAAATAAATAAAAACGCCTCTGTTTCAAGACAAGACCCTACTTGTAGATCACTCGTTTAATCTTTTTGTATCCTCCGCTGACATAAAGCCCTCAGAAACAAGATATGGCAACCAGTGCAGAGAGATATGCGATTTTAGTGGATTTCCTGTTTCCGGAACTCCGCACAGACTGACTGGTTGTCGGCGAATGAAATAAACAAATACCCACAAATCAGACTCCACCACTCCTTACCTGCAAACATGGACACTGGTGCGTATGTGTAAATATTGTCTTTTGCAGCTCATCGGTGAGGGTTAATGGCTCAGATTGACATGAAAGTAGTAGCATGAGTGGCTAACTAGCCCGAGCTGTTTACTAGTGCTGAAAGTGACTAAGCAAAGGTGTGAGTTCGACATTGAACTCTTGATCTCTTATAATAAATTAAAAGTACAGGACGGACACTTTTAATAAACTATACTTAGTGACTGACTGTAATCGTTTAAAAGAAAAAAATGTTTAGAAATTAAAAAACAAGCTAAACGCCGGTTCTAAATCAGTGAAATCCAGAAACAATTAATGGAGTCAAACTGACGGCAGAGTGACTGTCACTTACTTCATTTGTGTTTAAAACAATGTTTCAACTAAACAATCATGACAGTTTGACAATCTTCTGTTTAGGACTTTTGAAATTGGCAAATTATTCTTGGGACTTTAAGCCAGGAATACAGAGCACTACGTTTACAATGATTAACTGTTGTTCATTTGTTTGTGCTGGTTATATGTCTCACTTTCTGTTAAATTTAAATGGCTCATCAGGACCAATGAAGGAATTTGTAGTTACAACCACTTTCATAAGTGGTTATCTAAAGTCACCCTGTCAGTCTGCCTCTTGCTATGGCACCGCTGTAGAACAGTTTGATTCATGCTTAAGAAAAACAGATACATAAATTTTTAAGCAAAATGTTACACAAGGAAGAGTTCTGTTGTGGCCAGATCACAGCTGTGCTGATATTCAGACCAACAACACGTGTGATATTGCTTTTGTACAACAATTTTGAATAACTTGTGTTTCTTCTCAGCTAGCAAAAATAGTTCTAAAAGAAGCCTAAGCACAGCTCACTTTCTGCTATCCTCTCATACTCTGGTTTCCTTCTAGTGTTTCATTTGTAAATTAATCTGCGTTTTGAACTAATCTTTAAGGTGAACGAATCATTATCGTATCTCGTATTGCTTTGTCTGTGAATAACTGTGTTGTTCATTGAATCAGTTAAAGCTGAAGTGTGCAACTTTTTCTTTGTTAAAATACTTTCTTTTATCACCACTTGATATTGCAGACAACTGTAAGTAAGCAGTTTGTTGGTTAATTTTCTTGAAATCTGTACACACTGTATCTCTGTGGCTCTATAAATATTCCAATATATTTTGAGCGGCCTGTCCATACAGAAATGGAGTGAATTGGGGGCTGGACTATCTGTTTGCGTGATCAACAGAAGACGGGGGCACATTCAGAAAGTTGTATGAAAACAAGCGTTTATCTTTGAAATTCTCCTTCGGTGGCACTAGTGAATTTACACACTTCATCTTTAAGTCAGTGATTTAGTGATTCGCTCTTAAAGGAATATTTCAGCTATTTACTACGTCTTATGTCATCCTTGATGTGTATGACTTTCTTCTGTGGAACACAAATGAAGATAATGAAGAATATCTCAGCTCTGTTGATCAATACAGTGCAAGTCAACAGGGTCCAAATCGCCAAAAACAAAAGAAGAACTGCTCTTAGGATAGAAAAGCACTTAGAAGGGCTGTTTGAAAGTGGAGATTTATAGTAAAAGAGAACTTGAATATTGCTTATATAACATATCGCTTCTGAAGATAGCCTATAGATTTAACCACTTTAGGCATATGGATTGCTTTTATGCTGCCTTTATGTGCTTTTATGAACTTCAAAGTTTTGGACCCTGTTAACTTGTGTTGTATGAACCTACAGAGTTGAGATTAATGTAAAACAATTGTTTGCCACCACCTGCTGGTCTAAAGATGTTGTCTGCAGAAAGAGTTTGTGAATGAAATAAAAATTAAGTAATCACCACTATTTGGAAAGCAGCAAAAACATATAAGTAGAGGGATACAAATAGTGAAGCATTCCAGTGACGTTATACTAAATATCACCCATGGAACGCTGCTTGACCATGTACCATTGATGGTTGAAGTGCACTAAATAACACAGAGGTGCAGATCTATGAATTTAGAAATGAAGTCCTCTTGTTTTGTGTTTGTGTCCTTTTGCTGTTTCCAGGCCTGAGTCAGGAGAAAGCATCTGCTTTTGTGAAGCGCTTCCGCTCCGAACCTCGATATCTGCTGGCCCAGAACGTCTCGACCTGCATTGATCCATTAGAGGTGTGCTTGCACCGGCAGACAGTTCAGGACACAGTGCACATCTTCCAACACAGTATCCCCACAGAGGGCAAGCCTGTCACCAACCAGAAAAACTCAGGTACCTATGCCCCAGAAAAAACTGTACACTCAAACACAGTATTTATTCACGTATGGTTTATCTACAATGGCACCGATAACCAGTCTTCGCTAAAGAGTTTGCTAAAAAGTTCCTTTAAACCCCATCACAAGATACCATAATGTAGCTGAAATACGTGCAATTACAGTTTGAACTGCACTGTTTGTTTTTTCAGGGAGATGTTGGATCTTCTCATGCCTCAATGTCATGCGTCTTCCATTTATGAAGAAGTTTAACATTGAAGAATTTGAATTCAGTCAGTCTTATCTTTTTTTCTGGGATAAGGTAAGTCAGCGTTATTACTTTACTGTTTTCATCATCAGAAATGTCAGGCTCTTGAGAATTCAACATATTTATTTGTTCTAAGCATACCGTAAACTCTGCTGTGTGTTGATTTTGCAGTCTGTTGGTTGCTCTTTCTCATTGTTTTAGTGGTAAATGTGCTGAAAGTCCTCTTTTGTTGGAGATGTATTGTTGGAGAATGTTTTTGGCCCACTGGTGTGTCATTGAACCCTCTTTGCCCCTCCACCTTAGTACACACCCCTTGATCCTCTCATTCCCTCTCTGTTTCTCTCTCGATCTTTCTGTTCAGGTGGAGAGGTGCTATTACTTTCTGCATGCTTGTGTGGAGACTGCTCAGCGAAAGGAATCTGTAGATGGCAGATTGGTCCAGTTTCTCCTGTCAAATCCTACCAATGATGGTGGACAGTGGGATATGCTGGTTAACCTTATTGGTCAGTTTAGCCCCTTTACATTGAACTCTTCTCAGATTTGTTTGGGGGTGGTATTTGTGTCAGTCGAAAATACATTTAGTTTAGCAATCTGAAGGTTACGAGTTGTTTGGCATATAAATTACTCCTCAAACTTATGACACGGTGCATTATAAACTGTAACATTTAATGGTGCTATAATGAATTTAGCCTTATTAAGCTGTCACGTGACTGAGCTGTTTAATTAGCCACACCCCCTCATTCTAAACCCCCACCCTCCAAAGATAACTTTGAGACCAAAACAGAGCAAAAAAAAGGATTGTTTGTTACTGTGGTTGTCAAATTCAACAGTGGCACAATAGAGCTCTCAACTGACAAACATTATGAATCATAGCCTCAATGATCCACATCAAATACAACACTATGAGAACGAGCAAAATGATTGACAGGTGAAAAGCATCAGGGCACATTTTTATTTGCTGTTTACAAAGTCTACAGCTGTCACAGAGACCGGTGAAATATCTCAGGACACTTAATTAATTAATATCTTTAAGGTAGTAGGAAAATGTTTTTGCATACTTCTCCATGAATGCAACGTGACAATGCAACGTGAGTCACTTTTCAGTGTAACATAAAAGTTTGCTTTTCAGCGTAACATTTAAATAAATACAAACACTGCTTTTCAGCACAATATACAAACACACATAGATTTTCTTTTCAGCAGTACAAACGACATCGACCGACATACACGTCTCCGTGCATCTTGCTCTCTCTGTTTCTGGCTCCTCTTTATCTCTCCCGGCTGACCATCCCAGGTGTCCATCCTTACCGCTCGGCCCAGGGGTCCATCCTTACCGCTCGGCCACACCCTGCTCGCCACACAGATATATGCATTTAAAATGTACAATCTTTACAAAAAAAAACTACTTTTTTGCTTGTTTTTAAAAAAAAAAACAACTTGGGGGGCCGTTAAATTGCATTCTTTTAATTAACGCCTCTTCTCTATAGATTTATGTCAAATGAAATGCTGTCTAGAATGAGAAGGTCCCTTTCCCTAATACAACCTTATACAAGTGAAGAGGATGTAGCAAATCACAGTGCTGGGTAGATTACTTCTGAATTGTAATCTACTGATTACAAATTACATGACTGAATTTGTAGTCTGTTTCCTAATCTCTTAGATTAAATTTAGATTAAACCTATCCTCTTATATTAAAATTATTTGTTTTTGGGATACTTTTGGATTACTTCTGTAACCTAATTGTTGTTTAATTTACCCTGTTTCCACCTGGTATTAAGATGCGTTTTTGGTGATCGGATCACATGTGGTCAGCGCTAAATACAGGTCTAAATGGGGTCACATCCGTAGGTGGTCAAATACGCATATGACTTTTTCTTTCCTGACTTTGTTGCATTTTAATATCATGCAGTAACACGCTAGCATAGTGATTGATGTGTGTCTTCATGAAACGAGTCCCTCTCCTCCAAATCCGAACACAAGTGGTCATAGTAGACGATTTTATGTGACCAGGTTTAAATGTGTCTCACCTGACCACATGTGATCCGATCACCAAAAAAACACATCTTAATACCAGGTGTAAATGGGGTCTTTGATGTCACATGCTGAGTATTGAAACGCTTGTACCATTTTGACATAATTGTGCTTAAATGTAAAGTAAAAACAGGCTTAATGGATCAAAATATAAGGAATGGAAAGGCTTTTTTCTGTATGCATGTTTTATATGCTATTTTTCTGTTTCTGAGTGAAATAAAAGACTTCAAATGTTCTTACTCCAGCAATTTTGGCATTACAAATGCCATCAATGTGTGGTAACAGATCAGAACAATTATATTTGTGAATCAACATCTCAAAAGTTGTAGCAAAAGCACATTCATGTACATGTTTGAAACCATGTACTAAACTTTAAAGCACTAATTCAATAATTTTTGTATTTATGTGTGGATTTCTGCTTCATCTTCATTGTAATTATGGGTGGTGGCTAGTATTAGGGCTGTATGTGCAGTTCCACCTCTGCCCCCCCCCCTCCATTTGAATGTGAGTATGTATGAAACATATCAGATGTAGAATGCTTTAGAAGATAAATAATTTAAAACATTTCAAACGAAAAAGAATTAGAGGAATCAATAAGCCTTTTTGGCTATTTAAATAAAAAAGGACATGCCCTTTGATATTTCCCATCAAAAATTGGAAATACAAGAAAGAAAACTGCGCTCATCAGTTGATTCCATTGGGTCTTTCAATTAGATTTTTACTTCTTTACATTCTAAATGCCCCGCGACCCTGTACACAGGATAAGCGGTTGACGATGGATGGATGGATGGACATTCTAAATGTATAAACTATTTTATGTTTTCCAGAAAAATATGGTGTCGTCCCAAAGAAATCCTTTCCTGAGTCTCACAGCTCCGAGGCTTCCCGAAGAATGAATGATATCCTCAATCACAAGGTGCATTTGAAGCAATGCTCTAATCTGGAAAGCTTAGTCTAGAGTGCCGTACATCCCCTCTAGCTTTCATTTTGACATTTACTGTTTGAGGACTTAGTGGCTGTGTGTGACCACATAAGCATTCTCAAGGAACGGAATGAGCAGAGGGGAATTTCACCAAGGTTTCTTCCCATATCTTGTAAATAAATGAGGAAGATGGCAGTTTCAGACTGTTCACATGACATTTAATAGAGAACAAAAATGAATATGTGAAAATGAGCCTGTAAAGGTTGAAAAAAAGAGTGTTTCTGCCTCAAAAGAATGAAAGGCTGAAGGATTTACACATCAGTTCAGAGTTTTGGTGTAGATAAAAATGATGCATTTGTTATGTGATACATTTTGCCTGTAGACCTTATTCACAGCTGTACCATCTTTGATTTTTATTTAAAATGTGGCTGTGAGGGATAGACTTGCCATCTCTTCATTGGCACGCCAGTATAAAGCTTCTAGATCCCAGCTAGATCCAACTCATTTTGTCTGGAGTTTTTTATCTACAGAATATTCTTGGAAAGGTATTTTTTTCAATGTCCAAAAACACATTAAACTGCAGTTAAGCCCATTGAAGAGACTCTTTGGCTGTCCCTCACAGCCTCATTGTCATTACTGTTAAAAATCCAAATATTTCCTCCATTCCCTGCAATTTGTAATAAACCATTAATTTGACACAAAAGTGTAAATGCTATGGTGCTTTTGAAACTTTGATGAATTGTTTAGGAAATCTATTTAAAACAGAAACAAATCTTTGCAATTTTGTATGGTGCTATCAGTGCCACTGAAATTGCATGCTTCACCTTTAATGTCATTTGTAATCATGATTTCCATGATTTTGCATACTGTAGCATTATATTTCCTTCCCTGTTATAAAATAACGTTGTGGCTGTTTGTTTGTGTTTCAGTTGAGAGAGTACTGTCTAAGGCTGAGAAACATGGTGGCCAGTGAGGCTACTAAAGCGGAGCTGGCTGAAACTATAGACACCATGATTGAGGAGGTGAGTGTGTTTGTTGGGATTAAATTACCTAACCATCTCTTTAAGTTTTCATACTGAATGCAGCTCCTCTTTTTGGCCATATGGTGGTGCCATAATACTGCTTTTGAGACCACAACTTGCCTGAAAATCAAGGTTATCTTTCACAGACTTCTGCAGCTTCAATTACAACTTTTGCAAATTTCCCATAAATAGAGAAATTATAAATTGGTATTAGGATTGTTAAGGTATTTTTTGTAACACTGGGATTTGCAACTGCTTGTTCATATCAGCATTTGTCAGCTTTGAAAAACTGTCTCCGCAGTATTAGCCTTAAAGATACAGTAAAGTTTAGAAACAGTGTATTCAGGATATACAAACAGTCTGGAAGCATGATCTCTTTTCATAGTTTTGTTTTTAAAATTGACGCTAACTTAAGTATGATAAACCAGGTCTTCAGCCAGATAGATTTAACTCACTCCAGCAAAAATCACATGTTTGTATTTAAACATTTGACTGGTTGTGCATCAAAAAGTACATATAATAAATAAAATAGAAGAAAGTATATGTAGTAAATTTATCGTTATTAAAAAAAAGGTCATATTTTATTTTACTATTTATGTTAGTATTTTGTAAATTTACTATGTACATAGGTAATTATGTAGTAATACTAATGAACTACACTCACTAAGCTCTTTAATAGGAACACTATACTCCTAATAAAGACGTGGTCTTCTGCTGTTGTAGCCCATCTGCCTGAAGGTTCAACTCAAGGTGCATTCTGAGATGCTATTTTGCTCACTACAATTGTACAGAGTGGTTACCTGAGTTACCATAGACTTTCTGTCAGCTCGAACCAGTCTGGCCATTCTCCACTGACCTCTCTCATCAACAAGGCATTTCCGTCTGCAGAACTGCCGCTCACTGCCGTTTTTTTGCATCATTCTGAGTAAACTCACTAGACTGTTGTGCGTGAAAATCCCAGTAGATCAGCAGTTACAGAAATGTTCAAACAAGCCTGTCCGAAATCACTGAGAGAAACTTTTTCCCCATTCTGATGCTTGATATGAATATTAACTGAAGGTCCTGACCCGTAAAGTGTAAAAGAAACCTTTTCACCTACAATATGTCAGTCTGTGGGTGAGAATTAAAATATTCCAATTGTGTTGTGTAATAATTGTGTTCTAAATATTACTAGTGCCTTATCAAGCACATCAATAATGAAACAGTCATTTATCAGCCTGCAGAGCAATAACAATATCAACCACCTGTGAACCAAAATGCAAATACAAAAAGTGCCCCTGGTTTCATGAATGTCTGCATATGTGCATTTGAATGGCTCTTTTATACATTCACGTTGGTTTGCACGCGTGTGTGTGTGTGTGTGTGTGTGTGTGTGTGTGTGTGTGTGTGTGTGTGTGTGTGTGTGTGTGTGTGTGTGTGTGTGTGTGTGTGTGTGTGTGTGTGTGTGTGTGCGTGTGTGTGTGTGTGTGTGTGTGTGTGTGACAGAGAAAAAGCGAGATTGAAAGAGCAAGCGCCTCCAGGAGTTGATGACAGAATGTTCCACAAACATGATCATTATCGCCCAATACTCACTGGCAATATTATTATACCTCCACCATCTGCTGAGGCAAGAGACGCAAGGCGCACAAGTCTAGGTTAATATCACTCTAAGCTTGTTCCGTGCACTCCTCTCCAAGGATAAGCAGAGCCCAGAGTACCAACTACTTCCCTGTTTATCTTGTTGTGAAACGCATTCTCCTGATGCTCGCTTACGCTCAGTGTTTTTCTGTTTTTGACGGAATGTTTGTTTGTCCACCTTGTGTTGGTTTGTTTTCTGTAACACTTCAGTGACAGAGGAGTTATTGCGAAGTGTTTTGAATGTGCACTCATGCGTGTTTGTGTATTTATCGGAGGCATGGAGGAACACTGAGTTTCAGTTGAATCAAAGTGGCAAGCTACAGAGGTTGGGACAGTTGGGATCACATGCAGAGAAGTCATATAGACAACAGGCTTTTAGTAAAAGTAGTGTTATTCGTGTAATTAGTCCAGTGTAGAGGAAACAAACAATATACGTTTAGTTGCTCCAGAAACATTTGGCTGTGGTGCTCATGTGAAGGACTTGGGTTCAAATCCAGCATGTGTTGGGTCCCTATCCCATCCCCTGCCTATATCCATCAGTTTTATTCATAAGTTTTAATTTCGACTTGTCAGTAAAATGGTACAAATTAAAAACCAAAAAAATGCGTAAATGAAACCAACAAACCCTACTTTATTTATGCTGGTGGCTCCAAAATCTCTATTAGATATTGTAATATGTAATATAAGGGCTGGGTATGAATACAGGTTTCATGATTTAATAAGATTCCAAATTGTAAGCTCTCGATGCTGATTTTGATACATTTTCATTCGACTGTGATTTTAATATGGGATCATTTCAGTTTTTAATGTCTATTTTGCATGCATATAAAATAAATTCTCTCTCAGCTAAAGTTGTAAATTATACAGGGAACCTTCTAACTTGGAACATTATGGAAATATAAATTAAAAAAATGAACAGCAGGCCATAAACTATGCAGTTCAGTTGCTATTTAATGGAAATAATAGTTAACACAATCAAAACTGATGTAAACTTTAAATTAGAAAGTAAAAGACGGGATCGGTCAAATTAAATGTGCAATTAATCAAAATCTTTATTTTTTTTATCCAGCCCTACATACTACAATGAACCCTGTACCTCATTATGTATGTGTGTTTTTTTTACTTTTTTGGGGAGAAATTTTCCCCCATGTAGAGTTGAAGCCAGAAGTATACATACACCTTAGCCAAATACATTTAAACTCAATTTTTCACAATTCCTGACATTTAATCGTAGAAAACATTCCGTCTTAGGTCAGTTAGGATCACTACTTTAGTTTAAGAATGTGAAATGTCAGAATAGTAGTAGAGAGAATGATTTATTTCAGCTTTTCTTTCTTTCATCACATTCCCAGTGGGTCTGAAGTTTATGTACACTTTGTTAGTATTTGGTAGCATTGCCTTTAAATTGTTTAACTTGGATCAAACGTTTTGGGAGCCTTCCACAAGCTTTTCACAATAAGTTGCTGGAATTTTGGCCCATTCCTCCAGACAGAATTGGTGTAACAGAGTCAGGTTTGTAGGCCTCTTTGCTCGCATAACGTTTCTTCAGTTCTGACCACAAATTTTCTATCAGATTGTGGTCAGGGCATATAGATACTTGAATACCTGTTTCCTCCAGCATCTTCACAAGGACCTTTGCTGTTGTTCTGGGATTGATTTGCACTTTTCACACCAAACTACGTTCATCTCTAGGAGACAGAATGCGTCTCCTTCCTGAGCGGTATAATGGCTGCATGGTCGCATGGTGTTTATACTTGTGTACTATTGTTTGTACACATGTTTGTATTGCTTTACACTGGTGCCGAAAGGAGGAGGGATACGCCGTAGTAGAGTTCTCGCCACTATCATCCACCCCAACGGAGCAGCCGCGAGGGGAGAAGGGGCTCCTAATCGACCGCCTGGAGCGGTCAGGGCTGCTGCCAGGGGCGGAGGAGTCTCCTACCGGCTGCTGAAACATGGTGGGACCGCGAGTGGGGAGGGGCTCGCTGCCGACCGCCTGGAGCGGGGGAACCACTGCCACGGCCGGGGGAGACCCCTTCTGTTCTCCGAGAACGCGGCAGGGCATTCCGTCCGCCAGGGGCTGGAGGACTGCCTCCGATCCGCCCGGAGTGGCATGGCTGTCATCCGTTAGAGGGTGGAGGAGTGGCCGAGGAACAAGCTACGGCGTATCGGAGAACTGGCAAGTAAGTGTTTTTTCTCTCTGTCTCTCACTGCCGATCCGCGTTGGCCTTTTCCCTCTCGTTTAAATTTTACAGTGTTTTTTGGGGGGTACTACACTGTTACAGGAAGTACCCCCCATTTTTTTATATTTCTGTTTCCCTCCACTTGTCCCCTCCCTCATCCAGGTAGACGGGGATGACCTGCCGGCAGACGGGGCTTAGGGCACGCCCTCCCCCAGGGAAAGGGGGGGGGATGTACGTCATGCCGTGGGCTCTCCTCCCTATATTTATATTTGCACATAGCATGGATGCAGTAAAGAAACTACACAACTCTTCTCACGCTATGTGTGCTCAACCGCAACTTTTCTGTGAGCCGGTCATTGTACTGCCACCATCTTAAAGAGCTAATACCATTTTAGAGCTTGTCATTAATGTAAACTTAAAATACTTGTGAATAGTACAAACTATGCAACAACAAACATGTAACAAAATGTTTCACATTTTAAGTTTAGCATTTTTAAAAAGCTGAAATGTGATTAAAATGAAGTATTAATTATGAAAAAAATATACACTCACATACTATAGCACATGAAGTCGTGTGTATATATATATATATATATATATCTTGGATCAATGTCTTTTTCATACATTGATAATCAGAATATTTTTCCTTTGATTATCAATCTATATCTGCATTTCTTTTTTTTTTCAGATATAAATAGAGTTATTGAATTGGAAAGCACACAAATTTGTTCTTCTAACTCTTCTAATTTAAATGTCAGCTAATGTTAATATATCAATGCCTGTAATACGTATTGAGAAAATACCATGCTGATCAATATCGATATTTTATGGCCTATGTCATAAGGCCCGAGACAGCTGGGATAGGCTCTAGAACAGGGGTGCCAACACTTTTTTGCATGATGATCTATTTTTAAATGGCCAACTCAATATTAAAAAATATATATATATGTAATAATGTTCAATGTTGATATCATTCAGTTTTAACACTAACACCTACAGCACAATAGATTACAATAGCCAGGGCATTTACCTTATTCTGATGATTTGTACTGAATGGAATCAGACAGTAGCTGCTGGTAGCTAGTCTCAAACACTGCTAGCTTCGCAATTTCGCGCTATGTTCTCAGATGCCCTGAACCTAGTTCTCATGGCAACTGAATAAACAAAAATCTTGCCTGGTCAAAATTTACTCGTCAAGTGCAAGTCAGACAGAAACTAAAAAGAAGGAAAGACATATATATATATATATATATATATATATATATATATATATATATATATTTTTTTTATTAAAATTTAACGAATGCACATTTAAATTTCGTGCGATCTACCAGTATTGCCTTTGCGTTCGACTGGTAGATCGCAATCGACGTATTGGCACCCCTGCTCTAGAAGATGGATGGGTGGATGAACCCATATATATAAATATATATATATCAAGTTGGATGTGGGATATTTCTACTTGATATCTCCGACCATAAATGCATTCCATAATGTATGTATAATATATTATACATACATTATGGAATGCATTTATGGTCGGAGATATCAAGTAGGAATATCCCACATCCAACTTGAGTTTAACGCAGCATATATGTACCCTGACGAAACTAAAGTTTTTGCAAGCAAAATTTAAATCGCAGATATTATTAGATAGATTTTTCCAGGTATTATAGACCTCCTTGGTAGATTCATATGAAAAATTATGATTTTTGAATGTCTGTTCAGCAGACAGAGCTGCAGTTAAAATTAGGCTTGCTTGAGCATTAAGTGTCATTTCAAGTTCTGGCTTTCGTGCGTGGATGTGTATTTAAAATGTCAATTGTTATTACTAGTTAGCTGTGACAATGTATGATGCTCAAAGACATAGGGTGTCTTATTCATTGTGAAACTGTTTCCTTGATGGCATGAATCACACTGAAGTCCTGGACTTAAAATGCATGGCCGCCACATATATATGTATATATATATATATATATATATATATGTCATGGCAAAAGTCTTATGAGTTAAAACTAAAATGTATTAGCTAATGGCAATTCTTTCTCCGATGTGTCCATAGAAGGTTGGAGGTGTTTTTGCAGCTTAGTATCAGTGAACTTCAGACTGGGTCGAAAGTTCTGAAAGTTTCAGAATGTTTTTATTCTACTTTGACCTGTTTATTTCAACTGAAAGAAATATTTTAGATTTGATTTTCTAATGATCCCTTTAATGTTTAGAAACAATTCCTTATTTTTGCATTTTATGGACATCTTCCATGCTCTGCTTCATACGCATGTACATGTACTTGTTTGCACGTGCTGGAAGACGTAATGTTTATGTATATTAGAGGTGACGGCACTGTGTTTTGGCCTAGCTCTGTGGCAAGTCACTGTGTTGTTGTTGTGTGTAATGCAATGGGACCAAGCCAGCACTGCAAAGACAGAGTCATATACTGAAACTGCCTTGTTGATTGTATTTGTTAGTGTCTATATAGACCCCATGTGTTTCATATTTACAGGAAAAGTTCAAGTTAATCAATCAAGAGCATTTGTCTACACTGCCCCTCAAGCTCTGATCATGCTATAAATTATATTTTGGCATGCATTTATGTCATATTGTCCACATAACAAAGAGCAGTCAAATGGTCCAGAGGGATTATTGACATTTTGTGTCGAACCATGTTATTCTCTTTACTTTCTTGCAGAGCTATGGTTGGAAAACAGATGCAAACAAACCAACAAAAATGTTAGGATCAGTGCCTCTCTGTAATTATGTTTGTCAGTCTTATAGAAAGACCAATGTTTATGGTAAAGAGCGTGTAAACGGCTACATGTGTCCTGGAATGGTGCCATTTTGTGGCTTCGTATGCCCAGCCAATTGCATGAGTGATTGCCTGCACAGGGATGAATTTGACGTGAAACAGCCTGCCAGTGTCTTCTTGTTCTGAATTACCTCGTCAACAAACCAATAGCAACAATTACTGCACATATGCGCCACATTCACATCTGGAGCACCCTGTGTCCACACGAGGGCATATTATTCACCCAGTAACAAGTGCTTGTGATCCCAGGTATGGTCAGTATCTCAACCCTCTGAAATGAGAGGTGATGTGTGGCATTGGTTAGATCTGTGCCTGGGTGACCTGGACATCCCTCACAGCATATACAGGTTTTTGAATCCACCATTAATTTTGTATGTAGGATGTCAGAATATTAGTTTTGAAATTGTAATTTAATGTATAGTTACAGTAGGAATAGTTATTGGATTGCATTTATTCCACTAAAATGTATTTGAAAAGTCCCTAAAAAAGTCTGTATAAATACACCTTTTTGCAAGAATTGTATAAAATGTGTCTCTTATTTGATATGTCTGCCCTGATCTGAAATCCGAAATGATCAAATTATTTGCCAACAGACTGCTGAGGGTAGTAAATGCAATAAAATTTGTATTTCTTATTTCCAAATATTAAGAATCGTTAATGGAACTATTAAGGATTTGGATTTGTTTAGAGGAATCATATCCAAAATTGCAGAATCCTTACAAATGCTTGTGCCTATCTGTTCAGGAGGTCCGAGGCAGTAAATCTTCATGCACTATCTTTTTTTTAGATCCAGTACCCACTGTCCACATTTTGCATCCAGTTATACTGATAGTTTCAGTGGTACATTAAGCCATCAGCTCTGGCCTACACAGACACACAAACAACATGATCAATGTCAGGATATTCAAACAGATCAAAGGTACACCCTAATCTTTTTAATCAAGGTACGTTCAAACGTACCCCGACTCACAGATCCTGCATGATCCAGAGTCAAGGAATGACAGGACAGACAGAGCAGATGAGATTTAGGATATGTTATGTTTTTCTCAAGCCAAAGATATACATTGTGCCATGGCGTGCTCATCTTCCCGGCCTGTGCTCCAGCCGCTCCACCCTGGTTGAGCCTCTTAGCTTTTCCTGCTGCCATGTGGCCACCCAACCACAGACAGGTGTTTCAATATTGACTCGCTGGTTCTGTGCTGACGTCAGTGAGCCTCGACCATTGTTTCAACGAGCGGCACTTTTCAACAGGCAAAAAAAAAGGGTGTTCGTGTTGTTTGGACGGTTCTGCGCATTTATCTAACCTGCCAAGGAAGAGAGAGAATGTGAAAGCATGCAATGTAGAGGTGGTTTGGCCGATTGGAGCATCTGGGTCCACTGCTGGGTCAACAGGGAGGAAAAAGGGCTGGGCACCACTTTATTTACTCATCCTCTGGGAAGACTGGACAGAGAAAATAAACTGAAATGCGAAATGGTCTTACAGGGATAAATCTGGGAAAGAGAGAGAGATGAGGAAAGAGGGTTGCCTTTTGAGAAAAGAAAGCAGATCATGGTAATTTTATACTGTCAAACTCAGAAGACGAAAGCATTCTAAAAGTAATCGCATACACTCTCAACAACCTCAAATCTCATTTGCCATTGTCGTTTAAATGTGGTGCCTCAGCATACATTGCTCAAGATCTGATGTCAATGCTCTCAAACCTCAATGGTACATGTGCATCTTGTGACAGAGAGCATCTTTTTTTTTAATTGACCACTTTTTTTTTTGCAACCCCAATTCCCAAAAAAAGTTTCCATGGTATGAACAATGCCAGTAAAAAGAAAAATTTGTGATTTGTAAATGTACTTTGTCTTGTATTCAAACAAAAGCGGTATTAAGAAAAGGTACTTGTTTTTAGTACTGTACAAGGTAATGTTTTACGTAATCAACACCAATTATTTTTTTTAATTGATGCCTGCAACACATTCTAAAAAAGTTGAGACCGGGGCAAAAACAGGGGCAGACGAGTTGAAATAAGGTGATGTGAAATAAGTGATGCTAAATGGGTGAGGCAATCGTGTTATACTGTATATAAGTTGCCTCCAAATAAAGCGTAGTACTTTAACAGCATGGATTGGTTGAGGCTCACCAAGTTGCCAACAGATGTGTCTGCAAATAATCTAGAGTTTTGAGAACAATGTTCTCAAGACAAATTGGAAGGATTAGGGGCATTTGACCATCTACATTGCACAATATAGTTCAAAGAATTAAGGAATCCGGTCAAATCTCTGTGCGGCAAGGCTGAAAACCACTTCTGAATGTGCATGATCTCAGATCCCTCAGACATCACTGTCTTAAAACAGTCTTGTGTCTGTAATGAATATCATGAATGCTTGGGAATACTTCTGTAAACCTTTGTCAGTCAACACCATTTTCACCGCTGTATCCACAGAGTTGAAGCTTAACTATGCAAAGCAGAAATGCCACCTGCTTCAGTGGGCTCGGTCTCACCTGAAATAGTTTTTTGACCTTATGAGTTCAAATTTCAAATAGTTTTTTGGAAAAAAACAGCTGCTGTGTTCTCCGGGTGAAAGGCGAAAAGGACCATACAAGCTGTTATACAAAAGTCAGTGTCTTCATGCTGTGGGGGGGTGTCAGTGCCCATGGCATTGGTAATTGCACATCTGTAAGGGCACCACTAATGCAGAACTATATGGACAAATTTTGAAGCAACATATGCTGCCATCCAGACACCGTCTTTTCCAGGGACATCCCTGCATTTTCCAGCAGGACAACACCAAACCACATACTGCCCGGATTACAAGTGCATGGCTGCATGAGAAGTGGGTGCAGGTGCTAGATTGGCCCGCCTGCAGTCCTGAATTGTCTCCAATTGAGAATGTGTGGTGCATTGTGAAGCACAAAATAATGCAATGTAGAACTGCGCTGCTGAAGAACTGCGTAATGAATGAATGGGAGTAAATTCCACAAGTTAAACATAACAAACTTGTGTTTTCAGTGCCCAAATGCTTAAGTGTTATATGAAGAAATTATAATGTTACACAGGTAAACACTTGTCTGTCCTGTCCTTACTTTTTTGGAGAGTGTTGAAATCATGTGATCTGAAATGAGTGCATCAAAAATAAAATAAACACAATTAAATTTGCAAGGTTAAACATAACAAATGTATTGTTGTAGTGGTTTCAATATAGCACAGGGTGAATATCATTTACAAATCACTTGTTTATATTTGCATTTTGCACACTGTTCGAACTATTTTGAAATTGGGGTGTATTTGTGCTTTTTTAAGTGTATTGTATATCCTCTTTGGAACTTGACAGTATAAATGACCTATTACTTTTGGTGTAAGTGAAAAAATAAGTTCTGACATCCTGCAAAATATTTCCTAGTAACACTTCCAATTAAGGTTCCATTTGTTAACTTTGGTTCACTACATTTAACATGAACTAACAGTGAACAATGCTTTTACAGCATTTATTAATATTGGTTAATATTAATTGCATTTTTAAAATTAAAAGTTGTGTTAGTTAGCATTAGTTAATGCATTATGAACTAACAGTAACTAACAATGAACAATTGTATTTTTATAAATGAACATTAGCCAAGATAAATAAATACTATAAAGATATATTTTACATTTGTTAGTTCATGAAACCTAATGCATTGACTAATGTTAACAATTAATGTTAATGTTTAAAGTGTGTAAAGCACTACCTCTTTTGTGTTACATGTAAGAAATTCATGCTAGTTTGGTATATGATGACAGAATTTTCACTTGTGTGGGAACTATTCCTTTATAGAGCTTCAGAAGCCAAAAATAATTTCATGTATCTTTATTCACCATATGAGATTTCATTTGCTTGGGACTTTACAGACAGACAGTTGAAAATGTAGTCAACCAGAAATCTCTGTAAAAGTCAGTGTGTGTGGTGCACTTCTTTGTTGATCCATTTACTTGTGCATGCCAAAAGGAAAAGGACCAAAACATCTTATCTGTTCAGTTTTTGCCCTTCCTGCCTGTGCGTGTTTGTGAGAAGTAGAAAGAAACCTGTATTATCAAGGTCAAGTTAATCTTGGCTACGAGAAATCCACGTTTCAAAATGTAAAGCTGAGGCCATGGTCAGGAGAGGGAAGGAAATGCCTGAGATTGCTCTATCGGGGTAACAAAGGCTAAGTTCTGAAAACTTAAAAACAGTTTGAGTTCAGAATATTGAAATGGCCCAGTCAAACATTGGAAGCTTCAGACACGGTGTTCTATGTGTTCTTAGTGCTTATCTCAGCTACAACCTGTCAAAGCCTGGGCTTTCTCTTATGTGCTTGGCTTGTCCCAGCTCTCATTTGAGATATCATTATTTGAAACCTAATGCAAACTTTAATCAACCATGTTTAAAAAATTGTATTCTGCTTGGGTGCCTGTTTAGAAGAAGTTTACGACCTTCCACTATGCATGTCACTATTACTATTGCTCCAAGTAA
Organism: Xyrauchen texanus; assembly: GCF_025860055.1. Taxonomy (NCBI): domain Eukaryota; kingdom Metazoa; phylum Chordata; class Actinopteri; order Cypriniformes; family Catostomidae; genus Xyrauchen; species Xyrauchen texanus. Next base: position 25,056,308 of record NC_068313.1, on the reverse strand, counting down.
TAAGTATTACATTTAGGCACATATCTCATCCTGCACCATTTTTCTTAAGGGCAATATAATGAACTTGTTGAGGTATACTAGGTAATCTTGCTTACGATTTTCACCTGTTGGATGAAAAATAGTGAAAACTCCCATAGATCCAATCACATTGAAGGAAGTCCCAAGCCATATCGAGGCACCAGAATATCCTAGTGGCCTAGGACACATTTAAACTATCTAGGTTACATTTTCATGACCTCTCAGATTACCTTAGAATTGTGGTGGCAAATTTTGCATGGGAAAGCACCACTCGTATTGTCTTCAAAAATGTCATTATGTACTTGTGTTTGGGTTTCTTATTGTCTTTTCTTTTTTTTTATGTGTTCAGGTGTTTCGAGTGGCCAGTGTGTGTCTGGGCAGTCCTCCAGACACCATTTGTTGGGAATACCGGGACAAGGAAAAGAACTTCCACTGCATGGAGCCTCTAACACCACTGGAGTTCTACAAAAAGCACGTCAAGCCCCTCTACAATCTCCAGGACAAGGTATGAGTAGAACCAACTACCTCAACATCATCTGTCAGTTGTTATCATTCCACATCCATCAGTTGTAGCCCTCACTCACAGGTTGCGTAACATCTCTATTCAGGTCTGCCTCGTTAATGACCCTCGACCCCAGAACCCCTATGGGAAATTGTACACCGTGGAGTTTCTGGGTAACATGGTGGCCGGCCAAAAGACGCTTTACAACAACCAGCCCATCGAGCTGCTAAAGAAAGCTGCTGCAGATTCCATTAAGAATGGAGAGGTGAACCCAACTAGTTGTCTGAACAAGTAGTAGTAGACTAGTTGGTCTTAAGCCAATGTTAGGCATATTAGATGTTTCACAAAAACATTTGTCTTAAGATGGTTATTTTATACCTTCTGCCTTTGTATGTCAAGGAAATATCAATTTTACATTTCCAAATATTCCTTATGCAAATAAAAGTAGAGCAAGGAGTCATACAACAGATGGTATGGCCTCCACAGAGCCCAGATCTCAATATCACTGAGTCAGTCTGGGATTACATGGAGAGACAGAAGCAACTGAGACAGCCTAAATACTTAGAAGGACCATGTCAATATCTCAAAGATGCTTGGAACAACCTATCTGACAACAACTTTGAAAAACTGTGCGCAAGTGTACCTAGGAGAATTACTGCTGTTTTTAATGCATAGGTTTATCACACTAAATATATATATTTTTTTTATGTTTACTGAAATTTGTTTGACGTTATTCAGGGCATAATTTCTAAAAACATTCTCACTTTTCAAATGTTTTTTTTTTTACAAATGCCTAAAAATCTTGCACAGTACTGTATAAACATAATCACAGCCACAGAAAGATAAATATATTCAACAAATATATAAGATAAATATCTTCAACCTTTTGTTACTTAAAAGCTATCACAGTCCTCATAGAAATGTTGTCATTAAATTCATCTTTCAACCACTGCTGCAAAAAAATTGTAAAGCTGGCTAGTCCCTGTTGCCAACTGAACTTCCTTCATCCTGACCCAACTTATTCCATTAGCATTTGAGTGAAAGCATATTTACTAGTCAGATATGAAGAAACAAAATACATGAAACAAATGTAACATTTTCTGGAAAAGTTTGTACACCTAAATGTATTGTTTGGTACTCAAACAATTGAAAAACTTCTAAAAGACGTCAACTAAAAAATAAAAATATGGATCAATGGCAATGCAGTACAATAGTACAGCACAAGCTCCAGGAGTTTGTGTTAGATATATTGGTTTTGGTTTGGGATTTTGAAAAAATACTTTAACAAAGTTTGTAGAATAACATTATGTTGGTTACGTCAGTTGTTCTTCTCAAAGTGGAGTTTGGCATATTTGTATTAATTAGTGTCTCTCATTTCTGGTTTCAGGCTGTGTGGTTTGGCTGTGATGTAGGCAAGCATTTCCATGGCAAACTGGGCATCAATGACATGAATGTGTGAGTATTGCTGCTTGCTTCAGTTATATGATGAGAAATGTATATATGCATACATAATACCAAGTTTTCTCTGTATATACATGTAGGTTTAACCATGAGCTGGTGTTTGGCATCTCGGTAAAGAACTTGTCTAAGGCAGAGAGGCTGATCTACGGAGACTCCCTGATGACCCACGCTATGATCCTGACTGCTGTCACTGACAAGGTATTGAGAGCAAGGCACACTCTCAGAAACACAGTACACGCTCTCAGAAACACAGTACACATTAGCTTTGTGAGAGACTTCCGGCCCAGTTGACGCAACTGTTAGTGCTGCATTGTCTTGCATACATAAACATTTGCTTTCATTGTGATTTAAATTTAGTTTTTTTGAACATTACTGTTGCAAATTTTAGCTGATTTAAAAATATGTCACCAAGGGAACATTCTCTAGTAGGGCTGAAACGATTTGTCGACATAATCAACAACGTCACATGAGATCATATGAAACTCAAATGATGATGCGAGAGAGTGACTGAGGAGATGAAGAAAACACATGTCCAGATGCACTCTAAACTTTCCAAACAGCTTCAGGTGATGTAGATCACAAAATATATCTGAATTATAATGGAAAATGCAAAATAAGGAAATATAGAAGCACTGTCATCGTGAAATAAAGCAGAGCCGGATCTGGCATTCCACTTAAGCAAAACCTGCATGTCAGAGCATCTAAAAAGCAAACAACCTGGCATTATATCTTTAATGCATCCTTTATTAAAGTTCAAATAATAAGGAAGTGTATCATAAACAAACAACAAAAATGTGTGTCAGCGCCACGTCTGTGAGTCTCGTGAAGGGGAGAAACGGCACCCAACTGAGTGCACGTTGAAAGCTGGGGTCAGAGCGCAGGGTCAGCCATGAAACAGCGCCCCTGGAACAGATAGGGTCAAGGGCCACCGAATGTGATGGTTTTCCAGCAAAAGTGGTTTATGAATTTATAACCATCATAGTTCTTTATTAAAATACAAATAAATCTGTTTAATGAAAAGTGTCAATTGTTTACACATAAAAATATGTTGCATAAAATAGCTATTTTATATTGTGACTACTTGGCCAGTGAGAATGTTGGAAGAACTATTAAAACTCTTATTGAACCACTGGTCTGAAAACATCTCGGTCAGCAGACAAGATCCTGAACATGCTTAGATTAGTACAGAAACTTGTGCGAGCTTCAAAATATTTAAAGGCCAGTATACTGAAATTGCCCATTGGAATTCTCGTGACTTCATAGGTCATTACCCTGCCTGCTCATTAAGGGCTCTTACAGTTAGTTTGACCGGGTTAGAGTTTTTTTTTTTACAGATATTCACCCTGTTTTAATTAGTAACAGTTTTTGAGATTACTGTCTACTATTTCTCACCAAAATGACCACATCTGTGTCCAGATTTATTCTCTTGTCTTATATTGCTCTCTTCTGGGGCATACCGCTGGCCAACCAGAGTATACATGTGCTGTAAAGCAAAGGGCCTCTTTGGCCAGTCTTATTAATCAGTGGGGAAAAAAAGCCCTTGTTTGTATGGAAGAAAGAGCAGTGGGAGCTTTAAAAACTTTGAAATATAAACACTTTTGAAGTGCTATTCATTTAAGTAAGCAGTGATTAAGCAGACACTTACAGTATATCCAAAGCAATGGTTTCTTTGGGGGTCAGTTTATTTTGTTATTAAAATATTCAATTATTACAACAATAACCCTAGAGCAACTTGCAGTTAAGTGTCTTGTTCAAGTTTGCATTTCTTTAATCATTTTTGCCATTAAATAATTATAAACTTTTGCATATAATACACACACTACCAGTCAAATGTCTGGATATACTCCTGCACTATTTGGTCCAACTCATCCTTTTAAAAAAAAAAAGTCAAATTCTTTTTTTTTTTTTTTAAGAAATTCACATGTATACCCAAAATTCATATGTATACCCAAATGTTATTTTGTCTACAAAATTAATTTCAAGCATTTAAGTACAAGCCATTCGATTTTCAAGATTTTAAGAAAAACGAATTCAGTCAAGTGTCCAAATCTATATTGGCTGGTCGGTCGGTCTGTCATCTTATTTTAATTTTTATTCTATGGTTGTACAGCTGAAATGGAAATACGACACCCCAGATAGAGTTTAGATATCCTTGGTGATCTTATTTGAAAAGACATCTTTTAAGATATTTCTTTGTTTGGTTTTGAAAGAGGGGGCATCGCTTAGCATGGTCTCTCATAACTGTGTCAGGGTGAATGTGCTTATTATTAATGTTTCTCATTCTTTTTCTTAACCTTTGTATTTTTCAGAATGGGAAGGAGGAATGCTACGAGAAGTGGCGTGTGGAGAACTCGTGGGGAGACGACCGTGGGAATAAAGGTGAGGGGTCACCACCAGTCTGCCTCTCACACATGCTTCACAATTCACAGATATTTGGCTTTTCACAATGAATAATTCGATTTGCAGCAGGATTACCTCTGGTAGCTTCTTGCTCCACTTTCCAATGACTAAATAATTAACTCATAATCGAGAAGACAGGGAGTTGGATATTTGATATAGCACAGGTCTGTGCTGGGCCTTTTTAGATTCAGAGGCTTAGGGCAAAGATGCAGCATGTGCTACTCGGACCGGCACATCTGTAGTTCAGCTCACAGCTGGTCCTCATGTCCAAACTCACCCAATGACGTTACATTTGAGGGGCTGTTTAATTAGCTTTGGCTGCCTGAGAGAGAAAGTGTGTATACACACACACACGCACAGGATTTAGCTTTCCACTTCCTTACACATGCATTCCTCTGCAGCTTATAAAGGTATTTTTGACCTGCTCGTTCTTTGTAGAAACGTTTACTTGCAGATTGCTTTATCTGTGTTTAAAATTCAAAGTTTTCCATAAAGGTGAAAGTGTAATTTTTCCATTTTTAAAATACTTCTATCCCATTTTAATGTGCAAAAGCAAATCTAAATAAGCCATTTTTAGGTTGACTTCTTCAAAGAGTGTAAACACTGGCACTTTCAAAGCACTCTGTTTGAGAGGTCTGACATGTCTACTTCTGGCTGTTTGCTAAGGCAAGCATTACTTATTATTGCACATACTTTGAACAAACCACTAACCCTATAAAACTTTGTGCGTAACTTGCCTTCAGACACATCTGGGATGCCAGAAGGTTGAGTAAATCATGAGAGAATTAAAATTTGTGGGTGATCTATCACTTTAAAAGGGGTTGTACACCGGGCAGCGTCTTTCGACAGAGCCTAGCTATGACTCCGGAGGCTGCTCAAATTGATTATTTACTCTAGCCATCACTGGATGATATATTGTATATATGTATCTTTCATATAGTTTACACCATGTTTTTTCAGTTACAAGAATGTCTTTTAGTGGTTTTAACAGTTTGAATGAAACCAATTCAAGGCATACTGTGTGAGAGTACAAACTGGAAATTTTGCATAATAACTGTCTCCATTTCTAATCGTTCAGTTTGCGCAGTTACACTACTTTCATACACTAACCTGCAAACTCATCAACATCCCATTGTTCATTCATGAAGAAGTACAAAAACCTTTGTAAATGTTGTGTGTTTGGTGACTAGATTCAAAACTCTCGACTGCCACCTTCACCGCATCAACATGTCCTGTGGGTGATACAGTACCTTTGCCTTGTTAGACCCATGACCTGCATCACCCCTTGTGGTCTCCCAAAGCTATTACACCAGACTACCTTAAACAGGAGGCCAACTGACAATGAATGGAAAATCACTCAAAATAGGCTTCTAATTTAAATGTCGGGTTATTTTAATAAATATCGATGCCTTTAAATCTTAACGAGAAAAAACTTGCCGAACAACAATCAATATTGATATTTTGTGTCATTTCTACTAGCAACCTCCCAGAACATCATAGCAACCATGCAGCAACATGCTAACAACCACTCTGAACACTTCAGCAACCACGCAGCAACCCTAACATTGTGGTGACAAATTGCACAGGCAATCACTACAGTATAGTACATCATCTTCTAGTTCTTTTTGTAATATGCATTTGTGCATATGGCACAGAAATTAAACTTTTTGCAATTAATCTTCTAAAATCGTATTTACAATCTTCTGAATATTCTAAAAAACGTCTTCCATCACTGTAAAAACAGCAGCGTGTGTAATAAAAAATAAATAAATCATAACTAGTCACAACCATGTATGTTTTCAAATCACAGTCGTAAATGAATAGTGGCTTTTTTGTGGGTTGTGATGAATATTTATTTGACAGTAAGAAGAGGAGGGAGAGCAAAGTCATCAGTGTAGGGGAGAAAATTATTATTCTATTATATATATAATGTTTTTTTTTTTTTTTTTAGGTTTAAAGGGTTAATGGCTATAAAATTGGTCATAACAGTCATTTCCCCCTGGAGATTAGGCAGTAATGAGATATTCTCAGGGGGGTAGGTTGAAAGGCTTCAGGCTTCCAAGAGTGATTTATTTATATCTCATTCCTGCCTATTTTTCCTCTTTAAATATTGTGCCACAAACAACAGGTTGGAGTGGTAATTTTGTAACTGATTTTGACAGAATATTTATATGCAGTAAATGGATCACTGGTGGCCGCTGAAGCTTGTAAATTTTATGACCGTAAAAGTGGAGTGATGAATGGAGATATAAATATGCTCTCAGATGGAATTTGCCTCTCAAAAACGGATGATTTTTATTATGAACTCAAAGTCTGCTTTTAGGTCTTGTAACAGTGTAAATGCGTGATGTTTTTTAGCAGAAATTGAGACACTTTCAACACTACAATTTGTGTTAAAATTAAGAAAATGGAATGAGATTATGTACTTGTCCAAATTGTGTCACTTCAACACTTCCTTGAACTTTTATTGAACGTTCCATTGGATCCAAAAATCACAAATGATTGTAAAAAATATAGAAATTGATTTGTCAAAAGGTGTAGGAGACCCTGAGGACATTCCATGCACTCTGTATTTTGAAATACCACACTTTAATAACCAAAGCATTGAGCTGAGGTATTGATGCGTCATTAGGAAATTCAGATATCCTTTGTTGAAAATGCTCTACTGGTTTGTATGTTCTGCTCTGTTTCACAGGATGTTTTTTCAGCTCATTGGCCCGGTTTTAATTGATCTTTGTCAGCCGGACATGGTTTAAAAGTGAAAAACCTTATCCTCATCCACTTCCTGCTTTTAGCAGGGTGAACCATGTCGAACTTTTTTGCTTTCTTAATGATCTGCCGAAGTGGTTGCGATTAGTAGAGGAACTCAGTTTATCAGAATGCATTGTTGGAGACAAATCCCCCGGCACACCCTAAATGAATGTAAAAGTATGTTGTGTATTTGTGTAAGGAAAATCTTTTTGGTTTGAGCACAAGTTTCAGACACTGAGTCCAAGTGACGTTTCAAGTCTTGATCCACTGAACGGGAAGCTCCATGCTTTGTTGCGGGTAGAACACTGCACAGGTATTACACACAGAACGTATCGATTCGGTGAATGTAGGTGGCAGTTGAAAACAGTGAATCTACATTAATCACTATACAGACAAAAGTTGCAAAGGTTTTTGCACTTCTTCAAGAATTAACAAAGTGATGTCGACGAGTTGGTGTATGAAAAAAGAAAACATTCCTTGATAACGTTTTGGGTCAAATTTAATTGGAAAAAAAATTATCAGCCTCTAGAGTCTTAGCTAATGTGTGTACATTCAATGTTTTTTTTTGGACACTTATATGCATACTAGGTTTTGAAACCGCCTCTGTGTCAGAACCACACCTATGATGCCATAAAATGCAGTCTAGGTAGGCAGCTCTCTAGGTTGTAGAACAGAGCTATTTACACATGATGCCACAGTCACCTCTTTAAACCCTTATACGGCATCTGGCTGCATTGGCAACCCATGAAAATGTGTTTACAGAGAGTTTAGTAAAGATAATGAATAGACAAGGTCTCAAAAGAGCTCTTGCTTGATCCTGTACTGCAAATTTAAACCCCTAGCAGTGACATGATAGTGTTCAAACCCTCCATTCCGCTATCTCATTTTTGCTCATCTCTCATTTTAGCTGTCTATCTCTGCCTCTTCTCCTCGTCTCATCTCTGCCTCTTCCTGCAGGATATCTGATCATGACAGACGAGTGGTTCTCTGAGTACGTGTATGAGGTGGTGGTGGATAAGAGTTTCCTCTCTCCTGAAGTGCTGGAGGTCATGCAGCAAGACCCCATTGTCCTCCCGGCCTGGGACCCCATGGGAGCTCTGGCGTAGCCATAGAAGCGATGGAAGCCAAGGATGTGCAGAGCCAATCCAATCTCAGCCTGGTCTCCTTGACTTCACCTCAACTGGTTTTACCCCTCCCATAATCTCCCACAAAACCTGTTTTACATAAAAAGAAAAATATTAATAAAGTTTTTATGTCTCATTTTTTTATCACTGGATTCTGTGTGTTTAGTCATTTCAATGCTTGGGGTCACATTAGGGCTGTTCCAAAACCTAGTAGGCTGCCTTTGTGCCTATTGCCTACATAGGCAGCTGCCTACCATAGCAGAATTCTGAGCTTCATAAGAGACCTACTTGGAATGCTCTACATAGGCAGCAACTCCAGGTATCACTCGCAGTGCCCGGGAGACCAGATTCACTACTGATTTCAATACAGGTAATACAAAAGGAACCATGCAATACTCTAAGAACCATAAATATACATAGCCCACATTTTGGGTGAAAAAGTCAGTTTTCTATTATTTAAAAAAATAATTGTTTATACTTTTCAGTACTGAATCTGTGGCCGTGCACCTATGATGTCTTTATGTGCTGTCTCCGGAGGTATCTAACTAGGTTTTGGAACAAACCCAGTGGGTAGCTAGAATTTTTGTCATTTAGGACAATCCGTGTGTCGTGTACAGTACTTGCCTACTGTAGCCTGCTTAATGTTCCAGGTTCAATACAAGTTGAGCTCAATCAACAGCCGGTTACTGTAAGGCTCTTAAAATGGAAATGAATAGGGCAAGCCCAGTTCAAAAACGTTCAAATACACACAAGTATAGCCACAAAACATTAATCGGGGACATAAAAGGGGCCGGTGGATGAAGTTAAAGAGGGTAAAATGTTTGGATTTGTGAAGGTCATTATATAAGATGGAGCAAGTCAATGTAATGCATCTATACTTGGCATTCTTTAAGGACGCAGTTAATCCACAAAAGAATGTAATCGCGGATTGATGGTCTCAGAAGCTTGAGCAACTGAGACTTGTCCTCCGCCATCCAGATTGAGGTGAGTAACCGCACCACCACGAGGACCTACTAAGTAGTGGGAATTGGGTATTCCAAGTTGGGAGGATAAATATTGTTTATAAAAAAGCAATATTGCTGGTGCTTGACAGGGAATTGACTATATAATAGGACGCAGATGGTGGAAAACCCAGAGAAGAACCTCATAATTAAATTGCACTTGAACAAGCCTATTTGCGCTTTGCGTGAGCGATTTCGCCAAACCCACTTGTGCATAGACATCACGCATGCTTGCACAAAAATACCAAAACTTCATCACCACTGACTTTGCGCTTATGGCATAGGGCTTTACATGGCGCTAGCGCTCTTAAAATAAAGCCTTATATGTGTTAGCATGATTTTAGCAAGATAAAATTACATACTAACCTTATCTGTGTAAAGTTACTCTATAATAGTGGTAAATCCCTGATTTTATCATACTAAAATCATGTTAACATTTATAATGTTTACGTCTTGTAGCTATACTTTTGAAAACTTGTGATTTTTACTGTTTATGGACTGGCACATTTCAATTCCATTGTAATTGATTACTGTAAGCTGAACTATTTTATAATTTTTTTCTAAGTATTAGAGGGACATGTCATATTTTTTTGTAGTAATCAACATTACTTGTATTGAACCTGGAACATTCATTTAAGTAATAAGATACAAGAAGTCTTGCAACAGTGTGAATATAGTCGTGGCTAAAGGGATTATTTGTCAATAAATGTCAAATAAAAAAAATAGTGTTTGAATGGTTTATAAGTTTGTTTATTATAGAAAATGCTACATTCTTAATGAATATTAGCCAGCTATCTTGAATGATGAAAACACAGAAAAGAAAGAAATCAAAACTATCTATGCTAAATAGTGGAATATTTTAAATTTGCACATCTAATAGTGTCATTGGGGGCTGAGCCCCCCTATGATTGAAATCGTAGAATCGCCCCTGGCTTGACCCATGTGTCAAATATCATTAAGAGGACTTAATTCGTTTTAATTTCATGCACATATAATACAAAAAAGATATAAAACAACTTTGTTGTAATTGTGCACCTACCCAATGTAAACATATTGAGTCAAACTTAAAATTAGAGATTAAAAGAACTTTCAGATAACCAAATATTAATTTGAAGCATAAGGAGCACATATACATATGTCTTGGGGTCTGGCCCTTTTTTTTCTCAGAAGCCCCATAAAATAGGCCTTTAAAATATGAAATGCATTTCCTATGGTTTTCCTGGTTTCTACAGAGCCAAGATGGAAATGTTTGTTCATGATCAGCTTGGTTCTGTCAACAAGCAAATAATTTATATCCAGCCTATTTTATAGCAATTTTAAAGTTAAAAAAGGACATAAAGCTTAAAACTAAGCAAATTCCAATACTGCAATTCCACCATCATAATAATATTATCAGACTATTTTGCATGCATATAACACTGCGGTTTTCCATTGCCATAGAGCAATAGATAGTGTCTGAATGCACCTTGAGGGGACTGTTGTCGTAAGAAATACTAGGGCCCCATGAAAGATTAAAACATGTAAATTGTCTGCCCTTATATATTGCTTTTTTTAACCTTAGCGGTATTCAAAGCTCTTTACACTGTGTCTCATTTACCCATTCACACACACACGATGGCAGAGCTGCCATGCAAAGCACTAGCCTGACATTGGGAGCAACTTGGGGTTCAGCGTCTTGCCCAGGTACACTTCAGCATGTGGAGTCATGTGGGCCGGGAATCAAACCACCAACCCTGCGATTAGTGGCCAACCCACTCTACCACCTGAGCCCCAGCTGCCCCATGTGTGGGGTTTTTAGTCGTCATCCTAACAAAAAATGATTCCAAGAACTCTTCTGCTGAAGGTGTTTTGGATCCTGCTTGTTTTTGCCCTTCATTCATTCACATCTCATTTTGTTGCTCATCAGAAAGTTAAGGGAGAGTGCCGTTGTCATAGACAAAACAGTGTGGCGCAGTGGTTGAGGCTCAGGGTTACTGACCAGAAGGTCGGGGGTTCAAGCCCCAGCACCACCAAGATGCCACTGTTGGGCCCTTGAGCAAGGCCCTTAACTCCAGGTTGCTCCGGGGGGATTGTACCTGTAATAAGTGCACTGTAAGTCGCTTTGGATAAAAGCGTCTGCCAAATGCATAAATGTAAATACAGGTGTGAGTGACTTCAGCATTTAACAAAACCTAAGCTTCTTATTTCCTGCCTTAAAAATCTGTTTCACCTATTTTAGACACCCCACCCCTCTGTTTCCCTACTAGCTCAGACAGATTGGACAGACTTGCTGTTCTCCATACTGTGAGTGTGTTAGTATGTCTGTCAGACAAGTGTGAATATTAAAGTATTGTGAGTGTGTATGCTATAATAAAAACTATTGTGAGTGCCTATAAACTGTCTTGTCTGCCATTGTGTGTTTGTCTTTGGGGATTTAAGCAATTTGTAGCATCTATTATGTCTAGCCTTAAGTCTTAAGGTCAAAGAATTTTAAGCAGTGTGACATCAAAGCTTGTGGACATCCGGTGCAAAATATTTTATCAGTACTGACAGGCAAGAAAAATTAGATCTGGATGCAATGGATCCTTACTTCAGCAAACGTTTTTGGCGCCTTACAGTATGCATTTGATTTCCATGTAAAAGTTGTAAAGTTGTTTGTATTGTCCCCTGTTTGTCCCCTCCTACAGTAGCCCTGGAGGGATGCGACAAATGTTGAAAATGTTAAACATGAACAACAAACATCAACTTGACACCTGTCAGGTAGGTAACGCCTCTCTCTATCTTTCTATTTCTTTATATAAAGAGAATACTGTACTCCTTGCCCTACTCTAATGCTTTTTTGTTCATTAGCATTGTCCATTTTGAGAGTTTTAATTGCTGTTACAATAGAAGTATTTTTTTAGGGTTGTGATAAAGAAACAAGCTGGTTGAGTAATACAATTCTTTCTCTCATACTCCTTAGCAATATTTATACACAAACTCCAACTTTAGCTGCCAACAGACCTTATTCACAGTAGTGCCATGATTGTGAAGAATCGACTCACCATCTCTTAATGGCACACACGTTATAAATATATCTGATTTTCCACAACTCATGCTGTCTGGTGTACTTTTTCTACTGAATGTTCTTGGAAAGATACTTTTTTCAATGTGTTGTCCATGGAACGATCCAAAAAATTTAAATTTTACTGCAGTATAGCCCATTGAAGAGACTGTAAGTCTATATTCCTCACAGATATAGTCATTCCCGTTCAAAATCAAATATGGCGCGACTATGAATAAGACCACTGTACAAGTTGCCTGCAGTTCCTTGCTGATCTGTAGAGGGCGCTGTCCCTGCAAAGGTTCAGTACAAGTAAAGCTCAATCAACAGCATTTGTGGCATAATATTGATCACCACAAAAATACATTTTGACTTGCCCCTCATTTTCTTAAAAAAAAAAAAAGGGTTACTGTGAGGTACTTACAATAGAAGTGGATGGGGACCAAGTTAAAATAATCACTTTTTCAAAACTACAGCCTCAAGACAAACAATATGTGTGTTAACATGATTTTAGTGTGATTAAATTACTAACCTTTTCTGTGTTATAGCCAATTTTACAATGTCATTGCCATGATGATGTAATGTCACAAACCTTAAAACGAATGCAAAAATTACAATAACTTTACAGCTCAAATAATACATGAGTTTTAACAAGAATTAATGTAAGTACTTTTATAAAATTGCAAGCATCACATTTCTGACTTTAAACCCTCCAAAAATTGGCCATGTTCACTTCCATTGTAAGTGCTTCACTGTAACCTTGATCAGAGCTTCTTTTTTTTTTTTAAAGAAAAGGAGGAATGAGTCAAAATACATTTTGTGATAATCAACATTATGCCACAAATGCTGTCGATTGAGTTTAACTTGTTTTGAACCTGGAATATTCCTTTAAAAAGACTGAAACAAATCACAATTAAACAATTCAAAATAAAAATGATCAAAGGTGAAGGTTGTGATTTTTGTCGATGACCAGAAACCATTATAAGAAAGCCATTCGTTGGTTGAAAAGTGTAAACTTTGTGGCTCTGTGACACTTATGTGTTTTAGCCACAGCAATGTTGACCCAACCAAAGGGGTGATTTTGGGGTGGGATTATGTGTTTGAGTGAAAAAGAGTAGATGGGGGAATATTTTGGGAGTAATTTTTTCCAATTCCGTTTGGAGACACTATAGTGTCATAGAAATTACTTGCTTCACTTTTGAATGAATAAGGATGGAAAATGAGAAAAATTTGTTCAGCACTTGAAATAGACTGGGTAAAGAAAAAGTCCCTTTCAGTCCACCTGGCGGCCATTTTTGGAATGATGCTGGGCAGCTATTTTCTAAGGTTACAAGCGGCATAAATGTTCACCTCCTATCTAATTGACTGGCGAAAGACTGAAATCTCCAAAACAGATTCCGATCAACCATATTTAAAATCAGCAGTAAAATCTGAAAACATTTGGTTCATAAATTGTACTTCTTTAGCTCAGATCAAACACCAAAATATGCTATTTTCAGGCTAGCTTATGCCCATGCACATTCTCGAGCTGATTGGCAGGCAATGTTTTTTTCTAAAAGGTGATTAGCTCTTTTACTTGTAAGGTGGGACTTCCTGTTCTACATCTGAAAAAGAATAGGCATTCCAATTTCTCCTATTCATTTTAATAGAAGTGGTCCGTCTTGGGCTAAACAGTCTTCGGTAAAGGTGGATAAAAACAGAGGCGAGGCACGTGATGAGCTTTACCTGCCACGGTTCACCATGTAAAGTTGCAGGAGCTGCCAGTCATCCTTAATAGATTAGACCTTCTGTCTCTCCCTGAAGTTGCCAACTCTCTTGTTTTCTGATTAAGCCAGTATATGTACTGTCCTTCTGGAGGATGATTAATATGAGTGCTGTGACCCCTAAAAGTTTTTGTTTGCAGATGCCACTTGGTTTGATATGTTGTTTTCTCACATTTAGTATCCAAATACTTTTTGAGGCCACTACATGTGCTCTAATGATCTTCAAACCCCTTTGATAATAAGTAGAATGTAGCAGAAATGTATATCTAAATCAACTTACACTTACATAAGTACACTTATTAGGCAAAATCCACCCTGGAAAAACTTGGGTTTAAGTGCTTTGCTCAATGGAACTACATTAATAGCTTACAGATTATAGAGTTCAAACTTAAAACTTTTCAGTTATAAAATGTTTTAACTACTATGCCAAATTAAATTTGCTAGCTACGTACCTTTTGATATAAGGTATGATATTTGATGTAAAACCGCATTCAGCTTGTCATAAGGTGTTTGCATAGTTTAGTGTTCCTAAATTCAAATTATAATTTATTTTCGCGTGTGTGTTTGTATGCTTTAACGGGAAAAAGCTTTGCAGTGATGGCTTTCATTCAGTAAATACAAAGGCATTTAAATGATCTCTTACACCATGTCAAGAATTTTACAGCTTGCAGTATAGAGAAATCTAGACTTCTGAGGTTACACAGTTGTTTCATAATTGCTAAAATTAATGTAATAATTTTTTCCTTTTGATTCAGATCTTTTTGTTTATGTCTATTGTTTAGATTATATATTATGTGTCCCACATGCAAGCCACATTGCAAGTTCAAATGTATCTCTAAAATTGTGTTGAAAGTTAGTCTCCCTAATGGGTGTGTAATATTTGTCATGGACTTGTCAAACGTGCAATAGTTTTTTACAATTTTATCTGGTTGTTCAGTGAGCTACCCAAACAAAATAATCATGAATTGTATATATTATGTTATCTATATATTATGTAGATGGAGGTATCAGCAATTGTTTGAAATTAGTGAGCCCCTATTATATATATTTGATGTCAATTTGAGAGTCTATGTGTAAGTAGAATATCTTAATGGGATTTTGAAAATGTAGGTCAGGTCCTTGGCACAAAATAATACTTGAATGTGCATATGACAAGTACTGGAATTCTTTATTTATGTCTCTGTGTTTTGCATGAACAGCTGCTTGATAAAAGGGATCATTATTACATCGATTGTTATATGTGCCTCAGGGTGCACAACAAAACAACTTCAGCATCTATTATACATGAGACTCATATATTTATGATATTTTACAGACTTACTGTGAAACTTGACTTAAGTTATTTATTAATATCAATAGCACCAGAGAGGAATTCAAGAGTAACAACCCATTTTCATTCTCATGATTTATAAAACAATAATCGAACATCTGTTCGTGAACTGAAATTGAAAGAAAGGGAACAATGTGTAAGGTCAGTAGAGTTTGTGTTAAAAGGAGAGTGAGAGAGAAAAAGAGAGAGAGAATAGGGGTGAAGGGGGTGTGTCTTGAGTACTAGGCACTCTGGGACAGTGTTGATCACCACCCTAACACAGACCCCTACAGAACTGCTCAACCACAGCACGGTAGGGTTGCATTGTGCATGGTGTTTGTGGCTATGTGTGTGTTAATGGAGCAATTTTGGGTGACAAGTTTTTGGTTGTGTCTGTCTGTACACATGCCTGCATGTGTAACAGGAGGCATTTTTTAATTTTCTCTATATTGTCATTGAATCGTCAATAAGTCAACATGTTGATTCATAGTGGTAACTCTAGTGTAATCAAACCTATTGTACTTGAACTGACTTTTTCAGTTCATAAAGGTGTGAAAGTCTGTATGTACAGTAGTTTTGCAGTAGTGGTAGTTTTAGAGTTGTAAAGAACTAAACTTTGTGGCAGCTCATTCGATTGGGTCTAATGATGCTATAGCCTAATGGTACTCTAGCCTATACAAATGTTTCATCAATTGGTTGTAAAAAAAAAATCATATTCACTTTTTTTATGTTTATTATGTAAAGGTTTTTTAAATTACATTTAACATGTGTATATCAGATGTGTAATAATAATGCTTTATTTTAGACACATCTAGCTTGACCTCTTGGTCACATCTTGGTTACAAAACGCATTCCTTCCACAAGAAAGCTGTTCTTATCTTGACCTTACTGTTATTTATGGTTATGGACAAAATATGAACTTTGGGGTGCATGAGACTGAGTATTCAGATGATTTAATATATGTGTGTGTGTGTGTGTGTGTGTGTGTGTGTGTAGAGAGAGAGAGAGAGAGAGAGAGAGAGAGAGAGAGAGAGAGAGAGAGAGAGAGAGAGAGAGAGAGAGATTTGTGAGTTGATTTAGTGTGTGTGAGAGAAAGAAGCTAAGACAGAGGGTTGTAAATAAAATCAGGCAGTTTACCAATCATATAATCGTTTGACATATACTTCACTGGAAAACCCCTCTAAAAGTATTTTCCTCATGTCGCACTCTGATGGGGAGGAACTGCGCTCTGAGCTCTCAGTTTATTTTATTATGTTAAATAAATGATAAATGCGAAGCGAACTTTTGTTATCAGTATTTTAATTAAGGCTCTTTATCGTTCCACAAAAAAAAAAAAAAAAAAAAACGTTTGCGCGTAATTTCCTAGGCGTGGAGTGTTCTAAAATACTGTTAAACTTTTACTTATACGAATTAATTGTATTGACGAGTTGCCAACATTTCAACACTTCTCTTTTTGTCTATTTCTAACAGTGCGGAACGCTTTCCACCTTCTACACGATTATCATAAAATGATTAATAGTATTTTTTTCTTTTCTTTTCTAAATGTGTTAGAGGAACAAATTAGCCCTATTCACCTTTAATAAATAATAATCTCTTTTTTTTATGACGAAAACTTAATTAAGTGAGTTCGCTGCTAATAATTTAACAGTAGTTTGTGGAAAAGGCAAGTAAATTTCCCTTTCAATGCTGAATTAATTATGATTATTATGCTGTGATGAAGCAGTTGGTTAAAATCTAGACTGGCTCCATTACTGATAGCTCACTGCCTCACAACTATTAACCACGAACAGCTTTTACAGAAAGTAATGTAGTTTCTGAAAGCATATTCACCTACCCTCAAACTAAAATTTGGATGCTGTGTATGTGTGTGTGTGTGTGTGTGTGTGTGTGTGTGTGTGCGCACGCTTTAATGCAAGTAAAATAACTTAAATGCTTTTAACTGAATTTTATAGAATTGATAAGTATTGATCAGCTGATCAGTATTATTTGTTATGGTCAGTTTTAAACTATGATACTTTATCTTCATTTCTGCCATAAGAGCCCTGATGTGATCTTCTCGTGAACGTGAATAGTTAATGCTGACATTTCAAAAATGTTCCTTGAGAATGTTTACATTATTTCACTCCCACATTTTGCTCATGTTTTTAAAAATAAATGTTCTGTAAATGTAAATACAATATCCCATTATAATCTTGTCATTGCATATCAGTGTAAAGGCTCAGTGTATTTTTTATGTTCAAATGAATCTGTGTAACATTTGTACCGTCTTACTGTAATTTAAGTAGCAACAATGTCATAAAAAATAAAATAGATACCTGTGTCTTGGCAGCTCCCTATGGCTTAATGTTGCTGTGGCATGTACAGAGTTCACTTAGCATTTTACAGCTTTAACCCTGTGTTGTTAGGGCATGCTTAATTATAATCACAACATATCTTGCAATACTAGTTCTGTTCTCTGACAAGGATGATGTGGTAAATCTGTTACATTTCCTCCAGTCTCATCTAAGAATTCCCCTCTCTTTGTTTTGTAGCTGGGCCCAAGCAGTTTTTCCACCTGAGCTTAATATCCCGGGTAAGAACCGGTTACATTCTATTTGCTTTCTCCACCCTAGCCTGCTCAGTTCCACCCCCTATTCTCCAGAATCTCGTACCCCTGATGGGCGCAATATCAGCCAGTGCAAGAGGACCACCATCTCAGCCTACATCTCAACCCTAACAGCAGTCCTCACCATGGAGATGAAACAACCAGTGATGATGAATCGAGAATATGAGGGCGAGCAGGAGAAAGAACAGGAGTCACAGAAGAACGGCAGGCTGGTTGCAGACAGTGTTGAGGACAATGGTCCGAAATCAGGCTCAGGGCCTGGGCAGGTCTCCAACGGCTACCCTAGCACATCCCCACAAAGCCCCAGAGAAGGTGCTGGCGCTGGTGCTGGGACGGACAGAGGAAGCACCCCTGTAATGTTCAGGACTCTGGTTGTCCAGCAGACCAGTCTGGATCCACCTAGGGAGACCTGGAGCAAAAAGATGGATTTCCTGCTCTCTGTCATCGGGTATGCAGTGGACCTGGGAAATGTGTGGCGCTTTCCTTACATCTGCTACCAAAATGGAGGCGGTAAGGTCACGGGAAGAAGGCAAATTTTAAAACTAAATAATAGTGCTGCTGAAGGTATAGGAAACTTTGATTCTATGATGTTCCAGGTGGGATGCAGTCTATATTGTGTAGTGTCTCAGTAATAGAAATATTTCCATCTTTGTGACAAGATCCACTAGTTAGTGTTTGCATAAAAAGAACAAACAGACAATGATGAAATCTGCTGTTGTCTCAACTCTTTGTGCTATACAGCTCGCCCCCTCGGTACAAACAGGCTTTAGACTCCTTTCATTGAATTTGAAGTAATAACATCTTTGTAATTTCCTGTTTCTTCATGCAAGGGGGATGCATGAGAGATAGAGCATGCAGGGAGACACACTCGCTGCAACCAACAGCATTAATTGTGGCTGTCATGGGTGGGTCTTCAATCTTTCTCATATTGTTCAATAATCTGGCTCACTGCTGCTCAATCAACAGCTATCTTTGCTTTCATGGCAAAAGATCACTTGTAAAGCATGAATCAAGTACAGGGGGCTTGTCTGAACAAGGGCTTCTTGTTTGTTTGTTTGATTTTTCCATGGTGTTCTACAATTTAAGGGGTTTAGAGGTATAATAGGCACATGTTTGTCACAGAAAATGTATATTTGTGATTTCAGAATGTGTTGCCAATGTAAGCCTATGTTTAAGTTTTACTTCCTGTCTAAATACTTTTGCTTAAGGAGCTTTTCTCTTGCCGTACCTGCTGATGGCTGTTTTTGGTGGCGTCCCTCTGTTCTACATGGAGCTGGCGCTGGGCCAGTTTCACCGCAGTGGGTGTATCTCCATCTGGAAACACATATGCCCCATCTTCAAGGGTAAGGCTGGTCTGCTTCACAAGGCTCACACTTCTGAGGCTAAAAAAACTCAGGTTAAGGGTTACACAGGTAACTGCATACTGAAATGTGTATGGCTGATAGTATGCACTACCTTGATCTTCTCTTAAACTTCTTACCAATCCCTCTTTCTCTCTTGCTCTCTGTTTGTTGATTGCCAGTACGAGTGGGACTCTGTTATGTAAATTGTCACATTTACCTCGTAAAATGCCATCTGCTTAAGAAACTTGATTTTATGCAAATGGAACTTGTACTAAATGTCATCCACTGTCTTTTCTCTGAAGTAGAATGTGCTTGAAACGAAGTAAGATATTTGCGAGTCATGTTGACCATTTGCCTAAGTCGACCTTTCATGTTCTTTTGCAGGTATAGGATTTGCCATCTGCATCATTGCACTCTACATTGCCTTCTACTACAATACCATTATGGCCTGGGCACTCTACTACCTCCTGTCCTCTTTCCATTCCACACTGCCCTGGACCACCTGCAACAACCAGTGGAACACTCAGAACTGCACCCACTACCTGTCCACTGACTCGAATGTCTCCTGGACCATCAATTCCATCTCTCCCGCTGAGGAGTTCTATATGTAAGTTCATGTAAGTGTGTATAAGGACCCAGGGCCTAGATAGAAGCCAGAGCTGAAAGGGAAAATGAGAGAAGGGAAGAGAAGAAAGATAAGGACTTTGATTTCCCCATCTTCTTATGATTAAAAGAGAGAACGTGTTCATCTCTCGCAAGAGAAAGGGGGAGGTTGGGTCTGGTCCGACTGATGTTTGTGTATGTTTGTGTGTGTGTGCGTGTGTGTGCATTAGGAGATTTAGAGGCTTTACTTAGTAAATTGCCCCCACTTGTTCTAGGTGGTGCCGGAATTTCCTGTTTTTCTCATAAATGTTATTTTTCTCTTTTCTGACTGTCTGCCAAACACTCTTCATTCTTTTCCTAACCAATGAAATTTAACCTCTGCCTTTTACTATCCTGTACTAGTATGGCATAGCATTGCCCTTTTCTTCCAAATTCTACCCCAAATTTAAAGTCCTGCTTTGCTGGTCACCAACCAACATGATCACACAGGAAATCAACATGATTCTTCCGACATGAAAGTTAATGTACACTGAAATAAGCCCCATACAATCGAATTACTGACAAATGCCATTTTGCATCAATTTAACAAGGATTACATTTCCCTCGAGTGCTACAGAAAGCGTGTTGAGACGAGGGTTCTGTAATCATGTTCACATAAACAATGGTGAGCGCAATTTATTACATTTTCGGTCTAAAAGATTACATATTTACTCAACTAATGTTTAGGTTTAGGGTTGGGGTTTGTTTTAAGGTGTTAATTCAATAAGCATTCTTGTTGACTGTATTACATTATTTACAATTAACAATACAATTTGTTTTTGGCACCACTCTGTGGACATTTCACCAAGAAACTGAATTTCACATACTGTATGCTGATTTCATCAGCAGAGTTTTCGGCCTAGTGTTGCTGAATTCACAGTGTGATCAGTCAACGCCGAAGTACAGCATGTTTAGTTTTCAATACTCGTTTACAGCATTGAGTGCTGATATTCCCACCATGCTTTGTAATATGGTTAACAAGCAAGACTTCCCTGGTCAGCCAGCATCACCAGAAAACCAAGCTGTTAACAATTTATTCTGGTTAACAGCTTGGCTATGTTGGTCCACTAGATAGAAAAGCACTAACCAGCTAAACCCAGACTGGGCCAGCATGGACATGCTGGTCTAAGAGAGTCTTTTCAGCAGGGACATGCGTTCATTTCTATCTTTATTCCCTTTATAACCTGTCAAGCAACATAAGGCTTACCTCCTTCCTATCTCTACCTGTCTCTCTGTTAGACGGCAAGTGCTGCAGGTACACCTATCCCCTGGTCTTCATCAGCTGGGAGGGGTGAGCTGGCAGTTGGCCCTCTGTCTTTTCTTCATCTTCACTGTTGTCTACTTCAGCATCTGGAAGGGGGTCAAGACCTCCGGCAAGGTCAGATATATATGGAACCTCAAAAGCTTGAGGATAAATTTTAATGTTCAACAGTTGCACATTGTTGGACCCTCTGTTCAGCAGATTCTTCTTGACTCTCTGGTAGGTAGTGTGGGTGACTGCTACCTTTCCATACCTGGTGTTGTTTATCCTGTTGATAAGAGGAGCCACGCTGCCCGGAGCATGGAGAGGAGTGATCTTCTACCTGAAACCTGATTGGAGCAAACTTCTCACCACATCAGTGAGTGAAAACCAACACAACCAACCTGAATAATTTGATCTTTCCACAATGTTTTTCCATATTGAGGCTTGCTGTGCATGTTATAAGAGAACTGCTTACTGTCTTTCAGGTAGAGTTCATTCATTTGATGAATGTACTCTGTCTAGCATTCTACTGTATGATGATATGGATGAATGGAAAGTTTAAAGGCATCACTCCATCTGTGATATTGTTTTCAGGTTTGGCTTGATGCAGCTGCGCAGATCTTCTTCTCTCTGGGTCCAGGCTTTGGTGTTCTCTTGGCCTTTGCCAGTTACAATCCCTTTCATAACAACTGCTACAAGTACACCTGCCTCACATTTATAACATTTTCTGTTATCCACACTAATTTACTCACCCTCACGCTATCCCAGATGTGTATGAACTTCTTTCTTCTGCAGAACACAAATTAAAGTTTTAGTAGAATATTTCAGCTCTGAAGAGCCTCACATTGCAAGTGACTGGTGACCAGAACTCAGAAGGTCCATAAAGAACATAAAGGCAGCATATAAGTAATCCATAAGCAATATGATAGGTGTGAGTGAGAAACAGATCAATATTGAAGTCCTTTTTTAATGTAAACCTACACTTTCACATACTGGTTGGGGGCTGGTCAAAAGTGGAGATTTATAGTAAAAAAGGACTTAAATATTGATCTGTTTCACACCCACACATTTTCATATCACTTCTGAAGACATGGATATAACCACTGGAGTCATATTTGATGCTTTTAGGACTATTTTGGACCTTCTGAGTTTTGGTCACCATTCACTTGCATTATATGGACCAACAGAGCTGAAAAGTTCTACTAAAAATCTTAATTTGTGTTGTGGCAAGAAGTCATACACATCTGAAGTGGCATGAAGGTGAGTATATGATGAGAGAATTTTCATATTTCGGTAAACTATCCTATTCCAGTTTCATTTTTTTTCATCTTTTACACACAATTCTTGGCAGGTTAGAAGTTTCCATTCATACCTGTAGATATAAGACTTTAGTTGCAGTATTTCACCATTTTGTTTTCTGTAAACTCTATATATACTCTCTGTCTCTTTCTATCTGAAATCTTAATCTCCTATGTTTTCATATTTTTTTCTTTTCGCTTAAGTCTTTGTATTTCTCTTTGTGTCACAGAGATGCATTAATCACAAGTTCAGTTAACTGTTTGACCAGTTTCCTGTCAGGCTTTGTGATCTTCACAGTGCTGGGCTACATGGCTGAGATGCGCCATCAAGGGGTGGAAACTGTAGCTAAGGACGCTGGTTAGTGTGTTATTTCCCTTCTTAATTCTACATAAGTGCTATTTCCATTTGAATTAGTACTCATGAGCATTGTAAATTATTAGTTAAACCACAATATCCAGTAAATCATTGGATATGAAAGTTAACATGTCTGTTTACACTCTGTTTTGCACAGCAACATTATACTGGAGCTACAGCTGGTTTTTGCATAGTTGAGCAGCAATCTGATGCGATGCAGTCACATGCATTTTTGACCACATTCTTGTGTGGTTTTTGTGATCCAATCCCAAAACCTTTTAGACCCTGTTTAGACTTGTATTTAGCGCTGACCACATGTGATGGGATCACCACAAATGCACCTTAATACCAGGTGTAAACGGGGTCATTGATATATCTTCCAGGTTAAATACACTACATGCGTCACCTATGTTTTACGGACCATGCGCAAAACACCAAGCTAATTGTGGTCCGGTTGACATGTATACATGCTGGACAGAGCCAAGCAACAATAAAATGTTTTAGGCCTGTTAGTCCAACTTCATGTGCGTAAATGTACTGACAACATTTTTTATTTTGTTCCTGTAGCTCAGCTGATAGAGCATGGCACTAGCAGCGTCAGTTTTGTGGGTTTGATTCCCAGGGAACATGCATACATAAAATGCATAGCTTGAATACACTGTTGTTAATATGGATAAAAGTGTCTTCTAAATATATGAATGAACACATTATTTCCATTTACCTGTGCTAATTTGATCCATCTGTTCTAAGGTCCCAGTCTGCTCTTCATCATCTACGCTGAGGCTATTGCCAACATGCCAGCTGCCACATTCTTTGCCATCATATTCTTCCTCATGATAATTATGCTGGGACTGGACAGCACGGTCAGTCTTTCTTTCTTTCTGTTTCTTTCTTCAAATAGTAGCCACTGAATTGTCTCTTAATTCAATTATTTTTTTGGCTTTTGTCCTTTGTTTACTTAGCTTATTGCCTCTGAATATAGTGCGATATACTGTCAACTGCGCTTCATTAAATTAGGTCCTTAGTGTATGATCATAGCTAACCCCTCGGCTGTCTTCTGGATTACACTATAGTATTCTTTCATGACAATACATGTTCCTATGGTGACCACACATAATGAAAGTACTTATTGCAGTCTGCTTATGACATAATCTGCAGACCTTATGTGGTCTATTACTGTTTCATTATAAATGTTGTCCCTGTCAAATCTTACAGCCAATGACATAGTGCTGTATTTATATTAAGGACCATTATTTGGAGTAATGTCTATGGGTTCAATGACCTTTTCTGTTACCCCCTACCGCTCTTGTGTGTGTTTGTGGACTACAGTTTGCCGGTCTGGAAGGGGTAATTACAGCCATGTTGGATGAGTTCCCCCACCTGTTGGCCAGGAGGAGAGAGTGGTTTGTGCTGGGTCTTGTGTGTGTCTGTTACTTGGGTGCCCTCTCTACTCTCACCTACGTGAGTCTAACTGTACCTCTAAAAATGAGTCTGTTTCATTTAATCTTAAAATGATATTTCACCCAAAATATCTATTAACATTTACTCACCCTTGTGTTTTAAACATTGTCCAGAGACCAAACTTGGAATTTCACTAAAATAATATTCAATTTTCCATGTTGTGTTTTGTAGTGCGCTCATTATTCATTCCTTTTAATAATCAGAGTTCTGTGTTTTTAGGGAGGTGCGTTTGTTGTTAAACTATTTGAGGAGTATGCCACAGGCCCTGCTGTTATCACTGTAGTCTTCCTCGAAGTCATTGCTGTTTCCTGGTTCTATGGTATGTACTGCATTCCAGTTAAATCATACAAAATATGACTTTTAATTTGAATGTTAATTAAGTATGCTGCTGATATCTCAATCCATGTTACTTTGACGAGGCAAACTTACGTCTACATAGTTTTCAAAACAAAATCGAATTGTCAAGACAAGGTAGTAACTTTTAAGCTTTTGGGCTGGAACCCCCCAAAAAATGGCTTAGAGTTGCTCAAAGTCACTCAAAATTACATTGACTTCTAAAGAAACATTTGCAGTATTACGGTCGGACCCCCTGGCAAGTGTCATGTACTGTATATTGCTTTCTGTGTTGCCATTGCAGTGAGATGTCAACAGTGGTTAAACTACTATCTAATTTATACTCACAAACTATACAAACACATTTTCTGCCTCATACATTTTTTAAATGTAATTTATTTATGAATGGAGTGGTGGTGGTGTAGTGGTCTAAAACACATAACTGGTAATCAGAAGGTTGTTGGTTCGAACCCCACAGCCACCACCATTGTGTCCTTGAGCAAGGCACTTAACTCCAGGTTGCTCCGGGGATTGTCCCTGTAATAAGTGCACTGTAAGTCGCTTTGGATAAAAGCGTCTGCCAAATGCATAAATGTAATGTAATGTAAATGTACATTTTCAATACAGAACTTGCGATAATTGAAATGTTTCTTGTGTCTGTTTGCAAAATTCATCCAGGGATAACACGTTTCTGCAATGACGTGCAGCTGATGCTTGGCTTTTCCCCTGGTGTGTTTTGGAGGGTCTGCTGGGTAGCCATCTGTCCTTGCTTCCTACTGGTCAGTCTAACAAGTGCACATGAAAATGGGTAGTTGACATGTCCTGTGATGTGACATGCCATACTAACTAAAACTTTTTTCTACTAACACACAGATTTTCTAATTTTATAATTAATTTGCATGCAGTTTTCATGACCTCATATTAACTTAGAGACTGCATGGAATATTTGTAAAAACTAATTTGTCACACTTCAAGTCCAGTTAAACAGTCTTGCCAAACTAGTGAAGGTAAAAAGGTGATTAAAAACTTAAAAGAAGACCAGTCACATCCACAGACCTAAAATATAGACTTTCCCTCATACTGTATGTCCATTTTAACCTAAAATCTGGAAAATGTATGGACATGTTATGCTTCAACCTCTTAGACAAACAGACATGATCTCTATGTTTAATTTAGTAATGTTTTGACGCATCAAACAAACATTGAAGTATGGGGACAAAATGGCATTCAGAGATGCAAATGCAGTTTTTCAGAGTGTCATGTTTTCTAATTTGTTTCATGACTTTAGTTCATTATTGGGAGTTTCCTGGCCTTCCCTCCAGAAGTAAGGCTGTTTAACTACATGTACCCTTTCTGGACCACAGTACTGGGCTACTGTATTGGGGTTTCCTCCTTCATCTGTGTGCCTTCCTACATGGTCTACCTTCTGCTCACCACCAAAGGGACCTTCAAACAGGTGAGCTTAGATAAAAAAAAAAATTAAAAAAATCTAAACAGGTTTAGGAAGTGAGAGAAGCATATTAAAATGACACTTAGATGTAAACATTACACCAAAACTTAATTACACTTACACACTGAAACACATGAGTCTGGTCACGTTGTTAGCTCTCCCTGTTTGAGATGTAAAGATAGACATCAAAGGACATCAGAGCACATGGTTGTAAGTCAATAAAGTGGCTTGCATCTGCTTCATCCATACAATGTGAGTGAGTGAGTGCGTGAGTGTGTGTGTGTGAGAGAGAGAGAGAGTGAGAGTGTGTGTGTGTGAGAGAGAGAGAGAGTGTGTGAGTGTGTGTGTGTGAGAGAGAGAGAGAGAGAGAGAGTGTGTGTGTGTGTGTGTTTTTTCACAGGGTGGTAGCTCTGTTTGCCTAAAGGTGAAAAAAGACATGCAGCAGAGCAAGGTCAATCTTAGTTGATTCTGTGATAAAACAGCCAATATGCTGTTTGCATGTCAGATTTAAGGAGTGTAATTATATAGCCAGCAGAGGAGAGCTTTAGCCCACGGCTGTTCAACTGCAAATGTTGCAACATATCTCATGGTATATTTTGAAATCGCTTGATTGATATAAAAAGCCATTTTCAAGATATTTTTCATTGAGGTTTTAGCTGTTAGACACTTTAGATATCTTTCCACAGCAGGGCCAGATAATTGTCTTACAAGATCCCTGTGGGCATGGTTTCTTTATGAAAGTAATTAACTAAGCTCAAAACTGTTTTCGCAACAAAATATTAGGTTATGAAAGCTGAAATAAATGTCTTGTATCAGATTGCAACTAACTGTGTGTGTATCTCTGAGCTGCCAGCATTCAGCAGCAATGCTTTTACATTTTGTACAGTCAGTCATGACCAACGCTGTTTCAATTATTGCCCATTGATTGTGAAATCCCACCCATCAGAGATATCAACTAATCATCACACAGAGAAGACAGGCTTCCAGGTGGAACATGGATAGATAGATATATAGGTTTGAAAGCCTAATATTCAATAGACAACACTGCCCACCCACTTTTTTTAGCTGTCTTTAGCTCACTATTTCCATAGGAATTTCATAAAATCCTTTATAAATGTGTTTTAAGCCATGAGCTAAACCAATCAGTTCCGAAGTGTCACAACATTATAAACTTTGATTTGAAGCAAAAGAGTACTTACCAATCTGAAAAAAGATAAAGGTACAAGACTGTGTACTTAAAGTGTTTGATGAGGGAATAATAAGCATTGCGAATTGAAGTAAAAACTATGGAAAAATATAAAACTATTGATTTAAAGTCGTTGATCATAAGTATAAAAGCAATATGTGGCAGGGCGTGATTACCCTAATACGGGACCGGGTGTGTAGTATCACGACCGGGCCCCGCCCTCCACCCTGCCACACAATATATTTAAAGTATATTGCAAAATATTAATATTTATGCAAATACAGTATATAGGTAGTCTGAGAGTGTCGGGGAGAGCGACTCTTTTGCATCTTTCGCAGTGCATCATGGCAGTGGGCATTCACTGCAGAGCTCTTTTGCTGCAGTTTGTTTGCCATAGTTCTCTGATTGGTGGATTTCCCCCATAGGATCATGGTATTGCAGTTCTTCCCCAGGAATTCTGCTTTTAAACACAATTTTTTGTTGAAATAATGAAAACAGATGGCTTCAACAGAAGCAACAGCATCAGTTATCAACAGTACTTACATAAGGTCTGTCTTTAAAGGTTTATAAGTTGTCCTTAATAATCAATTCCCCTATGGAAAAAGAATTATGTTTTTTTTTTTTATTTCCAGGACCAGACTGTAATGCTCTATAGGTAATCAGGTGCTGAATCCATGCAAATAGCACTCACAAAGCTCCCTTAGACTCACTAATGATGTGTTTAGAGCCTCTCATCCAATAAACATCCACCTTTAATCAACTGAAATCTCAGGTATATGAGATACAATATCTGTCATAGACTCACTTTAGTGCAGCTATAGGCCGTACGTTCACTGACATTTTAAGGACATATTAATATAAAAACGCAGATTATGTTAATTAATTACGTTGATAGTGATGTGTGATATTTAACACTTATTTGCTAAAATATTGAAATGCACAGAGTGTACAAATATTAAACTAGTCATTGCAGAATTTCTACTGACATTTTAGGGGAAGCTGTGCTTCCTTTGTAGTCTTTAAGCAGTCGTCGCTGCCCTGTCTTAAATCCACCCGTCTTGTACCTTCAGTTTGGTACAAAATCCTTTTCCACCCTTCCAAACCTCAGTACTGAGTGCACTGCTTTGTACCACTCCAAATATGTCTTTGTTTCCTCCAACAGCGTCTTCTAAAGAGCATCACTCCTGAGACTCCTGAGGCTCCAGGGTCCAGCGACTTTCACAGAGACACAATTGTCGTCACCAATGCTGTGTGACACTAAGACATTTCGCCCTCTACTGGACAAAGAGCACAAACACAGGGGACCCGTGGCCCCTGTAAGGGCCCCAGCTGACTTTCCATCACACCTCATTCCAAAGGAGTCTGCTACCTCTACTGTGTGATGGTGGGACCAGGCCTCTGAATACAGCAATTGTTTAATTTTTATTCATGACATGCCTCTGTCATTGCTCATGAGTTACTGTCTGTCGTGGTTTTAAATTCTCGAGATGACTGAGTTTGTGGTTTTGTGCTTCCGCCAACTTTTGATCACCATAACCAATATGTTCATGATTATGGCGTGAATTTATGACTATATTTACATCTGGTGAGCGTGGTTTGGGTTTGGGAACAGAAATAGTTCTATTTACTTTATATAATATACATTTTATAAAGATTATTTTTAAGTATAATTTGGCTATTAAATAGTATTTAAATATGTTCCAAAATACATAATGAATATATTAAATTATGGTTTTACATTTGTGACCAACTTCAGGTATATTTTACACATGCTTATACAGTTATTTTTATTACAGAGGCTTTTTGTTGTTAGGGACTGATTATTGATATATTTTCATGGTTTTTATGTGTCATTTAGAAGTTTGTATGTACTTTACATTGTTTTTATGGAGGATGGAGGAATACAACAGAGAGAGAAATATTTTTATGAGAGAAAGGGCCAAATATTTGTAATTTTGGTTGTTCACATGTATTTGTTTTTTGCACAAGTGCGTTTGTATTTGCAAATGTGTGTGTGTGTCCACCAGTGTTTAGCCTATATTTGGCAGGTATGTTATAACTGTCAGGCATATCGTTAAAATATGTATTAATTTGTGGAAAATTAGTGGTATTTCATTCACATAATGCTTATTTTAATTATTTGCAACTGGATCTCTTTGTCTGCCTACCCAGTTCCCATTTACATGTACTGTAGCATTTACAAGAATGTAACCAAATATTCAGGATTTGGGGGGGACCACATTATTTTGTCACTGAAAAACCCATGTTGGTCGACCACTAATTGACCATGAATATTGGGGAGTAGTGACTTCCTCATGACTGATTACAGTCCTGAGCATTTATTTACATACTTCTTTATGTGAGTTACACAAAGTAGCAGAAACCAAATACTAATGTGCTTGTTACAAATGCTTCAGCCATTATCCTCAAGATTTTTATTTAATAAGAAAAAAGGTGTGACTGGACATCCCATTGTGTACACGTGTGTTTTGTGAGTCTTGCTATTCTTGTAGTCCGGCGTTCTGTGATGACTTGTTCAATTAGTAGAGTGGGAAAATGTGAGACTGTCAATTTCTCTGTTGAACTGACATGTGTGAGCTGTACATTGAGGTAGAAGTAAAAAGCCATGGTCAGCTCTGTCAGTGTGTGTGCGTGCCTTAGACGTAAGTCTATATTGTGCATGCGTGCGTGTGTGTGCTTCAGTCGTGTGGAACTTTCCCTCTACTTTCTCATCAGAATTTACTATTCTGTCTATGAAAGTATTGAGAATCTATTGTACTTTATAAAGTCTAACTATGATCCATGTATGTCCACAAGACTGTTAAAAGAAAGCATGTGTAGGACAAAGACATATATGAAATATTAGAGATATAAAATAAAATTATATGTATTAATAATGATTGTGTTTATAGCATTTCTAAGATGTCTTGTAAGATGGCGAATGAGGGAAAAAAAGTCAAAAAGATTCATTTTTACTAATACATTTATTTTTTTCCATATGAAGAACCCATAAACATGCTATCATACAACATATGTGGTCATTTCAGAATCATTATTAGAAAATATTAGTTAATGTCAGTGTTGAAATTCCAACTATAGAAATGTATATTTAATTTAAATATATTTGATTATATTTCATGCATTGTTCACTTTGGAAGATAATGGAAGATTACTTTTTTCCAGAATGCTCTAATCTAAGTTTCTACTAAGTAACATAAAACAGGCTTACAAGATGGAAACATTAAACAGAGCAGCTACGAAGTTATCTGTTTTTGCCCATTTTGTTGTGTTGGACTAATGAAATTCCTCTGTCATGTGACTGTAAAATTAATTTGAATTGCAATTGCCTCCTTGATGGCCTGTTATCAGGTTTAAACTCCTTTTTCTTAGGAACAGATTACACACACACACACACACACACACACACACACACACACACACACACACACACACACACACTAGCTCTCTACCACAAGTCACTGAGGAGTCAGAGCTTCTCATCGTATTAACGTGAGCGATCAATCACATACTTCCTCATGCTTTCCCTAGATAGGACACTGCACACAGAGAACTACAAAACTTGATGACTGCATTACACAAATTGATATTCTATACTTTTACACATTTAAATAAAAATGTATAATTGTAATGAATAAGTCAGACCATTGGACATAATCCAGATGTATAAAAGTTTAAGAATAACTTACATTCTCAAAAGGGTTAAGATATATTTTATACTGATGTCACTTGCTGTAGCTGTGTTTTTAAATTATTATTTAAAATTCAATTAATTCATAAAGGACCAAATGTTTTGCTAAATTTTCATCAAACGCAACTCTAAGACCACATTGGAAAACTTGAATTCATAATCTAATTTAAACCTTGAAATAAATGGAAAGTTATAGGATTTGGAAAGAAAATTCAACACAGAAATGTTAAGAAGTATTTAAGATTCTTGTCACACTGTAGTTTTATGTCACTATAATCAAATATAAAGCAAATTTGTGACATGACCATGTTAGCTCCTTTGAAATGTCAGATTTTGTTGCTTCCATTCTTTGGAACATTCTCAAATCTCGCTGGGATAACCTGGATCATCAGGTTTGCACCAACTTGAAATGTGCCAGCACAAGACAGTTTGATTTGCTTTTTGGAAATTCTGAAATTAATGTAAATTAAAAATTGTAACAAATTTTTAATAATAAAAAATATTATTTTTCTCTGTCCCTCTGTGGTGGAATGAGCTTCCAACCTCGACACGATCTGATGCAACCATCTCAACATTCAAGAACCAGCTGAAACCACATCTGTTCCACGAGCACTTAACCAATCCACACTAATTGCTCTTACTATTTAATAATAATAATAAAGAAAGAAAGTTTCCTTGTCTGTCTCTTCTGTGCCAGCTTCTTTACTACTCCAGATACTTTGAGAACTTGCCAGTGTGACATTGTAGATATTGTTGAATTTTGTATGACAAATTGCTTACTATGGTCCTCATTTGTAATTCACTTTGGATACAAATTATAATATATTCAGAAACAGTTGCCTTTTAATTATTGATAAATGATTACATAGTCATGTCTGGTTTCAGATATATTTTATACTGTAATCACCTCCTTTGGGAGGGTTTTGATGAACTACAAGCATTGACAATGTTTATTCTGGGCAAGAACTCACAAGCTGAATTTCTGTGTTTTTGGTTTGCCGAGAGTCACAAGTATCTCAAATTCTAGTGCGTGCAACAGAGGCAATAAGAGCTGTGTGAAAGGCAGTAATGTTGAGTCTCTGTCATCAAGGACTAATCTATACATTGTACGTGAACCGTGGGCCTCTGAACCCAGAGACTGAGCCAACACTGCTATGCGCTCACACAAACTCAACTCAGATACGCACAGTGTTAAGTTACAGCTTTCACAGGATGTGAACAGCAATGCAAGGTCCCTTCAGAATCTCTCTCTCTCTCTCTCTATCTCTTTGGGCTCCATTCCCATTCAGTCCTTAATAATTACTGGATATGGATTTTTAAAAACCAATATAGATATTGCAAGTATAGAGAACAATATCAATGAAATATTTTTGATCTAAAAATACTTGGAAAATATATTTAATAAATATATTTTAATTTTTTCAGGGTTTATTAAAATACTTGGAAAATATATTTAATAAAGATATTTTAATTTTTTCAGGGTTTATTAATTTCAATGACATCCATGCTGACAAAAGCAGCCTGAGGTGGTTGGCTGGCCTTAGCAGGTCGCTAAGCATGGTTAGGCTGGCAGACAAACTTGCTGACCAGTTAAAAAATCTGACCACCAATATGGCCAGACTGGGAGACCAACTTAAACCAGTCAACCATATGGTTTAAGCTTGGTTTTTTTCTTTCAGCAATGATTTCCAGGCCTGAAAACCACAATTTTAAAATTCCCGAATATTTAAAAATTTTACATGACCGAAGGATACAGGGTACAAAATTAACTTTTTTTTTTTTTTTTTTTCAACCTCTGAACAAACAGTGAATCAGACACACGACATGAAAACTTTTCTTTTGTCTGATTTTCAAAATATAGTCAAGTGTGTTTCTTCAGTCGCCCATCTTTGTATCTAATGGCATTTCTTGTCATATGTCACTCCAAAACTTTTAACAGGTTACCCACCACTCTGCATAAAATGCCCGCATTTGGTGGGTGCTAATTTCATACTCTGGTAGGAACCCTGAACCATACCAGAAGCCTAAAGAAAAGTGAGTATTTGAATGATTTTAAAGCACAGAAACATCAATTCCAGAGAATTGTGGGAGGAAAACACGAAGTAATGATTAGGTGGAAAGACAAGGTGTCAGTCACGTAACCGACTCTTTTCTTTCTCTCTCTCTGTTTTTCATTCTGGTAATTTCCTATGAGCTCCAACTCTTCTAGGAATAGAAACTTCCTGCCAGTTTATCAGGCAGGAGGATCTATATTAAACACCCTGTCACATCTCCTCTCTCCCCTGCATCAATCACACCAGCTCTCTATCTGCCTGTCTGTTCTCACACGTCTAGCTCACATTTTTCATTGTTTTACTGTTTTTACTCTGTACTGTTGTATGCCTAACATTTTGGCCTTTTAACACTGATATGAGCTTAGAAAACTATCCGCTGTCAATCTCTCTCTTAGACCTATTCTCTAGGTTGAATATGAATATGAGCTCTTAAAAGTACTCTAAAGCAGTGATTCTCAACTGGTAGGCCATGACCCACCAAAATGGGTCACAGCCAGGTCTGTTTCCCAGACAAAAGTGAAAAAACAATGCTAAATACAAATAATATTATGCAACTAACTATATAAAAGTGCATATTTAGAATAGAAAAATAAATAGACTTATCAACTTTTAAAAGAGAGAAAAACCTACTGTACATTGATTGACTGGTCTTAACTGGTTTAAGCTGGTCTTAGCTGGTTTCGTGTTTTTTTTTAATAAGGAATCAATTTCCTTCCATGCCAATTCCACGCCGATTCTTTGGCGCAAATTCACCAGTTAGAATTAATCTAGCTTAATTAGGTAGATGCCAACCTAAAAATATTTATACTTTTAGATATTAGATATTTCAAGGACATTTGTGTTACTATTGTATGCTTAACAAGGCTGGTACTGTTTTGGATCACCACTTGATGTTCAATGTAAAGTCTGGGCTAAGAAGCAAAACCAGTTGGGGAACCACTTCTTGAAAGGTTTGCAACTCAAATGTTGTGCTCAAGACAAAATGCTGGAACAGTTTACTGGAAATTTAGTTAAGGGCAAGTGAAAACACCAACCTTGTAAATGACGAATGGCAGAACACAAGTGTTCAATCGGAGCCTACGGTACTGGTTTTAATTTAGGGTTGCATTCATAACAAGCAAAATTCTGATTTTATTTAGTACTATAGTGACCATTACAAAAGTTGGCATAATACAAAAGCTAAAGTTGCCCTGGAATATTTAATGAGAGAGATCACATCATACCTCATAAATAGTCCAGGCAGTTATTGCGCGTACCAAAGAGGCAGTAAAGGTGTGACCAGTAAACAGCAAATTAGCTTGGGAAACATGATCAGAAAAACAGAAAAGGAGAAAATGCCAGCACAAAATCAGAGAAGGCCTACTTTACATGCAGTGAAAATAAATATAAAATGTAACTAAAATGTTTTCTCAGCTGTAACTACTTCAAAACTGTGCAGATGTATCAAACATCAAACATGTGGTTGGATGATTGTAACTCATCACTATCCGTCTCCGTTGACTTCTTGTGTACTCTATCCTCCATTTGTCTTTCTATCAACATTTGCATTATGCCCTACGATTGCAACAAGTCTGTGAGTAGGTCCTGCATTTTCTGCATGAAATACTATTTCGTCTGGTTTGTTTTCTTCAGTACTTATTTGTGAATCCTGGCATTTCTCTCATCCTCCTTTTCCTCTGTTCCCGTCTGTCACCCAGCCTCCCTAGATTTTGCCTTGCCACTTGCTGATCCTTGCGATATGTTGTGAAGACAGGAAATGAAACCTTTCATTCCTCCCCAGTTGCAGCCCCCTTTTATCAAAAGCAACTGAGTTTCTTCATTGCAGCCCACTGCCTAATGAACTCATTTTGCTCGCATAGAATGCCTCCTTATCTTAACAAACACACACACATACACTTCCATCGCCTTCCCCCCTCAATTCTCAATACACTGTTAGTCATACTGGTTTCATAAGACTTAGAACTTATACCCACCAAAATGTTCACCCAACACAGAGTAAGGACACACATGAGTGAAATAGAAGTGGTGAGAGGGTGGGCAGAGGGTGGTATTTATCTCAGGCTAGTCAATAACAACAGCGAACAATCTGGCTAGATTGGAACATATCCTGATAAGAAGTCATTTGTGTAAATGTAGGACATTTTGAGACTTTTGATGGTGCATCAACTAAATTATTTCATTTTAAGACTTCACAATAATTGTCATTATTTGTTATGCAGGCACAAGCGTTTCCCAAACCTGTTGTACTGTCATCATCTGGGAAGTGGCGCCATCTAGTGTAAAATTGATATTCCTAAAAGGCAAGGATTAGTTCACCCAACAAAATAAAAATCTGTCATAATTTGCATATTTCTCCATAAGACATTTTTAATAATGTACTAATGTACTTATTTTCCATGCAGTTACAATGTATGTGCAGGGGTCCCCCTTGGGTACCAATCGGCAACCGGGACACCTGGTGTCTTGGGGGCCCTGGGAAGTGTTGCAAAGAAAAGAAATTAAACCTTTCTTTCCTCCCCAGTTGCAGCCCCTTTTTTATCAAAAGCATCTGGGTACACTGCTTATACCTGGAAATGTCCCTGTATATGACTAATTAATACATTTGTTGCTTATACCTGGAAATGTCCCTGTATGTGACTAATTAATACATTTGTGTGTGTGTGTGTGTGTGTGTGTGTGTGTGTGTGTGTGTACTATAAATGCACAATGATTTAAATTTACTTTCCTCAACCTCCTCAAAGAAGGGGCGAGAGGCTCCCTGTTGTAGGCTACCTGAGTTTCTCTATATACAATCAGATTTGTTGACAAAATTCGGAGGATGCACTCAAATAATGTAAATAGTACTGCCATCTATATCGGCTATAAAGATACCTTAAATACAATATTTAAGACTGCCTGCTATGACGCATTGCATGTTTACCGAAATCATTATAATATGGAAACTAAACCAAAATGTAACTCTTAATAAATGTGTATTTAGACATCTCCCAATCACAGTCTCTTTATAATTTAATTTGACTTGAGGACTGAGAGCATACTCAGCTATCATGTGACAAACGACAGGATGAACTTTGGGGCCTTGGAAAATCCCTTAAAAGAATTGTTCACCCAAAAATGAACAATTACGTCTCTGTGACGTGCGCTCATTAGAGGGATGACATAAGCTCATTGGTAAGGTCACTGACATCCTTCCTGCCTCATCCTCCACATGACGTGTGATCTTACCAACAAGCTTACATCATACCTCTCATGAGCGCATGACATGGAAGTGAACATTTGTATTAAAAAGTATATAAGTATTGTTTTGTTTCTCAACAATGTCATGTGGATTATTTTCATGCCCCCTAAATATGCATTTTTGACCGTTAAAAAATGGAGTTCATTCACTTGCATTGATTAGAGGAGGAGGCCTAAAATGAAATTTATTACAATTTTGTTTTGATGAATAAAGAAAATCAGATGCATCTTGGATGGCCTGAGGGTGAGTAAATTATCAGCAAATTTTCATTTTTGGGGATAACAATTTTTTTACATTGAATGATGGAATACCCTGAGAGAACATGGAAAGGTTTGCAACAGTTATTGTACAGCAAAATATAGGTTAAAATCCAACACATGCAACACACTCTCATGGCAAAATTGTCAGGATTCGAACGACTTTTCTAAATTTGGCTAATTCGTATAATATTGTGCGACTGCGCTCGTTTAATTTCCCACGACTTTCGCTACAGCCAATGATGTCGCTGGACATCGTTTACATCTAATATGCAACTGTAACTTGCTTCTGTCTCACACACACAACAGCTTGAATGAATGTTTAAGTTTAGATAAGGAGTTTGGGTATGGGTATAATATTAATAAGATGTCCTTAACGCCTCGTGCGTGGAACTCGAGCTTACTTCCACATTAGACATCCGGGAATTTGCATGTGATGAAATCGTACGGGTTATTATGAACAAAATCGTGCGACATCACACGAAATAGCCACCTCCTAAATTATGTACAATTTTTCATGAGATTGGGTTGTTAAAAATCCCGACCGTTCGTTGTTGTATTATAGTTCTAAAATATTTGATAATGATCAGAGTTTACGACGTGTCATCTTTTGCTACATCTCGAGACTGCTCGAGTACCAGTTGCGTTCTAACATTTCTCAAGTCGGAATGCATATTTAAGATAACTTGGCATAAATGTAACATGTCTGACCGTGGGACTGAGTCTGCTGATAGTCGTTGAGATTATCGTCCTGGCAGCAGTTGTTTACACTCCACCGGGCGTAACCGCGCGTTCTCTGAGAAGACGCAGGAGTGACGAACACCTCTCGCTGAATTGTAATAGGATTTCTTGACTTTTAAAAAACGTTTGTGTTCTGTTCTGTTGTGACATTGGTGTCGCTAGGAGAACCAATGAACTCTACAAAGGACCACAACATAGAAGAAGTGCACATTTAAATTGGGGGAACTCATAATATAATATCATAATATGTATCCTTTTTGAAAATGGTTTTATTAAGAGACTGTTGCACGTTGGCATAGCCGGATAGTGCCTCATAAGAATCCTCCATTTGCCACTCATCCCAGCCCATCAGCAGCACAAATTTTTATAGTGTCTATGATAATTAAATTAATCTGTCTCTGACTTGGACTTTCATATGCATTAAAGTGGTTATGAGAATTTGAAAATTTTAAATTAATTTGTATTATCTCCCAATTAAACTTTTTTTAATCATGCTATTTTCAGTTTTTGGTAAACAAGATAATGTCAGTCACTAACTTTCTTATACTATGGCCAGTCCGCCCCTGGGACCATCAGGAGCACCAGGCATTTTCCCTGTGGTCCGCTGGGTGATTTGGTCTGGCCTGCTGCTGCACACGTATTTAAAATTATCAAAATTATAGTTTTGGTCAGGGCCGACCCATCCTACAGGTGATAAAGACGGCCAACCTGGGCTCAGACAACCCTGCATTGTCATCAGTGTCCTGCGATGTAAAACATTCTTCATCTAACTATTTTACACAACATGTTCACAGCACCTAAAATACATACTTTCCCTTGACATGTACATTTTAACCTAACATCTGCGTGTTTGGAAAAAAAAGTTCTTGGGCACATTATTTTTCTGAGCTATACATTGCTTATTTGTAGTGCTTTGTCTAAAAAAAAAATAAATAAATAAAAAAATCAACTCATCACATCTGCAGTGGTTCTATATGTTGGGGCCCGTTGTCATGACTAGCAGTCAATTGAAATAATTTTTTTCAACACAAAAAGTTGAAATTGAGCTGTAAAAACAAATCAATGAGCCAGTGTGTGTGTATTGTGGGCTGGGTTTGGTGGGGCATTCTGTGTCAGAAAGTCCAGGGCCACTTTTCAGTCTGAGTCGCCCCTGTATGGTCCCAAATGTCATTGCATTCACCTCATTGTGGCATTTTTGCAAAAGCCAACATTCTACAGTGTTGGTCCCCTTTTGCTTGATTTCAGACATAAGAGTAGAATGCATAAAATTACATAATTTTTTTCACAGAAGTTAAATTACACACTTGAAAGCACCTTTTGATGACAGGCTGCAATTTCAGAAGACAACCACTAGGAGAAGTTGGGCTCTGTGGAAAGAGGACAGAAAGAGTCTATGACAAAATTGACACCATTTAGGCAATTCATTATTCATGGGTTGTCATTGCAAGATGTTGAGAGTAACTGAGTGTTTTGAGGTATTCATAGCTGTTGTTTATTAACATGCTCTTAATTATTTATATTAATTATTAACATGCTTTTAATTATTATATACAGTGATGTATAAGAAATAGCACATAACATTGCTGTTAATGCTTTCATTTGCCTTCTGTGGACGTAGTGATTGTTATGATTGTCACAGATAATTGTGACATGATGTAAGACATCTAAAACATGTTGGTCTCAAATGAGATTAAAGAGGATTTAATAGCAGACATACTGATGTCACAAAAATAATGAGGTGCTTGCTGCTACTCCATAGTAACAATATACAGTCCACTCTAGACAGTCATCTGAGAAACTGGTTTGGTTGTGTAGGCAGTCACTCAGCTATATTAACATTTTTCATTTTGCTTGTTTGAAAGACCGCATTATAAATCTCAAATCTCCAAGATGTGATTTTTCTTAATTCATCCAACTCCTACCCCACTTTCACTGACATAGAGCCAATCCCTCTGACCTCAACTTCAGTTAAAAGAAATGGCTGCTTTGGTCTTGTTGTCTGTCTTAAACCTCGATAGTCAGTATCCCCTAATCTCAGTTTTATCCTCCTGCTTTTCCTGCTAATCCACACACGGGGAGACAGAGATACAGTCACTGACAGATGCAGACAGCGTCACGCATGTGATAACACAAAATGTGAGACACCCATGCGGCGCACTGAGCACAAATTAGTGTAATCATAAAGTTGTATACAATGCATCTCCATGTCCTCATGTAATATGCTTTTGCAATGTTATATGTTTTGTAAAGACCCTGAATGATGTGCAATTCATGTTTTGTGCAGTACTGACACAAGATGTGGAAAAGATCTGCATTAGTTATGTGTTAAATAATCAATAAGGCTTTTGATCACAGAAAGTAATAAGTTAATAGATGAATCTATCAATCATTGTCACAACACCCGGAAAAATAATTTCTTATGTGTCCCCACTTTCCTTTCTCTCTGTTATTTTATATCCAATCAATCCCCTTTGTATATCAGTCTGAATGCTTATATTCTTTGACAAACTAGTCTGAGTCTGCATCGATTGTAGGCTGTGGCCTTTTCAAGCTCTCTAAAACACCAGCATACTGATGTTACATCTGCTGGGATGGAATGGGGCAAAGAGAGGATAAAGTTTTCATTAATCTGGTCTGTAATAAAGGATTTGATGGATATTTCCTACACCCCATTATAGAGGCTACTATTATCTGCTAGTTGAGTTAAAGGAATAGTTCACCCAAAAATGAAAATTTGCTGATAATTTACTCACCCCCTTGCCATCCAAGAGTAATCTAAGTTTCTTTCTTCATCAAAACTGCATTTAAGACTTTTAGGATTTCATTTCAGGCCTCCTCCTCTAAACAATGCAAGTGAATGTCCTCCTTTTTTTGACGGTCCAAAATGCATAATTAGGGTGCATCAAAATAATCCACACGACTCCCATAAAATAAATGACACTTAAATTTGCCAAGGTCAATAAGCATTATATTTTCTTTTTTTTTTAAGCTTACATCTTGTGTGCATTTAGAATTTCAAACATAATTCTCTAGTGTCAGTAACAGACGGTTTTATTTTTGTTCTTTATTTGTGTGATTGTCAGGCTCTCTCCCTGGGCTCGGATCCCAGGAGACCATGAAAGGTTGATGGCATGTAAACAACTTTCTCTCAATTCAGAAACACCTTTGAGTGGTCCTCCCTTGAAATCCCTCCAATGTTTGTAGTGTTGTCATCAAGTCTCTTAATCAAGCAGTGGCTGTGACTGTGGGGAACAGGTTTCCTGATTTAATGAGGTAGGTTAGGGACTGATTACAGCTCTCATTGAAACATGAACTTCAGTCACCTAGGGCGTGGATTGTTTACTGTCACCTTGAACACAGCTAATGTTGTATTGAATGAGGTAATCATGTATCACTTAAGATGTCCAAAGATATTGTTCACTATGGAGATTATTAGTGAAGTTAAAAAATAAAAGTCCAAACCTTTTTTCAAACATCAATAATTTAGGTTAATATTTGTGGATACATTTCCAGTGAAAATTTTGGACACACCTTCTCATTCTTTATTATTACCATTTTCCATCAATAAGTCATCAATAAATAAAATAAAATAACACTAATAGAAGTAGTAGTAGTGACCAATATGTTAAACAATGAAATCAAGATGCTCCCTCGTCTCATCCACACTTACACACACTCACACACATACATACACCTCGCATGCACGCACACACATTGAGACTGGTGGCGCGACCAACTAAATAACTTTTAATATGTGAAACTTTTTATGTTTCAACGTATTTCACCCTAATCTGCCTCACATATCTATAATGGAAAGCATTCCATTCTCCCCCTCTTTCTCAGTCACACACACACATGCACTACCATGTTACTCCAGTGCGGAAAAGCAGCGGATACTCCGTTGCTAGTTCCATTGTGACGTTTTAGAACTAGCACTGATGACTTGAGCTGAATCAAAGCAAGATACACTTGATCAATAAACAGTTTCTATATTATCTGAAATATCTGTGGAAAAACACCCTCATGGCTCGAGTTGTAACGGTCACACTGCCGTGCGTCGTGATCTTATTACCACCTCGGGTGTGCATTATTTTTTAATAATTCAATGGTCTGTCGTCAATTATTCCTTACATAAACATGTATGATACTAATACAATTCGATTTACTTTTTTTTTTTTAGATTAAGTATGTCACCCTGTGCAGTGCACTACTGTTTTTGCTTTACATTTCATGTCAACTTCTCTTTAACTTGCATTCACAGCCCATTTATGTAGATAACATCCTTTATTATTAGCCAAATGATAAGTCCCAGTGTAAATAACAATTCATATGTATTCTGTTGGTATCCACAAAACATTCAACATTGACGTCATTGCCATCTATACGCATTATTTTGAATTATATAACACATAAGAGCGAGACCTAACATGAGAAGTGTGCTGATAGTGGTTTGACACCTGGTACGTATCACGCATGCGCAGATCTCAACAGAAATCGAAGACGCTGCAAAGCTTTCTCTGGGAGCAGCAGCACATCGTCTTCTACATCTTCACCTCCTGGAGCGTGAATGGCGCTGGTCACCGTACAACGGTCGCCAACCCTTAGCACAACCTCCAGTCCATGCGTGCTGGTGAGTTCCCTCTCTAATTCAGCAGTTTGTCTTTTGTTATTAAATTATTTTGTACATTTCCCAGCAGTAGCTGGGAGTACTCTTCGTCTGCGCAAGCGCAGAACCACACTGAGCTTATCAGTGATATACGTGCAGTAGTGTAGAAAAACTAGCCGGTCACACTTTATCCTGTTTAAAAACCACAGTTTCATGTCTGGTATTCATGCATGATACTTAAACCACTTAAAAATGCTCCATGAAATTCGGCGAGCTGTTAGCTAGTGCAAAGAGTGGTTTTCAGCAGTTTTGTGAGGTAGTTGTGATAGCTGTGTTGCTGACTACTGATCTGAAGTGTTTCATGTGAAGTGTACTTGATTCATTTTATTCTACACTGACGTTCTGTTGAATGTGATTACGATAATGATGAAGTAAATGTTTGCTTTTAAGGGTGTTATTTCTTAACCCCATGTGTCCCGAGCAGATCTTTTTATAATAGTCTCCTTAAACATTTAAGATGTATTTGGAAAACTAGTCTTATTTCCAGCTGCGTCTGTTTTAATGGTTAGAACTTTTACATTTGTTTACTCATCAACTGTAGGAATTTTATAAAGTCTGACATTGTTTTTTCCCATATTTCCTAATTACTTTGAAATAGGTTTTCTCTCAATCACTCAGTGTAGACATGCTCACAACATTTGTGGCATTGTATCTGTAGTGTGTGACAATGAACAGCCATGTCATTTAATTGTGCCTGCTTAAAAATTCTCAGAAATGATAGTCACCATTTTGGAACTAGACAACATCATCCAGTTGAATACGTTTGTTAATGACAAGGGGAGATGGTGCATGAAAAGTAGATAAACGCTGTCTAGCCCATGTCACATTTAGTCTTGTCTTATGGCAAGTAGGGACTACATCTCATTGACAGGAGGATAACTCCCTGTGGCAAGACATTTCATAATGTTAGCCCTGGGGCCTGTTCCTGCACCCGAAATGTCATTGTTATTAGAGATGATAACTTGGGCCTGTGAGAATCTGAAGGCTTTTGTTCAGATATGGGTTCATGTTTGAGACCAAATAAGGGGTTTTGAAGCTGTGTTTGGAATGGAATACAAGCGTACTGCTTACTGTAAAATATACTGTATACTGTATATGCTTACTACTATTTTATGAATAGTATTTAAAACAGTATAAAGGATGTTTATGTAAGCGTTTTAGATTACTAGATTGCACATTTAATTGCATAGTAACCGTCTCCCTATTAGTAATTTTTTAGATAAAAAACCCCCACTTATTTTGCTTAAAATTACATGTGATAATTTAAGGTCAAGTTGAGAGAATTGTATTGTGGGATACAGTATCCACTGCAGTATGCTTTGATGCATGCAGATGGTGCAATAACCAGAGAAAAACGGAATTGCACTTGAACCAGCCAGTTTAGCCAATGCATTTGTGCCTAGACTTATTGCATGCATGCATAAATATCAAAACTTTGTGGCCGTGCCACTGTCTTTGAATGTATCACATAGCACTGTGCTAAAGATCTTTTCTAAACGTGCCTTTTGCCTCACGTTTGCAAGTTATATGCTGCAGTTATATGTTTATGCCCACACAGTAAAATTATGGCAACACTTTAAAAAAAGGTTCCATTTGTTAACATTATTTAACAACATTACTGTAGTTAACATGAACTAATTAATAGGGCTGTCGATTTAATGCATTAATTCAGTGCAATTAATTTGACAAAAAAATAACACGTTAAAAAAATTAACGCAATTAATTGCACCATAATAAGAAAGATTCCTAAGAAATGCAAGCTTGTAATACCACCTGTTTACTCCAGAGTGCAGTAAGTGAAATTACAGCTGTATGAGCAACGCACAGTTTATACAGTGAAGAAAACAACCCACAACAAAGACATGCATTTACATTTACATTTACATTTATGCATTTGGCAGACGCTTTTATCCAAAGCGACTTACAGTGCACTTATTACAGGGACAATCCCCCCGG
Source organism: Xyrauchen texanus (assembly GCF_025860055.1). NCBI lineage: Eukaryota > Metazoa > Chordata > Actinopteri > Cypriniformes > Catostomidae > Xyrauchen > Xyrauchen texanus. The sequence continues at coordinate 25,012,420 of NC_068313.1, read as the reverse complement.
AGAAACCTGGAGTTAAGTGCCTTGCTCAAGGGCCCAACAGTGACATCTTGGTGGTGCTTGGGCTTGAACCCCTGACCTTCTGGTCAGTAACCTTGAGTCTCAACCACTGAGCCACCACTGCCTCAGCGTGTTTTGAACATGCGTTCAAAACACTTGAAGGAATGCAAATGCGAACTAAGGGATATGAAGATGTGTTTAAAGATTGAGTATTAAACTATATTTAACTTGAAACAGTGAACTAAACATTTTATGTTTGTGATGCAACAGCCCGAGATGCGACACAAGCATGTCTGACGCAGGTGTAGATTGACAGGCTCTTAAACAAGCCCTCCATAAAATAAATAAATCTCCAACTGATTGACAAATTCACTTGTGAAATGGATTGCTGTGAACTGTGTGCCAATGATTGTCTTATGATCAATAATATGGTAGTAAACAATACATTGTATTCTAAAGCCGCTTCTTGTTTGGCTTTATCAATGATTAACTCTTCTGCTACAAGAATGTAAAGCATTTTAATTATCTGAATATTTGTTATTTTATATATATATATATATATATTATATATTGATATAATTTTAAAATATTTAAAGATAACTATGTATAATTATATATTGATATAAATATGTATAATCATTATATATTGAATTGATGTTATATGATGGGCTTTCTCAGCAAATATTTGTATATGCGATTAATCGTGAATTATTAATCGGGACACATGTAATTAATCTGATTAAAAATTGTAATCGATTGACAGCCCTACTAATTAAGTTAATGTTAGTTACAACATATACTAATACATGTTTAAAATCAAAAGTTAATGCACCATGAACTAACAATGAACAATTGTATTTTTATTAACTAACATTACGATTAATAAATGCTGTATAAATATATTGTTCATTATTTGTTCATGTTACCATTAGTTATGCATTAACTAATGTTAAAAAAAAGAAACCTTTTTATTAAGCGTTTATAAAAAGGTTTTATAATGACATTAATTATGAATTGCTAACATTTATGTGTATTGAAAACAGTTATGCATAGTTCTATTGTCAATATCAAAAAGTCATTGTGACATACTGGCAAACAAAAACCATGAGAGCATCACACACAGCAGAGATGCATTAAAATATAAGAGCTAAAAATTTGTTTACTGTCTTTGGCGTGTTGTAACACAAATCACTAATTATTAACCAAATGCATGAACATGCTGCGTCGTTATTGAAGGTTAAACGGTTATATCTGTTTTAAGTGGTATTATAACCAACATTAATCTGATTAAAATTGGGGTCCTCACAGAATGGCGCTGGAATGAATGACTAATTCATAGCAGAGCGTTTATGTTAAAGAGAGTAAAGCTAAAAGCACTCATGAAGGCTCAATCACTCCACACAATGTCTGATTGTCACAACTCGCATTATATCACGTGTACTCAGATTTGTATTTGCGTGTTTATTTTTTGTTTAATTCGTTTTTTATTCCCATTAGCAGTCTCTTTATCCTCTTCCTGGTCACTGTGCTATGAGTCAGAATAACTACCATAATGACTCTTAAAAAAATGGGAAACTTAATTTTCATACGCGTGTAATTCTTTCAAATTTTTTTAAAAACAAAATGACGTATTCAAGTGAATTACATCATGTCTAAAATTTACATTTGTGAATGCTTAGAATTGCCAGCATCTCACCCTCCAAAGGCCGCTCTGTCTCACTACAAGGGCTGAGCAAGCGCTTATTAGAGGGGCAGTGTGTGTGATTCCCTACATGGTGCACAAAAGATCGGCCCTTATTCTAGGTACGATCATGGATTTAAGACGAATATCGGGCAATTTTGATTGGTGGCTGATCGATCGGTGCACCCCTAATTTTAGTATGCAATACTAAACACAGCAGGAGGCTCCCATAAACTGATTGAAAACCGGTCTGGGCATTCTCTGTTGACCTCTCTCATCAACAAGGTGTTTTTGTCCACAGAACTACTGCTTTGTTGTTTTTTTGTTTTTCGCACCATTGTCTATACATTCTAGAGACTGTTGCATGTGAAAATCCCAGGAGATCAGCAGACAGAAATCCCCAAACCAGCCCGTCTGGCACCAACAATCATGCCACATTCTAAATCGCTGAGATAAACTATGTTCCCCATTGGTTGATGTGAACATTTACTGAGATACAATAGATAAAAGATGGCGTTGCGGATGGCAGCCTCGGTGTGGAGCTCCAATTAGCTATATGCATGGAACGTTAATTACAACTTCCGGAATAATATAAGCCAGCCTCTACATTTGTAGAGATTTATACCAGTGAACAATACATATCATTTCAAGTTTTGTATAGATTTGTAAAAATGAGCAATAAAACCTGAACCAAAACATATGAACTGATTGAAGGTTAATAATGGAAATTTTCAATCCAAAAGCATAAGTAGGTAAAAGTAATCAACCTTTTGTTTGATTGTTTTTATGACTCTCCCATCTCTTAATATTCTTTGTCATCTTCAGCGTAAACTACAAAATCACACCATTCTGAAATGGTAATGAGTTGTTGTCACTTTAGAGCAGAAACGAAAACCATTCATTTTGACACACAGTTTTTGATTACCGGTAATAGAAATGTAAGAAAGAGGAGTGGGTGGATTTTTAACATTGTAGGGTGGTTGTGTACACACACTGCCAACTCGCATTTATGTACACACACCATGTAAAAGTGAATTTTGCATAATAGGTCCCCTTTAACAAAGCAGTATTCCTCTACTGCTTTGGGCTCCATCTGAAGGCCCCTCTTAATTTCTCCACTCTGATAGCCTGGCCTCAAAATTCTCAGTGCCAGACTCTCTGCTGAGGACTGTCCTCTCACATTGCAAAACTCTCTAGAAATATATTAATATATACAAACACCATAAGTTTAAATAGCATGAATAACAAAATGCTGACAGTCGTGTCACAAAGTTTACAAGTACTTGAATCTAGAGGAAGTCACACGTGGCTTTCTTAATTGATGCCATTCCTTCGGTGTGCTTTGCTGCCTTCTGCTTTTCTCAATTTGGTCGCCATGACCTCTGATATTGCTAGAGAATTCATGTGCATCTGCTGATGGTAGCTTAACACAAAACAGCACTCTGAGGGACCAAGACAGTAGCCATAAAGGGGTAAGGATGTCGTGGTGGTGTGGTGGTATGTGGGCAAGTTTTTGGTGGACTCCATGCTAGAAGGTGATAGGAGAGAACACTCCCTTCTTGAACTTTTCCAAAGGCACTGCCCACAAATAGTACATCCCCTGCTATTCCCATTGTTGTTTTGGGTGGAGCAGTTTCCCTTGGCATTCCTTGGTAAATCTCATTCACACACAGAACTGTCATGTCTGGAAGGTCACAGGCTCGGTCACAGGCCCCTTTGTACAAGTTACTCGTGAAAATATACACGACTGAACAGTTAGACAAGCGTTTATTTACTGTTTGTTATCATCATAAATTAATGCTTTTCATGTCAAATTCTACTTCAGTGTTGTGTAGCTCTATGCTACAGGGATGTTGTGTACGTATGTGTGTGTCTCTGTGTATGGACATTCAGTTTAATTAGAGGTTCATCTAAAGTCTAATAAAGACTAGTCTAAAAATACAAAGTACAATTTTACATTTCAAGTACATATTTTAATTCATGTAGCTGACATACTGCCCATTCCTACACTTTACCTACCGGTAATCCCTTCTGCCAATCTTTTCCCCTTGGGCCTAGCTGACAACACCACCATCTCATTTGTTAGACCAGGTTTAAAGCCCTGTCAAGAAATGTTGTACAAGAACTTATTTACTTTGTGTACATTTTGTTTAGCTCATATGATCACATATTTTCATAAGGAAGGATGCTGTGTGCAGCCTTGAAAGTTGATGCGATTTACATGACATAACCAGGAAGAAGTGAGACACATGATGTAACATAATATGTTAATTGTGGTAGTGTTGAAAACATCACCTGGGTTCTAGGTTTGTGCCACTGCTGCTCAGAACCTGTGCAGCTGTGAGTAGGGGGGACAGCAGTTTCTCCCTGTTGGCTGTAATGTGAGGTCTGGACTATGGAGGAAGTCAAACAACTTAAATGGTGAGAGAGCCTGACATTCTAACCAACACTGACGAGGAAATCATCTAAAACAGTGTGTCATGTGGGAATAATATTGTGTCATTAAACCAGACTAAATTAAACCAACTCTCTGTTCCCACCTCTATCTGTCAGTGGATCACCAACTTTCTAACAGATACGCAGCAGTTAGTGAGACTGGAGAAATTCACTTCCACACTTGTACGTTCAGCAACCAGGTATGTGTGCTCTCCCCACTACACTTCTCCCTGTACACAAATGACTGCACTGCCAAAGACCCCTCTGTCAAGCTCCTGAAGTTTGCAGATGACACTACTATCATCGGCCTCATCCAGGATGACGATGAGTCTGCATACAGAAAGGAGGTTGAACATCTTGCTATCTGGTGCAGTCAAAACAACCTGGAGCTGAACACGTTCAAAACAGTGTAGATGATAGTGGACTTTGGGAGAAACACCCCAACATTGACACCGCTCACCATTCTGAACAGCACTGTGGCAGTAGTTGAATCATTCAGGATCCTGGGCTCTACCATCTCACAGGACCTGAAGTAGGAGACCCACATTGACTCCATTGTGAAAAAGGCACAGCAGAGGTTGCACTTCCTTCGCCAGTTGAGGAAGTTCAACTATCCGCAGGTGCTGCTGAAACAGTTCTACTTTGCAGTGATCATGTCTGTTCTCTGCACTTCAATAACTGTCTGTTTTGGTTCAGGTACAAAATCTTTTGGGATGAGTTGTGTTGTTTCCTGTCATTTCCTTGATAATACTACTGGGTAAAGTTTATAAATTTATCAGCCTAACTTTGTACATTTAAAAGGAATAGTTCACTCAAACGTGAAAATGATCTCATCATTTTTCCAATATGTGTATGACTTTTTCTGCAGAAGACAAACAAAGGTCTGTTCTCACCCAAAATCGATTAGATCATTTCAGAATACATGGATTTAACCACTGGAGTTGTATGGATTAATTTTATGGTGCTTTTTGGATCTTTAAAGATTTGTTTACCATTCACTTGCACTGTATTTGGACCTAGAGAGCTGAGTTATTCATCTAAAAATCTTAATTAGTGTTCTGCAGAAAAACGTCATACAGATCTGGGATGGCATGAGTGCAAGTAAATGAGGAGAGAATTTTTATATATGGGTAAACTATTCCTTTAAGTGTACAATTGCAAGTTCAGTAGGTGATTTGCTAGACCACTGCAATCTACTTGAATTTTCCTCAGGTCTGACAAGGTCCCCCCTCCCCCTGATGGGGGGCATCAGTGGTTCATAAATCAACAAAAAAATCCCTAATGTTTTTTATGAATTGTACCACATATTTAATCTTTGTTCAAGAATTGAGTTTTTCATAATAAAGGTACATTTCAAAAATTGCCTTCACCGAGTTGAGGTTTCAGTACATCTTTTGATATGCAGTATCTCCACCAGGGGGAGTATTCTTAACAGTCTATGACCTGTTTTTAACGGTTTAATGTTCAAACTCTAAGTTTAATATTCAGACCCTCACTGTGTTTGAGAGTTTATATTAATGTTGGATTCAAGTTCGAAATGGGTAACTCCATAGTTTAGCCTGTCTGTTTTGGACAGAATCAAACAAAAGTTAGAGTGAAGGTCTTTTTCAACATATGATTTTATCAGTTGACATCACAATTAATAACTTTGACTAAGATGTGAACCAACATTTTATTTAAGCTTAGTATTAGTTTGGAGTTAGTCAAGTTAAACCAGGAAGATGGCGAAGGAAGCCTTATTTATTTTTTTAAGAATTTAACCTGTGACTTTGTTGTGTACATGGCTGCTGTATGCTGTCCAGTATGGTACAGAATTAGCATTTGCATGGCAGAGCAATATATGTGTATTTAGAGTACACACTTATACAAGCTACATTAGGCTTGTTTGTTTTGTCTATGTCTGCCTCTTATTTTGGATTAACCGGTTCCTTGTAACTACTGTCATTGTGGTTTGTGCTAAAGCACATATTACGAGAATCTACAGGGCATTATCTGTAAAAACTTTGTTCATCTGATTCCCTCAAATACCAGCCCAAGGCTTCATTTCAGAGTTGCAAGAATATAAGACAGGCTTATGAAGTTCAGCAGCACATGGTTGATAGGATCTGGAAAGAGTTCAGACTGTGGTCTAATTTGAATCATAAGAATCCTGGGTGAGCAATCACTATTTAACCTCAGTTATGCAATGCCGTTTGGCTTCTCGCCGCAGAGTTAGAATTGTCTGGGAGGGTCTTGAATGACATCAGGCTTTGTTTTTGCAGTATCCAAGACAGAAAGTTAAAACCTTCAGGTCAATCTTACAAGGCACCTCAAAACTTGGCACTTTAAATTGCGTTAAACACATGGCCTCAATTACATGGCATGTTAGGTCATTCTATGGCGAATATGAAGTCATTTTCTTGCGATCCTCTCCTATCTGATTGTTGCATGTGTGTTTTCATTTGACTTTTCACAAAGTCGCCCCCCCAAAAAATAAAACTTGACCCTCGATTATGTAACACTTGGCCTAAATAAATGTGTATCTGGCAGGGTACGACCACTTACTAACATGATTTCAAGGGGTGCAGAAGGGACCTGCAGCACTCTCAGAAACAGTTTAGTCTGCAAACGCTGTCATAGAACACTATTTGATATCAAAAAACTATTTGAATTTGCTGTCATGTGCATCACAAATGTGGCTATGTTTTGGAGTCATTTTAAAATGGACTGCAAGCATTGTGCTTTTTTGTGATTTTTAACTTTTTTTTTATTGATTTGAACAGCAAAACATATACAAACAGAATCAATTCTTAACCCCAATTATTACCCCATGGGTTGTGTCTCCATCTTCCCATTGACATCACCAGCAGGTGGGTGTGTATTTAAGACCAAGCCTATATAATCTAGAGGGTGTCTAATAGAATCAATGTAAAATCATGAATTGCATAAGGCAGGCCCTTGCATCTCATTTTTTTCAAATCCTTGCCCACACTTTCTCCTCCAATGCCAAGTATAAATCTTTATCCCTTAATCTTTTGATAGAAGTTAAATCTCCATCCCCCAGACTCTGAATTAGCAGGGAGTAATACACTGATGCCTCAACCTTTTCCAAAAGCAGTAACCACCACTCCCAGAGTGTCTGCCTCTTTAGGAGGGTGTATGCTACTCCCAAAAATAGTACAGAGCAGGTGGTGCAGCTGTAAATACTTAAAAAAAAAAATAATTGATCTGGGAATCCCAAAATGTTGAACCAAATTTTAGGTCACTGAGTGTAGTAACCCCCCCTCACAATCCACTCTAACCAGCAGAAAGGGGTCTTATTAATACATATTTTTGGGTTCAGACATATGCTTAAGGCAACATTTAAATAAATGTCCGAATTAAACACTCTGGATGCTTTTGTCCATACCGAGTGCAAATGTGAGATAACGGGGTGTAACTTAACTTCTCCGGTTAGTTTGATAGAAAGGCTTTGCAATTGCAAAATAGGGGCAAGAACTTCCTGTTCAATACATAACCAGGGAGGTGCTCTCTCAGATGGAAGTGACCAATTAGCCAAATGTCTGAGACTGAACGCATAATAATAAAACAAAATCTTGGGTAGGACTAGCCCACCTTTGTCAATCGGCCTATGCAGCTTACTGAAATGTAATATGGGACGTTTGCCATTCCAAATGAAGGACTTCGCTATACTATCAAATTGCTTGAAATAAGAGAGGGGAACATCTCAGAGCTCCAGACTGTGACTAAAATTAGTGCAAATTTGACCAAAAATAATTGATTGCGACTTATTTAAAATCTAGTCACCATTGACAACAGTTGGGTTGTGTGCGTTCATATGCAGTTTCGTCAGATATCACCTTGTGAGTTATTGAATATAGCTTTGGAGCGCGCCACTTTTCACCCGTTCTGTTTCTGATGAGCTTGCTGCACCGCATGCAACAACAACAAACCCAGCGTGAGAGAGTCGTGACCAAATTATTCTTTTGAACCGGATCTTTTTCATGAATCACCCGAAAAGAAATTAAGGTTTGAACATAGGAGCTTAGGTTACAAGTTTTTGACACTTGTGACAATTGAGAGACTTGTTCACAACTATTACACAAGGTGAAAACATTAATTGATGCTTAAGAAGACAAAAACTACTGTATGCATACTATACTTTATGTAATTATCTATAATGTAGATTGTGAAGATTAGTATTAAATAAAAATATATATTTTATCTCTTATATTTATATAAATTCTGAAAGGGCTGTGAACATTTATGAGACTAAAGGGAATGTAAACTTCTCAACTATATATTGTATACTGTTTACTAAACCTCAGATTAATAGGTTATCAACTGTCTTTCTTTTCTTCTGCTTTCTATCTTGTTTCTGAACAACAATCTAAATCAAGCAATTCTGTGATTTGGTAACAGCCATTTGGCTCCTTAATGTTTCAGTTTAGTAGCCAATGGCTCCTTAGTCATTTTTTTTTAGTCTGGAGCCCTGCATCTAGAGGGAGAGGCTGTAGCGGGTTTTGGAATACAATTCATTTTAATAACACTAACCTTCTCAATCATTGATAAATGTTATAAAGCCCACCTGCCCACATCACTCAAATCTTTTTATTAAAGGGTTAAAATTAGCTTAAACTAAATCACACAAATTTGCTGGGAATAAAATACCCAAATAATTTGAATCCCTTGAAATGAAAGGACCCCGGCTGAAAAGACATTGCCGGGCAGTATGCTGTCAGAGCCAAAGCTTTGGATTTAGACTAATTAAATCTGTATCTCGAGAACTTAGAAAAGGAATGAATAAATCTGTGGAGGCAAGGCATAGATCTAGTAGGGTCAGAGACAAATAATAATATATAATCTGCAAAAGCTTATGCTCCCTACCTCCCTCCACCACCCCTGGAAAATCGTCTTCCTTATTGTGGCTGCTAATGGTTCCAGGGCAAGATGGAACAATAATGGGGAAAGAGAAACCCTGCCAGGTGCTCCTATCCAGAATAAAATTATCTGAAATTAATCCGTTTGTTTGTACCGCCACTACCGGTGTCTATAAAGTAACTTAATTCATCCAATAAAAGTATTCCCGAACACATATAATTCCCAAATCTTAAAAAGATAATCCCATTCTACCATATCAAACGCCTTTTTGGCATCAAGTATGATGGCAGCGACTGGAGTCTGATAATTCGCTACTGACCACATGATATTGATTACATGCCTAATATTATCAGAAGAGTTGCGGCCCTGAATAAACCCCACCTGATTTCTATGTATTGACAATATTTTTACTTATAACTGGATCAGGGAAATTGGACTATAACTCTTACACTTGCTTGGATCTTTGTCCTTTTTAAAAATCAGTTTGATCCGGGCTTGTGTCTTGGTTGGCGGAAGCTTTTCATTCTTTAATGATTCTGTAAAAATTCTAGCAAAAGTGGAGCCAATTCTGTAGCATAAGATCTAAAAAATTCAGCGGCAAAGCCATCTGGCCCCATAGCCTTGCCTGTGGGTAAGGCCTTAATTACCTTGCCAATTTCCTCCAATGTCATCTCAAAATCAAGAAAAGAATGTTGTCGTCAGTTTAGGGAGTTCTAATGGTTCCACAAAGTTTCTAATATCTTCATCAGTAGATGAAGACGTGGAACTATAGAGATGAAGATAGAATTCTTTAAAAGCATTATTAATATCAATGGCTGAGGTAAAAATTTCACCACCAGCAGATGTCACTGAGGGAATGGTAGAAAAAGACCCTCTCTGCTTTATATATCTAGCCTGAAGTTGTCCTGCTTTATCCCCCAACTCTAAGTATGACTGTCTTGGCCTAAATAGCCAAAACTCCACCTTCCGCAACAAAATAGAGTAATATCTGTATTTCAATTGGCAATTCTATGAGGCCATTAACAGACAACATTCGTTGCTTCAGCTCTGCCTCAACACTTTTAATATTCCCTTCCAACTCCACAAGTTCTCGTGCTTTGGATTTTTGATGAATGAGGCATACTGCATGATCTGACCCCTAAGAACCACCTTCAATGCCTTTCAAACCATGCCCACAGAGGATAATGAGAACCAGTTGGTTTCCATATAAACACAGATTTCGGCCTTTATCATTTGTTGAAATTCAGGATTTTGCAAAAGGGATACATTATTGTGCCAACTATAGGATTTCTTATTTACCGTATGTGGCAACACCTCTAAACTCACCAGGGCTTGATATGAGATTAAAACATGTTTACAATTGAGCAATCAACAACAGATGAAATGAGGGACTTAATTCTCAATTTGGCCGGGAACATCAGTGTGAAAGTGGCCTTCCGTTGACGTAAGAGTTTCTTGCATTCCTTGAATCGATCACGTTTCTCTCTTATCGAATTCACAAAATCTGGGAACAAGAAAATGTTGGAGTTCTTTCAAGAAAGCTTTCCTTTACTCCTTGTCTTGCGTAACACAAGAACTTTATCGGATGATCTCAGAAATTCAAAATATGGCCAAAATTCAGGGTCCCTCCATGGATCTCCATGCTGGAAGTCTGTGAGCTCGCTCAATTTCCAGCTTATGGCCTGTTATGTCGAACAGACTCTGGAAGAGCCTGTCTAGGAATTTCAGCAAATGTTGGCCTTCTCCGTCCTCAGTAATTCCAACAATTCAGACGTTGTTTACGCTGGTTACGTTTCTCCAAGTCTTCCAACTTTTCCCAGACACACTCCCAAGTCTTGGTCACTAGCGGGTGAGCAGTTAATTCTCTCTCCAATGACTCCATTTCTCAACATCCCCCACTCTAGTAACCATCTCAGTGAATTTCATCTCCATGACAGTGATCGATCAACTTATTACGGCAAGATCCTCCCAAGTCAGCAGTGACCTTCATCAGCATTGCCGACAAGGTGAATTTCAATTGATGGTGAATTTCCTTCACCGTCCAAATTGACTGCAGGGCTTCGGCCTGCTGCTCAGGGGCTTCAGCTTGAGCACGTAAATGTCTTTTAATGTCTCCAGAGCCCGAGGATTTTTAATTCTTTGACTTATTGTCTTCCTAGAACAGTTATGTATCAGGGTGTATCGAATCTCACTGGTTTGTGACACAAAAAGTATTAAAATTAGCAAAGTGCGCAGAACTCGCCATCCACACGTCCGAACCTCACATGGCGCCACACGACTCCAAAGCAGTTAAAGAATAAAAACCATGTTACAACAAAACTGAAAGAAGCCTGCTGAATTATAATTCAGCAGGCTTAAGAATTACAACAAAAATTGCAGCTGCTAAAATTATTTCAGAATATGTCTGTTAAAGATTGTGGTATGGACTAGCAGTGCACTACTGTTATCATCGTCAACGTTTGCATTTATTGTGTTTTTATTGGACTATTAAGTCAAAGCAGGCCTGCAGTGCATTAATTTAGTTTTTATGGACTGTTTTATTATAACCTTTATTTAACCAGGATAACCTCTCTGAGAAAAAGTGCCCTGGCCAAGTTGGGCAGCAAGTAAATCAATAATACACAACCTAATTCAAATCAAAAACTACAAATAGGGAACAGGCATTAAAAATACTAAAAAAAAAATTTAAAATCATTGATTCGTGTTCCAGTTGCTGAATGATAGATTTAAAATGTTCCATAGACACCAAGTTTTGTAATTTCATTTTCACTTGGAGAGAATTCCAGTCAAACAGTGCTGCCTACTTAAAAGCCTTTTTAACTAGTTCAATTTGAACATGGGGAACAGAAAGATTATAACAATTCTGAGAGCACAGGGGATATTTCCCAACATTTTTCTGTTGAATCAAACAGCAGAGATTTGAAGGCAAAAACCCCAAAATAGCCTTCTAAATAGTTGAATACCAATGCATTTCTCTTCTAGTGGACAAAGAAGGCCAAGCTACTCTATTATACAAAGTGAAATGGTGTGTTGAGGTTTTGCAATTCGATATGAATCTTAAAGCACCGTGAAACACAGCATCCAGCAAGTTTGGTCTTATGGGGCTTTTCCACTGCACGGTACAACTTGACCCGACTCTGCTCACTTTTTGGGGGTTTTCCACTGTGAGCCTTTACTAAATGTGAAGTCAAAATCCTGCAGATCACGGATTGGTCAGGGAGAATCGTCACTACCAGCATCACTGGATTTCCGACAGGCAAGTTTTAAAGTTAGTAACAGCGATAGCAGTATTATTTGTTCACGTGACTTTCGAATTGTGAAAAAATAAATGGCTGTGCCCAAAACATGCCATGGTCAATAAACAAGGTGCAGACGGTCCACTTGTTAGCGACGAACGAAACAAAAAAGTATTTCAGGTGGTGTCTCAGCTGTTGCCTGCACACGGCTACCACCGGACCTACTAAAAGTGTAGGAAAAAGTAAAGGAGAGTGCCCTGGACTCAGCCCCGTTGGAGGATGTTTTGTTATGTTAACTCTACTGAAAGCTTCACTTTTATTTAGTTGACCAGCTACTGGAAGCTTGCTTCTAAAACATCCAGGCCAATTGTGTAAAATCACCATGCAACAACTGCTTTATGCAGCACAATAAACTAGTAGCTCACAGCTAGCGGTTGTGCTATTGTTTTGGTCAGTTTGTGTCATGTTTAAAATGATGTCACGGCAGTAGAGTCGGAACAACTATGACGATCTGCCTATAATCCCATCCACGCTGAGGAGGCACTAAACTGCAGTGGAAATGCAAGCTCAGAAAAGTAAAGCTAGTAGAATTGAGGCGAGTCAAACCGTAACGTGCAGTGGAAAATGCCAATAACTTGCACTGGCCTCATTCCAACAGCTCAAATTAATGTTGGAGCTATAGAGAAAGCAGCAATTAAGATGGAAATCAGGAAATACATGCACCAGGAAACAGAATGAGAAAAATAGATCCAGCTTTAAATAAACACTTCAGGGAAATTAAGGTGATGTGCAAAGCAGTGTGACTGAGCAGGTATTTATGGACCACGTAGAAAACAAAAATATTATGTCTTTGCATGCGTTTATTGTTTATTATTACTATTTTCCTCATATTAAAATTATAGTTGAGTCATCAAAACAATCAAATAACACAATTGGCAGTTCGGGAATCATGAAGTTACCAAAAAAAGTTAAACCAAAACGGTCTTATATTTTAGTGGTTTCCATGTACCTGGCACTGGTTGGCTTTTGTATTGACCTTATGCACCAGAGAAACTAGTGTGCACCCTTCTTGAAAATGTTGTCTTTGAACTTCCGGTCCAGTGGTTGCTATACAGATCTCTATGGTTTTTATGTCAAAGTTTTATTAGCTAGTGACATGGATTTACAGGTTATAGAGTTGCCAAAAGTTATCGTGAGTATTTTAAAGTGTTCAGGGGATGTCTTACAAACTGAAAGCTGAGTGGGAGATTTTAAAACAATTTAAACACACACAAGTTTAAAACACACAAGATCTTCCCTTCACGCTGTGGACATACTGATATGCCTCTGCTCATGAAAGTCCAACACCAAGTCATTAAAAATTATATCTGTAATACTGACCCTCTTTTCGTATCATTCACCCATCACGTTATAGTTCATGTAAGCAGATTTGAGTGTGTTAAACAGAGACGGGGAAAGGGTGCCACTATATTCATATACAGACACACGCACACATATATAATATAATATATATATATATATATATATATATATATATATACTCACCTAAATGATTATTAGGAACACCTGTTCAATTTCTCATTAATACAATTATCTAATCAACCAATCACATGGCAGTTGCTTCAATGCATTTAGGGGTGTGGTCCTGGTCAAGACAATCTCCTGAACTCTAAACTGAATATCAGAATGGGAAAGAAAGGTGATTTAAGCAATTTTGAGCGTGGCATGGTTGTTGGTGCCAGACGGGCCGGTCTGAGTATTTCACAATCTGCTCAGTTACTGGGATTTTCACGCACAACCATTTCTAGGGTTTACAAAGAATGGTGTGAAAAGGGAAAAACATCCAGTATGCGGCAGTCCTGTGGGCTGAAAATGCCTTGTTGATGCTAGAGGTCAGAGGAGAATGGGCCGACTGATTCAAGCTGATAGAAGAGCAACTTTGCCTGAAATAACCACTCGTTACAACCGAGGCATGCAGCAAAGCATTTGTGAAGCCACAACACGCACAACCTTGAGGCGGATGGGCTACAACAGCAGAAGACCCCACCGGGTACCACTCATCTCCACTACAAATAGGAAAAAGAGGCTACAATTTGCAAGAGCTCACCAAAATTGGACAGTTGAAGACTGGAAAAATGTTGCCTGGTCTGATGAGTCTCGATTTCTGTTGAGACATTCAGATGGTAGAGTCAGAATTTGGCGTAAACAGAATGAGAACATGGATCCATCATGCCTTGTTACCACTGTGCAGGCTGGTGGTGGTGGTGTAATGGTGTGGGGGATGTTTTCTTGGCACACTTTAGGCCCCTTAGTGCCAATTGGGCATCGTTTAAATGCCACGGCCTACCTGAGCATTGTTTCTGACCATGTCCATCCCTTTATGGCCACCATGTACCCATCCTCTGATGGCTACTTCCAGCAGGATAATGCACCATGTCACAAAGCTCGAATCATTTCAAATTGGTTTCTTGAACATGACAATGAGTTCACTGTACTAAAATGGCCCCCACAGTCACCAGATCTCAACCCAATAGAGCATCTTTGGGATGTGGTGGAACGGGAGCTTCGTGCCCTGGATGTGCATCCCACAAATCTCCATCAACTGCAAGATGCTATCCTATCAATATGGGCCAACATTTCTAAGAATGCTTTCAGCACCTTGTTGAATCAATGCCACGTAGAATTAAGGCAGTTCTGAAGGGCGAAAGGGGGTCAAACACAGTATTAGTATGGTGTTCCTAATAATCCTTTAGGTGAGTATGTGTATATATATATATATATATATATATATATATATATATATATGTATGTATATGTAAAAGTGTACGTTTTATTTTGTATTCCATTTACAACAATTGTAATCACATTTAAGCTTTTAAAAAATGTTGGATGACAAATACATTTTAAAAAGCACAAATGTAATTTCCTTTTAATGTTATAAAATTATATAATACATATTGTATTATTGGGTCATGGTTTGAAATTTCACTTTTTAACACAAATGTATGTATGTTTTACCTAAAAAATGAAGCAGAATTACAAGTATAACAATTAAACTCTTTCATCATGTAAAAGTGCAGGGTTGTCATGGCTGTCTGAAAGTAATCTGCCAGGTCCAATGTACCGCCGTGTGTCTGAAAAACAAACCTTTCCAGTGACAGAAAAAACGCTCACTAGCATTTTCACGTAGTAAAGGGATGTGAAGACTCACTATCAACACTTGGTGGAAAAATACTCTCTGTGCTCCCACACGTAATCCATTTTTATAGACTCTTCTCAGTAGCTTCAATACAAACAGGAAGTGAAGAGACAAAACACAGAAGCATGGAGTGCTGAAAAGGGGCGGGCTGAATAAGGTCAATACATAAGAAATTTCAAGCATTTAAGCATGAGCTTTAAGATCAGAATGTTTATAGAATCACGAGAAACATAAATTAGTCTCATTCAAGTGTGTCCAAACTAGATGGATGGGAGGAAAAGTTTTCACTGTTATTTGTATGTTTTTGTGTGTTCTTATTATAAAAATGCTAGCAAATATACAGTGGGACTCACCAGTAAAAATGCTTCACGCCACAGTGAAGAATTATAACCGCTTTATAATTTAATGCTAATGTTTTCATTGCAAATTATATTATCAGAATAAAAATGAGGTAGTTGTGTGGAAGGTGTTTGTTTCACCTGTTAAGAATAATGTGCATTTACTTTTCAATTGTAACATAATTAAATTTTGTTCTAATCTAGAACAAATAGAATAATCACTGTTTTATTCATTAACAAATAACATTCATTAACATAAACACTGGCCTGGCCTGGCAGAGGGAGACAGAGCACACATGAGCACCTCTCGCCGTGACTGTCTGAACTCCCAGCTGAGTTAATACCTTGAAACACTGAAAATACACATCCAGCTTCCTTGAAATTATCTCTGGCTGTGGGTGGGGTGGGATGTGACCAAGGGTGGCAGTGACCAAGTTCATGTATTCTGTTTTGTTTTGTTTTTTAGCTGGAAGCAATTTTATTTTATTTTATTTTATTTATTTATTTATTTATTCTGCAGAAAAAGCAGCTCATTTTGTTATTCACTCTTGTTCATTAGTGTTCAAAAGACAAAAGCTGTAAAAATATTTAAAAAAATAAAACGTCAATAAACAAATGTCATACAATTTGTGTACCAGATTAAGGGGACAAGGGTTTATTTTCAAATAACTGCCATATTTAAATATTTCAAAATTGTGTTTAAAACTATAGAGCCAAACCATTTTGTTTTAATCAACAAAAGGTTAGGTTATATAATGGTGCCTTTTAAATGGGTTTTTTGACTATTTAAAATCTTTTTTGTTACTGAAAAGTCAAGGAACATGTTTTTCACCATATTTTGATAATGACCTGTCTATTTAATAATTTATTCCATATAGTTGTGCAACATATTAACAGTTGTTAGCCGGTCAAATTTCCCATGTGGCTTACCATCTTTAATGAAGTTGTGAAGAATTGGTATTGCATTCCCAGATTCCAGTATAGGAAACAGCTGGCCCTTAAACACTGTGGTCATGAAATGGGGGTAATCAAGGGAGCATCCATAATCTCAAATACACTGGTGACCTTTTCCTGGACATTGCATGCAAGAAGGCAAGCTGTTGCACAACAGGGATTAATGATTCTGTAAACACGACATGACAACCGCAGTATCTCCAATTACCAGCCAAGGGAG
Source organism: Xyrauchen texanus (assembly GCF_025860055.1). NCBI lineage: Eukaryota > Metazoa > Chordata > Actinopteri > Cypriniformes > Catostomidae > Xyrauchen > Xyrauchen texanus. The sequence continues at coordinate 24,995,499 of NC_068313.1, read as the reverse complement.
TCAAAAGATCGTAATGGGAAGATATAAACAAAGTAGCTTACACAACCATGTGCTTAACAGGCTGGAGGTGTTTCTTTGATAAGGCTTTAATTCTGTGTTGTCAGAAGAAAGAATGGAGAGGAACACAGCATGGGATATAATTTAACTTAAGCCTGTTTTACATCACACGCCGGAGCACCATGTGAGCTGAGCTGAAGCAGTGCGTCACGACAACTTTTGTCGCAAACGTCGCTTGTGCTTTTACACCAACAGTGTTTCTGCTGCAGAAACAGAAAATAGTTATAAATGGTTATCATCAGTGAGCTATTGATAAGTATTACAAATTTAAAATCGTCATGAAATCTTATCGACATGATGCATGATGTGAAGGTGTGGATTTACCCCTGTCTCTTTAGCCTATTGATGAGATGAGTACATTCAATACATTCAGTAATTGTTATAATCAAACGCTGGATAAGGCCTGAGTCTCAGTGAGTGTGTCTCAACCTTGAGAGAAAAGATAGCCTATGTTGTATTCTGTATAATGGTGTCATTGTAGGGATTGTTTGTAGTTTTAAGAATCATGTGACTAAGTCAAAGGAAATGGACGGCAGTTTATCTCTATAGAAGACACACCTTTGACCCATTTCTGCTTGCCACCTTGACTTAGTGTTTTAAAAATATAATCTTTTGAATGATTGCATTCACGAAGTTAAACAGAACGTCATGTTTTTAAGATTTCTAGAATTGTCTTAACTGTTCACCTATCAGGTCTCCAAACTCATTATGCAAATTCATATACATATGCCTATAATTACTGTTGTTTCTATAAACTATTTCTATTTTCACTTTCTGTCTATTGCCTTTGGAAATGTGGAGAACTTTGTCATCCGTAAACTCTCACTCTGTTGATTGACACTTCAACTCTGACTCCTGGTCATCATTGAACACACTGGTCTCTTTACTGGGTATAACTGTATTTCCTTAAACTGATGTAATCTGTGTTGTCTTGTAGCATTATTTCATATAGTGACATGCAGCCAACATAATAAGCTCTGCTCATTTCAAACATAATTTAGTGGAAAGTGGAGGGGGAGGACCATGGGATGAATGTTGTTTTTGCAACAGAGGACAGTTTGTTCACTCAGTTTGGCTCAATCACACTTAATAATTTTGTCAGAAATAAGTCATTATGCACAACAAATGAATAGCGATATATATTTGTTAAAACAGCATTCAAAACATTTAGGTGTTGAGTGCTTAACAAAAAGGACACACTTCCAAGAATATGTTAACTCACCATCTGCAACAACAGCTGAGGTAAATGCAAGATCCCATAGTTTTTCCATTTAATAAATCCTTCTGAAAAGTAAGTTGAAGGTAATAGAGCACTTTGTTTCTCCACACAGTCTTATGTCATTCATCATCAAAACAAATCTGAGATAAGTTCTGAAGTTACCGACCTCATGTGGCGTCACATGTATTATTTATCTGTTAGCACTCGGCTATTTATATGGGTATTGATGTAAATCCTTTAGTCCTTTCTATATTACGTTATAGTGTAGGCAGTTTTATTTTGTTTGTTTTATTATTTCATTTTGTTTTCATATGAGCTGTAAATATGACAAAAACCCACTTGACTACAAATATATGCTCATTCTGTGCACTGTCTACTTTTATCAATATCTACAGTATCTTCATGATTTCCGGCAACACTGCACTGTCCCTTTAATTCAGCTTGAGCTGAATTTTTATTCAGTCCGCAGCAGTGCCGAAACTGCAGTCTCCCAATTCTCTCATAATTTACTCACCCTAATGCCATTCCAGATGTGTATGATTTCTTTCTTCTGCAGAACACAAATATTTGTAGAATAATATTTCAGCTCTGTAGGTCCATACAATGCAAATGAATGGTGACTAAATCTTTGAAGTTCTGAAAAGCATGTAAAGGCATCAGAAAGGAAATCCATATCATGACTTGAGTGGTTCAGTCCATGTCTTCTAAAGTGATCTAATGGGGTGTCAACTGACCAAAATGTAACTCCTTTCTCACTGTACACCTTACCATTGTAGTTTCTTGGCACGATCATGATTTCAAGCTCGAATACACCTCCAAGCTTGCTTGCGTATTGTGCTAGATGGTGCTGTAGTGAAATCAAACTTAAAATCGTGTCACCAAAGAGACTGCTGATATCAAGATTTATATAGTGAAAAAGGAGTTATATTTTAGTCTATTTTCACCCAGACCTGACTGGATCACTTCAGTATACATGGATTATACCACTGGAGTCTTATGGATTACGTTTATGTTGCATCTATGTGCTTCAAACTTTTGGTCACATTTAACTTGCATTGTATGGACCTACAGAGCTGAGATATTCTTCTAAAAATCTTCGTTTGTGTTCAGCATAAGAAAGTCATACACATCTGGGATGGCATGAGTGTGAGTAAATTACTTTTGGGTAAACTATTACTTTTAGGAGATAGAAATTTGTAGAGCTGCATTGTGTAATTTTTTGGATGTTGAAACTTGAAATAGTTTTGAAGCTCCTAGCTTAATGTGTGCGACAACGATAGAATGTGTAGGTTGATTTCCCTAAAAAGTGTAGGCCTAGCATATTTACATGCGCTGTAATGATCGAGCTACAATTGTTTTTTGCGTTGTCAAGCTACAGTCTTTATTTCTCTGTCAAGTATACATGACACAATTGCCTTATCATAACCTCACATTTTTAAAAAATCTTTTTCTTTTTTTTAAGAATCTGAGAAATTAGTTTCAATTATTTTTTGTGGTTTAGCCACATTACGCCACAAATACTGTCAATTGAGCTTAAAGGGATAGTTCACCCAGAAATATGCATGTGTATAACTTTCTTCTGCAGAACACTAAGATTTTTAGAACAATGTTTCAGCTCTGTAGATCCATACAATGCAAAAATGTTATGCTTCAAAGAGCACATAAAGGCATCATAAGTAATCCATAAAACTCCAGTGTTTTAAAAATGTCTTCAGAAATTTTATGATAGCTGTATGTGAGAAACATATCGAAATTTAAGTCCTTTTTTGCTAGAATGTATTCTCCCTGCCCAGCAGGGGACGATATGCGTGAAGAATGTGAATCACCAAAAACACAAGAAGAACAATGTGAAAGTTAAGGTGGAGATTATCTGAGCAGGGAGGAGAGTTTATAGTTAAAAAAGGACTTAAATATTGATCAGTTTTCACCCACACATATCATATTGCTTCTGAAGACATTGATTTAACCACTGGAGTCTTATGGATTAGTTTAATACTGACTTATGTGATTTTTAGAGCTTCAACGTTTTGGCACCCATTCACTTGTATTGTATTTGGGCTGGGCGATATGTCTTAAAAAATGAATTTTTACCTTCATGAATATTTTTACTGTGCAAAGCTACTTCACTGACTTATTTTTGAAACCCCTGTTGAACATTGCATAATACTAAATTATTACTGTGGGACACGTCAGGTTGATTATTATAATATAATGCTGAATTATCAAAATTATTCTTATTATAAGATTTGCATTATCCAAAAGTAATGTATTTCTGTTCTGTTTACTTCATCTTCACCAGGGGGTTCTTATTTTGACACTGAAAGTGGTGCTGTATTTACTTCAACTTCACAAGGAGCTTTTAATTTGACAGAAAAGGCGATGTGTGATTGACAGTTTACAATGTTCTGCATTTCCTGAAATGCTGTAATCTCCTCCTTTTCTCTTATTCTGTGCCACGTTTGTAGATTTCTATAATAACTTGTAGCGATTACTAATGTTTGGAATTGCTCAAGTGCTTGAACCTGCATTGCTTTGATTTCACAATGAATGTGAACAGATCTGAGAGCGCCGACATGCGCATGCACACAGATCAGCATGTCACTGGTTCTGAATCACACACAGACCATGTTTATCTGTCTTTAAATCACAGCCTTTTGTGGAATAATAATCACATATGACAAACTCGCCATTTTGATGTTATTTTAATTGTGCAACCCTGAAGGATCGTGAAATTAGTCTAGATGCGCTCTTTATGAAACTTAATGGCCAAATTAAAGCACATAAAATCATCATAAATTTACGATATTGGTCAATTTTACATCGTCCGAACAATTATCTTGATTATATCATTAATATTCAATATATTGACCATCCCTACATTGTATAGATCAAAAGAGCTCATTTAAGTTCAGCAGATGAAAGGAAGTCATACACATCTGGGATGTCATAAGGGTGAGTAAATTATGAGAGAATTTATATTTTTGGGTTAACTGTACCTTTAACTTGTATAGAACCTGGTTGTTGCGCTTAAATTTATATTGAACCCAGAAAATGTCTTTAACAGCAGTGTAAATAAGTTAAAGTGAACCATTGATCACATTTGACTCCCTGCTGTATGACTTTGTTGAGCTGCAGTTGTGTACAACACTGGCTGATGCTTATCTATGAAACTCAGACATGTCTATCACTGTGATGTGGCAGAATATGCAAATGTGAACTTTCACTTTAAAGCCATCTGGGAAATATCTTGATGAAGTTAAAGATAATTCAACTTAACACAAAAATGACAATTCTGTCATTAATTCTCTCATGTTTTTGTGATATTCACCCACAAACACACCAGCAGTTTGTTGGTTGTTTAAGTCAGGCTTGCTGAATTTATTTTTTTTCTGTTGGGATCTTACTTTTAAAGCTTGGCTATTTATAGAGCCTCTAGACTGCCCGTGGAAAACAACAGTCTGATCAGAAGGATGCACTTCAGTCCACCCCAGACTCGTGATCGCAGAGCTGTGGTCGTGTTCCGGGCTGCGCTTTGTCGTTGCACAGGAGCCTGATGTGTCGTTTGTCTGTAAAGCCCTGAGTGGAGCCCTTCCTGAAGCACATGTTAGCAGCTCCTCCTCCCATCATTTCAAGCGTTATTGCGCCTCACAGCACTTCATACAGAGTGCGCCTGTGTGTGTTACGTGTGGGTCACCGGCCCATGCAAGAGCTAATACACATGTGAATTAGGATTTTAGAAGTTTTTTTTATGTTTGTTTACACATTTTTATCACGTTTAAAAGAAACGTTTTTTTTTATCATCATTAGTTTTTAATAGATACGCTATTGTAAAGGCTACATTGGTATCGTTTTAAGGCCTTACGTACGGATTAACAATTAAAAAAATATATTACTGTTTTTACTGACTGGACGTATTTCACACCCGGTTTTGGGCACCCAAGTCGCTTGAGTTTGTAAGAGTCACCCTCCGTTTATTGTTTCAGGGTTTTTGTTTTTTATATCTTGTGGGGAATATCATGGCTGTTTGAGGGGTGAGTGGTCTTGCTGAGGATATCCGGCCACTGTCCGGCTGCCGAGTCCTCCGTCATGACCCTGGAGAGTGTGGCGGTAACAGAGGGCTCCTCTGCCCGGGGATTCTGCTCCTGCTGCGGGGCGAAAATCATGCCGTACTTCTCCGACAACGCCGTCGCTTCCCAAAACCAGATCAACCAGCTGTAAGTTAAACTCTGTGTTTATCTCATAATTATGTAGATTAATAACAGCATTTATGTCGTCATATATTCCACTTTCTCCATCTCTACATGCATCTCTTAGCCTACTTTTTTAGGTGCGATTTGTTTTTATTACCCCACTGATATGCTTAAACAAGACTTTAACTTCCCCATAGAGTAATTAAAGGGGAGCTGCATGCACTGACGGTAAATACACTGCGAAATACGCTTCTCATCAGAAGAGGATGTTTCTCAAGCTTTAATGACGTAACAATGTGTTGTGAAAGATTACATTGATTCACAGTTTTGACTCATTGACTCTAACCTTGCCGCACCTTTTTACAAGAACCATATAAAGTAATTGAAATATTGTTTTGGTTTTGCGTTGCACTAGATTTGAGGGAGCCAACTTTCTTAGAGGAAACTCTAGGAACTGGGCTGTTTTTCTGGTTGAACCTGATATTACAAAATGTATTAACTTTTGCATACTCTTTGATATGTAGGTCCTTACCCTTGAATTGACTAGTGTTTGTTTTTTTTCCCTTTTTTTTCAGCTTAATCATAGTTTTATTTTATTGTAAGGATCTTAAAGAGACCGTTCACCCAAATGTAAGTGTTGGGATCCACCTTTTTCCTTAATGCAGAAGTGTTCTATGTTTCATAACAGAAGCATGTTTTTGGGTCTCCAGTGTTTTCATTCGCCTCCACATTTATTTATTTATTTTGATAGATAATGTGATGTTTAGTGTATAGAATTTTTAGAAATTGCTCATTAAAAAAAATGTGGCTCCATAGTGGCAATACTTCACAGAGTAGCAATGACCGTCTTTTGCCAGTTCCTCACATGTCAAAGTTTAAGAATTGGGCAGATGACATGAAGCGATGGCCTGAGGTTAATTGTAGTTAAGTATGAATTAATTTCTACTCCAAATAACACTTAAAATGGTGGTTGTTCTTTATCTGGATCGCTCATTTCAGTAGTTTGTACATTGCTTCTTATGGAGAGCGGAGCCAGAAAACAGTCCAGCGGCAATCAGGAGTCCTCATGGTGCGGCCCAACTTTGGGTCAAGAAAACTGGATAACTTGACATGGCATATAAAAACATGGTACTCCTTTTTGAGACCGTTAAAAAACGACGAGACATGGCGCAGTGGTTAAAAACGCAAAAAGCAAATTCGGTGTGTGAATGGGATAGTTCACCCAAAATAAAAAAAAATTTGATTGAGGTCTGTTCCTCACACATAGCTATCATATGGCTTTAGAAGACTTTTTTTTGAAGCTTAACAGCCACTGTTAAACATTCACTGTATGGAAAAGAGCTGCCTGGACAATTTACTAAGTATATAGTTTTTTGTTCTTTGAAAAATCATGCCACGATTAAAAGTGATGATGAAACAAGCTCTCAAAACAAACTTAACTGAAGCAGCATGGTCCCACTGCACAACTCTTGTGTCAAACCAAATCAAAATTTGCTGTTTGGTTGAACTTTTTTACAGTAATGTGTACCTTGTTTCGACCACAGCTTTTGCATGTCTCAAAGACCCCAGTCAGATTGAAACGGCAAATGAACAGCTGGAGTGCACAGCAATAGGATTTGGTACAAGCTGAGTGTGAAATTTTTAGTGTCAGTTCTTTTATGTTTCTGTGCATAGAACTGTTATTTGTCGACGGTCTATAGACTGACTGAGCAGTCACCTGACATCAGTCAATACTGTTACAGCATCATCCATATTCTTCCCTATGTAGAGGAATCAGCATTGAAGTTATTCACCCTGATAGACTTCAAATGTGTAAATTAATAAGACTCAATCACCACAGTGAAGTTCTGTTTTTGCAAATTCTTTGTTTGCGTCACCTATCGCTTTCTTGTTCACTGACACCTTAAACAGGCCATGTTACCAACAGCAAATATGTAGACTTCGATTTTTGCATGTTTTTTTTTTGTAAACCTTATCTTAAGAGTTAGTTGTATCAGTCTGACAGACAGGGCAAAAGATACCTGATGGGAAACCCCATGCTGAAATTGCACCATGTAAAATTCTCTATTCCTCATACTGTACACTGTAAAAAAACAAAAAACAGATGAGCTAAGAATAGATTTGTGTTTGTCTGCGAACTCTAATGATTAACATGGAAATTACAGGTGTAAGTTACAAGAAGGAAGTATTGTGTTGAAACTTGCAGTGTGAAACATGATTGTGTACCAGCCGTCGCTTCATGCACCCAGTGACATACTTGCAAGCACTTGTCTTAGCGGACTAATTGCATGTTAAGTCAGATATGAGAACTTAATAGGCTTAAGGGTTTTTGTTGTAATTGGAAAGTCTGATGTCACCACAGTTCTCTTGAAATATGGCAGAACATAATTTGCTTTGGTGAAATCACAGAAGCACTGGTAGATGGTGTTGAAACATCTACCAGTATACTGGAGATAATGCTATAAATGCACATTTCTGTTGAGTGCTGGGTGTGTTAGATAAAATATTTTCTAAAGTACAATGAGCTTGGCATGAAAATGTATTTTAAACACATCCATTGACTGCTTCTAGCCATGTTTATTTATCCCTCCTCTCTTCCTCAACATAGTCTGCATGACTTTAATTGGGCACCCATGTGGGCCAGTCAGAATGTAGGACCGTATCTGAACCAGAATAGTGCCTCAACGTCTTGTTTAATTTAAAAAACTAGGCCTGTAGTGTCAAAATTGAGCTCTAGTGGATTATTTAACCCCTCTGTCATCATATCTATAACCATATTTCTCTGTGTTAGTGGTAAGGGACCTAATTTGTATCTCATAAGGTGACAGAATTCTCTCTGTCTCTCTATCTGCATCAGGCCTTCTGCCTGGACCTATATTTATCTCTTCCCTAGTGAGAGAGTGACTAATATGGCCAGGGACAGGTGGGGGTCAGACATCTCTCAGTTTGTTGCATGGCTCTCAAAGGCCCCTTACATAGTGATGATTGTGTGCCCTAACAAGTACTGTCCAGTGCACCATGCCAAAAGATGACCCTCCCACCCTCTTTTTTTCTCTCTCTTCCTATGCATGGTGTAGACAAGTGCAGACAGGACATGTCTGACCCATCAGAATTGTTTTTTCTTTTCTTTTTTTCTCTGTATGTATGTGTATGCCCTTACATGTCTGCCTTGGTGAAATGCCACTGGGTGGAAATTGTATCGGATGGCCCCAGTGCCTTTTCTCTGCTCCCTGAACATGGATACTGTGCTACTTTTGCAACAAAAATCCACCTGGTGGATTCTTGAGCTTTTGGGGTATTGCAGACTGCATGTACACTATTCGAAGTCTTGATCAGTTGTTAGTAGCTACCAACAATGTAAAAGTCCTGCATTTATTCACCCTGACGTTTATTTTTGGGTGTGTAAAATTAGCCACTACCCTGAATCAGACTGCAGCTAGGATCCTCTCAAGTGCTGATAGCTGATGCTATGTGACGGGTTTCAAGAAAGGCTATGAGAGTTTGGAAAGTGGGAGAGTAAGAAAACTCTTACAGTTTTCAATAAACCCTCAAATTCCCCTTTCTTTCTCCTGACCTATTTTCTCTCTTTTGGCATGTGTATTGAGTTCCTATCTTTAAAAAAAAAAAAAAAAGTAAATATGGTTGAGTAGTTGATTACTGATTGGTAAGATTGACTTTTATCAAGCTTTCATTTTGTCTGCTGACAGCATGCTTTGTTTTGGTTAGACATTTTGGGGAAAAAATAAAGGTAAAACGTATGTATCCCCTTTAAAGCACAGCCGCTACAGGCATTCACTCTCAGACCAATGTCTTGCATTGTTGTTATACACTGTGTTATACACTGTGTTACACAGTTGTTATACACTGTGTTGCACCTTACATTGTTTTTAGAGTGTCCCACGATGAGGGTTGCATTTTTAAGATTAAAAAAGATGCAGAGTTTGATTAATAATAGTTCAACTTAAAAAATTATAGTCAAAACGTTATTTATAACAAGAAAAAAAGTTCCTTTTAGTTGTTTTTAAATGGAAGATTGTGTCTTATGTAACGCCCCCCGATTAGTTGACTAGATGTTCAGGCAACCCACTGACTGGTTGATTAAAAAATATTAAAAAAAAAACATTTTTGCACATCCCTACCGCAAGGCATCTCTCAGGCATATTTGGCCCAGCTGTAAAAGTGACTGACATTGAGTTAGACAAAGAAAACTGGAGAGGAGAGAGAGAGGAAACAGTTGGGTCAGGGGTGACTGGGATATGGGAAATGAGCTCAACAGAGCCTGATGCTTTTTTTGTTTGTTTTTTTTATTTGGGGCGTGAATTCCCTGGGCTTCTTGCATTCCCTCCTATTCTACAATCCTTTCTCCCCCGAAACCCTGAGAGTGGATGTTGACCATGGGCTTGCTTTTCCACAGAATAACACTAATTCCTCAGAAGTAGTTACTTTGAGATTTTTGTTTTTTAGTCAGATGTGGAAAGTCCAAAGCCTGTGCCATATAATACAGGAGCAGTTTTTTTTAAATTTATTTTATTCTCTGAGAGGGGCCTCTAGTCTCTAAGTTAAAGGTAGTACATGACAGCTGTAACAAGTCACACGTCTCTGTTGTTGAGCCATTGCCGGGCAGAGGCCACGGCACACAGATGAAAAACAACTCCTTAGTGAGTTCTGGAAACAACCTCTCTCTCATGCATGAACGTCCCAGCCTGAGCCTCTTCGCTTCTTTTACAATGTCAGTTTGAGGTCTGAAATTGCACCTATAATAGTGATGGTGTAAAGCCAGAAACATAATCCGTGCAAGTGCTGTAACGCTGATGCAAATGCTTGGTGGTCCCATTGTACATACTTCCAATGCATTCTTACATTACTGTGGCAGTAACAAACCTCAGTGATAAAGGGGCTGATAGTTACTTCCAAATATCTTGTTATCCAAGATTCTCTTCAAACTGTTGCTCCACCATGATGGGAATTGACCTGAAAAAGAGAACTGGAGACCATACAAGACAGTTTACACTAATGTCTGCCATGGCACCTCTTGTGACAACACGGAGTTATTTGTTTTGACACTTTTCAAAACACAAAAATGCTTAAAATCGAGGGTGCGTAGTTGGAAGTGATTGGGTTCACATTTGCATGGAGTATGTTTCAGGCCTCAGGCAGTCAAGGTTTAGCTGAAATTGTAACTGTGTTTGTTCTGAGCAATTTTTTTTTTCTTTTTGGTGCAGGGTTTTAACTTTGGTATATGTATAATATGTATGCCTCCTCTCTTTTTCTTTTCATCAGTATTAGCGACAACTTCCTTACCGTCAAAGGTGCCGCCCTCTTCCTCCCGTGTGGAAATGGCTCCTCCACTTCTGCTGTACCCCACATCACACAGCGGCAAAACAAACACACAGGTATGAAATCAGGTTTACTTTCTTTTTCTGCGTTCTGAATCGGATAACACCTGATTGGCCACGTTGCCTTTCAAAGTATACTCTTTTGACCATGAGTGAATATGAACGTGTTTGGCGCATACACACTATGACTTTCAATGACAGGCACATTCGCAGAGGAGGACTGTCCCTGTGTTGGGATAATCTGGGCCACATGCATAGACAGTTCGTGCAGACTGTGCTGGTGAAGAAATTTGCTTCACGCATATTGTGTGCATTCCGATTAGCAACGTGGACAACTAAAGTATACTTTGGCTTTCAAGACACATTTAAAAATATATGAATATCTTTGTTTTAGATACCAAATGGTATTTATTTTAAAGATAGTTGGCACAAATATTCCAACTAGGATTTTTCCCAAAAGATATCTGTACAAAATCAAAATATTCAGGCACTTCCTGTGGTTGTGAAACATGTCCACAGTTATGTGATGAACTACACCTGTGCTTACTCTGCTAGGACATCTGTGAGATCTTTAGCGGAATATCCACTCAAACTACCCTGGGACCTGTTGGTTAAAAGCAATTCCAGAAATGGCTTGAAGTTCTCAGAGTTCTAGTTCTCAGAAATAGTTTAGCATCATTTATTTGTAGATGCCAATTAGTTTGATATATCGCATATAATGCAACCACATCTATACCATTTTAAAGTGTGGCTTAAATGTCCATGTAATTTTTGGGGCCACTGTATGTAACAATCTTGCTTTCCATGTTTTATAACTCTCCAACCAGTTGAATATTTCTGTTCATGATTTATAAAGCCAAGCTAATTAAACATCAACCAGACAAGGAACTTTATTAGAGGAAGTGAAATTGACTCTGCTGTAGTATGCAAATTTCACATAGCCAAGTTTTGATTGTGGCTCCTTATCTTGAGGTTTATGGTTGTTCCTGTTTCCTCCCTAGGTGACCTTCAGCTGCATCTGCAGACCATGTTCACCCTGCTGCGCCCTGTAGACACCATCCGCCTGGTAAAATACCATCACCTTCCCGACTTCTCAAACTACAATCAAGAAATCACAATGAAAAAAATGGTGATCTTTACATTTCTGTCTCTTTTCTCATAGGCTGTTCGGTTAGAGAGTGCTTACCCACAGCGTACTCGCTACATGGTGATCGTGTCCACCAATTGTAGACAGGACACTGAGGAAAACGTGGTGTTGGGAATGGACTTCAGCAATTCAGACCGGTCAGTATTGCAGATGCTTTAATGTAGCTTTCATTACAGCCGATCCATCTTTAAACCAAGCGCACAAAACAAGACTGAAGCTTGTCACCCCGGCACATCTAAAGACTCAGTTTCTTGTATTCTGTCATGTTGTTCAGCACTTTACACTACTTATCTACTATTTGTGTCCATTACAAGATAATTTTCCTTCCCGACTGTAGTTATGATCCCAAAATTTGTTCTCACAAACGTTTGCATATATAGCAATGCAAGAGGCGAATAAATGGAGGAAGGTTTGTCATTTTTGCATTGGTTTTAAATCTGTGGAAGCATACCTCACAGGTGCACTGCGAGTTCACTACAAGTACGATCTGCCGCTTTTTGTCACAGAAATTAAACTTGAAAGGGCGAGTTTTCAGTCTTGTATACACTTGGCTTTAGGTTAAGTTTTTGCTGCTCAAATTGGTAGTACTCATAATATGTGGTGATACATTTCCTGCAGCACTTGCACAGTGGGGCTGGTCTTACCCTTGTGGAGCGATACGCTTATACACTTGGATGGAGACGGGTAAAGCATAACATACAAACACACAAGTTCTGCTTTTTCTGCATCAGTTCAAAAGAGTTATTGTAGAATATTCACACTGGAATTGTTGTTCTCGTCTCAATAGGGGCTTCAGTGTGTCCACTGTTAACAGAGTCCATGTCTTCAAACCAGTTTCAGTGCAGGCCATGTGGTAAGTGTCTATGACGACAAAGGTATTGTTAGGGGGTGCGGAAGACTGACCCGTTCTCAAATCACTTCCACACATTCAGCAAAAATAGTGACCATACACGCAAGAACCAATGTGTGCAATTTCTACACCTCTGCTTTTTCTCCTGCCTTGTTTAAACTTTTGGCAGGTACCGCAGCACAAACTGCACAAAGTATGTAATAGTGTCAGCAACGTTTACATAAGTGCAGCTGAGAGCAAAGATGTCTCTTGCGCCAGTTTCAAATAGGGGAAACGATGAATTAACACTGATATTTCAGTCGGTCTCTCACACAACACTATCGAATGGCTTCCAAAACATTAATATATATGGTACAAGAGTTAAGGACGACTTGTATGGTGCTTTTGGAACTTGGAAGGCCTATCACCATCCTCTAATCCCTCAGTCTTTTCTCAGCGCTGGACAGGATGGGCCAATCACAGTCATTTATTCTTACTGGAAGTTAACTGGAGTTTAAAAATGCTTTTATAGACACTACTGAGGTGGATACTACTGACCACTAGGTGTAAATGTAAGTCCAAGATGACACAAACAAAAAGTTACCGAGTTCACCTTTAACACTGCGCTCCTGTATGAGATGATGGAAAAAAAAAACTGTGATACGCAGAGCAACAGTCAAATATGTTCTTCTAGCACACATTTACAATGAAAAAAAAGCACTAATGGATGCACAACATGTTTTTTGTAAATGTCTCTTAACAGTACATTCAAGGTAAACATTTAGCAGTATGAGTGCTCCTTGAGAATCTAACCCACAACCTTTGTATTGAAATGGAATACATGTGAAATGAATGTACTTTCTCTTGTGCATTCTTGCAGGGCTGCCTTGCAGTCACTGCATAAGGTTTGTGAGGTGGCCCGATGTCATAACTACTACCCTGGTAGTCACTTCCTGACATGGGCCCGTTACTATCAGAGCCGTGTGACCTCCGATCAACACTGCATCAATGAGTGGAACGCCATGCAAGACGTGCAGTCCCACCGGGCAGACTCCCCCGTGCTCTTCACAGACTTGTGAGTAACGCATGTACACATACATAGTTCTCACTTCTTTGTATAAGGGTCAGTGTCCTTATGAATCAATGTTATTGTTATGGTGCGCATGTGCTTTCTGTATTTACATTGATAGTTGATTACTAAACTTCAGTTACTATCTCATAGTCAATAGAGCTGAACCGCAGTGTTTGTGAGAATCAGTCCTTGTTTCTGGAAAACCAAGATATGCATGCACGTACTCCCAACGGCCCCTCTTAATCTATGCAAGCGCAAAGCACAATGATATAGGCCAAGGGGGCGAGATTGCATCGCAGAAACACAAGGAGGATGTTCCCTGAATAGATCTCCATGTTACTGCCAAATCAATGAGACAAACATTGCTAACTCCTTGATTTTCTTTTCTTGGATGCACAGCGTTCAGATGGTGCAATATTGGATGCAAGACTTGACCTTAACAGTTGTTTTATGTGGGGGGAAATTTCCCTCAGTTCCCACATGCATGTGTTTTTAGCTTTAGCTGGCATGACTGTGGCCATTGGCTTTAAATAGCTCCACGCTGAGATGGATTGATTTACAGTCGGAAAAATGGGCGAGACCGATAGGTATAGGGGCTGACTGATGGTGACAGGTGGCCTGAAAAGGCAAGCTTGAGAAAAGGGGAGGGGGAAATTATGTCGGTCTACTAGTTGTAGACACTCTGGACCGAGTGACCCTAATGGGGGCCAGCAGGGTTAAGCCATAGAGATATTAGATTTTCCTCGAGAGGTGAGCTCTTTAGTGGTGAAATTTGAGCCAGTCTGTTAATACCATGGAAAGGTGCCCATCTAAGAATGCATTTTAATTTTCGTAAACTAAGAGATACACCACACGTAATGCAAGTCTCCAGCACCAAGCAATTTCTTTGTCCACACTGAGAGTGAAAATGCTGCTTGACGCAGCACAAGAACACCCAATCAAAACATATTTGATGTTTAATATAAAGTTATGTGGAGTGGATTTTGGACTGAGATTTAATGGTGGGCAGGGCTACCCAGCATAATGGCACAGAAATTGAAACTGCAGAGCTCTGCAAAATGTTCCATCATGGCTGTTTATAATAAAAACACAGATTTACATTTAAGATTTTCTGCTTGATGCGATCATGTCATGCCTGTGTCAGACATGGCATTAAAGTAAATTGCTTTGTGTCAAGCTTGCTTTGTCAGTTGCTATAAGTTTGCATGGGTGGTTCACAAGGATATTCATGGTAACATAATGAATCGTAACTCTACACTGTCACTTCTTGAGGAAGCTAAGTGGCCTGGCCCATTCTTAAAAGGTCAATTAAGCCAGTATGTGTAAACATGCTTGGCTTTCCCGCATAGTGAAATGTGAAACAGAGTCTTTTCACCAAGGTCAATTGCCCTTATGCACACAGCCACCAGCTGAGGGTGTTGACCTACATTAGCTTGTGTTTTTAGGGTTACTGGTAGTGATTAAGAACACAGTGCAGTCCCTTGGGAGCCAATCAGAGCTTGTGTTGCTTTCAGGGCAGGGACACTTGTCCCATGGTGAACCTAACGCAAGAGTCCCAGGGATGACGCACATTTACCATGTTTGCACATGCTGTCGCTGAGGTCTGAGATTTGATTGTCAAATTGTTTGTTGAAATCAAACAAAGGGTTTGTTCTGAGATCTTTTTGTGAAGTTCTTCTCAAACAATATCACGCAGACCTACAAAGAATCATATGAGGGGAGGCACGCCTCCCATTGAATCCAAACACGATTATTTATGATTGTGGATTTCATGCGCGCAGGCCAACAGAGAGGGAGCGCACGGAGAGACTGATTAAGACCCGGCTGAGAGAGATCATGATGCAGAAGGACCTGGAGAACGTCACGTCAAAAGAGGTGCGAACATCCACTGCACACTGTCTTTATTCTATATGGGTCTAATTTCTCCAGTAAAACTCATTATTAAATCCTATCCAGTGAAAGTAAACCCCATCAGATTTGGAGACCTTTAATACCACAAGCAGATTCTGTGAATAGTGCTGAGAAGTTTTAGGATAAATCTTACAAAAAAGGTCAGATTTCTCCCCAAATCAAAGGGAACAAAACATTAAATCACATTTTCATAAAGAAAATTAAGTAAAATTGTGGATCATCATGAACATTGCCAGTACAGCAACGAAAAAAAAAAGTATTTTATTAATGTGAAATGAAACATTTACTTGAGGACAGTAATGAAAATTAACTTGTCTGGACTGGTGGCGTAGTGACGAATCTCACTTGCCTCCACGTTTGAGACCGCGCATCTTATCACGTGGCTTGTTGGGCGCGTTACAGCAGACACCTAGTGCGTGTAGAGGCTCACGCTATTCTCCGTGGCATCCACACACAACTCGCCATGCACCCCACCGAGTGCGAGAACCGCATTATTGCAACCACGAGGAGGCTAATTCAACGTCACTCTTCCCACCCTAGCAACCGGGCCAATTGGTTGCTTGGGAAGCCTGACTGGAGTCACTCAGCACGCCCTGGATTCGAACTTGTGACTCCAGGTGTGGTAGTCAGCGTCTCTACTTGCTGAGCTACCTAGGCCCCCTACAAATGTACTTTTTATATAATACACATAAATAAAAAATACAAAATTATTACTGTAATGGATTTATAAACCTATTATAATGTCACAATGCATTAAACTGCTTTTCATTTCATAAAATATGTCATGGACATTTCTTGACAGTTTTTGTGAGATTCACCCTGTAATGTATTATTATAATTTGTTTTTCCTCTTCAGATTCGCACAGAGCTGGAGATCCAAATGGTCTGTAACCTGCGGGAGTTCAGAGAGTTTATTGATAATGAGATGATTGTCATTCTGGGCCAGATGGACAGTCCCACCGAGATCTTCGACCATGTCTATCTGGTCAGTCTGCCACCCCCTTATCTATCACACTCAGTGAAGTTCACTAAGAATGATTAACTGATTAACCTAAGGCAGTGGTGGCTCAGTGGTTGAGGCTCAGGGTTACTGACCAGAAGGTCGGGGGTTCAAGCCCCAGCACCACCAAGATGCCACTGTTGGGCCCTTGAGCAAGACACTTAACTCCAGGTTGCTCCGGGGGGATTGTCCCTGTAATAAGTGCACTGTAAGTCGCTTTGGATAAAAGCGTCTGCCAAATGCATAAATGTAAATGTAAAATGTAAACTGCGTTGCTTATTTGCAAATGCATTGGTTTGGCTCCAGATTCACCGAGCCAAATATTATATTTGGGGGGTGAAGACACACTCAAAATTATTGTTGATCAAATGTAACATTTTCGGACTGCGAACTTAAAGGTGCTCAGTAATATTTTCCCCATTCAAAAAATTGTACTCGCAAATAAATTAATAAAATTTTTGAAATGCATGTTTAAAGTCATCACATGAGATGAGGACTCTAATAATTTCAGTAACCATATAGAAGCTGTTTTATTCTACATGGGGCAGTGTCACCCTCATGGGGGCTGCCTTTTTAGAATCACATGACCAGCTGAATACTACTCAATCAGTAATCGTCTTGCTATTGGACATTTCACTCTTGGATGAAATTAATCATGTCTGATTGTGAATAGTGAATTTCTACAATGGATCTGAAACAGAAAGCTATTGATTTTGAGTGATGCTGCATGCACACCACTAGGTTTTTACTGTAAGTCCAAGATTCTGACACTTAAGGCTCCCAAATCCCAATTTTCTTTGCCTGGCTACAATTATTGCTTCCATGATCACTGCAAAATGTAAACCGCTAACATTCATGTTTGATATACCTCAGTTACCATCAGCTTTCCTTGGGTGGTAATAATGCAATGTTAATAGTGTCATGCAAATAGTGCTGATGGTTGTGAATTCATGCACAGTCACACAGTCTTTAAGATGGTCAATTGTAACTTGTTTTCCGGTTGTTTTCAGGGTTCTGAGTGGAATGCGTCTAACCTTGAGGAGCTGCAGAACAGTGGGTAAGCAACACTGTTGTTCTTGGCCATTTTTTAAAAATTAATACATCTACTCAGCAGCATGCAGTCATTGTTAATTTAACCTCCCCCTACTTCCTCAGAGTTCGCTACATCCTGAATGTGACGCGAGAGATTGATAATTTCTTCCCTGGGCTTTTTGAGTACCAAAATATCCGAGTGTATGACGAGGAGGCCACAAACCTTTTGGAGTACTGGAATGACACCTACAAGTTCATTACCAAAGCCAAGTAAGTCACAAAAACTGAGATCTTCTATCTGGACCTGGAAATCTAAAATCTAAATCTTAATTTTAGTTTACGGGTCTATATAAAGTTGCTGGAAGTGTGGTTTAATTAAGCTGTAAGGTATGAAAGAGGACCCAAAATGCCATTGGAACCCCTTCAACTGTGACTATATTCACAATATAGCATGGCCTTGAGTGCCTTCAATTATGTTGTAGCCTTTTTATGAATGCAATAAGGACAAAATTGTTCATTAAAAATTGCATGTTAAATTAAAATAAAGTATTACGTTTAAAAGTTGGCCTATGTGGGTGCTGTGCAGTAATGCACACTGGAGTTTAATTAACAGGTGTTTTGTCATAGCTGTTACTTTGGGTTAAATTAATACACAGCTGGAATGCTGTTTTGACCAATCAGTATCCAGGACCAGAAATATCCATTTTAATGTCTTATGTTGTAGGAAAGCTGGGGTAAAGTGTCTAGTGCACTGTAAGATGGGAGTAAGTCGTTCTGCCTCGACTGTGATCGCATATGCTATGAAGGAGTATGGCTGGAACTTAGAAAGAGCCTTCGACCATGTGAAAAAACGTCGCTCAGTCACCAAACCCAATCCCTCCTTCATGAAGCAGCTGGAAGAATACCAGGGTATCCTGCTAGCCAGGTACAGACCACAAACACACACACGCACATACAGAGAGAGCAATAGGTCAAAATGCTTATGCAATTATTTCTTTATCCCACAATCAAAACACACCCTTACCTTTTGAATAAAGACCCAAAGAATACCCTTATGGACACATTGATTCTGGATTACATGTAATGCTTTTGGTCTAAAGAAGATCAACAGAGACTGTGGTTGAAGTTTCTATTGAATGAAGATTCTTGGTTTCATTGCTATTGTGATCTCATGTGAGAGTTAGGTCGGGGTAGCTGTCTCTCCACATTCCTTTTGTTGTGCAGCTTTTGCTGTCATACTTAGTTTTCAGTGTTTGTATTCCCATTCACACACCCCAAGCTACTCTGTGCATTTGAAAGATCAGTCACCATTCACCCGACATAAATGGTGATGCTTTTCATTCTTACGGCCCTAAAATACTTTCTCCTTTCCCAGTTTGATATGCAAAGACAACTTTAATTTATCCATTCGTGGGTTGATTTTTTTCTGATCAGACTTCCCATTTTCACACAGTGGATGATCAAAAATAAAAATCCCATAGTCTTACATTGACGGAATGTTCAAATGGGCCAATGGAATGATTGTTAATTCAAACTCCAACTTTAAAAAATGTATATGTTAACAAACCCACATGAGGACTTAATCTGCTTTGTTTCACTCTTTAAATAGAGTATCTGTCTAGCTAGCTGGCTGTTTGTCTTACTGTAATGTCTGGATAACCATCAAACTTTTAAAACTAGTTTAACATTCAGACAAGGCTTTGTCAAGGTAACATCAAAATTTGTCTCGACAAACTTGCCTAACTTTTTACCTTTTTTATAAAATCTCCCCTCCATGACTGGCTGTCATCAGTGCTTTTCATTTGGAGGGCAAAGCAGTGCTTGATGCTGCCATGTAGTAGAGCATTAACGGCCCAACATAAGTATTGTGGAAGCTCATTTAGAGACCCGATTTTCAATTTTGATAACATTTGTAGTTACTGCGTTTTGTCTTTGCATGAAATTGTGTGTGGGGGGGATTTGTAGTTCTGTTTGGTGATGGTAGTGGCAAAAAATTACTTTCACCTTTAATGTTGATATTTAATGGTTCTTCTGACATGCTTGTTCATTACTCCAGCAAACAGAGGCATAACAAGTTGTGGCGTTCCCACTCAGACAGCGATTTGTCAAAGGGTCACAAGCCACTCTGCAAAGCGCCACGCTCGCTGGACTGCACTGACCCTCACAACAACAACGGTCCTTCCATTCAGCAAATGCTGGGCATGGCTGTATTAGAAACACTTAGCCATACACAACCCATGGTGGGCAACCTACATACCACCTCGGATGATTCGTCCAAGCAAAACCAACTTGTCTCTGAGCTGCCACATGAGGACCCCTTTTTCCCACCTCTTCCCAGGCAGCGGGCAGCCACTGCGGTGTCTGAGCAGAATATGGCAAAGAACTCTCGTTTGAAAGTAGCAGTGACCGAGCCTGTCACTCATCCTCACCCTCCTCCTTGTCTCCACATCCTTGCTACTTCTCCATTACCGGTAGAGTGCGAGGGGGATACAACTCCAGACCTCGCTGCCCGATCGTCTCTCCATATACCTGAGCCAAAAACAGACCCTGAGTTGTCCCTTGACACGCCTGATCAAAATGACTCTTATCAAGTGTTGGAGTCCACTGTGCAAAGCTTAGAACTGTGTCTGGATGCTGTCAGCAAAGATGAAGGGAATCAGTGTGCTCAGAGCATTCCTAAGGCTGACAGCCCCTCAGAGGCCCCTGTGGTACTCGGACTTGTCTCCAGTGATGATAACAAGAACTTCAATGGTGTTTTGGGAGTAGCCGTAGCGTTACGTCTCAGCACAGATAGCATAGACTTCTTTAGTGCCAGAGAGAAGTTCCTGTGCTTGTCTCGGGAAAGTCAGCAACACTTGCTTTCTGAATCGACCGCTGTGCGGGTACCTAACTCCAGATGCACCCCGCCTTTGGAGAACCCCAGTGAGGGAGCAGATGAGGTAAGAGTTGGCTCTCACTTAAAAAGATATCTGTCAGCATACTGCACTGCCTGTTTTGTCATGCCTTAAAGATAAATTGCCATGCTGAAACATAAAAGAGAATGACTCATTAATCAAGCAAACAGTAAATCTTGGTACAGGAAGTGTAGGCAAGTGATGTCACTGCAATGCTGCTTCCTGCTTATGTAAACCAGTGGTTAAAAGAATTGTTTGCACAAAATTATAACTCAATAATCATTTACTAAACCTCCATGTTATTCCAATCATCCATCCAAAACGGCAAATAAGGCAGAATGTCTTGGGTGATACTGTCAAGTTCTAAAACAACAAAAAAGCAACATAAAAGAGTGTCACATGACTTGTACACAATATTCCAAGACTTCTGAAGCCATTTAATGGCTTTCTATGCAGAACAGTCAGAAAACGCATACTTCCCTACTATGTTGCATGTCAAAAGCAATATGTCAGTTGAGTAATATGTCTGAATCCTCCGTAACAGTAGGCGAGAAATATTTTGATGACTTGCTACATTCGGTGAGATTCTGAAGTATGCATCCTGGACACATCACTCTTCCATAATACCACAGGAGCTGAGGAGCCATCATATTCAAACTGCTGAATAAAAAAACATTGGAGAACCGCAAAATTAAAAAATGTTTTCCAATGGCGAACCAATTGCTTTTCACATTTTTGCCATCAAACCAGGTGCAATATGCCTTCACAGTCTATTTATATATAATCAGATGCATACGATTTGAGAGCCACTGTGAAGGGGAACATTTTCAGTAAATTTCAAACATTTTGGTCTGATGCTTACACAAAGCTATTGTATGATTTCAGAAAACTTGGAGTAGAGTGCCCAAATCAAATGTAGTCTACTTTTAATGTTAAATTTTTTACTTTATTTTTGGTGTTTGACAACGGCCACTGGTCATTCTGCTATGCATACCTCTTTTGTTAACCCTTTAAACTCATTTTTGGGCTGCTGCCTGCAATTTTTCACACTCAAATTTATAAGCTCACTATTCACACATACTGTGGACTAATTGCACTAAATGGGTCTAATTTCTCAGGGAACCGCCCAAATAAAGAAAATACTCCCAATTATTCATAAATATTATTCTGTGTTTTACATTTTTTTTTTTATTTCTCAACATGTAATTCTGGTTCTGTTCACTCAATCTCACTTTCAAAGTCTCATTTTATTCTACTAGGTGACAGAAAGCACTAGAAAATATATTTTTTTTTCTCTATCACAATCCATCCAATGTACAGATCTTAAATTTAGGTGGTGTTCTAATGCATTTTAGCCCTCAAATATGTGCTTGTCCATAGACATTCAGTTTGTGGAAAAAGATACAAGCATGAATGATTAACACAAATTATTTTAATTTGGCAGCCTGTCTAATGAAAGTGAAATTGAACAATGTGGATTATAAAAAAATGTCCCTTTTTGTAATCAGTTGCTCTCCTTCCCCTGCCTAGTGCCACGCCCACTCAGAGACCAGTTGCGATGCAGACCTCCACCCCCCTCACCATGACAACAGCATGTTTGTGCGTCATATAGTTACTGAACTGGAGTCTATATCGCACCCTTGCAGTCCCCCACTGGCACGCACCATGCATCAAACTGCAACACTGGAGGATGTGGATGAGAAAACTGCTTCAGCTCCACATTCTCCCTCCGACAGGCCCACGGGTTCTGTGCGGCGGGCCACTGAGCAACTGGAACTTATACTTCGTAAGAGTCAAGAAGCTTTGTCACCTCGCTCTCCTCTTCCATCCCCATGTTCAGACTGTCCTCGGTCCTACTCCAGTCAGGCAGAGGGCACAGTGGTCCCAACTTGCACTAAGCCCCAAAAGACTGCAGATGGAAATGGAGACACTAAAGTGCTTGATGATGAGGATTCAGGTATAATGCCTGATCCATCCTTCTCGGTGTATCTAGAAGGGAGTGTCACTTTGAACCACACTCTGGAGCCTAGCTCAACTTCGTCCTCTCTGCTGTGGCTGGAGGGTGTGACCGAGCTGGAAACGGACGTTGATTACCTGTTAAGGCCCCAGAGGAGGCTTCCACATAGCAGTGAGGACTTGCAGAAGATCCAGAAGACTCTCAGAGAGCTCCAGGCATTTTTATATGAGGCTGGAGGACTTGGGCAGGGTGAGGAGAACCAGTGGCCCCAGGGCCAGCGGGACTCAATTGAGGGCGAGCAACACTTGGATCCCAAATCGGCTGTGGTCTGGCAGAGAGCCATGGAAATTGAGGCCCGCATCAGACAGGCTGGCCTCACCCCTCCTTCACTCATGAAACGCTCTGCATCCCTTGCTAAACTGGACCGGCTAGAGCTCTCTACTCATGACCTGAGCGACTGGGACTTCCACCCTGCCGCCACAGGCATTTATCAGCCCTCCTCTTTCTCTTTATCCACCTTTCACTCCCTACTACTCACCCACAGCCATGATGATGCCCACAAAAAGCAGCGGGTTCTACCTCAAAGCCCTTCCTCCCCTGAGTCTGCCATCCATTTGATGGAGATGGGCAGGACTGCAGGCTCCACTCACCTCTCACCGTCCTGCCCACAGCAAGTTGGTCAGGCTGAGCCCCATAAACAGACCCCCGTCCAACCCACCGTTTCTGTGTCCACACGACAGCAGCAACAGCATGTGAAGTCTCACCCTGTTCGCCGTATCCGCAAAGCAATGGACAAGAAAAAGACAGTCACTGTTTTGTACAACACCATGTGACGATTACTGAACTTTCACATGCCGCATGTGTTGGCGTGAAGAACTGTGTCAGACTGCAACCACTTAAGTTTCGTTAAGCGAAGTCTAAGCTGAATTTTTGATGATTTATGCTATTGTAGGTCTGAATGAGGGCATGTGTGTATGTTGATTTGTATGTTGATTTGTGTTCAGAATCTTTCCGGTAGAAGCTCAAAACAAGGGGGTTGTTTCTTAAAACATGCACTTTACACTCTTGTTTTTCTTTTTAATGGTTTTATTTTATAACTTTTTTAAATATAATTTTTATGTAGATGTTTTTGCACTGGCTTGAACGGTAGAGTTGAATGTATGTCAGACAGTATGTGGAGTCATGATTCTGTTTGAATCTTTTTGTCAACTTTTTTATCCTTTGCTTTAGCTGTGATTATAAAGTAATAAAACTGCACTATTTTATTTAAAACAATTTTTGACAGAGTCAGTCATTCTGTGGATCGGTTGATGCATTAAAAGTATAATCACTCTTTAGGATTGGAACATTATTACAAAGACCATGCTACTTTCGAGAGGAATTATCATTCAGAGAGAGCTGTTATTTACAGTCGAGGTTTGCTTCGTTTGAACAACAGCGCCGCTATGTGGCAAAGAGCAGTAGTGCAACATGATGTAATGCATAGCCGGGAGTGCTTGTGCATTGCGTTCCTGAAGTGTTGTCTTTGCCTTTGTCACTGCATTTTCACTTTAATTGAGATTAAAACACATTCATTTAAAAATATTATTCGTTTCCGTGCTGTAAATAAATTTAAGTCAAATCTAGATTGGAAGTTTTATGGACAGAAGTAATGATGCATATTGCAGGAATGCAACTTCAACTTTTTTTTTCCTTTGTTTTTAGCACACCCTTAATGCTTTACCATTTAAAAAAAAAATAAGATAAATGGTGAGAGACTGTTAACAGAATATCCCGGGTTCAATACAAGTTAAGCTCAATCGCATTTGTGGCGTAGTGTTGATTACCACAAAAATTATTTTGACTCATCCCTCATTTTCTTTACAATAAAACAAACCAAAAAAAAAAAAAGTCAAAAATCAACATTAAAGTGAGGCTCTTACAATAGAAGTGAATGGGACCATTTTTGAGGGTTTAAAGGCAGATATGTGAAGCTTAGAATTTGATAAAATAATTTACCATAAAGGATTTTTTTCACTCAAAAATAAAAACAAATATTTACTCGCCCTCATGCCACCCCAGATGTGTATGACTTCTGCAAAATACAAAGATTTTTATAAGAATATTTCAGCTCTGTAGGTAATTTCAATGCAAGTAAATGGTGGCCAGTACTTTTGAATCTCCAAAAAGCAGCTAAAAACAACAGTAAAGGAATCCATTCGACTCCAATGTCCTCAGAAGTGATCCAGTCGGTTTTGAAGAGAACAGACCAAAATTGCAGTGTACATCTTTCCATTGCAATCTTTGGCCATTATCATGATTTCAAGCTCGATTACAGATGACGCTATAGGAAGTGTAAAGTCGTCAATGAGACCACGTTCAAGATTTATACTGAAAAAGGAGTTACATTTTGATCTGTTCTCACCCAAAATCGATTGGATCACTTTAGATGGCATAAAACAAGCCACTGGTGTATTAAGGATCATTTTATTTGTCTTTATCTGCTTTTTTGATGGGCCCCATTCACTTCCATTCCAAGTGCCTCACAGGAACCTTTTTTATTAAATTGTTTTAAGTGTTGATTTTTTGTAATCAACATTATGCCATGAATACTAGATTGTGCTTGTATTGTATTGACCTATGAATATTCCTTTAAATGTAGTCCAAAATTCATTTTCAATAAAAAGTTTTCACATTTTCATGTGAACCAGCGTCTAATATGTTTGCATATTCTCCTCACAATATTTGCCTAGACTGACACGGATACATAATATTCATTGTGGTTGGCTCATCATGCAGTCAAAGTTGTCAGACTGCTGATTCATTCTGGAAAAGGCGCAGTTATGCTTAAAAAAATCCAAAGATAATAGTAGGAATGAAGATGCTTAAACCTACACTCACAGCGAAATCGTAAGGACTTGTACAACTTTTCAAAATTTGGCTAATTCGTATGATATCATACGACTGCACTCGTAATGAATTTGTATGACTTTCACAACAGCCATTTTGACCTAGGGTGGGCAATAGTTTCCCTCCCTTGGTCATTTCACTGTCCGACTCGGAGGGCACAAGAAAAATCTAGGGGGTCAATGCCTAATTGACAGCCCTTGTCCTCATTCACCTTCATTATATATGGAAAAGATTAGTCACCACTCCTTCAGAAATTCACATTTTGTGTTCCAATGAATAACAAAACCGGTCTGGAACAACATGAGGGTGAGGCAATGACTATTTTCATTATTGGGTGAAATATTCCTTTAAATGTAATGACACATTCACAACACATGAAACTTTTGTTCATTTTATATTTCTTATCCTTTATTCAGAATGCCTTAAGTTACAAATGTGAACAATATAATTCAGTCAAATACAAACACTACAGCAGCACTCCACACAAACCACAGCGCCAACCAAATCAGGTCCATATATAAAAAAAAATGGTTAAATGTAAATAATGCTCTTATAATATGTTACCCTAAAACATTGATCTTGTGAACCCTGGCATTCACAAGTCGCACAAATAATTCTCTCTAAAATCAAATGTACATATTTGTTTACTAGGAGCTAAACCACTCGACAGACTTTCATTAGTTACTTTTCCTTTGAAAACATCATGGCCGCTAAAGAGACGGTTCACCCAAAAATTTACATTTTGTAGAAAAGTTGTCCAAAAGCCCATCTGACTTTCTTTTATTTGAGGAAAACAAAAGGAGATTTTAGGTTCAACATTAGTTTGTTACCATTCACTTTCATTATATGGGAAAAAGATGCAGTGAAAGTAAATGGTGACTGAAACAAAACATTCTGCCTAACATCTCCTTTTGTGATGAAAGAAAGTCATACAGATTTGGAACAACATGGTGGGCAGTACATTTTTACGTGAACTATCCCTTTAATGCCTTGTGCTTTTACGTCGATGCTTTTCCGAAGTGAAGTATAGCCGTTTCCTAATTTGTTTATCAGTTTCACCTGATACCTCAAACCCTGAGGGCACGTCACTCAAGCCCAGACTAAATCTGACTCAGAAGAAACATCTATTTTTAGATCCCCCCCAAGTCTTAGCTAAGGGCATTATCTCTCTACGAGTGATTCCTCATCTCATGTTTTATTCTGGCACTCCTTATGAAAGCACAATTAGATTTTTGATTAGCTACCCCAGGTGTTCCAGTCATGAAAGCAATCTGTTCGGGACAATGAGCTCTAATGGTAATGTTGAAGGAAGCACTGAATGGAGGCCATGAAAGAATCTTAAACAGAAGGATGACTTGTTTGTTGAGTTATTGAACAGACTGATGAATGCTAGTCATGACAAGTTCACTGATTAACATATCCAAGAGTTGATAATAAAGATTAACTTGGCACCATTTAAAGTAGAGCACACACACTGCATTGTATGTGAATTATGAGTTTAGCTGAGAATTGCATTTAGAACACAAATTATGAGTATTGCAATGAGGATCTGGTTCAGATTCAATAGAATCATTTAGTCACAAATGATGTGTACCTTAAATGGCTTTTTTAATAAAACGTTCTTCTTATTACCAGTCAGTTGTACCAATACAATAATTTCTCCACTGGTCGAATGATCAATCTGGCTAGAAACAAAAATATATATAAATATATATATGCTGCGACCCAAATGTGGAAGTGCCCTTAGATGTTCTTCAAGTGCAGAGATCTTTGTCCCATAAAAACCAAAATGCTTTGCTTCCATAATGTAAAATTAAAAAGTGACAAAAATTCAAATTTCCCTGTAGAGTTCCTCATTGAGCCTGAGAAACCTTTTTCTGAGTGCTTGGATGAAGGTTTTCAGAAATGTGCTAAAAAAAAAGAGATTTCTTAGCCAAAAATGCACAAACACACATTTGAAGAATGGCCTCATGCTCCAAACTTGTCCTGATCATTTAGAGGATTGCCATGAGTTTAGTAGTTTGTGGTTGTAAACTTGTAGAGTGAGGACATTCTGAATGGCCCAGACTGGCCTGAAGTTACTGTTCACTTCAATGTAAAAACAGGGTGGGGCATTTGAGAACGGCCAATCAGTCCTTGTTGGTTACGTATCCCCAGGCATGCTCTCCCACCCTTTGTTTCACATTAGTCCCAGGTTGTGTCACTTCTCCATGAGTGTCAGCTGTATGGTTCGCTGCAGTTCCTCTTCATCTTGTCTCTGGTGAAGCTCCGCCTTTTCCTGCTCTCGGGCGGACAGTACCATGGCTAGACGCAGCTGCTCGTTGTAGCTGCGTGGTGGTTTATTGGTTGGTGTGCTGCGAGGGCTCTCCATGGGGCTGGGTTTGTGCGGGGGCGTTCTAGGTAATGGAAAAGAAGAGTATTGTGACCTCTGTAAAAGGAAGAAGTCATTTTGACAGAAAAATCACCAACTGAGTGAAAAATAATGAAATGTTGAGGATTTAATGTTAAGTTATTCTTTGTAGGCAGCATTGTGAAAACATTTTGATTACCACAAGAGGTGGTATTTGTATCACAA
Organism: Xyrauchen texanus; assembly: GCF_025860055.1. Classification (NCBI taxonomy): domain Eukaryota; kingdom Metazoa; phylum Chordata; class Actinopteri; order Cypriniformes; family Catostomidae; genus Xyrauchen; species Xyrauchen texanus. The sequence goes on along the minus strand of NC_068313.1, from coordinate 24,967,391 downwards.
TATTCTTGAAATTTTTGATCAATAACGATATCTATCACAATCAGTGTTTGGTGCAATCTAATTAAAAAGTAATTAGATACTTTAAACAAGTTAATTTTAAGTTAAAAAGTAGTATAAATTAATGTAATCGGATTACAGTTACTGACTTAGAATTTTAAGTTAATTACAGTACAATTATTATAGAGTTACACCTTTCTAAAATACAAATTTTGTAGAATACATTTAAACATGAATTATGCTCATATATTTATCTGTTTGCATTTCTGTGACAGCTGAGGAGTCGCGAGCCATTGTAAACGAGAAACACATGGTGTTTAGTGTATGACTTACATGCGACAATGAACAAGGAAGAAATATAGACATTATTTTGAATTTGTTGAGCAGAAAAGTAATTTACCCAACAATTATCACAATAGACAAAGACATTCCAAAGATTGGAAAATAATTAAAGTAATTTAAAAGTAAATAATTAAATCTGTAAATAAGCTGGTATTTCCATATTTCCAATTAGTACTATCTCTAATTACCACAAAATAACAAAAACAGGCAATTACAATGGTAGTAAATGGGGCAATGTAACAAATGTTACAATACACCATATTGAAAGTTTCCAACGTATAGCCACAAGACTAAAACATTAGATGTGTTTATATTTGACTAGTGTGTCATAGAATACCTTATTAACCTTGTCTATGCAAACTTACAGTATATCCAATACTACTCCTATAGTATAGCATAGTATAGTGTAGTATAGTCTAGTGTAGCGTAGTATAGTCTAGTATAGCATAGTCTAGCGTAGCGTAGTATAGTCTAGTATAGCATAGTCTAGTGTAGCGTAGTATAGTCTAGTATAGCATAGTCTAGTGTAGCGTAGTATAGTCTAGTATAGCATAGTCTAGTGTAGCATAGTATAGCATAGTCTAGTGTAGCGTAGTATAGTCTAGTATAGCATAGTCTAGTGTAGCGTAGTATAGTCTAGTATAGCATAGTCTAGTGTAGCGTAGTATAGTCTAGTATAGCAAAGTCTAGTGTAGTATAGCATAGTCTAGTGTAGCGTAGTGTAGTATAGTCTAGTGTTGTATAGTATAGTCTAATATAGTCTAGTGTAGTGTAGTATAGTCTAATGTAGTGTAGTATAGTCTAATATAGTCTAGTGTAGCGTAGTATAGTCTAGTGTAGTCTAGTATAGTCTAGTGTAGTATAGTATAATATAGTATAGTCTAGTGTAGCATAGTATAGTGTAGTCTAGTCTTGTATAGTAGTCTAGTGTAGTATAGTCTAATATAATGTAGTGTAGTATAGTCTAGTCTTGTATAGTAGTCTAGTGTAGTATAGTCTAATATAATGTAGTGTAGTATAGTCTAGTCTTGTATAGTAGTCTAGTGTAGTATAGTCTAATATAGTCTAGTCTAGTGTAGTATAGTCTAGTGTAGTATAGTGTAATATAGTCTAGTGTAGCGTAGTATAGTATAGTGTAGTAGTCTAGTCTTGTATAGTAGTCTAGTGTAGTATAGTCTAATATAATGTAGTATAGTCTAGTGTAGTGTAGTATAATGTAGTATAGGCTAGTGTAGTATAGTCTAATGTAGTCTAGTGTAGTATAGTCTAATGTAGTATAGTATAGTCTAGTGTAGTGTAGTATGTAGTGGATATAAAGGTGTCAAAATTCATAAAGAAGTGATGCTGAAATCATTGCAATAAGACACTACTATAGTATGTAACATACAGTGTGAATAAGATTGTGAGCAAGTGTTTCCCTCTTGCATTATCTATTCTATTTAAATTTCAAGTCAGTAAATAACTGAATCAGTGGAAATAGATGTTCTGGCCTGTGCTAAAAATGAAACCTTTAAGAATAATGACGTTAAGGGACTGTTTCATATTCTCATTCAGCAGATCGGGTGCCTCAACCTGCTTTAATGCGGCATGAAAGAGCAAACAGAGGTGAGGAAAGAGTGAGAAAAACCCCAGAGAATTTCTATGAGATTCACAGAGTACTGTATTGACAGTCAAGCCTGTGTCAATAGCTCCAGTAAATGTAATGAGAGCGTGATGCTGTCCCTGCCTATTGTGGGTGAGATGAGACAACAGGAGACAGCAGAAGTGGAATACTGACTGCAGACCTTTCGAGGCGGCTGGGGTCACAGGACAGAGTGTGTGTTCCCGGCTTACTGTTGGTCAAAGCCTCCCAGATTGTCACCTGTGAAGGAAGGAGAGAGGGTGAGAATAATTTTTGAATGAATCTAAGACTGTGTCCAGGTGTGACACAATAAAGCAAAAAGGGATAAACCATATTTTTTACATGTTGATCTGAGTTTGATCTAAGTTTATGTCCTAGCAACTAGCATGGGACCATGGCAGTATTAAGAGGAGATGGAACACTTATAATAAAAATGTTGTGGTTGTAACGCTAAATATGGCAGCTCTAGGAATGGATGTCCCACTTTTAAAAATGGGATATTCTGGACCTCACAGCATGGCTATCATGATTGTTCTTTATTTAAAGTGCCCTCAAAAGGCATCATTTATTACCAAAATCACACTCCACATAGTTGTTTGTGTAGAGTGCAACAGTCTGGTTCTGGAAGTAAATCCCATTCATTTTTTCCACAGGCAAATTAATATTTAAAGACAACTAAAAAACCTTAAAGTCTGAACTACCATGAACTCCGAGGTTGTTAATCAATGGTATGTGCTTTTGATAAAGGCATCAGTCCATGTTATTTCATCTTAATCTAAAAATAACTCACTAGCACAATTTCTGATAAAGAACAACACTACCATGATCCTGAAGGGAAATAATCCACCGATCAGAGAATAGAGACTGTCCACCAACTTCCAGAAACAAGGTTGCTGAAAAAAGGGCGGGTACTCTCGTGCTCTGTTAAACATCAAATATTTTCTGATTGGTTGTGATTTTGTCACGCATAATTTTTCGCTTTATCTCCAGTTGCATCACGTCTGGTTAGGGCACAATATTATAATGTGCATTTTTGGAGTTTGTAGACACCTACTGTAAGTGTGACTGTTACATGTCTGGATCTGACCCAAGGTTATCATTGTTAATGAAAACGATAACTAATACGAAAACTATAGTGAAAAAAATTTAAGTTCACTGAAATAAAAATGGGGGAAACTAAACTGAAATTAAAAATGTGCACAACAATAAGAACGAAAACTAAAGAGAGAATTACATTAGTTTTCATATTTTCAATCATTGTTGGATGATCTCATTTATATAATCTCTCAAGCCGGATTTCTCTGTGTTTTCCTCAAAAAGAACCGGTGAGCATCTTTTGATTGACGTAAAACCAACCACAGTTCTCCTGCATACATGATACTTAGAGGCACATGAAAATAGGGCAAATAATGGCGCTTCAGTCGCAAAGACAGCACAAAATAAATTGAAGCCTCACTGAGTTGACTTCACACAAAACATCTTAATATATTTAATTCCATAAACTTTGGTAACTGGCAAATAAGCGACAAGTTGTTCTCTGGTTAGTTGTTCTCTTTTAACTTTTATGGTATTATTCTGAGCTAAGTAGTCATGTAATGTCATCACAGGCAGATACTATTGGGGTCCTTCATGCGAACATTATTAAATGCATTACATATCATGAATTAACAAGGAACAATATTTATATAGCATTTTAATTTTTTTGGTCAATGTTAATTTATAAATGTACAATTGTTTATTGTAGTTCATGTTAGTTCATTATGCATTAAATAATGTTAACGGATACCATGTATTAACAAACTTTAATGTTTATAATAATGCTAGTATATGAAGGAATTAACATTAACCAAGATAAATAAGTGTAAAAAAAAGTGTAAATGATGTTCATTATTAGTTTATGTTAACCAGTGTAGTTAACTAAGATGAATACATACAACCTTATTTTAAAGTGTTACAGAACATATGTTGTAGTGTTACAATAAATGAAAACTAAAACTATAATAAAACTCAATAAAAATGGCTATTTTCAAAAAATACAAACCAAATAAAAACTATTTATGCACCATTAAAACTGAATAAAACGAAACAGAAATTCAAAACCATAACACTAAACGAAATAAAAATAAAAACTAGTGAAATTTTCAAAACTATAATAACCCTGGTCTGACCTGGTCGTACTCTGATCCAGCTTCTATAAGACTCTGCTGTATGGCGTACTGTAACAGATCATCTTCCTCTTCTCTCATGTTCTGCCTCTGGTTTCCTCCTAACATACTGTAGCCCCGTGGAGCTTCAAACACACATGGTAGGATCTCTCCTCCACGACATGAGTCTGAATAACACACACACACACACACACACACACACGTGGAGGTTTTAGTGCCAGATGTATTGACAAACTGATATGAAAGAGTTACATTAGCATTGTAGACAGCACATTAAAGAATGCAATCATTAAACATTCATCCAGTTAATTAATTTCTGGCCATTAAATAGGGCAAGTGCTTTGTCTGAACATTGTAACCATACTTCTTATATGACTTCTAGTGATCACATTTGCCTGAAAGCAAAAAGCAGGTTGATTCCTACTTGTGGAACTAGAGCTGGATACGCTGGAAGAGTCGCTGCCTGGAGACGGGGTCTCTGTCCTGAGACTGTCCTTCTGTCCGTCCCCCTCAGCATCCACCCGAGGCAAACCGCACTCCTCACAGCCATTCAGGTTCCCGAAGGTAATACGTGCATTCAGGATGTGGTAGATGGGAATTTCTGTGGTAAGATATCATTGTTATTGTTGTATTAGTGTGACATTGTAAAATGTGTGTGGATCACGTTTTCCCAACATTGTGAGGACCACATGGATAATAAAAACTCACATTTCAGACATTCTGTGGATCAGCCAACGGTCTCTAGCTTACCTATCTTGACAGGGAATCCAGGGGGCAGGCGTAATGTGATGAAGTCCCTAAGCTTAGCAAACAGGGCGTTGGTGATGGCCATGAGGTCGATGATAGGAGCCACCTGCTCTTCCAAAGATAGCGGGTGTGATTCACACAGCCAAAGCTTAGCTTTGAACCTGGGAAAACACACACACACACACACACCCACACACATTAGACACCTTTATGACTTCATGTAGTTCTTGGCAGGTTTGTTTGACACATATGTCAGTCTGTATTCAGGAAACAAAAGAGCAGCGAAATCTTGGAAAATAGCAATTTTGGGGTTCAAAATCTACATTGTCGACAACACAAAATAAAAGCAGTGTTGGACTGAAGCACTACCTTTGTGTTTTGGTGGTGAGGTGACTGGGCTGGCCAATGTCTCTTTGACTCTGACTCAGGTTTGGGTTAAAGTACTCCTCAGCCGTCAGGGCAGATGGGTTTGTTGCAGGGAAAGATGTTTGCGTCACCAGAGTGTGCTATAATGCAAAAACACTTCCCTTGAGGCTAGAGAAATTGCATTAACACTAGAAAGACATCTAAAAGGCATTTCATTTCTGTTCGTGTCATCTTGGACTTACAGTGACGACTAGTGGTGTGGATGCAGCATCATTTAAAAATCATTTGTTTCCAGTTATAGATGCCATTATAGGAATTCACTATTTACAATCAGCTATGACTAATTTAATCCAAGAGTGTAATGTCCAATAACAAGATGGTTACTGAGATTAAGTGAAGAGTATTCAACTGGTCATGTGATTCTAACATGGCTGCCCCCATGAGGGCGCCCCTGCCACATGTAGAATAAAACAGCTTTTTATAAGGTTACTGATGTGACTAGAGTTCTCATCTCATGTGAGTGGTCATGATTTTATACATATGTTTAAAAATGACTATTCATTTATTTAGGAGTAAAACGTTTTAATGAGGAAAAATTTACTGAGTGCACCTTTAAATTTACAGATCTTCTCCTGTGGACAAAACTGACCAAATACTGTATTTTCATGACTCGTTTTGTACCACACAGATTTTTGTCCAATGAATTGCTCTCTACAATGAGAATTTCCCTCCCGCTAATACAACCCGCAATCTAAAATCTAAAAAAGGGATGAACCCTTTAATATGTCCTGCTCAACTCTTATCTTTTAATAAGAAATACGTCAACACGGTAAAGAAAGCTGCACTTTTCATGGGGTCTTTAAATACGTTGGTGGTAAATGACATTTTTTTTTTTATTTCTTCATTCACTTACTCCATTGTTTTGGCCCACATGCTGCTCAGCGATACCCAGGAAGGACTGCAGAGGTGTCTTACCACCTGAAATAAAGACACAACACATAGCAGGTCACATTACAGTAGGCGAGCACAATCACAAGGATCTGTATTACATCACCACAACGGCAAACAAGACAGAGATGCTGTTTGTAAGGGAAAAATGTGAGTGGGCACTGAAATCTTGAATCATCATATTCATTATGAAATGCTTAACAAAGCAGACACTCTCATTTTGGTTTATAAGGAATTTATATAAAATGGAAAAAATTGCTTTTGCATAAGATTACTGGTTTGCAATTCTGAAAATATTCTTAAATGTAAAATAAATGAGTAAGTTAAGACAAAGTTGGCATGAACACCCACCCACTCATTGGAATCCATACCATAGTTACCCTTTCATTTCTATGAGAAATGCTCAAAAGATTTGGCTATTTTTTAAAGAATCATTCTTATAATCAGCCCCACTAGCCAAATGATTATAAGAAGTAAAAAAATAAAAATGCTCTGACGATAAGAGACGCATGTGGAATCACACATCTAAATGTTAAAGTCTGCACTACACTTCACGGTCTTTTTCTTTCTAAAATTTAACAACTCTATTGATTTTTTTTTTCTATGGCAACATGATTTGTTTTCGCCCCGCACTAAACCATGGCCTCAACTGATTGCCAACTGTATATATCACTGATTTGAGAAGGTAAGGCAAGGTTAGGACTCTGGTCAAACACACCTTTCTGTTTTGTTTTGTGCTGGTCGGTGAGATGGTCAGTGCGTGTTCGTGTGATCAGCTCTACGTTAGAGGCACAGTAAACCTGAAACAAAGACAGTGACCAACAATATGAGCCTCATCATGCACTCTATCCCTCTTATTTTAAATTTTTGTTTGTTTCTGTTAATCTGCACTGCATAGCCCTGAGTGAAAACAGTATAATACTCTAATTCTTGACATTTTTACTTGTGGGTCAAATTTGAGGCAATGGGGTTTGATGGTGCAAGAATATAACTAGCAACTGCCATGTGAAAATTACAGCATGCAAGTGTGGAAAATTATTTTATTTTATTTATTTATTAATTATTTGGGCACACAGGTGAGAGTGACTTTTGATACCTGATTAAAGCTCATAAAATGATATAATAGTTACATAATAAAAACTTCCTAATGCATCTAACACCCAGTCTACATGACACGGCATGCACCATAGTGTAGCTTGGCTGGTTAAAATGAGAGCAACTTGTTTTGTCTGGCTCACTTCCAGTTTAGATTAAATGTAACTGCAAATTATTTCAAGATGCAATTGGCTGCTTTCCTTTCCATTCAGGTCAACAGATGAAAGCACACAAAAGTCTGCAACTCTAACACAATGTAACATTAAGGCACAAGTGTTTGAATATTAATTGGGTCATGCACATGTTGCCTGGTAACCTTCAGGAGTGTCTAGTCAAGTATCTTAATTAATATGCATGAGCCAAGCTTTCATCTATAGAAGGATTCGTCAATTTGCCAGCTGATTACCGGACACTTCTACCAGTAAACCAATGACTATTGTCAGGGTTAAAGAAAAAAGGTTTGTCAACTAAGGTGATTAATTTCCTTCATACAATTACATCTAGTAATTCTTCATTTTCTGAATGTCAGTTTTTCTGTGATTGCTTGTGCATAGTTGTATTGTGTGACGCATTAAAGCTGAATTGTGTAATTTCTGCGCCCCTAGTGTCACCAAATGGAACTGCAAAAATTATTATTGTTTTCCAACATGTTTCCCACACAGTCCCCCTGTCTGATACTGGTCAGACAAACAGATAGTCCCAAACTTACACCACTGGTTGAGCCAATGTTGCTGTATCGGGCGGGTCGAAATGCTCAAGCAAATGAAGCAATGTTTTGATTGTGCCACAGAGCAACAGCATTTACACTTTGAGGAAATAAACCTACGAATGGCTCATTGTGCTGTAAATGACTCTCTGCATATTAAGCTGGGAGATGGAGAAAGTATTATAACATTGAGAGAAATACACATTTCAGCTTTAAATCTACAGTCAGAAAACCTTTGACTGTCCCTCTAAACAAAAATGTTAAGTATGGAGCCCTGGGCAGTACCTTTGCGTCATACCCGTTCACCACCTCCGTTTTCTCACTTCGCCAGCCAAGAATGCCTGTTTTATTCCTGCAGAGGCACGAAACAGGGTGGTCACAATGCAGAGGTGAGTCCAATATTACACATTTTATGATGGAACTTTGCACAAAAATGCTGGTTCACACGCTAGGCTTCACAGCCCATGGTATGACTGAGCAACAATGAAAGTTTGCAATGCTCTTGTTGAAGTTGTTTACAAAATTTTCAATGGCAACAATGACTTGGCATTTGCGTGCTCACCTCTCAAAGGAGATGTTCCTGGTGTCGAGCTGCGTGGCCACCACGGGAGCGGATAGACGGGCTGCCACCTGTTCATCACTGGGCTGTAGCGCCCCTAACAGGTTCAAAGAGGTAGTGCACACCCTGGAAGAGGGGGAAGGGGGCAAAGAAGTGGAGGAAGACAGGCATGGCAGCGTCTCGCAAAACACTAGCTGTCTATCATGATCCACTTCCATTACCATGGCACTGGAGTCTGAGTGACAGGTGGAGAGAGAGACAAAATGTAAGGGAGCCAATTAGAGATTGTGAGGAAGTGGGACTTTTTTGCAATAAAGAAAATACAACTTTGCATTAAAGGTGCTGTAAGCGATTTTTTCATTGAAAAGTATGCAATACATGTTCCTACTCCCTTAAAGAAATTAATGAAATAAGTGTCCTGAGATATCTCAACGTCTCTGTGACTCCAGTAGACTTTGTAAACAGCAAACAAAAATGTGTCCGTGGACCACTGACATTGACGCTTTTCACTTGTCCATCATTTTGCTCGTTCTCATAGTGATGTATTTGAAGCGGATCATTGAGGCATAATGTTTGACAGTTGGCGCTATTGTACCACTGTTGAATTTGACAACCACAGGAACAAAATTACTGTAATTCTCTAGTAATGCGTATAGACATTAAATTTTTTTTTTTGAATTTGTATTATTCTCAATGGTGATTCTCATTACTGTCAAACAGGGAAAAATAAAAACTATAATAATTTAATAAAATATAATAATTTTTAACATTTAAATCATTAAAGGCAGTTAAACAAGTGCTACCAAAACATAAAAATACTTTACAATTTAAATAATGTTATTTATTACATATTTTATGTATAGTGAAAATATATAAATAAATCTTAAATTTTTTCACATTAAATTTGTCATGAAAATAATTTAACAATTCAAAAACATTTAAGCAGGATATCATTTCTTATTTTTTCTTTTGATTTTGGGGTAAAATAAGACCTGAACATTCAGGACATTCATCATTAAAGGTAATAAAGCAGAGAAAATACTTAAAGGCCATCATACACACCTTCACCCCTGAATATGAAGCTGCGATTGCCTCTCTGCCAGGTCATTTGCTCAAATCCCATAAGCGTCGTATCCACGCGCAGGCACTGACCACTTTTCCATACCCGATAAGTGTCACTTGGACAAATACGAGACACTAAAGGAACTGAAAAAGAAAGAAAGTGTTCAATAACAGAACACTAAAAAGCCCATTCATTTTCTCGACAGAGAATTTGATTTTAGCAATAAAACCTTTCAAAGCAGACACCCCATGAGCTCTGAGACTGATAAACAATGCTGTATGCTTCAGTAGAAGTCTCAAGTCAGCGTGATTTTAAATTAATTTTTAAACTAATGTGCTAAATAACCGAATTCTCAGAGCAAAATACACATGACTCCTTAAGAGAGCTCCACCAATCAGAAAAGTCAATGTTACCATGGAAACGGTGCGGGTGAGTAAAATAATTTTCATTTTTGTTTAAAGCATTCCTTTAACTATATAGACTTGTTGCTTTGTTGTTGCTGTTGTTGTTTTCAGATTTGTACACTTTTTGCTTTATATCAAAGTTTGTAATGTAGTGAATCATCTCTGAGCTGGTTTGTTTGGTTCATGGCTTAGATTTCTTTATTAAAGCATAAAAACCCTATGAAGAAAATAAAAGGGAAAAATTAATTCAGAACCAAGCTTGCTGAAAAAGTGTGTGGTTACTGTTGCACTCCATACTGAAAACAGAGAGGGAGGAGGGAGGGAGTGGGGGTGGAAAGGGGAAGTCCCTGTACAAACATACCATAAAATCTGATTTAGACATCCTTACAGCACTTATGACCTACCCCAGCTCGTAAACTCCCATTTCATCTCCACGTAAAAGTCTTGCGCCTGAAAGAGTGAGAGAGAGAATGTTTGAGTGAAGTAGGAGGGAGAGAGAGAAGGATCACTCTGAAGGAAAAGACATGAATAATAAAACTTGTGGAGAGATGAAGACTAGGGAGAATGAGAGAGTTCGCACATCCATCATAAACAAAAGGAAAAGAGTCATATTGGCACCCAGGGTAGAAGAAAGCAAGCAGGAAAAAAAAGAGGTCTCACGAACAAAGAATGACATAGACCTAAAGGTTAGAGGTGAGGTAATATTTGGTATTTAAAAGTATTGCAATATTTTACCTTACAAAACTGTACATGAAACATAGAAAGCCATATTTCAAAATATTGTGATATTTTACCTCACAATACTGTTTATGACATTTTGAAACCAATATTTTAATATACGGAGTGACTATTTGCACTAGGTGTAAATACACCAACCTCACAGCGTAACTATTTGCACTCAGTCTGGTGTAAACAATGAAATTTAAGACCAACTGGACTCTCCAGTGTTGCTTCAATGCCGTGGTGTGATGCTATGGATGTGTTTTTATTTCTTTTGCCCCAGTTTATCCCATCCTGTTTCCTGTCTCCACTCTTAATATTTCCTTTTATACTACTTAAAATAATAAATGCTAATTACTATTAAAGGGATAGTTCACCCAAAAATGAAAATTCTCTCATCATTTACTCACCCTCATGATATCCCAGGTGTGTATGACTTTCATTCTACTGCTGAACAAATTTGAAGAAATATAGAAAAATAGCTCAGTAGGTCCTTAAAATGCAAGTGGATGGTGATTCGACTTTTGAAGCTCCAAAAATAACAGACAGTCAGCATAAATGTCATCCATATGACTACAGCGGTTAAATTAATGACTTCTAAATCAACACGATCGCTTTGGTGAGAAAAATATAAATTTTTAATACATTACTTTTTAACTATAAACGATCACTTCCGGTAATCTTCACAAGAACGCTGAGTTCACCTGGTCTCTTGTGTGATGTATTTGCGTTGCCATGTTACAGATGTTATCTCACGTACTTCTTTCAGTTAAGACATCCAGGATAAGCACACAAATTTTGTGAGTAAAGAAACAGATACAAATATATATCTAAACCAAAACCAACTAAGCTTCTGTACAGCATTCCTCCTACACAGTTCTAAACAGCGTTGTGTCAGTTCTCACTTCTCACATGCTAACAATCGTGTCACATTAGGAAACATTAATTTAACCGCTGAAGTTGTATGGATGACATTTATGCTGACTCTCTGTTCTTTTTGGAACTTCAAAAGTCTGATCACCACCCACTTGCATTTTAAGGACCTACTGAGCTGAGATATTTTTAAATTTTTCTTAAAATGTGTTCTGCTGAATAAAGAGATTCATACCTGGGATATCATGAGGGTTGTAATTATAAAATAATTTTCATTTTTGGGTGAACCGTCCCTTTAAAGTTTATTTCCTTGCAGTGATTAGGTTATGATGAAGGTTTGGGAGTTGAGAGAATGGTTTAAGCCGGGTAAAATTAACCAAGGTTTTACTATAGTAATATTGTAGTAACCATGTTTTTGGCAGAAGCCATGGTTTTAATGCAGTGAACCATGGTGTTACTACAGTAATATAGTGTTAATAGCAGTGGCGGGCCATGCATTTAAAGTCTAAGCCTTCAGTGTGATTCATGCTATTAAGAAAACACAATTTCACAATGAATAAGACACCCTATGCCTTTGGGTATCATACATTATATCACAGCTAACTAGTAATACCAATTGCACCCTTTTCTGCAGGCGTTTGTTAAACAAGTTTAAATATCTTGTAATGTGGAAACAAACTCATTTATCGATATTACTTAAAAAAGTGAATGTTTATCACTTACTTTGTATCTCCCTGAGTGTCGACATGTTAGTGTGACATCATGCACCTGCATCTCGGTGAAATCGGGGTTGAGAATTTCTGCACGAGCCTACAAGATTTAATTCTGACTTCAAGATGCATTCCATTGCACTTGTGGGAAGTTGTATAATCCGACTTTCAGAGTTGAAAGGAATGCAGCACTACTTTTCAAAACTTGATCGACACTGAATGCTCAAGCAGTCTAATTTACACAGAAACTCCTGATGTTGCTATAACAATACAAAAAGCACTTACCAATTAGCTTGAAGTGAAAATCAGTCCTCCTTTCCTGATTAATAAATTAAGCAGTCACACGGTCACGCAGAACATCTCGTGTTTTTAAATTCAGAAGGATCTCTTTCTCAGTGGTGATGTGGCAGTGACAGCCGACTCATCAGATGCTTTTCACTCTAAAATTACGTGCATCACTTAAAGCGTGATTGTGTCACTCAAGGCCAGCTAGAAGGCCTCGACCGGGACAGATCCTAAAGATCACACCCACCAAGAACAAATAAATCAATCTGATTGGCTGATGAATCTGACAATCTGACTTTAGTTTCTCGTTCATTTGTACTGTTGAGGGATGCTGTAGAAATTCTGAAAGCCTGAAGGGGTGGAGCTCAAACAGCTTTAGGCATGTGATTTGTGAAACAGTTGCCACACTTCGCTTGTAAGCATCAAGGAATAAATTCTGACTGGATAAACTTTTAGTTTTTCTCAATTTGTTTGTGGATTAATTAAGAGTGGAAAAAGTGCGATTAAAAATGCATTGGCAAAAATGTGATTGAGAATGAAAGGATGAAAAATATTTATTTATTTGGCATGTTAAGCCACCAGAGAAGGCTTTGCTGGCCCTGAGAAATTGCCACTGGTTAATAGTAACCATGTTCTAATTTTGTGGTTACTATGATTTTACTACAAAAGACCATGGTGATACTATGTATGGTTACTGCAGTAAACCATGGTTAATTTTTGTAAGGTAAGGCTATGTTTAGTGATAGGGGGTGGGTATGCTATTCCCTCACAACGTTTTATATATTTAGTTTTTTACTGACGTGCTTCTACAATAAACTAAAACAAGAAGTTCACAACTTTTTTTGCACAAAGCATCAAACTCCAATGAAGATGAATGAGAAACAATCTAGTAAAAGATCGCAATATAATATATCCCAGATTTAAATCAGCATACACTAAACAACAAGAATCATGATATATAATCACCAGGTCCCTGCTGATTCCCAGCCTACTAGAGGTTACCTATAAACCTGGGTGTGAACAATATATTTATGTATCTGTATCTAGTGGAATGAAGGGCTCAGGTGTGCGGCAACAGGTGGTTGTTAAGCTGCTGTTTGTTATGCTGGTGGGTGAGCTCATTGCTTTTTGTTTTGTCATTAGCTGGCTCAGAGTTTATTAAGACACATCTGTTGCTGACCTGCTGGAGTCTCTCCAGTAGGCGCGGAATCCCTGCCAGACGCTTAGTGTTGCGCTGGTAGTCACGGTAACGCAGCACCAGGCGTACCAGCTCTGGGTCACGTGTGCTGATGGCTTCCTGCAACACTGAGAGAGAGAGAGAGAGAGAGTAAAGTGAGGTTTATTGTGACCTGAGAGTGCAATGGAACTGGAGCTTTTACGTTGTATTACCTGTCCAACCATTTCTGTTTTCTTTGCTGACATCGGCTCCATGCTGGAGTAACAGACGGGCGCAGTCTAGGTGGCCCAAGGTCACGGCCAGGTGGAGAGGAGTCCGACCACGTGGGTCCAACACTTCTAAATCTACCTGTAGAAGGAGATTTTTAGATTTCATTTTATAGAAAATATTGTCAAACACAACTTTTTTGCCTTCAACAGATTAAAATAGAAATCTGTCAGGGATGTGGCATGGTGGTTAGCTCCAGAATGCAGGTTCGAATCCAGCCTGTGTTTTGAACTAATATTATTCCAAACATAGCCAAACAGATAAAAATGGAAGGAGAAAAATGGAGATGGAGAGAAAGCCAACATAGGAAAAGCTAAAAATAAAAATCCCCATGAATTCATTTTAGTTCTTTAGATAAAATATTCTATATGTAAAACATTGATAACCAATTTTTACAAACCATTAAACATGAATATGCCATTACACAGCAAAAACAATATCCAACTAAAACCAACCAGACTAATCTCACTGTGAATTCAGTGGCAGTAGGTCAAAAGTTCTGCTGCTAAATTCGCTCTGTGCTTACTGAAATTCGAACCACTGCCACCAGTGTCCGAAGCTGGAAGTGTTGTTGAACGTATGGGCACATGTGAGCTCCAGTTTATGGCTGAAAAGTCCACATAGTGGCACCATTCTGAGTTCTATGTTTTGTTGTAAATTATGTTATACAGACATTAAGAACCTTAAACCCCAACCTTAAACCTAATTGTAAGCAACCTTAAACCTAATTTTCAGTGGAGTAAACATTTAATTTTAGTGCAACAATACAACTTCAGCATAGGCTCATCAATGTTTATGTGAACGTGAATACTTCCCTGTTTGCATGGGACCAGATCCCGTGTCTTGAAGTTTTTCACACAAAGCGTTATCAGTAAGGCCTGAGGGAATGGTGTACACATTTTAATTGATGCAAACATATCTGATGGAAGATGGCGCTTGTCAGTAATTCGGAGGAATTGGGTCGATTTCGGGGTACATGTACATTTGGAAGCTGTATGTCGATTTTCATGTGATCATGCTGAGTCAACAGTCATTGAGTGAAAACAAATGAAAAGTAATTTAAATAGGAAGGACAAACTGAAAAAAGAAATAAATTCAAAATTCAAAACTAAAATAACCTTGTCTCTCTCTGTCCCTTTTAAGCAAGTTAACTCTGTCATCGATGGTCATGAGCGCTTTGAAAGAGTTTATGATTCACCTTATGGGGGGGCATCATTTTGTAATGGGATCATCACTCACTGTCATCCAAGCCCAAACAAACAACCTCTGCATTCACCTCCATACACAAACACGTATTTCAGTTAATATGTGTTTATACTAGAGATGCAGCATGACCTATTAATCATTACTTGATGAGTTGGCTGGCTGTGGTTTTGTCCATATTTATAAGCGCACCCTTCGAAAACAAGGACAAGACAGACGGCACAGGCAGAGCATGGTAAATTGTGTATGTAGAGCAGCGATGAATGTCGGGACAACTTTATTTAGAGACTTGTATATAAGCCATGTTTGATGTTTTTAACGATGCATTTCAGATGGGCTTGTGGTAATGGAACCATATTATTACCCAAGGGCTTAACTTGTGCTGTGAGAGCTGCTTTTGGAGCTCTGTACTGTACAGTTAGTAATCTGGGTGCACACTTATGTGCATATATGTCCATGTGTGGCATGTGTTTGGGGCCTTACGTATTAATTATTAAACTTTGGTTTGTAAGTAGTCCAGCACTGTTTTTGCATTGGACATGGATGATTGGGGGGGCTTATGTGAGTTCTTTTGACTTTGGCCAGAAATTGACCACCCATCAACACCTGCTCAACTGCTCAGCAGCACATTAAAACCACTCAAAACGCCTTAGCAACTTCAAAACAAGACCCTAGCAATGTCTTTGTGACAGCAGAATAAGGCACAGTCATGTTGTTTTTGTTTCAGGAAAACTCCTCCCCACGTGGTGTGTGTGTGTGTTTGTGTCTCACAATTAGTCGGCCCCTTCCTTAACATCATGATGGCACTCACCAGCAACAACTGTGGCCTCTATGGCCCCTGAAGGCCTCTGGCAAGAAAAACACCAGGCCAGTCCCTAGAGTGAGATTAGACAGTTGAAACGCTATGAGAAAAAGGGTGTGGATAGGGTTGGTGGTTGCTATGGTAACCCTGAATGATAAGCACCTCTGGATGGACAGGAGATGCTGGATGGAAAAGCACAAGGTTTAATGGGAAGGTTCACCAAAAATGAAAATGATGTCAGCATTTACTCACCTTCATGTAGACTTTCTTCTGTGCTCCATATGAGATGTTAGGCAAAATGTTATTCTCAGTCCCCACTCAATTTCGTTGCATTTATTTTCCATACAATGACAGTAAAATGTGACTCATTCTGCTTAACACAGAAATCTATCTATCTATCCATCCATCCATCCACCAAACCATCCATCTATCGGTCGCTCTGATAATCAAATCTTTTTTATGACTAAATGATTTAATGTTAATGGAGGCAATGTGCACATATTAGAATAAATTAATGGCAGGTGCATGATCAAAATTTGGAACACTTCACATAGTGAAAAAGGAGACAGTCACACTGCTTCCTTTATGCCCATATAATTTAATAGATATGACAAACAACGTTTCAACCACAAAGGTCTTTGTCATGCAATAAGAACATCAAGTGTTGAAGGATTATATGCAAATAATAAATACTGACACCTAACAATAAGTTTGGGTACCAGACAAGCCATCAGTTGTCCACTTATAGTGTATAGAATACAAAAACAAAAAAGACACAACAATGGACACTGCAAGGGCATGAATTCAATAAATAGTTCAAACACTATATCATGCTATGAACAAGTAAATACAAATAATATCACCTCCTTTCCAAGGTATCTTAAATTGTTTGATCACTAAGTATTGAAGTGTCAACCAATTATGCTTAAAATTGGGAATAACTATAGTTACCATGGGACATTTTGAGTGTTCTTGAGCAGTGAGGATCGGGTTATAAAATAATAAGAATAATATTAGAACTCCTGCCTGTAACACCTACACATTACACTGTGTTCTTGAGCAGTGAGGATCGGGTTATAAAATAATAAGAATAATATTAGAACTCCTGCCTGTAACACCTACACATTACAGTAACTGACTGGAACTTATCAAACCCTCCAACACTGAATCTCACTGATAGACCAGAAACAGGGCAACATGCTTCCTTGCTGACATGCATGAACTCAAATTCATGTCAAATGTACATTTCTGGGTTTGAAACGCAGAAGTAAACTACAGCGGGGTAAACTTTTAGGTGCATAGGAGACCACAGCCAATATTATTTTTGCATTCCCATTGGCTTCAACAGTAAAAAAAAAAAATCCACTTATTTCCACGACTTTCCAAAAGATGAAAACAAAATACAGAGGGAGATGGATTATTAAATTTTGTCTAAAGTCACTCCCTCAGCAGCTATATTTGAAATCCCATCAGGATAATATAACACAAAGAACAATATATATATATACAGTAAATAAATAAAAAAAAAAAACAGTTTGCTAGATTTATGCTGCTAAATTCAACATCCAGCCTCTCCACATTGAAATTGAAAATATTACATCATCCAGGGTCTTTCCCCATATTTTATTTTGTTTTATTGTTTTATTTTCCACATAACTGTCCATTCTATCTCTTCTTTCTCTTTTTCTCAGTTGTGGGACTGCTGGAGACTGCATTATTGATAGTCATCTCTGCCTGATGCATCTGCTCTTGCACTCTTTCTGCCTTGGCTAATGTTCTCTGGCAGCTACTTAAAGCAACATCAATCTTTCATTGGAAGTCCAAACTGTGCATGTGGGAGGCAAGCAAATGAAAATCATATGTGTGTGGGGTGGAGGGGGGTGCATATCACAGCATGCGATGGATTCTGCTGAATGGTTGCACAGTCTGTACTGTGTAGCCGTATGCATAAAGAAGTCCATACATATGCACAATATGTTCTGCACATACCGTAAATGGAATCGTGTGTCTCTGCTATCACTTAAATGCAGCATAGGGCCGCCTGTTTGCAGATATAAATTGAAGTACCAAATCAACGCACGGAAGCACTTAAACACTAAGATGTGGCAGAAGAATTAAATTAATTGCAGAGACAAGGTGAGAACCCAGGAGAGCAGTGAAAAAGAACTTACAGGTTCTTTAAATAAGTCTGCAGGCAGGCAGACAGACACACTGCTACTGGAAGTGAGGGAAGGCATGAGAGAAGAGAGATATACAGGTGCTTTTTTCACTTTTTATGCTTCTATTGTGTCACAGGAGGTTGACACACACCCACGGTGCCAATCGTATTCTGGAGATCGGCCTCAGAGACTCAGCTATAAGGGCTGAGGCGACCACCTCTTAGTGTGGGAGGCAGAAACCAATAGAGCTTGCTCTATGCAGACACCAAAACACAAGAGTAGCCCTGTTGCAAATGTCACAGCAACAATTACTTTTGAACTAAATGTCAGGATAATTGCATTACCACCTAAATGGGGGAAAAATAGAGCTGAAACGGTATAGTAGATGCAGACTGTATTATAGTTCAAGTGTATAATTTTTGCGCCACTAACATCACCAGATGGAATTGCTAAAATAAGAATTACTTTCAAATAGGTTTAACAAATACTCTCCCACCATCTGCCATTGGTTAGGCAAAAAGATAGCCCTGCCCTAAAACTCAAACCAAAGGATGCTTTATAAAACAGAGCAATGGTGCCACAGTGTTAACACTTTTCGAAGAAATCAACCTGCAAAAATAGCTTACTTACAGTTGTCTCTGCATAATATTTTGGGATAGAGAAAAGGATTTTAACCTAGAAAAAATACACTTTCAGTAGGGATGCACCAATACAACATTTATTTTTATTTAGAACAGTATTTATCTGCGGATGCTGATACAGTTTGGTGGTTCTGTTTTTTTATACTACCTTGTTTCAAATCACTGATAGTTAAAGGTGCACTCGTAACTTTTTGCTTGTATCATCTTGAACTTACAGTGAGACCTAGTGGTGTGGATTCAGCATCATTCAAAATCAATAGTTTTCTGTCACAGATGTCATTGTACAAATTCATTATAATTTCATTATAAAATAATTTAATCCAAGAGTGTAATGTCCAATAACAAGATGGTTACTGAGATTAAGTGAGGAGTATTCAGCTGGTCATGTGATTCTAAAATGTCAGCCCCCTGAGAGCGCCCCTACCCCATGTAGAATAACACAGCTTTTTACAAGGTTACTGATGTGACTAGAGTCCTCATCTTATGTGAGTGGTCATGATTTTATACATATTAAAAATTATTTAAAACTTTTTTTATGGGGAAAATTTTTTTTGCACTTTTAATTACACAACTTTATTCTCTATGTCTCTAAATGTTTTCCATGATTAAGAGTAATTGGTCTTAGTTGTAAAAAAAAAACACTGAAATGCAAAGCACATTATTAACTCACATTAACTGAATTCTGAATAACCTCCTGTTAGGCTCACTTTAAACTTTTAAGAGTTCTTGATTATTTATTTTTTTATGTTCTTAACTCACATTAACTGAATTGAAGCAGCTATTGCTTTAGCTTTAAAAAAAACTCACCATATTCCTTGATTTGTCAAGCTTTAAGGTGAGTATTCAAATTAATTAAAAGTTTTAACCAATACAGAGTAATTCCATTCATCAGACATTTTCTTTCACATATAGTAAGAGTTGAAGGCTATTTTGCCAGACCGTGTTTTTCTGCCGCCTTTTGATGGACAGATAATCTGCCCTAATCATGGCTGATTTGTAAACAATCGGTTGATGTCTGGTAGTGCAGACAGGGCCGTAACCACCATAGGGGAACATATACCCCAATATTAATAATAGTGGTCTCCTGATATGAGTTTTTTTTTTCCATGGTTAATTTTTCATTTATTACATTTGGTCCCTCCCTCCATTTCTGAATATGTGGTTACATCTTGAGTGCAGATAATTGCTTATGTAGGCCGATACAGATTATTGGCCAATTCATCTGTGAATTTCTACTTTTCAGCTTCATAGAGATGCGGCTCCATTTCATACTCTAAAAATCATTATTCTATGTGACGGTCCATCCTGTTCATGGTCTATCCCTGGATCTCCCAGCTAGCAATCCGACCATCCTGGTGATAACATGTCCTTTTCTTTACTCCGGTAAATGCCACGGAATATGCGGTTTGAGATAAGAAGAAGAGGAAGTGACTTGACACTCTTTCCATGTTAAAAGGAGAGTACAAAACACGGACACGCTTTAGTGTTCTCCTCTATATGTCTTTTGTCGGTTATGACCTCACCTTGACATATTTTTGCATAGCCAAATTCGAATAGTGGAACAAGTTTATTGGAAAAAAAACAACATCTATCTAAATCAGGTAGATGGCTTGTGCTGATGAAATAGTGCCTTGTAGTATCCTCTAGTAGGCAAATGCAGGACAGTACAAACGCCACCATACAGTTATGATGGATGGCTATAAGATGGCTCTGGTGATCAGCTGTTCCTGTCAGTTCCTCGATATCGCCATAAAACTCAAGGTGAGATAGCTTTTGAGGTGGCAGCCCATAGACTTTGGAATGAGCTTCCGTTGGCAATGAAATCATCTCCATCTCTAATGTCTTTCCAGGTGGCCTTAAAAACGTACTTATTTTCCCTAACTTTTATTTAATTGCATCATAAATTGTACTATGTAAAAAATGTTTATCCTGTCTTTTAATCCTGGTTTTAAATGCTTATTGTATTCTTAAGCTGTATGTTTGTGTTTTTTTTGTTTTTTTTGTTTTTTTTTGTAACTCCATGTACAGCACTTTGGTACCAGTGCACTTTTTGAAAGTGCTCTTTAAATAAAATTGAGTTGAGTAAGGATGCGTATATGTGTGTTGTTTGTGTGCCTGTATGTTTGCTTGTGTGCCTAGTTATCATTTGATAGCAAATTCAGACCATAAAGCCATAATAAAATCAGATAGGACCCTCAAAGTACCTTTTATTTCTTTATTATCAATTCGGCAACCCACTATCACCACATATTGCTATTGCCTTCTCAAACATAGAAATCTCAGCAATCTACAAGCTCTGTCTTCCACTGTTCTTGTCAGTCAGTTAAAAGCTTTCCATAAGTTAACCAAATCTCAGCAACCTCCTCCCCATCGCCCATCCCCTGTGACAATGTGATGCTTCAATTGGGTTACGGCACACCATGGGTGGGGAGCAGAAGGATGGACCATTGAAGAAAAGAGTTAATCAAACAGAGTCTGAACAAATGTGAGGAAAACAGAAAATGTGCTGATAGAGAGACACAGGAAAAGAAATTGCAGTGTTAATGTTGCATATTTGCTGACTTCATATAAAAACAATACAAATCTACATACTGCTCAACATTGTCTCTTTGCTTTAGACTCTGGTCTGGACATACATCAATCAGCAATGCTACTGTCTCCAGATCTCTCTTTCAATCACCCGCTATATCCATTCCCTGTTTATTTCTCCATTCACTCTCTCAATTTCCTCCCTCTGCTCCTCTGAGCTGTCAACTGTCCACTCCCTCCCCCATGACTGTTTTATGGCACTGTCAAAACAAACTGCGAATTGAGCTTCTTTTTCTTCAGTATCATCTTTTTCCTTCTTCACACCCTAAATTCATCTCTCACTCATCGGCAGGCCCACACAGAACCTGTGTGCGCGCAGAATTCTACAGAAAGTTCCGCAGAGCCATTTATTGTGAAAAATTATATTTTATTTAACAATCTTATGGTGAGGTCAATCTCAGCTGCCAGTTTTTTTTTTTTACAGTAAATGTATCATGATTTTTTTGTATTTCATGTATATTTAAATCCATTCTGCAGAATTTACTCCAAAAAAGCGATTCTAACTCGGCCTGCTCATCGCTATTCATGTCCAACCTTCTCCTCCATCCGGATGGCTTACGTTACACCCCTTTGTTCTTACACTGACACCTAACATCTATCCCATAATCCTGTGTGCTGGTGCGGCAACTTTTCCCCTTGTCAGCTCGACCGCGTGCCGCATTCATTGGTACTCACGAAGAGCAAACATGACAATATTGACCTCCCTCTTCGTGCCTCATGCTGTCCCCAAAGGAGCCCGGTTTGACTCATTCAGCAACACCCCACCAGCACGATCCTCAATCTCCATAGATCGTACACCATGCCAAGTGTGGTTAGATTATTCTGTCACCGGACTGTAAATCAGAAAAACTGGGAGTGCTATATATTGCAGTAATCATCAACAGTGTTAGAGTCTAAATCATGACCATTAACCCCTGCACAGGAACAAGATGGCTGGTATTTGAAAGAGTTACACAGTATGTTTGGGAATCATTGCATGGCTACTGTAATTGAGATGGAAGATTTAAGTGAGTTTTCAGTTAATTATGTAAATATTTATTTATATAATATTTTAATATTAATATTTATTTAGTTAAGTTTTATTAGTCATGTTAAAGGAATATGCAGGGTTCAATATAATCTAAGCTCAGTTGACTGCATTTATGGCATAATGTTAATTACCACAAAATTAATACTGACTTGTCCCTCTTTAATAAAAGCAAAAATCTACGTTACAGTCAGGCACTGACATTGGGAGTTAATGGGCCAATTCGTAAATGTTAAAATACTCCCTGTTTCAAAAATAAAGCCATAAGACGTAAACAATATGTTAACATGATTTAACTGTGATCAAATCACTTACTAATCTTTTCTGTGTAAATTTATATCCAATTTAAAGATTTGTTGCAATGCCGATGCAACACTGTAACCCCTACAACATTAATACAACCTCCAATATAAGATTTAACAGAATAATTATTCTAAGTGCTCTTATAAAATTATAAACTTCACATTTCTGTCTTGAAAACCTAAAAAATATTGTCCCCATTCACTTCCATTGTAAGTGCCTCAATGTAACCTCAAATTTTGCTTCTTTTCTTTTTTTTTTAAGGTGCACTCAGTATTTTTTTAATTTGTCATCTCAGACTTGCACTGCCACCTAGAGGTGTGGATGAAATATCATTCAAACACAATTGTTTTCAGCTACCACTGCCATTGTATAAATTCACTACTGACAGTCTACCATCATTAATTTAATCAGTGAGTGAAAGTGTCCAATAACAGCATGGTTACAGAGATAAAGTGAGAAGTATTCAGTTGTAACGTGATCTCAATATGACCCTCTCCATGTAGAATAAAACAGCTTTTATAAAGTTACTGAAATGACTGGAGCCTTCATCTCGTCAGAGAGCTCATGATTTATTTCAAAATTGCAGTTCATTTCTTGAGGAGTAAATTGACTCTAAATACATTTTTATGGTAATAATAAACATTATGCCACAAATGCTGTCAATTGAGTTTAACTTCCATTGAACCCAGAATATTCCTTTAAATAATATTTTTGACGAATAAAACCAATTAATTTAGATTTTACCACTGGACACACATTTTTAGATTACCTGACAAATATTTATTTTTTTCAGTGCATACCATGCCTTAATACAAGGCTCTTAATGCAATTTCTGTTAGTGGTCTTCTTAAACCAGTGGTGCATACATTTCCTCTAATTGCAAAAAAATTATGCACTCTGGTTTTCATGGTAGCATCTTCTGTGATATTTGATATTATGAAGTAGTCACTCATTATATGTCTAATAATGGCACATGTATTTTTAGCACATATACTGTCAATTTTTCTCTTACAAAAGATGACAGGTGGATTCGTAGTAGTCTGTGATATGAAGATGTACAAAAAGTTTCAATTCCTACTGGTTTGTCCAGAAGGAAATCAAATGAATGGATTACATACTAACGTAATATTGATTTGTGGATTATTTCAGCTATTGCATTAACAATCATTTAAAAAAAGGCTGATCACAAAGACAAACACACCCTCTCCTGACACACTATGTATCCTTGGGATCTGTGTGTGGTGAATGTAGGCTGACTCTATAAGCATCATTCAATCAGCCATTGTGCCCAATGCCACTCTGTTCTGCAATCTATGTTAAACAATCTGTCAGATCGAAATACAAAATAAACAAATAAATAAATAGGCCTAAATGCATTTTAGATACACTCCAATCAATACTAAATACAAATATATATATATATATATATATATATATATATATATATATATATATATATATATATATATATATATATATATATATATTTATTTATTTATTTATTTATTTATTTATTTATTTTATTTTACATGTATTTTGATTGAAGTAGACAAATAGGCAAATGACTAACCACTTAAGAGTATAGCCTACATGTAATTACTAAACAAGAAAATAACGAAGAATACACGTTTTGCCCCTTTCACCACAGAAATCAACCCGAATCAACCAAAATAGTCTTGTGCTGACTCTTATAGTTAATACACATGTAAGGCATTTAACTTGAAATGTAAGCATCACGATTTCCCCGACCACTACCCCAGTCATGCTGGTTCACACCTCAGTTTCCAGTCAGACACACGCGGCCCGATTCTCACATCATCATCCGCACGCGAGACTGGCACGCACAACAGAACGCATCTTACCTGCTCACACAATGAAAGCTCTTTCTCCAGTTGCCAATGTTTATTATGCCACACCAGAGAATGAATACGATAGCGACTCTTCTCCGGAGTTTTTCTGGCAGAAATCATCCTCGCTGCATAGTTTGCGGCTCTCTCCTCCCTTCCGTTTCCCTGCTTCTTTGCGGTATCAGTTATTTTAGCGCGTGCTACATTAGTATTGCTAAGAAAACCGAGAAGGGGATTTCGCTCCCCTTTCGCATCCAGGATCTCCTTTGCATAGTAACTTGGCATGCAATAGATGTCTATGTTGAAATGCAATGTAAACCTAACACGTGCACGGATGGTCTTCGTTCTGTTTTCCACTCTCCTCCTCTCTCTCTCTCTCTCTCTCTCTCTCTCACTCTCTCTCTCCCTCTCTCTCTCTCTCTCTCTCTCTCTCTCTCCTGATCTCTCACACACATTCAAACGCACGCACGCACGCACGCACGCACGCTCTCGCTGAGGCAGGGCTCTCATTTCCCCGACGAAAGCAACACACACCTATGAGCCAGTGAACTTTAGTGTCTAATCAATAATGTTGTCATACATACTGATGATGCTCACTGCGCCATGGAAAAGAGAGGGACAAAATATCATCATGTTTAAAAATAACATAAAATACCTGTTAGCCTTGAAATAAGCCCATCATTTCAACAAATGAAGTTTTACTCATCAGTTTGTATTAAAACTTGCACTTGTGCTTAGCATATAAGATTAGATATTAGAATTTCTTCAAAGACTATTTTGAGCTGTTGTGCTTATATATCAATATTAACTGTATAAGGTGTTCTTTTATCCATCCCATGTACACATAAGAACCAGAGACTGAGCTAATTTATACTATGATTGGAATATGATCAGAGAGAATTATATAATTCATTTAATCAGTTTTATTTAACAGTGTGCAGTGGTGGAGCTAGGAGGTGGCCAGGGGTGGCCATGGCCACAATGGACTGAAGCATGGCTTTGGAGGTGAAATCATCTCTGTATAAATGTAAAAACATGTGTGCACACCAAGGTCACCAATCCTCTCCATCCTGGGTGTCATTGTATCCACTCCTTGTACCCCACAGTATGACGATATAAAAATGCTGCCCGAACATTTCTGTGCCACCACAGACTGATCGTTTGCCCCTGCCAGGCCATCCCTTTGAAAAACATCTGGCTCCGCACCTGACAGTGTGTAACAGGTAGCTTAAAGTATTGGCAAGGAAGAGGCGGAAACCGGCAACATAGTCAACATAACCACAATGATATAAAACATAAACAGACACACACAACACTGCCACATGCGTCTCTCTCTCTGGAACTGGCATATCCGGCTGCCCCTTATCTTGCTCTCTCGCTGATCAGCTGACAGCTGACAGCTGACCATGCCCTCCTCCTCGTCACACAGTGCTTTTAGTAAAATAGAATAGAATAGAATAGAATGTGGAAACTGGTCTATTAATAGAATATAAATTCTCTAATAGAATAGAATTTCAGTTTTAGTAATAGAATGGAACAGTTTGTGAAGATAATATCAGTATCTGTCCACCCCATCCACACATCTCTATAAAAGAACTGACAGAACTAGTGTTAGCCTCAGGGATGGTTCTCTCTGGATACTATGGGCCATCCTTTGATGAAACATTGGGATATAATACACTTTATAATACAATTTTAAATGTTACATCTGCAAGGTGTCATTTATATAGTACATTTATTTAGTCTTAGACTCAGATACGCTCAAATTGAGTTGGTATAGTTACTGTAGAAAATCCATCATTAGTTTTTTATAATTATATTACTTAATATTCAATGTTTTAGGGGGCCTGGGTAGTTCAGCGAATAAAGATGCTGACTACCACCCCTGGAGTCCAGGGTGTGCTGAGTGACTCCAGCCAGGTCTCCTAAGCAACCAAATTGGCCTGGTTGCTAGGGTGGGTATGCCCCATGCCATGGAGAATAGCATGGGGCTCCACACCAAGTGTGCCGCACAAACCCTCAAAAGTGAAGCCAAAACGTCTCGATCGCCCCTGGTGACTGGTTCTAGTATAGGTCATAAACCCCGCCTCCCCATGTTATTCAACGGGACGTGAAACCAACTAAACAATTAAATTACACTTCACATATCTTTTTTCCAAAGATAGTTTCTGTCATTTACTGTAGTTTATATCACGTTGATGTAATTTCAAATGTTTGTTTTCAAAATAAGTTTGTTTTTAGTTAGTTATTTGATGCTATAAAAACGGTGCTGTGACATCATGATTGACAGCTGTGATTGACAGGTTCTCTGAGCGAAGTAGTCACTGAAGCACCAACTGACTTTTTTTCGTGATCTTCGGAGGACTGAGGAGATTGGAGCTTTAAATTTAATATCTAAATTTCTATAATTAATTATTTCACACAGTCAAAAGTGCAGGGGCGTGTGCTTGCGATTGATTCAGCGAGAGTGAGGGCGGGGCCTTGATTTCGCGGTTTTACTTCCTGCTCACTACTGCGCAGGTCTGGTCCCGAAATCGCAACTGTGTAGACTCAAGTCCCAAGATGTCAGCGCCATATCGCAGGCGGCTTCAGTTCTCACCAATGGAAAAGAGCGAAGGGGCGTCGTCCATCTTTTTTTGCAGTCTATGCTCCACACGTGCTATGTCTCCGTGGTAACACACTTAACAAGCCACATGATAAGATGCATGGATTGACGGTCTCAGACACAGAGTCAACTGAGATTCGTCCTCCACCACCCGGATTGAAGCGAGTCTCACCACCACACCAAGGGCTTAGAGTGCATTGGTAATTGGGCATTACAAATTGGGGAGAAAAAACAATTAAATTAAAAATTTTAGCATCAACTTGATACCTAAGTGCTGATATTTTCATCATTACTGCAAACTGATGAAAAATGTGGGGCTTTTTGAAAACATTCTGGGCTTTAGCCCAAGTAGCCCACCCCTAGCACCACCCATGAATAGTCTTTTTCTATAATAGCAAAATTATCAAATATGTATTTTTTTAATTAGTTTATATAAAACTTGTACGTTGTAGAATAGAATAGAGGAATCTAATCTTTTAAAGGAATATTCTGGGCTCAATCAACTTACAATGGAAGTGAACAGATCTATCCATAAATGTTAAAATACTTACTGTTTCAAAAGTATAGCCACAAGACGTAAAGAATATGCATGTAAACATGATTTTAGTGTAATAAATTTGCTTACTAACTTTTTCTGTGAAAAGTTATATACAATTTTATATCTTTGTTGCAATGATGACACAACACTTAAACCCTAAAACGACTGTAGAAATAATGATTTAAAGAACTTTACAGCTCAAATAATACACTTTAACAGAAGAATTAATGTAAGAACTTTTACAAAAGTATAAGATTCTGCCTTGAAAACCTCAAAAAACTGTCTCCATTCACTTCCTTTTTAAGTGCCTCACTGTTACCTTGATTTAGCTTTTTAGTTTTTTTAAGAAAAGGAGGGACGAGTCAAAATTTATTTTTGTGTTAAACAATACCTCAAATGCTGTCGATTGAGCTTAACTTGCAGAACTCGAAATATTCCTTTAATAGAATATGAAAGAAACTCAAGAATGGTATTTCTGTTTAAACCATATAGCAAAATATAGAATAAAATTTATATTATATTATATTATATATAAAACCAATCAATTTTATGAAGGGCACTCCTAATGATTTTCTAGTTAAAACATATTGTTTGTGGGATAGTAGGCCTACATATAGTTATGTCAAAATTGTCAACATTGCTGAAATAACTACTGCATGTGTCTCTGTCTGCCCCCGCCTGTGCATTATGACGAGTGGGGCGAGAGAGAGAGAGAGAGAGAGAGAGAGAGAGAGAGAGAGACGTCATAGAGGTAGACTATGCAGCCTGCCATGCAAAAGTGTATAGGGCAGTGGATGTAAATAAACGGTGTTTCAATACTTTTCCTACGCCCACCCCTTTTAGCCCAAGACAGAAACGGGGCTTCGATAATGGTTCGTGGAAAAATATTTTATCCTGTATTCAGCTGGGACAAACGAAATTAAATAATCAACGGAAAGGGGCCTTCTGAAACGCCAAAAGAGAGTGCCTGTATTATTTTGAAGAAGTCTTTCAGTGCAGATACAAGATAGCCGAAAAGGAAGCAGAGAGCGGGTGAGGACCGGGAGCGCTGGAGAGTTCATCGCCGGCTTCCGGACATTCGGGGCGGCATTCAGATCGCAGACATCGCACCTGGGGGAAAACCAAGCCAACATACCATAAATATTGGACTGAAATCTCTGGAAGCGTTTAAAGAACGGTGAATTTTGTTACTGCGATGTCCAGGAAAGTACACAGAAGCGAGGTGTGTGCCGACTGCAGTGCACCAGGTAAGGCTGAGATTTATGGATCTAGGCGTTGTTGTGAGTTATGGCTAGATGGGGACTTGGGCGTCCGCAGCGGCAGGCGGGTGATCAGCAAGTCCGCGTTTGCGCATGGAGACTCGGTCCCACTCATCAGGAAAATGCCCGAAAATGAAGGCCGATATCGCGGCCCAACATTTCGCCTCCTACAAACCTATTCAAAATCCAATGCTGCGTCTATCTATGACCTGTGATACGTTAGAGAAGTGATATTCCATAAAACAGAGCCATATATGTGTTTTCAAAGCTTTTCTTGAAATTAATTTGGTCTCATTGAAGCTTCTCTAGTTGAAGTTGTATTCGCCGCTTGTTGTTAGGCTCAGGCTAGTCCACTTGAGGCGAGCTTTTATCAATTAAAAATACCGATTTTCTTTCTATAAACAACCCCATTTGTCTGCGGATATTATAGTCAAAGCTAACTGATATTTACAAGTTGCTTTTCATTAAATCTTTATCACGTAAATGGGCTCAATATTGAACAATGCTAACTGACAGTTGCTTAAGTAGACTGTCGTTTGCTAGTATTTTAGCTAAACACATTTTGCTATTTACAAACTTTGAATGTATCCTGTCTTGTTCGGTTTGTACTGTACGGGGGTTTTGAAGCTAGTTAGTTTAAACTTGGGTTGGGACTAGCGTTAGTCACATCAAACTCTGACGTGCCGTTTGTGCACAACTTTGCTTCATGTGGGTATGTGTTCTTTAGTGAAACATTTTCCTGAATGTTTTTTTGTTTGGTTGGTTTATATCTTTTCATATTTACTATTGCAGATGATCCTAACGATATTGGCGACATCAGTGAGTTAAAAGATAAGATGTATGGTCCGTGGTCAAGAATATGGGTTTTGTTTGGCATGCCTTTTCATTTTAGATTTCAACATGATACTTTTCTTAAGCTCTTGTTCGTTGTTGCTCTTTAACGTGTTTCTAATATACTATGAAAGTAATCACATTTTAGTGCAATTTTATATTTGGGTATCATAAGATTGTCTGTTCGGTAATATTTCTCTTATGCATATTCTATTGGAAGTATACTATTGGTGCATTTGCAACAAAATCATAGGTAGTAGCAATGATCCATTTCATAGGCCTATCTCTATTATGGGTTTGCACAGGTCAAGGTTGCAAAAGGGTTCCCACACTGCTAGACATGGGTTTGAGTCCTTCATGTATCATCCATGTATAGGCTAAACTTTAACTAGTCCCATTGTGTACTTGGTCAAGATACTCATTTCCTAAATTCTACAGGGAAACCATATACTAATCTTTCAAATGAAGAGGAACTTGCTCTTATGCAAAGAGTCTTTGAAATCCAGCCTTTAGTTCATGCTGTGTGGATTTTCTCGGCCATTTGCCCCAAAATGTGGTTCTTGATCCTACACCAACAAATTAACACCACACAAAAAAGATAGACCGAAGCCTTCATACAACATGGTTTATAAAACATATTTTTAATGCCAATCAGCTGTGCCATTGGTACAGAGCCAGCCTTGGCCTTGCTCATTTAGCCTAATCGTCCCCATGGGGTAGGGACCAAGAGATGGGACGGGGGCATGACAGCTGCTCCCCCATCCACAGCTGCTCTCTTTCCAAAAATGTATGTTTATGTGGAAGTGTAGCATGTCTTTGCTTTACCAAGCATCCTTTTTTCTTTTCTTTTTTTGACAATTTCTATTTCACTTCCTCAACTACCTGGTGCTCTAAGCTCGGCTGCTAGCGTTGTCACAAATGCCACTGGCCAGCTATGCCGTATCTGAGTACTTGTGTGGCTCTTAACAGACTTGCTCACACTAGTGTCCCTGTATTAGTCTGTCCAGCTTTGTTGAGAGAGCTTGTCATTTTCATGTTTGACATGTTAGAGGAATGTGGATAATGGTGAATGTATGAGATGTGGACAATAGGAGGAGGGGCGGTGGGCAGACAGATGGAAGCGTTCTGGTAAATGTGTTATGGGAATAAATGAATGTGGTAGATTTTTCAATTGCTCGGCCACTGAGGGCATAATGGCGCCATATGCACCAAGTCTGTGTGTCTGTAAGTGTGTACACATGAAATTTCATTAGGCCCAAAGAGGAACTCCAGTTTGAGATGGGGGGTAACTAATGGTTTCAAGCACTTACAGGAAGGATGAGCATGTTCATTAAAAAGTACGGCATCAGCTTTGATATTCCCACACGCATGTGCTCAGCTCCACCTCTGTGAATGTCTGCTCATCTTTGAGAGATAAGGGATTTAATAACTTGAAACATTATTGTAATATTCATAATTCTGCCAATATACTCAAGTTCTTCATCAGTTAATAGCTTATATTTTCTACTAAAGAAGACCATTTTTCCAATACTGTAAGTAAAAGATACATGATCATATATCAAAGTATATGGATTCACTAATTAATGTATCATATCACACTGCCTAAGTCTATAGAAACTATAGATCATTTCAAGGATGTAAACAATTAAAAAAGAAATTAGAATGCCACTGACCCTGAAGCATTTTCAGTATCATTACCGGATCCTTTAAATAAGGCTCTGAGTTAACATATTTTCTCAAAAAAACATCAAACGCTTACCTGAAGTGACTTATCCAAACGTGCTGTTAATACTGAGCGTCTACACGAGAGGCGATACAATTGTCTCATAGTTTAGATTCTCACAATTATTTTCTCAGCGGAAAGATCAGGAATATATGGATTTCTCCTGTTATAATCAATGAAGTCGTTCTGATAAAAGCGATAAGAGAGAAAGATGCAATGGCCAAAGACCTCCACCTTAGGGGCTGTTTACACCAAACACTTTTACATCCATCTAGTTTACAATTTGGTTTTCTATGTAAGCAAGCAGTAGAACGTGTTTGATTGTTTCACTGTGTTTTGTCGTTTATTCAGCGTCTTGTACAAGAGCGCTGTGTTTTTTAGATGTCGTGTCAAGACAAAAATAAAATTTTCAACCTTTAACATGCATGTCGAGACCCCTGCATTTTCTGCATTTGTTGTGCTGCATCTAGCCTTTTTAATGCAAGAATGCTATCGGTCTGAAGTCATCATCAGTGCTTGGCACAAATGTGCCCTTTTCCCCTTAAATTTGACCGCACCATTGTGCAGGCTATTTTGATAACCGTGGACACTTGGCAGATTAGTAACTGCAGTTGTAGCCAAGTTTGTGTCAGTTTAGAAAAAAGTACAGACAACATTGTCAATAAGGAATGCACATTTTCTGGTTTGAATATTATAATTTTTTTAAGTGTTCATTTTAATTAAAGTTTTGTATGTTTCCTTTGCTATCATCAAATTACATATATTGGTATTATTTCTGCCATTTGCAAAGCTGCTCTCTTGATATGTTGTTATCTATATCCGCAAATAAATTGTACATGTTGTATTCTATATGCATTAATACAGGAAATCAATACTCCTGTTATGACTATTTAGATTGGTGCAGTGAAATCTTAATTGTAGCAAAACCCAGTTTAGTGAAATTCTCTGGATAAGATTAGGTGCATAAGCAAACATGAATGTTTGTTTAATTTTAGCCGGATCCTGGGGGTCCATGGCAGCCAGAGGCACATTTCTGTTTACCTGAATGTTACCTTGACCCTAACTACACTTGAACTCTGCCAGTGTTTGTGACCCCAGAGTTCAAGAGCTGTACCACAGTGATATGAGAGGCTGTTGCTCAGATAACCTCACTCGGGAAAGTGCAGTTTGGAGAATTGCGGGGCTTTCACAGAAGGATATTTTTCTTCTGGCACCACCACAAAAAAAAAGTTAAAAAAAACAATATATAAATATATTTATACACTGGTGGCCAAAAGTTTGGAATAATGTAGAGATTTTTCTCTTATGGAAATAAATTGGTACTTATATTCACCAAAGTGGTATTAGTAGTTCTGCTGCTAATGTTTTGTTAACTTTGTTAATAAAAGAGTGTTGTTTAGTAACCTGTTTTTGTGTTTTGCTTTGGTACCGAAAATGGTATAGAGTACCGCGAAATGTCACTGGTATTGGTACCGAAATTTTGGTACCGTGACAACACTAGTTTCAGCTAGTATTTATTTTTCATAAATACATTAATATATTATTTATGACTGCACACACTGACCTAACCATGGTAATGAGGAGCATTTCTTTCTGTGTAATATGTGTATAAATATGTAATTAGGCAACAAACGGGATAATAATGGGCCCATGTAAGTAAATATGCTCTTCAATTTTAAAAGGGGGAGAGACAACTCAACAATAAAAATAATGTCACTTGATGTCCTTGTACTGGAAAACCATGAACAAAACTATGCAACATAAAAGGAAATGCAACCCAGGATACATTAAATACAGGTTATGTTTAATCTATGGCAGGTCGACACTTGATTTTTAATGTAAATTCTGTCCTGAAGCAAAACCAGTTGAGAACCACTGAGTTAAAGGTACAGACAGGAGCAGTCTGGCTGTGCTGTAGCGCAAAATTGAAGAACATATTTACTTATATGAGCTCATTATTATCCCGTTTTGCCTAATATTAAATATTTATACACATATTACACAGAAGGAAGGGCTCCTCATTATCATGGTTAGGTGTGTGTGCTAGTCTTTATATTACTTTATATTAATATAATAGTAAAATAATAATAAATTACAGTATTTATGACAAATAAATACTACTGAAACACATCTTGAAACTTTAACTACAGCTGCCACTGTTGATAAAATGAGGTCTAATAGATTCTAACTTTAGATTATTTCATATGAAACTATAACACTGTCAAAATATAACAGTTACTTTTACTGATGTAAAATCCTGAAAAAAATTTGTAAAGGTGATGGTGTGTCTCTTTTTATTTATTTTTTTGCCACATAGCACAGTGTTGCTCTTTTCCTCCTCAGTGCTGTTTGGCATGTCAGGGCTGCTACTGTTGAGAGGTTCGAATTGACAAACACCGTAACACTTTAAACTAGAAAAGTCTGGCTAGAATTGAAATTGGGCACATCAGTTTTGATGTCTGCGCTCCGCAATATCGAGGGAAGCCCAGTTGTTGCACGAGCGTGAGAAGAGCAGATCATTAGCGCGAGCTCGTTACACTCGCAAAAGTGCAGATGAGAAGTCTTTAGCTGTTTGTGAGATTATCATTAAATCTGCCTCGGCAGTCCTAAATATTCGATCACTTTGGAGGCAGCCGAAATATTTTCAGTGGGAGAACCATAGCATTGTTCTTTCCCTGCTGTCCGCGACCCAGTACGAATAGGCCAGTTGAGAAACACTGCTTTAACTCACACTCCCTTATGTCAGACCCTTTCTCCTTGCTTCTCTATGACATTTTCTCTTCTGCATGTTTGTGTGTGATGCAAGTTGACGAGTCTGACAGACAGTCGAGAAGGAAAGGAGATGTGCACGCACGCGCATGTGAGATTCTCCGTCCGGTTGCATTTTTTTTCTCAATTCCGTAGATAAGCAAATGTACATGGTATGACAACTGTCCATTTTCAAACCGTGGTATACCGTGAAATCTACAGTATATGTTAACTGTTAATAATCATAGGACATTAGTTTAAAATGACGTTATTTTTCATTTAGTAGTTAATTTAACATGCTATGCTAACATGCTTTTTTTTTTATCATGTTTATAATTCGGTTTATTATAATTCTGTTAGCT
The DNA here is from genome assembly GCF_025860055.1 of Xyrauchen texanus. Classification (NCBI taxonomy): domain Eukaryota; kingdom Metazoa; phylum Chordata; class Actinopteri; order Cypriniformes; family Catostomidae; genus Xyrauchen; species Xyrauchen texanus. The sequence goes on along the minus strand of NC_068313.1, from coordinate 24,932,709 downwards.
TTCTTATTTTTTCTATTTATTTTCAAAAGGGAGACTTTTTTTTTTACACATACTTAAATAAAATAAATGGTTTCAAGTTTCAATTATTATAAAGTGTTTTCTCAAAAATAAATAAATAAATGAATAAAATAACCCTTCTGTTTTCTCTGATAATAGTAATACCGTATACCGTAAAACCGTGATATTTTCTGAGACGGTTATCATACTGTGAAAATCTCATACCGTTGCAACCCTACATGCAGCTGTTTATTTAATATGTAAGGCTACACAAGTAAATGTTTTAAAACAAAATTAAGCCACCACTGTACAATAACACTTATTTCAGTTTAGTGTCGTAAGCAAAAATGTATTTCTATGCAAAAAATGCAAACACTAATAGATGAGATTATTTCATTACACAAGAAAGTTCATGGCTAAAAGTACATTTCCAATGCACTTCAATATCCAATAGAAAAAATTGGAAGCACCATTCATACATTTTTAAAATATGGTGCAACAGCAATCTTCTTGGGTGTTGAAGAAAGCAAAACTTCAAGGGAAATGTTGATTTGAATATTCAAGAAGGAATTTGGAAAGACCTGTGGAGTCCTGGAAGAAGGTTTTTATGGACGTATGGCACTAAACTGAAAATGAGTGTGAATATATAAACTAATATTTCTAAATGGCAGAATGTTTTAAAAATGATACCATGTCATAGTTATTCAACCCCTATTTCATGTAGCTGTGTCTTAAATATGTAAGGCTACACAAGTAATTGTTTAAACAAAATTAATTAATCACTCTACAATAACACTTATTTAAGTTTAGTGCCTTTTTTTTTTTTTTTTTTAATATGGTGCAACAGCAACCTTCTTGGGTGTGGAAGAAAGCAAAACTTCAAGAGAAATGGAAATGCTGACTTGAATATTCAAGAAGGAATTTGGAAAGACCTGTTGAGTCCTGGAAGATTTTATGGACGTATGACACTAAACTGAAAATTAGTTTTAGACCAATGGGTCAGCAATGTGTCTGGAGTAAGAAAGGCGAGGTAATGACAAGAACGCACCATCCCCACAGTCAAGCATGGAGGTTGGTCAGTCCTATTATGGGGGTCTTTTGCGGCTGCAGGCAATGGCTATCCTGACTATGTGACTGACGCCATTGATTCTTTCAGGTATCAGGCCATTTTGGCAAAAATGTGATTCCTTCAGTTTTCCAACAGTTTGAAGCTCTGTGATCACTGGAATTTGTGGGGGTTGAATAATTTTGTGAAACACTGGGGGGTTGAATAATTTTGATTGCAACTGTGTGTATATGTATGTATAAAATTATATATATATATATATTAATTATTACATTTATTAATTATTTATATACAAAATAATTTTTTGTTTTTGTAATTTCAGAAAGCAACAAACAAACAAAAATGAGTTCTTAATGGTCAATAATAGCTGGAAATGATTATGTAACTCTATGACGGCTATACGTTCAAAAATTCAAAAGAGTAGCAGACAGTGATTTGTTTATAATTTTCAACCTGTTAAACGGTTGCTGCCAATACTATCACAAATCATTCTCACAATTTTGTCAAAATCTATATTAGCTAGCTAGAAATCTTTACCTTGTTATATTTAAATTAGCTACAACTGTGTTGAAAATGTCACAGTCAACCATTTTAAGTTTGCAACATTCTGAAGACATAGTGAGAATGCAGCACAGGTCCAATGGACCCTTTTCACAGAGAGCGATGACGTGTTTCTTGTTTAGAAGTGCTAATCTGGCAAACCTATTTGATTTTTCAGTGTAACATTATACTTTGTGTTATATCAACCTGGCATTAATTTATTATCTTGTTTCCACTGCTGCAGTTTGCATCTTTCTCTCTTCTGACTGCTGTAATCCACCACTCTCCAATTACTTTCTTTTGTGAAAAGGTGTGAAAACGTAATAGTGGAATTTGTTTTCTTTTACTATTGGAGCAAATATGAATGCAAAAATATTTTTGTGGTCTCCCATTGACCCCTATTGAAGTTTATTATGCTGTACTTGACATCCGGTTTCAAATCCAGAATATGTGAGAAAGGTTGGGCAATTGACAGTAACGTTAACTAGCTCAAAAACTCGCTCGCACTGGCACACTTTCTTTCTTGTCAATATAAGCAAAACAAGTATGTCTGTCCACTATCTGCCCTTTTAACTGGTTAGAAATGCACCCTTGGATTAATGTAGTCTTTTGTCGAATGATAGTTGGTTCTCTCTGAAGAAGTATAACCTGCTCTATTCTGTATGTTCAGACCCAGGCTGGAGCAGTATAAACCGAGGGGTTCTGATCTGCGATGAGTGCTGTTCGGTGCACCGGAGCCTGGGCCGACACATTTCCATCGTCAAACACCTACGACACAGTGGCTGGCCTCCCTCTTTACTGCAGGTAACTTAGCAAAGAGCCTCACACTAGGGGTATGCGATATTGGCAAAAAAATTCTAATGAAATCAATTTTTTCTGGGATTTTGTTAATAACGTTAAGTAGATGATATTTTGCATCCTTCAAAAATGTGTTTGTAAAAGTATTTTATTATACTAGTTCGCTCTTGTTAATAGGATATTAATTGTTGCTTACTAATGATTTTAATGGAAACAACTTATTTAAGGAAAATATGGTGACAGCGTTTGTGATGTCTTGCAATCTGTAAAATTATTTATTTTAAAGCCCTTTTGTTGCAGACCAATTCCACTAAAGTTTGCTGAGTGTGTTTTTGTGCTGGTACATTGGCTGGTCGTGGACAGCTGACTCCTGAAGCTTTTCATGTTTTTCATATTCTGTGTGGTGGTTAGTTTGCAGATGGCGACAGATTTTCTGGCTGTCTTTAACGGCAACCGATTTCTAACATAGTTTGCAGATTGCCGTCTTTTGAGCAACATCCATCTTTTCAAAGGCAAACCACCTCCATGCGATTGAGGACGACCTACATCTAGCAATTAAATCTAACGACGTAGATTGTGAGGTTGATGGTGTATGTATTGTGTCTCCTGGCACTGTTTGTTCACTAATTTTGAACTTCAGTCATGTATTTTTAGGCAGTTATGCTAGCTTAACTTGTGGTGCGGTGACCATGTACGCCTGTACTAGCACACTGCATTCTAATAGGCTAAATCACGCAGTGAAAACGTGCACTCTTAATGCGCACATGCAGTAGTCTGTCCTACTAGGCTACATCATGCAGTGAATGTGTGGACTCAAGGTGTTTTTGATTGGTTTTTGCAAAGTGAGTGGCATACTCGATAATGTCAGCTCCCACATCGTTAAAACAACAATTAAGATATTACTGTAGATGATACATATCGTACACCCCAACCTCACGCACACATCTTTGCTGCGTGCCTCAGGATCATGGGCTAACAAATTTGTGTGTCTCAGATGGTGCAGACCCTGGCCAGTAATGGCGCTAACTCAATCTGGGAACACTCCCTGCTGGATCCAGCACAGGTTCAGAGTGGGCGCAGGAAACCAAACCCACAAGATAAAGTCCAGTAAGTCTCATCAATCATTTATTCATCATATAGCATTATGTAATGAAAGACTGGTTGTATAAATGTGTAATATGTGTCTATGTAGTATGCAATTGATATTGTACTGGAGGAGCTCTGTGAAATGGCAAAACAGAGGCCTACGCTGCATAAATACCGGTACATTTAAAAAATGATAGTTATTTTTTCCCAAAACACTGTCCACCAGTGTTAATGTTCACAGCTAATTTTGGTTAAATTTTAGTCAGTCTTTTGACTAAAATGCCATTTAGTTTGGCATATTTTTGTCATCTGAATTGTTTTAGTCTACTAAATATCATTACATTTTAGTCTATTATATCTACGGTGGATTTAGTCGACTAAAGTCTATTGGGTTTAGTTGAAGTGTATTTACATGCATTCTTGAAGGATTTCTCTAGAATTTGCAAACTCATACTCCTGGAGGAAACATCTATTAACCTGTTATTATGAATGTTATTAAGGTTTGAACATGCAATACAGACACAGATTTAACTGTTGTGATGTATAACATGTCTTTATCTTAAAATTAAATAAAACCAAGTCTCAAAAAGAAACGAATATGGCCTTGCTTTTTTTTTTTTTTTTTTTTTTTTTACAAAAGACCAGTAATTAGATTTGCATTGCATATAACAACTTGTATATGACATTCTTCATTCTTTCAAGCAGAAGTGCAACTGTATTGGCTATAATGCCATTGCACCGATTACCTGATTATAGAAAATTCAACAGTCCTCTGTTGCAAGTAACACAACACAAGTGAAATAAAATGTTTTTACAGCTACCTCAGGCAATGTAACATTTCTACTTCTCAGACTAATGAAAGGGAATATTGTAAAGGCAGCAATGGCATTAGTGCATAAAAGCGTAAATCAAGAACAATAACATGGTGAAACAGCATAACAAAATACTCGTGGGTTGTGCTTATTTCTGTATGAAGAACTAAAAATAATTCACTGTTCACTGTTAATTATTTAAACAATTCTAATTCTCAAATATACTCTCAAAGAACAGTTGCATAGGCTATAATGCCATCAGTGATTGCAACCTGAGTCAGAAGAAAAACAAATATCCCGTCTCCAAATATTGAAAACATATGTCTCAAAGGCTGTCAATAACTACAATGCCATTAATGTGTCAAACTAAAAATCAACTCCTCTCTCTCAACATTGACAATAGCATCACATTAAACAAAAAAACACACCAGTAACTTACAATGAGATTGTGCATGTTGTTGCTATAGGAAGTGCTGTCAATGGCAGTGACTACAACAGTTCTATTGGGTTTGATTAATTTTAAGGAAAGCACTTTGTGCCAATGTGACCCTTGCTCTATTGCACCGGCCTCTAGTGAGGTCACCTGTGACCCTCTTTGCAAAGGCTTGAGATGCTGGCATAGACAACAGGTCTAAAGAAAAAGGTTTTAACTTGGGCTGCCACAGTATACGGTGGTACCGGTTTTACTCTGTATAAGGGACAACACCAGTGTGAAAGTTTATACAGGTGTGGGAAAAATTATTAATGGAACTTCCAATATCAATACAATAGCCTAACAAATAGAATAGCCTTAAATAAAGGATAGTTGCCTGATGAAGAGTTTACAACCCATAATAAATGAACCTAAATAATGCATTGAAAGCCTGATGTTCTTTAATAACGTATCAAATTTCACAGGCAGCAAAGTACGCGCACTGACAGAAGACTATCTGGCCGCCTGTGTGTGTGTATGTATGTATGTATGTATGTATATATATATGTATATATATATATATATACACATACACTGGTGGCCAAAAGTTTGGAATAATGTACAGATTCTGATTCTAAAAGAAATTGGTACTTAAATTCACCAAAGTGGCATTCAACTGATCACGAAGTATAGTCAGGACATTATTACTGATGTAAAAACAGCACCATCACTATTTGAAAAAAGTACTTTTTTTATCAAATCTAGACAGGCCCCATTTCCAGCAGCCATCTTTCCAACAACTTATTCTTGAGTAATCATGCTAAATTGCTAATTTGGTACTAGAAAATAATTTGCCATTTATATCAAATACAGTTGAAAACTACTTTGTTCGTTAAATGAAGCTTAACATTGTCTTTGTGTTTGTTTTTAAGTTGCCACATTACGCAATAGACTATCATTTGTTAAGGTCAATATTAGGTCACAAATGTCAATAAAGAAACCACTTTCTCTAGAAACTCGTCAGTCAGTCATTGTTTTGAGGAATGAAGGCTATGCAATGCTTTAAATTGCCACAAAACGGATGATTTCATACAAAGGTGTACACTACAGTCTTTAAGACAAAGGACAACTGGCTCTAACAAGAAAAAGATGTAGAAGACCACTATTTGACAATACTTTATATATCATATAAATATTATACTATTATAATACTATATAATACTATTAATAATATAATATTATATACATTATATTCTTTAATTGACAATATCTCAATTCCAGTTGGTCAGAAGTTTAGCTATTGTAGTCAATTGGAGGTGTACCTGCGGATGTATTTTAAGGCCTTGCTTCAAACTCAGAGCCTCTTTGCTTGACATCATGGGAAAATCAAACGAAATCAGTAGAAGACCTCAGAAAAAATATTGTGGAATGGGGCAAAATTCCAGCAACCTATTGTGAGAAGCTTGTGAAAGACTACCCATAATGTTTGACCCAAGTTAAACTATTTTAAGGCAATGGTACCAAATACTAACAAAGTGAATGTAAACTTCTGACCCACTGGGAATGTGATGAAAGTAATAAAAGCTGAAGTAAATAATTGTCTCTACTATTATTCTGACATTTCACATTCTTAAAATAAAGTAGTGATCCTAAATGACCTAAGACAGGGAATGTTTTCTACGATTAAATGACAAAAATTGTGAAAAACTGTTTAAATGGATTTGGCTAAGGTGTATGTAAACTTCTGACTTCAGCTGTATATGAAATAAACCCCAGTATAAGAATATTATTCTCTTCAACATGATCATGTCATGCAGGTCCTCTGTGTCGTTCTAGACTGGGTTTTTGCTGATTGGTGAAGATGCTCTATTATGCCTTCCATGTCAAACCCCTTTGACTATCAAACACATCCCAATGAACTGTAACACCTTTGAAACTATCAGACAATTATTTTATTCAGAAACATAATTAATGGAAACAGAAAGGTATCACCTTGAACTTATTTTAGAATTTGTATCTTGTATTAATCTCAAATGTCTTATATAGCTTTGTAAATTGTATATATTTATTGTTTGCCATGTGAATAGCCATGTTGCTGACATGGCGTTAAAAGTTAATAAAAAAACAAATCCACTGAGATCAACAGGTATTTTATTTTGTGGACTGTTTGTATCTCTTGATTTAAATCGCTCATGTCTCTTACATAAACGAGGGTCAGCTAATTGTAATTACAATTTGACTCTTGAATTGTTCGAATTTGAAACCGTGTATCATGTTGCTGTTTCTAATAAATTTACTTGCCAACTTATTCACTAAAACATTGTATTTCTTGCATGTCATGAGGCCATAACAACTAAATTAAATTAACAACCGTGACTGTAAAGCCCAAAGGATACTTCAGTTTCGACACCAACGTATAGTGTTTGCTTACAGTCGAATGCTCACCTTTCAAAGTATACTTTTGTCTGTGCACGCATACACAGGCAGTTGGCACTTGCACGCTACGACTGCTATGAGATACTGAACTATTTCTCTTTATCTTCTGACCTTCTCACATATGCTCTCTTGCCATGCACATCCATGTTGTTGTTTTTACCTTCATCTCCTGTTGTTTAGTAAGAATTACGCTTTTTTTTTAAAGCAATGACTCAACTGTGAGTGTTGCCACCTTGTGGCAAAATAATTCCTGGTGCATACACATACTGCGTATACAGCGTATGCACGGTTACAAAAATCAGGCTGCATCCGTTTAGTGCTTGAGCAATCTGCTAATGACAAAATTTGCATCACGCATCCTGTGTGGAGACGCCTAGCGTTCGCGTCTAATCAAAGTATAATTTGGGCTTAAAGTGATAGTTCACCCAAAAATGAAAAATCTCTCATTATTTACTATTTAGGTGTGTGGTTTTCTTTCTTCACCAGAACAAATTTGAAGAAAAATATCTCGGCTCACTAGGTCCTTAAAATGCAAGTGGAGGGTTCCAATTTTTGAAGCTCCAAAAATCACATACAGTCAGCGTAATCGTCATCCATAGACCTCCAGCTTTCTAAAGTGACACGATCGCTTTTGATTCGAAAATATATATATATATATATTAAACTCTAAATCATGCTTCCGGTCAGAAGCGGTATGTGCATGTGATGTAATCGCATTGGCACTGACGCACCTGAGTCACAGCCAGAAGAGCAGCACTGTTTCAAGTGAGTAGGAGGAACGCTGTAGAGAAGCTTAGTTGGTTTTGGTTTAGATATGTAAGCGTAGAGTAGTTCTAACAGGAAGACTGCTGTACATCATCGCAGCATTACATGTGATCCTAACCAATCACATGTAAGCCATTGCTTTATAAGTCTGCTCACAATCTATCACATTGCTGTTTCAGTGTGCTAACACGGCAACTTCCACCTCCCGTTGAGTCCTGTCCTGCACGGGGGTAGGCTCCTCGCCCCTGCCTCCTATCTCCGGTAGTATATGACAGTTTAGAGTACAACAACTTCGAACCGTCAGACAGGGCTTATGCCAAAGAAAGACATTGTATATACATCAAATAAACGTCATCTTAAATTTCACTCAAGTTGGTTTCTTTACTCACAATGGTGCATTTGTGTGTTTATACTGGATGTCTCAACTGAGAGGAGAACGTGAGATTACATCTGTATCATGGCAATGGTAATACGTCACACGAGAGACCGCGTGATCTCCACCCTCTCGTGAAGCGATGATTTAGAGTTAAAGTACTTAAATGTTGATCTTTTTCACACCAAAAGCGATCGTATTGCTTTAGAAGACATAAAGAGTCATATCGATGTTGTTTATGCTGACTGTCTGTGATTTTTGGAGCTCTAAAAATAGGATCACCATCAACTTGCATTTTAATGACCAACTGAGCTGAGATATTTTTCTAATTTTCTTTAAATGTAATCTGGGGAAGAAAGAAAGTCAAACACACCTGGGATATCATGAGAGTGAGTAAATAATGAGAGAATTTTCATTTTTGGGTGGACAATCCCTTAAACGATGCAGGATTATTGAACAGGCATCCCATTTCATATTGAATCACTGATTTGACATTACTCTCAGTGGTCTTCGTATCTGTTACCTGCAGCCCCACTAAGTCTGAGTTCATTCGCGGCAAGTACCAGATGTTAGCCTTCGTCCACAAGCTGCCCTGCCGTGACGATGATGGGGTCACCACCAAGGACCTCAGCAAGGTGAGATCGCCCCAAGACATCTGATCACTCTTTCTATCTCTGCCTCTCTCTCGTTTCATCTTTCCTCTTCGGGTTGTCTCTGCTCCCCACTGCCTGTGCCCTTGCAGGAGGGACCTTAAAATGACATCCTGCTAGTGAATAAATGCAACTTGCCTCAGTGTTATTGAATGGCCCCAATGAGAAGATTCACAGGAGGTCTTCTCTCTCTCTCTCTCTCTCTCTCTCTCTCTCTCTCTCTCTCTCTCTACACACATGCACACACTCACACACTCACTTGCTCTCCTGTTCTTGCCTGCAGCAACTGCACTCAAGTGTACGGACAGGAAGTCTGGAGACGTGTTTACGACTGCTGTCTCTGGGGGCACAAGCCAACTTCTTTCACCCGGTGAGATCTATCGTTTCGCACAAGTCCATCTTCGTTTTGTCAGGTGTACTACATCATAACTAAAAACGTATTAATAATCTACATGTATAATACACATAATCTTCCCTCTGCAGGAAAAGGGCACAACCCCTCTGCATGTGGCCGCCAAGGCAGGGCAGGTTTTGCAGGCTGAACTGCTGGTGGTGTATGGGGCAGATCCGGGAGCTCCAGATATCAATGGCCGCACACCCATTGACTATGCTCGGTAACACACACACCCACGTTTAACTAAGGACGTATCATACCCTTGTATTTTAAATTTTTTTGTTGTATAAATGTTAGAATAATTACTGCAGACTAACCCTGAACCTAATCCTACCTTTAAATTAAATCTTGTTAAAATACATTTATGAATCATTGTTACATTTGAAGACATCCAAGGGTGTTCCAAAAGGGACTTTTTTCACATTTAGCAAACTTATGGGGACAGTTTTGTCCACAGAGTATAGCTAAGTAAACACACATATGCAATGTTATTAGATGCTCTGCGGTCCTGATAGTCTCACACTTGACTGCCAGCTATCATGTAGTTCACAAATCCCCTCATAGCATAAGAGATGAGAGGTATTCATTCATGGTTTAAAATTTTAGAGTGAACTACAGTCTTTGGTTTCATGTGTGAATGTGCCCTTGCAGGCAAGCAGGACACGTGGAGCTCTCTGAGCGTTTGGTGGAGTGTCAGTATGAGCTCACAGACAGATTGGCCTTCTACCTGTGTGGCAGACGGCCAGGTGAGCTCACAGCTTTATAGCCATGGTACAGCAGACAGATGTGATCCGAGATCAGGATAAAAACGGCAACATTGTCTGTCTTTTATGTCTGTTTTTGCAGATCACAAAAACGGACATTATATCATCCCTCAGATGGCCGACAGGTACATTGTGTGTATGTGAGGGTGTTTTGGTATGTCTGATTCATAATAATAATGTGTTTAAATAAATAATGGCTTTAGAGCTGTATTTATTACCTGCCCTTTTGGATGCTGTGCATGTTATAAGTCTTTTCTTCAGTGCTGCCCATACAGGGTAGACACAGTGTACTAAGATCAGTTGGCAGCAGGTTTATTTGAGCATGCTTGCCAGCAGGTTGTGCCACGTGGTCAGTCAGATTTCGTTAGGGCAAAGAGTGCCCACAGTCTCTATAGAGCCAAATGCCTCAAATGCACCACAGCTTAATGAAACCCATCTGATAGTCTTAACTGACCTGCCCAAATGGACTGTTGATATGGGGGTCTATCCCTTTTCTTTCTCTCTACCTGTCTGTCTTCTGCTCACTTTTCGGTCTCGCTCACTCGTTCTCTGTTTTCTCCATCTTGCTGCGCTTTTGGAGGCAGAGCTCGCCCTAAGTGCCCGACGCAGAGGTATCTCTCTCTCTTCTCATCCCCCTCTCCATAAACCCTGCTGTCTATCTTTCTCACATGGCCTTTATCTGGGTGTGGGTGTCTGGAAGATGATGGAGGATGAAGGATTTGGAAAACACAGCCAAAATCTGATCTGAATTAAAAGTCTTTTTCTTTCTACATGAAAACAATATTGACCCTATTTACTTACATAGTACATGTTCCTGATCTAAAGGAACATGATTAATCTGTACATGTTATTTCAAACAAGTCTTGGTCAGGGATGGATTACGGACCAGGGGCTTTAAGGCTGCGCAATCTAGTTTGGTGAACCAAAGCGGTCTTGCTAGTAAATTGTGTTCTCCTGCCCTTTTTCATCTTTTTTGGCTCCCACACCTTACGTCATACTTCATTTATCCACCTACCCATTTCCACTTCTCTCCTTTCTTCTCTCCTCATCTTTCTCTGTCCGCATGTCTCCGGCATCCTTTTACTCCTTTGTGTCTTTGTCTCTGCGTAGCCTGGACCTCTCTGAACTGGCCAAGGCAGCCAAGAAGAAGCTTCAAGCGGTGAGTGATGCAGGTTGATGGACTGCTCAAGAGAATTACGGACAACATCACGTTACACTGTGTCTTAACCAGGGATGCCACTGTACAACAACAAGTGATACAACATATCAATTCAGAGTTTTTGTTGTAACCATGAGACAAGGCATTTTGTCTGCCGCTTGGCTTCTATCTTGATATTTTCTGTAATGATTTCAAGCCCTGCATCATTTAGTTGTATATTAATCAATAAATATGCACTGATTTGCTGTGAATGTCATGTTAGGCAGCATTTTCACTTTCGGAGTGGACCGACAAATTGCTTGTCATTGGATATTGTCATGCCTTGTTAAAACACATTGTTAAGCCTTGTTTAAACTTTCGACTGGCACTGCAACATGCCCTGTGCATGCAGGTCTCAGCGGCCCAAGGCATTTATACTTGATGCATGCTGCAGTTGCACTCTTCTCCAAATGACAGATGCCAGTTCAGAGAAAATATGATCTAATCCAGCAAGAAACCGCAATGTAGAAGTGCATTGCTGAACTTTACATTTACCTAGCCAGGTATGATAATAATAATTCACGTTCGCTGGTCATATGCAAGAGGTGATCAAAGCAAAAGCACATTAGAACCAGTTGTAAGCAATTTAAACTGTCTTTCTGTGGCTAAACTCAAGCACTTAAGTTTACAGATAAGACATTAATGTTATATATTTTAGAGCCTAGTCAATATGATGACTTTTACATTTAAAATAATTCTGTGAACTCCAGTTTCACTTAAACACATTTTAAAGGTGAACTCAGTAACTTTTTTTGCTTGTCATCTTAAACGTACAGTGACAACTAGCGCCGTGGATCTTTGTCATTGGTGCCATTGTAAAAATTCACTATCACAGTCAGCCATGAATAATGTAATCGAAGAATGAACGTTTCCAATAACAGGGTGGTTTTTGAGATTTAGCGAGTAATATTTGGCTGGTCATGTGATTCTAACATGGCTGCCCCCATGAGTGGACCCTCTCCATGTAGAACAAAACAGCTTTTATAAGGTTGCTGATATGACTAGGGTATCAATCTCATGTGAGTGGTAATTATTTTATTCATATGTTTTAAAATGACTATTAATTTCTCTAGGATTATACATTTTTTTAATGAGTAAAAAATTGCTAAGTGTGCCTTTTTAATAAATATGCTTTTACACAGTATAAAATGAACAAGAGCTGTTCTATTATATTTTTATTAAAAACCAAACTTCTTTGAATGTTCTAAGATCTATTTTTTTTTCATGGTACAAACGGTTATGCACAAATAGGCTTACTTGTCTTTCAAAAGAAGAACAATTGAGGATATAAGTAATAAGAATTGAGGTAATAAGTTTTACGCTAGTTGTAGTTTTATGCTGGCTCAAAAGTGCAGGCACGATCTGTCCTGCCACTTTCCTTGAATTTGTCCAATGGCATGTGCACGTTCACGCAAAACAGATCCTTGCAAAGGCTAGGTGACAGCTGTAATGATGTCACTTTCTTCATGCAAACCCTCTAAACATGTAGATGCATCAAGTATTAGCCAGGTTTTAGCCTATTTCCTCAACAGATTTGAGAAGAGTTATCATAAAATCTTCAAATGCTTAAAATTCAGTTGATACATTTCGTAGAAGCTTTGAATGTTTGAAGAAATTCCCTTAGCCTGCATATTATACATATTTATTGTCTTGTATTACTTTGGTTTGTCTGCTCCCTGATGTCTTCCTGATGTTTGTGGATGTCTTCCTTTTGTGTGCATTGTTTTAGCTGTGCTCTGCGATTTGTGTATGGTTTTTCCCTTGATTTCAAATTGAATGCCACATACTGATGTGTGTGTATGTGTATGTGTGGAAACAGTTAAATAACCGCTTGTTCGAGGAGCTGGCCATGGATGTGTACGATGAAGTGGACCGTAGAGAGAATGATGCAGGTAATAAAACGCTCTTCTCCCATCTGTTTCTTATCCTCTTTTCTATCCTTCCAAAGCTCCCTGTCCCTGCCTCTCACTGGCTTACGCTTTCCCTAATGTAGCTGTGGAATGGTCTGGATGCGTGGGGACCATCGTAGCGTTTCTCTGGAGACGCTGTGTTTAGTGTTGTATAAACACTGACTATAGAAGGACTTAAGCAATGCAGTTAGCCTATAGAGAAGGGAAGGAGAGGAGAGATGCTTAAAGGAGGGTGAAAAGGAGCGAGAGCGAGGGAGTGCCGCAGGAATTCTCTCCTCTCTCTCTTTGCTCCCTCGTTCCTGATTGTAGAGGCAGACTGAGACTCTGTTGGTAAGCAGGGCCGGGTGCAAGGCAGGGGGCGGCATGCATACACAGAAACACACACACAAAATGCAGGGGAGGGGCAGATTCGTACTATTTGAAAACATATTCCAGCTATAGTGCTCTCTAAAAGCTGAACAAGGGTGTACCTAAAGGCTCAAGTTTTTATTTGTGTGTAGTTTTCTGTGCAAAGTCATTTTTATAATGTTTGCATTCTGAGATTACTTATTTCAGTCGGAAATATCTCCCCATATCTCTCATTTTCTGTTTCTCTCAGTGTGGCTGACAACTCAAAACCACAGTACACTCGTGACAGAAAGGAGTGCTGTCCCCTTCTTACCCGTTAACCCTGAATACTCAGCAACACGTAACCAGGTAATACACACATACAGCATTTTATTTTTGAACTGCCAATGTTGACATTGCTCTGTCAGTCAGCCTGAAAATGGGCCCAGATGTGAGTGATCGGCCCATACAGAAGGGAACATCAAGAACAGAGTAGCTACAATGTTCCCAAATCTAGAGAACTGTATACCTAGACTGCATTTTAAAGCATAGGCACGCTCTTCACGCAAAGGCTATTCCAAAATAAGACAGCGTATTTATGCTGCATTCTAAAAATTGTTGTAAACAGTGTTTCTGCCAAATTGTAAGGCAGCATACTTTGTAGAAAAGGCAATCCCGAGCTTAGTTTAAAAGTTCATCAAATATGGTGGATTAAGTGAAAGAAGTTTTGACTATTCAAATATTTTTTATTGATACTTGAAAAATGTGTTCTATTTCATTAAAGTGATATATTGTTTCGGTAAAATTTCTGTGTGCTATGAATTGTATGCTTATTAGAGTATATGCTTACTAATGAGTACATTAACACAGTAAGGATGCCTTGGAAGGCAGCTGCATGTGTAGGCAGTTGACAGAAAGACAGCTCACTAGGTTTTAGAATGGAGCTAGAGTTTGCAGATGGGAAATGAGAAAGTGCAAAGGAGAGATTAAATTGGGCTGCGGCAAAGAAAGGGATGCAAGCAAAGGACTAAAAATAGAGTTTGTGGCTGTGCAAAGGACTGAGGCTCAGGTCTGGCTAGCAAACTAACGAATAGAGTGAAAAAAGACTGAAAGATGTTTTCCAGCTGCGTTACCACGGCAGATGCACAATGACTCCCTTCCCCTCAGCATTTCCACTGGCATCCTCACATGACCCTCATCATCACTCTCTCTACCACTGCTTTAAGTAGTGCTTTTATGCAGCAAGAACACTAAGTGCCTTTACTTGGGGCACATTTCCTGCGGGCTGATTGGCCAGGCTGAGAATTTCTTGTTTGTGCATATAAATTATGTTTTGAGAAATGGAATGAGAGGAATGATTGAGAAGAAATATCGAACTCTTCACTATTTTGCGGTAACAAAATTTGTGACATTTCACACAAAAAACATTAAATATTTGGAATATTCTTATCATGCTGGGATAACATGGGGTCATCGGGTTTTGCATAAACTTGTGGAGTCCATGACAGTTGAAGTGTATACTGTCATTTAAAGTAAAAGGGGGCCATGCCAAATACAGAGAAATGCTGAAAATCATGAAAATATTTTAATCAATTAAACTTTGCTCTCAAAATGTTATGCTGATAATGTAATTTTTAATGAAAATTATTTTATATAAAATTGGAAAAGAATGCAAAATGGAAGCATTTTCACTGATGTTTTCACTTCATGTATGTAAAAAAGAAAAAAAAAATATATATATATATATATATATATATATATATATATATAAAATATATTTTATATAAAGGTCAGTTTAAGTGATAGTTCATCCAAAAATGAAAATTATCTCATAATTTACTCACTCCTCTGGCATCCCAGATGTGTATGACTTTCTTTTTTCTGCAGAATACAAATGAAGATTTTTTGAAGAATATTTCAGCTGTGTAGGTCCTCACAATGCAAGTAAATGGGTGCCAAAATTTTGATCCACATAAATGGAGCATAAAAGTAATCCATATACCTCCAGTGGTTAATTCCATGTGTTCAGACACAACATGATATGTTTGGATGAGAAACAGATCAATTTTTGTCATTTTTTTTAATCATAGATTCACTCCCTGCCCAGTAGGGGGTGATATGCATCAAGAATGTGAATCACCAAAAACAGAAGAAGAATGTAAAGGTGAAAGTGAAGTGGATATTGACTGAGCAGGAAGGAGAATTTATTGTGATTTTCTCACCCACACCTATTATATCGCTTCAGATGACAATTCATCTGGAGTACTTTTATGTTGCCCTTATGTGGATTTTGGAGCTTCAACATTTTGACACTCATTTACTTGCATTGTATGGACCTACAGAGCTAAGATATTCTTCTAAAAATCTTAATTTGTGTTCAGCAGATGAAAGAAAGTCATACACATCTGGGATGACATGAAGAGTGAGTAAATTATGAGATAATTTTCATTTTTGGATGAACTAACCCTTTAAAACTTGATTTTTCATCATCTCTTTATTTTCAAGTTTATGAAATGTACCTTACAATCAAGAACACCCGAAGTAAGTCTGTTGTTTTGTGTGTAGGGGCGACAAAAATTGGCTCGTTTTAATGCACGAGAATTCGCCACCCTCATTATCGACATCCTCAGTGACGCCAAGAGACGACAGCACGGAAAAGGCTTGACAAGCCCCACAGGTGAGACGCCCACACTACACCGCTCATAAACTCGAGAACATTTAATAATACAGCTTCAATAAAGAGCAGAATATGAATAGATGTAACTGAGCCAGTGCAGTTTCGACCCTCTGAATGTTTCTCCAGATTGAATGTTATATTTTTTGTTTGTTTGTTTTACAGACCCTCTGGATCTGAGCCAGGCAGATGATGACCAACACGATTATGACAGCGTAGCGTCTGATGAGGACACTGACAGCGAGCTGACCACACAGAATAACAACAACACCCAACGAAACAACAGGGCCAAGGTGAGGCCAACAAAACCCATACTCTGGCATTTCTCATAATACAGAAATACAGAACTCCACCTAAATCTAGAGTAGTGGTAAATGTATTATTATTATTTCATAAGTGGGAAGGATTTATGACTTCTCACTCATTTGTCCAAACAGTCTCCATCATTCTATTTGATGAAGCTATTAGGATGAGTGGAGAAATGTCCATACGACAAACATTAAAGGAATAGTTCACCCAAATATTTAAATAGTTATAATCTACTCACTCTCATGCTGTTCCAAACCCATATGCCTTACACAACTGTGGAACACAAAAGGAGATGTTAGGCTAAATTTTCCATCTCAGTTACCATTTACTGTCATTGCAGCTTTTTTGTATAATATAAGCGAGGTACAGAAGCTAGTGTTAACATGTCCCAGCATGCACTGCTGGAAGAGCAGCAGCCCTGCCTCATACTTGCAGAATGACATCATCCCCTGTTCAAGGCTGTGATCAGTGAGGCTATTGTTCTGCAGCTGAAGACAGGAAGCTGAGTGTGAGCATGCACATTCAACAGACAGGAAGTTTCATGGCTGAGTGTGGGAGAGCAGAAATGAACCCTCATATTCTTTGCTGTCTGACTGAAATACCAGCTCCAGTAGCACTATAATGTTTTCATAGATATTTCAAATTGTTTAATTATTCATTTTGATTTCAAAACAGTTGACACACTTGAAATGTTTTTTAACAAAGTCAGTTTAGAATAGGTTTTAGAGTTTTATTGAAAATAGATCCTACAAATGTATTTTTTGGTTTGTTTTACCTGCTTTTATATTTTAACCTTTGCTATGAAAATAGCCATAGAATCTGGCATGACGTTACAGATATACAAACATGTATAATGCTTTATAATGGCTTTAATTAGGAATTAGGTCATTAAGCACTATATAAATGTTTGTTAGGCGCTCATATACATTCAAAACAGAAAATTTATCAATCAGTGATTTGTGAAATTTGTATGTCTGTTTAATGATCCTTTTAGCATTATGTAATGCAGTACTAATTACTGGTGCATGTTAAATCGCACATCACGATTTAATACCCATGTATTAAACTTTGACATCTAAAGCTGGCGTGATACCAGCAAACTAAATACTCTATTTTGGCTGAGGGTGTCACACTTAGTGTGTTTTGCTGAGATTTCGCTCTCTTCAGTTGATGCTATGACACTTGCGAATTAAGAATGGTGGAGGGGTGACAAACATATAGACACACCGGAACTCTCCATCAATCTGATTCTCTTTCACGTGGAGATCACCAAAATAACAACAGGAGCATAAACAAGTGTATAAGAGTGATTTAGGTAACTTTACCTTGTGAATGTATGTGACTTTGCATTTATCCCTTGGAGGCTTGCCATTAGAATGCATGTCCATGAAGCTTTCAGTGAGTTAAGAACTTATGCTCAATTAAAACTGACTGTTGTGGCTATACTTTCTGATTTTATTAGTCATTTTATACTATAGAGGAAAAAGCAGGGGGGAAAAAATGCTTAGTGACAGAATCACTTGATTACAATCAGCGTTTAAAAAAACAAAAAAAACATTTATCCCCATTTCTCTCAATTTGGAATGCCCAATTCCCACTACTTAGTAGGTCCTCATGGTGGTGCGATTACAAGTCTCAGTTGCCTCCACTTCTTTGACCATCAATCCAACCATCTTTATGTGGCTTGCAGTGCATAACACCGTGGAGACTCGCAGCACGTGGAGGTTCATGCTACTCTCTGCGATCCATGCACAAATTACTACGTGCCCCATTGAGAGCGAGAACCCCTAATTGTGACCATGAGGAGGTTACCCCATGTGACTCTACCCTCCCTAGCCAATGGGCCAATTTGGTTTATAAGGAGACCTGGCTGGAGTCATTCAGCATGCCCTAGATTTTAATTTGCGACTCCAGGGGTGGTAGTCAGCGTCAATACTCGCTGAGCTACCCAGGCCCCCACAATCAGCGTTTTTTGTTTTGGTTTTTTCTCCCCTTTTCTCCCTTATTTGGAATGCCCAATCCCCAATGTGCTCTAAATCCTTGTGGTGGCATAGTGACTTGGCTCATTCCGGGTGGCGGAGACAAATCTCAGTTGCCTCCTCGTCTGAGACGTCAATCCGTTCAACTTATCACTTGGCTTGTTGAGCGGAGAAATGCCGCATGTGTGGGCTTCACACTGTTTCTTACAGCATCCAAGCACATCTCAAACCATATTATAGCGACCACGAGGAGGTTACCCCATGTGACTCTACCCTCCTTAGCAACAGGTCCAATTTGGTTGATTAGGAGACCTGGCTGCAATCAGCATTTTTGATGATGTGTAGCTGAGTGGAAAGCAAATATAGAGAACAGCTTGACGTCTTGCCAGTTCTTCAGTAAAAGAAACAGCTAATTGGTCATTTGGACTTCGGTGCGATATTTCTCCCTGGTGCAGCTGAAATTTTATCTAAGCACAAAAGCAAAATTTCGAGCAGAATTTTCCATTATTTTAGTGAATTAGTTGTATTAACTTGAGCTGCAGATGTTTGTGCTTTGCATAAGTGTCCCTGCATGTTGATATCAGACACACTGAAGAAGATCCAGGAAGTTGTCATGTTTGTGTATATGTCCATTTTTTTTATTTCAATCTGACATTTTTTTTTCCTTTTAAAGCTGCACGTACCCGACAAAGTTTAAAATCTTGTTTTAGCGCAGCCACTTATTGACAAGTGAGGGGAGGCGCTTTGCTGCTGCCAGAACGCATACAGGAAGGATTAACGTTTACACATAAAATGCGATGCCGTCATATGTATTTTTGACGACATTTGTATGTGGTTTTTGTAATCCGATTGTGGTGTAAACGAGGTCTTGAAGTGAACCACAATCCAAGAGCCAGCTCAGGAGGCAGAAATATTTGTTCTTTTCATATTGGATCCTTTTTTTCCCGTTGCTGGAACTATTAACTCAGCAGGGAGTCCTGATGGTCAAGTGATTAACGACCTCCTGATGCAGACACTAATGTCCTTTTTGACAAATTGTGTTACCTGTTGACTAAAGGTGTGCTACTACTGTCATTATGATTTTTGTCTGACAGATGACAAAATGAGCAAAAATATCCTTATATTGAAGGATTGACCCAAGCCATCTCAAGAGACCATGGTATGGTCTAAGGCCAAATACACACTGCAGCTAAATTCGGTTGTCCGTTCACCTTTTTAGTGCTTAATCCTATTCTGTACAAACACAGTTCTGAAAAATTCAGGTAGTTACAACCGCATTTTCAAAAATTCCACGCAGTGTGTACGGAACCGAACTGAACAACTAGTTGTTAATGATGTCATTAATGGCACATGTGGGATGTGTCCATCTTCTGGTGTAAATCACACAGAGTTATGTGTCTTCATCCATTCATATATTCCAATCTGTTTCTCTCATCAGTCCTGCAGTCTCAGGGTAGCCTGTACATTACAGTTCAGAGTGCACGTGCACACTGTTTAACAACAGGCGCTTAGACTTGACCAAAACACAGCGATTCTGTCGATGGCAGCTCTCTTTGCTCAAAAACAGTAAACAAAAATGGATTAAACTGGTGGCTTTCATGTTTCACAGGTGCGAGATGCTGCAGCGTTGCTATGGCAACACTTTTCAATCATCGCAATTGCAGGAGTCAAACCTGTATTCCGTAAAAACATGGAACGATAATTTAGGGGATTCACACCCAAAACTTTGTAGTGTGTACATGGCCAAAGAGACTTGAAGAGCTCTTTTGACTTGGGCCAGTAAGCTATTACCCAGAACACCCTTATGGCATCGCTCAAGAAACACTGAGAATACTTTAGCAATCGCATTTAATTTAACTGCATATTTTGATTTGATTGCGATTGTGTTTTGTGTTTTAGAGCATGGATTCGTCCGACCTGTCAGATGGGCCTATTACACTTCAGGAGTATCTGGAGGTGAAGAAAGCACTGGCCTCTTCAGAGGCCAAAGTTCAACAGCTTATGAAAGTCAACAACAACCTGAGTGAGGAGCTACGGAGGCTTCAGAAGGAGGTACACCAACACATGTTTTGTCTTTTAATTTTTAATGAGCTGTGTGCTCTTGTTTTGATACATGAGAACATGTTTACAAATCCATTTATGGTTGCTGATCGTCACTATGTGCACATCCCAATGTCATTCTGCCAGGTAGAATTTCACACAGATTGATGTTATAAAATTCTTAAAGCTGAAGTGTCATTTTATAAATAAATAAATAAATGGTTTTAATATGTAACCAAGGGTACGTTTACATGACAATGATGTACTAAAATCTGAAAAGTTTTTCCTTTGCTTTTTGAAAAGACGTCAAACAATCCCCGTTTACACGAAAATGACTTGAAAAGCTCTATTATGCATGCCAGGCCAGTAGTTGGTGATGTCACTTTGTAAAGAATTCGCCTGCATAAACATTCTGGTAAGCGTTCTTCCACAGAGCGGTGAATAAAAACAATGAAGATGGCGAAAGCATCGAGCAATTTTGTCTGGGCGGACGATGAGTTGCTTTATTACTACAAGTGACACTGGACTATAAAGCATGCCACCTTTTTAAGGACTTCAACTGGTGATCTCATGTTGGTCTGTTCGCCCTGGAGGTAAAGACAAAATTCTCAAAGTTCATGCCTATAGACTGAACACGTATTACGCGTGCGCATGACGTCATCGTTTTCGGAAATTTGGGTTTTTGTATATTTACACACAAAAGATAACCGCATCGTTTTAAAAAAACTTGCACTTTGGAACCCGTTTTCAAAAGTTTGCGTTTTCAGGCCCCAAAATGCCGTTGTCATGTAAACGAACAGCCAAAACGCATAAAAAGTTTTCCGTTTTTAGTTGAAAACGTTGTCGTGTAAACAGCCCCTCAGTCAGTTATTTATAGGTTGATTCTCTGAAAAGTGTAAACACTGTGGCTCTGCTCTGTTTAAGCATTCTGTCCAGTCTGACTTGGCAACATTGGCTCATCCTCTGGAAGCAGTTTGGGGCAGGACTATCTATTTTACAACTAATGGCAGATGGGGGAGTGTTCGGGGAACCTCAAAGTCATTATTTTTGCATTTCCATTTGGATTGTTTTACACACTTCAGCTTTAAATATAAGCAAACATCACAGACCTGTTTGATTGAACTATCATAAACCATTTATACTGAGAATGAAGCCCCTCCTTGTCCAGACAACCTTAAACTTCCTGTTCATCACAATGACACTGTTTTATTGGCCCCAGCATGATGTAGCCCTCCATACTGCAACTGTTGTGTTTTCTTTGGTCCTTGTGTTTGTGGATGTGTGTGTGACTCCCGGTGATGCCCCTCCATCCCTGTAGATCACACGGATGCAGTTGGAGAACAGAGTGCTGCGGGGGGCCCAGGCTGGAGCCGGGGGCACTCTGACTGGAGGTGGTGGCCAAGGGCTGTGGCACGGTGGGGTAAGGGGTACGGGAGGGGGAGGAGGGGTTGGCGGAGACTCCGGCCTAATCGCACATTCCGCCCCCCTCCGCCGGGACAGACAAGCCTTCTCTATGTATGAGCCTGTGGTGACCACCCCTAAAGCTCTCACCCCAGCCCTGGACCCCCTGACCGGCCGCCTGCAGCCTCTCAGCCCCACCGTAAGTTTGAGCATTAGTGGTTGGTCTGACCTTTTTAAACTTCCTTTTCCTGGCGGGGCTCTCTTTTTCTCCCTCTGCTAACTTGAGCCCTCATTGGTGTGTTGCTGCTGCCTGGAGAACTCTACTTCAAAGTCTGTTTATTCATCACTCACTTACTTACTGCTCTCTACTACCACCTTATGGCCAGACAGGAACAGTGCCTGCTCTGATAACACTTTCCTTTTTCAAGATATTGGCTGTCACACAACTTGGTGAGCTGCCTGCATGACGGTATTTTTGGAATAACATAGACCCCATTTACACCTGATATTAATATTTGTCTCAGGTGATCCTATAACATCACTAATGTAAATAGTGGGGTGCAAAATGTTCAGAAGACCACCTACTTACCTGAATCTGATGTTGAGATAAAACAAGGGTTTTATCTTGCATGTTTACATGAAAACTTGGAAGCAAGCGTCTTTCATGGTGCCTATGAACGTACTTCAGATATCAAGAGTTTCACTGACAAATTAATTCTGTGTGTTGTTTCTCACCAAAACCCATTGTATGCCGTCAGAAGGCGGAACATGATGCACGAACCTCGTGAATTTCTTTAATAATACTTTTGGATCCCTTTATGCTTTAGAGTGGGACACAGACCACTGTCATTATATTGAAAAGACACCCTGCAACATTCATTAAAACGTCTACTTTTGTGTTCTGTGTAAGAAATGGTTTTGAAACAACATCGGTGGAGTAAATTATGAAAGTGCTTGATCAGGATGATGATGATCGCTCTGATGTAGTAAGTAGTGCTGTCGATTTAACACACTAATTTGTGATTAATTGTATGAAAAATAATGCGTTAAAGTAATTAAACTAATCATGCCCTGACCCGTACATAAATTCTATATAAGGAATTCCTACCATTGGAGCAATTCAAGCTTAATATATTACCTTAATGTTTTTGCGATTCTGTGACAGTAGGAGGCAGTGAGCGCTCCAGCTGCACAGGCAACATGCCTCATCAAACCAAGCAAGCATGCAGCACAGCCTTCCACAGACTCACTTTTGCACTTGAACAGATGGACTGAGCGCAACAGAATGTTAATATAAGGCTTAAACAGGACTAATTACTTCCAAATGTTTGCTTTTGATGCCCAAAAATGCTAACTAGGTAGGCAGCTCACTAGATTTTAAGACACAGCATTGGTATGGGGCCTGGGTATCTCAGCGAGTATTGATGCTGACTATCACCACTGGAGTCGTGAGTTCGAATCTAGGGCGTGCTGAGTGACTCCAGCCAGGTGTCCTAAGCAACCAAATTGGCCCAGTTGCTAGGGAGGGTAGAGTCACATGGGGCAACCTCCTCGTGGTTGCTTTAATGTGTGGTTAATGTCTACAGTAGCTCTCGGTGGGGCACGTGGTGAGTTCTGCATGGATGCGTGGGCCTCCACACGTGTTACATCTCCTCAGTAACGCGCTCAACAAGCCATGTGATAAGATGCGTGGATTGATGGTCTCAGATGCGGAGGCAACTGAGATTTTTCTCCGCCACCCGGATTGAGTCACTATGCCACCACGAGGACTTGGAGCGCATTGGAAATTGGGCATTCCAAATTAGGGAGAAAAAAAACAGAATAATTAATCTATTTTAATTTGGTTTGAGGAAATTTTATGTAGGTTACAATTTGGTAATTACAAGGATATTATGCTATAAATGTGTTTTATGAGGACATTTCTAGTTTCCCCACAATTCAGATCACTTAAAAAAACATACATGTTTTTTGTGAGGGGTAGGCTTAGGGTGAGGGGATATAATCTATAGTTCGTACAGTATAAAAATCATTATGTCTATAGAGAGTCCTCATAATGATAGCTGCATCAACATATATGTGTGTGCATGCGTGCGTGTTTACGTGTGTTCTAGAATTCGCAGAATTCTAGTCTGTTTGAATGCCTTGTTTAGCCCATTTTTGGGCTATTGCTGACAGTGTGGTGTAGTCTTTGTTTTATTAGCCTTTGTTAATGTATTTGGTGTGTACCTTTGTGCCTGCTTTATTAACTGCACTCTTTTCCAAGTTATTTAATCTGTGAGTGTCTATTTTTTTAGGGTTTTCATTAGTTTAGAGAAGAGGCTGTTATTGCACTGTTAACTGAGTTTAGCTTGTAAGCTTTAAGTGGACTCTTCATGTTCTACAACTAATGTAGAACTTCTGTACAAATGCAGATTTTCTTTCCTCTAACGGCACGCTGCTGAAATCACTATCAAGGCTTCTCTTTTCTTTTACATTTTTGTTGTTGACTGTCCATCAGGTTTTCTTGTCATTTTAATCTGATTCTGCTTGTGTTCAGGTGCGAAAGGGAGCCCCTGCAGGTCCAACCCCTTACGGAGGGTCACACTTGTCAGCCTCCACTGAGGGACGGTACAATGTGAGTGCCAGTCTCATTCACATGCGAGTATAAGAGTATGCATCAGCCGTAATGTGTAACAGATCTCTCTTTATTTTCTCCAGACTTCTAAAATGGGAGAGAAATATGGAAGCGGCACAGATAGTGACTATGACAACTCTCAAACTTACGACGTCTCCTTTGGGTGAGTATTTGGTGGTTTTCATATTGTGCATGTTTGCTGTGGTCCAAATCCCAGTGCTATTGTTACTGGCACCCCCAAGGTGGAGAACACAACACTGGTCACTATGTTTGTGTGGTTTTTATAAATTATGTGCCATTATGCACACCTCAGTGAATGCCGATTGCATCTCTCTGCATCACATGCTGTAATTTAGCAGATGAACATTGGGAGCTATGCATTTGGAGCCTTGCTTGTGTTGCACACTCACTCTGTCATGATGTCATCATGCTGTAACTGCCAAAAACGTATGTGCTAGTTATTTTACTTCCTGAACATGTGCGGGCCCGAGTGCAGTTCGCTTTCTCACTCATTTAAAGCGGCATCACATTTCTATTGCAGCCAAGCTTAAACCACCTCCTACAGGTAGTCTTAGGTTCGGTTAGGTCCAGTCCATGATCTGCAAAGCTTTCATATTATCAATTTCTTAATGCAAACTGTGCTCTGTTTAGGACTAAACTGCCAGTGTGAAAGCCCCCTTAGCCACTGTTGCATTTTTGCACTTTGCAAATGGCTCGGCTTTAATTGTTGAAATCGCAGTATTTCATATCAAAGTAAAACAACACTCAAATTCCATTTATCTTCTGTAATGTAACATTTTTCATGTACATGATATCATTATGTATCTAGTGGCCTGGCAACCCTAAGCTTAAAAACATAAAAAAAAAAAACATTTATAATTCTATATGTTAATCTATATTTCTTGGTATTTTGTGGTAGCATGGGCCGCAGCAGTGAGGAGGACAGTAGGGGGGATTTGGAAGAGACAGAGGGTGAGCCTGACCCCACTCTGCCCTGCACGGAGGACGTCATCCTCAAGACAGAGCAGGTCACCAAGAACATTCAGGAGCTCCTGAGAGCTGCACAGGAGTTTAAACATGACAGGTAGGATGGACACTTGCCTTTCAAACTGACTACTTTTACAGAGAGATTATAGACAGGACTAAGGAAGACAAAAAGGCCTAACATCTTTCTTTCTTTGCAGTTTTGTGCCATGCTCAGAGAAAATCCACTTAGCTGTGACAGAAATGGCTTCTCTCTTTCCCAAGGTAAATGAGGCTGCAAATGCATCTTGTTATGGCTCTTTAAAGACCCAATGAATCTCCTGACAAGCAAGGATTTCTGGCCCTTAGTTTAACTTATTTACTATTGAAACAGGAAATGTATGTGGGTCAAATAGAAGGGCTTATCCTGTTTTAAAATGTCCAATTGGCTTTAGTTACATCACAACTATGAACCATTATTTGCTACTTGCAAGTGGGTTGCATCTGGTATTAGATGAAGGGGAATTATTATTCTAGAGAGCATTTCAATGGACAAAAATGTGTGCAGTGCAAGATGAGTCATCAATATGTTTCGATCTTTTTACTGGAAGAAAAAGTAGGTAAACCAGATTACCCAAGCATATAGATGACTTAAAAGCTAATCGGCATTGGCTAAAAACCAAAAAACTAAACTTTTATTTTCATGGGGGCTTTAAAAAGTCTTATTAAAGGAGTAGTTTTCCCAAAATTCTCTCATCATTTACTCACCCTCATGCCAACCCATATGTGTATGATGTTCTTCAGCAGAACACTGAGTTTTTAAAAGAATATCTCAGCTCTGTAGGTCTATACAATGCAAGTGTATGGTGGCCAGAACTTTGAAGCCCCAAAAAGCACATAAAGGCAGCATAAAAGTAACCCACAAGACTCCAGTGTTTTAATCAGTATTTCAGAGATTTTTTGGATTTTCAATTTTGGATGAGAACAGACTACAATATAACTCCTTTTTCACTTAAACTCTTGACATCAGCAGTCTCTTTTCAGGCTCGATTTCACTTCCTAGTGCCATCAGCGCTCTGCGCATGCGTCAAGCACTAGGAAGTGTAATCAAGCTTGAAATCATGATCTTGCCTAGAGACTGCAAATGGAAGATGTACAGTGAAAAAAAAGTTATATTATCACCCAAAACAGATTGGATTGCATCAGAAGATGTGGGTTAAACCACTGAAGTTGTATGTATTACTGTCTTTTATATGCCTTTTTTAGTTTCAAAGTTTTGGTCACAATTCACTTGCATTGTCTGGAACTACGGAGCTGAAATATTCTTCTAAAAATCTTAATTTGTGTCCTGCAGAAGAAAGAAAGCCAAACACATCTGGGATGGTATGAGGGTGAATAAATAATTAGCTAATTTTCATTTTTGGGTAAACTATTCTTTCAAGGTTTTTTCAAGTCTTTTTATTGATCTGTTTCACAGAGGCCGGCATTGGACACAGTGCGCTCCTCTTTGAAGCTCCTGGCAGCCAGTGCCTCCCGTCTACAGGTGGAGTGTCGCAAAGCGGCTCCCTCCGACTCGTCAACCAACACGGTGGACTACCAGCTCCTCACCCAGCAGGTCATCCAGTGCGCCTATGACATTGCCAAAGCTGCCAAACAGCTGGTCACCATCACCACCCGTGAAAAGAAACAGTGACCCACCCACCACAATGGGGTCTGTCGGGCTGGGCGTATGGACTGACTGAGGAAGGGAGAGGAGGAAGACACTAACTGAGAAAGTGGTGGATGATGGAGAAAGGAAGTGATGCATCGTAGATAGAAAATGAAAGGTCAGATGGGCCAGAATGTTGAGTGTTAGAACAGACAAGTAAAACGATGGGTCTAATGATTGACAAGAAGGAATTATGGGTGTCGAAAAGACAGCAAACGGTCCATGCAGATGTTGCCACCAGGACGCAGTGATGTGGAATGTTTAGGAGAGGCCAAATGGAGCAGCTTGTTGTTTCATTACACTCCTGTTCATCTTTCTGTTCTGTGTTTTGAGGATTTCTCTCTTTGACGCGACAATATGGGCTGTTGTTTGCATACAGACGACTGTCGTGTGGTTAATTTCTCTGTCATAAACAGACACAAGTACACAAGCACTCCTACCCTCACCTGGAGAACCACAATATTTCCTCCTGTATTGTTTTGTTTTTTGTTTTCTTCTATCTCCTGATACTTTTTGTATTTTTAAGTGCCGCTCCATTGACCTGTTTCTCTTGGGACAGATGTACTGACTTCTAAACGAAAAACACTGGATTTATTTTAATGTTTATGACTTTTGTTTTTTATTATTGTTACAATTATCTTTGTCCTTGATCTTTTCTTTTGAATTTTGTTTATTTTGATAATCCGTTTTGTTTATGTGGAAATCATGCTGAGCTTTGAGAACATTTAACAGGGGTGAACAATAACCTGTTAAACTTAAGCAAAACTCTCCCGTCCTCCAGTGTAAAAACACTGGTTCACTTACAGTGTTTTACTATGTATACTAATTTTGTTTGTCAAAATGTGTTGAACACTAGCCAAAGGAACAGAGGGGAGTGAAGACACTACTGTTGCGGATTCCTCTATTTGCTGCGAGCACAAAGACAATAGTTGGGGTTAATGTACGGAAAAGTCTAGCCAGGTCACCCTGGCGGTGAGACAGACAGCCCTAGCTCCTCTCATCTCATCTCAATGCCTACATTAGTGGGTTTTTGATCAGTACAATGCAAACATGTTAGCACAATCACCACATTCTTTTCCTCTCAAGCGGTTTATTAAAGACCACCACTACTGGACATCTTTCTTTTCTGCACATAAACTTAATTGATGATTAATCTAATAGCCGCCTTCATTAGCTTAGTGGAGTTAAAGACTTTAATAAGGACTCTTCCATTCTGGACCAGATCTGTTTTATTTTTGTTGTTTGTTTTATTTTTGTGGTGTTTTTTTGTTTTCCATTTGAAAATATTTGCTCTCTGGAGTATTCATGCCTCATGCATTATAATATTTCCTTGTTAAATATTTTTGTTTTAATCAATGCATATATGTAGTTAATGTTTATTGATGTAAAATGACCCTTATTATGTTCTATAAGCTACAAGCATGTGAATGTTGATGGTTGAAGATGACCACTGTCAATGTTCTCGTCACTAACATTTCAGTTGCAGTCACAGGGAAAACGAAGATGTCCAACCACTGCATCAGGACCAGTGAACTTCTGTTGGAGGAATATAGTTGTTCTAAACTTCAAGGGAGAGGAGTTGAACTGGAGCTTCCAATATGTACGCACACAGATACAAATTGTTCCAAAGTGAGGCTTGATACCACATCTGCGTTCAAGCTTCATCAAATTAAGTGTTAATTTGTACAGTTACTTTGCATTTAAGAATCCCATCTCAAACTACAAGCCTTAAAACTACTTTGTTGTTCTTCATATCTGTTCTTTTGCTTCCCCTACCAGCCTTAAGTTAAGCCAGATTTTGTTCATGCCATTTGTCCTTTTGTTTAACTTTTTCAATAGAGTGAATGGGATAATGTTAACATCCCCCAAAATGTGTCAAAAAGATTGTCTGAAAATCTATAATCATTGCCTTTGCACATCTGCATGACCGTAATTACACAGTAATTTCGTGAATGCATTTCTTCCACACTAGAAGAACACCATGAGTTAAAGTGTAGTTTTATTTTTTTCCAGATTTTTGTTTTTCCAATAAATATGTTAGGATGGTCACTAGGAAATGGTTTATTATGTGATGATTGATATTGGGAGAAAGACCTTTGGCCATTCTTAAATAAGCACTAAATTTAGAAGTGTATGGGAGAGGGAGTAATTGCACATTATGGAAGTTTTCCCACTCGTTCTGCAGTGAATGCATACTTTGCTCACACACTGCACCAGTAAAATTAATTCTTTAAATAAATTAATACACACACAGGACCACTGTTCTATAAAACAGTTATACTAGTAGTTGCACTGTACTTGTAATGACTGTTCTCTGATATCATACAATTCTTACATGAGAGATCAGCTGATGGGAGAAATTATTTTAGCAGAGGTTACCTATAAATAAAATAAATTAAAAGACAAATTAAAACCATTGAAATCATAATAAAGACTTGCAAGCTGTACATTTGTAATCAATAAATGGAAAAACTGGATTGTTTCTTGTGAATCATTATCGCAGAACAGGAAAAGATCTGTATTAATCTATTGTATTTGGCTTTTTCATCTGGTAAGTTAATATGACATTTAAAAAGTAGCATAGTAAATATTTAAACAAGTTACTTTGGGGGTAAAGTATCGAGAGTTACTTTTAAAAATAGAAAGTCTCGAAAAATAACAAGTAACTATTAAGTTTCTTTGTTGTAAGTTTGTGTTTGATAAGAACTAAATTCAGAAGTGTATGGGAGAGGGAGTCATTGCAAGAAAGTTCTATACTTTAAAATATTAAAAGTAACTAACAATTACTTGGACATTTAAAAAGTAACTAACAAGTTAATTTGAAAAATAAAAAGCAACTAGCAATTTACTTTGAAAAATAAAGAGTACCTACTGAGTTACTTAGACATTTCAAACGTAACTAGTGAAAAATAAAAAGTAACTAGCAAGTTACTTGGACATTTAAAAAGTAACTAAAAAGTTACTTTGAAAAATAAAAAGTAACTAACAAGTTACTTGGACATTTAAAAAGTAACTAAAAAGTTACTTTGAAAAATAAAAAGCAACTAGCAAGTTACTTTGAAAAATAAAAAGTACCTTCTGAGTTACTTTGAAAATAAAAAGTAACTATCAAGTTACTTAGACATTTAAAACGTAACTAACAAGTTACTTTGATGTATACTAGCATTAAAATAACTTTGGCCAATGTTAAATAAGCACCAAATTCAGAAGTGTCTGGGAGAGGGAGTCATTGCAAGAAAATTCTTTACTTTGCTATATATTTTGCTATATACTTTTAATAAAATAAAGTTACTTACTAGTTACTTTTTATATAGCAAAGTAAAGACTTTTCTTGCAATGACTCCCTCTCCCAAGCACTTTTGAATTTGGTGCTTATTTAACATTGGCCAAAGTTATTTTAATGCTAGTATACGTCAAAGTAACTTGTTAGTTACGTTTTAAATGTAAAGTTACATTTGTTAGTTACGTTTGTAACTTAGTATTTACTTTTTAATTTTCAAATAAAGTAAATAATTTGTTTGCAATGACTCTCATACACTTCTGAATTTAGTATGGGAGATGGAGTCATTGCAAGAAAATTCTTTCAAATATAAAAAGTAACTAGCAATTACCTTTTCTATATAAAAAGTAACTAGTAAACTACTTTGCTATTTTAAAAGTAACTAACAAGTTACATTGATATATACAAGCATTAAAAGATCTTTGATCTATCCTAAATATGCACTAAATTCAGAAGTGTATGGGAGTCATTGCAAAAAAATGATTTACTTTATTTGAAAATTAAAAAGTAACTACTAAGTTACTTTGAAAAATAAAAAGTAACTATCAAGTTACTGAGACATTCAAAAAGTAACTAAAGTTAATTAAAAAAAATCAAAAGTAACTGTCCTGTTACTTTGAAAAATAAAAGTAACTACTGAGTTATTTTTAAAAATACAAAGTAACTATCAATTTAAAATGTAACTAACAGGTTACTTTGATGTATACTAGCATTAAAATATCTTTGGCCAATGTTAATTAAGCACCAAATTCAGAAATGTATGGGAGAGGGAGTCATTGTAAAAAATACTTTGTTAGAAATATAAAAAGTAACTAGCATTTTACTTTGCTATATAAAGGTAACTAGAAAGTGTTTATTTATGTTGTTATTTTAGCTTATTATTCGCTTTGTTAATTTGGTTGTGGTGTGCATTTCTTGGCCATTTTACTTCACAAATTTTACTTTGATCTCCAGGTTCAACCACAGAAACACTGGGCTGATGAACAGTATTGTCTTTTTCGTTTTTCCTGTAGTACTTCACATTTGATTTAAAGATGGCCTTGCATGACTTCATGATGTTGTGTTTTGTAATGGTTAATCCCAGCTCTTCAGACTTGCTACACTATATTTGCGTCTCAAGCTAATTTGAACAGGCATTTAACTCTCACAATGCCTTAATAAGGACAACAGCAGAGTCTTCTCTAATTCCAGCCAATCAGAATTGAGTATTCAAAAACTTTAATGTACACTATCAAGTTACTTTGATATATAAAAACTAACAAGTTATTAAATATTTACTTTGATATATAAAAGAAACTAACAAGTTACTTTGATATGTAAAAATAAACTATAAAATTACTTTGATATACACTAGCAATTTACTATGATATTTAAAAATCAAATAACAAGTTACTAACAATGTACTTTGATATATTAAAAGTAACAATTTTTTTATTATATATATATATATATATATATATATATATATATATATATATATATATATTTTCAATCTTGTAAGATTTGACTGGATTCCTTAAATCTTTTAACTAGATTGTGCACTGCAGAGGGTGAAATGCCCAAACTCCAATTTGTCTTTGGGGAACATTGTTCTCAAAGCACTGGATTATTTGCTGATCTGTTGGGAAATTGGTGAGCCTCAACCCATCCTTGCTCTTAAAAGGCTAAGAATATTTAAGGAGGCTTCAAAAAAGCAAACACAATTTTTGGAATATATTGCAAGCATCAATTTCAGAATTTTTTTGTATATCTTCAAAAAGCAATGCTGTTGATTAGGTAAAGTATGAAGAATCTGTACATTAACAAATCAATCCTTTTTTTTTTCTTTTTTTTTAGCATTTTGCATACTGTCCCAACTTTTTTGGAATTGGGGTTGTAGTAGAAACGGCACTATGATGTAGCTTTATGAAAAAACACTGTTTGCACATCTAGTATCCTCATTATCACCACCCACAACACTGGCCCATACCCCAAAAAATTATAATCTGGCACATATAATATACATTTCCTTTAATGTAATTCATTTCAGATTATGAGGCATAATTAAGAAATTACATTTACAATGTATCCAAATCCAGTAAACAGTGTTATATCCAAAAGGACAAAGTGGAACAGAACAGCAAAATACTGTTTGAACAATTCAGTTCATAATTAAGCCTCATATGACAGAGGCATAATGCATAGATCAAAACATGTACAAACACTTCTCCAATATCACTTTTACGCAACATGATATTAAAATCCCTATATATTACTGTAAACCTTGAACGTAAACCTGCTAATGCCAAACTCTTAAGATTCAGCCCTTTCAAATTTACAAAAAGACTTGAGAAAAGTGTAACCCTCCAATACGATAAACCTCATAAGAGGCAGTTTCATAGAGTACGAATATAAAACATATATATGCCAAGGGTGGAAACACCTGTTGGAGAAACATGTAAACATGTTAACATGCTGGTGATACAAGTAGTGAGGGAAAATTCAAAACACGTAAGTGCTGCTGTCTGTCAACTTGATCAACAAAACTTTGAACAGAAAATAGGTAAATACTATGGAGACACTTTCAAAATAAAAGCCTGCAGACATGGCAGCACAGTGGGCTGAAGAAAATATTAGTGTAAGAAACACCTCTGAGGTTTAGCCTTTTGTTGCTAGACCTCCTGGGTACAGGTGTGGAGAACAGAGAAACTATACTGGTGTGGAGCTTGAGGAGAGAGAGAGCAGCCCATTATACTGCAAAGACATTTTCCAATACTGCTGCTGTTCAGACAGCATCTAAAAATACAAGGATGACAAAAGAAATTGAGAGATAAATGTTTAGATAAATACAGAGCTAAACATGGTTTACTACAATTTAGGATATTCCCTAGTGCACATACATATGTCTAATAAGCTTGTTCCACAAAAAGGACATTTGGGGGGCCTGGGTTCGAAACCCAGCGCGTGCCATGTCTCCCAAGCAACCAAATTGGCACGGGGTCACATGGGGTAACCTCCTCGTGGTCGCTATAATGTGGTTCGTTCTCGGTGGGGCGCGTGTTGAGTTGAGCATGGATGCCGAGGTGGATGGCGTGAAGCCTCCACACGCGCTATGTCTCCGTGGCAACATGCTTAACAAGCCACGTGATAAGATGCGCGGGCATTGAGGCGAGTCACTACGCGACCATGAAGACTTAGCTTATTGGGAATTGGGCATGCCAAATTGGGGGGAAAAAAAATTGACATTTGAGCCATTGGCCAGTGTTGAGTGGGCGGGGCTCTTGGAACGTCCCTTGTGAGAGAAGCAGTTATTCCAACCAGATATAATAAAAAAGCACAGCTGCGCTCATTATTCACAAACCTTATTCATCTGCTGCAGACATTCCTTTTACTGGATCCTTCTCTCGCATCTATTGATATAACAAAGGAAAGAAGTTTAAAATCACCTTTATTCTTACAATCAACACCATTGTTATTCAAACATTTTAAATCCTCATATAAACAAATCAGCAATAATAACAACACTTCAAGAGCAACGTTAAAATAAAAAACTAACTACATAAATGTTTTCATAATCTTAAAAATATAAATGACAAATTAAACATTTAAAACAAGCTCTCCTTCATAAACACAACATATTACTTCTCCAAAACACCAATTTTCTATAAAAGTTGTCAAATCTCCAACCAATTCACAAGCAAATTCAATTCTCAATCTTTTTGCAAAGAATCCCCTCAACATAGTCTCTGGATCTACACCCATTCCCAGTTCTTTTTCTCTTGGTTTTACAGGTTGCTAGTTTAGCTGTACCAAAACACAAATCTCCTTTTTTGAAGCTCTATATTTTACTCCTCCAATAAAAATACTTGCAGACAACTCTTCACGAGACCCTCAAACCACCTTGTCAATAACCTAAAAAGCTCTTCTAATCATGTACATTCCACTGTCTCCTCCTGTTCTCATTTATGAAACACAAACACAATGAATTTAGTCAATCCTTCATAAAACAAAGCAAAAATGAATGTGAGAATATATATTTAGAACATTGTACACAAATTAATTCTGTATGCCTGTGATGGACAGCCTGTGAATCGGTCTCCATCACGGGATTTTAAAGTGTCTCTTAAAGGATGTTTCTTGTTTTACTCACACATTTTCAATATTTATTGGGGTTTAATGTGTGGTGAACATTAGAGGTTCTCAAGAAACTCATCAGTCAATCATTGTTTTGAGGAATGAAGGATATACAATGCTTGAAATTGCCAAAACAAAAAAAAACTGAAGATTTCATATCTGGAGTATTTGTACAAACTAACAGCTAGAATGCCAAGGATCTGCAAAGCTGTCATTGCTGCACATGGAGGATTTTTTGAAGTAGTTTAAGAAGTTCTGAAAACTTTTTCCAATAGTAATAGCCATTTTTCACATGTCTATACAATGTCTATACATTGTGATCAGTTGAATGCCACTTTGATGAATTAAAGTACTAATTACTTTCCATAAGAGCAAAATCTGTACATTATTCCAAACGTTTGGCCGCCAATGTGTATATATATATATATATATATATATATATATATATATATATATATATATATATATATAACCAAATTGTTTAATGGGATATAACATTTTGTATCATCCACAAGATATGAAGTTAAGAAACAATGTGTGGTGATTAGTAACTTTTTTGCTTTTTTGCACACATGCTTCTATTAAAGGGTAACTAAACACCTGCTCAGAGTCTGACTCCACCCACTACAAATATTTGAAAATGCAGGAAAAGTGGGCAGACCCCGGCGGGCATAGAGGGAACGAACCGAGTGCGGGGCTGAGCGGGGGGGGGCACCTGAGACTCCTAGTGACGGATTAATTGACAGCTGCTGTCAGACTCTATGTTATTATTATTCCTCACACGGTCGCAAGACGACATGTACATGAATCTGGCGTGGTGAGCTGGAACCTGCTTACGTCAGCTGTCACCGCTTACGTCACGAAGTACCGCAACAGCCAATAGGAAAATTCAACTGCAGTAGCCACCGTTCAACCTGAAGAGGGCAGCACTCAGACGTTTTTACACCATATATTGTAGAATTAAAACACTTTATACACAAATGTCAAAAGAATTACTTGAATCAATGACCAGTACTAATAAAGCCCCATGCTTACAGATCATTAACTAAAAAAAGTTGGTTTAGGGTTTAGTTACCCTTTAAGAACACTTGATTATCTAATCAAAATAACAAAATATGCATTGAAGTGAGTATAAAAACATCAATGAATGTTGTCAATCGCCAGCCATGTAGGAACACAGAGAAATAATAATGATTAAAAAAAAACATATCAACAACTATTAGTGTCAATGTATGCATGACCATTAGTTCCAAAAAACAACTATCAGCACCGATTAATCTGTAAAATCGATATTTTGGTCTACCTCTAGTAAACAATGCTGGCATTACTACATGTAACAAATTAAAAAACAATGAGTATTAAAAAAGTATTTCAATGACTTAAGTACCAAGAGTGCTAAAATAACTCACATTATCAAGTTCTTTCTGTGTCTCCTCCTCCATACGACGAATGTCCTCCATTGTCAGACCTATCCATTTGTCTAACCAGCAGAAGAGTTGCCTGTGGAAGTTGGTGAACAGTCGCTTCTCTTGCTGAAGTAAAAACCAAAAACAAACATTAATGTTTCAGGAGTCATGTGGACGTCTTTTTTAAATCAACATTACAAATAGAACCATTAATGGAGCGCCACTGAAATAGCTGCACAAAAGCCACACCCTGCAATAAAATGAAAAAACGCTATCTGTTTATCTTTCTACACAGCTCCTCTGTGCAATATCACAGACACTATGTTGACACAAAACTGAGTCAAACTAAACACAGCATGCAATATATCACATAGTTTTATACCTTATGGATGAATCCTTCCACCTTGTTCTGCAAGCCAAACCATTTGAATTTGACAGTGACTAGTTTATAGGCACACATATGAGGGCAGTCTGTCTTCTGAGGAAGCTCTTTCTGCAATACAGACACAAAATGGTCAACAATCATCTCCAAGACTACAGAAATGTAGCTATAAATCTAGTAGAACAAACTGTAAAACAAACCATATACACACCTTCCAGTCAGGTCCTAATGGCCCTCTTCCAGTCTTCTGTGATTTAAATGTGGCTGGATCTTCATCTGGTTTGTAGTCCTGTTGTTCAAAAGTGGGTTGAATGTGTCAGTGGGTCTCAAAGTATAACAAAAACATAAATCTGATTCCTAAATGTCTTTTTGTGATGCATCTAAAGTAAAAACTTTATATTTCTTACTTTAGTCTCCACCTGAGATCTGTCGGCAATGTCAATGTGTACTACCTCCACCTTCTTCCACTGCTCTGGGTCAAGTTTATGAACCTTCGAAACAAACAAATCAAACAGAAAGAATAAGCACTGTTTAAGAGATTCTTTGAAGTGAATCAAAACATATTGTTTTCTTGCATATGACAATGCAGTTTAGTGTAATTGTTTCCTACATTATCATGGTTAAAGGGGTAGTTCACCCAAAAATGAAAATTCTCTCATCATCCCAGATGTGTATGGCTTTCTTTATTCAGCAGCACACAAGTGAAGATTTTGGTCCATACAATGCAAATGAATGGTGATCACATAAAGGAAACATAAAAGTTATCCATAAGACTCCAGTGTTTAAATCCATATCTTCAAAAGCAATATAATAGGTGTAGGTGAGAAATGTTTTACTCTAAATCTCCAATTTAACTTTCAATTTCAGCTACGAAACTGAAAGTTAACATTTTAAATGTAAAAGTGAAAGTGGAGATTTAGATTAAAGGACTTAATAAAAAGGACATACATTTTGATCTGTTTCTTACCCACACCTATTCTATTGCTTCTGAATATATGGATTTAACCACTGGAATCTTATGGATTACTTCTATGTTTCCTTTATGTGACTTTGAGCTGCAAAGTTCTGGTCACAATTCACATGCATTGTGAGGACATACAGAGCTGAAATATTCTTCTAAAAATCTTTGTTTGTGTTCTGCTGAAGAAAGAAAGTCATACACATCTGGGATGGCATGAGGGTGAGTAAATGATGAGAGAATTTTCATTTTTGGGTGAACTATTCCATTTATTCAGA
Source organism: Xyrauchen texanus (assembly GCF_025860055.1). Lineage (NCBI taxonomy): Eukaryota > Metazoa > Chordata > Actinopteri > Cypriniformes > Catostomidae > Xyrauchen > Xyrauchen texanus. The sequence continues at coordinate 24,895,076 of NC_068313.1, read as the reverse complement.
GTTTAATGTCATTATGTCTGCTGGATACTCACATTTTCCTGTTCACCAAGGTCAGGCTTGTGCCACGTCTCAATCATGACTAGAAAATTGTCCTTCATGTACTCATTCTACAAGCAAAACACACACACACACACACTTGTTACTTGTATGTTTCTTGTACAGTTACTTGTAATTTCTACAGAACAAATTCACACAATTCTGGGATTTTTCATAATGAACTCCCACTTGATTGCAGGGCCATTTACACTCTGCGGTGTGTTTATAATTGATTTTCTATGTAAACATGAATGACACCTTTGGCCGTTGTGCGGCATCTTGCTGTATTTTAAGCACCTTCAAAAAAAAATTTGGGCACTGTGTCAAGTTAAAAGAAACAACCCCTAACCTCCAGTATGAGTAATAGTAAGGGCGATGCTGATGATTAAGTAGTGACTTACAGTAAGTCTCATATAGTGTAGTTACACATAATAATACATAGTCTCACCGTAAGAACTGGAATGATGAATGATGACGCAGATAACACATGGAAAAGACAAAATACATAGTTTTGAGTTTTAGCTTATCTATGAGTTCTGTATTTAACAGACTGTTTGTGCTTAATAGATGTGACAGTGAAGCATGTCAATGTGTGTTACATTCAGGTAAACAGTACTAATGTGGCCAGTACCTGTGCGACAGTAAGGGTAAGCATTCCAGGCTTTCTCATGGATTCTCATGGCAGATGATGGGGCCAACAACCGTACAAAAGTTGGAACTTTACTGCATGAGAAAGAGAATGTCAGAAGCACAGACAGAAACTGTATTTTAATTGAAAAATAATTATCTCTATTACGCCAAATGCATGCATGTATGTATGTGCATTAAAGGGATAATTCACCCAAAAATAAAATTATCTTTTTTAATCACCGTCATGCCATCCCAGATGTGTAAGACTTTTTTCTTCTGCAGAACCCAAATTAAGATTTTTAGAAGGATATCTCAGCTCTGTAGGTTCATAAAATGCAAGTGAATGGTGACCAAAACTTTAAATCTCCAAAAATCACATAAAGTCAGCATAAAAGTAATCCATAAGACTCCAGTGGTTTAATCCATGTCTTCAGAAGCAGTCTTTTAGTAGTAGATGAGAAACAGATCAATATTTAAGTTTTTTTTTTTTACTATAAATCTCCATTTTCTCTTTCACATTCTTATTTAGTTTTTTGGCGATTCGCATTCTTCATGCATATCGCCACCTACTTGTTGGGGCTGGTCAAAGGTGGAGATTTAAAGTAAAAAAGGACATAAAAATTGGTCTGTTTCTCACCCACACCTCATCAATTTAAGACATCAATTTAAGCTCTACCGTCGTATGGATTACTTTAATGCTGCCTTTATGTGCTTTTTTAGGTATGGACCTATAGAACTTAAACATTTTTCTAAACATCTTTGATGATGTTCTACAGAAGACAACACACACATCTGGTGTGACATGAGGGTGAGAAAATGGTGAGAGAATTTTCATTTTTGGGTGAACTATCCCTTTAATAATCTTGCTTGAGATGCAAAGTTTCTCATACCTCTGCAAGTGGTAGATCTTGTGCGTATACTGTCCCTTCTCACCATCCTCCTTCTCATAGGGCTCATTTTTCAGGACCTCAACCCCTTCTCCACCTCCTGTCTCATTTTTGCTGGCTTCTGCTACTGAGTACAGCTGGCCAACCTGATACTGTGGATGAAAGAACACATAGTAATGTTGACTTTACTTGGCCATATGCAAATGTACAGCCTAACACTCTAGAATAAACAAAGAAACAAAAAGATAATGACAGTAAATGTATTCTCTCATTGCATTTCATGGTGTGTAGTGCTGGTAGAAAATACAAAAATTACATAGATCAATAGCCATATATAGGCTGGCCTGCCATAAATAAACAACCACAATTATGAAGGAAGTACTCAACTCCTATAATATAGAGACAGAGAAGAGAAGGAAACTGGGCTTGTATCTAATATTTTAAGCAGATACATGTGCTCCCAGCACATTTAGCAGTGGCATGCTTCTTCCTGGGACTCTAACTGAAAGAGTGCCATGACTTTGCCAGTTTTAAGTGGATATGAAAGAAACAAATGTCAAATATGTGGCCACTGAATGCCTGACCCAGAGCCTTTCTAAAAACTGTTTTAGAAAGTAACTTAAAATTAATTAGTAATGTGATTACTTTTTCGATTAAGTAATCAGTAGTCAATATCCGATAACAATTTTAGAGAAGTAAGATTAGTAAGACTCCAGTGTTTATATCTATATCTTCAGAAGCAATATAATAGGTGTGGGTGATAAACAGAACAATATTTAAGTCCTTTTTTACTCTAAATCTCCACTTTACCTTTCAGAGGTAAAAGTGAAACTAAACAGGCACCACTTGTGACTTTCAGTGGAGATTTAGATTTAAAAAAAGGACTTAAATTTGTATCCGTTTCTCACCCACACCTATCATAAAGCATCTGAAGATATGGATTTATCCACTGGAGTCTTATGGCTTACTTCAATGCATCCTTTATGTGATTTTTAGAGTTACAAAAGGTCTGATCACCATTTACTTGTATTATATGGGCCCACAGAGCTGATACATTTTTCTAAAAATCTTAATTTATGTTCTGCTGAAGAAAGAAAGCCATACACATCTGGGATGATATGACGGTGAGTAAATTATGAGAGAATTTTCATTTTTGGGGAACTATCCCTTTAAAACTGTGTATGTTTACAATTACAATACTGTTACGAATGTTGCCTACGATGCTTCCATAAAATACATCCTATTGCAACAATACTTGCTTGGAAAATAAATTCTAAAGAGATTGAGCGATTTCGGGTACGGGTCGGGTTCAGGGTTAAAATATGGTGCATTACACGGTCTTGGGTATGGGTTGGGTTTCATTTAAGGACTATGCAAACCTCTAATGGGCGGTGAATGCAGAGTACGTTTAGCGCGCCTTGTTGGCTACAATTATTTATGTGAATTAGAAAATGAAGATCTGCTGAAACAGAGGTGGACAATGATAGTCATAACATGTATAACATGTCCATTATGTTCTTTTCTTATTTGGTGTGGGATTAAAGCTTGCTTGTCGTCTTGTCCCCTAAAAGGCTAGGAGTGTGGAGGCCTTTCCAATGTGTTCTATGTAAAAAAAAATACAGTATTAAAAACTTCCCATTAAAAGTTAAAGCACAATGTACACGTATTGTAAAATGTTTTATGCAAATCTGCGGTGTGCAAGATTGGAAATGCCAGAGTAATACGATTTGTGAGGTAAAGTTAAGAATGCAGTTTACCGTAATATTGCTTTAAAAGTACAATATTGTGCATAATGTGAACTTCCACGCCCACAGTGTCACCTCTGAAACGTACTGACATCTAAATGAAATAAACTTACTCTGAAGCAGGTTATGTTCAGAGAGTAAGTTGCCATGGCTACTAACATACCCTGAAAGTTACCTCAGTTTATGAAACCGAAAGCTGAGGTCATCCACTCACTCGGTGTAAACGTACCCAGGTAAGTTGCTTAACCTGCTTTCTGGAATACCCCTCAGAAGTAAAGAAGCTCTCTCATTCATACAGATGGGATCATCGCATATGTTTTTAAAACTGTGACTAAATTAGACCAGGAAAATAAAATTAAAAACTGAATGAGAGATGTTTAGGTGATGTACCGGTGGGCATGTGCAGGCTACTCGTCAGTCACACATCAGACTCACCAGCATTTGGAGATAAATAATATATAAAATATCTTTAAATGTCCGTGAAAGTTTAATTTTCCAAAATGTGTGCTGTCTTCGGACCTGTATGAACTTTTCCTGGGACTGGGCATGGACCAAAAGCAATTTTTGATGTTTTTCTTGATATTGTTTCTTGGGTTTTTAAATTCACCACCATTGTTTCCTCCCACTGATGGTCACAAATATGGTGGCAGCGGGGGAAAAAGGCATTACTGAAACAGGTCAAAAGACCACAAAATTAAAGGTTTATAAGTTTTAAAAATGGAAAAAATGTATGAGATTTTTATTTCTAGAACCCATTGTGCCGTATTGTCATTAGAGCAGTAACGGTGGCATAAACCACTGACATCAACACAGAAATTAGTCATCAGCTCCTAATAGCCCCCCCAGTTTTACCCATGCCAGTGTAATGCATGCCTGCAAAATCAACTTCCACTATATAAAATCCCCTTCAAGGTTCCTGTTTCAGTTGGTAGGGTAGATGTATTTGTCATCAATCTTGTGTATATTACACAGTCATTTGTGTAGGTGAATAGAAAGGAACTGCACATGCAAAACTTGTATGCGTTCTTACCGCTGTTTAGACAAGAGCTTTTTCATTGACTTCTACAAACACCATAGTTACAACACAAATGGTTTTGTGGCAAGTTACTGAGGTATCCAGGATTGGGACACACCTGCCTATAACAACAAATACTACAACCAGAGATGACAAAGCTAAGTCAAATTCAACCTTTGCTTAGTAAGCTGGAGCAGAGAAGGTACTCTTGATAAAGTCTGATAAGCTCAGTATCAGGTAACAAATAGTTGTGCTCTGCCCATACACAGGCATGCTGCTAAGTGAAGCTAGGCTGCTTTCTCACAAACCTCAGATTGTTTGTTTCAATTCATTATCCGGAACGCCTATATACGCATGTGCATAAACTGTCCCGCCCATCACAAAAAAACTAGGTGTAGCCTGGAAAACTGGAATTTATTCAAAGTTTGACCAGTTAGAAGCAGTAAACAAATGCAAAACTGAATTAGAAGCAGCTTTTAAACAAAATAAATGAAGCACTTGTGAGAGCTGAAGACAAAGACAGTGCATACCTCTTCAACAGAAATGGGCAGGACGATTCGGCTGAAAGACAGAAGAGAGAGGCCAAATATTAATCAAGGAGTCAGCATAAATGTGTGGTGACCTTTAAACTGTTCTCATTCAGTCAACCACATTTTTAAATTGCTTTGACACCTTCGTATTCTGGGAGTGACAACAAGACCTGTCAATACTGTTGAAAACATGTATTGTTCCATGTATAATATCCTATAAATAATAGAGCATTCATGCTAATAAGCATTGTTACTTGATGCAGCAACTTGACCCCTCTTATGCCACAGTGAGTTTTACTTCATGAGGTGGTTTTGAATGAGTAGTATATGGCTGAAATATCAGGTTCATAAACAAATGTTAACCTATAGGCCTACACAATGCATTATGATTTAACCCTCTTGAAAAAGTGCATACTAATTATCTAGAAGTAGATCTTAACGCAAGTGTATAGTCAGCTTAAACTAATAAAGGTATCATAAAAGTCATCCTGACAGCAATGGCGTCACAATGTCATTATAACGTCACTGTAATGACGTCATTGTGACTAATGTCTTGTCACAGACATTTTATAGGAATTTTACAGAGCAGTGAGCGTGTTATGTGAACCTTATTGATCAAGTATAGTTAGAGGACATTATAATGCTTACATATGCCATTTATACACTGTACAATTACTTTATGATCTATATTTGGTCTTGAAGTTTCAAAGTGCACTCGTCTATGACCTGTAAACCGGTGCATTATGACGCGTGACCGGCATGTGATAATCACATTCATATTGTTTTTAAAACGTTTTTTTTTTTTAAAGAAAAAAAAAAGTGTTGAGCACTTTCTACTTCTTTTTAAAGCAAAACAGTGAAATCTTTGGGACTCTAATCTGACAGCACTATTTATTACTAGAGACCACTTGGTAAAACGTATAACTGCTGTGTGACAGTAAACTGATTCGCGCCGAATTATTAACACATAGCATTGAAACAATCATAGAACAACATCTATACTTTATTCATTTATTAAAACCTATTTAAATCTAATTCATTAGTCAGCAGCCGGCGAAAGTTACCAAACACGCTTTCCAGATTCAAGTTCAAGCCATTTAATTCATCTGATGTCACAAAAGTGTATACTATTATACAATATTACTTACAATTCCTTTATTAACATGTTATCGCCTTCGTCTGCGCGTGAACAACATTCAAAAAGTTTATAAGCAGTTGATTCTCTTCGGTCCTGCCCGCCGCGACTCGTTTCTGTTCGAGTTCCTGGATTTCTCATTTATTTAAAACAATTTCCTGAAAGATGTCGGCAGCCACACCCACTGGCACTGGGAACCAGGGCTGGAGCGAATTTGATTGGTCAAGAGTGAGACACATAGAACTCTGTTTTTTGGCGCCACACCCTGCCCCGATATTAAACTCACAGAAACACTTCACGGGACTAGAGAAAGTTAACTCATGACGCAGTGGTGGAAAAACTCGTGCGGGTGACAATGTGCACATGTGGATGCCAGCTTGATGTTCTTGTTGCGCTGGTTTAAAATGTAGGAGCTTAACAGAAGAGTTTTGGGCGTCAGCGTGTTTTTGAATTTGAATCTAAAGTCTGTACTGAACCAGACTTTCCAGTTAATCATTGACTAAAGTAGTCTTTCTCCTTTCCATATGAATTTGGGTTCAGCACTTGTTCTACAGCACAATTCTGTGTAGGATACAACAGGACTGAAGTCACACCTTTAGATTTTTCATGTCACAAAATGTATCAAGATCAAAAAAATTTAGTCTTTTTGTTGAATATTGATTGAGCAAGATAATTTGTGTGAAAGGAAAGAATAACAGAAGGTTGTTTCTATTAAAGTGATATATATATATATACATATAAAGGCTGAGAGTGGGCCCTTTACAACACACTTGGTGTAAAAGGCCCCCTGGGGGTTTATCTTGATATTGTGTATAATGTAGGTGCAATAGTTGCAAAATATGTCAACTTAGGCACAAAATGTTGAGACAGAAGATGCTTTTTTGAATACGTATTCAAAATAATTTAAGAAAAATATTAAAGGAAACCTAATTGAAAATCCAGCTTAAGCTGGTGTTTTGGAACATGGTAGCTAGTATCTGGTTATGAGCTGGTCCAAGCTTAGACCAGCTACCAACTTGTCATACCAGCTAAAGTTGGACCAGCTACCATGTTCCAAAACACAGCTACCGGCTTAAACTGTATTTTCTAGCAGTGAATAGTTCACCAAAAAAAAATTTATATTCTCTCGTCATTTACTCACCCTCATGCCATCCCAGATGTGTATGATTTTCTTTCATCTGCTGAACTCAAATGAAGATTTTTAGAAGAATATCTCAGATTTTTTGGTCCATATAATACAAGTGAATGGATGCCAACATTTTGGTCCTTTTTTATAATAAATTCCCCTCCCTGCTAAGTCAGTCTTTTGATGATTCACATTCTTCATGCATATCGCCCCCTACTGGGCAGGGAGAAGAATTTCTAGCAAAAAATGGACTTTGTGTGGGTGAGAAACACTATTATTTATCAAATCACGTCTGAAGATATGGATTGAAATAGTGGAGTCATTTAAATTTCTTTTATGCTCCCTTTATGTGTTTTTTTAAAGTGTCAAATACTATTGTTTCTCTTATTTGTCAGTTGTTAAAAAACGTTTGATTTCTCTTTATGCAATATATTAAATATCAGATTAGAAACTCGCAGAATAATAAAAGTGATAAGATTCTTGAGAAACAATAGAATATAGGAAATTTTCTTTTTTTTCCCCTACATCTTTGTTGTACTCCAGCACAGTAGGAGGCGGTATGCATCTCTGTAGTTGGTTTGCAACCCGCCATAATATCCAAAGAAGAAGAAGAAATAGCGTTTCTCTGAGTGATCTGAGCTACAGACGCAAAATTATATCACTATTGTCAGATTTTACTGCTGATTTCAAATGTAATATCTGATCTTGACCAACTATTTTGGAGATTTCGGTTTTCCCCATTCAAGTAGATAGGAGCTGGAGGACTTTTATGCTATTTGTATCCTCCCCCAAAAATAGCCTCTTAGGAGCGTTCCAAAAATGGCCGCTGAGTGGACTGACTTGTCTTGAATACACTGCCTCATATTTCTCGTTCACTGAAGTCTCTTTTTGAAGTCAATGCGCTCTAGTTTCAAGCTTGTGAAGACTGACAACAGCTGATTATATCTCCGTTATGTTTTGTATAGTACTACTTGTATTTTTTATATAGCTTGAAACGACCCAGTGTTTTTAATAGTTCCAATTACTCACTCAAAACAGATAATAGATGTTAATTTGTCGCTACCGATTGGTGTAAGGAGTCATTTGCCGAAATGGTCAGTGAAGGAATCTTTTTGATGAACGGATTCAAGATGAATCCAAATGAATTCAGTCCCACCAATAGAAGTCACTCTGACATCTGCTGTACAGTTTCTACCGTAATAATCTTAAAAATTCTACATTCAATGCAGGCAAAGTTTTGCAACAGAAATTAACAATTTCATTGCGCATGATCATGAAAACAGTCTTCTTGATTTATAAAGCATATTGCCATTTGCCAGCATGACTAATTGTCACATAAACCAGAAATGAGAAAACATTTGTTACAAATTAAACTCAGTTCTATTTATTTTTCACATATCTGATATTTTGTTTGGACAAGTATTCAAAAAAGTAATCATTTGCCATATAACGATAGAATGAAGTAACCCAAAACCCAAATACAGTGCAAAAACACCCACAAAAAGTAGAAAAACAATGTACACATACTGTACATATAACAGAAAACACCCAAAAAGATGAAATAATGAACAACTAAATCCTTTAAAAGATCAAATATAATACAGGGATAAAACATAGGCTTTCCAGCTGATCTGTTCCGCTGTTCACCTTTAAGATCTCTGTGTATGGGCAGCTTGCTCACTCATACATGTACGATCAATATATAAAACCAAAGAAACATTTGACTATAACTGTATTGGGAAAAGAATGAAAATTTAAGGTATGGCCGTGAAAAAAGTGCAACTTCTTTCGTTCTAAGAGCAAAAGCTTTTACTCTCACATTCATTACGCTTAGTACAGTACTGCATTAGAGTGGTGTTCACTTGCACTATCTAGGCATGTTCAAGCCAAATGCTGTCCATCGAAGGACACACTTCTAGCCTCAATCATGTTGAATATTCATGCAAAGTGTAACAGACAAAAAGTGGATGGATTTGGGTGGATCTGACCCTTTTTTACTGACAGTAACATAAGGGGCAGTTCATAAAAATCAGGTCACATTTATGGACAGCCCATTCAATACATGATTACAATGACCCTGGAAATTAAAAAAACTTGAAACTATGGGCATGTGAAACAGGTTAGATTAAAAGGTGCCTGAATGGTCTTTTCAGATATTCTAAGGTTATATATTATGAAAATACTGTTAAAAAGAACTTCAACCTCTTCCAAGCAGTCTTTATAGATCAATATTTTAGTGATCTATACAATACTGGCTTGCAAATACCCATTAGTAGCTACAAGAATGAGGGTTTTCCAAAGGGATTGTCGTCAAGCATGTCTCAAAAATCTCCCTTTTTATGGTTGTAAGTTAAAGGAATGGTTTATCCAAAAATGAAAATTCTCTCATCATTTACTCACCCTCATGCCATCCCAGATGTGTATGACTCTCTTTGTTCTGAAGAACACAAATGAAGATTTTTAAAAGAATATCTCAGCACATACAATGCAAGTGGATTGTGACCAAAACTTTCAAGCTCTAAAAAGCACATAAAGGCAGCATAAAAGTAATCCATATTTCAGTGGTTTAATCAATGTCTTCTGAAGTGATCCAATCGATTTTGGGTGATAACAGATCAAAATATAACTCCTTTTTAACTTTAAATCTTGACATCAGCAGTCTCCTTGGCGATCATGATTTGAAACTTGATTACTCTTCCTAGTTCCATCTAGCACTCAATGGCAAGATGTACAGTAAAAGAGGAGTGACGTTTTGGTTTGTTCTCACCCAAAACTGACTGGATTACTTCAGAAGACATTGATTGAACCACTGGAGGATGGATTACTTTTATGCTGCCTATATGTGATTTTAGAGCTTCAAAGTTTTAGTCACCATTTACTTGCTTTGTAAGAACCTACAGAGCAGAAATAGTCTTCTAAAAATCTTTGTGTTCTACAGAAGAAAGAAAGACATACACATCTGGAATAGCCATAGAAGGTGAGTAAATGATGAGAGAATTTTCATTTTTGGGTGAACTATCCCTTTAAATTCAAGTTCTTGTCACCACAAGGTGTGTGTGTGTGCGTGTAGAAGTAACTAAATGGCCACTACTTGACCAATATATAAAACAGTTCTATTCTTGTTCTCTCTCTCTCTCTCTCTCTCGTCTCTCTTAAGCACCTTTGTTAAATGGTAATCCGACCAGAACATCAATCTTGTATCTTGAATGACTAACATGTTTACGGGTATGTATCTGAGAATGGAACAGCATGCATATACTCTGTAATGGCTCAAATAAGGATCTTTGTAATTATGAGACCTTTTTTTACTGTAGTGCAAGATATTCAAGATCATGACATCTTTTATTTACCCTAGTACACTGTGTATACTTTATACCATGTCTCGATTTCTACCCTTCAATGCACCTTAATCATGTGACTGAGCAAAGTTTGAAGGGATCATATTGCAGGTAGATAAGTCTGATATGAATTAATATTATTACTTGAAATGCGAAACACCCTGAATAATTTTTTACATTTAAGTCAAAACAAATGATTAATACGAGGAAATAAACACACTGTTTTGTGGTAACAAGTGAAGACCAACCAATAGTGCTGTATGGATAAGTAGTATAGAGAGCAGAACTTCAGATTAACTGTAAGATCAGTGTGGAATAGTATTGCTGGTGAAGATCAGACACTCTTGATCTGAATGTGAAGCAAATCCATAATTATCCAGTCCTCAACCAAAATATAATTTTAGATTCAACCCCATATGGCCTCTGCAACCTTCTGCATGGCCTGATATTTCTCTAATTGCAGAGGGTAGAACTGGGACAGAGATTGTGCAGTATCTTTCTGTTTTAAAGTGGTTTTAACTACCCGGGCCATCATGGGGGATAACGACTGGGAACATTGTCCCACTAATGGGGCTTTCCCACTGCACGGTATAGCTCGACTGGACTCTGTTCGCTTTTTAGGGGTTTTCCACTGTGGATAGTACCTGGTACATGGTACTTTGTTTTAGTACCACCTCGGTTCCAAGCTAGCCGAACCGATACTAAATGTGACGTCAAATCCCTGCAGATCACTGATTGGTTAGAGAGAATCGTCACAACCAGCGTCACTGGATTTGACACATGACCCGCTAGTTTTAAAGTTAGCAACAGCGATAGCAGTATAATTTGTTCACACAACTTTCAAGTTGTAAAAATAAATGGCTGTGAGCAAAACCATGCTGTGGTCAATAAACGAGGTGCAGACTATCCTATCATTAGCGACGAACAAAACGATGCAAAACAAAAGTCTTTCAGGAAGTGTCTCAGCTGTTGGCCGCACACGGCTACTACCGGACCTACCAACGGTGTAGGAAAAAGTAAAAAAATAAAATAAAAACTTAAAAGTGACTACAGAACCACCAAGGACCACAACAGCCGGAGTGGTACAATCAGAAGAAAGTTGAAGTGGTTCGACCAAATGGACGCTATCAATGGCAATGGGAGGGAGAGTGCACTGGACTCGGCCACAACGTTGTTGGGGTCCACGATGGAGGATGGTATGTTTTGTTACATTAACTCTATACACTGCTTGAAAGCTTCACTTTAATTAGTTGACCAGCTACTGGAAATCTTGCTTCTAAAACAACCAGGCCAATTCAACTGTTACACATTTAAATTCACCATGCAACAACTGCTTTATGCAGCACAATGAGCTAGTAGCTCACAGCTAGCGGTCGTGTTGTTGTTAATGGACAGTAATATTTGTGTTGCTTTTAAGATGATGTCACAGCAGTAGAGGCGGCGCAACTATGACGATCAGTCTAATAACCCCACCCACATTGAGACGGCACTAAACTGCAGTGGAAAAACAAGCTCAGAAAAGTAAAGCGAGCATAGTCGAACCGTAACGTGCAGTGGAAAAGTGCCATAAGGTCCTCTATGGTATAGCCATTTTCAAACTGCAATGGCGGGTTCACATCTTTTCTCATTCAGCTTGTCTGACTGATAAAAAAAAATACAACAAACTGAAATGAAAATGTAAACAGATCTTGCATTTCAGGAGCTTTGTGAGCATGAAAATGGAAAGTCTTCATATTGATTTAAAATCAATCTTCAAACTAACAATGAGGAAAGTGTTTTGGTTGAGTTTGCATATCAAACAAGCTTGATTACTGGTTAAACACTAGTGAGTGATACACATATAATGCTCTGTTGAGGAAGCATCGTAAGGACTTCTCAAATCTGAGAGAATTTCACGGGCTTTGAATGGTTCGCCTTTCGTATCACCGTTGAGTGAAATGCTAAAAATAAACGATAAACGCAGGAAAAGAGGGAAGGGCAGAGCGTGCCTTTCTCTTCTTTCTTGTCAGGCGGCAATACATAATGTGTAGATGTTGCCCTTGTCTATTTCCAGAACAAGTGCATCATTTTTTGGGTGTATGGCCTTCTGTATTAAAGAAGAGAAGGCGAGAGCAGAGGAAGTGGCCTTTAGCTCTGAGACTTGCCTTTCACAGTGTTTGTTCAGTCCACTTGTTTAGGGAATATGTAAACGTGTTTGTGTGGCACATGGTGAAACGCTCTTGCTTTGGCTTTAATTGTGCCTGTTTGTGTGTCACATATGTTTGTGTGTGTGTGTGGGGGGATGTGGTAATGCATCAGTTTTTGAGTGTAGGTGCAGACTGATGGAGGGATCAGGGAGGTATTATCACTCGTCTTGTGACCTTCAGTCATCTCTCTCCCAGTTTCTCTCCTTCCTCCTGCTCTCTCTCTTTCTGGCTGCTGTCATATGTGTGTGAACAGTTAGACAAAGGCTTCAGGGTTGGGGCTGTTGTTAATCTGTACATAGATCTTGGGGTCTTCTTCGCGCTCCTGCTTCTGTCTGCGCAGTTGCCTGCCGTAGCAAAGAAGATAGCTGGGCAGGCAGAAACCCAGCATGCTCAGGACCAGTAACCCTACGTTTACCTGCACAGGAGATGAGAATAACGACTTTGGTTTTAGTCTGTTTCTCACATAAAGTGATCAAATGGCTTCAGAGGACTTCAAATATAGACATTAGTTGTAATGACTAATATCATACATGGATATAACCAAATATTGAAGATTGGGTGGACCAAAGATAACATTTGAAAAGATAGTTCACCCAAAAATGAAAATTCTATTATCATTTCTTTGTTCCAAACCATTATTTTTTACCATGGAACACAAAAGGCAGAAGGTTAGGGACTAAAGACCTCAGGCACCATTCAATTTCATTGTTTAACAAAATTATACATTGAAAAAGAAAGTTGACTTCTGTCTTTTGTGTTCCACAGAATAAAGAAAGTCATACGGGTTTGGAATGACATGAGGGTGAGTAAATTATTATATATTTTTAATTTTTGGGTGAACTATCCCTTTAAATGTTTAGTTACACATCTTTACAATAAGGCTCCATTTGATAACATAAGTTAACTAAGTAAGTTAACATTAACAATGAACAATTTCAGCATCTACTAATACATTTTTAAAATCAAAAGTTGTATTTGTTAACATAAGTTAATGCACTATGAACAAACGTGAACTATCAATGAACAATTGTGTTGTTTATTAACTAACAATAACTAAGATGCTAAAAATGCTGTAAAAAAATAAATGCTGTAAAAATATATATTGCAATAAATTGCATTGTTTGTTCATGATACCTAAAGAATTAAAGGTGCACTCAGTAATTGTTTTTCTCATTAAAAAAGTTGAACTCCTAAATACATTAATTGCTATTTTGAAATCATGAACACTTACAATAAAATAAAGAAATCATTCATATCGATAACCTTATAAAAGCTGTATTATTCTACATGGAGAGGGTCCACACATGGGGGCTGCCATTTTAGAATCACATGACCAGCCGAATACTACTTGCTCAGTAACCTCAGTAACTGTCCTGTTATTTGACTGTTTAACTCATTGATTAAAGTAATCATGGCTAACTGTGAATCCTAAATTTCTACAATGGCATCTGAAAACTATTGATTTTAAATAATGCTGCATCCACTAGGTGTCACTCTAAATCCAAGATGACAAAAATACAAAAGTTACTGAGTCCACCTTTAACTATTGAATGGAACCTTATTGTAAAGTGTTATTGATTAATGTTGCCTTACATATGACCAGAGTGTTTGTGTTGTGTACTCACCCAAAGTGGATCCCCCTCCAGTGGGCCCATCATGGCCATGAAGAGGGGCTGCTGCAGCAATGCAAAGAGTGCACTAATAAGAGACTGCATTCCTGTCAGACTACCGAATTGAGAGGACGGGTACCTGCATATGAGAGACAGAGATAAACAATTATTTTTTAAGCATGGTAGACAAACAACACCATGAAATACTCAAAACACGATAATAAAAACCACAAATGGAGAAATTATACTCACACAGCAGCGTACAAACCGCCAACTGCAGAGTGGATGAAGCCTCTTACAATGGTATGCAACATAAAGGACAAAATCTAGGAGGAAAACCAGAAATTAGTTTGAGTTTACAATATTCTGCAAAGTTTCCTAAAGGCATACCATACTCTTTTTATAGTAGTTATTCTTTGTAATGAATAAATAATTACTAGCTAGGGTGATGTTAAAGAGATAGTTCACCTCAAAATGAAAATCATGTCATCATTTACTCATCCCAATGTTGTTCCAAAACTATATGCCTTTCTTTCTACCATAAAATACAAAAAGGAGATTTTAAGCAGAATGTGAGCTCTCATTCATCATTCACTTTCATTGCTCAGTTTTTCCATACACTGAAAGTCAATGATGACCGAGGCTACTATTTTGCCTAAAATTTCCTTTTGTGTTCCATGGAGAAAAAAAAGAAAGTCAGTTATTTTATTATTATTATTATTCATTGTTAGCAATGAACTATCTCCCTTTATCCTACCTTAAAATCAGGTCATAATCAATGCTGGGACGATTGCACAAGATTCGGCTGCAGTAACATGTGAGTGGATCTGCACCATATAGTCCCCCATTAGGTAGACAATCGTTCAGCAGTGGGACAGATGGTTTTGCTCTCAGTTACCTGTAGATGAAGGTTTGGCACCAAGCAGGTCATCCCAAAGCCGACCAGCAGCAAGTTAGTGAAGATGAATGCACGGGTGGCATTGCTAATCTTCTGGATCTGCCGGTCACGTTTCTTTGGTTGAGCAGGATCCCTAAGAGACAGCCAAGAGTGCATTATGCAGGTGTAATGCCACATTAAGCTGGTAATCAAATAATAATTACAGTGTGGGTTGTTTGGCCGTACATGCCAAAATGATGGATTAGTCCTCGTGTTCTATTTGAGGTCAGAGAGACCTCAAGGCCATTTTATTAGCTTGACAAAAATACTTAAACAGTGAAGTTAGCAATAAATTCAAATTCTTTCATCACTTACACTAATGTTGTACAAACCCCGTATGACTATCTCCCGTGGAAAAAAAACATGTTAAGCAGAATGTTAGTCTCAGTTTGATAATATTCATTCTATACAATGAAAGTGAATGGTGATTGAGTCTGTCAATCCCTAACAAGAATGTCATGTCAAATTACTTTTATTATTTTTTGACGATTGGGTTCTCTGGAACGTTAAAACACATCCAAATCATTAAAACAGCCTATATCAGTTATATAATATACTGTTAAGGGGTTAAGAAACAGAAAGATCATCACAAAACTCACTTTGCAACATGTTTCTCATTCTCATCCTCACACTCTTTGAGCTTCCAGTCCATGATGTAACCAATCACGGGGGCCGTCAGGAGACAGAGCAACTGCAGAACCCCGAAGATAGATGTGTACATGCTCACTGAGAGAGAGATAAAGTTGAGTTTTAACATTGTTTTGACAAGTTCCCAAACAGAGTAGGTGGACGGATGAATGATTAGATGGATATGATGCTGTTTACTGAGTTAGATGCATCACGCCAATCTCTAAGCACCAAGGGCTCGCTTCATGCTTTTACATGACAACATGAATCAATGTCAAATGAAGGTGGAAGAGGAGGTGGTGGACAGGGAGGAGGGGGAATAAATGGTGGGGGTGAATCAAGGAAACATTTAATTTTGCCTGCAGTCTTACCCATTTCCATCCTCTCCACTGAAAAAGACACCAGAGCAGCACGAAAGAGTGCAAACAAAGGACAGGAGACAGACAGCAAGGAATTAGCAAGGTGAACCTGCTGTGCCCATCCGAGTAGATACTAAACAAGTATGATTATTAGACAGCCATTATGAAGGAAGCTGTCTGAGGAATACTGCGAAATGGTGACTGCCCACTTTTTCAGATACCTTGGTTACGGAAGTATTTTTCACATTAATTTTCTCTATAGAGATTTCAAAATATTCTTCAATAAAGAGTTCTGAGCCATGAAGTCCAACAAGCTGCGAGATGAGCTAAAACTTTTATTTCATGCAAAAAAAATGGTATTTGAAAATCATATCACTGTAGAGCTCGCTGTCCATTGTTTCCGTTTCTATGGTAACAACAGTTTCTTTGATTGGTTGATCTCTTTTCTGTATTATGGGTAGTTCTTTACCAGGAATTCAACTACCGATAATTCACTTATTTTTATTTATTTTTTTCACATAGGTGCCTAATCACTGACTTGTGGCTTAAATAACTTTAATTAACCCAAAAATTTAAATTGTCCCATCATTTACTGACCCTCATTCCATCCCATATGTGTATGACTTTTGTTCTTCTGCAGAACACAAACAAAGATTTTTAGAAGAATATGTCAACTCTGTAGGTCCATACAATGCTGGTGAATGGTGACCAAATCTCTATGCATGTGTCAGGCACTAGGAAGTGTAATCAAGAGACTGCAATGGCAAGATTTTCAGTGTAAACTGAGTTACATTTTGGTCTGTTCTCACCCAAATCCGATTGGATTAGACATGGATTAAAACACTGGAGTCTTTTGAATTACTTTTATGCTGCCTTTATGTGCTTTTGGCGCTTCAAAGTATTGGTCACCAATCACTTGCATTGTATGGACCTACAGAGCTGAGATGTTCTTCTAAAAACCTTAATTTGTGTTCTAAAGAAAAAAGAAAGCCAAAAAAACACACCTAGGATTCAAGAGGGAATGATGAGAAAATTTTCATTTTTGGGTGAAATATTTATTTAATTTATTTAATTAACTCATACAGTACTCTATGGAAAAAAATAATAGGATGGTTAGTTCTGGAAACCTACTGTTGTGCTCTATTCTATACAGCAGGTGACAAGTAGCATCAGAGCAACAGACACCATGCAGTATATATTTTCTACATACAGGATGTGTACACCATACTACACACCCACTTATACAGTCAATACACACACCTTTGTTTAGGTCTCCTTCAGCAAGGGACTCCAGTATATTGTTCATGGCTCCCATGTAGAAGATGAGTCTGAGCTGAGTCACACACATTGTGATGAGGCTGAGCATGAATATGGGGCTGAAGATGCTCCGCATGAAGGACTGGGCTGCAGACACATAAAAAACAAAACAAAAAAAAAAACACATTTATTACATGTTTGTAAGAAACTTATCTAGATCATGGGCATAGAACGGATTTGCAATTTGGGTGGGGTTTCAAAAAATTAGGGTGGACCTATAGCTGCATTTAATTAGTTATATTTCAACAATGTGTGCTGTGATTGGATGAGCGTGAGTGCCAAAACCTTTAGTTACACATCTGTTTTGAATCCTCTTACAGTATTGTGCATTGTTGCAGTGATTTAAAGGTGAAGTATGCAAAGATAACTTTTAGTAAGTCATTTTCTTTAGTCTCAAAAAGTGTAAAAACCACGGTTCTGTAGTGTTATCAAAACATTCCTCTGTTTGTTTGAGCATCCCAACTGTGAAAGCCACTGTGAACAAAGGTCACCTCAATCTAAAGTTAAATCCACACCATTAAAACATGTACATGTGAGGCAATGCAACAACACATAACAGGGTCTTGTTTGAATGGAAAATTATCCTACAGGTGCTTCGGTGACCAGGCAATGTGTCTGGGTTTGTTAATGATCCACTAATTCTGGTGCAGTTTAATGCAAACGGCTGTCCACCGACAAGCAATGGAAGGACTTTATGGTGGCCATCACAGCTGTTTATTACCTGGTACTTACGAAATCTAACATCATGCACCTGATCTGCTCTGAAACACATGCAGACACACAAACAAACTACCTCATTATTCCTCCAAGAGCCATAGGCATAGCTTGACATTAAAATTAGACTGCACAAACACATACAGTACACACACACACACACACATTCCAGTGTGGCAGCATGAGGCTGACAGTAATTGATTGCAGTAATGGAAACATGGGGTGGTGAAGGCATTAGCGTTCTATGAATGACAGTTCAAAAGGATCAGCATCAGTCGCTCTTTCTCAAACCTACCAAAACCCACAGCTTCATATCCCGCTGTGTCTCTAAAACTGGCCCTCTGTGCTATCTGCCCTCTCCCTTGCCACCTTCCCCAGCCAGTTTTAGCCCCGGATATATGCCAGTGCTTCCAGCAGCACAGTCCAAATCGATTGCACGGTCCGTTTATTACAAAAGAGCCCAATCAAGATCCCCGCAGAGGGTTACAGAACCCTAAAGAGGGCCAGTGGGAAGCGAGGGCCCTGACATGTTATTTTGACATGTTTGAGTTGAATTTGGAGTAATTGCACGGCACAGATTTGGGTTAGTAGAAGCAAAGTGCAAACAGCATGTCTGAGCTACCACACAGAGCAGGCATGGACTTGGTTATCCTAAAGCTTTTATTGGACAAGAACAAAACTAATGTGGTTTGGCAAACTCCAGATGTCAGAAACTGGGCATCCCTGCTGATGAAGGAATCCCCATGCACATTAACTCGTTCATTAACACACTCCCTGTCTGACTGCATATTCCTCGCATGTCCGGACGCTCAGGGAGCGCAATGAGGGGGAAGAAGTTGTGCACTGGCAAGAGACAAGTTTCTCTTTGTTCTGTCCAGTTTGTTTTAAATATGCATGAATGCAGGATTACATAAGTCATTCGAATTTGAAGAGCAATGACTTTGCACAAAAACAATGGAAGTTATAAATGACTTTTGGTAATCCAATAACCACCATCCTTCCATCATAATAAACAATCAGTTAATCATCATAACAGATTCCCTTAAACTACTCTGCCCTTACATGACCAGATCATTAAAATAGAACCTGAACAGCAATTATATAATCAAAGAAGTCCAGCAAAATCTGGTCCTCCAGAGGAAATACAGTGTTACACAACAGCTTCTAATACAGGTATTATTATGATTATCTTTACAATGTCAACAACTGTCTGGTACAGTAACTCTGACCGTACATGCAAAAATAAACTGGAATGGATCTTAAACAGAGCATATGATCATCAAAAGGAAGACAAAAATAATTTCCGACCTGGGGTAAAATGGGTAAATGTTTATGCAATTTGGAGATTCATTATGGTAAACTGCAACATTTGTTGCAAACTGCAGAATGGTTCTCCCATTCTTTTGCAAACAAAATGAATCTATAAAAATAGCAATTTGGAGATTAATTTGGAGATCTGCAATAATGGACAACAACTTGTGATGTACTTCCGCTCTGAAACAATGTTACCCGCTATTTCCGGTTTAATGTGTTTACATGTGCCATAGTTGCCTAGTTCCCAAAACGACACTTAAAATTAGTGTTCTGAAGAAGATTTTCATTAAAAGACTGTTTCATTAATAAGTATATCAATATATGTTGAAATGTAAATGCATAAGTAGAAGAGCTGCCAAAGACAATAAGTTATAATGTTTGAAATGAATTAAATATATGTAATGTTTAAGTTATTTATTTATTTAATTTGAAATAGTTCACCCATAAATAAAAATGATCTCATAATTTACTCACTCTCATGATATCCTAGGTGTGTATGACTTATTTTCTTCACCAGAACACATTTAAAGAAAATTAGAAAAATATCTCAGCTCAGTAGTTCATTAAAATGCAATTGGATGGTGATCCAATTTTTTAAGTTCCAAGAATCACACACAGTCAGCATAAACAACATCGATACATCATCCAGCTGGAGTCCAGCTGTTAAATTCATGTCTTCTAAAGTGACACAATCATTTTGGTGCGAAAAAGATCAATATGCAAGTACTTTTTTAACTCTAAATAATCGCTTCTGGTCATAAGCGGTATGTGTGTGACGTAATTGCTTTGGCTCATGAAACGGGTGAGAACTGATACACATGGAAGAGCAGCTCTGTTTACAAGTGAGTTGGAGGAAAGCTGTACAGAAGCTTTGTTGGTTTTGGCTTAGATCTGTATTGATCTGTTTCTATCTCACAATGGTGCATTTGTGTGATTATCCTGGATGTCTTAATCGAGAGGAGGTGAGATTACGTTCATAACATGGCAACGCAAATATGTTACACAAGAGACCACATGATCTCCACCCTCTTGTGAAGCTTACCGGAAGCATTGGATTATAGTTAAAAAGTACTTAAATATATATTTTTTGCACAAAAAGTGACTGTGACTTTAGAAGACATTAATTGAACCACTGGAGTCATATTGATGAAGTTTATGCTGACTATCTATGATTTTGGAGATTCAAATGTCTAATTACCATACACTTACTCACCTACTGAGCTGAGATATTTTTCTAGTTGTCTTCAAATATGTCCTGGTGAAGAAAGAAAGTCA
Source organism: Xyrauchen texanus (assembly GCF_025860055.1). Lineage (NCBI taxonomy): Eukaryota > Metazoa > Chordata > Actinopteri > Cypriniformes > Catostomidae > Xyrauchen > Xyrauchen texanus. The sequence goes on along the minus strand of NC_068313.1, from coordinate 24,874,295 downwards.
TAAACACTTTGGATATCATGGGGGTGAGTAAATAATGAGAACATTTTTAACCAAAGAAAAGTTATTTGCAATCGTTGTATGGTGGAATTTATCTTTGAAGCTCAACAGGTATGAAATATGATCAATGAATGAAACACATGTTAATGAGATGGCTAGACTGCTGCAGGTTATATACGTTTCATATATTATTCAGGAGCTGAGCGTAGCTACACTGGCAGCCAAAAGTTTGGAGTAATGTACAGATTTTGCTGTTCCGGAAGGAAATTGGTACTTTAATTCACCAAACTGGCATTCAACTGATCACGAAGTATACTCAGGACATTATTACTGATGTACCATCACTATTTGAAAAAAGTAATTTTTGATCAAATCTAGACAGGCCCCGTTTACATTAGCCATCACTCCAACACATTATTCTTGAGTAATCATGCTAAATTGCTAATTTGGTACTAGAAAATCACTTGGCATTATAGCAACCATATAGAAAGCTATTTGGTTTCGTTAAATGAAGCTTAACATTATCTTTGTGTTTGTTTTTGAGTTGCCACAGTATGCAATAGACTGTCATTTGTTAAGGTCAAAAATGGCAAAAAATAAATAAATAAAAAGAAACAGCTTTCTCTAGAAACTTGTCAGACAATCATTGTTTTGAGGTATGAGGGCAATACAATGCTTGAAGATTTCATACCAAGGTATACACTACAGTCTTCAAAGACAAAGGCCAACTCGATTACGATTACAACTTGATCGATTACGGCGATGGAAACAAAATTCTCTGAGTTTGACTGCCTGAAGAACTGAATGGGCCATTTTTTTTGTGTGTGTTGGTTCTGCTAGATGTTGGAGCTTGTTTTGTGGAGGAACACACCTTCGAGACAATTAAGTGGATGAATCTACACGTTGTTTGTGTTTATTCTGCTTATGGGCTGGAGTTTGTTTTATAGTTTATCTTCTGTTGTGCAATTCTGTATTACAAATTTTTGTATAGAAACACTGGACTTGAGCAATTTGATGGCAAAGTTGTCACGGGGGCTCTTGTAGGCATACTCTCTCAGTTTAGAGGGATGGACGCTGGTTGCGGTCATACGCAGGGTTAATGCGCACGTTTTTTAATTTTTTTTTCTGTTCTGGGGTTTGTTTGTTGGACTAATGGAGAATGTGGTCTTTATCATTTTAGTTTTCACAAACAATCAAAATTCTCTTACATGTCAAAATGTCAAATGTTAACATGAGTGGACTGTCTGTCTCCACGTGGAATGTGAATGGGTAGGGCATCCACATAAAAAGAAAGAAGGTTATTTATTTTCTTAAGTGTAAGAAATATGATATTGTGTTTCTTCAAGAAATGCATCTTTCCCCACAGGAAGCTGAAAAATTAGGGAAGAAATGAGGTGGACATGTTTACTTTAGTGCTGGATCGAGTAAGAGCAGGAGAGTCATTACAATGCTAAGTAAACATCTACAATTCAAATTTCTCAAACAGATTAAAGATAAATTCGAAAGAGTCATTATTGTTTAGTAAAGACATTATTGTTTTAGCTGAAATTCAGGGCAAAGTTTGATTTTGGCTTATATTTAGCACCTAATGCTGATGATCAGGGCTTTTTTATTGTTCTTGAAGGGATGTTGCAAGATTGTTTAATAATTTTGTCCAAAATTTTGGGATTCACAGATCTCAGTTCAATAGGTATTTACAGCTGTGCCACCTGCTCTGTATTGTTTTTGGGAGTGGCATTCACCCCCCTAAAGCAGGAGATACTCTGGGAGAGATGATTATTGCTTTTGGAAAAGGTCATGAGGCATCAGTGTATTACTCCCTGTTAATTCAGAGTCTGGGGGACAGAGCTTCAACTTCTCTGAAGAGATTGTGGGAGAAGGATTTAAGCTTGGTGTTGGAGGAGGGAGTGTGGGCTAGAATTCTAAAAAATGTCAAGTCTTAATTTAGAGATGCAAGGGTTCGCCTTATGCAGGTCTTAAAGACACACCCACCTGCTGGCGATGTCAATCGGAGGATGGAGACACAACCCATGTTATTTGGGGGTGCTTGAAATAAGAGAGGGGGACATCTACAGGGAGATAACATTAACCTTCCCAATCATCTATAAATATAATGAAGCCCACCTGCCCACAACGCTCGAAAATCAATTAACTCAGACAAATTTTCTGGGAATAAAATACCCAAATACTTAATGCCCTGTTTGGGCCACTGGAAGGCACCTGGCTGAAAAGACGGTATCAGGCAGTATGCTGTCAGAGCCAAAGCTTTAGATTTAGACCAATTGACTCTGTATCGAGAGTAAAATAATCTGAAATTAATCAATTTGTTTGTACCGCCGCTACCGGGTGTCTATAAAGAACTTAATCCATCCAATAAACATACTTCCAAAGTTCTGTAGCATGAAATCTAAAAACTCTGCGGCAAAGCCATCTGGCCCCAGAGCCTTGCCTGTAGGCAAGGCCTTAATTACCACTCCAAGCACCTCCAAGATTATCTCAGAATCAAGAGAATTGTTTTGCTCAGTCGTTAGTTTAGGGGGTTCTAAAAGTTCAACAAAACGTTGAATATCTTCATCAGTAGACGAAGACGTGGAACTGTAGAGATAAAGATAGAATTCTTTAAAAGCATTATTAATAATTTTTCACATTATTAATGTCCTGACTATACATTGTGATCAGTTCAATGCCAATTTGGTGAAAAGTACCAACATCTTTCCATAAGAGCAAAATCTGTACATTATTCCAAATTTTAGTTGCCAGTGTACATTTGGAAAGGAGAAAAATATACATTTGAGATGTAATGTAAGCTCCAAACATGGCTTATTGTTTTAAAAAACTGACAGCCCTAAAAATAAGAAATAATCTGCCTTCCCATGATTAAATCTCTGCATGTAGGAACGCTGAACACTGAAACTGGAAAAGCTATGTAGAACGTGGAAGCAGTTGTGCAAGTAGTCTATTGTTGCAGGATCTTCATCTTATTTTGCAAATATTTAGTCTACAATATAAATATGTGAATTCATATTGTATGAAAACAATCCATAAGGTTCATGATAGTATATGTACAGTGTAGAAAAGACACTCACATTCCTCTTCAGGCTTGCATTGGACCTCTAGATCAAGGGTGGAAAGGCAGAGTTTATTGCCATCCTGGGTGGCCAACTGTTTTGGCGGGTTTTTCATGGAATTGCCTACACTCAGTCTCCGACCAACAGTGGTCACCTGCCTGTAGAACTGTTTGCCTGTGATCTTATGGTCAAAGCCCAGCCAGCTGAACTTGATCTTTACACTGGTGGAGAGAATTAGTGAAGGTTGAGGTGCATCATAACAGAACCTTCAATAAATGGACAAAGCAAACCAAATAAATGGAATTCTACTATTATACATATTTATTCCTATAATGCTAGTTCTTACTACCGGTAGTTAGGGACCAATAGATGTCAGGGCAACACATCATCTTTGGTCTCACTGACCAAAAGGTCTCAGGTCTCAATGAACCCGGTATACAGACGAAATTACATACGTGTAGTCCATGTCCTCAGGTCCTGGGAATGGCTCGAGTGGCCAGTTAAAGAAGCAGTTGATGAAGACCAGGCCGGCACAGCTAGCCCACACAAGCAGTATGGTGATGAAGGCAACACCGAGGTCATAGATCACCTGAACAACAGTCAACAGTCATCATTATCCAATGATTTAAGCTCAGCCTAAAAATAAGTCCAACCTGAGGTTGAGCTTTACCTTTATTCCTGGGAATGTGACAGCAGATGAGGCATATGAGCCAATCATGAGTGCAATGAATGTAGAACGAAGGTCACCAAACATGTTGGGAAGCTGAGAAAGAGATGGACAGGTGGTATCAAAAACTCACCACTTTTCAAGTGCATATTAACAAAAATATGACTATTTACAGGGTTCTAATGAATTGCTATTACTTTTACATGACCTATTCCAATATTCATGTTTACTGGAAAAGGATTTTCAAGCCAAGATGAGCATAACTAGAAAATGTATATTCACTGTAGAAATTTAAATAACTTTTATAGACTTCCATGACAGTGCAAACCCTGTTTATTAAGTGTCAAATTTGTGGCATTAAGGTTAAGAAGCCCACCGGCCACGTTTCATGACTATAAAAAGCTAAATATTCATCCATATTTTAATCGAGATGTATGTCATATGCAGAAATATAAACATATATCCTCCCGTTTCAGGACAACAAGTTTTAATTGTGACAAAACATGTCAGATATAGAAAAGAGTATGAAAGTAAACATTACTCCAGAGTAACAGTGATATTCTCTGGAGGGAGCAACATGTAAGTTGGGTTAAATCATTTGAAAAGGCAACTGCTTGCCATGAATATTTTTAGCAGTGAGAGAAAGTGTAAGGGGCACTGGAGAATGCTTGCATAATGCTGTTTCCTTTTAACGAGGCAGAGTACGGGCTGTTCTTAACTGCACTGTCAGGGTAAACAACGGTCAGGAGCCACAAAAAAAAAACACAATGGAGGGAAGGGAACACCACGATTAGAACAGTGGAGATTATTAGATAGACAGAAAATTAGTAAAGCGAGAAATAGAGTATTCCTTATGTTACATAGAATACAACAGATGTCTATTAACTTTTAAAAACACTTATATGAATAATGTTCTATTCATAACTAATGCATTATGAACAAAGAATGAACACTGCTGTTTAACAATAAAAAATATTAGTAAATGTTAATTTATAAATAAATTATTGTTCTTTTTTAGTTCATGTTAGTTCATAATCCATTAACTGATGTTAACATCAACAATTTTTTTATGTTAAAAAGGTATTAGTATATGTTGAAATTAACATGAATTAAATGTTCTACAGTACTGGTCCTTGTTTGTTCATGTTAAATAATGTAGTTAAAGTAATTGTTCACTAAACATTTTTAATTCTGTCATAATGTACTCACCCTCATACCATCCCAGATGTTTATGACTGTCTTTATTTAGCAGAACACAAATAAAGATTTTTAGTAGGATATCTCAACTCTGTAGTTCCATACAATGCAAGTGAATGGGTGCCAAAATGTTGACGCTCCAAAAAGCACATAAAGGCATCATATAAGTAATCTATATGACTCCAGTGTTTAAATCCATGTATTCTGAAGTGATATGATAGGTATGGGTGAGAAACACTGGAGTCACTTGGAGATTACTTTTATGCTGATTTATGTGATTTTTGGAACTTCAAAATTTCAGCACCCTTTCACTTGCATTGTATGAACCTACAGAGCTTAAATATTCTTCTAAAAAGGTCAGCAGATGAAAGAAACTCATACACATCTGGGATGGTTCATAAGAGTGTGTAAATTATGAGAAAATGTAATTTTTGTATGAAAAATTCCATTTAATAATGATAAGAAAATGCAACCCGTAACGTGTTACCATTCAAATGTATATGAATGCATAAGGGAAAGTGTATGTGACTGTCATCGTTTCCTCACGTTTTTCAGCATTTTAAATAACAGTAAATATTTGCATTCACTAGTTCATTTTAAATCATCCTTTTCATTTTTAAAGTACAAATATTCCATGTGCATGTTGTCTCTCAATAAATATGGTCATAAACTGCATGCATAACAATTATAAAAGAATTAGTAAAATGCTGTTTAAAATAGTTTTAGATGGAGTATAACTTTTTATTTTATTTTGTTTTATTTTATAGCAAGTCACACAGCAGGTCAAATCAGCTACCCAAAAGTAGTTTTATTTTTTATTTTTCTATATATCGTTATTTATTTGCCATTATTGGCACCTTTTTTCCTTAAGCTGAAACAGGGTGTGACATTGTTCCAATATATACTGTTTTTAATATTTTCTAGGTATGTTCATTTTTAAAAATATGTAATTTTTGCTACACCAGATAGCAGCGCCTTCAAATTGCATTTCCTCCAGAACTCGCATTTCAACATCAACACAGATTTTCCAAGAATTCTCCGGACATCATCCACTTAAAGGCAGGAATGAAGGAAGGCTCTCCATTGGAACCCAAACCTGATGTCATTCACTGCCTCTAATTAGAGCAAAGGTCATCGCAGAGCTGAAACATCCCAGATGCAACTTCAATAACTCTTTTACACACCCAAAAGTTCCAAGGTGGCATTGTGCCTGTGGCTCAAGAGGCTGTATAGAAACCGCTTTGGCTAATAGATTGTGGAACCAGGCCAGCAACAGAACAGAGCTCCACATGACGTAGGCCTGTCAGACGGAGAGTTATGGCTTTTTCAGGGAGTTGAGCAAAATGTGAAATACACAGTTTAAACAACACTGGTTTCTTCTGCTTTCTCAGACAGATCACCAGACAATGGTGGTCATGTGATCTCATGGACAAAGAGAGACCGCAACAAAGGCTCTTTTACCAGCATTACACTCATCGTAATCTATTACATTATATTATAATGCTAGCCCCTTCCTTGTTCTGCTTGTGCTACAATGCACTTGACCAGTGGTGATAAAACATAAAAAATTAAAGGAATAATTTACCCAAAAATGAAAATTCTCTTTTCATTTACTCACCCTCATGCCATCCCAGAAATGTATGACTTTCTTTATTTTGTAGAACACAAACAAAGATTTTTAGAAGAATATCTCAGCTCTGCAGGTCATTTCAAACAAGTGAATGGTGGACAGACCAGCACCAAAGAGCAGATCAAGGCAACATTAAATTAATCCATACAACTCATTGGCTTCTGAAGTGATCCAGTCGGTTTTGGGTGAGAACAGACCAAAATATAACTACTTTTTCACTGTACATCTTGCCATTGCAATCTTTGGGCATTATCATGATTTTAAGCTCACTTCATAAGACATTAAATAACCCACTGGAGTCAAATGGATTACTTTTATGCTGCCTTTATCTGCCTTTTTGAGCTTTAAAAGGTCTGAACATCATTCACTTGCATTGTATGGACCTACAAAGTTGAGATATTCTTCTAAAAGTGTTTGTTTGTCTTCTGCAGAAGAGAGTCATACACATCTGGTGATGGCAAGAAAGTGAGTAAATTATAATTTTTGGATTAACTAACCCTTTGTAAGTCTCCGAGGCAAGTGAAATTGTCTGGACAAAATCCACATCTTTGACAATATTTGGGTCAAAAAGATCAGGGGAATCCACAGAGACAAAACAGTCCTAAACTCACGGCCACTGGAACAGAGAGAACACACTATCACTCTCTATAGATATGGAAAACCATATGACAGTATTAAAACTTTAACAGATACAGGCAGAGACTATCTACGGTTAAACCTATCAGATATATTATTTTAAACAAGATCAGATCTGGCCTTTATTATTTTTTTTATTTTTACATTTTATCCCCTTAGTCTCCCAATTGAAATGCCAAATTCCCACAACATAGTAGGTCCTCGCGGTGGCACGGTTACTCACGTCAATCTGGGTGGTGGAGGACAGTAAATCCGCGCATCTTATCACGTGCCTCGCTGTGCATGACACCGCAGACACGAACACCATGTGGTCACACTACTCTCCGCGATCCACGTACAACTTACCACACGCCCCATTGAAAGCGAGAACCACTAATCGCAACCACAAAGAGGTTACCCCATGTGAATCAACCCTCCCTAGCAACAGGGCCAATTTGGTTGCTTAGGAGACCTGGCTGGAGTCATGCCCTGGATTCGAATTCACAACTCCAGGGGTAGTCAGTGTCAAAAACTTGTTGAGGTACCCAGGCCCCCCAGATCTGGCCTTTTAAGATATTGAGGGAATTTGATTGATTTCATATGTATCTTTAGATCAATACTGGGAAAAGTGCTTTACAGTTAAACTGAACTGAATTGAAATGAATCAATATCCACTAAAGTTACTGGCTGTAAATTAATACTTGATTGATTTTTTTGATACAAAGAAAATTTAGCTGCTGTGCACCACTCTCCCAAAAACACAAGTCAAAATGTATGTATGTGTGTTTTTTTTTTTTTTTTTGGGAAAACAATTCAATGAAGGCTTTAATGAAGAATCATAACCATAATCGATATGAATTTGTTGCTTACTCGTCCCTGTTTGTGCAACACATGACCGCAGAAAGCTGTCAAATCCTTTTTCCAGCTGTATCGGTGAGGAAGGAGGGTGAATCATTGTATATGGGGTGGGGGAAGGGGAGATGAAGTGGCAAATTCATAGATGATACCACAAGAGAACAACAAAGATAGAGGAAATGAACATAGGGAGAGAGAGAAGTGAAAGACAAACTTGCAAGCCTGTGAAAGCTAGTAATGGCTGGCCAGATCCTGACAAAGAGAGTTCCGGTAATGACAGGACAAGGATAGCTGTATATCAGTATATTCATGCTATTTAACACTCACACTATCATTATTAATTTACAATTTAACTGGGGCACTTGGATGTTTAATTATACAAATAAATACAATTACACCTCTTTGAGCCAGACTCAAACGGAATACACCAAAATGACCTTCAAAACATACATCACATACATTTTTTGGTGTGAATGGCAGGAAAAGCATATCTCTGACAAACATGGCATGTCTGCTCACAGAGTTATTTTAGGCTGGTAATATTTTGTTAAAGGAATATTCCAGGATCAGTTCAAGTTAAGCTCAATCGACAGCATTTGTGGCATAATGTTGATTACCACAAAAATACATTTAGACTCATCCCTCCTTTTCTATAAAATAAGCAAAACTCGAGGTTACTTTGAGGCACTAATACACTGGAAGTGAATGGGGTCCATTTATGTAGGGTTTAATGAGATTAGGGTGTTACGTCGTCATAAAAGCAAAGTTGTAAAATTTAAAAATCATGTTAACATGCATATTGTTTACATCTTGTGTGCTTTTTTTGAAGAAAAGGAGGGACAAGTTGAAATGATGTTTTGTGGTAATCAACATTATGGCACTAATGATTGGAAATAACATGCATTTAACCTGCAATATCCCTTTAATTCCAAACTCCATCTCTGCAATAATCCTTATTTTCGAATAATTTTTTTCATCACATGACTCTGCATCCTGAAGAAATGGATTTCAAATGGTCGAAAGCCCCAATGTACCAAAAAATAACATTAGTAAATCAATGTGGATGTTTGAGAAATGTCCGAGTTCATATTGAAATCACTGACTTGATTGCAGACTTTGGAATGTTTGAAAATCTGAGCTTTGTTCAGTAGATGTGACTCTCCATTTCTCTCCACTTAATCTCATCACTGTCAATAAGAAACTATTAAAATATTTAAGAGATATCATTTGTCTTTCATGGCAGTGCTTGTGTACAGGTATGAGATTAATGTGTGCTGGTGTTTGCGAGAAATTGCGAGGGATGTGGTTGTGTTCAGAAAGACTTATGGAGATGATTACTTGACACAGAACCAGTAGGATGACATATAGAGAGAGCGAGACAGAACTAAAAAAGGGAAAGGAAAAGAGCAGGAGGAATGGACAGATGAGGGATTGAGGTCATACAATGAATCAGAGGCTGGGAGGCTGGTGAAGGAGGGAGTTGGGGATAATCCAAGCATTAGAAAGAGAGATGAGTCAGAGTCAGTTTACTGGGAAAATATTAGAGGTGTGTTCAGAGGAAACACAAGCTCTGAAGCTCTTGCTTATTGCAGCAGGTCCATAAACTGCTGTGTGCGCAGACAAAGAGAGAGAACGAGAGACATAGAGACAGAAAGAAAACTAACAGGTAGAACCTTGCGGAAATTTGGCAACTTCAGTGCCACATCAATAACCTCTAGGGTATGTTCATTTAATTGCGAGACTTGGTTTGTTTAGAAGTTCGTAGTTTAACTTCAAGTCTATATACTAGATTTTTTTTAAAAATGTAAGCGGTGCTTGTCTCGGCGGCACTTGCCGCCCCAATGCTAGGGACTTGAGGGTGGTTGCAAGGGCATTGCTATGCAGTTGCTAGGGTGTTCTGGGTTGTTACTAGGCTTATTGCTTACTGTACAAAGTTAAAAAGAGTCCTAGATCTCTACAGTGGCATCCCAATTCACATACTTTTTGGCACTATTCCATGACATTTAGTAGTGCAAGTAGGGCTGGGTATCGAGTTCGATACATTTTAGGCACCGACCGAATTGCCTCTAAAAAAATATCGAGTATCGGTAAATGTTTTGTCGTTTGGTACCAAATTTCGATACCTAAGGGGTTAATCTCGTCAACGTCAGTGATAAGCATATAGCATGCTAGATGTGCCCAAATCTAAAAGTGCCAGTGATTGACTGCATTTAGGCATCAATGGAAAAACACTAGTTTATGCCGGTTACGCCCAGAGATCAGGTGACGGCTCACACGTGAGGATGTAGTGTGTATGCGCCCCAACATCCATAGATGTAAAAGATGTGGAAAAGATCAAAAGTGTGGCTACATTTCATCAGGTTCGATGCCAACAGCGCTTCCAAGATAATTGCTGCCAAGACCGGCAACACGACAAAGCTGATGAAGCAATTGACAGTGCACAGAATAAACTTAAGAGCAGAAAGTTGCTCCGTCTTTGACTACAAGAAGACTGAGCCGGTGCAGTCATCCTCTCAGCGCCCTGCCACAGAGCTTCCTTGAACATGCCCACCACGAGTCCTTTTAGATATTGTTTGGATGTATGGCTGTAGAGAGCTAGCTAAATTGATGCTAAAAATGGTTTAAGGTTGATAGTAACTGATCAAGTTTAACTCACATTAAACTAGTTATTTTGCTAAACCGTACTAATCCTTAGGGTTGGCTGAATTAACAGTTTAGCTTTCTTATTTTTTTTTCCCCTCTTCACATAAATGTTATAGCCTCTGCCCCTGCCAACCCTGGCATGAGGAGACCAGAAGGTTCAGGAGATGAGTCTTTGAGTCTGTAAAAAAAGTCAACAAACTGAAAAAGGTTTTGAAGTAATGTTTGTAATCTTGTTAAAACGGATATCGGAAAAAGTTTTGTTTAGGAAACTGTATCGAAATGTTTTGAACGATACACAGCCCTAAGGGTAAGTAGTATGTTCAGACTAAAAACATAATGAGAAGAAGAGTACTATGAGTACCCAGATGATGCATTTCTTCAACCGAAATAACGGACTGTGAAATGTTGGACACTTCATGCACTCAATGAACATGGCTAGTCCTATGTAGTGAAAGGGACAGGGTTAGCTGGCTGCAATGGTGGCCTGACAAAACATTTTAATTAAAGGTTAATATGGCAACTAGCGAAACTTCTGTGAAGACAGCACCTTGCAAATGCTTTACCATCACCCATCGCTGTTTGAATATGTACACAGTTTTGGGGAGTAACAGAATACATGTAACGGGATTACATATTTAAAATACTAAATATAAGTAACTGTATTCCAGTACAGTTACAATTTAAATCATTGGTAATTAGGATATAGTTACATTCAAAAACTATTTTGATTATTGAAGAGATTACTTTGCATTTTATTGTCATTTGTTAAATGTAATATTTAGCCCTTTCAGAAGGACAACATTTATACACATAAATGATACAATCCAAAGTGCATTTAAACAGTGGTGAAACACTTTTTTGATGTGCTACATTCATACAAGCAGACAGAGAAGTAAGCACAAGAAATAGAAATAAACCTTGTGTAAATTGTCAGCTTTAAGTTACGCTAAAATGCTATTTCTAGCCATTTTATATGCACGTTACCAGGCACGATCATATTGTTTTATTAAGAAAATTCACATTGGATCATAATTTCTTTTTTTCTAGTAAGACCTTTGATATTAGGGCAAAAATCATAATCTTGATAATATTTTTTGTATTGTTTTCCTGTAAAACTATCTTAAAATCCTTAAAAAAAATACATTTGATTGATCTTGTTTTAGAAACAACACTACATAAGATATTTAGGTTTTTCAGAGAATGTATTTAACATTGTTTTTAACATGTGTATTTTGTCTGACTGTACTGACAGAGTTTTTATAGTCAAAACAAGTGAAAAAATCAACCAGTGCTGAAGAAGTAATCCAAAGTATTTAGAATACATTACTGATCTTGAGTAATCTAACGGAATATGTTACAAATTACATTTTACAGCATGTATTCTGTAATCTGTAGTGGAATACATTTCAAAAGTAACCCTCCCAACTCTGTATGTTATTTGTAATTTAAGTGTTGGACTGAAGTTGGCTAACACTCTAAAGCTAACAGCAACACGTTACATGCATTTGAAACGTCACTTCTGCCCGTTGAAAACGGCGAATGCTTCCATGTAGTAAAAAACATTAGATCTATAAGGGACAATACGACACTTTGAAAATTCATACACTTGATGGCTGAGAGGATAGTGTGTAGTGCGTCATTTGGGACACAGCTTACAGGTTTCTAGTCAAGTCTGATCATTTTCAAAAGTAATATCAGACATCTCCTAAACAAGCCGAATGATTAAAGGTATTTGAGGTATTATATACCGTATGTCCGTAGCCAAGCAGTGTAAGACGAGTTACACGCTGAAGTTGAGGATTAGTGGGGGTCTGTTCAAATGAGCAATGTTCAAATGCCCAAGCAAGAAACAATAAATCTAATAACATCTAATCTAACATATAATAAAGCTGTTGAGTGTTGCACCCAAAAAACAGATGCCAGACAGAAAGAACTAAACTTATGAATCCCAAGTTCAAACCTCTCACAGCAGTGTAAAACACACAGTTACAGAGAACAGTTGGGAAAAGGTTATAAGAACACAACAGCTGAGATAACAGTTCCGTATTGTTCCGCAGTGCACTTTTGCATGCCAGTTCTCTCTCTTACACACACATACACACTCTCTCTCTTTCTTACTGTGTTACACATATGGAGCTAGTAAACACAGGGTTGCCCTGACATGCTGAGGCATGTTGCAAAGGTAGTAAATGAATTTGAGATTGATAACAACAACACAAATTGAGAAACTGGTTGTGTTTTGGCTAAGCCAATCTGGGGACCCCGGTGAGGTTTTGTGTGACCTCAGAGAGGCGTGCAGAAATAAGAAACAACCACCCTTCAGCTTCCTGTTTACTTCAATCGAGCCTGTCTGCTCTCTTTTATCTACAGTTGAAGAAGTTAAACAGTATGAACCCAATGAACTCCTTTCATGAACGCCTTTATCACTACTATTGTAATGCTAATGTAATGATGATGTAGTGAGCTGCCTGCAGACGACTCCAATAGAGTTTTATGTTGGCACGTTGCAAAGCTAACAAAGCAATACTCTAATAAATAATAAATATTAAAATGCATTGCACTCACAAATAATGAGTAAACAGTAAATGTGCAAACAATTCAATTAATGAAGTGCCCACTAAATGTAAACCAATTATTTCAGGTGTTTTTTTTTACATTTTACACACTGTACTAACTTTTTTAGAAGAGGTTTGTATTATTAGAATTTGAATAAATGCTTATATTGATGAATATGTACTTTACATTTAATAAAGTTAATTTGTTAAAACATACATTATTAATATGAATATCTCAATAAATCAGAATTTGCATCAATAATTATATTGATTAATATATTAGGTATAGTTAATCAAGTTAATTCGTTAAAACATGAATTATCTTGTCTTTGCAATGTTTTCAAATAAATACATACAGGTAAAAGGTATTTAAAAATCATAAATGTTTGTTTTGAAATATACTGTAAGTATATTTTATACTAATATTATTTTATTATAATATCTTTTAATTAATATAACACTTTTCAATGAAAGTGCTCAATGAGGACCAAGACATTTAAGACATTGCAGACATTCCAGCATAATTGTCTGTAAAGATGCTTTGAAACAATTTGTATTGTGAAAAGTGCTATACAAATATAAATGACTATCTGAATTAATATATATATATATATATATATATATATATATATATATATATATATATTTAAAGGCATTTAATAATAAAAAAGTATCTTATAATTATGCTGCCAGCCTTTTGGTATAGCTTTTGGGCATGTGTCAAAGATGTCTTAAAATGTTGTCTAGGTTGCAAACCACTACGTTTTGGTACAAAAATATTATTTAAATTATTTGTACGTTTTTGGCAAAAGAATAATTTCTATGTCAGTGCCCTGCAATTCCTAGTGTGGGCTGCAAGAACTGTTGGGAATCCAGCTTAGAAAAATGTCTATCTGACAATAAATATATATTGATGAAGCTTATTTTGTAGCAGAATGCTGCTGCACAATTCAGCTACATTGAAATCAAAGGGCATGTGAGATTGTGCTATTGCCTTTGCGCAAAAGATTGTCCTCACCATGGAGCCTTTAAGCACAGCAAATCTGATATCAGGCCTGTGATGCGATTAAGACTTTAGGACTTACTGTGAGCGAGGTGAATGTCATGCACATGCCTCCAAACCCATTCAGCGCCAGGGCGAAGAAGATCAGGATGGAGAGATCTGCGAAAGAAACAGACATTAAAGTCAATCAAAGCAAGCTAAGGACAGTATAAACAGCAATGGTGGACTAGGGTGAATGTGTATACATACTTCTAGGGTCGCTGGCTCCATATGCAATCAGGATGCAGGAGAAGGCAAAGGAGGCACTACAAAGAGATGATTTTATTTTACTGCTATTATGCATCAAGTATTGTACATTTTAACTTGTAAACAATACTATGGAAAACTGGAGTACATTTTGTATGCAGTGTATTCAAAAAACATCCTTCCTCCTACCTTCCAAGCAGTCGTAAATTGCGTGGGCCGTACTTGTCCATTATGATGCCGAGGGGCAGTGTGATGGCACTGAGGAGGAAGGAGCCGATGGTGAAGGCCAGGTTCAGCATCTCATCTTGCTCTTTACAGATGGTCCAGCCATTCATCTGAAGGAACTCCTCCTCACCTGAAGGGTTTGTTGTCGTACCATTGTCTGACACATTCTGCTCTGTACTGTTACCTGGAGGAATAAAGAGAGTAGAACCCCAAATATAATCATCTGCTGACCAGGTTTACAGACATGATGTAGGCCACGAATAATCAAAAGCAAATATGCTGCAAGGTACAATGACAACAGAAGAAAGTCAAAGACCATCGAAAGTGTTCATTAAAGGGCTCAACTTATCATTTTAGGTTATTTAGGGATTTTTATGAACTGTAGAATAATATGCACACAGATAATATTGAAGATTGCTAATATGAACTTGTTGTCAACATAGTTTATTTGAACATTGCTGAATGCCACACTTTCACATGTAAAACCCTATGGACCAATTTGCGATCTGACTTCAAGGAAAACACTTATGACACTCTGGGCAGTGAAACCGGAAACGGCTTTGTGAGATAGACTGGCCTCCACCAGTTCTTTCTCCAGGGTCAAATAAACAGGCAGAAAGAGACAATAAACAACTAGCAGAAATAGCCAGAGTCTATCCGACACCAAAAAGTTCAGCCTCCTAAATCCAACACCTTCCTACAAACACCATTGTGAGCTGCTGATTAAAAATTAGCTTAAAAGGTGCACTCAGTAATATTTTCCCCATTAAAAAGTCGAAAAGTTCTTAAGAAATGAACAGTCATTTTGAAACAGAAGTATAACATCATGACCACTGACATGAGATGAAGACTCATGTCAGTAACCTTAAAAAAGCTATTTTATTCAACATGGAGAGGGTCCCCACATGGAGGCTGCCATGTTATGATTACATGACCAGCTGAATATTACCAAAGTCCCTTTCAAGGTAAGTCAGTCCACTTGGTGGCCATCTTTGGAACACACTTGGGCAGGCTGGGTAGCTATTTTTAAGCAAGCAGCATACAATTACAGCTCCAATCTTCTTGAATGGGGAAAGACCGAAATCTACAAAATGGTTCGTCAATATTATGATCAAAGATCATATTTAAAATCAGCAGTAAAATCTTTTTTCTACATCTATTGGCCGTTCCAGTTTCTCTCATTGAAGATTCAAGAAAGTTGTTTTCAGAAGTTCCTTTGAAACCTGAAAAAATTAAGTCAACAGCTTTGATACTTGTTCTGAGCTGGTGAGATGGGGGATGGGGCTGCTTAAGGCACATGGACGAAGCTGTTAAGATTGTAACAGGGTGTGCAAGAAACAGGGAGCTTTTTGTGTGAGGGTTTTGTTTTTATACGTGATCAGTAAATAAACTGGTGTAGTGGTCTAAAGCACATATCTGTTAATCAGAAGGTCGCTGGTTCGATCTCCACAGCCACCACCATTGTGTCCTTGAGCAAGGCACTTAACTCCAGGTTGCTCCTGTAATAAGGGCTCTGTAAGTCGCTTTGGATAAAAGCGTCTGCCAAATGCATAAATGTAAATGTAATAAATGTAATGAAGGAGGACCTGCCCTGAGTTAATAACGTGAACATACAGACCAGTTTCCAGGACTGCTCCAGTTGAGTCACAGACTGACCCCAAATTAATGTTTATCCTATAACTAGATTTTTTACATTTTCTTAAGAGTTTTGTCCAAGGAGGCCTGGGTAGCTCAGGTGGTAAAAACGCTGGTTTGTTAGTTTGAATCCCTGGCTGTGCTGAGTGACTCCAGCTGGGTCTCCTAAGCAACCAAATTGGCCCAGTTGCTAGGGAGGGTAGAGTCACATGGGGCAACCTCCTCGAGATCACTATAATGTGGTTCGCTCTCTGTGGGGCGAGGTTACCCTCATCGCGATCGCTATAATGTGGGTCGCTCTCGGTGGGGTGTGTCATGAGTTGTGCTTGGATGCTGCGGTGGATGGCATGAAGCCTCCACACACGCTATATCTCAATGGTATCGTGCTCAACAAGCCACAAGATAAGATGCACGGATTGACAGTCTCAGACGCAGAGGCAGCTGAGATTCATCATCCCCCACCCGGATTGAGGTGAGTCACTAAGCCACCATGAGGATATAGAGCACATTGGGATTTGGGCATTCCAAATTGGGAGAAAAAAAAAAGAGTTTTGCCCATGCAGACCATGATAACAGGTGGTTGTGGGTACCCGTAAGGGTTTTGCTATGCAGATGGTGTTCTGAGTGGTTTTTAACGTGTTGCTATGCAGTTGCAAGGGTGTTCTAGGTGGTTGCTATGGTATTGTTACGTTTTTTTCTAGAGTTTCCTAGGTTACTAAGTGGTCACTTACTTGCCCAAGTAAAAGGAACCCACCACCAAGTTTCTATTATATTCTGAGGCCGGATTCACCAAAATCATCTTAAGAAAAAATTAAAATAAGAATGAATAAATAGGAATAAATGAGAAGTTCATAGAAAGATCAAACTATAAATGTTGCCGGTTTAAAAATAAATAAATAAACAGAACATTCTTCAGAAATATTTTTAGGAATACAAAATATTGTTAACTTTGTTAAGTTATAAAAATAAAAAAGGAGATTGTAGTTAAAAAGAAATGTATTCTTAAGAATGTTTCATGAATGGCTTGGTTCCCTCCTTTAATTAATGCAAGTTTAAGGATTTTTATTACCCACCTAATATATAGACAACCCTAACCCTAAGAATTGCTTGGTTGCAGAAGGCAGTTTTCTATTGAATCCAAATATTCACAAATATCCCCGTGTCTCTTAAAATAAGAAAGGAGCTCAGAAAGGCACTCTGTTTCAGAACCCATTGTTCCACTAGATCTAATCAGCCACAGCAACAGAAAAAGCCAGGTTTCCCATTTGCTCTGAGATATGGAGAAGTGAGAGCAGAATGGAAAGACAATTCAATATGAGACTGATGATGCACAGAAACGTTATGAACTGAGACTGTCAGATGTGCTGAGCTGAAACATTTAGCCAGACAAGCATGTTCTTGGATGATGTTTCCTCATGCCTGCTGATTACAGAGAACCAGCCAGTTGATAATGGAAAGTTGAAAGCTGAGTCCAGGGGAAATAAGTAGGACAAGAGGTGAGGAAATGGTGCTCTAATCTCATATTTGCACCAAGCAAACTCTTGAGCCACATTTACATCCTCCCACCATCAGAAATGTGAGGCCCAGTGTCTACAAACTAGAAAACAGACTATGAACGAGATGCTGACAACAGCTGAAATGAGAGAGGGGTGGGGTGGGGGGGTTGTGCACAGGGTTGCTGGAGCACTTGAGTTTACCTTTATAACTAAATCCAAAGCAGGATAGATCTGAGAAGGGGACACATTATAACCCTTATCAGTTTAGTTCATGAATATTAATATAATATTATTTAATATTAATATGGGCTACATTTTTGTTTTACTTTGGCCAAGTAAATTTCAACTATAATATTATAATGATTGTTCCAAGGAGAAGAGGATCATGTTGCTGTGTTTGGAAATGGTTTGGGATTTGGGCTTCACACATGAACCACGAAGTCTCAAACAGCAAAAAAGTGAAGAACATCTGAAGAACAGCTTGTAGTGATACTCTATTACATCTATAGTCATCTATTGCATAACTCTAAGCAAATTTGATGTATGGTTTTGCTTAGTGCCAAATATGTCCTATGGAAATTTCCATGGACCCGTATGGATATCATACCGACAAAAAACATGTGCCTACTTCATACATGACCAGTTATCAATGTATCTGCATGACTGATTTAAGCATGTCAGTCCATAATTATGTTATTTATGGATAATAGATACAGGTTGCATTAATAAATAGATTTAAACTCTTGCTAAACAAGCTTGTAATTGCTGTTTGTTATCGTTAATGGCAAAACAAGGCAAGAGGGCTTCCAAATAAGGTGCACTAACCCTCCACTAGGCTTGTGATGGATGCCAGACATTGTGTAATGTTTATTATTTTACACAAACCAATGCAACAGCTAATCGGTGAAGTGATTGTAACATCTAACAACTGTGACACTTTTTAAGGTAAAGAGTGCAGCTTCTATTGTGAAAGAAGTGCTGGTTTGATTACGGCAAATCAAAAGTCAAAGTGTCGAGAGGGAACTGCATTCCAGGATTCATTCAGAGCATGTTTAATCATGATTTAATTTAGATTCGAGCTGCCAAACATCTCACTTTTAAAAGCTGGGTCCTATATGAACAAAGTGAAAATAAAATTGTATTAGTTGTATGAGCAACTGGGAGCAATTTTATTACCTAAGTTTAATCAAATGCTGCCTACAGTATATAAGACTTTCTTTGATGTTCTCAAGAAATTATTTGCAGTGTGCAATATGGCTGCAGTATATAGTGCATTTATTTCCTTTATAGAGATTCAAAAACCAACCTGTGTACCCATTTGTCTCCCTCTTTACCTGGCTCTCTGCAGAGGAAAGAGTAAAAGCCCTCTGATTTCAGCATAATCAGCAGTGAGCCCCATCCGAGCAGCACGGCAGAGAACAGCAGGCTTTCAATCACTGCAGTTATTGCCATCCACCAGCGCCTGGAGAAAGCTGTGGCCAGTGAGGGAGCCATGGCTGAAGGAGATGATACAGTTGCTATTGGGAATACAGAGGAAATCCCCTTAAACTTTGGTCAGTCCTGAAAATATGTCCATAGAGAAGAGAATGGAGGGGGACGTCTGGTATTTAACATTGAACAATAAAATAATAGTATTACATTATGAATACACTATTACATATACACACATTCATGCATATACAATATTGCATTTTATATATTAGATTTTTTTTTTTTATAATGCCAGTCATTACACACAACATATAAAAGTAGAACGTTTATTTGTCGACAGTTTTTTTATATCCACAACTCTTGCCCAACATCATTTTAATCCAGTTCCTTTGTCTCACTAAGCTACAAAACAGCTCAACAGAAAACAGCTGAGTTCCAAATCAGCATGTTGTTGACTGAAGCCCCGCCCATTTATCCACCACTAACCCCGCCTCAATATAGTCCAATTGGCTGTGGAACGTTTTCGTCTCCCCTCATTGGGTGCCCGAAAATAACAGATTCAGAGCGCAGCTCCACGTGAGACCAAGATCCAGCCGGTTCGAACCAGTGCGGCGCGAGCCAATCGCTTTGTGCTATGATAGCTTTGTGTACAATCTTTCTCACCACAGACATGAGAAGTGAAATTATGTCACAAAATTCGATTAGATTATGTTCGTTACACATAAACGTCATATATTATAAATTATGCATATAGAAATATTAAAAATATATGGTTTAATACATCATATTTAATGCAGTAGGTCACAAGCGCTTCATAAAATATTTTAATCATTGTGAAAATGTTGTTCTGGTTTTACTCGTTGAACGAACTGTCCTGATTTACACACGCTTGCCTAATGTTAATAATCCTGTATCCTGCGGAAAACGAGCTGCCCTAAAACTGGTCTAAACTGGACATGCATCATCAGTGCCTCCGCATGTGTGTGTATGTGTGTGTGTATATGTATGCCCCTCTACCCATTGCTCCTTCCTCATGCACAGAGCTCAGCTGTTCACAAGGAAGCTGAATAACAGACGCGTTTAATGCACTTCTGGTTATACGCTCCTCACTATTGTTTCTGCATTAGGCTATAACTGCTCGCAGTGAAAATGCGCTCATAGTAAATAATGCCTTATATAAAGAGAGCTGAAGTACACGCAGTTCTTTCCCACCATGCATCACATAATACTGCCAAAACACACATTCTGGTGCCAGTTGTTAAGTAGCTCTGTTCACGGTACAGACACGGAACAAAGTTGTGCATAAAGCACATACTCAGCATAATTTATTCATTTCAACAAAATCTCAGTTCATATCTGCAAAAGCATGCACTGAAATGATTAAATACAGTTAATTAGAATGCTGATTGAATATATGTAATTTTTGGGTACAAAATTAAACCAACAGCACAATCATTATATATATATACACACACTCACATGTCAAATTGCTAAAAAAAAAAATGTCTTGCATTTAGTTATAAGAGATCAACAACTATAACACGTAAACTTACAGCAAAGCATCCTTATAATGAGTCATACTACTTACAGCACCAGAGACCTTCAACGAATCTTCACTTCGGCTCTCTCGAAATACAACAATGTATTAAACACCTTCTGATGCCAAATACCCTCTTTGCTTTGTATGTTCATCAATGTAGTTTCCAACATCTCTTATTGCCGATTTTATATTTGCACCTCTTTGGTTCGCACAAACAAGCAAACTTCCCCATTGGCTGCCTTCTGAGCTAGAGATGAGAATAGCCAATCAGAGGGCTGCTCGGAAAATGTATATACATCATTTTACATGATATTTTCCTCCAGTGCAAAGACAACTCACTTGCAGAACAGAGGTTTGAAACCTCATTGTCAGTTTACCGGGTCTTATGCTGTTATGGGTCATGCTACTAATACCATTTTACCATTTCATTCCTTTCCTGACTTATTCGAAACAAAGGAAACTCATCTACTTCATGATTTCAACATCTCTGATAGTAATGGTCAAGCTGAGAAACACCATTGGCACTAATGCAAAAACACAGACAGACTGGTGTACTAAACGTGTAACATATGGTAAATGTAAGTGCCTAGAATGTCTTATATCATATGATTGTATTAATGTGGGATAAAAACAATAAGTAATTTGGTGTCTGAGTATCACTTTAACACTGTTTCCAAGCTTCTGAAGTCAACTGTAACTATTAGTTAATCAATGGTCATTCGAAATAGAAACAATAAAATAGCTCATATAAAAGGTAAAAGCCTATTATTTAATAAAAAGTGATCAAATGGACAAAGCGCTTTGTTCAGTTGTTTCTCGTCTACTCGTTACAAATCACTCAACTAAACCGAGGAACCGTGTCACAAAACATCACGTCGGCATCTGGTGGTTTATATGAGTAACTGCAACTCAATTACACCGAGGGAAGTAGCCTACTATATGGGGGTTTATTGTGATCAAATATTCCCCAGTTGCCTAGTGAAATGTGGTATGCTTTTCAGCACCTTTTACGTCATGCTTTCCATCCACTGTTCACATAATAGGGTGTATGATGCTTCATTATTGAGCTATTTTTTGCAGCAATACAAAGTAGGCTACATACTAAATATACACTATGTAAGCAATGAAAAACATTCTAGTGAAACATGGCAGAATGACAGACACATGCGAGAATAAACATGTGCAGTAGGCTCTTCACATCAAGGCAGTAGGTGTGGAATCAGACACCTGCAGCAATGCAACTTACTGTAGCAGAAATGACATATCACAGACTCCATTGCATAACGTAATGGAATCTGGAGAATACATTAAATCCAAGGGCATAGATTCCCCCAGTATTTATACCATGATCAATGGGAACATGGGTAAATGCTTCACAATTCACTTAAATTAGTTTACTGAACACTCGTTTGTACATTACATTTTAGTTTAAACGACTGCTTAATAACACACATACTCTGCATTGTTGGTATTATTAAAATTTAAAAAAATTATACATGATAAAAAAATTGCATGAGCATTTTGTTACTAAAACTTTAAGCTTTCTGCAAATACAGTATCACTGCAATTACTTCTTACTCTTGTGCTACATTTTGACATGTATATGAAGTTATACATTTAAGATGGACGTATGTTTTGAACACTATTCTTATAGTACTATTGGCGTACAAATCAACAACATAATTAATATAGGAAGGCTGTGTTCATAATGAAATGTTTTCTTTTGTTTAAACAGTTACAACACTTATTGTGATTTTAGTGAGGTTAATCACTGATATTATAGTGATTTAGTTGATTACCTTGTCAGCTTAAAAAGCATTGACTAACCAAAGTGCAACATATGACCCTCTCTGTTTTTTGTGTATGTTACACGTACATTTTTAGTTCTGTATAAGAAGCATGTAAAGTCTAGATGCAAAGTGGAGCCCTGAGCTCTGCCTGTAAAGAGCCCACAAAAATGGGCAATAAACCATAGCAGAGATTGATTGTGGCACTATAACCAGAAAACTGGAAAGAAACACTAGAGCAGAATAGATAAAGAATGCAAGTTAAAAAAAGAAAAAAAAAACATTACATAAGCTTCAGTCAAAACCTTTAACAGATTTGCTAATGAAAAGAAAGCAATTCATCTTTCATAAAATAAATTCTAGCAATCCAGTCTTTTGGGGAAGTGGTCTAAATAGTCTAAAAGGTAGGCCTATAAAGTGCCTGAATTATTGTAGACAGTTCTTAGTACATTAATGTTGATAAATTCCAGTGGTATGAATGCAATGTACCATACAAAAACGTAGCGAATTCTCCATTAAATTCCAGTAGAGGGCAGTAGTATCCTGAGTGATTCTGTCAAACCTGGAGATTCTGGCTAAGTTCGGACATGCCATATAAATAAGGCACAAATAGTAAAAGTAGTATGGTAGTATACCATTCCGAACTCAGCTTCTGATTGCGTCCATTAAACATATGCATTCCAAGTAATATATCAGGACCAATGAGCAACTGTATTAGTCATGTGTATGAGTGACTGCTGTACCAGGCAACCGATGAATTGCAAGAAAAGCATGATCCTTAATATTCCTCCCTGGTATGTTGATTGTGGATCAGTCACAAACTTTAATGTCAAGATTAGGTCTGCTCTTTGAAAATTCTCTCAGCTTCTTGACACCCTCTTTGGAAAACTTGTTGTCAAACATCCTGTGATGAATAAAGACAACAAATGGCACACAATCACTACTCTATACAATCATGTATAGATTAACTCAAATAAATTAGATATAAATGAATCATACCACAGGTATTTTAATGTAGTGTTCTCCTTTAGGGCCACCATGAGGAGTTCAGCTCCTTTGTCTGTTACATGGTTGTCACGAAGTCTATAGAATGCACAATGATAAAACACACAGAATGGCATAAAAACATTGCTAGCATCAGTGATTAATGAGAACCAATAGGAAATGTAATATATGGTTCTCTGGAATACTTGATTCTTATTGGTCAATAGCTGCAGTCAAATATTTTGTATAAAGACCCCCTGTATAATTGACCATTGTCTCTGGCGACCAATGTCCTACACAGCTACGCTAGTATCACTTCTCTCAGAAAACTTTGTGGTCTCTTTGTTTCTCATATAATACAATAAATTAAAACTCGAATTACTGTTTTTATATGCAGTATAATTAGCCTGATCACCATGTCAGGGTTAATTTTGCGATATGGCCAGCTGTTAATTTTCCCTACTCAAACATCAGAGACATTAAAGCATAAGATAAGTCTCCTTCACCTGATATCTGTCAAAGTGCAATTTGTCCTCAACAATTCTGCAAGAAAGCCAGCTCCAACATCTCCAATTTTATTGATGGCCATTCTACTGAGACAATGACATTGTAGGTTACAGAAAACAACATGACATGACCATTTATTTGTGTACATACTGTTTTACATCTGTTTTCTCATTGGTTACCTGAGGTCAGTCACAGTACGATTTTCTTTTAGTGCTTCTGCAAGAATCTTCAGGCCTTCACAGCCAAGCCCTGTCGCGACCACCCTGTGTTAAACATTGTATATAGTTAAAAGTTCACACTTTCAGCATGATTTTTCTTTGGAACGTTTCTTTTAGGAATTTGTTATAACAACTTACCACAGCCTCTGAATGCAACAATCTGGATTTCGCAAAGCAAGGGATAGCACAGCCGACCCCTCTGGGCCAAGAGGATTCTGTTGCACACTTTAAACAAACGGCAACACAGTTAATATTGCAAAGCACAATTATTCAAAAGGATAGTTCACCCAAAATTAAAATTCTACTATTATTTACTTCTCATGTGGTTCAAAACTCTTATGACTTTCTTTCTTCTGGAGGAGATATTAGGCAGAATGTTAGCTTCAGTTACCATTCACTTTCATTAAATGGAAGACCAAAAAATTGCAATGAAAGTGAATGGTAACTAAGGCAAACATTCTGCCAGTGGCAACTGCTTAGACTACAGAAGAAGCACAGCTTCCCTTAAAATGTCATTAAAATTGTGCAACAACATGTATATCAAATTGCATATTATCTCTCTATAATTTAGACTATTGTTACAGTTCAATATTTTAAGTAACTAAACTGCAATAGCATACAACAGTTTCATGATGTTTATTCTGTTGATGTTATTTGCACGATTATGTCCATTGCAGTTAGCGGACACACGGCCCATAGAGCCCCACTGAAGCCGTCTAAGGCAGATACGCATCCCGTTGAGTTCAATGGAGCAAAATATCGATGTTCATTAGACAAGAGGCTCTAAACAAATCATTTTGGGTCCTGCCTGGTTGCCGTGCGTCTCAAAAAATTGATGGGAGTTTCATGAGGGCCATTTGAATAAGATAAATTATCAGATTTTTGATTGGACAGTGGGCTTATTAATCAGTGTATTTTTATCCCGCCCTGAAGACCATCTTCTCTATATGATGAATGGTCGCGCTCTCAAACGTTCTGCATTCTGCCTAACATCAGCCAAATTGGTTTGAACTACATGAGGGTGAGCAAATGATGACAGAATTTTCATTGTGGGTTGACTGTCCCTTTAAGACTGCCATGGCAGATTGTCCCTTTAAGAGTGCCATAGCAGATTTTGACCAATTATATCTTATGTTTACGGTACCTGAGTGTTGAAAAGAGAGGAAGAACTGGTAAGAGCCTGCGGAGCCCATCAGCATTGAGTCCTTGTGCATCCAGTTTTAGAAACTGCAGGTCTGGGCTCAGCTGTAACAGGAAAGCCAGCTCGCTCCACTCTCTGCTCACAGAGCCACACTGATTTGAAGCCTGCTGTGAAAGGAGTTTCATCCAGCCCTGTAGCCGTTGTGACAAACCAGGGTCTTGGACCTCGTAAAGACAGTGACACACGTTGACCTGCCTTTCTGGGCTGAGGGTGGAGCTCTGGAGCTGGGAGTGTAACAGATGGAGAAGGAAAGGAGGAGTTGGACCTGGAGAGGGTGTGCATAAGAGAAGATGTGTCCGGGGTCCATCAGGGAAAAATCCATTTAAGATTAGGCGTGTTCTAGGGACCAACAGACCGCATACAAACCTGTGTATGAGTGTACACTACAGGTGAGTTATGAAATGAGAAAACACAAAACCTTAATTTATTGATAGAATAAACATTAAAGAAATGTTCTGGGTTTAAATAAAGTTAAAGGAATGTTCTGGGTTAAGGTCAATCGTCAGCATTTGTGGCACAATTTCAATTACCACAAAAATGAATGTTTCTGTAAAACAAAAGCAAAAATCGAGGTTACAATGAGGCACTTATAATTTCAAAACCTCTTTTAAAACTCATGTGTTATTTGAACTGTAAAGTTGTATAATTTGTAATTTTTACAGTCATTTTAGGGTTTGTTGACATTACATCATCATGGTAACAAAGTTGTAAAATGGCTATAACTTCCCAAAAAAAAGTTTAGTAAGTGATTTTATCACACTACAATCATGGTTACATGCACATTGTTTATGTCTTGTGGCTATTTTAACGTTAAAAAAGGTGCCCCCATTCACATCAATTATATGTGCAACGCTGTAACTGTGATTTTTTATTTTTTATTTAAGAAAAGTAGGGACAAGTCAAAATGTATTTTTAAGCTCAATCAACACATAATAATGTTAATTTGTAAATCTTATATATATATATAAAAGGAGCATAAAATTGCAGGTACATTAAGACACTTACAATGGAAGTGTAAGGGGCCAATTCTTTAAACATTAATAAGTCCACCAACATTAAAAAACACATAGTTTCAAAAGTATAGTCCCGAGATATAAAAAATTATACATGCAAATATGACTTAAGTGTGATAAAATCGCTTCCTATCATTGTCTGTGTATTCAAGTTATATTAATAAATTCAACTTTGTTGCCGTGATGCCATAACGTTGGTAAATGCTATAAGCGATTTTTTCCACACTAAAATCATTTGTAACATATTTTATCACACCAAAATCATCTTGGCATGTATAAAGTTTATGTCTTGAGGCTATACTTTTAAAACAGTGTGTATTCAATTTTTTATGGACTGGCCCCATTCAGTTCCATTGCAAGTACCTAATTTTTTACTTTTTTATTTGAATAAACGAGGTATGAGTTGAAAATACTGTATTTTCTTTGGTAATCAACATTATGCTACATTTGCTGTGGATAGAGATTAAAAAGCACCTATTATAGTTTTTTAACGTGCCTGATTTTGTTTTAATGGTCTCATACAATTCATTTACATACATCCAAGTTCAAAAAACACTTTAATTTGCTCATAATTTAAATTGTAGCATTACCTTTTTTCAAAAACGTTAAAAACGACTCGTTCAATTAACCGTTCTAAAGGATTCATTCTAAAATCCTCCTTTCAGAGAGCCAACTCTGTTCTGATTGGTCAGATGTCCCAGCCTGTTGTGATTGGTCTACCGCTTTGTGTAGTGTTTGAGGGCGGGTCAAAGCTGTTCGCGAGTAGCCAATGAACACCAGAGGCGGGTTTTTTGATACAAAATTCCGCAGGTTAGTACAGAAAGTAACGTTCACACTGCCAGCGACACGCAGTGACAAAACAACCTCATACCATTCATTTTCAAAGAGAGTGGGCGACTTCTGGCAAAACGAGTGACTGCGACCGTTGGCAAACGGATGTGGGCGTGTCCAGCGATGCAACAAAGTTGAGAAATCAGAATCAGAATCAGAATCAGAATCAGAATCAGAATCAGCTTTATTGCCAAGTATGCTTACACATACAAGGAATTTGTCTAGGTGACAGGAGCTTCCAGTCAACAACAATACAAACAATACCAAAAAAAAAAACAGCAGCAAGGCATAGGTAATTAAAAACAAAAAAGAACACAAAATAAATAATTATACATATACGTACATAAACTCACCTTCATACATACCCACATACACACACGTAGTGCAAATCTAATACAATCTGTATATAAAGAACAAAAAACAGTATATTATGTACAGAGCAATGTAAGTAATGGCAGAAGTGGATAAGTTGGATAATATAATTTAAATTAAAATTAAACTGTGTATTGCACATAATTATTGCTCAATGGGGGTAATTTAACTGTTCATTAGATGGATGGCCTGAGGGAAAAAACTGTTCCTGTGTCTGACGGTTCTGGTGCTCAGTGCTCTGAAGCGCCGGCCAGAAGGCAACAGTTCAAAAAGGTAGTGGGCAGGGTGAGTGGGGTCCAGAGTGATTTTACCAGCCTTTTCCTCACTCTGGAAGTGTATAGTTCTTGAAGGGAGGGCAGGGGGCAACCAATAATCCTCTCAGCAGACCGAACTGTCCTTTGTAGTCTTCTGATGTCTAATTTCGTGGCTGCACCAAACCAGACAGTTATTGAAGTGCAGAGGACAGACTCAATGACCGCTGAGTAGAACTGTTTCAGCAGCACTGGTGGCAGGTTGAATTTCCTCAGTTGGCGAAGGAAGTACAACCTCTGCTGGGCCTTTTCACAATGGAGTCGATGTGTATCTCCCACTTCAGGTCCTGTGAGATGGTAGTGCCCAGGAACCTGAATGACTCCACTGCTGACACAGTGCTGTTTAGAATGGTGAGGGGGGACAATGTTGGGGTGTTCCTCCTAAAGTCCACAATCATCTCCACTGTTTTGAGCGTGTTCAGCTCCAGGTTGTTTTGACTGCACCAGACAGCCAGCCGTTCAACCTCCTTTCTATCACGCAGACTCATCATCATCTCGGATGAGGCCGATGACAGTGGTGTCGTCTGCAAACTTCAGGAGCTTGACAGAGTGGTCCTTGGTGGTGCAGTCATTGGTGTACAGGGAGAAGAGTAGTGGGGAGAGCACACATCCCTGGGGGGCACCAGTGCTGATGGTACAGGTGGTGGAAGTGAATTTTCCCTGCCTCACAAGCTGCTGCCTGTCCGTCAGAAAGCTGGTAATCCACTGACAGGTAGAGGTGGGAACAGGGAGTTGGTTTAACTTAGTCCGGAGTATATCTGGTATGATTGTGTTGAAAGCCGTTATAGAAATGTTTAACTTTATGCAAATGAAGAGCGACTTTTGGGAGGGACAGCCTATATGAGGGAATATGGTAGAGCTCACGTGATCCTAATATTTTAATAATAATATGAATTGTAAAGAAACAATGCTATTTAGCCTCTCCATACACACCACTAGCGACATAACCGCCAACCACTGGCGACATGCAGCGACAAAGTCGCTGGCAGTGTGAACAAAGCTTTAAGTCTGTGTCTCGTTTCGAGGGCTGCGTGCTAGTTAGGACGCGTCCTTTGAAGGCTGTAGTATACCGAGCGTCCTCCTTTAATATGAAGGCATTTCAACGCCATTAATCCACACGTTATTGACGCTCGCACGCGTGATAGATTAAAGCCACGTGAGGAAAAAGGGAGAACTCGCGCATGCGTTTTAAATCCTCGTGCACATTATTGACACTTGTGTGCACAGTAGTTCATTGCCTCATGAGGAAACGGGAAGATCCTGATCAATTTATAATAGGTGCACTTTCAAATTATGAATCATATTTATCCAACTAAATAATTTTTTTAGATTAAGATTTAATGTTGGGGACTCAAATCTGTGTCAAATATACAAGTCAGAGACAGAAATAGCTGAAGAATAGTTTTTTCAATGTAATTTGGTGTATTCATTCTGGAAGGATGCATTTAGCTGAATGCAACAAAAAAAATACCTGCGAGACTGATAATTTCATGGGAAATTGTTAAATTTGGTTTATTAATTAAGGATAAACATGATACATTATTAATAATGTATTGCTTATGTTTAAATTTTACATACGCAAATGAAACATTTTCTAAATTCCTCCAAGATTACTTGCTTTTAAAAAGGAATCTCATTGAGTGGGATGAAAAGTCCCAAAGCAAAATATTTGTTTTCTTTGTTGAAGGATTGGTTTTGTAATGTAAAAATCTCCTACTCCCCTACTTTATTTTTACTTTCTGTTTATTTTACTTATTTTTTTAAATGTATTGGATACACCTCATGCATCCTCCTGTGAAAGAAGGTCGAACTCGAAGTGTCCTACTCGCTTTTCTGAAATGAGACAGCCTCGATTACGTATGCAGCCGACAAATGCCACCTCCGGAGGACGCAGCCTTCCAAATAAGACACAGAATTACTAACTCGTACTATTATGTACTCGTTTCAGGTGTTCAGAGTCGGTTCTTTCTTTTGGGAGTCAATAACTCAATTTGTCGTGCACTTTGATTTTTGAAACTTTGCAGATTTTTTTTACATTCACAATCAGCTATATAACACACTACATGAAAGGTAATATTTGAAAGACCATAATAGGTGCTCTTTAACTTGCACTGAACCCGGAATATTCCTTTCAAAACTGACAGCAGGGAATGGGTGAATCTCATTAAAACAAGTCCAGGTTTTTACTCTATGAAAAATATTTATTATTATTATTATTTTGCATTATGACATATTATGACATTTTCATGACAATTATGAACATAACATTGTCCAAATCTCATTACTGTAATATATACATAATAATGTACATATAATTTTTTGTGTGTTTGTGTATTCTCATTGGTGATTATCATTACTGTAATATAGTTTTTTTTTACTGTATTATTTAAATCAACATAAAGGCAATACAATACTACCAAAACACTAACAAATAAATAATTCAAAGTGCACTAAGTGATTTTTTCAATATGTCGTCTTCGACACCTAGTTTTGTTGATGCAGCATCTTTATAATAATAATAAAAAAAAGCCATTGCAGAAATGATCTATTCACAGTCAGTCATGATCAATTTAATCCAGGAGTTAAAGTGTTGAATAACAAAGAGTTTAATACTGAGATTACCAGAGTAGTATTCGAGTGGTCATGTGATTCAAACATGGCTGCCCCCATGAGGGGACTCCCTCCATGTAGAACTTACATGACCACAGTCTTATGTGATCTTATGTGAGTGCTCATGATTTTATACATATGTTTGAAAATTACAATTCATTTATTTAAGAATAAAACTTTTATAATGAGGAGAAATTACTGAGTGCACATTTAGCATTTTCTGTTTCATATTAGAATAACAAGAATGGTTTGAATATGGTTAAATGTCATGAAAATAATTTCACAATGCAAAAATCTTAATAGTCCTAATTAACAGACCAATTTCTTCCTGTTTATTTTGGGGTGATATGAGACCCAGACATGTACTGTATGTACCTGCAGAACAGATCCATGTGTCCAGACTGATGTCGTTCCCCACAACGAAGAGCCTTCTTTATGCATCTTCTGAAGAGACGGTGTGGTCTGCCAAACTTATGAACAGATGACACCATATGCTTACAAACAGACAGGAAATAGCGACCCGTGGTTGATTTGAGGCCTGAAAATGGATCTGATCCTGAGATAGACTGAAAAACATAATACAGGGCAGCCAAGAACTCTTGCACACTGGTGTGGATGAAATGGTAGCCCTTTTCAAAGGTAAGGGAGGCTCGATCCTCTTTAAGAATCTCTATGAGGAATACCTGTGAGAGCTTAGAACTACCTAAATTAAAGGAGTTCAAATCAGAGCTGTCAAAGATGAACCGTCTCTCCAATAGACCTTTGAAGGCCATGGCTCCCAAGCTTTTTAGAAAAGGCTGCATTTCGCCAAGGATGTGAGGAGCATGTTGGAGCCTGGTGAGATGAGAACACTCTGTACGCCCCTGCACATGGAACAGCAAGATGGATTTGATGAAGCAACAGTAGATGTCAGTGATGGTGACTGGTTTTGAGGTCTCCTGGGACAAGTTGGTGTTTGTTAACTCCTTAGGTCCCAATGAAGTGTTTCGTCGGTTTGCTTCCTCATTGCGTAATCCTCTTTTTCCTGGCCTGGCACTTACAGTGTCAAGACAAAGACAGGAGCCACCATCATGCAAAGCAGTGGACACAATCCAGCAGAATGCCGGAATGTGGCACATAAGGAGAAGGGGTTTATGGGATGATACCGAGGCCCACACTGCAGCAGCAGTTTCAGGAGATTCACAGTTCTGCTCAAAGTATTGCTTCTGCTGAGCTACGGAGAAGCCCAGCAGACTGTAAAACTGACTGATCAGCACAGGAGGCACTTTGGAGACAGCATGAGGCCGGGAGGTGAGGAATATGGACACACCTGGAAGCAGATTCCCCTTGATCAAATTTACCACAATGGCCTGTATAGGCTGCACCCGCTCAGGATCTGAGCACTTGGGAGTATTTTCGAAATTAAGATGGTAACAGAATTCATCAAGTCCGTCTAAAATGAGTAAAAACACTGCTGGGGTTGAGGTGAGTAAATCTACCAGAATGGGTTTCAAGTGGCTGTAGTGATCAGTCAACAGCTCCTGCAAGCTTTGCTCCTGAGTTATAAGGTTTAACTCACGAAATGACAGAGATAGGATAATCTTGGTCGAGTTGCTTTCGGCAGCCCACTCTTGCACCAGCCGTCTCACAAGCGTGGTTTTCCCACTCCCAGCAATTCCGGACAGCATATTCACCCCACTCGCTATGTTAGACAGCAGATTCTCATACACGTCCCTGAAAACACAGCTCTCATCTTGTCTACCAACCTCATCCCCCCTTGTCCTGAAAGCATCACCCACTCCTGAGGCCTCATGCCGGCACTGCAAGGGTGATGCATAGCCAGTCTGTCTTGAGAATGTAATATCCGTCAAGCATCCTATCTTAGTCTGCTCTGAATTCAGACCTCTGATGTTTAGATAGTCCACCGCACAGTGCTGTCTAGCCAGGATGTCTTTGTGCTTTTTCAGGTGGTCTTGCTTCCTGGTCTGTCCTGGTTTTGTTGCTGAGGCTGATTCTTCCTGAACGCTTGGTAGTAAGTAGAGGAAAGCCCTGCATGATTCTTCACCTCTTCCATTGAGCACATCCAGAAGAACTCGCATGCACTCTCTCTCACCTTTGAGAGCTGAACCCCTAATGAGGCTGAGGTCTTCCTCGGTCACGGCACCCACGTTGAACAGCAAGTCAAGAAGGCGCGTCAAGTGTTCGCTGTGGTTGTCCACGAGCTCCAACCGCCGCTGCTGAATTTCTGCGCTACATGGCCCTACAGACATCACTGCGAATAAGCTGATAACTTACTTTACAACGCTTCTTCTTTATCTGATAAGTTATCCGGGTTTAATCAAGGACCGGAATAGTCGTTCCATAAATAATAAGGTAATAGTAATAAACTAACTTACAGATTCACACCCATCATTCTCAGCGGACGAACGAATTAGCGCTGATTTTTTATCTCAACAATGTAAACGCCTGCGCCGCAGCTCGCGCAGAACTCCGTGTCAAGTTAAAAGAAACGTGTCTCGAGACACCGGAGTTCTGTTATATTCGTTGCGCTGCATCTAGCTTTCTTAGAACGCGTTTGTGGAGTCTCAATTGATACTAGTTGTTACCAACGAATGTGAAACTACCCTTTGCTATAGTACGCCTACTCTATCATAAACATAATGGATATCTTAAATATCACATATTGAGTATGTTTACAAACTATAGTACATAAATATACCATTAAACCAACACAAAGTGTGTTTAAAAACACGACGACAACCGATATTCTATGCGTTCATTGCGTTATCTTCTAAGTCACCTGATTGTTGGGCAATAGTAAAATTTAAGAAGTAGCCTATCTCCGCCCAGTTCTCACTAGTCTCTGAATTTCCTTCTTTAAAGTAATGAATAGAGTGAAACAAACAGAAACCAAAAGAGATTACAATAAAGCCCGCATACTCATTTTCTTACATCTGCATTATTTCAGCTCTAACATTAAAGTACAAATTATATTTTTTTTCTAGTTAAATTAGTTATAATATTGTAGTTATATTAGTATAATTGTTAAAGTCAAACTTTAATGTTACGATTTAAACTCTCCCATTGACTTTAACAATTCAAAATGATAAATCTAACTACATCAATATTATCATAATTTATTATTATTATTGCCAAGAACTTTAACAGTAGGCAATAGGGATATTTTTTTTACTGCCATGCTCATATTGCATTTATTAAATGCCAGTAGTTTTAATTTCTGCCCTGCTGAAAAATAAACAGCTTAAAAGGAATATTCCTGGTTCAGTACAATTTAAGATCAATCGACAGCATTTGTGGCATAAAGCTATTATCACAAAAATGTATTTTGACTCATTCATCCTTTAAACAAAAATAACAGTTACAGTGACGGAATTACAGCTTCACCGATTTGCCTTTAAACCTTCCAAAAATTGACCCCATTTAATATAATTTTAAAGTTGTTTTTGTGGGATTACAGGGTTTACAGCGTTGTCATGGCATCAAAGTTTTAAAATGGGATAAAATTTCATGGATTGACCCATTCACATCAATTTTAAGTGCCTTACTGTAACCCAGATTTTTTTTTTTTATTAAAAAGGGACGAAAATTATGAAAATATATATTTTTTAATAATCAACATTATACCACAAATAATAATGATTTATCTTAAATTGTACAGAACCCTTTACTTTCCTTTAAATCAGCCTGTGCTGGTTTTAGCTGGTCTCTGAGTATGCTCAGGCAGGCCTATAACATAACCAGCATAAACCAGCAAACCATCTCAAGTTTTGTTATTCCAGCAAGGCACAATACATTAGAGAGATTAATAAGAAAGAAAAACAAGATGTGATAGAAAGTAATACAAAGAGATGCACAGATGCCTATTATCAGAAAAACAAAGAGCTGAGAAGTCCATGTTTTTAATCAGCTTTAATATGCTCAGATACATTGTCAGTTTGCTTCCATCCAAATGACAGATTTCTTCCAGGTACTTACATTACACAAATAGTATAAAACAAAATCACAAAGTGTGAATAACATCTCAGCGCATTAAGAAACAGGTGGGCCAACAGTTTGTGTGGAGAGTATTGGGGTACTTTTTATAAATGTCAAAAAATATATTTTTTCTAAATACATTACATGCGGCACTTATCCTTACAACAGCATTTAAATAGTATTCTTACAGGGTTTTTTGATGTTGTTTTGTTAAAAGCATATTTCCTCAGCTATGACACTTGTTATGGTAGGCACATGCTCAATATTTCACTGATGACTTAAAGGCTGATCACTCGACATCAAGGCAAAATCAAATAACTGAGCTATGAATGGATTTTAGGTGCCTGAATAATAGTGCAAGAAGAGGGTGTGGCAAATTTTAACTTTTGCTTCAAAAAAGTACATCTCTATTTGGTTTGTGAACAGTAATATAGAAGTGCTTCGTTGCATTTTATCTACAAATACACAAACCTGCCTCAGCGACATAAACATACTGTAGATAACATACAACTTCCCCTATAATTAAGGCTATCAAAACCTCCCAATAGTTGACTAATTTTGAAAGCCTTTCTGCTTTGCCACAAGGTTAAAGCAGTGCTAATGCAAGACATTGGCACTAATAGGAGATTATTATGTCCAGTGTATTAGGAGGACAAAGCCTGAGTAATTCACCTCTAGTGTATGAGGAAAGACTGTTCTCAAAATCAAAGCTTTTGTCCATCACTGGATTTCTTCCCATTTCTACAAGAATTGCTAACACTTTTCTCATCACAGAACATCAGAGATACTCCCAAATGTAATCTACTTAAAAAGCACATTTTGAGGCACAGATTTTAGGGCTTAGCAAAGAGATTTTTGCTGATCAATGCATCTGCAGTCCTGCTTGCTACCCCATTTAACTCTCTGTACTGGTTTATCAAATTGCAGCCTTATACAGGGTAATAAATGATGAATGAATCACAATGTAAATATATGGGGCTGGTTCGCAAGCATATCTACTGTAACTGGATGCAGAGTAATCACTTTTTTCCATCAAGATCTCTATAAGGAACCTCCTTGTACATGACACGCTCCCTCAATGCACATAGCGTACACTCTCTAAAAGTCCAGCCAAAGTTTACTTTCCTCTTGAACACACCAACCTGTAATAATAACTTATTAGTCTCATAAGAAATATTGTATGGAAAAGCTAGAGTGGAACAGATTCATACATCTTTTTGAAGTCATCTTCTCCATAGCAAAATAAGTAAATAATACATTTCCTATGAACTTTTTGAGTTGTCAAAGCATTATTACAAATATTATAATTACACTGATATAATCAAAGTAAAAGTGTATTTGAAGTTCTGAGTAGGTTTGTATAACTTTATTCCTAGAAAAGTAATCATGGGTGAACGCAAATATAACCATAACTAATAACTACTCATTATGAACCCTGATTTTCCTTGTAAATGTGGCTGAGGTCACATTCTCTATTGATAAATCTATATTCTACAAATAATCTAAATAGAGACAGAGGGCAGGAAATATGCACATATATATATTGTTATTTCTTGGCTTCAATTTCTAAAATCATAATATTCATATAACAGTATTATTCCCCAAAAACATAAATAAGTTTGCTAGACTTTCCCAACTGAAAGTAGAGGCCTTTGGTGCAGCTGGCTGGCATCTGATTGGTAGAGAGAAGCTTTGCCTGTAGTCATGTGATTAATGAACTAAAGAACATATCATAAAGATCCTGTGAGAACACTGGAAGTTCTTGGGCATGACTTGTCCATCATCTTGTGTTAAGGCGAGGGGCAGTCTGAAAAATATGATACTCTGTAAGTATACCTGTTGTTTGTGTTCTGGAACTCTATTTATTAAAATTATTTCAAGAAGGAAAAAAATTATAGTCTTTAATTTACTACCTCAGCATGTAATATATATATATATATACACACCACCAACATAAACATGCAATACTAAATAAAGACAGATAGATGGCCAGACAGACAGATAGTCTGAAAGACAGACAGACAGATTAGTTAAGATAGACAGCCAAATATTCAGTCAGTTTGACAGACAGGCAGTCAGACTGACAGATAGAAAGCGACTCACCACAGAAAGGTGTCCATTCTTAGCCTTGGCTACCACCAGATCTGAACCAGATGTAAAATCTATGATCCCTTCTTTGCCTTGTGCCACATTGAACGTTATGCTGTCCATGATACAGAGAATAAAAGTTATCTATTAGTGCATCTGTACAATGTCCATATTGTGTTATTAATCTAATAATTGAATAAACTGCATTCAAGGAAGTTTTTTTTTCTAACTCTCAGAAAGTACATTAGTTACACTGTACATGTTATTTTTACAGGGGTTCACAGGTACAAGCTCCTGTATGCACAGAGTACTATTTTAGTGGCAAATAGGCAATTTTGCACCTGAAACTCACCTTCCCTGGTTAATGTTAATGCTGTTGATCTTGTCAGCACAGATAGCCACTTTGGTTAAGGTCTCGATGACATGATCATTCTGAAGCACCACATCACCCTGTGAAACCAATAAAATTCACATATTCATTTTTACTCTATAATGCATGTGGTTAAAAAATTACATGTCTGTCTACTTTATATTATAATTTTACATGAAGCTGTCTTTTAATCTGACAAACCAGATATTCTTCAATAAAGGAGTCTTCGACCATGTGAACCTGCCTACCTTTTATAACCGTAAGTTAAATATCTTTCAGATTATTAGAGAGTTTGCATCAATACCCCTAGAATGCATACGTGGGTCCTCTATGGCCCATGTATTTACTGTGTACTAGGTATACAATGCATTTAGCACTAGCATTACATTTTTAATACAATGACTGTTTTCATTTTCCAGCTGTTATGAAATTTTATGTATGTTCACGTTTATGTGTTGTATGCAAGTATAACAAGATGTTATGTGTCAAGTGCATGACACTATACTCTTAATGGGGACAGTTCCCATGGAGCAACCCCATGGAGGTTAGATGCCTAATTTACAGAACGGACACAATGGTAATAGCTCTTTAGTGTTTTTGAACATGCAACTTTTCTTTTAGTACACCTCACCACCAAACAACAAATATAGCTACATTGAGTCATATAGCAATATAGAGTACATAAGGTTAATTTTCCTTGAAAAAACAAGTAGTTTTATAAAGAATAAGCATCCAGGTTTCACCTCGATCTCTTCTGACCCACATGCATTCTAGTGGTTAAAAGCAGTCAGTTAAGTGCTTAGGGAAAGACTCTGCCCATGAAAATGTGACAAAGTTTAATCAATAATTCAACTGATCGTTAGACTCACTTTTTGCTTATTGTCTTCAGATGCAACATGGAGAACAAATATTCCATCACTCAGAGAGCTGACTGAAATCCCTACAGATAAAACAGAAGTGTCACTCTTTTTGTTAACAAATATATATATTTTTTCTTTAAGATTCAGTGGCTCTTTCCATTCTTCCACCTCACCTTTCAGTGCACTGTAGTCAATTTGCTGTTTCAGCTTGGCCTCCTCCACAATGATTGCACTGTTGGCCGTTAGCAAGAGCTGTCGGTTGCGAGCCTTGTATCCCTTCCTGTCATACTTTGTCACTGGAACAGCATACTGTGAGGAGGAATGGAGGATGTTTAGATTACACTAACACATAATAACACGTATGTTAGTATGAAACTGCTACATTCACCATATAGACACATTTAGGATATGTAATATATATTTATACTGTAGAATCTTCTTTAAAGGGATAGTTCACCCAAAAATGAAAATCCTCTCATCATTTACTCACACTCATGCCATCCCAGATTTGTATGAAATTTTTTTTTCTGCAGAACACAAATTGTGATGTTAAGAAGAATATTTCAGCTCTGTAGGTCCATGCAATTCAAGTGAATGGGTGGCAACATTTTTATGCTCCAAAAAGCACATTAAGGCATCATAAAAGTAATCCATCCGACTCCAGTGTTTTAATCCATATCTTCATAAGTGATACGATAGGTGTGGGTGAAAAACATCAATATTTAAGTATTTTTTGCTAGAAATTCTTCTCCCTGCCAGTAGCGGGTGATATGCACGGAAAATTTGAATCACCGCAAACACAAGAAGAATGTGAATGTGTTTCTCACCCACACTTAACATTTAGCTTCTGAAGACATTAATTTAACCACTGGAGCCATATATAATTCTTAGAACTTCAAAATGTTGGCACCCATTCACTTGGATTGTATGGACCAAAACTTCATTTGAGTTTAGCAGATGAAAGAAAGTCATACACAGCTGGGATGGCATAAGAATGAGCAAAGGATGAGAGAATTTTCATTTTTGGGTGACATTTTAAACTATCTATAATAAAATTACTTAATGATCTAATAAGCCTTACATAATGTAATAATGCCAGTTAAAGTTTTTAAAAACAGGCATAATTAAAATGTTACCGTTTCACTTTTTTAAAATGAGGGGCCCTAGGTCAGAAATATATTGAAAACCCATTCTAGACTAAAGTTAGTTCCAGGCTCATCTATACTGCTAAGCAGAATTTGATGAAGAACCCCAAATTAGAGATGTAAAACACGCAAT
Source organism: Xyrauchen texanus (assembly GCF_025860055.1). Classification (NCBI taxonomy): domain Eukaryota; kingdom Metazoa; phylum Chordata; class Actinopteri; order Cypriniformes; family Catostomidae; genus Xyrauchen; species Xyrauchen texanus. The sequence goes on along the minus strand of NC_068313.1, from coordinate 24,835,087 downwards.
TTCTTTAAGCAGCACAAAATTCAACACACCTTCATCTTCTCATTCCCGAGAGCCTGTATCACTTTAGGGTTGATGTCCTCCCCATCTTTTGAACACACACACACGGAAAACAATCAGAATATACAAGGCAACAGAAAGTCAGTCTACATACAGAAACTGAAAAATAGACTAAATACTCACTGAGCCTTGTGCCGACAAACAGCTTTGGCACACTTTGAGGGTAGTTATCCTTCTTGTCCTTAAAGACTTCACTTGCAACCATTTTCTGCTCCAGCTGCAATAATAGACAATAATTAATTTTCAAAAATCTATCAATTTAGTGAACAGTGATTGTAAAAATACTGTACTGATGAATTTAATTTAAAGATGCAGTGTGAAATGTTTACACTACTCACAGTACATATAATTGCAATCTTGTTGAGTGGCCTGACAATGCTGTTTGGTTTGGAAATAATCATTATTTTTGCAATATCATTTGGTGCTGCTAAAATGTAAAATTACACACTGCATCTATAACTGTGTTGATCATAAATATGACACCTGGTGCTTCCATTCTGGGTTGATATTCTTGCAGTACTTCCACACCATGTTCTGCATGCACAACTTGCGGAGCTGCTCTGAAGGCTGTATGTAGTAGGCAGAATTTGTTAATTCAAGTCTAACAGTGTGCTTGAATGTATGACTATTCATGAATGATGTCTTACCTCAGTGAGGGCAGGAGGTGGTGTTGGCCAACTCTTATCCAGGACTGTTTTGGGCAGGCTCTTGTGCAACTTCATTAGGAACGAGTAACGAACATAGTCCAGGAAGTACTCGTTCTCAGGGCAACGAGGCTGGTGACGGTAGATGAAGCCTTTGATGAACCTGCAATGGTTGCCAAAGTGTTATTATCATTAACAAAAACTACATGAAAAACTAAAAAAGGAAATAAATGAAAAAACTGAAACTAAACTGACTCCCAAACAAAAACTGGCAATCAATACTTTTTTTTGGTTTAGATACATGGTATGTTCTCACATGAGAAATCTTTACAACATGCTTTTATTAATCCTTATAATATCATTAGATGCCACTAGCGATAACATTAGATGACCCTGAGAAATGTAACAACATTAAATATACAGTATTTAAATGATACCGGTTAAAACAAACTTTGGCAGCCCTAAAATACTGAAACTAAAATAAAGAATTAATACACAGAAAAACTTAGCTAAACTTTAACAGTCATAGAGTGAAAAGGAATGAAAACTAAACTAAATTGAAAGGACAAATTGAAAATTACAGAGAAATAAAAGCTAAATTCAAAACTATAATAATCCCACCACAGACTGCCCCAAAAACAAAAGCTACAATCTGCGTAGCATCTCCTTTACTCTAGATTTAGATCACATGTTTTACTGCACTGCTTTTTTTACTAGTCATGTCATGCAAACAGACCTGCGGATGGTGTCAGCAGCCTCTCTCCTGCGCATTGCTTGCCTGCGGGCCAGAATACCTTTCCACCAGGCTTGAATCAGGATAGCTGTGGAAGAATGACAGGAGCAAAACATTTCAAGCATCAATTTTTACTAATCGTAATTTTTTTTAAACAAAAGCACTTTTATTAGACCTTACCTGATTGTCGCATTTTACAATATTTAGTTTTTTGACTGTAGCCCTTCCAGGATGACTGCAGTTTGGTAGCTACAAGGGCAGGAAGAAGAGTTTGAGGTGGTTAGAGTTAGGTGGAAGTAAGACCATCCAGTATACCAAGATATGTATGCCATCAAAAATGTGCCAATATGTACTCTTACCAAGACTGTGTTTTCTGACTTCAAGAGCATCTTCGGTAGCAAACAAAGTTTTGGGGAAACGGATGAAGATTTTGGTCCTTCAAAAAAAAATAAAAGACATGAAGTCATCTCCATTTTTTCTGGTAGCAGATAATTCAATAAAAATTTTTTTTTAAACTTAAACACAAAATTTAAACTGGCATTTAAAAACTGATTTCTTAACCAACCGGCCGAGTTTGTACTCCTCTGGTTTATAACCGAGGTGCTTGACGAGCACGGACACTCCATCGATCAGACGACCATCCCAGTTTGGCCAGGTTTCTGGACACAGGGATTTATACCTGAAAGAAAAAAAATACCAGTGTAACACTTAATTAACCACATTTCAAAAGTTGAAGCAACAATCACTGTTTTTTTCACATATTGCTTGTATTCTTTGACCTTGTTTATCACTGACATCCACAGGCTTTCAAAAGAGGATTAGAAAGTACACAATACACTAAATATGAGTTTACAATCATAAGCACATCTGAGCGAAACAGCTGGCGACCATCATATATGACCAGTTCAAACCAGTTAAAAAAATATTTCTGTTTATTATTATTAGGTATGTTTTAGGCACTTTCTTGCTGGTTATGGAGCATGGCTTCACTGGCCAAGCTAGGTATACTTGCAACAATACCAACTTTTGCCAGTAATGGACCAGAATTGCCAGTCAGAAACCAGTTAAGATCATCTTGGAATTTAAGCTGGCCTAGATGCAGTAATATGGCTGGGTGATATGACGATATACTGTATATCGTGTGGATGATATAGTGTCAATCGATAGAGATTTTGTATATCCTGATATATAAATATCCATGTGTGCAGCACATGGGCATCTATCAGAAGGCATGCTTCACATCAGACTGAAACCAGGCTTGAGTGGGGAATGTGGCTGGTAAAATTGGCGCTTGCTGGTTTAACACCAGATTCTCTTAAGGAATTATGCAGATCAGGCACTGATGCAAACGTGGCCACAAACTTGTTGATCTGACACAATCTGCTGGGACAGGGTCACTCTATCATCCAGACACCTGAATCATCTCTTTAACATGACGAGGTGCGCTTGACTACATCACACATCTGTAGCTCCTTTACGACACAGAACATCTGACATTGTAAAATTCGGTAATATTTTCCTTGTTACATTTCTTTGAAAAGTTCTTGAGTTTCAAGAGAGAAGTTTATAATAATATTAGTCAACAACATATCAGACCGAAATGTGGCATAATGTGAAATTGAGTATTATGCTAAGGTTATGCATGTTTATTTAATTTTTTTAACTTTGATTGTTTGTCAAGTTCTAAATAAGGAGAAAATTATACATATTAAGAGGAAGATCTTTTCATTTATTAAGTATTTATTTCACCGACTAGATTTTCCAAAAATAGGCATTGTAAAATGGTTATTTATTATGTTAATTTGTATTTGTTTTCCAGAAGGAAAAAAATACTATAACATGATATATATCGTTATTGTGATATAAAATTACTCATAACGTGATATAACATTTTGGTCATATCGCCCACCCCTAGAGTGATATACTAACCTCTGCAGAAACGTCTCGTAGCGACGGCGGTATGCAAAGCCAGCTCTCCTCACTCGAAGGTTCTCCATCAGACCAAGATATTTCACTTGGTGCCTGATGAGGACCTCATCAAAACGTCCTGTGGTGAGAGGTATAGATATTGTGAGTGTCACAAAGGTTACATTGGGACAGAACGGACCAATGTTCCGGCACTCTCCAAGTCGGAGAAGGGAAAAAACTAAATAAAATGGGATTTGACTGCCCATCTTCTACTTAGTTTTACTTGCAGCCTGAACCATATTTGCTGTCACTGTTAATTTAAGAGCAAATCATGTTTCCGCTTTGTTAGAGGGCATTCCAGTCATTACACGCCGGTGTACAGGAGAAAGCTCAGTATGAAACGTGAGCATCAATGAATGCAAGAAGAGCATGCATGCACAAACTCACAAATTTAAAGTCTACTCAGTTAATTTTACCTCCCTTGCGAGGCAACCAAACATTGTATAATAAATGCGATAATCTTATGTCTGATTTACCCCCTATATAATTTGTATTTATTTTTTTAAATCCTATTTTCTCTTTATTCTATTTATATGTATAAAAAAAGATAATATTACATTTCAGTTATTCCTACTTTTGGTTATAATTGGGTTCCCCTACAGTTCTAGACTTAAACAGAACTTTGGGTCACTTATGTTGTTTTTTTTAAAGCGTTTTATATGCAACTTGAAAACAGTGACACAAAAAGTATCACGGCATTACCATGATTTTGTGGGCATGGTAAAATGTAACATGGTAATAAAACCATGATTTTTTATGTACCTTGGATAACTAAATAAATGCCATTGTATATGAATATGGCAATCATTTAATGCTATGAGTTTACTGTATTATAACATGATTGTACCATGAAAATGGTTGAAAGGAATGGGCACACACAATAAGAAAAATCCTTTCTAAGTTTAAGCTAAACACAAGTAATGACAAGAGCTCACAAACCTGCTTGCTTGGCATCATTAGGTTTGATGCAGCGCACGTAAGACGGCTCCTTAGACATCAGGATTTCCATCAACTTCGTCAAGCTGTTCTTGAACTGTGTCGCTGCCTGGTCGCAGCGAGTCAAAGGAGTGACGAATAAGAAAGACACAGGCAGTGAGAAATCAGTGAGAACACAAGTCCCAGTGTTCAGGTCTGGCCAAGCAGTGACAATGTGGGAGAAGTTAGCAGTCAACAATGCAAGCAAACAACTAAACAACAGCAGCCCACCCACTCTCTGCCAATGGGGTTCTGCAGAGTGGGCATTGGGGGGTGGGGGCTTAGGGCATTCCTCACAGTGTGGGTGACAAGAAGATTCTCAATCTCATGGACAGATGCAAAGTTTCTTCAGTTTATGTAGAAGCACTGCTATGAGTGTGGATTTGAGGTGCCCAATTCACAAATAAATAATTCTTTAAAATTGGATGTGAATTGGATGATTAGGTCAAAATGATTCAGTGTTTGTAAATCCCTCAATTGTGATAGAGAACTTTGTATGAGAGTAAAAATGGGTGGTGAATGACATGTAGGGACCATAAAAAAGCACAACTGTCTTTACAGTATATCTGCTTGTCTGACCAATGGAAGAGTGCTTGGGAAACCTGTTTGAAAACAGATGTTATTTCTGCTATTCCTTTAGGTGGCGCTAGTGACACAGAAAATATACACTTCACCATCAACAAAATATTTATGTTACTAGGGCAGGACGATATCGATGATAAACTGTCAAACAATTTTTTATATTTAGCATATGCTCTACATCTAGATGATTGGATCAGGTACATGTCACTAAAAAAAACAAGCAGTTCAGCAAAGTAACTATATACAGACAACTAGCTTACTTAATCACAGTCATTAATTCAGCCGGTTAGGAAGTATTAGCTGGCTAGCCGCTACTTAGGCCTGCTGTCATGTAAACCAGTAATGAGGCTATGTAGGTGCTAACTAGCTAGCTAGTAAGCTATCTGGCTAATATGAAATCATTGTGCACTTGTAATGAATGCGGACGGAGGCAGACAAGGGATGAGGATCCAAACGCGGGTTTATTGACACGAATGGAAACAAACAGACATAAACAAACAAAACTACCACGATGGGCAAAATGAAAACAAAACACGAAAACACAGGAACTGGGAATACAGGAAGACAGGCATGTGAGCGAACATCAACAACATTCAACGAACGACAAGGTAATGGAGGAACGGGCAGGGTTTATATACACAAGGGCAGGATGATTACCAACGATAAACAGGTGCGAACAATGACACAATGGAACATGGTGACGGTGACACGGAACACGTGGAACAGACAACCAGGGATCGTGACAGCACTGAACAAGACAGTACTGACAATGCAATACAGCTACCAACTGAACACAACAGCAATCCTGACATCAACACCATTGCTGTCTATTTATGTACTATTTAGTGGGCGTAAAGACTTTTTAGGCTACAGCAATTATGTCATTAATGTGCGGGTTAAGTAGCTGACACACGTCGGGCCAAAACCAGGAAGAAAGACATTGTTGGAAACTTGAAATCTAAATGTATATCATTCTAAATATCAATATCGAATGATATTTAACAAAATATATACAGTAGTAATAATATTTTTTGGCCATATCACCCAGTCCTTTATGTTAATACAAAAATTGGGCAGAAATTGCAGCACAGGGACAATTTTAAGAGACTTTTGAAACTCAAATGCAGTTTTGCAAGTGAATCAGTTTTTTGATTCAGTTTATTGAAACGAACTGACTGGAAGAACCAGCTCACTAAAATTAATCAGATATCCCAACACTATGTTATGCCATATTTAACCAGAATTCACATTAGAGAATAAAAACACAACAGGGCTTTACCGTTTCAGGGCGCTTCTTGTCTGTAAGCTCTTCCCGGTCAAAACACTGAGTGAGGATTTTATTTTCGGACATACACATGACCTGTACATACAGACATATATACACATCATTCAGGCAAACAGATTCAAGCTACTATAATAAAAGTTTGAAATTCTAACAAAGAGGTGGTGCATTTATCTTATTGTATATAATTTTTTTCTGGGCCTACTCACTCACCTCCTTCAGGTTTCTGAAAAGGAGATCATTGTTCTTGTCCAGGAAGCCTAGAAGTTGGAAAATACACATTGACGTCAGACAGTGCTCAGCCTGGGAAAATTGTGGGCATAAGTGCTCGCTCTTGTTCAACGACTGCTTCACTCTCTCCATTTCATAATTTTTCCCTGCCCTCTATCCAATAACTCACCGTTCACATTGTAGTTGACTTCTCCTGCATAATGAAGCAGCCTGAACTCTTCACGACCCATCACTTTGCGGATTTTTCCATCAGCCAGCTTGTGACTGTAATATAGTGCAGATGCAGGTGCATAAATATCATACGTATAGCTTTAAATGTGCTCAGGATATGATTAACATAATAATAATTAGTCTGAATCATAAATACACATCTTTTCTAAAGGGATTAAAGGCTTTATTCACACAAATCTGATTACTATAGTAATGGTGTCAGAAAAGAGGATGGAAAACATTCAATTTGGCCTCTGCTCATGTTTATCATGACATATTGTATCTAAAACCACTGATTCATTCACTCATTTACTATTCATAAAGTGAATGTCACAAAGTCTGCTATATGAGGAAAGAATAAGCTAAATGAGTATATTCTGTTAAAGCTCTGGACAATATATTGTACACTTTATATGATGTTACATATGCATTGCAACCCTAACTATGAAAATAAACTACTTCCAATACATCCTACATCCAATCAACCATACATGCTTCGTTCCATTGAAGTCGGATATGGGATATTCCTACTTGATATCTCTGAATTCCGACCATAAAGGCATTCCATTGCCAGATGCTTGGAAGGTGACATTTAAGGAAACAAAATTGCAATGTTACCATTATCTTAGCAACCCAATTGATAAACAATGCTGCAACACTAGTATTTGTGCTACAGGTATACGATTTTCAAAATAAGTTTATTTACCATGCTTTATACTCTGTGGACGCTAGTTAAACAAGCTTTAATATCATGTAATGTAGGAACTTTGACTCATTGATCGAATAATACAATTATTAAAAGTGAATGTTTATCAATTACTTTGTATATCTCCCTGGATGCGGATATGTTTGTGTAACGTAACCCACATGCATCCACACGAGTTTAAAAGCTGGAATTCTGACTACAAGAGGCATTCCACTTTTCCTAGTAGGAAGATGGAAATTACGACTGAGTTGAATGGAATGAAGCATTAGACTTGAGACAGATTGTATTGGATTAACACATTTTGAACCACATACAGTTGGATCTAGTTTGTATTTCATGTGGGGGTTTTTTGCTCCCTAGTTGATAAGATTTGTATTATAAAAAAAAAAAAAAAAAAAAAAGAGAGAGAAATCAGATTTTTCTGCCTGTCTGAACAAAGCCAAAGGGAAAGTGTTGTGACTGACGTTAGGAAGTGGGCGTGACCACCAACAGAATTCTCCAGCTTCTCCAGGAAGGTGATGTCACTGGCATCTCCAGGTCGCAAACACTCTTCATCCTGCAGAGAGAGAGGAGCAATTTTAAGCCTAAGATGTTTAAACTGAACTATGATGTCACTGATGAAAGTTCTAAGAGAGCATTCTCACCAAGATGGAAATTATTCCTTTGAACTTCTCCTCCACAAGATCACAAATGATCTTGTTGTTAAAATATTGCACAGGCTCCCACTAGAGAACAACAACAACAAAAAACAACATTACTGCTTCTGCAATAAGTGTAAAACTTTCAACATTTGTGGTGGTATTTTTTCCATTAAAATTTAAGGAATCCAAAATCAAGTGCATTCCCAGCTCACCCACATATCATGGCCACAAGCAGGCTTTAACAGTGTTAGTGTCATAATATTTTATTGGCACTGTCAGAGGTCAGCATTACCATATTAACTGCACAAAACAAAGCCCACAACACATGTTTGCCTATAATATGCCTTTTGAGCTGTGGGTAAGACCCCATTCCACCACCCCGCACATGAGTCACAAATGATGAGCTGTATGTTTGTGTGTGTGAGAAGGAATTCTTACCGTGATTCCCTCGGATTCATACTCCTCCTGCTCTGACTTCAGAGTCAGTTCAATGAAGAGCTGCTGCAGCTTCTCATTACAATAGTTGATACAAAACTGCTCGAAACTAGACAGACAGACAGACAGATGAAAAAATATAAAATGTGATGTTTTACAGATTAAAAGTTAAACAAGATGAAGACATACACTGTAGATGCAAAATTATACTGCCAGCTAAATTACATGTTCCTTGTATAACCAAAAACCCAAGCAAAAGAAAGAACATTCACGCTACCTGTTGTTCTGGAAGACCTCAAAACCATAGATATCCAACAGACCGATTACTGAGGCATTTTTACTGTTGAATGAATCATCCTGTGAGAAATTAAAACCACAGGAATGTTCAACAACATGTTGTTTAGACTAACCATACACAGAGTGTAACATCATATGGCAAGAACATGCTCCAATAACACCCTTTGAAAACTGAAGTAATCAGTGGTGTGCCATTTGTAGGGCTTCTCCACAAGGAGGCACCAAATATTTACATTTAGCAGATGGCTTCGGTCAGAGTTTTTGCAAAGCCATGGGCCAGATCAAACAATGGAATGACACTGCCACCATACCTTCAAGGCCAGTGAGTCATTAATTTTGTTGACCAGCCAAGAAAAAGTACGTCCATATATGGCTTTAGATAAGGCATCTCGTGCTGAGGCGGCCTGCTCTTGATTCAAGGGGCTCATTAGCTGCAACACAAACAGTGGAATAATGGGAAACATTCCAAAAAAAAACATAAGAGATACTGTACATATTTTAAACTTTTCTATGAACCCTCTAATAGACTGACAAAATATATAGCCTGCCTAAATATCTGAGAAAAAAAAACTGTTTAACAACTGCAAAAGTTTAAAAAAAAAACCCAAATGAACAAATTATTTACATTTCTTGAAGAAAATCTTAAGTCTTGTCTGTGCAAAACTCAATACCATGATGTAAATGTGTTGTGGGTGGTTACCAATGTATTGGTGTTCCAAGTGGCTTACAGCATGTTGCCACTTACTGGTTCAAGTTAAAGGAATCGTTTACTCAGCAATGAAAATTCTCTCATCATTTACTTACCTTCATGCCATCCCAGATGTGTCTTTCTTCTGCAGAACACAAACAAAAATTTTAAGAAGAATATCTCAGCTCTGTAGGTCCATACAACGCAAGTGAATGGCCACAAGAACTTTGAAGCTCCAAAAAGCACATACAGGCAGCATAAAAGTAATCCATATGACCCTAGTGGTTAAACCCATGTATTCAGAAGGTATATGACAGGTGTTTGTGAGAAACAAATCAATGTTTAAGTCCTTTTTTTTTCTTCTTTTTTTTTAACTATAAATCACTACCCTTTGACCAACCCCGACATGTTAGTGACGATATGCACGAAGAATGCAAATCTCCAAAAAAAAAAATAAGAATGAGGAAATGAAAGTGGTGATTTATTGTAGAAAATAACTTTATTGATATATTAATATTGATCTGTTCCTCACCCACACCTACTATATAACTTCTGAAGACATTGATTTAACCACTGAAATCATATGGATAACTTTTATGCTGCCTTTATGTGCTTTTTGGAGCTTCAAATTTCTAGCCACAATTCACTTGCATTGTATGGACCTACAGAGCTGAAATATCCTTCTAAAAATCAGTTGCTTGTTTTCAGCAGAAAAAAGAAAGTCAAACTTTTGACATGGCATGAGGGTGAGTAAATAAGAATTTTTATTTTTGGGTGAACTTTCCCTTTAAAAGAGCCCACTTCAAAACCTCTATTACATTCTGGTCGCTAGATATAGTTTGTGCATTTGATTTGTAATGCTATGCCAGCTTCTATGGCTATTTCAAAGGCAAAATGAAGGTAAAATATTATAAGAGCTACATTTTAAAAATCTATTTTAAAAACTGATTTTGGACTGACTTAATTTAAAACATTTTCAAGTGTGTCGTCGATAGATATCGCTTGGGTCCCTCATTCAAGACTATGGGATATTTTTTCACTCCTTGCATAGTTCTCCAGACAAAAATCAAACGTCTAATCACTTTGAATGGTAATTGCACTCCTCTTCTTAAAAAAGCCACAGGATTTAACTAAAAACAAGGAACTAAAGACATTTATATACAAGGGTTAGGGGTTTGTTAAAAAGGAATATTAATAGCAATGCTTGCCTTAGCGAACAATACTAATAAATATGTATTAATAATAAAGAGGAACATACCTCTTCTCCTTTGGCACTGATCTTTTTATGTGTTAGAGCCTCTTTCAGAACACAACCATCCACACCTAATAACTGCAATATTAAAAATACACACAAAAAACAAGCATAAAATAACATCACAAAAATGTCTCCAACAAATTTAAGGAAAAGGTAACAAAGTTTCATTATAGGTTTAAACACAGAGGTTGTGCACATGTAGCCATAACCACATGATTTAAATAAAACATACCCTGGCTAAGTATTTTATCTGTGTTTCTGTAGTAATGTAAGAATTGCCACTGTCCTCTCCTCCATACTGGACATTCCCCAAGTGTAGTACACTGGCAATAATGTTCAAAAGCTCCTGCAGAAAAAGAAAAAAGGAAGGGCTATAACTGAGTTGTATTGAAAAATATTTAATACAACTTGCAAATTAAACTTTGTAATTCTAAAGATAAGTGTTTTTTTGTGCCACTAGTGTCACTAAATGAAATGGCATAAATAATTATTGTTTTCAAACAGGTTTCCACTCCCCCCTGACTCCCATTGGTCACCCTAACAGATAGTTCCACCCCCCAACTCAAGCCATTGGTTGAGCCAGTTTTGCAGTGTTGAGCTGGTTGGGATGCTCTAACAAACAGAGCAATACTTTGATTGCACCACAGAGACACACTGTTTACACATTTCAGGAACAGCCACCTACAAATAGCTTACTTACAGTTCATGACAACGCTCAAAAAGATTTATATTCATAGGATATTGGTATTGGTCTTGGTGGACAAAATCCCCAAATTAACCAGAAAGAAAATAAGATTTGGTGCATAATGCATGACTTTTAAATATAAACAAGCCCGAAACACACCAGGGACTCTTATTTTGAAATGATAAAAAATTTTATCGGGAAATATTGTCATAGATTTCCGCCAATAGCGATAGTTTCAGGAAGCAACTATTATTCGGTAAAACTGATATTTTGTCCATCCTCTAATGTGGACATGCTGCTGCTGCACAATTAAACACAAGACATGCCGCATCGGACATGTATGACATGCTGCTGCACAATTAGACATAAATACAATCCTCATGTAGCATATCTATACAAGTGGAGCTGGGGAGGAGGAGAGTTTGAGAAAACTCTAGCAGCATGCAGCATTGAAACCGGAGTATTTGCAAACGGAGCAAATTTAAATGTTAGGCAAAGAGAGAGGACACAAGTTGATTGGCTACCTGATTACACATCAAAGGACCTATCAGCTTACACCATATCAGTTGTTTGGCTTGACATATTGCATATGAGCAAGCTGCTTTGCAAGCAGGTAACAAGTTATTAAAATATTTTAAAATTGAAAGACTCCACTAAAGAGTTGGCAATCAGCATCTCTTTGTGTTGTCAAGAAAACAAATGATCCATCTTTCAGATAACACCATGCAAACAAACACAGTTTGCTATGGCTCTGTGCCCAGATATAGAGCAAAAACTTTTGCTGTCTGTTAATTACAGAAGAATGTTGATTAATTCTATATAGTGTTTGTATTTGGCGATTGGTTGGTTGCTCATACCTCCACTTCATCATCAGTGAAGCCAATGACGCTCAAGGCTTTCCTCACCAACTTCCAGTCATTGCGGTCGTTTATGGAGCTCACTTTGGGACAGTTACCCTGAAAAACACACAAACACACGCTCACTCAGCAAAAGAGAGGAAACTGGGGGAGGAGGGACTCCTACTGACTTCCTCTATTAAACATCAGGGGAGCGTGAGGAATGAACAGACGGAGATTCCTGCATGTTTGTGGACAAGATTACATCAAAAAGAGTCTTCTATGAATGCATGTGCTGAACTTAACTACAAAACTACTTAATGCACATTCCTGGTCTTCTTGTTCACGTTATTTTAAGTAAAAAAAAATAAGTTTGTCTTTGTAATCTGTCATCAAAATGTAATTATTTGCTCTGCCACTGAAACAAATTTCCTTTTTAGCCTGATCTCACAAATCACTCTTACTTTCCAACCATTTGACTGAGTTTTTATGATCCAATCAAGTACAATCAAAAAAAGTTTCATATTGAATTAGGGCTGTTAATCAATTAACATGTTAAATCAAATTAATTATGACACAGCAATTTAAAAAAAAAATCACAACTAAATCACATGTATCAATGTTTGCTGAGAGAGGCCCCCAAATAAATATGATTTGCATACATAATTATAATTGGTCTGTGTATATGTCCCTGTAAAATAAACAAATAAAATATATGCGTCTCAATGGTTTTCAGCATCATAAAGGCTGCGTTTAGGACGCTGCTTTAAGTTAAAGTTTATGTTAAAAAGTTTGAAACTTTTTCAAAAAGCCTGTGCAGACTGCCCCCTGTTGAAGCACCTTGTAAAAACACATTTACAGAATTTACGTACTGGTCAGTGGGGCATGATTAATTACGTACAATTTTTAACCTATTCTTTTTCACATTAATCAACGGCAGCCCAACTTAAACGTTCTTTTTTTGGTCTTTTCATGTTTTGAATTGATACAGGAAATTATTTGGATGAGAGAAGGGGAAAAGGGGTTGGAAAACAACGCAAACCAGATTCGAACCTACATATCCCATATAAGCGCATCAGAATGCATAATTGTTTTCTGTTGAATGAATAGCTTCCTTTTCATTTCTTTTTAGACATCTGCTCTTATCATAACAAGTGTATGAGGTCTATCTCTAACCTTCACCAGATACTGGTACTGTTGGGCATTCCTCTCCAGGCCCAGTCTCCTCAGCAGGTCTTCCTCTCCTCCCTCAATCAGCTGATAGAAGATGTGAAAGTTCCTTTCACCATGGCTCTGGTGCACCACACGAGACTTCTCCAGCAGGTAATTCAGGATGTGACCACCCACAGGAGCACCCTGCCAACGGGGACACCCGGAGCGAGAAGCAGAGGGGATAACAACGGGTTTCTGACAAGCACGTGCAAGCATGCATATTTTTCACGTACACAAACACACACACACACACACACACACGCAGGTGGATGCGGCCAAAAACCCAACCCAAGGAGAACATTGTAGGGGTAAAGGTGTATCAACAAAAACACATTATTGCTGGTGAACCACAACAATTGAGGCATGTGCTTCACTTGATGCTTGATAACTTGGGTGGCTACTTGTGTAGCTGATGCATAACAGTGTACTACCATTTTTTTTTATCAACATCAAGATTATAAAATTTACATGAATGTATAGGGGAAAGTGTATATTTTAGGTCCTGTAACTAGTCAGTTTTTTCCACCATTTTCAATAATATTTTTGCCTTCACTTGTTCATTTTAAAAGCTCCTGCAGTGTGATTTAAAAGTACATATAATAATATTCTATTTAGTCACTCAATTAATGTCATAAAAGCTGTATGCATTACAATAATATTAATAATAATAATAATAAAAGAATTAGTAAAATGCTCTTTAAAATCATAATGAAGTTTTAGATGGAGTAAAGCATGTCACACCACAGAACTTATCAAAGTACGTCATGTCATCTACCAACTTTATCTGAGGTAAAACTCACCTTGAAGTCAAACTGAATATCCATGTATTTCCCAAAGCGGCTGGAATTGTCATTACGTAATGTTTTTGCATTTCCAAAGGCCTGAGAGAAGAATTGGTGAAAGGAAAAGAGAGAAAGATGGGGAAAAGGAGAAGAGAAAATGTTGGCATACAGAAAACAAGCATTAATCATGTACACAAATGTTGATTCCACACTACTAGACACACACACATACACTGCTAGATAACAGAGAAGCAAAACATCTGGCCATCTTGGTCGTTCTGTTTTTAGAAGCCTTCATATATGCCCCAATCTTATAACACAGATAATAACATGCTGTACAATTACTTGAGAGGTTTCTACTGAAATCAGAGCTGCACACTGCTTAGAATAACCTCTGTTCTCTTCCTTGGCATTGCTGACAGTAATTTGGAGTGTTTTTGCTGTGATAGCAGTCCAGGGCAACAATTACAGCGCACAGCAGGTTGACATTTGAAGGATAAGAAAAAGACATGTTGGATTAGGTTTGTTGTGTATATGTTTACCTCCAGCACTGGGTTGGATTGTAGAAGGCGATCTTTTATGCTCTGCACATGCTCATTGGCGGGGCAGGTGAAGGCATAGTACTGCAGAACCTTCTTGGAGGCCTCTGTCTTGCCAGCACCACTCTCACCTGAGATCAGGATACATTGGTCCCGCCTCTCGGTACGCATGGAGCGGTATGCATTATCAGCCACAGCATAACTGAACAGACAATATATACACATACCATTAATGCTTAATCATGTATTTTAACAACATACAATAAACAATTGATTTTAATAAGCAAAGCAAAATTATGTATTGTAAGTAAATAAAATAGTCATAAACAATTAAAATAAATAAACATTTTAACAGATTAAATATAAATAAATCTTAATGATTTATTTTGTATTACTTCAAATTGCATGACTTGTATTTAAAATTCATTAATCATGTGATTAATCACAATAAATCACATACTTATACTTCATAATTGCAATAATTAAAATATATAAAGCAAAAATGTTAATATTTAATTTATTATTATTATTATTAATAGTAGTAGTATTCTTATTATTTTTTGTTATTATCAATTTTTATTGATTCCAAATCATAAAACATATAAACACAACATCGAATATTGCATCAATTAAGTTTTCTTATTATTATTATAAATTTCCTGTAATCATTTAATAATTTTAACAAAACAAAATGATATAAAGTAAATTAAATTGCTATTAAATTAAAAAGAAAATACATTTATTATTTTTACATATGAAATACTATTTACTTTAATTAAGCAATTAATCTAATACATTTTTAATATTTAGCCATTTTATTTAATAAATTCCAATTGCAGGTATTTAATAAAAACTAAAATTAATAATAATAATATCATATTAATAATACAATTAATCTAATATTTAATAACAATATTATTTTAACTAATAATTTTAATAATTTCAATACATTAATTAAATAATCAAGTATAACACTAAAACAATTATGTAATTAAATTATATTTATTATTATAATAATTAATTTATTGTTAAATACACATATTTTAATTAATTAATATACAACTTTTAACATTTCTGATAATATATCTTTGTTATATAAAAAATATTTTAAGATTTTTCTTCTCTCAATTTTAAAATAACATTCTTTTGGCAGAGCTTCACCTTTTCATGAGTATGGTCTAAATTAATTGGAGTGAGTTATTGTTGCACATGTAGAGGAATATTTATTTTATTTTAATAAAAAATAAAAGAATACCGTATATAATATAGTAAACGTGAACAAATGGGTTATGTCTGCTGTACAGTATTTGTCTTATTTTTGTTTTTATAGATGTAAAAAAACGAATTAACAAATAATCTCAGCAGTCTGGTTTGCCTATATGCACTGTTTGACTTTTCAGACATTGTGTGTGTGTGTGTGTTGTGCTACTAATGTAAACATTTGGCAGCATGATTACGTTTGATGTATTGACTCTGCGTATTAGAGCTGTAGACTTTTTATCATGGTACTTTGGTGACGAGTTGGATGTACGTATATCAAATAAACTTATTCTGTGGTTTAAAAGACTGTATGAGTCTCTCTTTGAGTGAATATAAATGACAGGCGCTTGGACCAGCTCAGCCGGTGTCAGCACAAAAGCCGATTTGTATCGCATATGTGTGACGCTACTATGCGGGCCCAGTTATTAACCGTCACATATGTGTGAGGGCACGTATGAAAGGGTTAAATGGACTACTAGGTGTTGCACAAACAGTGGAAATGCCCAGAGTGAGGAAGGAGTTGCCAATCATTTTAATGAGGAAAGAGCAGGGTGACACCAGAGGCCCAGAATTTGTTCAGCCTGTATTAGAGCTGAGATAACGCTTTCATCACATTTACAAGTCTGCTATCACTGTGAGATGAGAACCTTGGTAAAGCAATTTATTGCCATCTGCCTTAAAGTTCACATCACCTCTACTCCTCTGCCTTTCCATCCCAGCAGACCGAAAAGCTCCCTCACACACACAGACCACAGATAAACGTTACTGAATGTTACGATAGCAAAACTTCAGTTCATTCCACTCAACATTCTCACACCGATTCTGAGGGAATTCACTCCTTATTTAGCAGCTAATAATGAGAGGGCAAACAGTAAACTTCTGAGACAAGCCCCACCTGGTCCATAGAACAGTGGCCCCAAAACACATTTGGATACTTAAACCACACTTAAAATGAATACATTTTAAAAAAATGTTTGTGATTACTTCAAACAAACTGGTCCCAAGATCACTTAAAGTCGATGTTTGTTTATCACATTAACTATGGATATGTTCCAACCAGTTAGACAACCAGAAAGAGCTGTTTTTTCATTTCTTTTAGTGAAATGTTTTGCTTGAAAAGTGTTCTTGTGTTATCTTTCTTTAAAATAAATGGCACTTTTTGGAATTATACTTTGTTATCGAATGCAATGACATTCATACAAGTGTGGCTCAGGTTTAAAAAATATTGTATTTCATAGCACATGTTTTGTAGAGTGGATTTTGGACCTCTGATACACAATAGAGGATTATTATGACTTGGTGGTTGCTTACATGTGAGGTGAGACTTCATAGAAATTTACACCCCTGTATCGCTCCATGTGCTGCTTGGTGTATATCTCCAAATCTTTGTAGGGGTTCACCGACACCAGCACTGAACCAATGTATGTCTGTGAGAGAGAAAAAGAGATGTTCATGTGACAAACAGAACTAAAACGGTTATTCACACAATATTGCCCTCAGGCAACCAAAACAGTCAAGCAAATCATTAAAACACAAATCATATATATGTTTTAAAATAAAGTTCATTCACTAACAAATTTGAACAACTTTACCCATCAAATAATAATAATAATAATAATAATTATTATTATTTTGAGGGGAGTTCTCTAGAGCAGGATGAAGTGTGATTGAAATATACAGTATATAATATATTTATATTCACCCCATCATTGTTAACCATTTTATTGCCATCATGTGCTTGCAAAGTGAAGAAAATTAGTTTGCTACCCAGAGGCAATATTGTGTAGGCTAACATAATTTGAATCATCTTTAAAACAGAAGATCAACAGCTCTTACATAAATGAGGTTCTCCTTGAAGCGTTTTCGGAGGTTTTCGATGAATGCCACCTCACTGGTGTGGTTCTCCAGCAGGACAAAGTCCTGGACGCCCACCCGGTCCCTGGCAGTCAGGGCGCTTTCCATCGTCACCCGGATTCCGTCACTGCCCACAGTCTGTAAGAAAACCAGAGAACCAGAAGTGAGATATAGTCTCATACCTAAAGCCTCCAGACGCGTTGCAGTGTAAGGTGATATCAGCACAGCAACACACACAGAATGTCAAGGCCCTCTGAAAGCCTTCAGAATAAACTCCCAACAACACTCCATCACTGCCCCTCCCATTTCATATCTGCACTGAGTTCAGCTCATTTTAATCTCATTTCATGTTTCATAAGGACTGCTTGCACTGTGATTTTCACACCGGCAAGTCGACCACCATAGTACCATGGCAAGACACAATCTTAGAATTGATCAGTGTCAAACTAATAAACAAAGTACCAAAAAGTACCTTATTATTACATTATTCCAATGTTTTTGGTGATCTAAAATGGTAATACTATGTTTTTGGACATGTACCATGTTTATACCGTCGCATATAAAGATGGTTAACATATAGTGCCATAAATCAAAGAACCAACATATTACCATCTAATACGTAACACCACCACAATACATTTTAATAGTGGTTCAGACTTGTGTTTTCTGTCATTAGACAGATTCCATCAATTTACAAGAAAACAAGAAGTTACTATGGATCAATTTTCACACCAAAATCACATCTCTAAATACATCAACGAAAACCTATCAAGATCTCCACCCAAATTAACACAAAAACACCACCTTACTTACATCATTCTCTTCTCCTTTTTGCATATCTATTTCCTACTGCACTGCTGTTATGCAAACTGAACAGCAAACAACAACATGGAACAATACGGTTTTCACAAATGAGGTCCAAATCACATTTGAATGCATTGTATTGTGTTTCAATCTGATCATAATTCAAATATTATTCTTTTTTTGTTAATTCATGGCAAATGCCACCCTAAAAGAATACCTTGCCACCCCTGCTACCATCCCAGTTGGCAGCAAAGTATTCAAAGTTATGGCCAATTTGACAATTTACGAGCGCAAATCTCCAATGTCCGACTGCACTGAATGCAGCACGAGATGACGCCACATGCTTGTACAAATGCTGCGTGTGTTTGCTTCCCCTCTCACACATCTGCCTGTCATCACCGGTGTCTTACCTTAATGCCTTTCCGGTGATAATGCCCTTACTTCAATCATACTTCTATCTCCTATTAAGTGAGATCACATTGTATGGTCACTTATACCTCAAATGCAAGACATTGATTGCATGAGATTAAGTTTGTCTGTATGAGTTTGTAAATGGCAGCCTGTGCCCTTTTGTAGTGTGTACATACCATTTCTCATCAAATTGTGATAAACGTGATTAAATTAAGTATATATAAGTCTGCCATATGTTGCCACCCCTCAAAAAACCAGAACTTTGAAGCTCAAAAAAGCACATAAAAGGCACTTAAGGCAGCATAAAAGTTATCTATATGACTCCAGTGGATAAATCCATGTTTTTAGAAGTGATATAATAGGTGTGGGTGAGAAACAGATCATTATTTAAGGCCTTTTAACTATAAATCTCAACTATCACTTCCACATTCTTCTTTTGTTTTTTAGCAATTCACATTCTTCATGCATATCGGTACCTACTCGATGAGGCTGGTCAAAATTGGAGACTTATTGTAATAAAGGACTTAAATATTGACCTGTTTCTCAACCACACCTAGCATATTGCTTCAGAAGATTTGGATTTATCTACTGGCGTCATATAGATAAATTTTATGCTGCCTTAAGTGCCTTTATGTGCTTTTTGGAGCTTTTAAGTTCTGGTCACCATTCATTTACATTGTATGGCCCTAAAGGATCCAGGAGATATTCTTCTAAAAATCTTCATTTGTGTTCTGAAGAAGAAATTCATACACATCTGGGACAGCATGAGGGTGAGTAAATGATGAGTGAATTTTTGGGTGAACTATTCTTTTAACCCTAATCCCATGTAAAAGCAATAGTAATAGTTTTTCTTGCCTTAGCAAGTACAAATAAATTGTTCCACCATATGTTCCCAGGAACTGCATGCGACCACCACTTCCATGCCCTGGGCTGCTCCAATAATTAGACCCCCCCCCCCCCCCCAAAAAAAAGGAAAAAAAAGAGGGCTGCCTTTATTTTTTCACTAAAAAGATATTTAGTCACTTGAACATAAGAGTGCAGACAGTCAGTCCCACATTCCGTGAGAGTATTCTATAGCAGTGACACAAAACAGACAGTAAACACCAGTGATGGTGTCATATTCAAAACAAAACCTGCAGACCAGACAGACCATGACATCATTTGTTGGCCAACTCAATCAGAGTTTGTCCAACCCTTGACAGAACATTTCCACTGAAGCCACTAACATCAAGTCAGAGTTTATGCAATACGGATTTGTTTTTCCTTTGTTGACATATCTGTGCATAAATACTCATTATTACCATGACATTCAGAGCGGTTTGTCAATCATCTATAACGTTTTTGGAACTACAGAGAGTTATTGATGAGTAGAGTTTGAGATAGAATGGCACCCTAATTAATAAACTGACAGTATTTATTACACACAGGTAATCTAATGCCAAGAGACTAAATCAAAACTAATTTGGTCAATAAAATTAATGAATACATCTGAACGTTACCTGCTTGAGGTATTCATATCTACAAGGAATAATTTGGTCTTTCAGAGACCTTGACTCATTGTCAACAGGCCTGTTTCAATTATTATATAATTATCTGATCACTATTATCAGTGGCAGTGGATAGCGTGCACGGTCACAATCCTCCAGGTGCAATTATTTTTTCCATTTGCATAAATCTATGTATTTTGGCCATTGCTGATAAACATACAGAGCTAATATAAAGGCATAGATTAAAACACTGATCATGAGAGAATCGATATAGGATCATTCAAATTAAGATCGTGATTAGTAGGAACGCAACGATCTGATTCCTAAAACTATACCGGCTCCGATATACTGAATTAAAGGGATAGTTCACCTAAAAATGAAAATTCTCTCATAATTTACACATCCTTGTGCCATCCCAGATGTGTATGACTTTCTGTCTTCAGCAGAACAAAAATGAAGATTTTTAAAAGAATACTTCAGCTCTGTAGGTCCATACAATGTGAGTGAATAGTGACCAGAAATTTGAAAATGCAAAAATCACATAAAGTCAGGGTAAAAGTAATCCACAAGTCTCCAGTGCATTAATCCATGCATATTGAAGCAATATGATTAATGTTTAAGTCTTTTTTTTACTATACATGTTTCGCTGCAGTTTCCTGGTGAAATGAACACTAGAGGCACTACAACAACTGTGTGGTTTAATCAGTCACACAAATCATAAGTACAATTGCTGTCACCCCCTGCTATGTTATGATAACAAAACACTTTTACTTTACCACATTATTTGAAAAACAAAACATTTTAATACTTGTATTACAGACCCACCTACATATACAAAATTATTCCTATACTGTTAGGTTACTTGGTAGATCACCTGATAGAGAATTGGACTTTGGAATTGGCAGCCATGGTTCGAGTCCAGCCATAGACATTATGTGACATGAAATGATGTGGGGGTTTTTTCCTCTCTCGAATTTTGCATTTTAAAACACTATCGGTTAGGGTTAGGTGTTGGTTAAGGTAAGGATGTCTGTTTTGTAAAACTTAACCTTAAAAAACTTGTCTGATTACAACCTCATTTCACTCAGTTTTGGTGCCCCCTGCTGGACATTTTACTTTAAAACTGCAGCCAAACGTGTAATGAAGCACATCATTTCAGTTTTGAAAAAACTTTGCAATGCTCACGTAAATTTCATGAGACCACGATGCATTCTTCATGCACATTGCCACCTACTGGTCTGGTCAAAGGTGTAGATTTTTGGTAAAAAACTTAAATGTTGATCCTTTTCTCACCCACACTTTTGCATATCCCTTCTAAATAATGGATTTACCCACTTTACCCACTGGATTAGTAGAAAATATTTTTATGCTGACTTTGTTCTGGTTCTGGTCACCATTCACTTGCATTATATTAAGTATTTGCATGTTTATGGATATGCCCCATTCACTTCCATTCCATTGTAAGTGCCTCATTTAACATTCCTTTTTTTTTTTAAACGACTGAGCTTAAATTGGCTTGAACCCAGAATATTATTTTTATTTTTCTAAGGACGGGAATAATAATACAACCATGAGTGTAACTTTTTTTGCAAAACTCCCTGTATAACAGTAGAATGTTGTGCATATTTCCATAATTAATGAAGGCAGTGTCTAAAGGGCACATTCCTAGAAATCTGCAAAGTTCCTCCCGTCCTCGTCAGGAATAAGAATGGTGGAAAAGAAAATAAATTATTGACTGCTTGCTTATGATTTTGAGCTTTTTGAGGTTTACCAACTATTTCCATCTAGATTGAGTCATCTGGCTCACTAGTTACCTTTCCTTTCTCTTCTGTTCTTGAGAAGGAATGTACAAGGGGTGGAGACACATACAGAGTATAGCCACGGCTAGATTAAAACTGAGGATAGAAGCATAAATCATAGAGGCTTCCCACAACATTAAACAGTAATGATGACAAGTGTAATGAGGAACATGGGGTTGCTCTGGGTTTCTTAATTTTTTTTTTTTTTTGTAAAGAAGTGAAAAAAGGTCAAACGCCTGCAGATTAGGTTTCTGCAGCTAGTCGGGGGAGTAGGGGGTGGTTGGTCATTTTAGCACTTTTCCAAAGCGTACTTTTTAGAGCTTTTTTAAATATACCATTAAGCAACTTTTACGCTGTTTTGCATTTTAATAATTTAGAGCTTATTGATGGTCATGAAACTGACATCATAGGGGGCATTTAGACAGTTATTTTTTTCTCCGCTAAACATGCTAGACAGCATAGCCAACAGAATAGAATGCACTTGTCTAAAGACTTTGACACGGCATCTAAAAAACAATGTCTGTTTACATAAAAAAAAAAGATGCAAAACATGAAATGATGAGAGAAAATGCAAAAACATATTCAGTGTGAACAGCCCCTAAAGGGAGCAGAAAATGTTGATCCATACATAGTCAATTCCAAGTCAAAACACTGGCATAGGCCTTAATGCGTGCTTTCCACATAAGACAATCTTTTAATTATACCACTTTCATCGATAAATCTTCATAAGAAGATGCCTTACAATCCTCCATTAATTACTGCTTCTCAGATGGTGAGAAATTCCATGGGTGGCATTGTAATTCACACTGGACTGCTGAGGCGATGGATGTCCTTGTTCAAGGGTCTGTGTGTTGGTTTGGAAAGTCAGCTGGTGGGTGTCAAGCTCCAGGGGGAAAGTTGACAGACAGGTGTGACTCGCTCTCCCTAAACAGGTGAAGAGTCTTACATCATATGCTCCGGAGTACCCACCCATCCATATGCTAAACTCTTAAACTCACTTTCAAACACACTCTTTGACTTGGAGATGATATGAAGTGACCGACTATACTTCATTCCAGCCTGCCAGACAATGCAAGGCATTCATATACAGAGGGCATTTGAAGAGCACAAATCAGGACAACTGTATAATGCTAACTTGAGTCAGCAGGGCTCTCTTATACAGTTGAATTCTTATGTTATTTTCTGTCCAGTCATCATAGTCCCTAAAGGTCAAAAGTTGGGATGCTTTTTAAACAGCATTGAAAGAGTTATATGTTGGACACATGTTGGCTGTTCTTGATGGCATCACTTTCCAGTCCAACTAAATAAAAATAATAGCTTTGTGAAGAAAGTTAAACATAGGTACAATCTATAAAACTAATTTTAAACTTTAAGCATAAGCATTTAGGTCAAAATGTTTTTAAGATCAGGACAAACAAAATTCAGTCAAATGTGTCCAAATTTGCCAAACAGTGTAAAGTTAGAGCTGTCCTTATCTCCTCAGCCGTTCAGAGCAACATGCCACTGTGTAAACTTAATTTCCTCTGCCTGAGATCTGCATCTTCCTGCTTGGAGTGCTCTATAGCCACTTATTGCAAATTCGGGTGAAACTGGAAAGTGTAACACAAAGGCATGCTGCAATCCCTCCTTACCTAATACCTGATGATGTCACAAATTCATCAAACCTCAGAAGTTATTTGCTTATGAGCAAATGTTTCCCAAAGTTGATATGAAACACGATCATAACAAAACTACTACGGACCACAAGGTGTGTTTATTTGAATGTGAAATGATGCTTGGCAAATGACAGCCGTAGTTTATCATAGTATGACAGCATTGAGTATATGAAAGGTAAAAGGCCAGGGACAACACCGGCAAAACTCAAAACTCATACACTGAGGTTCTTGTCCTGTGTAATTGTTGTTGAAGTTACTGTTGACTATCAGAAGAAGGCTGAGGATGACACAGGCAGGAAGAAATGTAGAAGGGCGGATGACAGATGGCAGTTTCATAATCTCTCTCACTCTCCTTCTAGCCAGGAATTCAACAGTGACTGCTGGTTCTAATACAGAGATTGCTAAACTGTTAGACGGCACTATTGCATAAACATAGATACTAACAGTCCTTATGTACAGGCCTGAAAGGGACTAATAAGATCAACAAACTCCCAATCCACTAATATATATTTTAATATGAAATTAACAATAACATCACTGAGGCGCTTCACTGTATAGCAGCTTGTCTAAGTTACGTTTCAGAAAAGTTGCCAATGGTTGATCCTGTTTTGGCTTTGTATGAAACTATTTTTGGTGGCAGCACAAAACTAGACAACATAATTGGCTTTATTGGGTCTACAATGTAAGTGACTCATTATTAAAAGAATAGCTCACCTAAAATTACATTTCTGTCATAATTTACTCACACTCATGTTTTTCCAAAGCCCTTTACTCAAAACCCCTTTTTATACAATAGGTGTTAAAAACAATGCAAGTTCTCACACGAACATGCAAGCCACTGTAAACAAGCTTTTCTCATAGCGCTCAGAAACATGCAAATGACGCCAAGATTTTCACTGAAACATGACCTTTTTGGGTTGTTTCTTACAAGAACATATTTTATATGCATTCAGACTTTTAATATGACGCATGAGTCGCATGGACTACCTTTATGATACTTTAGGTCCTTTTAAAGCTTTATAGTAAGACACTTTCCACTGCATAGTCAATGGATAATGCTGATACATTTCTGCTTTTACATATAGCAATTGGTTACCACACTCACTAGTTATTGATATCTGCAGTTATTGGTCAACTACTAATGTATATATTCCATGTGATGTGTTCACTTGCATTCAATTCATGTTAGCCAATCATTACATAATCTAAACGCAAAACTAAATAGACAAACAGACCCCTCCCAATCTCCTTTCTATGACTTTGCACAACCACATATTTCACTTTCCATAAGCTCCATACTGATACTGCAGAAATGTCCCAGCTGGCTTTTTTTAGTATATAATGTGCTGTGGTTCTTACCATGGCTCTATACTTCATCTTTGCGTTCTTCCCAGACTGCTGCTGTAACTGTATAAATGATTTAAATGTCCAAAACAACGCCCCTCATTTGAAAAAGTGTGCCACGCTTGTTATTTTAACTTCAGATCCATGTGTGGGAGTGTCCCAGCTGCCATTTCTTCAGCTTCTTTCTTTACGTCTCTCCCTCTCCTCTCTCTTCCCCCTCACTGCCTACAGGGGCACGAGTCAGTCATCAGTACTTCTGAAAAGTGACACACTCCCCCTTCTTTGCCTCCCTTGGCTGGTTTGCTCCGTCCTCCTGCAATGGGATTTACAGTGAAAGCTAAAACTCGGGCCCCCTGTAGTAGCCCTTTATGCGCCTGCCCTTAAAAAACAGCCTGTGAAAATACTTAAGGGAAAGTTCACCAAAAAATATTTTTCCATGGAAAACAAAAGGAGATGTTTGACAGAATGTTAGTTTCAATCACTGTTCACTTTCATTGTATGGAAAAAAGATGTAATGTAAATGCAATGTAAAGGAATGTAAAGGATGAGTGAGACTAGCACACTTCTGTGTTTCACAGAAATAAAGGCTTACAGGTTTGGAAAAACATTTTTGGGTGAACTATCCCTTTAAATGACAAAATACATACATTTGGACACGAGTCACACACAACCATCAAAATGAAAGGGAAAAAAGTATGAAAACATGCCATCTCATGCTGACAGACTCCGGGATTCATAGATTTGATATTCAGATCTTTGGAAAGCTACAGAACTAGCGTTAAGATTTGGATGAAATTATGAAATGAAACTAGCGATTATGCCAAGTGAATTTTCCTTCTCTTCCTGCCTTGGCCCACTACTTCTTCCCCCCACCCATCATAGTGCAAGCTGAAGCAGATGTGAGGCAGATCTCAGATAGGGAAATGCCAAGGAGGTAAGATTGATGTGCTCAGTCTTGGCTCAGTTGCAAGAAAAAGACAAATGGGCCATGTGCACTTTGCAGTGCACAGGTCACATTCACTTGTAATTATGGTGGTACACTTTGAGTTTATAGCCTGGTGTCATGTACATATAACTTTAACATACAACTATATCAATAGGTCTGATTTATACCCATTTGCTTTGTTTGATAATAACCAATAGAAAGACATAGAACAGATAAAAAGAACAGCAAGACCAAGACTGCTGTATTTATACAGCTGAGAATTTTCGGAGGGGCAAGAATCTTATGAAAGCTTTCTGCTAATCATCAACAAGACGATTTGAAAAATTGGCTGCTAATGACTACTTACAGAGATAGAGAGAGAGTGTCAGCAGAAAGCCATGCAGGTTTGGAACAACAAGAGGTTGAGAAACTGATGCCAGAACTTTCATTTTTGGCTGAACTATTCCTTTAACCAAGTTACCTGTAGCCCAACTGGTGCTAGCAATGCCAAGGTCATTGGTTCGATTCCAACGGAACATGCATAGTAATAATGTAAACCTGGAATGCACTTAAAGTCACTTTGAATAAAACTGCTCTGCAATAGATTATGTGAAATGGAAACGTAAAATGCAAGATCATAACAAATGCTCATACAGAGTAGTGCCCTCTACTGGACAATTATAGAATTCTGCATAGATCTCTGAAATGAACTACACAACCAGGTTTGTTAAGGCTTTCTATAATATCTGAGAACAGCAGTATGTCATGTTAAAGTTGCAGTATAGACATGGGGTTAGTATGTATGCTAATAAATCCTCCTATTTTCTGTCTCTGCTATCAATCTCTCACTCCCGCATGCTCCTTCTCCCACATATGCCAGCTGAATCAGAGACCCCGCCTGCTGGAACCGGAGTAATATTTTCCAGACAGTGTGAGCAGCTTTCTCGTGCTCTATCTATTACCTAGGAACACTGACATTACAGGACCAGCATGTAAGAGAACTCTGGCTTTCGCATGCTTTTCGTCACTATCTGGTCATTGGGGAAAAAAGAAGCTTTGTTAAGAAAAAAATAAGTAGGGACAACTTATATTTGTCTACAAAACTAATTTCAATTTTGTACATGCCCTGCTATCATTACAGTATGTGTACAATAAAAACTTTATGAATTTATGATGAGCAGCTGCGGTCAATGGATTACAATGTTGTCCACGAAACAGGATACACAAACAACGGTTCAAAATCATCCCATTGTTTGATCTCTCAGGTCGCTTTGATCATGTACATCTTTCAAAACGTGACTTCTTGCGTTCCTTTGATCTCTGGCAATAATAACATTTAACAGTGCTCCACCTTACTGTACATTGCTACAGAACTGAGCGAAATATGACAGTGCAAAGCTCTACTGAAAAAAAAAAAAAAGGCAGGAATTGTTCAGGAATCATTTAGGCCTATTCACCCAAAACCAATCTTTCATGGGCATTCTTCAAAATCTCCTTTTATGTTCCATGGAAGAAATCATACAGGTTTGGAACAACATGAGTGCGAGTACAATGATAGAAGTATGAAAACCTCAAAATAATTTTGAAGAACTGTCCAAGACTCTGTGGGCTCAAAGTCACACTAAAGGTCACTAGAATAGTACATCGCACATCCTCACATGGCCTTCTTGCAGAGAAACTAACACTTACAGAGGTTATTTTTGTTATGTGAGGGGTTCTCGTCTTTAGAATGGTCAAATGACATCCGTGGGAAATGGAAACTGTGGCTATTTTCCCCAGCATGCATGCTTGTCGTGTTCTCACCCTCTTTTCTCATGTTGGCCACTTTTAGGCCCCTATCCTTTAATTTCTCTCTATAACTCAATCTGCGGAATACATACTTCTGTGTGCAAAATCTTCTTATTTGCTACCTCCCAATTCACACACGTATACTATGCACTAAAAAGGGCTTTTCACACTATGCATAACCCCGGGTCATCTCATTCTAAACCTCGCTTTTAACCCTGGGTAAAGCAACATTTCATACTTGCAATTTCAAAAGGGGGTTAGCACCGGGGATTTTTACCCAGAGTTAAACCCTGGTTCAGAGCAGGGTTAGCACCGCTTTGAGGGGTTAGCCTCATGTTGTGGAGCCAAAGGTGTACAGTGTGAAACGATGCAGTGTTGGAATGTTTCAAAGTTGTTTAGCAACAGACAACCAATCCTATAAAGCCTCGGTACTTACCTCATTAAATATTCATGTGCTTTGTACCATCACTGAAACTTTCACAAGCGGCTTACGTTCTGCGTCTGAGGGAAACCAGTAAAGCGTCGAACACTTGTAGCAAACGCGATAACTGGCGAGATTAAGAGACCGTGTTTTCGTGGCATATTTCAGAAGACGAAAGACAAACAGAGCTGATTTGCTTGGCGACATTTCCACAGAAGAGCTGAGCATTTCCATTGACAGGTTGCATATCTGTCGCAAGCTGTATTCGTCCAATCGTTGTTATCAACACCGGAAATATGCAAATAAGCACGTTACATGTTAATGATTTCAAGTCTGAAAAGCCTTAAGGTGTGTACTTTGCTGTTGAGAAAGTACATACTTCTAGAAAGACAATAGGTTAAGGGGACATATTGGGACATGCTTCCATGTCTTGTCATGTGAGTTGTGTCTCGAGACAAACACACTTACGGTTTTCTCATAGTGGACTTTTAAACAGGCCTAAAATTGCATAGACCTTCATTGATATCTTCTGACTGCAACTACTCCTACAGATTCCACCTACCTTGGCACAGTTCTTTCAGCATTTTCTGAATTAGTATTTTTCTTTATTTTCTAAGAACTGATCAGTCTTTCATTGCACTTGACCTGTAGTGGGTGGTCAAAAGTCCCTGAAAATCCCATACACCTACAATGAATGCTTGTGATGTGGGGGAAAAACTACAACAGTCAAACAGTTCAAATGCAATGTAAATTCAAGTGCTTCATAAGTCTGAAAAAATTCTCTAGCAACCACCTAGAAGTTCAAAAAAGTTTAGCAGCTGTTTAGCAATTGCCAAGCAACCACTCTGAACACCTTAGCAACTACCCAGAAAATGCCTACCAACCACACAGAACCGCTTATCAAGCTTCTAACAACTGCCTAAGAGCAACGTCTTAGCAATGCCAACCACTCAGAATACCTTATCAACAGATAAGCAAATGCCTAGCAACTCCCTAGCAACCCCCATGAACATGCTTGTGAGGTTAACCTCCAAATGTCAAACAGATCAAATGTAAACATACAAAGCCTTTATCAATCTGTATCTGTCAATTCTCTAGCAACCACCCAGAACAGCTTAGCAACCGTCTAAAAACTGCCTAGCAACCACTTAGCAACACCCTAGCAGCCACCCAAAACTTTTTAGAAACCATTAAGCAATGCCCTAGAAACCATTCAGAACACCATAGCAACAGCCTAGCAATTACCAAGAACACCTTAGCAACAGCCTAGCAGCCCTCTGGCAACCACCCAGAACACCTTAGCAACTACATGACTTTCAAATTTGAAATCACTCATCATATTGTGTTTACTTATGTAAATACTCAAGATCTAATAACCATTACACCTGTTGGCTTTAAAAAAAAAATATATATTTTTTTACATTTTTACTTTCAGGCAAGGCTTTGTTGAACCAATATAAACGTTTTTCTTCATCAACTTCAATTTTTTGGTTGAAATAATGCTGCTCAGCACATGCTCTCCATGCTTGGCCTTTCTACTCTCCTCCTCCTGACGGCCACACAGTGGTGAATCATAGTTCAGTGACTGGACACCTCAATGTCTGCCTCTGATCTCTCGTAAATGCTCTGGAAAAGTCAATTAAGCCAAGCACAAACAAATACATTTTAAATCCCTTTTGTTCCTGACCACAAACATTTTTATCTGTCCATATGTTTATTTGGAATTGGATCCTCGTGAATGCCTAACATTGTGGGTGAGAGGCATTTTAATTCAAATTGTGTGTGTTATGAGAATTATGAAAATGTTTGGTCTGTGTACATACTCAATCCCTCCCCTTCTCTCTTCTCTATTTCTGCCCCTCCCTTCTTCTCTCCACCTACTCTGTCACAACCTATTAATACTCTCGCACCAGGACAGGTCTATTTGTAGAAAGTGTTGTGTCGCACTGAGAATCCAACACTGAGGCTGAAGATCAAAGCTATAAACTGCCATGAGCGGCGAGTCACTCTAACAGCACAATGGATCCACTGGACAGGGATGAGGATTTAAAGGAATAGAATGGAGGGGATCCAAAGCTTGATGAATGAACTTGAAACCCTGGTTCTAGTTGGGTCTAAATGGAGAAGTTAAGAGCTTGCGATACACTTCCTCTCTGTTCTAGCAGACCACTAACTCAGTACTTCTAACAGCAGAAAATAATCATAAACTCTGCATCTCTAACAACTTATAGCAGGTTCTTTCACCATTGTTGTGTTTTTTCTTTCTTCCATTAGTTTTTAAAGAAATAGTTGACCCTAAAATAATAATAATAAAAAAGGGAATGATTTATTCCCTGCTCATTTGAAGCGGTTTTAATGAATGTGGCAAGCAACATAAAAGTATAATAAAAGTAGCCATATCTGAAGCATAGAATACAATATGTGTGATAAACTGACCAGAATTCAAGTTATTCAGTGTGACTCATGTGGACCATATTTATGATAATTTATGGTACTTTTGCATCTTATTTGAGGCTTGAAAGCTTCAGTCCAGGTTTACTGTAATTGCATGGAACAAAGTAGTACATTATAAAATATTCCTCCTTTTGTTTTCCATGGAAAAAATAAAGTCATACAGTTTTGGAACAACATTAACATGTGTAAACAATGCCTGAATTTTCATTTAGTGAACTATTCCTTTAAGAAACAAACTGGGAATTTGGTTGCAAAGAAAATGCAACACAATGACAATTTGTCTTTCTTTGTTTACTAATGTGTCAGGGCCTTGAGCAATAGGAGTAGTGAGAAAAGCCTGATACTGGAAAAAGCCCACAGGCATCATAGGATGGGAGGAACTGTAAGAATAAAAGAAATGGAGAACGGAACAGTTTTGCAAAAGAAACTGCAATGATTTCATTTATAAGACCTGTGGAGGGAGGTCGTGAGGGGACTTATGGGACACCCATGAGGAAGGGAGTGAGGGAAGTATATGATGGAGAGAAAAAAAACAAAGGGAAAGATGTGTGTTTGAGTGCTGTGATGTCAGAAAAGAAGAATGCAATAAATGTGGGTGTTAAACAGTCAGCACAGAACTGGGAACATCAAAGCTGAGAATGAGTGATTTAAAGAGTCACTGATATGTAGTAATCAGAAGATATAACGCTTTGTTTTG
Organism: Xyrauchen texanus; assembly: GCF_025860055.1. Classification (NCBI taxonomy): domain Eukaryota; kingdom Metazoa; phylum Chordata; class Actinopteri; order Cypriniformes; family Catostomidae; genus Xyrauchen; species Xyrauchen texanus. The sequence continues at coordinate 24,803,430 of NC_068313.1, read as the reverse complement.
ATATAACTAAACAAGGTCACTGTGCCTATGTGCAAGTCAGGAAGTTATTTGTTGACTAAGAAAGTAAAGCTCACTCAGACTTAGATCCTAGTTTCTCATTGCTTCATTCATTCTCTCTCTCTTTCGTTTCCTCTCAGACCTTCTCATCTCTGGCCTTTTTGAGCTATCATCACCTCACATGGTACTGTGAGTGTCAGTTTTACAGAACATATTTTCAGAGGGCTTTGGCCAGAAAAATACTCAATGCATACAAATGCTTGACCAATGCACGGTCCGGCTGAATATTCTTCACGTGACTTCTTGCGATACTGTGGCAGTATCAAACCTCAGTACTCAAGGGTGTGATAGAATTGCCTTAAAATTTTTGTACCATTAAAATGGATGGACTGTTATTCAGGTAGTTAACATAAAAAAATTGTTTCTAGGGCTGGGTACCGATTCGAATCCATTCTGATTCACAAGCTCTTAATTTGATTCTATTATGTTTCCGATTTGATATCGATTCATATGGGTATATACAGGGGACTTTCCACTTTATACATAGGTACAATTTGAAAATATTATTTGTACTAATTATATTTTATTAGTTTCATATATCATCATTTTATTAATATCATCATTTGAAAAGTTTGGTCACATTTTAGCTTTTTAAAATTTAACAAATCAATGTATTTAAATCAATAAATATAATATTATATAGCATATATTTTGTAAATTTCTATTGCATAATTTGTACTATTTACAGGTATTTACATTGATTTGTTGAACACGTGCTAAAAAATTGGTACTGTCTCTTTAAGGGAATCCTGTATTTCTTTAAATAAGCGCATGATAACTAGAGAGACTTGAATGGCTTTATCTTATCTGTGCTATGCCTGATTCAAATTAAATGCTGCTTCTTTGTCATTTATGATCAACAACTGACTGTAAAGAGCAAAAAGGGTATTAAAAGAGACATTATTCAAAGACAAATGGGTTGCGTGAATCTTGTCTTTGGACACACAATAAATGGAACATCTTTTACTCTCAACACGCTGAATACTCCACCACTATATTTCACAATTCATTCACTGGTGAGTGAAATCTAAACCTTTACTAGCCAGTTGCCAAATAAATATATAATAATAATAATAATATATATATATATATATATATATATATATATATATATATATATATATATATATATATATATATATATATATATACATACAGTGAGGAAAATAAGTATTTGAACACCCTGCTATTTTGCAAGTTCTCCCACTTAGAAATCATGGAGGGGTCTGAAATTGTCATCAGTAGGTGCATGTCCACTGTGAGAAACATAATCTAAAAAAAAAATCCAGAAATCACAATGTATGATTTTTTAACTATTTATTTGTATGATACAGCTGCAAATAAGTATTTGAACACCTGTCTATCAGCTAGAATTCTGACCCTCAAAGACCTGTTAGTCTGCCTTTAAAATGTCCACCTCCACTCCATTTATTATCCTAAATTAGATCCACCTGTTTGAGGTCGTTAGCTGCATAAAGACACCTGTCCACCCCATACAATCAGTAAGAATCCAACTACTAACATGGCCAAGACCAAAGAGCTGTCCAAAGACACTAGAGACAAAATTGTACACCTCCACAAGGCTGGAAAGGGCTACGGGGAAATTGCCAAGCAGCTTGGTGAAAAAAGGTCCACTGTTGGAGCAATCATTAGAAAATGGAAGAAGCTAAACATGACTGTCAATCTCCCTCGGACTGGGGCTCCATGCAAGATCTCACCTCGTGGGGTCTCAATGATCCTAAGAAAGATGAGAAATCAGCCCAGAACTACACGGGAGGAGCTGGTCAATGACCTGAAAAGAGCTGGGACCACCGTTTCCAAGGTTACTGTTGGTAATACACTAAGACGTCATGGTTTGAAATCATGCATGGCACGGAAGGTTCCCCTGCTTAAACCAGCACATGTCAAGGCCCGTCTTAAGTTTGCCAATGACCATTTGGATGATCCAGAGGAGTCATGGGAGAAAGTCATGTGGTCAGATGAGACCAAAATAGAACTTTTTGGTCATAATTCCACTAACCGTGTTTGGAGGAAGAAGAATACCATCGCAAGAACACCATCCCTACTGTGAAGCAGGGGGGTGGTAGCATCATGCTTTGGGGGTGTTTTTCTGCACATGGGACAGGGCGACTGCACTGTATTAAGGAGAGGATGACCGGGGCCATGTATTGCGAGATTTTGGGGAACAACCTCCTTCCCTCATTTAGAGCATTGAAGATGGGTCGAGGCTGGGTCTTCCAACATGACAATGACCCGAAGCACACAGCCAGGATAACCAAGGAGTGGCTCTGTAAGAAGCATATCAAGGTTCTGGCGTGGCCTAGCCAGTCTCCAGACCTAAACCCAATAGAGAATCTTTGGAGGGAGCTCAAACTCCGTGTTTCTCAGCGACAGCCCAGAAACCTGACTGATCTAAAGAAGATCTGTGTGGAGGAGTGGGCCAAAATCCCTCCTGCAGTGTGTGCAAATGTTTGACCTCTGTAATTGCAAACAAAGGCTACTGTACCAAATATTAACATTGCTTTTCTCAGGTGTTCAAATACTTATTTGCAGCTGTATCATACAAATAAATAGTTAAAAAATCATACATTGTGATTTCTGGATTTTTTTTTTAGATTATGTGTCTCACAGTGGACATGCACCTACGATGACAATTTCAGACCCCTCCATGATTTCTAAGTGGGAGAACTTGCAAAATAGCAGGGTGTTCAAATACTTATTTTCCTCACTGTATATATATATGAAAATGTGATTTTCTCCCCAATTTGGAATGCCCTTCCAGTCCTTATGGTGGCGTAGTGACTCGCCTCAATCCGGGTGGCGGAGGACAAATCTCAGTTGCCTCCATGTCTTAGACCATCAATCCGCACATCTTATCACTTGGCTTGTTAGCGTGTGGAGGCTTCACGCTATTCTCCGTGGCATCCACGCACAACTCTCCACAAGCCCCACCAAGAGCGAACCACATTATAATGACCATGAGATTACCCCATGTGGCTCTACCCACCCTAGCAACTAACAATTTGGTTGCTAAGGAGACCTGGCTGGAGTCACTCAGCATGCTCTGGATTCAAACTCGTGACTCCAGGGGTGGTAATCAGCATCTTTACTCGCTGAGCCAGGCCCCCAATATATACATTTTAAGTTGCATAGCACAAAATTTGGATTCAAATGCAAGTGATTTTCTCTCATTATAGTAGAGGGTTGTGCATAGAGTAAAAGATCGCTCTTGGGATTTAAGAATCGATATCGAGATCATTCAAATGAAGATCGTAATGCATCTGATATTTTTACCCACCCTTATTTTGTTTCACAAACTTTGCTCCAAACTGTTGCTCTGGCATGACAGTAGAAAGTCTGTAGAAGACGACCGTTTAAGCAAAATCTATTGTGCCACTTAGATTTTGAGAAAGCAACACGCATTGCGTTGTGTTTTGAACTGTTATCTGACACATTTTGGAATGCAAAAAAAGCATGAAAATGAACTTAAGTACCAAAAAGCGTATGCGTTGTACTTGCATAGAGTATGTCTCAGGTCTTAAGGACTACTTTGGTTATCCGTGTGCTGGTATGTCCTGCATGGTACCAGAGATGATCTAAACAGGCATACAAATTTTACAAATGGCAGAGCTGGTGCCAATTTCCTTAAAAATTCCAAGAAGAAATACTCCTTTTCGCTTCTCCAACAGAAGTGGGTTGACGTATGAGGGAAGAAATCTACAGTGGAAGAGCATTAATCATACAATTCCAGCTCTCTTTTCAAGCTCTAGTGGGCAGAGTAACACATTCATGGGTGGAAATGAGTTGGATCACGCCCACTTTGGCAACAGCCAATAGGTGAAGTAGGAGGTGTGGAGTGAACGGACCAGCAATACATTATTGGAGTACCCAATTTTTTCTCACCTCTGCTGAAAACATTTGCACTGAAGTATAAGCGTGCAAGACTGTACTCATTGCAATGGAACTCCAAATATCCCATTTATCCAGAAGCGTGGGCCCAAACCACATCCAGCCCTCCTTTTTCCAAGACTGGTCTAGAAGCACGGTACAGTACTGTGCCTCTGCTTAAGGCCAGCTGGATCTCCCATTGCTTTTATATACAGCAGCTGAGTTGGCAATGCTGAGGCCTTAAACTCCTCCTCCATGAGCTTAGAATACCCACAATCCCTTATAAGGGCAAGTTATTTCTTTAAGCGTGGGACAGGGGTTTCCCACAAGGGTTCCTGTCTCTGTCCAATGCTGAGCAGATGGAGGATGGAACACCGATGACACTGCTATATCCTCCCTCCCTCTTTCCTTCTCAGGCCTCTAACAAACTGTGTTTATGACTTCGGGCACCTACACAGTGCACACTAGAGAAATCTCTGATGGAGCGTTTGACGGATTGGAATGCGTAAAATGAATTTTGATGGTGTGAAAAGTGCCGGGTCAGTTTGAAACCAAGTGGGAAAGCAGCTGTACAGCTCTCAATGGTAAATTAGAGATTTTGATATTTAACTTTCAACAACACATCCACTAGAAATGTACTGCATAACAATCCTTGAAGATGCTGCCAAAATTCCCACGATGGACCTTCCTGTTTGCATTGTTTTCCGTTTTTTCGGGGGTCTGCGATCAGCAACAATCAAACCGTTTTTCAAAAACAAAGAACAGTTGCAGACTTCAGAAGCTGACGTCCTACATATGCCCCTCTTACCTCAAACTGTTCTACTCGAAGGAACAGCAATGTATTTTAGACATCTTATCTTATTCATTATAAGTGGAACAGATCTCTCAGCTCCACTCTGATAACACTGTTGGAACAAAAGAGCATCACAAGCCTTCGGAGAGCAACAAATTGTTCAACAGTGAGAGGAGAGAAAAAAGGATAAATCCACTGTTAGACAGATGTAAAGAAACACAAGAGGCAGGGCCACAATAGCAGCTGGACACTAGGTCACCAGTAGGGATAGTTGGATCGATCCTAAAATATCGATACTTCCGATACTGATGTTGTATCAAAAACATTGATTCTCACACAAAATTAGGATTAGGCCATATTAGCAAATACTTGTGCAAGATGGGAACTATTTCTTCTTCCACTCATCTAAACATGCATACTGAAAGACACACGTAGACAAGCCCTTGCACCATCACAAGACTCATTCAAACAAGAGGGATCAGCGCCTTGTAGAGGTAATGATAGAAAATCAGAGAAACAGCTTCTGGCCTGGAGTAAATTTCTTATTTCTTAAAATTGTATAATTGTGTGTAAATAAGTAATTACAAAAATAGTTAACCACAGTTTTGCTACAGTAATATTGTAGTATAACCATGGTTAATTGAGTGGTTTATGTCTATGGCTTAACTAAACCCCATGGTTAAACTACAGTTACTATAATGAAACCATGGTTAATTTTTTTAAAGGGTAAACAAAACAGAAGTCTAATAATTTTCTGTTTAGGTTCACAATTGTAAAATATATATATAAATATAATAATGATGTATTATTAAATATTTTAAAATACCCATTTTATCCTAAGAAATCGCAAAAAAATCTATTTAATAGAAGTATCTGTATTGGTATCGGTACAGACGATATTGGACATGAAATTATTGGTAAATAATTATTAGAAAATAAGTGGTATCACCCACTCCTAGTCGAAAGTCCCCTAAGAAAGTGTGACTTAAGACAATCAATCACTGCAACCAGAATTAAACAACTTTATGCATGTGACGTACTGGGTTCATTTGAGCATGTAGTAATGCAGCTCTATTAATCTGTGGGATAAAATCCTTCTTGAGAATCCAACCTTTGACGACGGGAACCAAAGCCAGGATGAAGCAAACTGCTGGGGATCACACTGTGAGAATCTTTCCCTCCATAAGGACTACAACAGAAGGCCAAGACTATCTATTACAACTTCTCTGCTATGTTAGAGCATGACACCATTATTTCATTATCCAGCATGGCTCAAATGCAAGTCATGTGGTGAGGATATCACTGCACACAAACAGAGACAATTTGGCATGACCAAATGCTGTGGCAACCACAACAATAAAACGTACATGGGCCAGAAAGCCACCACGCCCATTCATTCCAAACATTACAGACATAATTATGAGATACCAGCAGGTCCCTTAGGAAAAAGCAAAAGGACAAATGCCCTTCAGCCATGTTAATGCTGACATAATGGAAGCAAGCATAGACACACTCAACAGAACAGTATAAAGCAGAACGATTACATCTGCTTAGTTCTTTAGACTAATATCTATTACAACATATGAAGCTATAAGGCATCATAACTTCCCATCCTCTCCAATGAAATAAAATGCATATAAAGACTCTTTATTGTCTAGGAGAGCTTATAACTACATGTACACAACTGCCATCTCTAAGAAATTAATGTGGTGTTGTAAGTATATTCAATCAAATCACACTTAAACATGCCAGGACTCAGTTTTGCACATACTTTCCTTATCTCTGCTGCTATATTACCCATATCAACATACAACATCATTCCTTACATATATATATTTTTTTTTTTTTTTTTTTTTTACCTGTGCGAAGGTAAACAATACCAATATGCTTTCACTTTACATCAATGTGAAACATTATAATGGCCAAATTCTATGGCCATTGCAGCTGACATTTCATGACAAGACAACAAATAATTAGTGGACACTCTTAATGAAGTATCTGATTTATGTTAACCTAATTCTAAAATACAATTATGATACTAATACTATACCTTATTCAGGGTTTTTCCTGGCTCAAAATGAGGCAGAGGTGGTACCATACTGATCAAAAAAGTGACGTTAAAAACAAGTAAACATTGGCTTTGCGTTAATACACTACTAATGACCTGGCAACTGATTACTAGTGTTAATTTTGTCAGCTGTTTTTTTAATTTAGTTTTAGTCTTAATCCTGTGTCAAATGTCCTTTTTAGTTATCATATTTAGTCAACCTTATCCTATTTAAAAAATAAATAAAATTGTGTCAAGTTTTAGGTGACAAAGTCTGTGTAGGAAAAATCCTGCCTTATTATACATTATTGATACTAATTCTATGCTACAGCAAAATCTAGTATGAGCATACATCTAAACTGACTGGAAATAACAACTCACTCTTTTTCTTACCAAAGTAAAATTAATCTTACAATTCATAGTATTGCTTTGTTGTTCAGTTGTTATACACAATTTAATTAAAGTGAGTCCAAAACTGTAGGCCAACAGCCAAATCACAGCTCTTTAAGGAAATAATAATGTTGTCTTTTCAAGCAGTTGCTACCATATGGGCCATGTAGTTCTTTCCCCAAAGGAAACTGATGATAGTCACAAGATCTTTGAAATAGACAGGTATTTGGTATTTAAGTTTATTGAGTATGTTTACATACAATTTAAAAGTTTGATTTCAGTCTGACTAATGCAATAATTTGTCTTTTAAAATGTCATGTAAATGTGTTAGAACAACTAAAATCCTACCAGTTTCAAAGACTGTACCATCTACTGTGAGAGCTTTGGAGGGTTAAAAAGTGTGAGGGTCAAAAATAACGTTTATTCGGAAGTCACCTTTTAATTTATTTTTATTGGAAATACTGTTTTAAAGTGATTTAACTGCATGGCTACTATGATTGTTCTCTCTTCCAAGTGCCCTTCAGAGGCAGATTTATCTTGTTTGTAACAAAGGACACATGGTGAAGTCTAAAATGTTCATTTTGGATGTATTTGCAGTCTCCAAACCATTCACACCTGTGACACATTGATGTGCCTCTAATTACTATTCTTTTGTCCATTGACTAATCCTGCTATCCGTCTGCCATGATTTTACAGGGACTATTTTAACACATTCCATAATAAAATAAAATAAAAGAGAGTAACAGATGCATACTATGACATACTAAGTCAGCATGCTAGCATTAGTGCTTTGAATGCAATATGTAAACATAAAAAATTACACATTATTTGGGCACATACAGTATCTTACCTGTAGACAACCCATGTATGTTCATTATCCTTTTAAACATCGTTATTATTCTCTGCACCAAAATCAATGCTTAAAGAATGTAAGAAATGTATGTGGCAGTAAAGTTTCTCATGTTGTTATGCCGAATATATGCAGGCTTTGTGGTTCTTGCTGTAGCAGACTTCTGTGACGTGCTACTATGTTACAAAAGGTCACCCGTAAAATGTCTACTTCACCCATTAGATTGCGCATAGTGTCATGTTTACTATAGGACAGAGGAATTAAGAGCTCGACAATGCAAAAACCTGCGGTAGTTCGATTAGAACTTCCCATGATCATGTCTTCTCAGTTTTCTTAATATATTTTTTAGTTTTCTGTTGCATTACAATGGCAAGTAAAAACAAAAAAAAATACTAGCCAATGGCGATTCTTTCTCCAACGTGTACATAGAGGGTTGGTAAATGTACTCAGTATCACAATCCTGCACCATTACACAGTGCCAAGCATTACACAGCAATATACAGTATTTGAAGCAGGTACTGACCAATGCTTGTGCAAAGATAACAAGAGTAAGGTCAACTACTCATGAGCAGCAAAACTGGATATATGCTGCCATCTATTCCTTCATAATCATGTTAAAATTGCTGTCCTATATACTTCTTTATGCATCAATTATCATTGATTTTCTATTCACCTCCACTATGACAATACATTCATCAATGGTCAACAACTCTGAAACTTTCAGGTACAATATGCTTATTCCTCCCTCCCAGTTTAATTTCTGTGGTCTGGGTTAGAGGTCGACAGATTAATCGGCCGATTTTTAGCATTTTTACATAATCGGCATCGGCCAATATCCAAGTATATCAAGCCGATTATTAGGCAGGCACATCTGTGGGCAGCCTAGTGTTGTTGTGGAACACGTGTTTGACGCACGCTGCCCCTAGAGTCATTTTCCAGTAGAGTGAGCAGACCTCATCCAGTGCCTAAGGAAGGAGCTAAGTTCCTTGGAGAAAACAGTAAGGATTAAATTTGTATAACTTCTTTATATTTAATTAAAAACTTTTGATATTTTACTGCCAACTTCGAGAAAAAACGCGACATGACATTCGGCTACTTTAGATATTGATAGCGTAGTTGAAGTTGCATTATCATAGCAGAAGGGTTGCTATCATGTCACAATAAGCAAGCAAGAATTTTGCAATTACAGACAGTGAATCTGAGACTTTTATTTGTTCTGTTTGTGTGTCTTATATTTGAGAGGGTTGGCACTCAATGCAGAGAAATAAGTAATAAAAAAAGATACCAACGCGCTATAGGCTAGTGAAGGACTGGCTTTGGTAAGCTCGGACGTTATCGGTTCTGCTGTCGGTACTGGAGAAATTAAGAAAATACACTTATTATTGCTATAAAGAGAAAGTAATTTTATCTCGCCAGCCTATGTATAATATGAAACCATTTGTCTGTGATGCAATTGAGCTATTCGCAGTCAGAGAGAGAGAGATCTCGCGCACAGCGAGCACAACACAGCCCTGCTAAATGAGTATCAGAACGAAACATTCAAACGTAGCCTGGTTTAGATCTGTGATATTAGTCTGATTTTATTTTATATTTCGCCTTCCAAAGATTATAAAAAGAATATTTATACATAAACCGCATTCTGTCTAGCACAACTTCCTTCCCTTCACAGCGGTGCACTGACATTTCTCCCTAAAACTCAAACTTAACATCAGAATCAGCACGATCGGTGATTGTTGTAAAATGCAGTCTAGCTACTGTTGCTAAATTGCGGGACGCATTTAATAATAAAAAGAGCGCAAGATATACCGTTCCCAAGGAGGCGCGCGCTCCGAAACAGACAGCAACGAGACAAGCAAAGTATAGGCTACTTTGGGTTTCATGTGTGCGTCTAAACGATCAAATATACACAAAAATATGTCTAAACGACCGGCTTGGAGAATTCACTTAAACACAGTTTATGTCTTAAATGGACGTAGTTATGGAAATAGTCGGGAGAAAATATGCTGCATCAGGAGTCTATTAGATCTGCACTCGGTCTTAAAGGGGAAGCAGTCTAATGAACATCAAACAACAAAAGGCAAAGAGTAAATCACTTACAGCTCTTGAATGAATATCTTCTGCATTAATAAGCATTAATCTATCTATGATAAACTATGCAGTGTTATTTTACAATTGATTACTAGATTATTAGATTTCTTTTTAGACCACACCTGAACAGTAATGTTAGTAGACCTTCCTGAAATTAAATCACTGTGCCTATATAACGTTTATCTTTGTTTAATATATATATATATATATATATATAACAAAAAGAACCATTAAGAATACAGTTGAAGTACCGGATCGATAAGCAGTATCGGTAAGAGTAGTAATACCATTAAAACCTTAACGATACCCATCTTGGATGCTCTGAATATTGTATTACGTGTCTGGATTGCCCCTTATTTAAAGCTGCATTTGGATCTCAACCTTCGTGTCTCGGAGCAGTTCGTAACACCTGCTTTGTTTATTTAATATATTTGTTATACATTATTTATACAATATGTTTTTACATTATACATTTTTAAATTTAAGTGTCAAGTGTTCAATAAATGTATTTGTTGAGAAATTTTGTCTATCTTAAGCAATTATTTGTGTTACACTTTATCTTTCAAATAAAAGGTTTAAATAAGAGGTTAAAAACAAGCACATATCGGCCAAATATCAGCCAAAATAAATCGGCTGCATTAATCGGCCATCGGCATCGGCCTGAAAAAAACAATATCGGTCGACCTCTAGTCTGGGTGTAAGGCCACACCTGGCCTGGATTGCATGACTTTTCTAAATGCCAGAGAGAGCTTAGTTAAAACCCATGCCTTCCAGACTTCAATAAGTGGTTGTAAGATGTGAAGGGTTTGTAAATGTCAGCTCACTTCAAAGGTTTTTGATAAAGAACATCTTGATTTATCCTGACCAGTTAACAGGTTGTCTACTTGTGAAGGATGGTACCATGACTATGTTGGTACAAATCTGCAGTATACATGGATTCAGAACAACGGTAATACCAAGACTAGGTTCCAGTCCCGTGCTTTAAAGGGCACTGTGGTTCTGTGCACTGTGTGCAAAGGTCACAAAGATCACCAGGGCTCAGAATGGAACACCAGGAAATAATGTGACTCTGTGACACACACATTGATCATACCTGTGAAGGACATGAACTGGAACACAATTAATTAGAAGAAATAATAAACAATTTTCTGCACTTACAAGTATCACTAGTTATGTATTACTTATTTAGTGATTGTGGAATTGGGGGGTCCATGTGTCGGTCTGCAACACATGACACAGAGAGCGGTAAGGATCTTCACCTTGTTCATAACTATCTCTAACACCTGTCTCATATTATAGTGATGGATGGTGGAGGGAGACTTAAAAGGCACGCCAGAGCATCGGATACAGCGAGAGAGAGAGAGTTGAAATCAGGAAGTAATCGCGTTCACGTAATCAGTGATGAGCGTGAATATAAGGATTATTCCAGCTAACATTAAGATTTTACTCCATTTCTACTTCATTTTAGATGATTAGTTTCAGTTTTGGGGGTAGCGTTATTTGATAAAATATGCATTCCTCATCACTGTATTACAGACTGTACAGCTGAAAACAGCTCACTTCACAACTCACTTTTGGCACCCCTCCGTGGACATTTCAGGAAATGGAGCTCACACGAGCTCATATGCTCAACAATAGTTACCGCTTTGGACACTTGGGGCAGTGTTTTACATTTCGGTAAGCACAGACTGAGTTCAGATAAAGAAAATTCAATACATAGGTCACCCTGCTTTCTAGTTATCAGTATCGCAATTGGAAAACCCAAATTGATTGACAGTTAATCTAATTAGACCAACCTATTTTGCTAGTGTTATTTTTTTTATCCAAAAACATGCATATCTAAACCATTCCATTTAATGTAAAGCCATTATTGACCTACCAATGACTCTATGAAGTCAGAACAAAGTTTTATCAGTCAAACAAGCATTAACAGACCAATGTGAAATATCATGAGGGCAGTTATTTCTCAGTGAAAAGATATAATCATCACTGTAATCTCATCTCTGTGCATTCCAAAGGGAATCTCTGGAAAAAGGCATGTAACCACAGGCTCAAGTTTTAATCCATCAACTCCAGCCCCAGTGTCTACCCTTGTCAATCAGGACAAAGTATGAGCCTGGGTGAAAGGATTCCAGATGGATTAAAGAATGTCTAACACCATCAGGTTAATCAGTAGTCTGTATATGTGTGTGAGTGTGTCAGTGAGCAAACTGAGGATCTTAAGCTTCAAAAACAACACAGTCAGCACAAAACGAATAATGTGAGCTGGTAAACACAAACAGCAACGTCAAAAGACTCAATCCCTGAGAATGAGAGAAAATGTTTGATGCTCAACAAACATGTCACTTTTCCATTCTAGAGTTAGCAAAGTAGTACCAAAAAACACCATGCAACTGCCTTGTTTTTTTTGGACAGAACGCTATGGGAATACAATAATATTCTTTGAAGTGCCTTGGAGTAACATGGTTACTGATCAGTACCATAGTACATGTGAAATTACAGTGGTTTTACCATCTCTGATAACACCAATCATAACAACACTTTTTGAAAGGGAGATTAAAATCAAGAATCTCGAAATTATATCGAAACCAAGCAGTAAAGTTTAAGCGCTGTAGCTAAAATTCTTCAGACTGGCTTTGCAGTTTTTCACTGATATGGAGCAGAGTGGAGTCCAAGGGCAGGGCCCTCTATGGGAAATTTGAAGTAGAAAAGGCACAGCTAAATTAAGAAAAACAGCAAATCCTACAATGAGCTCATGACTCACCACAGGGCATGAAGACATTTACTCAAACAAGTCCACATTCTGAGAATCTCTTTCTTATCCTCTGTACCCCTCCAGATTAGAGCAAAAAATGCTTTGCTGTTCATACTGTAAACAAATATCAAGGCTAACACCACTCGTATAACCCACTGATCTCTCTGTTCCTCTGGATGCAAACATTCCAAACCCCAAAATTTAATTAAGTGATGGATCTAACTCTATAACGTTGTTGAATGGGTTGAAAAATTTGTAGTTGGTAACATCAGCTGAAAAATACGTTGTGAATCATTCACAATAAGATAGGAATCTGTATAAAGTAGGGCTGTCAAATTGATAAAATGTTTTAATCAAATGAATTACATGGTGTCCCGATTAATTAATCGCAATTAATCACATATACAAATATTTGCTGAGAAATATATAACAATAATTCAATATATAATGATGAAATACTTGAAATAGATAATTAAAATGCATTACATTCTTGTAGCAGAAGAGTTAATCATTGATAAAAATAAAAAAATACAGAATGCGACTTTAGAATACAATGAATTGTTTACTACCATATAATTGAACATAAGCCAATCATTGGCACACAGTTCACAGAAACCCATTTCGCAAGTCAATTTCTCAATCAGTTCAAGATTTATCATGAGGGCTTGTTTAAGGACCCGTCAATGTACACCTGCATCAGACATGCTTGTGTAGCGTCTCGGGTGCATTGTATCATAAACATGAAATGTTTAGTTCACTGTGTCAGTGATAAATATAGTTTAATACTTAGAACACATCTTGAGATCCCTTAGATCAAATTTGTGTTCCATCAAGTGTTTTAAACACAAGAACGTAACGCATGTTTGTGTTGTGCTGACTGATGACTGTTTTGTTCACTGTATATACTGCACGATGCCCATAGAGCTGAAGTTTCAATTACTGCCCTCTGGAGTAAACAGGTGGTACTACAAGCTTGCGTTTCTCAGGAATATTTATTATTGTGGTCCGGGGTCATTGCGATTAATTGCGTTAATTTTTAGCGCGTTATTTTTAACTAAATTAATCGCACTGAATTAGCGTGTTAAATAAACAGCCCTAGTATTAAGAAAATTAACATATTTTTTTTTTTTTTTTATGCATTTTGGCAGACGCTTTTATCCAAAGCAACTTACAGTGCAATTAATACAGGGACAATCCCCCCGGAACAAACTGGAGTTAAGTGTATTGCTCAAGGGCACAATGGTGGTGGCCATGGGGTTTGAACCAACGACCTTCTGATTAACAGCCCTGTGCTTTAGCCACTACGCCACCACATATGTAAATAGTGTCAATTTTGATATCATGCTTAAAGCAGTTATGAGACACATTTATTTTAGTGGTTTGTTAGCCCTGAGAACTTCCTGTTCTGAATATTACAGACACAGGTGTATCCTCTCACTGGGACACATTGACAGCTGGCTGGTTGACAGCCCAGCATTGAGGGCTGGGTTTACATAGCCACAAATCCCATCAGCCCTCCCATCCTGAGCCCTAAAACAAAATATTCAGCAGCAATCTAATATCTCATCACCATAAACAGATGACGACCAGAGTAATTGGACAATAAAGAAACAGACTAGACAAGAAGTCATAGCAGTTGATACTGCAATGGTTATTTTGTCTAACACTAGGTGTGTACATTTCCATCCTTGGAGCCCCATTGCTCTCAAAATATGCTCTTTTCTAAGCTCTATCCCAAGTATTCCCCTTTGAAACAGCTAAAGCATTGTCATCGTGTATCAGTTACAAGCCTGAGTTAATCAGTTTTACAAACCGGATAGATCTTTGTAACCATGTAATGGCAATTGCATTTTAAATCAGAAATAGTTCTTGGAAATACAGCACAAACAACTCTAAGCTTGACTGTTTATAGCATCATTCGCAGAGAAAGATCTGCCTTGTATAGAACCCTAATCAACTGTCAGCTCCTAATTGTTGTCAGTTGTAGTGGTTACACCACTACTCTATGTATTGTTGCACAATTAAATAGATTTGCAGCCTCCACTTGCCAGCATTCCATTTAATTTGACAGGCACATTTTCATTAAGTTTTGCAACACAAGACAGGCATGTGAGGAAGGACACTTGAGGACATGGCCTATCAACAACCATAAGATGTCACCAGTGCTGTGCAGTTCAACCATATACAGGTGAAAGCAACATCCTCTTGCATCCTGACATATATAGTAAAGCAAACATATGTTCTGAATGTAGAAGCTCTAGGACTAAGGGTCATACAAATAATAGAGATGATGTATTTGAGTGCAAGTGAAAAGTAGTTAATCAAATATGTACAACAGTGACTGTATCAAACTCCAGTAAGCTGCAACGCGCCACTAATGCCCAAAAATGCTTTATAGCTAGGTAGCTCACTAGGTAGGTCCTGTGAGACAGCCGCTGCCCCAAGAACTACTCAGTCAGAAAAAAAAACCAATCTTAAAGTACCATTTCCGAACAGACAGTCAGCGTGCTGACACTCACACGTGTGCATTCTAAGCTCATACGTCATGTAGAGTAACCCGACGTTATGGTTTACTTTTAAAATGGAATGAATGACGCGACAAACACTTACCTCGATCAAAGCAAGTCGACTACAACTCCCGCAATGTTCGAAAAGTAAAAGTGAATTTTCGCTGGTCGGTCACTGTAATACTGCATGCATTCAAGAGAAACTCTGTAATCGTTCTCAAATGTCTGTCTCGAGATGTAATCTGGATCTTTACCTCGTGTGTTGACCACACCGCCCTTATAACACTGAAAAATCTTTAAATGTTCACACGTTCAGAAGCACACACCACTTAAGTCTAAGTGGACGCAGAGAAAGTATTAGTACTGTATGTCATAAATTAAAAAATACTTATGCTCTAGTCTAGGCTGAACAGTACCATGAGACATGTACTCAGTAATGGGTTGAAGCAAATGTTTGAAATATTACCTCCTCTCTCTCTCTCTCTCTCTTTTCGCTCACTCACTCACTCTCACGACAGACATTGTACCAGGAAGTTCCCGACCAGTCCCACGACCAATACAATGTATTTCTTGAACTTTGGCTTCATTTCAATTAAAATTTGAGCGTTTTGTTTTTATTATTATTTTATTGAAGCTGTCATTAAGCTAAAAATGTGCAAAAAAAACAAACAAAAAAAAAGCTAAAAATGTGCCTGTATTTTAGCCTTGTGTGTGTGTGTGTGTGTGTGTGTGTGTGTGTGTGTGTGTGTGTGTGTGTGTGTGTGTGTGTGTGTGTGATTTTAGTATAAAAAGGCTTTAATTTCAAGAATTTGAATTTTTAAATGTAAAAGTCTTGGCTGTGATATTTGAACGAGTGTGGGCGACTCGTATGTTGGCGTTATATCGCCCTCTACTGTTAGTATAGTAGGTATTGCACTTAAGCCACATCTCAGCACACAGCAGCACCATGAATGAATGCAGTACAATGGCATGCAAATGATCAGTCATTGCAGAATCTAATATAGATCTGCTATGATTTACTACAGAGGCGTACTCTCTCTCTCATCTATCTATCTATCTATCTATCTATCTATCTATCTATCTATCTATCTATCTATCTATCTATCTATCTATCTATCTATCTATCTATCATCATTATTTACTCAACCTTGTGAACTAGTTAACCTTGTGATTAGTTAACATGAGCTAACAATGAACAACACCTTTACAGCTCTTCTTAATCTTAATTTCTACATAAACTAACAAATGTTTTTGAATTAAATGTTGCAAATGTTAACATTACGCTGCAAAAAAAAAAAAAAAAATTCTTAACAATGTTTTTCCAGTAAAAAATATATAAACATTCTTAAAACATTATTTATTTACTTAACAAGCAAAATAGCATACTATTTTAAAATTAAAGTAAGATTAATCAGTGATGGACTTTTTTTTTATTTCATGATTTCATGATACGCAATACATTAACTAATGTTAATGAACACAACATTGTTGTAAAGTGCATGACTTTTTTTCTTCAAAAAGGGAATAGTGACTGTGGCTAACATTCTGCGTAATGCCTCCTCTTGTGTTCCACAGAATAGAGAAAGTCATAGGGGTTTGGAACAACATGAGGATTAGTAGATGATGAAAGAATTTTAATTTTTAGGTGAACTATACCTTTAAGTAGACAGTTAAAATTGTTAGTTAATTGTGATTTTAATGAGCATTCACTTATTCTGTAAAGGTTTTCAGTCCTCACACTTTGAACTGCATGCCCTGTGAAAAGACAGCCATGCCTAAACATGCCATTGTATCAATAAATTGCTGAAACTAAATCCCCCATATCAAGGTGACCTTGGTGCTTGATAATCCTTGTGAAGTGCAGTGTGGTACTGTAGCCAGAGGGTGGAGTGATCGATTCTGCTCTTGTGCTCTTGTATGCTTTGGACCAGCCAACCCCGGACTAACATTAAGCACATTAGTAACGACCAGCTGAACAGGGAGGAAAGGTTGTTTCCTGTTGACAAGGCAATGCTGGACAGACAGGCTGAACTAAAGGGTGTGTCTATGTCTTCTGTTACCGGTTGTGTGGAAAGGGGCATTACAGCTATTGTTATTGATTTTTATCAGTGATTTAAGAATAGTACAGTGCTAACTCTTTCTTATTAAAGGAATGGTTCACCCAAAATGAATATTCTCTCATCATTTACTCACCCTCATGCCATCGCAAATGTGTATGACTTTCTTTCTTCTGCAGAACACAAATTAAGATTTTTAGAAGAAATTTTCAGCACTGTAGATCCATACAATGCAAGTGAATGGTGACCAAAACTTTGAAGCTCCACAAGAAAGCATATAAAGGGAGCATAAAAGTAATGTATAAGAATCTAGTGCTTTAATTCATGTCTTATGAATCGATCTAATCGATTTTGAATGAGAACAGATAAACAAAAACAAATTTTTCACTATAAATCTTGACATCAGCAGTCTCGCATGCATCAAGAACTAGGAAGTGTGGGGCCTGGGTAGTTCAGCGAACATTGACGCTGACTACCACCCCTGGAGTCGCGAGTTCTAATTGATGGCGTGCTGAGTGACTCCAGCCAGGTCTCCGGATGCAAGGGAGGGTAGTCACGTGGGGTAACCTCCTCGTGGTCGCGATTAGGGTTCTCGCTCTCAATGGGGCACGTGACAAGTTGTGTGTGGATCGCGGAGAGTAGCATGAGCCTCCATATTCGGAGTCTCCGTTGTGTCATACACAGCAAGCCATGTGATAAGATGTGTGGATTGACTGTCTCAGAAGCGGAGGCAACTGAGTCTTGTCCTCTGCCACCCAGATTGAGGTGAGTAACCGCACCACGAGGACCTACTATGTAGTGGGAATTGGGCATTCCAAATTGGGAGAAAAGGAGGAAAAACTGAAATGAAAAAAAAAAGAACTAGGAAGTGTAAACCAGTTTTTGAAATCATGGTCGTGGCTAGAGACTGCAATGGCAAGAAGTATAGTTATAAAGGGTATACATTTTGGTCTGTTCTCACTCAAAATCGGTTAGATCACTTAAGAAGACATGGATTAAATCACTGGAGTCTTATAGATGACTTTTATGCTGCCTTTATGTGCTTTTTGGATCTTCAAAGTTTTGTACACAATTTACTCGCATTGTATGGACCTATAGAGCTGAGATATTGTTCTAAAACTCTTTGTTTGTTTGTGTTGGTTGTAGAAGAACGAATGTCATACACATCTGGGATGGCATGAGGGTGAGAACTATTCCTTCAACGTAAGAGTAACATCCCTCTATCTTTTCCTCTTACTCTCTCTCTCTCCCACAGACTCACACACACACACACACACACACACACACACACACACACACACACAGAGACACGCACACACACACACGCATGCACATACGCATGAACACACACACACACACACACACACACAGTCGTCAAGGGTGACATGACCTCGGTAGAAAGTCAGGAAGAGTGTGCTGTTCAGGAATTCTGTGTCATTTCCTCATCCAAGTAGCATTTCATTCCATCTGCTATTAGATGGATACTAAACTCTAACTTTAACTAGCTTCTCAAATGAATGTGTGATGATACATGCGCTCTTTTTCGGTAACAGCAACCAGTCAAACTATCGATTGATTTACATAACCACATGATAGTTTGAAGTGATAGTTTACCCTGAAATTTACTGTGGTGCACCAAATCCTTCTAATGTTCTTTGTCCTCTGATGAGATTTTAGGGAGAATGTTATAGGGACTAAAACCTCAGTTACCATTCATTTTCAGTGCATAGAGTTTGGAAAGACATGATGACATTAATAGGGCATTAATAGAACTTTTCCCTGTCTTTAAAAATGTGTTCTTTGGATAACAAAACAGATTCTTATCTTATCCAGCATTACACTTGTTAAGACTACGTGAACCATGAAGTGGCAGAGTTCTTCAAACAAAAAACGAATCATGGACAACTGGTTTCAAACACAAAAATAAAGAAAGACAGCAGCACAGATCATGGCTGAGTTAGAGGGGTGTAACCCTGATAGTCTGCCAACTCTTTTGCTTTTTGCCAACCAGACTAGAAAAATGCCATCCATAAGAAACATTCAAACTGCAGTTAGATGCAAAGTTTTAGTGAACTCCCCACATTCCTTGGTTTATTTCACTGTTATTTCACAGAGTAATGCAGATCCATCCCTTAAAATCTGTTTGATCACAATCCTTAACAATAGGATAGAAATAGTTTTTATATTTTCTATATATTACATCACAATAATTATGCATTATGACTTCTTTATCATTTCTGAGTTCTGATAGTTATGTAGTCATTCAACAGGCATAAGCATATTGTCATTAAAGAATTTGCTCCTTTTGATATTAATACCAAACATCCTCATTACACAATCACTTGCAATGGTTGCTTATTTTATTTTTATTACAAACAACCATGTGCAATCTGCATGCTTGGTTGCATGCAAAACACCTGCATGCTTGGTTAAGCACCACATATCGTGATAGCTATCACAATTCAAATTTGTTAAGATAAGACCTATTGGTTCATTTGATTGCTAATTTGTCTACTCTACTGATACTCTGAAAAAGTAGAAGAGATTCAAAACATGGTCTGTTCTTACCTTGTTGCAGCTTTGGCAGTGAAACTCTCCATTTTTCCCCGGAGGCAGTATGATTTCTCCTGTAGGTACCAGCAGGATCTTCAGCTCCATCATGTTGCTTGTGTGTCCAAATGTGTCTTTGACTGTATGAGTGACCCTCTTCACAAGCAGCCACTATGCATGAAGCGTGCTTCAACCCTCACCGGTGCGTCTGCTCTTTTAGATACACAGAGATGTAAATAGAGACAACCAAAGCAAGACAGGCAGAGTGTTGTAGAATTACCTTTTGTGGGACACAGAGTCAATGCAAGTTGTTAAAGATATGTAAGATGTGGACTCTTTCAACAGCCAGACATGCACTGTAATTGATGTTCTTTGTCGCTGTGCTGCTTCCTCCAGGCTTCAAGCATCCTGTCCTTGACATTCCCGTGGAAAACACCGGAGGAGCCTACTCCATTTCCCCTGCACATACAATAAGCAGATGCACGTTTTTAACACATGCTCTCACACTTCTATAAAAAGAGCGACTTTCCTTTGAAATTTGCTGATGGCAAGTTAAAGGAAGGATAATTCTTTGTGCGGTGGGTATGCATACAGCATAAAATGATTGTGTTTGAAAAACAGAAGTGAACGTCTTGATATATAAAATCTATTTTAGCTTGAAATCCTTTGACCTCAGCATTCCTTTAGGGTCATATTCAGGAGTCCTGATACTTACAGCCAATCTCTCCATCCTTACGTTGAGTATAGTTCTTATGAATGTGAAAAAGAAGAAAATATTACACATTAAATGGCATTATTACATGAAAAAATATATATTTAATGGCATTGTTACATTATGTCTTTATTGATTTTTGTACACACCCTTGAGGTCTCCCAATAACACTTAGACTCTGTTTAGAAGTCGTGCGTTTCTTTTATGAATAAATCTGTTTACACAATTACACATAAGGCATTGTGTGTCTTGAGACTGAGCATTTCCAGTGCATTGAAATAGCACTATGTTATTGTCAGTACTGGATATGTCTGAAAAGTGCTTGTAAGAGGGGAAATGACACAGGCACACATCCTCTGACCTGTGACATTAATTGAGACATTCATGATTTCTGGGCACCAACAGGAAAATGTGGCCTTGGCATCTCATTGCACAAGATGGTGTAAATGTGGGTAAAGAAAGACACAGCTCTCTGTCAGCATATAGTTACATTAAAGTTACAAAAAAACTGACTTTGCCTGATGACAGTTTATGATCACTGCATACTGTATGCTGTAATCACAATAAACAACAGATGGCTGGCAGAAAAGCAAAGGGAAATGACAGACTGAATAAAGAATCACCTATCAAACAGATAGTGTATCTTTACAGGATGTGTGATGCTGGGTGTATTTCCTCCCTGTTTCTTGCTTCTAGATGTTTCTCTGAATAGCCTGTGTATTAGAATATGCATGGGATACAAGCAAACATTCTTGAAAATAGCACTTCTACAAATGAAGTGATTCGAAAAGCTGTACAAAATCAAAGATATAATGTGAGTATCAAAACCGCAGCCCCAGAGAGGTTTGTTAATGTGGTTTGAAGTGTAAGGCTTTAAACAATGAAGTGATGACATCCTGTTTGTGAGGGAGGGATATCAGGGAGACGGTAAGCTTTAGGGTGTGGTACTGTAGGTGAGACTGGGTGAAGGTTAGAGCAAAGATAATGGGACAAATCAGAAGCATTCATGACATGGTAAACAGTACCACAATAGTTATGTAAAGATGTCTTAAAGATGTATCTGTTTCTCATCTACACCTATCTAATCGCTTTTGATAAGAGCCTACAGAGCTGAAATATTCTACTAAAGCTCTCATTTGTTTTCTGCCGAAGAAAGAAAGTCATGCACATCTGGGGTGGCATGAGGGTGAGTAAAGGTAGGTGATCTCATGCTTTAATGTTAATGTATTCGCCTACAGCACCACCTGCTGGGCTGATTGTTTACTGAGTCAAGTGCTAAGATGCAAATACAGCATAAATACATAACACAAGTGAATAACATTTTAAGCATGATTGATCTTATAGTTATAGAAATGTTGCATTAAATGTATCTCATTTTTATTTTGTACATATGTGTGAATGGAGGCCATTTGGCCTTTACAGAACTGAAATATTTAGTTTCATATCAGTCCTTTGTACTTGTCATATGTCATGAATTTAGAACTATGTTTAGTATATATTTTTCCCTGCATGTATAAATTAATATGATTTAAAGCGAAATAAAGCAATGCAATACTTTTTTTTAAACAAAACTACAACACATTCAAACTGTTTTACCATTTGAATACATCATTTAAAAGGAAATAACTAAAAAGTAAATAAAATAATTATGTTAAAGCATAAAATATATTATTTTATATTATAACGTTCAATTATATAGCCATGGAAGAGTATAAAACACACCAGAAGTTGGAAAAGGATGAAAACATACATTTAAATAGGAAGAAAGCTTGCTATTAAAAAGAGAGCATCAAAATATTTAAATGGTGTTTACGGTTGAGTTGGTGGGAATATATTTGGCTCTCCAGTAGGTGGAAGAAGTCTTTTTTTTTATGTATTTTTTTATGGAAAATATCAAGATTTACAGACAAACATGGCTGCATAAAATCAGTTTCTTCAGAATAGGATACAGAGAAATATAGCCAGAGGGAGCAGCTCTTAATACAAACATAGCATATATATATATATGTATATATATAGTCTTAGTAAAAACAATAAGGATGATTTATAAAAGGAAAGAGAAATATTCAAATAAATTAATTCAAATAAATAAACAGAAATTATAGCATAAGGGGAGAATTCAGTCTTTGTTCAGCTATTTACCTCAGATGGGAAGTGTTTTAGGGTATCATATATTTTTGTGCTTTAGGACCTTTCAAAGTTTTTAAGGATTTTATATACAATTTAAATTCATTTTAAAATCAACAAATTTGGGAGATTTGTGAATGAAAATTTTTGCTAAACATGCAATTGTATTACTACAGAGCTCATCACCCTTGCTTTGCAATATCAATCCAAAAGTTATGTCGTCTCTGGAGATAGAGATTGGGAATGAAGACATCTGTTGCTTAACCCATTTATGTATATCACACCAAAATGTCTATATCACATTACATGAGAAAAATACATGGTCTGTAGTTTCTACATCATTTTCACAGAATATACATGTGTTATCATCTATACCAAAGCGAAGTCTAAGTAATTCTTTAGAGGGGTAAATGTTATTCATTACTTTGAAGTGTGTTTCTTTCACTTTGGGGGGGTATAGGGAGTGTTAGATACATTGTTCTTAGTTTAGTAATTGAATATTTATAAAATTTTTGTAGGATGTTATTTTTATTTTGCCTTTCAGGGTAAAGGTATTCAGTAAAACTATTTCTAATAAAGTGATTAGTGCATTTTCTATCCAGAACAAAGATCCCTTGAATTGATAGTGGGGCCAATTGTGGTTGTATTGGATGATATGCCAAAATATTTCTTGTTAGAAAGACAAATTCTTGGGGTAGTGCTCTATGTAATTTAGTAAAGTCTGTAAAGTAATTTAAAAAATGGTATCCATTAAGTCGGCTATGGACCATATATTTCTCCCATACAACAGAACAGAGATCTGTTGCAGTGCAAAACATATCTGTTGTTCCAGATTACAGATGTGTGGGGTGAGAAGTTATGTACATATAACATTTTCCAATACAAGAGTATTTGTCTGTGAAACTCTGACAATGATACAGGTCATTTGTTCTACATTCAGAACTTGGCTTTGTTTTTGGTCCTTGGAAAGGTAAATCCCCAGGTATTTAATTTCTGATTTAATAGGGATATTACAGATGTCTTTCAGTGAAGTGTTGTGTACAGCCAGCAATTCACACTTTTTTAAGTGTAATGTTAGGCCTGAGGCTTTGGAGAATTTTTCAATTTTGGCAATAGTTGTTGAAATTTGGTATCTATCTTTTAAGGTGGAAGAAGTCTTGACAAAGTAGTAATTTGCGCAGACTCTTTAGCATCCCTGCAAAGTCTGCAATTTGCACAATTCGGACTCTAGACAAGACATATATATGAAATTTTACTCTTGTACACACTGCATAATTGTCACGATTGAGCAGCCAGGCAGACGAGGAGATGCGGATCTAAACGCAGTTACACTTTATTAAATAAACAAGCAAGAAAAAACACAAAGGAAAACCCTCAATGGGGAAATAAACATAAAACTAGAAAACACAGGCAGGGAACACACACCAGGCTAACAACATTCAACGAACGACAAATAGTGAACAAAAAGCAGGGCTTAAATATGCAGTGAGTGATGACAGAATGAGACACAGGTGAAAACAATGAACAAAATGGCAGCGATGATGGCAGGTGGATTCTGGGAAGTGTAGTTCTAAACAATGACAAGTGAGACAGTGGAGCTAAACAAGGGACAAAAGTGAAAACTATGGAATGCAAAGGTGACAAAAATGGCAGACAGAGGGCAACAGTGAAACAAGACAAGGAATTCCTAACAATAATCAAGGAAACATTGTTAGTTTTCTCTGGGTTCCCGCACATGTAGGAGAAGGAGGAAATGAGATGAGACAAACTAGCAAAAAACTCATTAAAATGTAACAATGTCGAAATCATTATTCACATGAGCAAATCGGATGCCAAGGCACTTATTCGTAAAGCTGCAAATAATATCTGGCAGAAACTTTGGGATGGATAAATAAAGGGGAGGCATTTATATAAGATACAGGAAGTGTAAGTACAGGAGAAGTTAGCAGTAAGTTTGGAGCAGAAGAAATAGAAATAAACCTTCTGTCAGCTTTACGCTAAACTAAAATTCTGTTTCTAGCCATTTTACATGCATATGTTACCAGGCACGATCATATCATTAGAAAACTCACATTTGATCATAATTTCTTTTTTCTAGTAAAACCTTTGATATTAGGGCAAAAATCATATTCTTGATAATAATTTTTGTATTGTTTTCCTATAAAAATATCTTAAAATCCTTTAAACGAGATCAATTTGATTAATACAACACTGCATAACATATTTAGGTTTTTCATAGAATTTATATTTAACATGTGTATTTTGTCTTTGTCAATAGTTTTTATAGTCAAAACAAGTGAAACAATCTACCAGTGCTGAATAAGTATTTCAAAGTATTTAGAATACGTTACTGACCTTGAGTAATCTAACGGAATACGTTACAAATTACATTTTACAGAATGTATGCTTGTAATCTGTAGTGGAAAACATGACAAAAGTAACCCTCCCAACCTATGGAATGATATTAATCTCATTATTATTAATGAATGCACACACAATTATTCATGTACTAGATACATTTTGTGAATGTATTTTACTAACCACAAACAAATGCCATTTGATTTGAATCTGTGGAATTCGGGATTGAATGATTGTGCAGCGATTTGTACAAATACAGACATGTTTGCAAATAAACATGTTCTATTCTACATTAATAAATCAAAAATTGCTCATGCAAAAATTAATCCGTGCATTTGTGGATCAGAAGACACGCGTGCATTTATTGACATCTTGTTCGAATCGATCGTGTTCGGTTCATTTGGATTTTGAGACTTCCTTTTCGCAGTTTACAGCATTCCACCCACACATACACACACACAACTAACGAACAAGCCAGTGCTCTTCATTAACGTGAACACGATTCGTAAATGTGTGTCACTATACAATGAAACAAATGCTTTTCAACTGGTGTCTGTAGAATTAACAATTACATAAATGTGCAGCAATTTGTACAAATAAAGTCATGTTTGTGAGTATAAATGTTCTGCTTTGTATTAAAGTGTGACAATTTCCGCGTGCAAAAAGGAATCCGTGCATTTCTGGATCAGGCGACACGCGTGCATTTATTGAGTCCTTGTTCGAGTCGATCCTGTTCGGTTCATTTGGATTTTGAGACTTTCTTTCCGCACTTTCCGCACTGAGGATCCACACGCAACTGAAAGGCAAGGCAGGCAGCTACCACTAGATGGCAGTCGCAGAGAATTACCGAGTTGGCCTGCCCTGGTTTGAGAACAGGTGATAATGGACATTTTGGCATTCTCCCGAAGAACCTTTAAAACATGGATAATACCATTTTAAACCAACAAGCTGGTTGGGTAAGTAACACTAATCTTTTTTTCTTTTTTTTCCTTTTATTGCATACTGAAAAGAAGAAAAAAAAAAAGTAACTTCCTATAGACTAAAAACAATGTACATTTGATATAT
Source organism: Xyrauchen texanus (assembly GCF_025860055.1). NCBI lineage: Eukaryota > Metazoa > Chordata > Actinopteri > Cypriniformes > Catostomidae > Xyrauchen > Xyrauchen texanus. The sequence goes on along the minus strand of NC_068313.1, from coordinate 24,777,186 downwards.
TTGACATATTAATTACATTTTATAAATATTCATTTGATGAGATATTAACAAAAAAAATGTTGGCTCTTCATTATGTATGTTAGATTATTGTTTAGAGTGCGAGCTGATCAGGGAGGAGAGAATGTTGGCGTGGCTCGTCTGATGTTTTCTGTACGTGGAGAAACTGCAAGAAAAACAAAACTAAGGACACTTGAGACAAATGTCAAAAGGTAGTGTGTGGGATCTACACATGGAAGGTAGAGAGTACATGTGTTGAGGAATCGATCCACAAGCGTCAGTGAATGATGTGCGGGGTTTGCCCCCAAAACAGCCAGATGCCTTGTTCAAGTGAGCCCACTTTTAGGAGAATTCGTTCATAATGATTTTACAGCATACTATTTTCATTATAGTTTCACAGCATGATATTTTTGCTCACAGTAAAACAAATATTGCTTTCTAAATCAGTTCGTTTTCCCACAGTTTAGCGAATGTTCATATTCTTTATTAACTGTTTTGACCATTTTGGGTTTGGATTTTACTATGCATTGAAATACACATTGGTGATGTTTTTATAAGCTATTGTATTGATTTGTTTTTATTTTACAAAGAAAATAATTTAATATAAATAATCATTGCATCTGTAATCAGCTACAATAGCAAGTTCTGTGATTTTCAATGAACTAATACATTTTCACATTCATTAGAATTTAAATTTCGTGTCCTGGTGTTTATTATTAATATAGCAGATTCATTTATTCATGGATTTCGATTCCAGTGGTGGCTGCATAGGATCGTTCGCTTGGCGCTCCGTGCTCCATTTAATCCATATTATTCTATGTTATTCTAATTGAGGATTTTGTTCGAGGATTTTGACATTTTTTAGGGTGATGACGTCATAAAATATGACGACAGACATTAGAAGCTTCATTCTAAAACCTCAATAGAAGTGTCGAATGTAAATATGACATGACATTTGGTACAGTCTAGAATGAACGGTCAGAATGACCACTATGGCCATTCTAGTAGGCTAGTTATAGAATTTGACGTCATCACCCTAAAAAATGTCAAAATCCTCGAACAAAATCCTCAATTAGAATAAAATAGAATAATATGGATTAAATGGAGCACGGAGCGCCAAGCGAACGTAGATAGTCCAATATAATACAATCTTTTTTTGTAATATATAATAGTGCTAGACCATACAAAAAATATATATATATTAGCTGCTAGACTGCCCCGGAAGGTGCGTGCCTCGCTTTGTGTCCAGCAAGTTTTTTCACCACAGTGAAAATGTTTTGAAAGTCTAAACGCCAACAAACATGGATTGAGGCGGAATATTTCGTTAGATAAAAACATGTTGTGAATTTGGGAAATTATTAAATCTATATTTTTTCAAAACATGTTGACTTTTGGACTTTACAATGCTCTGGAGTTATTGGAAATGTTTGGACAACACGAATTGGAAACAATCCTATGCAGCCACCACTGGAATCGAAATCCATGAATAAATGAATCTGCTATATTAATAATAAACACCAGGACACGAAATTTAAATTCTAATGAATGTGAAAATGTATTAGTTCATTGAAAATCACAGAACTTGCTATTGTAGCTGATTACAGATGCAACTTTGATTATTTATATTAAATTATTTTCTTTGTAAAATAAAAACAAATCAATACAATAGCTTATAAATACATCACCAATGTGTATTTCAATGCATAGTAAAATCCAAACCCAAAATGGCCAAAACAGTTAATAAAGAATATGAACATTCGCTAAACTGTGGGAAAACGAACTGATTTAGAAAGCAATATTTGTTTTACTGTGAGCAAAAATATCATGCTGTGAAACTATAATGAAAATAGTATGCTGTAAAATCATTATGAACGAATTCTCCTAAAAGTGGGCTCACTTGAACAAGGCATCTGGCTGTTTTGGGGGCAAACCCCACACATCATTCACTGACGCTTGTGGATCGATTCCTCAACACATGTACTCTCTACCTTCCATGTGTAGATCCCACACACTACCTTTTGACATTTGTCTCAAGTGTCCTTAGTTTTGTTTTTCTTGCAGTTTCTCCACGTACAGAAAACATCAGACGAGCCACGCCAACATTCTCTCCTCCCTGATCAGCTCGCACTCTAAACAATAATCTAACATACATAATGAAGAGCCAACATTTTTTTGTTAATATCTCATCAAATGAATATTTATAAAATGTAATTAATATGTCAAATATATCAAATGTACATTGTTTTTAACTTGCTAGTCTATAGGAAGTTACTTTTTTTTCTTCTTTTCAGTATGCAATAAAAGAAAAAAAAGAAAAAAAGATTAGTGTTACTTACCCAACCAGCTTGTTGGTTTAAAATGGTATTATCCATGTTTTAAAGGTTCTTCGGGAGAATGCCAAAATGTCCATTATCACCTGTTCTCAAACCAGGGCAAGCCAACTCGGTAATTCTCTGCGACTGCCATCTAGTGGTAGCTGCCTGCCTTGCCTTTCAGTTGCGTGTGGATCCTCAGTGCGGAAAGTGCGGAAAGAAAGTCTCAAAATCCAAATGAACCGAACAGGATCGACTCGAACAAGGACTCAATAAATGCACGCGTGTCGCCTGATCCAGAAATGCACGGATTCCTTTTTGCACGCGGAAATTGTCACACTTTAATACAAAGCAGAACATTTATACTCACAAACATGACTTTATTTGTACAAATTGCTGCACATTTATGTAATTGTTAATTCTACAGACACCGGTTGAAAAGCATTTGTTTCATTGTATAGTGACACACATTTACGAATCGTGTTCACGTTAATGAAGAGCACTGGCTTGTTCGTTAGTTGTGTGTGTGTGTGTATGTGTGGGTGGAATGCTGTAAACTGCGAAAAGGAAGTCTCAAAATCCAAATGAACCGAACACGATCGATTCGAACAAGATGTCAATAAATGCACGCGTGTCTTCTGATCCACAAATGCACGGATTAATTTTTGCATGAGCAATTTTTGATTTATTAATGTAGAATAGAACATGTTTATTTGCAAACATGTCTGTATTTGTACAAATCGCTGCACAATCATTCAATCCCGAATTCCACAGATTCAAATCAAATGGCATTTGTTTGTGGTTAGTAAAATACATTCACAAAATGTATCTAGTACATGAATAAGTGTGTGTGCATTCATTAATAATAATGAGATTAATATCATTCCATACCAACCCTGTATATGAGTAAGAGCTCCTTCCGCATCGATGTTTCACACTCCAGTTCAGTCGGTGACGGTAATGCACCAAAAGCAAACCGCCAATAAACAAGAGAAGAAGAAGCTTTTCATATCCGGTGTCATTTGGGCCCTACGCATTTTCGTACGTTCGGTGTCGTAAGTGAATATCACATCCGTTGAGAAAGAATCCGGAAGATACGTAAAACTCCTCCGTGAATCGATAGGTTGTAAGCACAACGTGCACGGTTCGCCATTCCGCAGACACAAATCCAACAGAGAACTACATTCACTGGAGATAAACCGCTTTTAAATACAGTAAACTATATTTGTTGTCATGCTAACGCTTTCAGTTTTCATTTGCTCTTTATAAAAGTCACTATTTTATCTCTGGTAATGTTTGTTTACGGAAATAATTAGCTAGTAGTGTTATACGAGTTAAGCTAAGCTAACGTGCTAAATGCTGCTTTGTTGAAAGTAAAGAAACTAAATATAATCTACAAATCTCATATTCATGATTATTTGCTTACTTGGACTGCTGGTTGTATAAAAACGTATCCGACGGGCACTTCGGGTTTATTCGTGGTCTTTTCTGAATAAACAGTGGCTGAATAGATTCAGTGCGATGAGAAAAACAATTCAGGCGCCATAGCCAAGTCAGACACAGCAAAGTATCTTGATGAGATTTGGATATTATATTTGTACAAACTTTTTGCATTCGATAATCGTTTATTAGCCACAAATTTCAGCCTGTGTGAATATTCATTTAAATAACCTCAATTAAATTAGTAGCTAGTGTGGATCTTATGAGTTTGCATGTATTAATCAGCTCGAGTGTATTATGAGTATCTACGGTTTCTGATCATCTATGACATAGTTTTTAAGTTTATATTTTGTTGGTTGGTCTCAATCAATTTTAGTTTCATTGTTATTCCTTTCCAGTAGACGCTGCCATGGCAGCTGCATTCTCCTACAGAGGTGTTCCTGGAACAATGCCTCCAGGTGTTCCTCCACCACCTCCTGTTGCTGCTCCGATACCAGATTACATGACGGAGGAAAAGCTGCAAGAGAAAGGTGTGTTCATATTACTTTTTATTGTTGCATTGTGCAGATTTTTTGTTTGCTTGGGTAACAATGCCTCGCCGTTACAGCTCGGAAATGGCAGCAGCTGCAGGCAAAACGCTACTCAGAGAAGAGGAAATTTGGCTTTGTGGATGCCCAGAAAGAGGACATGCCACCTGAGCATGTTCGCAAAATCATCAGGGATCATGGTGACATGACCAACAGGAAATTTCGTCATGACAAGAGGGTCTACCTTGGGTAAGCACATTTGCAATCACATTACCATGGCAGTCAGTCTGTTCATTAGATTTATGCTTTGGCAATTGATTTTTATATGCAAGTTACATGAATATATGTTGCTCTCTATTTGTAGAGCCCTGAAATATATGCCACATGCAGTGCTCAAACTGCTGGAGAACATGCCCATGCCCTGGGAGCAGATCAGGGATGTTCCTGTACTCTACCACATAACAGGCGCCATTTCTTTCGTAAACGAAATCCCATGGATTATTGAGCCAGTATACATTGCACAGTGGGGGTAAATAATGATATTCAATAAGGTGGCCTCAAAGTACAAATAATATAATCTGGTGTCCTTTGCGTGTTTCCGGCAGAGATTTAAAGAATTGTTCTTTTTTGACCAGCACAATGTGGATCATGATGCGTCGGGAGAAGAGAGACAGACGTCACTTCAAACGCATGCGTTTCCCCCCATTTGATGATGAAGAGCCTCCATTGGATTATGCAGACAACATTCTGGATGTAGAGCCCTTGGAGGCAATCCAGATGGAACTGGATACAGAGGAAGACTCCTCTGTGGCAGAATGGTTTTATGAGCATCAGCCCCTGAAGGACACCACCAAGTGAGTGCTGGTGAAAGTTATAAAAACACAAGGATAAGTCTATCCCTCCTCTTGCTCAAATGATCTTTTCCTTCCACAGATATGTGAATGGAACCACATACAGACGCTGGCAATTCACTTTGCCGATGATGTCCACACTATATCGACTGGCCAACCAGCTGCTGACTGATTTGGTGGATGGCAACTACTTTTACTTGTTTGACCTGAAGGCTTTCTTCACCTCCAAGGCTTTGAACATGGCCATTCCTGGAGGGCCCAAATTTGAACCCCTTGTCAGAGATATTAACCTACAGTATGTGCCGTCTCCAGTTCAGAAGCGCATCTTGTAGCATAATCTGTCACAACTTTCTCTGTACTGCAGAAGTGTAACTGGTGTATCTCTTTTTCAGGGATGAAGACTGGAATGAGTTCAATGACATCAACAAGATTATCATCAGACAGCCAGTCAGGACAGAATACAAAATTGCATTCCCTTACCTGTACAATAACCTGCCACATCATGTGCACCTCAACTGGTACAGATTGCTATTATGCCTTTGTGTATATGAATGTGCAGAATACTACTTGTATTAAACCACTTATTTGTGACTACTCTGTAGGTACCATACACCCAACGTGGTGTTCATCAAGACTGAGGATCCGGATCTGCCTGCCTTTTACTTCGACCCCCTGATCAACCCCATCTCTCACAGGCACTCTGTAAAAGTCAGTAACTGAAGTGTATTCTACTTATAATGTGGCTGTAAATTGATTCGTCTTGTTTCCATCTCACAAATTTACTCCTGCTCATGTTAATTTTTAGTTTGTTTTCTTCACAGAGCCAGGAGCCATTGCCAGATGATGATGAAGAATTTGAACTGCCTGATTACGTGGATCCATTCTTAAAGGAGACGCCCCTCTACACTGACAACACCGCAAATGGTATTGCATTGTTGTGGGGACCTCGTCCATTTAATCTCCGTTCAGGAAGGACCAGACGAGCCATTGATGTCCCCCTTATCAAAAACTGGTTGGCATTGAACAGTATAATTGTCATTTTACCACATCATTCATCTGGGGTCCTTTTATTCGTATTTTTTATTAATTCTCTCCTAATGTCCCCAGGTACCGTGAGCACTGTCCTGCAGGCCAACCTGTGAAGGTGCGTGTGTCTTACCAGAAGCTCCTGAAGTACTATGTGCTGAATGCTCTGAAACACAGACCACCGAAAGCACAGAAAAAGAGGTGAGCAGAAATTAATTTGAGAACATGTTATTCATGAATACTTTGTCTTATGCATCTAACAATGGCTGGTTTCTTTTTTCTGTCATCTTTAGATACCTGTTCCGCTCCTTCAAGGCCACCAAATTCTTCCAGTCTACAAAGCTGGACTGGGTGGAGGTTGGCCTCCAGGTGTGCCGGCAGGGCTACAACATGCTAAACCTGCTAATTCACAGAAAGAACCTCAACTATCTTCACTTGGACTACAACTTCAACTTGAAGCCTGTCAAGACCCTCACTACTAAGGAGCGTAAAAAGTCCAGATTTGGGAATGCGTTCCATTTGTGCCGTGAGGTTCTGCGTTTGAGCAAGCTTGTGGTGGACAGTCATGTGCAGTACAGGCTTGGAAATGTTGATGCGTTCCAGGTACATTATACAAAACAATAGAGCACATGTTAACTGCAATCTGCATATGTATGAGGGGCAAATACCTTATTGTCTCCTAAAGCTTGCTTTTTGTCTTTGTGCTGTAGCTGTCAGATGGTTTGCAGTACATCTTTGCCCATGTGGGTCAACTGACTGGCATGTACCGCTACAAGTACAAGCTCATGAGACAGATCAGAATGTGCAAAGACCTGAAGCATCTCATCTACTACCGCTTCAACACAGTGAGTTATACTCTGTGCAACCAAACATGTCACTCTGTCAAGTGTATCGGTGTTGCCTGTAACTGTGTCAGGATTGGTGCTATTCCTTGAATCTAAGATTGCTGTTTTTTTTTGTTTTGTTAAGGGCCCAGTTGGAAAAGGACCAGGATGTGGTTTCTGGGCTCCAGGATGGAGAGTCTGGCTGTTCTTCATGAGAGGCATCACCCCTCTTCTGGAGCGATGGCTCGGCAACCTTCTGGCTAGGCAGTTTGAGGGTAAAATTTGGTTGTCTTTTTAAAGTGGTAATGCGTATATTAATTTAAAGTTTAACGTGTGACATTTTATTCAGCTCCGTGTGAGTTCTATGTGTTGCGATGTGTCTGCCCGGTGTCATTACGCTGACACAACACACACACACACAACAGCGAGTCTGTGTCAAGTGATGGACAAAGGACCTTTTAATGCTATTGTGCAAAACAAGTCTAGATGAGTTCTTTGCAGCCTCTGTAAGGTACAATTTGATTACCACAGAAGCAGGTCAATTCTTAACTATAACGTTAAAAACAGAATGAGTCGTTGTCTGCTTGCAGAGGTCAAAAGGGCGCTTGACACTGGTGTTGATGCCCTGACATGAATGCGCATAACAATATACGCAATCTATTTGGACTCGTTTTTTCAATTAATCAACCTCCCGCTTGTGTTTAATAGGGTTTAATGTTACTTAAATTGGTGTTATTTTAGTGATTTTGTTTTTATACTTTGAGAGCTTTGCTCTGAAAACTTTAATAAAGCATTATTGTAAAAAAATTGGTCCTAAGGAAATACAAGCCCAATTCTGAACCAGTTTGGACTGTATGAAAAATGCTAATAAAAACAAAAATTAGTGATTTGTAAATTATATTCACCCTTTGCTATATTGAAAGCACTTCTCTACACATTATATACGATGTTTTACACAGATTTCATAGTTAATTTTTTTTATGTATAGTAATTTTAAATTGGATTGCAACACAAAGTTGAGACAGTCATGTGTTTACCACTGTGAAACATCACCATTTCTTCTAATAACAATTATTAAGAGTTTTTCCCCATTCATCCATTATGTAGGTCTTTAGCTGCACAATTGTACGGGATCTTCATTGCCGTATGATTTGCTTTATAATGCGCCACACATTCTCAATTGGAGATGGTCAGGACTGCAGACAGGGTGATCTAGGACACGCACTCTCTTCTTACACAGCCATGCACTTGAAATCCAGGCAGTATTTGGTTTGAAGTTGTCCTGCTGGAAAATGCAGGGACGTCCCTGGTAAAGACTGTGCTGGATGGCAATATATTTTTATCAAAAATGTTTACATATCTGTCTGCATTCATGGTGTTCTCACAGATGTGCGAGTTACTCTTGCCGTGAGCACTGACACACCCCTGGCCCATACATACACTGGCTTTTGGACCTGAAGCTAATAACAATTTGGGTGTCCCTTTTCCTCCTTTGGCCTGGATGACACGATGGCTTTTTTTCTAAAACATTTTGAAATGTGTACTCTTCAGACCAAAAAACACAGTTACACTGTTCTACTTTCCATCTAAGATGAGAACGAGCCCAGAGAAGTCGGCAGTGTTTCTGGACATTGTTGATGTAGGGCTTCTGCTTTGCATAGTAAAGACATAACTTGTATCTGTGGATGCAGCGGCAAGTGGTGTTGACTAACAAAGGTTTACTAAAGTTATCCCAGGCCCATGTTCATGATATCCATTACAGATGAATGCCATTTAAGACGGTGACATCTAAGGGATTAGAGATCGCATGCATTCAGAAGTGGTTTTCATCTGGCCCTTTACGCTCTGAGATTTGACTAGATTACTTGAATCTTCTAAATATATTGTGCACTGCAGAGGGTGAAATGCCAAAATTCCTACCAATTTGTCTTTTGTGAATATTGTTCTCAAAGTGCTGGATTATTTGCTGAAGCATCTCTTGGCAAATTGACAAGTCTTGTATGATCCTTGCTCTTGAAGGACTAGGCTGTTTTTGGAGGCTCCATATACAGTATTGTGACATTGCCTAACCTGTTTCACATCGCCATTGTTATATCAACTCGTCAAATTATTATTAGTCTTGAATTGCCTGTCAACTTTTTTGGAGTGTGTTGCAATCATCTGATTTGAAATTACTGTACATTTTCAAAAAAATTCACAAGGTAAAACATCATATAATGTGTAGTTGTAAGGCTTTCAATATAGCAAAGGGTGAATATAACTTACAAATCACTCCTTTTTGTTTTTATTAGCATTTTTCATAGTCACAATTTGTTGGAATTGGGGTTGTACTTTCATTTTGACAGGAAGTGTATAAAGTAAAATTTCATCACTTTCAAAATCTGTGATTAATCGCAATTAACTATGAAAAATTGTGATTAATCATGATGAGAAATTATCAATTGACCGCATTCGTTTATTAAAATGTTTTTAATTTTTTTGTCGAATGTTATAAGATTGAACGTTGTAAAATCAATGTAATGCCCTTTAGGTCGACACTCTAAGGGTGTTGCCAAGACTGTGACCAAACAGCGTGTGGAATCTCACTTTGATCTGGAGCTGAGAGCTGCTGTGATGCATGACATCCTGGACATGATGCCTGAGGGTATCAAGCAGAACAAGGCCAGAACCATCCTGCAGCACCTCAGTGAGTCGTGGAGGTGCTGGAAGGCTAACATCCCTTGGAAGGTACAGCTTTCTTGCATGGAATGGTGCCCATCTATGTTATATTATGGTTTACTTCTAGTTAGCATGTGCCTCACAACATATCACAAGTTTATCATTATTAAGGGAGAACATGATTTTGCAGGTTCCAGGACTTCCAACCCCAATTGAGAACATGATCCTCCGCTATGTGAAGGCGAAAGCTGACTGGTGGACCAACACCGCTCACTACAACCGCGAGAGAATCAGACGAGGAGCCACTGTGGATAAGACTGTGTGCAAAAAGAACCTGGGACGTCTCACTCGACTCTACCTCAAGGCTGAGCAGGAGAGGCAGCACAATTACCTGAAGGTGCATTTTTTTGGGAACATAATAAGATTACTTTATTGGCTTCAAAAACACTGTTTCTGTGAAAGAATACAGTTAATGCTGATGTATGCTTATATCTTGTAGGATGGGCCTTACATCACCGCTGAAGAGGCTGTGGCCATCTACACAACCACCGTGCACTGGCTGGAGAGTCGTCGCTTCTCTCCAATTCCATTCCCTCCTCTCTCATACAAACATGACACTAAACTGCTCATCTTGGCTCTGGAGAGACTCAAGGAGGCTTACAGGTTAGGCCAGCACCACCTACTTCTGAGATCATTATAATATCACTATATTTTAGAGTACTTGTTTGTTGAAATTGTCATCTTTCATGACTTTGTATTCTGAATTCTAGTGTGAAGTCGAGGCTGAACCAGTCACAGCGTGAGGAGTTGGGTCTGATTGAGCAGGCTTATGATAACCCTCATGAGGCTCTGTCCAGAATCAAACGTCATCTCCTCACTCAGAGAGCCTTCAAAGAGGTTAGCGCTCATGCAACATTTCAGTGCACTTCATAGAACCACTAGGGCCTTCTTAGTCCGTTGCTGGTCCTAGCTTGTGTTTACTGATATGCTTTCCTCTGTAGGTGGGCATTGAGTTCATGGACCTCTACAGTCATCTGGTGCCAGTTTATGATGTTGAACCTCTGGAGAAGATTACAGATGCCTACTTGGATCAGTACCTGTGGTATGAGGCAGACAAGCGCAGACTTTTTCCACCCTGGATCAAACCAGCTGACACAGAGCCACCACCTCTGCTGGTGTACAAATGGTGCCAAGGTAAGACAGGAAACTCATACTGCCTTCTGTTGGTTGGCATGAATGATAAGGACTTTAAACACTAATAATATTATTATGGTACTCTGAAAATAGTTAATGAACAGATCATCATTGCTGTTTAGCAATGTGTGTTCAGGAAACTGATTAGCAATAGCCATTGATTTGTGAAAATACTTCTTAATGTCTTTTTACAAGCATTAAATTATTCCCTCCAGGAATCAACAACCTGCAGGATGTGTGGGAAACGGCAGAAGGTGAGTGTAACGTCATGCTGGAGTCTCGCTATGAGAAGATGTATGAGAAGATTGACTTGACGCTGCTGAACAGACTTCTGCGTCTCATTGTGGATCACAACATTGCTGATTACATGACAGCCAAAAACAACGTTGTCATCAATTATAAGGTCTGCACACATAAGAGTCCCTTGCAGACTTCTATTTCTCCCTCTGAATGTTTGAAAATGTAAAATCTTACTTAATTGAAATTTTCTTTGACTTCTCTGATTTTAGCTTTCTTTGTTGTCTCCTAACAGGACATGAACCATACCAACTCATACGGTATTATCCGTGGGCTGCAGTTTGCCTCTTTCATCGTGCAGTACTATGGGCTTGTGATGGACCTGCTGGTGCTAGGTCTGCAAAGAGCCAGTGAGATGGCTGGACCTCCTCAGATGCCCAATGACTTCCTCAGCTTCCAGGACACGGTCACTGAGAGTGCGCATCCCATCCGCCTGTACTGCAGATACATAGACCGTATTCACATTTTCTTCAGGTCAGATAAGCAGACATAGTGCAATTTTCATCTCCGGTGGTGCAACATTTTTATGTTCTGACTATACAGTAGCAAAAGTTTTATCTTCAGGTTACCCCTTTATCCACAGGTTCTCTGCTGATGAGGCTAGAGATCTGATCCAAAGGTATCTGACTGAGCACCCTGACCCCAACAATGAGAACATTGTAGGCTACAACAATAAGAAATGCTGGCCCAGAGACGCTAGGATGAGACTGATGAAACATGATGTGAACTTGTAAGCCCTCTATTCATTTATACTTAATGAAAAGTAGACTGAAATGTACTTTGTGTAACTGAGATTCCTTTAAATGTCCCAGGGGCCGTGCTGTGTTCTGGGACATCAAGAATCGCCTCCCTCGTTCTGTAACCACAGTTCAGTGGGAGAACAGCTTTGTGTCAGTCTACAGCAAGGACAACCCCAATCTCCTCTTCAACATGTGTGGCTTTGAGTGTCGTATCCTGCCCAAGTGCCGCACCAGTTATGAGGAGTTTACACACAAAGATGGTGTCTGGAATTTGCAGAATGAGGTAACAAATAATACCAGAATTCCAGTAGTTGTTACCAATACTAGTGAAATTTTGTGTTTCTTGATACCAATTTTGATACTACAGCATAAATGTGCTATTGAACACACTGCTTTAGTCTATTTAAAGTTAATTTTCAATGTAAACACTTAAAATAAACATGTTTCTTTCAAGTGTTTTTCAATTAAATATGCACTGAATTCCATTTATTTTTATTAATTTATTAATTCCATATTTTATAGTTTAGTTTAATCATCAAAATGGTGTCTAAATCAAAGTAATTCTTAACTTTAACAAGTAAAAATAGAACAATTACTTTTCAACATACCATTTCATTTTTTTAACAGACATTTGTTCAGAACAACGGCACTCTTGTGATATATGGTTTAATTATTTTATTATTAATATTACTATAGTGAATATTAGATTTTACTTTTCTGTTGCAATTTCTTCAATTTCAGGCATCTAGCTTTTATTTTGACACGGTTTGACAAAAGCTTCTGACAGATGATCAGTTTCGCTACATGACCAAGTGTGATCATTAAAGTGCAAATGCTGTGATTGAATTATATAAATGCAGGTATATGGTCCGTGTGCTACTCACTTCATAGTGGGTTAGTGCTCTGTTATCTCATACAGTGCAAATGTCTGCTTCACACATTTATTTAAAGTAGGCAGCTCATGATTACTAAGATTGCAGCCTTTTGCGGTTTAATAATCACACTTGGACTTATCACAATTTTAATTTGATTAATTATGCATTTCTGTCTAAAATGAGAAAACCAAGCACAAACTTTAAGTGTGTGAGCATTTGAAGGCTGTCGTGTGTCAGTCTGACAGCTTGCGGGTACCGAATCAAGTCTGTGTTCAGCACTACCGGTACTGCAGAAACACTGGTATCGGGGCAGCTTTTTTTTTTATTTTAGCACTGACCTGGTACTGGAGTACCAGTACTTTTGACAACTTTAATACTGTTTGCAAATCTGTAAATCAGGAATAGCTAGTGGATAATTGCCTTTTAATATTGATTTTCAGGTAACAAAGGAAAGAACAGCTCAGTGTTTCTTGCGTGTAGATGATGAGTCCATGCAGAGGTTCCACAACAGAGTACGACAGATTCTGATGGCCTCTGGCTCAACCACCTTCACCAAGGTATGAGCCTTGAATCTCATCCAACTAAATAGAAATAATAAACACGCTATATTTAAATGATTGACTACTTTTATTGATTTAAGAAAGGTAGTACTGTCAGTTAATATCTGCAGAGCTCAACGTTATGTCTAACTCCTTACCATGATTTGTGTGTTCAAACTTCCTCAGATTGTGAACAAGTGGAACACTGCTCTGATTGGTCTGATGACATACTTCCGTGAAGCTGTGGTCAACACGCAGGAGCTGCTGGATCTGCTGGTGAAGTGTGAGAATAAGATCCAAACCCGTATCAAGATTGGCCTGAACTCCAAAATGCCCAGCCGTTTTCCTCCTGTTGTGTTTTACACCCCCAAGGAGTTGGGAGGTCTGGGGATGCTTTCCATGGGACATGTACTGATCCCACAGTCTGATCTGAGGTAAATTATTTGCACAATAAGGCTTTGAAATGTTCACTGTTGAATCTGTCAATTCCAAACCAACATGATGAAAATTGCATTAGATTTAGATTATTTTTTGGATCCCTCATAAAGTTCCTCTGTGTCATCTTAGATGGTCCAAACAAACTGATGTGGGCATCACTCATTTCCGTTCTGGTATGAGTCATGAGGAGGATCAGCTCATTCCTAATCTGTACCGTTACATCCAGCCTTGGGAGAGCGAGTTCATTGACTCCCAGAGAGTTTGGGCTGAATATGCTCTCAAGAGACAGGAAGCCATTGCCCAGAACAGGTACTTTTTCATGCAGCCAAACCTACATTTTGAGGTCCTATGTTCAGTCTTATTAATGAGAATTTGATCGTACTCAGGCGTTTGACACTTGAGGATCTGGAAGACTCCTGGGACAGAGGTATTCCACGTATCAACACACTCTTCCAGAAAGACAGACACACTCTTGCTTATGACAAGGGCTGGAGAGTCAGAACAGACTTCAAGCAATATCAGGTAAAGGTCATTCCCTCTGGGACATGAATGGGCTGTTAAAACAATGCCATGGATTTTTCAGATGTGTTTGGGTGTTGTGTTTAAAGCTTTGGAGTGTGTTTTCAGGTGCTGAAGCAAAATCCATTCTGGTGGACCCACCAAAGGCATGATGGAAAACTGTGGAATCTGAACAATTACCGTACAGACATGATCCAAGCTCTTGGAGGAGTGGAGGGAATTCTAGAGCATACGCTGTTCAAGGGAACCTACTTCCCCACCTGGGAGGGTCTTTTCTGGTAAACCCTTTCGGTGTAGTGAAGTTGGGACTAAATGTTTAATGTAGAGCCTTAATAAAACTTAAACTTGTATTTTGAAGTTCAGTTAAGGTTGGGTGTTCTTTTGTCTTCATACCTTGGTGGTTTGCTGGTTCTAGATTCTCAATCAATGTTTTCATTTTCCATAGGGAGAAAGCCAGTGGTTTCGAGGAGTCCATGAAATGGAAGAAACTCACCAATGCTCAGAGATCTGGTCTGAACCAGATTCCTAACCGACGATTCACTTTGTGGTGGTCTCCTACAATCAACAGAGCCAATGTATGTCTGGATCCCCTAAGCTATTTACTGGGGTTCCAACATTAACTATTTTAATGTGAATTTTAAATTTGTGCTTCAGCAAACCTGAATGGAAATGCTTGATGTGTTCATAAACTTGCAAAAATTTGCTTGTTTATTTACTATATTTTTTCTTAAGTTAAAATGCAAATTAAGTTTGATGTTAATAGGTTATTTGCTAAACTGTTGCATGTTTTGACCATTTGTGCACATGTTATGGGTGTGTGATAGCTTAATGTGACAACGAAAGGTATGACCTTGGCACACAATTCTTCTAACATAGCCCTTGGCAGTTTCCTCACATTCTGCCAGAACAGGTGGCACTCCTAGTTATACAGCGGCTGGCTGTGAATGGCCATCGCAGCCATTTCAGCCCTCATATGAGATATTACACTCATTCTTCTTTGTCTTATGGTAGCTTTTAATAAAACAATGTACAATGGCTCCAATACCACAAAACTAACTTTCCTCGAAGCAAGGAGGTCATTCAGCTGCTCCGTCATTGACAAGGCAGGCTTTTTCGACTTGATGCGCATTACCTAGTGTTTGGTAAAGCACAATGATTCAGTTTCTTTTGTTTAGTTTTTAGAAATTGCTCTTAAACATTTGGATGGAAAACCAGCTGGTGTTTAAGACAGAACATTTAAATTGTTTTTTTTTACTTTTTAGG
The DNA here is from genome assembly GCF_025860055.1 of Xyrauchen texanus. Classification (NCBI taxonomy): domain Eukaryota; kingdom Metazoa; phylum Chordata; class Actinopteri; order Cypriniformes; family Catostomidae; genus Xyrauchen; species Xyrauchen texanus. Next base: position 24,761,686 of record NC_068313.1, on the reverse strand, counting down.
TCTATGTGGGTTTCCAAGTGCAGTTGGACCTCACTGGAATCTTCATGCATGGTAAAATTCCAACCCTCAAGATCTCTCTGATCCAGATCTTCAGAGCTCACTTGTGGCAAAAGATTCATGAGAGCGTTGTCATGGATCTCTGTCAGGTAAGAACATGTGCATTATGTCTTGTTGTACGTACCTGATATTTAATAGAAATTGATACTGTACGGTTGTTTCACACTGAAACATTACTGTGGTTTACACGTTAGTCCGAACTGTTAGACAATTAACCTATTCACAGTTATGCTTTTGGGTGCCATAAGTAAGCTTCTGTTTGTTCTATGCAGGTGTTTGACCAAGAGCTGGATGCTCTGGAGATAGAGACAGTCCAGAAAGAGACAATCCATCCCAGAAAGTCATACAAGATGAATTCCTCCTGTGCTGACATACTGTTGTTTGCATCCTACAAGTGGAACGTCTCGCGCCCCTCACTTCTAGCAGACTCCAAGTATGTGTTACTGAGCTTAACAAGCACATATTTAAAATATCAAGAAGCTGATGTCTAATTTATATCATGTCTTCAATCACATCTAACAAAAATGGAAAATATAAATGTCTCGAATGGTTATGAATGTTGTATTTTTAAATATTTCTTCCTTTGGCTCCCTTCTACAGGGATGTTATGGACAGCACCACAACACAGAAGTACTGGATTGACATTCAGCTCAGATGGGGTGACTATGACTCCCATGACATTGAGAGATATGCAAGGGCCAAGTTCCTGGATTACACAACTGACAACATGAGTATTTACCCATCACCCACTGGGGTCCTGATTGCTATTGATTTGGCATACAACCTGCACAGGTCAGTGTTTTATATCATGTTATGCAAGTGACTATTACTCAGAAATCTTTGGTTTTAACTGTTAATATCACACAGTTATGTACAGTCTTGTTTACACATAAAAAAAGGGTGAGAATGTTGCTCTGCACATTGCTGTTGTCAACTATTTGATATTGTCTTTTTTTTTGTTTTTTGTAGTGCCTATGGAAACTGGTTCCCTGGAGCCAAGCCGTTGATCCAGCAGGCCATGGCGAAGATAATGAAGGCCAACCCTGCTCTGTATGTGTTGAGAGAGCGAATCCGCAAGGGTCTGCAGCTCTACTCTTCAGAGCCCACTGAGCCTTACCTATCTTCTCAGAACTATGGAGAGCTCTTTTCCAATCAAATCATCTGGTTTGTGGATGACACCAATGTGTATAGAGTCACTATCCACAAGGCAAGTGAATGCAACATCATTCACATGTCCCTCTGGGACTTCATATCACCATCTTCAAAGTGTTAGGTGCAAAAAAAAAAGTGTAATTTTTATATTGATTTAATCTCTCCTGTGCCTTTTTTTAGACTTTTGAAGGCAACTTGACCACCAAACCAATCAACGGAGCCATTTTCATCTTCAACCCCAGAACTGGACAGCTTTTCCTGAAGATCATTCACACGTCTGTATGGGCAGGACAAAAGCGTCTCGGACAGGTCAGACTGTCACTATATATGTTTTGTATTTTTCTCCATACGTTTCCTTTTTACTTTAGACAGTAGTCTGCTGTTTGGCTGTGCGTTTTGCTGAGTTGCTCATTTTCTGTTTTTGTGTTCTTGTAGCTGGCTAAGTGGAAGACAGCTGAAGAAGTGGCTGCCCTTATCCGATCACTGCCTGTTGAAGAGCAGCCTAAGCAGATTATTGTGACCAGGAAGGGCATGTTGGATCCACTTGAGGTTAGAAAAACTCCCTAAAACTGTTAAAGACAATGTGTGGAGTGGTGTTGTCAAAAGGACCTAAGCTGAAGAATTAAACTGGTGTGTTCAATGGCACATTATTATATTAGCATTGTTTGCTGTGGTATTGAGAACTGTGAAATTTCACTGGTATCTGTACAGACTACTGAAATTTTGGTAAAGTGACACCACTAGTGTGGAGGTATACTTCTACCTATTGGGAGTTGAGGTGTGAATCTTATGATTCATAGGGTAACGATTTGATAACAAAACAATTCTCAATGCATCACTTTGCATCTTGTAAATGTTTTTTTTATAAATGCACACAGTATGAAATTATTTATTTTGAATTAATTGATCTCTAGCCTATAACTATAACCACAACTATCGGTTGCTGGTCCAGGATGGCTACATGAGAGATCTGCTTTTAGAGTGGAGATGTTAGCTTCTCCTTTCCACACTACAGGTGATAGTAAAGTGACACAAATAGCGGGTGGCTGCTTAATAAATCAATCAAGCATCTTGTGTGCGCACTGTTTTGACGAGCGTGAGACCGTCAATGTGTAACAGCCAAAAACAATAGACCGCAAGAGGGGAGAGAGTCATTGGGAAGCAGGAGATGAAAATTATTAGAAAATAAAAACATCTCCCATGTCTCCTGAACCAGACTGTGATAAATTCTGCGGTATGATTGGCTTTAGTATATGCCCGTCTGACCATTAGTTTTTAGCATCTCCCTCTGTCTTTGTATTGCACATAAGCACCACTATGCTGCCGCTGTTTAAATTGAACTCAAAATCTATTCTGAATCATGATGCATAAAAGAAAAAAGTTATCCCACCCCTAATTGGGAGATTATTTATATCAAGCATGTGCTGACCAATTTTTACCCTATTTTCTCAGGTGCACTTGTTGGACTTCCCAAACATTGTCATCAAGGGCTCTGAACTGCAGCTGCCCTTCCAGGCATGTCTGAAGGTGGAGAAGTTTGGAGACCTCATTCTGAAAGCCACAGAGCCTCAGATGGTTCTGTTCAATCTGTATGATGATTGGCTGAAGACCATCTCTTCTTACACTGTAAATACAGCTTTTTTGCTCTAATTTTGACCATCTATCAAAATTAAACCAACCGATTTCTCTTAGCCCTTTTCCACCAAAATGGCGATGGTTGACGTGCCAAGCCTGTGCTCTGCTTGTTCACGCCTGGGCAATCTGTAGTCTTTCGTAAGCCGGCTGTTCTTTTCCACTGTCTTAAGAACCAAACGGTGACGTAAAAGTTTACGTGACTACCTGCCCATAAACAAACATTGCACGTCACAACAGTGTTTGTGTACAGCTTTTACTCATGTTTTTGAGGACATATTTAAATATACGGGGTAATACAATCCAACATTATTTACATTGCTTAACAAGATTGTCAGAGACTACATCTATGCTAAAGAAAACCGGTAATATAATTACATTATTTTGTATGAACTATGGCTTAACTTGCTAAATTATTTAAACTGTAACAGAGGAATTGTTATTAACATTGGTGTAGCAGATGGATATCTTTGGAGTTTTGTTCACATCTTGATTGAGAATCCCTAAGTTTATTTAATAGATAGCCGCTATCTTCTGAAGTTAGAGTAGCTGGTCAAAAATCCCCTTACTGAACAAAACAATTCACACAACAGTGTGAGGAAAGCTAACAAAGTTGACAAATATAATAACGTACTGCGAGCAGAGGGCATTGGCAATTCAGTGTTTATCTCGAGCTTGACTAGCTGAATTTAATGTCCCGGTTAGATTGTAGGCTGGTCGGTGTCCGATTTTTTTTTAATTTTTTTTTTTTGCTCTGTCCACTGTTGCTTTTGTTTAGGTCCTTCTTATGGTCCCTGCACTCCGTTTGTGCTGGATCTTCTCGTAGACAGTGGGGGCAGTTGAGTGGTTGAGGCTCAGGGTTACTGACCAGAAGGTCAGGGGTTCAAGCCCCAGCACCACCAAGATGCCACTGTTGGGCCCTTGAGCAAGGCACTTAACTCCAGGTTGCTCCGGGGGGGTTGTCCCTGTAATAAGTGCACTTTAAGTCGCTTTGGATAAAAGCGTCTGCCAAATGCATAAATGTAAATGTAGACAATTTTTCCCCCTTTACGATCTTGCACTCTCTCATTCATCTATGTCAGTAAAGACCATATCGCAAGTAGAATGCTCGTTTCATCCATATTACCTGAACGCTTTTGATATCTTTATTTTATTTTTTTTAATTGTTTTTGTAGAGTGAAGTAGTCTTTGCTGCAGAAGGTAGCTATTTAAAAAAAAAAAAAAATCTCAATTTGTTGACGAAACATGATAGTCTTCCACCCCTGACGTAATCGGTTCCTGTGTGGAGACTAGAAAGCTTTTGGAGCCAGTGTCAAATCATATTTTTGGCTCCAGAACTGCCTTTTCTGCGATGGAAACGTACAGAATGGTTCAAGAATTCGCACCAGCCCAGGAACCCGCCCCCGAACCATGTTGGTGGAAAAGCGCTATCTTAGGGTTACACTTCTCGTTACTACAAAGTCCTTAAATGGTATATTTTTTTTTTGCCTAGGCATTCTCTCGTTTGATCCTAATCCTGAGAGCACTTCATGTCAACAATGACCGTGCCAAAGTTATTCTTAAGCCTGACAAGACCACCATCACCGAGCCCCACCACATCTGGCCCACTCTGACCGATGAGGAGTGGATTAAAGTGGAGGTGCAGCTCAAAGATCTCATCCTGGCTGATTATGGCAAGAAGAACAAGTGAGTGTTGAACAAATGCTGACTTCAAGTGCATATCGAAAAGATTTATTGGTGTTATACACTGATTGTCCACAATATTAAAACCACCTGCCTAATATTATGTAGCCCTTGTGCCGCCAAAACAGCGCCAACTTCCATCTCAGTATAATAGCATGCTATTCTTCTCACCACAATTGCACAGAGTGGTTATCTGCGTTACTGTAAACATTGTCAGTTTGAACCAATCTGGCCATTCTCTGTTGACCTCATCAATAAGGTAGTTCCGTTCACAGATCTGCCGCTCACTGGATGATTTTTGTTTTTGCCACCATACGGAGTATATTCTAGAGACTGTTGTGTGTGAAAATCCCATGAGATCAGCAGTTACAGAAATACTCAAACCAGCCCGTCTTGCACCAACAATCATTCATGCAATTATCTAGTCAGCCAATTTTGGTACATTTGGTTGCAGTGCATAAAATCAAGCAGATACGGGTCAGGAGCTTCAGTTAATGTTCACTTCAACCATCAGAATGGGGAAAAAGATTATCTCCAGTGATTTGGACCATGGCATGATTGTTTTTGCTAGATAGGACTGAAATGCCTTGTTGATGAGAGTTCAACAGCGAATGGTTCGAAATGACAAAGTCTACGGTAACTCTGATAACCACTCTGTACAATTGTGTTGAGAAGAATGGCATGCTATTATTCTGAGATGCGGGTTGGCGCTGTTTTGACGGCACAAGGGCTGATCGGTGTATGTGTGCAAACACAAACTGCACTCCAGTTCTAGGTTCATGACTTTTTCCTCCTCCACAGTGTGAATGTTGCATCTTTGACCCAGTCTGAGATCAGGGACATCATCTTGGGTATGGAAATCTCTGCTCCGTCCCAGCAGAGGCAGCAGATAGCTGAGATTGAGAAGCAGACCAAGGAACAGTCTCAGCTAACGGCCACACAGACTCGCACGGTCAACAAGCATGGAGATGAGATTATCACCTCGACCACCAGCAATTACGAGACGCAGACCTTCTCCTCCAAAACTGAATGGAGAGTTAGGTATGGAACACTATCCAACATTTTCCGATAGATACCTTCCATGTTGCTCATATCTTTTGAGTAAAAAAAAACTCTTGACTTTGGTTAAACTGTTATCCTGATCTCACAGGGCAATATCTGCTGCCAACTTGCACTTACGTACCAACCATATCTATGTGTCATCGGATGACATCAAAGAAACTGGCTATACTTACATCCTGCCCAAGAATGTGCTGAAGAAGTTCATCTGCATCTCAGATCTCCGTGCCCAGGTGACATTTTAATTCTTTTTATGAATTTTGTCTTTTGTGGACCTTTTCTCCTTATGTATTATTGTATGTTCTGTTTACATCTATATTTTTCCTCACTGTAGATTGCAGGGTATCTCTATGGAACCAGCCCTCCAGATAACCCTCAGGTAAAGGAGATTCGCTGCATAGTGATGGTGCCACAGTGGGGTACACATCAAACCGTTCACCTGCCCAACCAGCTGCCTCAACATGAGTACTTGAAGGTCAGTATTTTATACAATAAGGGATTGTGTTATACGTAAGGCTAACGATTTAACATGTTAATTTTGTGCCATTTAATTATATTAATTTACCCCCTAACCCATATAGAAATTCCATAATAAAACTACGTCAACCCCCTGACCCGTACAGAAATTCCGTAAATGACATGTTTTCCTACCACCAAAGCAATTCAAGCTTGAAATAGATGTAATGTTTTTACAAGCCTCATCAGCACGGGGTAGTCAGAGCGTCTCAACAAACTTCACAGGCAGTGACAATGTCACACAGGACCTATTTTTAATCTTCTTGCACAGAACATAAATATTCTTGACAGCTTGACGAAACATGTTCTATTAAAAGGAAATGAAACAAAAAATATATTGACTTAAAGCTTCTTTTTGGATTGCTTAATCAATGCTTTTCTCATCTGACACACATGCGATACATTTCAGTATGAATGTCTAAATGTTTACTGTAAATATTTGAATTCTGTATTATATTATCTTTATTTTGATACTTTATAAGTATTAATATATGCAATTAATTGCAATTAATTTGATACATTTTGATTTCATTGAATTTGATCATGTATTATTCATCATTTTTTATTATATATTATAATTTTAATTGAATTGATAGCCCTAGTTTTTTGTCGTCACTCTCTATCTTCCCATCTGTAAACAGTTTGTATTGCTTCTTGTTTAGGAAATGGAACCACTTGGATGGATCCATACACAGCCTAATGAGTCACCCCAGCTGTCTCCACAGGATGTCACCACCCACGCAAAGGTCATGGCAGACAACCCATCCTGGGATGGCGAGAAGACTATCATTATTACTTGCAGGTATAATTCAAACACTAACATGTTTCTCTTTGAATTTATTTACTCTGTGGTCTCATTCAAACATCCTAGCATTTCCTAGGGTCTGCTTTTAAATTTAGCACATTAATATGACATTGCCTTTTTGATTGCTCATCCAGTTTCACTCCTGGTTCCTGCACACTGACTGCTTACAAGCTAACACCCAGTGGATATGAGTGGGGCAGGCAAAACACCGATAAGGGTAATAACCCCAAGGGTTACTTGCCCTCTCACTATGAGAGAGTCCAGATGCTCTTGTCTGACCGTTTCCTGGGATTCTTCATGGTGCCTGGCCAGGTCTCCTGGAACTACAACTTCATGGGTGAGCGCAGCTTAATTACTCAATTTAATACTACACCTCAAATGATTTGCGTCTTTGAGTTGGTCCTATCAGTTGACATTCTTTTTGTTTGGCAATGTGCTTTTCTTACCCTTTCCCTGTCATTCTAGGTGTCCGTCATGATCCCAACATGAAGTACGATCTACAGTTGTCCAACCCGAAAGAATTCTACCATGAAGTTCACAGACCATCTCACTTCCTCAACTTTGCTTCTCTGCAAGAGGGTGAAATCTACAATGCTGATCGTGAGGATATGTACGCATAATGGCACAGACTGAGGCTATTAATATTTGGATAAGCACCCAACAGGCTAAGGCTTCATGTTTTGTGCTGTGCTCTTTCACCAAAAACATAGTTTATTCATCTGGTTTGCAGTAATGTAAACACTTAGAAACTCTGAGTATGTCAACCATCTGTTTATTGCTTAAATGTACTTGCTTGGCATTGAGTTGGATAATGTGTATTTTGTGCTGCTTTGTCTAGATGTGAGAAGCTTAAAATTCTCATCTAAAAATATGTTCCATTTTTCATAATCAACATTTGTAGTACTTTTTCTTTTTTTTTTTATTAATCTGGTGTAATTTGTCTGTACGCTGTAGCTATGTTGTGCATCTGATATGTACACTGTAGTTTGGGTTTAAATAAAGCTCATCACTTTTATAAGAATTTGCATTCGTCATCATTTTTGTTGCTTTCATAAAATTGGCAGTGTAAAAAACTTAGTGTCAGTTCAATTTAAGGTAAATAATGTCCCTCCTTACATTATTACATTACATTATTTGAGCTGTAAAATTGTATAAATTGTCATTTTAGGGTTTGTTGACATAATATTGTCATGGCAACGAAGTTGTTAAATTTGGTTATAGATTTACACAGAAATGTAACCAATGTTATTACACTAAATTCATGTTTACACATATATTGTTTGTCTTGTGGCTATTCTTTTGAAAAAGTTAGTATTTTAACATTCAAAAATTGGCCCCCATTCGTCTCCATAAGTGCCTCACCAAGTGTTTTTTTTATATATATAAAGGGATGACAAATGAATTTGTGTTAATCAAGATTATGCCACAAATGCTGTCGATTGAGCTTTACTTGTATTGAACTGGGAATATTATTTTCAAACGGATTGTTCAACCAAATTTGTTTTATTTTTTGTCTTCGTTTGATCACTCGTGTTGTTCCACTTCCAACCCATATGACTTCATGCTAGCAATGCAACACAAAAGGAGATATTTAGCAGACCGTCCTTCTGCTGTCCCTGTTCACCAATGAGTTTCATTGTCATTCTTTCCCACACAACGAAACTGAATGTTGGTCAGTTACAGTTCATTTTTATGTGAGCCATCCCTTAAGGAACAGTAGCTGCTCTATCTGAAATGCAAGGACACAGTATGCCTTTAGAGCAAAGCCAATCTGCATGCATATGTTCCAGTCCACTGAGCAGCTGAGCTCTGAACACGTGCTGCCTTAAAGCTCTCGGGTTACATTGGTCAGAAAAGGAGGAGGGTGGAACCATGGCAAACATCCACTGGGCTGCCATACATGTACCTCAATTCCGCTACTCTGAGAAAAGTACACTATGCAAACATATCCGGGCATAACGCTTCTCCACATGTGGGTGCGAAGTTCAAGTTCGGACATGCAACGTTTAACACTGGATATGTCAGCTTTATAACACACTGGTGTTTATCGGAGCGTATCAACAAAGGCTGAAATGATCGCGTCTCTGTTATGCATGCAGTTATAAAATAGTCGGGAGTGAAAATGCATGTGTTTAAATGCGAAACGAAAAAAGATACGCGTTTTCGCTGAAGCACAACCGGACAAAAATATAGACATTGCCTACAACAGGACTTTCGATTGTTGCCGTTTTATTACAAGTTCATTTCTAGTGCAATATGGAGACTTGCTCGATCGCGGTCGAGCAAAAACAAAACGATACAATCAAGACAAAATCATGTTTCGGCAGGGCGTTTTCGTCTATGACTGTCGACGATGTGTATGAAATCGCTAAAGTGGTGGGATCCGAAGTGGAGAAACTCATCGACAGCTACGGAAAGGCGAGTGTGGAGGGTTTGGTGTCTCACATAGTGAAAGTGTTGGAGATCTTGGAGAGTTTCGCTGCGAGAAATCAAGCTCATAAATGTAAAGAAGAGGAACTATTGAAGGCCTTTGAAACGCTACAGGTACAACAGCAGAAGAAACGACTTGTGAAGGGCTGCGATGACACCAGCGTCAGCGCGGAGAGTCAGGTAGGAGCACGAAAACATGTCGACATGTCAAACGTGTTAGGGGCCGTTCACACATACCGTGTTTTGCGTCTGTCCGCGCTGCTTTCTGTTGTTAATCTATGTAAACAAACTAGACTGACGTCTTTTGACGACGTGCCAATTAAAAAAATAACTCAAAAAATAAACAAATCGCCAAAACATTCCAAAACTGTCAAGTGGCGTAGCGACATTACGAAGAACATAAAACAACATTGTAATTGTTTTATTTAAACGAATATGTATATGTTACGTAATACTATGTTCCTCTGTTTAACCCTTAAATGGGTGTTTCGACAAATATTATTAATTAGCGATCCAGCATGCACACCTATCACAAATGAATATACCAAATGCCCAGATAGTCAAAAAGACTATTAGAAAATAATAATATATATCTAAATGACAATAGTCATATTATACTGCTCATGTGTTGCTCTTGCTATGTAGTTTAATTAGACGTTGCTTTTTCAAATAGCAACTGCTTGTGTGTTACACTTGCTATAGTTTACTTCCACGTTGGTTCTTCGTCAAATAGCAGCGTCAAACGTAAATCAAGTCGATCACTGAAACATCAACCCCAAAATCAAGGAGATATACAGCAGTAGTAATTTGTATGAATATAGTACTCATTTGTATTGTAAACAAATGTATTTGTAATATATATATATATATATATATACACATACATACACACACCTGATGGTAAACATATATAGAAATTAAATAATTATAATAATATGTATGGAAGCGCAAAAAACAAGCGACACTATTACATATCTGAGGTCTTTGATGACCCTATACATTTTTGGTAACTTAGCGTTTTTTTTACATTATGCTGAAAAGAGGTGTGGGCATAGCTCCAAAACATTTATGAGGTCCAGGGAGTGGAATGAAGTCCCTGGTCACTTAAGACCCGAGGTATGCATTAAAGGGTTAAATTTCTTCATTCGTAGCATTTAATCCTTGTATTTAATTTGAGGAACTGTCAGGAAGGAGTTCATTTCTGGTCTTACCCTCAATTTTTTGTCATGTTGAGAACATCATGTTCCATCTATTTAAATAGAACCCACTCTCAACTAAGTCAAATGGTGGAGCTGCATATAAAAGTAGAAAGGGCTGATTTGTAAATTATCTGCTTTTGAAGCTGGTGTAATGTCAGGGTGACAGTGGTCAGTGCTTGTGTCGATATTTGTGTTGACACCATTTTGTTTGCTGCAGGACTGGCATCAGAAAGAGCAGAGATTGAAGCAGACTGTAGATGGGTTGCAGGCTCAGGTTCTTCTGCTCAAGGAAGAGAACCAGGAGCTTCTAAACCGCTTGCAATGTACACACTCCAAAGAAGGTAAATTACCTTGGCAGTACCTAAATATGGTATAATATCAATTACATTGATATCTTACACTCTTGGAACAGAAAAAGAGATGTGTGATCCAAATGGATTAATGGGGAGTCCCAGTTTGTATGTAAATAAAAAAAAAAACATATTGGGATTATTAAAATAGATATAAAACCTTTACCTTGTTTATTACATAGTTCATGATTACACAAATTTAGTATCAGAAATATTATAACCCTGCTGACTTTTCAAAGTAATGACCTTACAGGCTTTCCATGTTGTGGCAATTAATGTATTTCTATGTTGTGTACAGTATAAAGTCCAAAATGTAATAACTTAGAAAGGTAGTCATGATATTGTTACGGCACACCTTCCTTGGTCTAGGGGTACGGGAAGGTGTGTAACAAATGTATTTGGAGAGTGCAAAAGGGATCCGGTCTCCAGGTCCCAGAGTAACCACAGATCACAACACACAATATAGTCAAATATAACAAAGTTTAAGAAAACAGTGGGATAAACTGAAAACTCCAGGAGTGCAACCGGCCAAAATAACTAAAGACATTCTTCCTAAAGGTGTTTAGAGTGTGACTTACCTATTAAAAAGGAAAAGAAAAACAAATCACTTCCCCAACTCACTCTCTATAAATAACCAAGAGAAAACAGAATGCTTCAAAGTAAATGGTGTCCACCTCCCTACTAAATCCCACAACACAAACTACTTAAAATTCAAATTGTTATAAAACTGAGGTAATAAACTTGAAGTTACACGTTCAACTGTAAGGCATTACCCAAAGGAATATAAACATTAAACAACTACAAATGACAATTCTGTTAATCAACTCTACTTAAAGACAACTGACAAGACTGTTGTCTTACTCACGTTAGCACACAGCAATTGAACCGCTTGGACCAAGAGATCAAAATACTAGTGCAGGAGAAAATATTCTCTGTGTGTCTCTCTCCTTGGTGGAAAGAGTTGTGGGCCTCTTATACTCTCCATTCCTGAGCGGAGCCAATCATGGGTGATGAGCAACAGGTGGGAATCATTATTCTGCTTAAATGGAGAGCGAATGGGACAAGGAAATACACAGGGAGACACAACACACAATAAACCACATTAAACATATCACTAACACAATGATATAATATAGGTCCCTCTTAATATCTCTGAAAAAAAAATATGATTATCATCCTTATATCAGAGAGGAATAGATATTTGCAGGAAACTGAATTACTGCTTATATTTTGCACAGGTTATATGCTTTAATATAACAGGACTATGTTTTATGAAACCTTAATCAAATCACCTTATTAGGTTTAGATTGTTTTTCTGCTTTCAATTTGACCTACTTGTGATACTTGTGGTAACTACTTCATTCTTTTGGTCTGTATCTATGTGGATGTACCTCAGAGAATGTGATGGATCAGTTAAAGTGCTAATTTATTATTGAATGTGAAATAATTCCATTGAAATCCTTTCTTTGATATTAATCCATAACACAGTAGTTGAGCATGTGTGCCCACCTCTAGACTTTAACTTTGTAACTTTGGGTCAGTTTCTGTGTGTTTTGTGTGACGACTAAATAAAGCTGGGCCTGGGTTTATTCATGTTTGTTTTTTACTGGCAAGTCAGCAATCAGAAATGCTGAACTCCGAAGAGTCAATGAAGTTGCTGGATTCCAGAAGATGTTAACATTTGCTTTTAACTTGTATTACAAGTTCACTTGTTTTGGGAAGCAATCATGCTAGTATTTTATTTATATTGTAACTATGACATATTTTGTAATTATGCTGTTAAAACAAGCTATTAATAACATTACAAGTGCTATGACATAAGTTTAGTATGTAAAGATATCACACAGTTGGTTGGAAATAACAATCGCAGTACACAATTAATCTTTTTATGCTTGTGTTTTAGAAATGTTGTGGTGCATTACTGTCTGCTTGCAGTGTTTTGTAATATGCCCATATTTTTCGCTATCTCTCTCCTAGATCAGACACAGCGCCAGGAAAGAGAGGTGATGCTCAAGCTGAAGGAAGTAGTAGATAAGCAGCGCGATGAGTTACGAGCGAAAGTTCAGGAGATTTCCACCATGTCCAAAGAAGTTGAAGCGGTATGAATCTCTCTTTACATTTCAACGATCATGATTGGGGATCCCAGTACCTCTCCAGTTCATGAATCACCCTCTTCAGGGTTCTTGGGAGTGGGATGTGGAGAGTGACATGAGTGGTTTACCAGATTGCAATGCAGTGCATTTAATACTTGACTCATGTACATTTCAATGATAAGGATTAGTGCAGTCAAAGACTACATCTTTTTACTGATTGAAATCTGTTTTGGATAATTTGCCAGTTTGGAAGTGCAAAAACACTCTAAACTTTAAGAAGGGTTTAAAAAAAGTCTTATCCATGAACATTATGTGACCGTGGCAGCAATTTTGCAAAATGAAATTACGTGCCTTATTACACGTTTCGCTGCAGTTTCACAGTGATATGTCCAGCGGGGGGTGCCAAAAGCGAGTGAAATGGTGTTGCAAGTTTTTTAAGGTAAATATTAGAGATTTTAACGAGGAAAACGTACATCCCAAACCTAAAACTTTAACCTGACCGATAGTGTTCATAAACAAAATGATTGGTAGACACAAAACAGACATCCTTACCCTTTAACCAACACCTAAACCTAACCGACAGTGTTCTAAAATCACATAAATGGTAAACAAAACAGACCCTAATAACACTAACCTGTTGGTACACCTAACCGATACTGTCCAAAAAAAATGTGATATGAAAAGTACATTTTCTGAAGCAACCACTTCAACTCACATGTCAGCTTGCATGTTTGGCTGGGTTCGAACTGCGGACTTTCGAGTGCAATGTCCTACACTCTGTCAGGTGAACTTCTGCGGAAGCTAATCACATTGGAATAAGTGTGTAAATGTAGGTGTGTCTGACATACAAGTGTTAAAATGTGTTGTTTTTCAAATTATGCGTTATCGTAAAAGTGTTTTGATACCGACCAGGGCGGGGCTGAGCGGCATCTGAGTAGAGCGAGGCTGGGAAGATAAGTGGTGAATGAGGTCCAAGGAGAGGAGACAGCGGCAGACAGGAGAGAGAGAGAGAGAGACGCACAAATCTGTCTCCTCCCCTTAAATACTCCCACCGCCCCTCACTGGAAAGCGAGACCGGTGTGGCATGCAGGTGGACCTCATTCACCACTTATCTTCCTGGCCTCACTATGCCCAGACGCCACTCGGCCCTGCCCTGCTCGCCACAATATCATAACATAACAGTGTGTGAGTAATAGAGCGAAAACTACGTTTTTATAATGTCATAAGCCGTTTTAGTTGTGATTTGTGTGAAAGTGAATAAAACACATTGTTGTTGTAGCGTGTCTAGTGTTAATTTCACCAGGAAACTACGACAAAACATAGAACGTGGCACATAAAACTTAGTTTGCAAAAATGTAGTTATAGTTACGTTCATTCTAATGAGACTAGATTGAATAGGCCTATTTCTCTTCATTTTCAGAACAGAAAAAAATCCCAGCAAAATCATTATTTACCTCAAAGGGATAGTTTCAAACTTGTAAAACGTTCTTCTATGGAACACGAAAGTGGATGTTTACCAGAATGTTCACGCTGTTTTTAGCAATACAGTGAAAGTGGAACATGTTTACATTTTGTTGTGCAGCTCCAGGAGCAGCAGGACCGGCTAATGAAGATAAATACAGAGCTCAGACACAAGCAGAACATCTTACAGACTCAGATGAAGAGCGCAGTGGAGAGGAGGGCCTACCTGGAGACTGACGTGTGTGAGAAACAGAAGGAGATAGAGCGCCTGACCTTACAGCTGGAGAAAGCCAGTGTGCTTACTGCTGCTAACATAGTTAGTCATGTTAATGTTACTTCTTCTGTGCATATGTGCTTATGTATTAGTCTTACTGACAACAGTTTGTCTGGCTTTGACTCTATCTGTGGTTATGTTTTATGCTATTTGCATGTGTATGTGCACTTCCTAAAGGCATAATTAGAAAGATGCTTGAATGTTCTTGTGTGGTTGAAGTATTGTTATGTAGCCTCATTTCTTCATTGTTTGGTTGGGCAATGCAAATATAGGTCATGTATGTCCTCGCTGTCGTGGATAGGACATGATTGTGCACAGCACACTTTCAGGTTAGAAACATTTGGGATGCATTTTTAATTAAATTCTGACATTTAAAACCCATTAGACTTTTGATGAATATTCAGTTTCATTTGCCAAAATTAAGAAAAATTATTTGAATGCAGCAGTAAATAAAATAAGCTTTTAGGACTGAAGAATAAAAAAGGGGGCATTCAGGGGGATTTTCTTGAACTGAAAATCTTGATGTGCAAAGATTAGAACAGAACACAGATGTCTCGAGACACTTGTTGATCGTGTTACCGCAGAGACATAGTGCTTGTGGAGGCTTCACGCCATCCACCGTGGCATCCGCGCACAACTCACCAAGCGCCCCACTGAGAGCGAACCACATTATAGTGACCGTGAGGAGGTTACCCCTTGTGATTCTACCCTCCCTAGCAACCGGGCCAATTTGGCTGCTTAGGAGACCTGGCTGGAGTCACTCAGCACACCCTGGGATTCGAACTTGTGAACTCCAGGGGTGTTAGTCAGCTTCTTTACTCACTGAGCTACCCAAGCCCCCCTCGAGACACTTTTTAAAAAAATGCCATCTAAAAATTGTTAGATGCTGAAAAAACAGTGAGAAGCAGAAGGTCCAAGACATCTAGCACATGTTTACATAAAAAAAATCAGCATATATGGATGCAAAAACACAATCCTACGTGTGCAAAATCAAAAAGGGTATTTTTAATGCACTAAACTAGATCCCACCACAAACGATAAAATGCAATATAATCACTTTGGAAGGGAATAGGAAACAATGGGGACATTTTGCGTACACGATTGTGAAATAGCAGATCATCTATTGTGCTCAGAAAACAGACATTTATGGAATTTGTATCACAAACTCCTGTACTTCCACCTTTGCCTCCTTCAGAATAGTTCAGCCATTGACCTCACAGATAAGATGATCATTGACTTGAAGGATCCAAATCGGCCGTGCTTTACGAAGCAGGAAGTACGGGATATGCTTTTTGAGAGGAATGAGTTGAAAGCCAATCTCTTCCTGGTGAAAGAGGAACTTGCTTATTACCAAAGGTGAGATGGACTATACAGATGTTTCTGAAGCACTCTAATCATTTATATCATCAAGACTTCCTCTCTCAATCTGAAATTTTTACATTCCTTTGTGTTCCTTAGGGAAATCCTGAATGACGAGAGATGTCCAGGCTTCTTACTTGATGCTGTACGCTCCGCCATAAAGAAACAGAGGACCGTCATCAAGTCTAAAATGCTTGGCATACCTGTTAGCGAATGCTGCACGTGAGTTGCAGCAGTCTGCATTGGTAGTTCACTGTCTTCGTGACCACCGTTGTGTTGAACTGTGTGTTTGTTGAGTTACAGAGATGAGACAGATGGTCCACTGTTTGAAAGGAGCGTAAATGAAGACAATGACACTGACAGCACTGACAACAGGCCCCAAGAGTCACGCATCAGAAACCTGTGAGTGCTGCATTCATGCTACTTTAGTACAGTCATATAGTAGTCATTTACTTCAGTACAGCAGCCTACTTATTTACAACTAACCTACTTCAATAAAATGGATTTCAGCTGAATTGGACTTATAGGCTAAGCCACTAATCCTAAATACAGTAAATTAATTATGAGTGTTAAAGATTTTGTGCGAACGTTGTTTTTTGGCAACTGTAAGTAAGCAATATTGAAAATGGTAAATGCTGTGGTTCTAAGGAGTTTTTTCATTCTTGTTTAGTTAAGCAGCCTGACATAGCAACAGTGTCTTTACCAATGGCTTGAGTTTGGGGTGGGGCTTCCCGTTTGCCAACTAATTGCAGACGGGTGTGTTTGGGAAACTTGTTTGAAAAAAGTAATATTTTGCAATTAATTTTGGTGTCGCTAACGATGCAGGAATTACACACTTCACTTTTAAGGAGCAAATTCTACCTGATCTGAAAAACTGCTTTAATTTATGTAACTTCATTAGCTTAACTTGGTATTAAATAATAGTTTTGTCTTGAATAAAGCCAGTAGCACATTTTTAGGTTGCCTGAATATTTGTTTTGTGCAGTTTTTCTTGTGGTGCAGGTTGGGCTGTATAGTCTTAAAGGCATGTTATAACATGCCTTTTTTATTATTTAATATGTTCCTTGAGGTTCAATTATAATATTAGTAGTTTTTGGCACAAAACAGTCAATTATTTGTAAAACATGCTAATTTTCCACCCTTGTTGACTTGACAGTAAACACCCACTGTCGTGATTTGCTCTTTGTTCTTGACTGACCTGCTCTCTGCTTGTCATCCCAGTGCTCACCACTGCTGGGCAGGGTATGGAAGTAATAAGGTAAAGTAAGCGTTGATGTGTTGTCCTGGAGGCAGTCAGATGCAAATGTCTACCACAGTGTGGCACAGAGTATGGGAGCAGATGATTTTGCCTGGAGTAGGAGCAGGTTTTGAGCGCTCCACTAACGCTCCATAAAGGGCAAAACACCTGTTATCGGCCCGTAAAGCAATAATTCACCATGTATTAAGCAGTGTTAAACACTATTGAATGGAATTTCTGATACAAACAGAAAGAATGTACTCATTTAAAATCTAGCAGCACTTGGTAATGTTCGATCTCCAGCGCGAAGATTACATTCACTTTCTGTTTTCACGCTCCCTATTATTGAGATGAGCTTGCGGTAAAGCTTGACTTAACTACAAGCTTTTGTTTCGTCTCTTTATTATTACGTCAACTGGCATATAGTGAAAATGAATGATGGGATGGCCAAGGAGAACACAAGTGTGGAGGTGATTGCCACGATTAAATGTTTGTTATGAAATTCTAAAAGACGTGTCCAAAAAACACGATGATAATCTGTTCACATGGGGAGAGAAAATCTAAAGGTCAGTATTACAGATATCCTCTATTAAATATTTTGAATAAATATATCAACATTTTAATCTCAATGCATCTCAATCTTAACTCTAGATTATTGTGTCCTCATTTAAATAGAATTGAACGTTTAACGATGTAAAACACTAACTGAACTAATCAACATGTTAATATTGCGTAGTTAATATTGCCAGAGCCATAGGATAATATATGCATTATACATTTGCTGATGAAGAAGCTCAGCAAATGCGAATAGAGGAAGATTTAAAAACGCTAGTATTTCTAAAAGTGAACTCTGCATTAAACATGTAGTTTTGACAGTCGTATCTAGTTTTGATTAAAGAAAGTGTAGAACATTCTGAGAATGTATTATTTTTCATTCACTGAATTATAGGCCAAGGTTAATTAAAAGAACTGCAATAGGCTAATAGAAAATAATAGGCAATAATACTTAGGCCTAATATTGTTTATTTTTTGGTAATTTATTAATTTGATTACATAATTTTTTTTGTTCTGGTAATTTATAGATTTTTTTTGTTTGGTTATTTATATTTTGAATTGAATATTTTTTGTTTTGGTAATTTATTAATTTGATTTAATTTAAGGTTTTGTTTTTGTTCTGGTAATTTATATAATATTTTTCGTTTGGTTATTTGTATTTTTAATTTAAGGTTTTATTTGTTGTTTTGGTAATTTAATAATTTAATGTTTTGTTTTGTTCTGGTAATTTATATAATTTTTTAGTTTGTACTTAGAATGAGTCATTTTGGCAGCTTGGTTTAAACAAACGCTCTTTTTACAGTGAGGAGGAAGTTTTGAGTTCTGAAACTTGTAGTATGTTTTTATAGTCCAATGAAATCTTATATGTTAAAAAATCAAGGAACATGTCATTCCTCATGTCATGACCCCTTTAATCTACACCTGTGCACTGTATGTTACTTATACATTTTTTGTTTTATGTGCATTTAACCAATGTACTCTGCAAGGAAAAACAAGAAACACCCCTAATATTTCATAGAAAAACATTTATAAAGATAATCTCTGATGTTCTATATATGTTTTTATGTAGTCATAAGTCTGATAGACTGGTATAATGGCTGTATGTTCTGGCCCTTAGCAGCTTTCATACTATATGTTCTTGGGAAAACATAAAGCCTCTTAATTCAATTAAGCTCTGCATCTTAATAACCTTGCCCTCTGTTTGTTTACTGTTTTTGGTGAATAACCTAATTTCTTATAACTAAAGCTGCTGACAGTAAAAACTTTTCAGCTCTAAACTCTACATATGCTCAAAGGAAATGCACCTATTTCATTCTTATATAAGTGATTTCAGAGACGTCTTATCTTCTCTTCCTCTACCCTTTAGATTTGGCTTCCTGACACTCTCCGGTATTACTAGGACCTCTGGTTCCCAGATCTCTGGCCTTCCCGTGTCCAGCTCCACATGGGAAATCATCGATCCAGATGAGCAGGAAGATGAGGAAACACAATCCCTCCATTCCTCGTGAGAACCATCCCACATACTGTATCACTCAATCTCACCCACCAGAGATTGCTTGTCTAGATTGGAGGAGCATCAGAAATGAACTTGAGCCCCCTAGAGTTGATTTTCTGGGGCATTTTTACCTTTGTGAGGTAATTTTTGCCATCAGTCCTGATCCATTTTATGCGTTGGTTGGAAAAAGAGAATGGAGATTTTTTTTAAATGTTCTTCAGCTTATTTAGGTATTAAACAAGGGAATGGGCAGACGATTGTATTAAGAGTATTAACAGTGTAATGGGTTACAAACACGGTATTGTAATATTTGTAGCCTGTGCAGTCATTTTTATGCACAAAAAAAACGTTTGTTAACTTACCCGATAGAGTAGTGACTGATGGTCATTCAAATGCCGGCCTGTGACTGTCAGTCACAGAATACTTGTTACTTTGGTGAAGTGTTTATTTTTTGTGTTAAATATTTTTTACTATACCAGTTTAATATGCAGAGACAACTATAAGTAAGCATTTGTATAGGTTGTCTGCCCCAAAGAATGGTTTTGTTCATTTTCCAAAATGTGCTCATCTATCTGCTTCATCCAGAGGTGTGCATTTGGGGCTGGACTATCTGTAATAAGCTGTTAGTGGAGAAGGATATAGCTAAGGGGTGAGCTCCAAAAAGGCGCAGGAGCGCCAAATTGCCAGAAAAGAAATACAGAGCCCCTAACCCTAACCAGATGTGGAAGTGTAGCTGGCCCAACCCCCTTCTGAAGTAATCCAATCCCCATCTGGAGTTACCCCACCATCTTTTGGAGATCCCACTTCCATTCGGAGATCTCTGGTCTGCAGCTGTGCCTACTTGGTTTTAATTGACTAGATTTCTGTGATTGGCGGAAGGTGCCATCCATTGTTCCTGGTAGGCTACTCTGCCTTACAGATTCCATATGGTTAGGTTTAGGGTGGGGATGGGGTTAGAGTGTCTGCTTCCTGCCAGGAACAGACTGTGGCCCCTATGTACAATGAGCCTAGTTTTCTGAATAATGTAAGACAGGGGCAGGGTGGTAGAAGTGTTTGGGAAACCTGTCTGTAAACAATCCTTATTTTTGCAATTCTATTTCGAGCAACTAGTGGCACAGAAATGACATACATCACCTCGAAAGACTGCATACTGGGAGAACTTAAATTCAATTGGAACAGTGTTTTAATCATCATACTGCACCTGGCCCTAGTGCATTATTGACCACAGATGTCAAGGTAGACTCGTTTCTAATTTGCTCTTAAGGTACAGAGAATTTTAGCAGTTATTTTTTTATAGAGTATATTTAATATTGATTTTAACCAAAGATACTGATATGTATTTCCATCACTGTCAGTGATAATCACAGTGATCCTTTTATGTCACAAGGGGGCATTAGAGTATTTTGTATGAGTATTCATCCACTATTTTTTTTTTCTTACAAAGCACTTGCTGTCCCTTATTAAGAGTCAGTTTTGTATCTTTTTAAGGATGTTTTTTAGCATGCCCATGTGTATAATAATTTTAAATATTTGTATGAATTAGTAGGTGAGTAAATCATTTGCATCCAACATTTGGTTACATTAATCAATGTCAGCACTGTGGAGCTCTGTGTCCATTTGTTCACATAAACTCATGTTGACCTTATGTTAAAAATAAATAAAAACTGTGTAAGAAGAAAAGTATGCAATGCATAAAGAGTAAATGAAGTGTTTATTGTCTGCTCTATCTGTTTAATGAGCCAGCACTTTGCCATCCTCAGCCATTTGTCTGGGTTTCAGCTATTGTGCCATTGCACTTCGTGTAAAGTACGTGTTATGATTTGAGTGGACCACAGAGATGGATTTACTGTGTGTTTTCACTGTGGACATACAGTATGTGTGCATGTCTTTATGCTTTAAGTCCACTTGGATTACATGTATGATTATTTAGGTGTTCCCTGATAGAGAGGTTGTCTGTGTTTCCTCCAGAGGAAATGAGAGATAATTATATTTTCCCATATGTTTCTTACCGCATGTAAGGCCTGTCAGTGAAAAGTAATTCCATACTTGTTTGCTGTCTGTGACTCATCCATAAAGTTAATCTTTGTTATTGTAATTGTTACTATAAAGTTGTTTAAAACTAATTAAAGCCTTGAGATGTTATTGTCAAGTATGCAAATGTGATTTTTGACCAGTGAATATTATAGTAATTATTTTTGCTTCCTATTTTTACTTTGTATTCTAAAAAAAGACCACTTAAAGATGACATAAATGCAGTTATTTTTAAATTCATGTTAGTTTGTCTGTGTATTAAGGAAAAAGAGAGAGCGCAAGTAATTGGTGTGGATTGGCAGACACACAAACACATACTCACAATTAAAAATACCCTACTCCTCCCCCAGAAATCTGGGACTTCATTTTTCTTTAAACAACCAGTGACTTATTGAATTAGAGGAAGCTGCCTTTTCTTCCTCAGGAAACTTGCAGAGGAAACAAAGGGAATTGGAGAGCCCATTATTTGACAGACTTCCAAAGATAGAGACTAGCAAGTAAGACAGAGTAGAACTGGATCTGTTCTGCTCCAGAAGTACTGTACTGGTCCTGTGGTGGTAGAAGAGGTCTAGTTTTGGTTGGTGGTACGGTTCCTCCCTTGATCCTGAGAAGAAAGGGGATGGATACCTTTCTGAGCTCATTTGGACTGATGCTCATGTGTGGTCTGTGCACAGCTCAGAAACTCTCTCCAATGGGGAAGAATGTCTGCCTCAATACCAGGTACTGTTTTCTCATGTTAAAAATGTTTGTCTAGGTCTTCTTCAGTCTCATCTACACTCTTTTTGTATTTATATCTTTAGTCAATTCAATATATAATATTAATTATGTAGGCTATATGTACAATTACATGTACATATAAATAATGTATATTGCTCTGGGCCCTTTTCCTATTAAAACTTACAGTTCAGAATTTGTTGTGGAGCCCCCTGGACCTTTGGGCCCCTAGAATTGTTACCACATTCACGCCACCAGCTACGGCCCTAAATATGAATATTGTACATAAAATTATATTAATTATATTGAACATATAATATGTGTATAACTTTTCAATCAAATTGTTAAGGTGATAATTAGAGATGCACCGATCGACCGGCCAAGGACCGGAATTAGACGATTTTCCGCATGCTCGGCCCGGACCGGTAACCGGCCGGTCAGCCTCACGTCTTACCGATTCCAAGCCGGTCCGTTTTGTTGCCAGCGGCGCAGGCAATAACGTCACAGCTGCATGTAAACATGTAATTGGCGTGGAAGATGAAAATGCTCATTTTAAAAAAGAAGCTAAAAAGTGAAAGTGGCTAAAGCTAGCCAGAGCACAGAGCCAGTCACAAGTCAGCAGCGTCTCCTATCATTCCTTGGTATGAGCAGCGAAAAGACCAAAGCTATTACGAGGAAAATTATGGAATTCATGGCCCTGGATGACCAGCTGTTCTCCATAGTTGAGGACAGAGAGTTCAGAAATCTGACACGTTTCCTCGATACAGAGTAGCCTGTACTTTCCGAAGTCGCGTTGCCTGAGTTGTTTAATCTCGTGTCATGTAACACACGCAGCCTGTTATCTGTCAACATTTGGGTACACAAATCCAGGAGAGGGGAAGGGGGGTGCTGGATGGCAGAGGCAGGCTAAATAGTACTATAGAAATTGTGCCGTTGTGATTTAACGTAATTTTTCCCACCGTGTCTGATATTAAAATCAGTGCGACACACATTGCAAAAGGCGTGGGCATTGTCGATATGGCTTCAGGATATGAAATTCAATTCTTCCATCCAGCTGTTGTTAAATGTACATGTATATTTAGTTTTTTTCACCGGAGTACCAGCTGAGTCTTCTCCTCCCATCTACCAGTGATGCTTGATTTGACATCCTGCGTCTACTGCCTGCCCAGATATCAACAGCGCTATTGGTTGTCAGATTGTGGTCATAAATGATTTGTAATGTGTATGATGTGTTGATTGTGTGAGTAGGATGCGTTTCATTCAAGATCTGGCAACTGCACCACCTTGGAATAATATATTGATGTGATTATTCAAACGTATTCAAACCACCAAACGTGGTTTGGGCCATACAAATTACAGGAGTTTTTTTTGGGAGAAATAACAAAACGGGAGACTCCCGGGAAAAACGGGAGTGTTGACAGGTATGCAAAGCCGTTCCCGAAGCAGTGCTCAGTTTTACAACTGATATTTGTACATCTAACGTAAGTTGAACGTATTGGACACTTCAGTTTTTCAGATCTTTGGAATTGTTTTATTAGATGAGTAATAAAGAGAAAAAGGTCCATTTATAAAATTTTTGGAAAATGACATCTGTTATATAAAGCAACTCATTTGCAGTTAATTGTTATTTCTACCTCTTTCTAGTCACAGAGCACTTTATTTTGAGAGTTGTTTAAGTGAGAGAAGATCCTGTAACTTAGTGCAGTTTGGGGGAAATTGTAATGTTTAATAATTTATTTTATTATGAAAATAACATTTAGCATTGAAGAAAGGTAGATTTTGTTTGTATATGTGGTCAATAATAGTTCTTAGAAAGAAAATCGGAAAAAATCGGTATCGGCAGATCACACTAGCAAAAAATCGGAAATCGAAATCGGCCAAGAAAATTGCAATCGGTGCATCTCTAGTGATAATACAATTTATGATTATTTTGCAAAATACAACTTACAATTTTCATTGGTGGTCTCAGAATTTTGGACCCCAGTGTATATGTATATTTAATGAAATACAGTAATTTCTTAACAGGAATTCTCCCACATGTTGTTCTGGATGGGGCCAGCATGGTGATGAATGCACTGTTCGTGAGTATCAATGTAATTTTTGTTGATGTAGTCTTAACACAAATGTCTTCCTATGTTTATTTTATTGATGGCACAGGACACAAGTGGTTTGTTTCCTCTAGGTCTGTAGCTGTCAGCAGTTTTGTGTAGTTTTTGTTATGCTTTTATTTGTGATTTCAGGTTTCATTTAATATGATGTAGTGTCTTGACTGTTTTCTCAGCGCTCTGTGAGGGGGACAGAGCCTGTCTGCAGGATGAAGTGTGTGTTTATCCTGGACTTTGTCGATGCAAAGCTGGATTTTATGGTTACCAGTGCAAAACTCGTAAGTAATATCATTGGGAAAATAGGTTTCTAGTTTAATGCCTCTTCTTTTGGGCTCTTGTAACTTCAAGATCTTGTATAGGT
Organism: Xyrauchen texanus; assembly: GCF_025860055.1. Lineage (NCBI taxonomy): Eukaryota > Metazoa > Chordata > Actinopteri > Cypriniformes > Catostomidae > Xyrauchen > Xyrauchen texanus. The sequence continues at coordinate 24,737,118 of NC_068313.1, read as the reverse complement.
AACACATTACTATAATGTTCTATTCTTTAATATTAGTTAATGTATTAGGTATCATGAACTAACAATTTTGAGGCAATTTCATGTGCCAGGGGTTGATTTTTATGAAAACTAAAGATTTCAAAATGTTTTTTTTTTTGTTAAATGTAACATTAAAACAGACTTAGATACTTTTTAATAATGCCTTCATTATTTATTTTTGGTACTTTTCAAATATGTATTTATTTATTTATTTATTTTTTAAGATTCAGACTTTCAATGTTAAACTATTAAAAAACATTACAAAATACAAATGATTTAATGTTTTACACTATGATATTCTAAACAAAGAGTGAAATAAACAACTGTGTAAAAATTATTTATATGAATCATAGTTGTGCCGTCATTTTAACCATACCAAAAAGCCAATCAAAGCCATTTTATTAAAAATACTGTCATTTCCATCACTCACAATGAAATTCTATTAAACAATAAAAAATTTGAGGTGTGGTGAAAATTTTCACGACTTACAGAAATACAATTTACATGTACATACACTGTTAGACATTGTTAGTGCACAAAAAATATTTAAATAAAATAAAAAAATATTTACACATTTCTTTCTTGAAGTCCACAGTGCTAAATGTGCCGGAAGAAACACCTAACAAGGAACAATGACTGTAAAGGGGTTAAGGGAAAGGAGGAGGCGAGAAGGAGGCTTGACAATATAAACAATATTTTAAGGAAGAACTTAAACAAACACACAAAGGTGTCGGACAGCTGCCTGTAAATCTCACTCTCTGTCCCACTGCAGCTTCCAGTCGGCCTTTATCCCTCTCTGAGGCTTGATTAGTCTGATTAGGGGCTGGGTGTGTAGCATCACGACCCGGCCCCGCCCTCCGCCCTGTCACAATGATGTTTTAGAGACTTTGTTAAACTTTTCATGAGTGTAGACGAGTATTTTTTTACATTTCTTGTCATAAAAAAATACTGTATATAATACAATAAAGATGAACAAATGGGTTATGTCTGCTGTACTAGTTAGTTTGTATTATTTACTTAGTTTTTGTAGCTGTAAAAACAAATGAACTAATAATATCAGCAGTCCGGTTTGCCTATATGCACTGTTTGACATTTCAGACATTGTGTGTGTGTGTGTGTGTGTGTGTGTGTGTGTGTGTGTGTGTGTGTGTGTGTGTGTGTGACAAGCACAAATGTAAACAGACTTGGCTGCCTGCATGGATAATAACACTTGATCAGTATCTGTGAGTATACGAGTTTTAAACTGTTCTCGTAGTTGTTTTGTGATAGTTTGGCTGTCTCTTTCAGAAAAAAAACGTATCATATGCCTGAAAAGACTGTTTGAGTTGCTGTTTGTAGAAATGAACCACATCTGCACATAATAAGTAGACATGGCTGCATGTATGGGAAGATCGCGTTTAGATATGATGGCTGTGACAAGCTGTGAACTGTTATTGCGGTACTTTGTTGACAATTTGGCTGTTTGTTACACAACAAACATATTATGTGTTTGAAAAGACTCTTTGAGTAGCTGTTTGTTTGATGAATGACTCTGAGCATGCATCAGAGGCAGATTACGTTTGATGTATTGACTGCATACAGGAGCTGTACATTTTGTATCGTGGTACTTTGGTGAAGAGTTATAAAATGGATGTCTGTATATAAAATAAACGTATTCTGTGGTATGCACTCCTGTATGAGTAACTGTTTGAGCGAATATAAATGACAGACACTTGACTAGCGCAGCCTGTGTCTGTGTGAAAGCCGATTTGAATCTAGCAGCTTGTAACGTAACTAGCTGTTACAGAAACACATGATGGTAAGTATGAAAGGGTTAATCTTGGTTAAATTATCAAAATACTATTGTTCAGTGTTCATTCAAATTGCATTAACAAATGCCAACATATACAACTTTAAATGTAAGAAAAAACTTATTAGCGTATAGAGAAATTAACAATAACCAAGATTAATAAATGCTGTAAAAGTGTTGTGAGTTCATGTTAACTATTGCATTAACTTATGTTAACGAATACAACCTTATTGTAAAGTGTTGTATCTTTTAGCTAGACATAAATGTACACCAAATCTCTGTCAAATTTAAACTGAAAGTGGTTTTCTTTCATAAAACTTTTTATTCATATTATATATATATATATATTATTCAAAATTTTGATTAGTTACAATACAGGTATATTTGCAATTGTTAAAAAGTGATTTTTGTTTGTTCATTGGGTTATAATGCATGAAATTCAATTGTATTTATTTATTTTTTCAGGTTGCCCTCCTGAATTTTGGGGGCCTGATTGCCTTGAGCTCTGCCCCTGCCACCCTGGTGGTGTTTGTGACTCAGCCACAGGCGAGTGCTCATGTCTGCATAGCCACTGGGGCAACCTTTGCCAAAACAGCTGCAAATGTGGACGTCATGGGAAATGTGACCCGGTCTATGGCAACTGCACTTGTGAGGAGGGATGGTGGACATCCACATGTTCCAAGGCCTGTCAGTGCTATCCTGGCACATCTACCTGTGACCAAGCCACCAGACGCTGCTTTTGTAATGAAGGTTTCTGGGGCCAAAAGTGCAGCTTACGTTGCAACTGCTATTTGTCCCCTTGCCAGCAGCACACAGGGGCCTGTCAGTGCCTGCATGGCTGGTGGGGTCCATCCTGCGATCGCCGTTGCAACTGTAATTTGAGCCATGCCGAATGTGACCCGTTAACTGGAGTCTGTTTGTGCCACCCGGGTTACAATTTGCCTTTATGCCAGGAGCCCTGCAGCAGTGGAAATTACGGGAGTGGCTGTAAGAAGAGGTGTGGATTTTGGTGAAAGCTATGGTGCATTCCTGTCATGTCTGAATAACTGTAATTATGAGATTCCAACATGTAAAAAGTTTAGTAGAAGTCATAATTACATTTCGTGAACCCAGAGTTCTATGAAAGCACTGACTTGACAGTTGTGATGTCATATAAAAGAACCAAAATATCAGTGACAACCATTACCCTAAAATAATATTATGTAGGCAATGTAATATGTTCATTGATATGTTCATATGCACGACTTTTTCATTTCTGTTACAGCTGAAGTGTGTGCTACAATTAACAAGGCAGAAACATATACATAATTTGAAATGTAATGATGAAATATTTTACTGTTTGATAAAAAGCCACACATGCATGGATCCATTTTGGCATTGTGAGCGAAATTATTTCTAGATGTGATGTCAACATTTCCAAAAAGAATCTATGAATTGTCCTCTCATAATTCTAGTTATTCCAACATGATGTGAATGCAGCATTAATCTGAATTTGTTCAGATTTCAAGGTGCACCAAGTAATTTCTGTTCATATTTTGCAGTTATTCAAGTAAGAATACAGCAGTGGACTAATACCGTATATTGGCACCTGCTGGTGTGAATGCATCACACAAAAGTTTTCGGTTATTTATGTTATTGCAGAAATATCTATTTATTACACAAATGAAAGGGTGTAATAATGTGAGGGTTACTGAGATAAAAATTCTGTAGTATTTGGATTGTCATGTTATGGTCAAGGATTCACCATTACGGACAGTAAAATTTACTTTTTTAGGCCAATAATATGACTAATCTTCCGCTCATCTGAGAATACATCATTTTAAACAAACAGTATTTGAAAAGTGAAAAGTATTACTTATTTCTTTAGATGTAAGTCTTTCTGTTTACTGTCAATTGAATGATTTGAAATTCAGTTCTTGATTTTTATGTGGATATTTAATTATTGAGTGCATGCCATTTTTTCTTTAGTTCATCCTTAATTTCTGTGTTTTCAAATGTATATGGGTGTGTACATTTGTGTGTGAGAGTAGATGTGGACACTGTGAGGGTGGCAGACCTTGCTCTATACAGGACGGCCTGTGTGATGCCTGTGCACCAGGGTGGAATGGCACTCACTGTGACCAGAGCTGTCAAGAAGGTTTTTATGGTCATCATTGCCAGGAGGTCTGCCCACATTGCAGAAACAAGGACCCGTGTGACCTGGAAACTGGAGCATGCTTACATTGTGATCCTGGCTGGACAGGACCAAGGTACAGATCTTTTGGGATCCAGCTAGTGGTTGTTATTGCCAGTATGAAAGTATCATCTTGAAGGTCTTCTCTCGCAGAGTAACCACAGTTGTAGTTTATCTGGTTAAAGGGATAGTTCATACAAAAATGAAAATTCTCTCTTCATTTACACACCCTCATGCCATCCCAGATGTGTATGACTTTTTTTCTTCTGCAGAACACAAATGATTTTTAATAGAATATCTCAGCTCTGTAGGTCCATACAATGCAAGTGAATGGTGACCAGAACTCTAGTGGTTAAATCAATGTCTTCAGAAGTGATATGATAGGTGAGGGTGAGAAACAGATCATTATTTAAGTTATTTTTTACCATAAATCTCAACTTTAACTTTCACATTCGGAAAGTGAAAGTGGAGATTTATAGACATGTATGGATTACTTTTATGCTGCCTTTATGCGATTTTTGGAGATTCAAAGTTCTGGCCACCATTCACTTACATTTTAAGGACCTACAGAGCTGAGATATTCTTCTAAAATATATGTTTGTGTTCAGCAGAAGCAAGTCATACACATCTGCGCTGTCATGGTGGTGAGTAAATGCTCAGAGAATTTGTAATTTTTTTGGATGAACTATTCCAAGTATATATTTTTTCTTGAATGGAAAATTAATAATCTAACTACTTACAAGACGTCACTCTCTTAGATTTGCAGATGTGGGTACCTTTTAAAATAAGGTGTCATCTTTTAGTGAAGTCCCATTATTTTTACTCAATTTTATTTTGGGCCTCTCCTTCCCTGCAGATGCGACAAACCCTGTACAGATGGCACTTATGGAGATGGCTGTCGCTTCCTGTGTAAAACCTGCTATCACGGCCACTGTGATCATGTGACAGGAAGTTGTATTTGTCTCCCTGGCTTCCAGGGTGAGAGGTGAGCGTACAGTGTTATTTATAACTTATTTATGACTTTATGTAGGATTAAAATGAGTGCCTTTCTAGCCTTTAATTTGAATGAGTTCTAATCCTTACTCAATCTCTGTTGTAGCTGTAACAGAACATGTCCCGTTCAGTTGTATGGTGTTAACTGCTCTTCTGTTTGTGACTGTGGGAATCACGCCTGCCATCCCACCACAGGGGCTTGCCCAAACAGTATGTGCAGAACCTACATTTTGTTTATACATTTGTTATCCATATTCTCCATATTAATCTTTCTGTATGTGTGTTTGTCTACTAGGTAGCAGGACAGGTCTGTTAGTAGGGCTTTTGATTCCCCTGTTGATTTTAATACTTCCCCTGTTGTTCTGCTGCTGCTGTTGCGCAGGTCCAGTTGAAGGAAAGGAAGGGTACGTTTTCCTCTTTTAAAGGTGCACTCAATCATTTTTTGGTTTTGATGTTATCAGATATGGCAGCAGAGGACTTAAACGGACACCTAGTGGTTTGGATTAAGCATAACCCAAAAGCAAAAGTTACTGTTACTGATGCGACTGTAGAAATTTGCAGTCAGCTGCGATTCATTTATTGAGTGAAAGTATACCATTATATGGGGTTAAGTATTATATGGCTGATCATGTGATCTCTCAAATTTGTTCCCTAGAGTGGCGGTTGTGGATGGAAACCCTGTAGACCGCATGAAGCATCATGTTTATACTGTGCTGTCCAACATGGGTTCAGCCATGCCATGTATTACCCTTTGGTCATCTGGTCTGCCCAGAGTTACAGGTGACATGTCTATTTATTCTGTATGCATAACACTTTTCAGCATCTCTTCAGAAAGGAGCTGTCACTCAGAAACACATAAAAGTGATCTTGTGTTTTGTTGAATGGACTAAAAGAAATAGGGTGACAATGTTCGCTACTGTGTCTTCAGTCTCTCATCATGATCCTGAGCTCACATTGAACCACAGCTTCATTGAACAGCCTTCCTCTGGCTGGGTGACTGATTCATTTGAAACAGATGATGAAGGAGAAGCAATCTATTGTGAGCCTCCTAGGGAAGGTAAATGACTTTGGCACCATAATTCACCTGCCTCTTTATCTTTCTAATTCTCTCTCACTCACTCTCTCTCTCTCTCTCTCTCTCTCTCTCTCTCTCTCTCTCTCTCTCTCCTCTTTTCTCTCTCCTGTTCCTCAATTACCTATCTTGTGTAGCCAATGCTGTAATTAGGCTTTTGCTTTGGTTATTCTACTAAACCTAACATTTCTCATCAATTTCTTCAAAGACCAACCTAGATCAACCTCTGAGCAATAAATGTTCCTTTTTCTGAGTTTCTTGTGATCCATGTTTGAATGTTCTTCTCTGCTTCTAATCTCATAGATATCCTAACTGTGGCTGGTGGAGAGCTCCAAGAGCTGAACTCTAAGTGCAACTTCTTCGTTGACCCAACAAATTTCAGCAGTGAGGACATGTCACAAGCTTTTGGTATCCCCCGTACCTCCAGCATTGCCAAATCCAAGCGCCCTTCTGTCTCCTTTGCCGAGGGCACAAAGTTTAGCCCTAAAGAACACAGATGCTCAATCCAAGATCTGACTGGCTCTGCTCAAAAACCCAAAGCCTGGGGTGTGCTGATGCTCTCTGCCTTGCAAGGAGGACAGGGGAACCATAGCGAGATAGAATCAAAAAATGAAGAGAAGAACGAAGTGGAGAATGCACAGCTACAGAGCTCCTCTGATGGGGACCAAGAGACAGATTCAGATGCAAAAGAACTGACAACTGTATATGTGACTGTGGGTAAGACCCCAAACATGGTTAAACAAGTGTCCAGCTCAGAGGGACCTGTGAAGGCAGTGCTGCGGAGGCTGGGCAGCCTCCAGAGACAGGAGGCCACCCAGCCCAATGGCAGGGGGCAGGTGATTGTCAAGCCCCCAAGGAGGAAATTAGGAGCACTGGCCAGTGTGTGGGAGCAAGCTACTGGGTCAGGCCATGCAGAAGTGGTCATGAGGACACCTAATCGCAGAAAACACAGCTCTATCAGCTCTCCCTGTACAGTGGGGCCAACAGACTTTTCCCAGGAGAACAGAACTCTCAAAAGGTCCCTGTCTTCCATTTTAATAAGCGTTCCAGAGAGCGAAGTGCACAGATCATTGGTGGAACAAGACTCAGAAACTATAAGTCAGACAGGTTGTCCAACAGAGCATGCATATGAGACAGTGGCTCCATTAGAAGGGATCTCTACCTCCTCAGAGATTATCATCAATGAGACAGTAGTGGAACAAGTGGAAAATGAATCAAATTACGAGAATGTACATAAACATCTTTAACATAAACATTCATAATCCCTGAATCTCAGAGTTAAGAATTAAAGAGAGATCTACAGTGGGAACCAAAAGTCAGAAATCTGGAATTCAAAATGTTATGGGATATAGCCAACTCCCGTATTGCAGATATACTGTCTGAAGCAGACCTGTTAAATGACTCATAGTATCCAATATCAGACATAAACCTAATCAAATTCTCAAAGAATGTATGGTTAGCACACTTGTGCTTTCATCTTTACATTGTCAGATCAACCACCCACACGAAGGACAGAATGAGCCAGTGATGGCTCCAGGACATCCAATCTATAAAATCCAATTTACTGGTGCACAAATTTCGTGGACTGAAACGCCCCTAAACAGCACCTGCAGCCATGCCACATTGAAAATCTGTCATTCAAAATGTTAGGATCTTTTAACATTTTAAACAATGTAATGGCTCAAATTGTACAAAAATTCTAGGTCGCTAATCAAATAAGAAAATTTGTGACATTGACTGTTAATGTCTTTCTTACGAAAGGTCAGATTTCCTTGCTTCCATTGAAGCACACAGGAATCATGACACAAAATGGTTCATCAGGTTTTGCACAAAATTGTTGAGTCCATGTCAGCTCTAGTGCTTGATGTCATTAAAGCCGAAAGAGGACATTCCAAATAATAAAAAATTCTCAAATTCGTGTCAATTTTTGTATTCAACTTTTCACCCAAATTGTTAAGCGGATATTTGTATCAAAATAGTATATGCAAAATAGAAGCATTTTCACTAGTGGTCTCAGATTTTTCAACCATACTTAATTTCTCTTTTAGGTTGTACTGAGGCTTAGATTTGCAACTGCATGACCAGAAAAAATGGACAAGCATTTTAGGGATACATTTATTTATATATTCCCATTATGGTTTCCATTAAATTGTTGCTTTTTCTTTTAATAAAGAAATTACTTATTAGTTTAATGTTTTCTTTTAAAAGCATTACATTTGAAACTTTTCTCTAAATGTTTTCAAGTAGATCTAACTGCAGGCCAGAGACCTCCAAATAGGGGTGAAATCTCCAAAACGGGATGGAGTTACTCAAGAAGGGGGCGTTGTTACTCCAAAAGGGGGCGGTACAAACTCCAAAAGGGGGGCATCACTTTACTCATGGTTAAGGTTAGGGAAAGACTTAAGGGGTTCCCTATATCTTTCATGGCAGTTTGGAGCTTCCACCACTTTTTGGAGCAATGCCTGCAGTTATATTATATCCTTCTCAATGTTTGAGCTAAATGTTGAACTAAAACCCAAAAGTAAGTAAAGGATCAAATCTGACCGAGAACATGAACTCCACAATGATGAAATAACACAATGTAATATACAAATGGATTTAAGGGGAAAATATATCCTAAAATAACCTGATGGACAGATACTTCCGGCTTCTCCTAGAAGAGCCTTTTTCGCTAAAGCTTAATGTGTTGCTGTGGAAATGCCTATCTTGGTATTTGGCATCTCTTTCTCTTGGATTAGTCCTTACAAGCATCAGTACAGTGCAGTTATTTGCAGCTTGACATTGATTACTTGTAATATAGGGATATGTGGATGTATTAAATTATCTGCAAGCTTTTTGGAGAGAACACAACCACAATGAACAGATGAATCATGCCAAAACACAGACTGGAAATGTATTAGGACATTGGTTATTGCCAGCAAAGAAAGTCAAGTCAAGTCAAGTGGTTTTTGTTGTTGTTCAACCATATACAGTTAGTACAGTACACAGTGAAACGAGACAATGTTCCTCCAGGACCATGGTGCTACATAAAATAACATAGGACAAACACAGAACCACATGAGACTACACAGACTAATTAACATTTCTACATAAAGTTGCAAAAAAAGTACGGGACAGTAAGCAGTTAAGAAACACAATTTTACTCAAAATGCAAAATAAAACTGTTAATGATTTTCAAAAGGAATTTTAAATTGATAAGTGATATACAGTATCTATTGCTTACAAGCGATACCAGCCATTGAATTAGAAAAAAACCCTTCCCTTCAAAGACATGCACGCACAAAACTGCATACTCTCACAGTATGTATTTGATGAAGGACGTACATCTCGGACTGTAAAACAGTACGTTCTTTTACGTATGCATGCATGAGTAGTATGAATATAGACTGATAGGAACAAACTTTGTAAAATACATATAGCACTAATGAAATATTAAATTATAAAAAAAAATTTCTGGTTCTGACAATCTCTAGGCCAGCAGAGAAGGCCTTGCTGGCCCTGACGGCACACCTTTGATGAATAGGTTTCGGATGTAATTTATCCGGGGATGTGGGTATTGACCGCTGACCTGAATACAAGATGGAAGAACAACAACCGTGGAAATAATCTGTTTTTTTTTTTTTTTTTAAACAAGCACCATTTAAGCGAAAGAAAAAACTTTCTTGATATATCACTTACATTTACATTTACATTTATGCATTTGGCAGATGCTTTTATACAAAGCGACTTACAGTGCACTTATTACAAGGACAATCCCCCCGGAGCAACCTGGAGTGGTGGTGGCTGTGGGGCTGTGGCTGTGGGGAACAAACCAGCGACCTTCTGATTAACAGTTATGCGCTTTAGCCCACTACGCCACCACCTAGAGTTGAGAAGATCTGTATAACACAGTTCAACAGCATTATTTTTTTAATCCACTGGTTCGAACTTTACATCTCCTCAGCTCCCTAAGGATTATGTGAGCATAAAGTGTCCAGTCGATCCGCACCTCAATATCTAACCCGAAACAGTAGAACATCCGAGTATTTCTTGAGGTATATGGCTGCAGCCAGGGCCGGCCCGTGGGTTTGTGGGGCCCTAGGCGAAATTATGAAAATGCCCATTGTCATAACTTTAAAACATCCATAAAACCACTGCAAACGTAATGGGCAGATTTCTTTTTTTTTTTTTTTTTTTTTTAAATAGAAACCACTAAAAAAGAAGCAGTATATACTGTATATAGCTCGGTAGATGACAAATAACGTGTTCCATGAAGATGTTAGGTTAAAATGAACATGCATGCATAAAGGAATGTGTATAGTAGGGTATTTGACAAGTCACCATTCTATCGCCTTATTTTGATCACTTTTCAACTTTTGCAGCCAGAGCTCCAAAAAAGGCGCGGGAGCTCCAAACCACCAGCAAAAGTACAGAGATCTAAGCATAGAATAATGAGAAATTAAGTATAGAAAGCTAACCCATTCCGTGTCCCTGCCTTTTGGAGTTAGCCCAGCTCCCTTTAATATAGCAATCAAAGATTCAACAGCTGTGAAAAGTATGATATGCATTTGAAGTACCTCCTTTGAAGAAGTAGACTCATAGTAAGTGCCAGCTCCTGCGTAGTATGTCATGGGCTGTGTCTTCGGATGGGTTGTATCTGTAGTCTTAATTTTCATCATTATGCCTTTGGTAACAGTCACTACGTCACCACCAGTCCTGCCCGAACATCTGAGCAAACTCCTGTCCAGCGCTGATGTCCCTATCAGCCATAGTCTCCCAGTATAGAGATCTATTCTCTATAAAAATACATTATATTACATTAAAGTTTATATTAAAAATATAAATTCATGAATATATGTTTAATAATAATAATAATAATGAAGTGAATGACAGACGCAAATACTCTAGTTCAATCTAAATGTATTTATTTAAGTAAGGCCCAACCTTTAAAAAAAGAAACCCTCTATGCGAGTCTAAAATAAATACTTGAAATTCTCAATGCTTTGAATTTTAAGGGTAATTAAAAAAAAATGAAAATGATGTCATAATTTACTCACCCTCATGCAATTCCAAACCCCTTATGACTTTATTTCTTCTGTGGATTACAAATGGAGATGTTAGGCAGAAGGTTAGAAGCTGACATCCTCAGTCAGCATTCACTTTCATTCAATGAAAGTTAATGATGATTGATATTTGGCTAACAACCTGTCTAATATACAGGTTTGGAACAACATGAGTCAATGATTACAGAATTGCAATTTTTTTGGTAAACTATCCCTTTAAGTGTGAGGATTTCCATACTTTAAAGATGTATGTCTTTCTTTGGCAGTTTATGCGAGTGAAGGCAGCGTCTATTGGACATATAATTTCCCAGATGTCTTGTATGAGCTTTGTGTACCCGAGCAATACCGACTTCTCATCAAGCTCAAAAAAATGTGTCCTGGTGACCAGGGGCGAAAATTTCATCAAAATGTTGGGGGGGGACAATAAACATAACAATTCTCAAGAGCAATTTTTGAAGGGGACACCAAGGTATTTTTGGTGTTGCCCCATTTGCATTTGTATTATTTTATTTCTTAAACAATTATTTTAAGAATATATCATTATATTATTTACAATACACATATTTTAATGATATTTTAGGGGGGGACCTGACCCAAAACCCATTTCCGCCTATGCTGGTGACATATATACCACACAACATTAGTGAAGAGTAAACATGAAACCATCATTTGATTCTAGTAGCTACTTTTTATTGTTTAATGTGTTGTTTTCATTAATATTTAATATCTTAGCTCTGTTTTTATATACTTTAATCTTCTTTTGTAATTTATATTATTTTAAATTGAACAAAAGTCTAGTTATACACTTTATAATAAAGTAAATATGTTTACAGTTGTATTTTCTGTTCAGATTTGCTTTCTGTAACCCATTTACCCCTGAAAGCATAGGTTGAGCCTTTGTTGGTGTGGGCTCTACAGTTGTGGTTGTGCTTTCAGTTATGGATGGGCTTAAAGCCTTAATGGAGGGTAATCTAAAAGGTCTTGGAGTGGCAATCACTGGTTTTGCCTCATCATTTGGCTTTGAGTCCAAGACTTGCAAAGTTGTTGTTAATAGGTTAAATATTTCTGCAAAGGTCACTGGAGACGGGTTAAACATGTTGTGCTGAGATCTGGATCTGACTGACTCTGTGCTGTTAGATTCCTTTTCATCATCTTCAGGATAAGAGGGAAATGTGTCTCTCTGTCTTGACAAGTTTTACTGGGTTTTATGACATTGCACCTGTCCTGATAACTGAATTTTGTTTAAAAATGGATCTTTATCCAACATCAGCTCATAATATGCACAAATCTTAAACCTGGAGAGATCAACTAAATTAAAATATGACAAATGGACTCATAGTCATTGCAAAAGCTCTTGTTGTAAGCACACGTCGAGTCGCATTGGCAGTTATTGTTGAAACCATTTTCACACCTCTCAATTCAAGACTCTGAAAGAAGGAAGAGGACACAGAAATATCAGTTATATATATATATATATATATGTATGTGTGTGTGTGTGTGTGTGTTTATCCTTAAACTATTTGATCTAAATAATCCCATATTCTTGAGATTAAACCAGTACTAATGTAAGCATGGAAAAATGATTGAAAGCAACATTAATTTAAAAAATATATAAAACTGTTAAGATGTATATTCTTACCTTCAGCCATATATGTGATGGTATAGTCCAAGCAGAAAAATAAGTGAATGGGTTGAGAGAATGGGACTGGAAAACTAAAACCACCAGAGAGTTTAATAATTTAATACATTGACTTGCACTATACATAAGTAATATTGGCATTATAGTCATGATGTTAGCCAGAGGGGATCTGGCCCCCACAGTGAGTCTGGTTTCTCCCAAGGTTATTTTTCTCCATTAATCAACATCTTATGGAGTTTTGTGTTCCTTGCAACAGTCGCCTACAGCTCGCTCACTGGGTTTCTAAATACAATTATTATTTAATTACTTATTTTTGAACACAATTCACAATGGTATTTTGTCAAACTACACAATGATGACTCTAAGACATTATAGATATTACAGTTTCATTTTCTGTTAATGCATTATTTTCTGTAAAGCTGCTTTGAAATGTGTTGTGAATGGTGCTATACAAATAAAAATGACTTGACTTACTATAAAGTTAAAGTAATCCCTAATTTCACCAATCATGTTGTATTGCACATGTGGGTGATCAATGTATACGTAATAAACAACACATAATGCTTTGTGTTTTAGGTTATATGTCAAATTCATAATATATTATAACGCAATCTAATATATTAATTAATTACATTTTAGCACAGTTTCTCACTGCTAGCTATTGCAAAATTAAAAGGATAGTTCACCCAAAAATTAACATTCTCTCATTATTTACTCACCCTCATGCCATCCCAGATGTGTATTACTAACTTTCTTCAACTAAACACAAAGATAGAAACAGTTCAATAGAAACAGATAAATATTTAAATACTTTTTACTATAAATTCTCCTCCCTGCCCAATAGGTGGCGATATGCGTGAAGAATCATGAATCATCAAAAACAAAAGAAGAATGTTAAAGTGAAAGTGGAGACTTATAGTAAAGAAATACTTAAACATTTTTCTGTTTCTCACTCACACCTATTATATTACATCTGAAGACATAATTTAACCACTAATACTGTCTTGCATTGTATGGACCTTCCGAGCTGAGATATTCTTCTAAAAATCTTTGTTTGTGTTCTGCAGAATAAATAAAGTCATACACATCTGGGATGGCATGAGTGTGAGTAAATGAGAGAATTTTCATATTTGGGTGAACTATCCTTTTAATATCCCTTTCATAGAATCAACATACAGCCATAGCCAAAAGTATTGGCAGTGACATACATTTTGTGTTTTGCAAAGTTTGCTGCTTCAGTATTTGTAGATTATTTTTTCACATGTTTCTGTAGTATACTGGAAAACAATGATAAGCATTTCATGAGTTTTAAAGGCTTTTATTGGCAAAAATATTCGATATATGCAAATAGTCAATATTTACATTGTTGATCCATGTTCTTCATAACCTCTGCAATTTGCTCTGGCATGCTGGTTATCAGCTTCTGGGACAAATCCTGACAGATGGTGGTCCATTCTTGCCTTATTAGTGCTCGGCATTAATCACAATTTGGGGCTTCTGCTTGTCCACTCGCCTTTTGAGGCTTGACCACTGGTTCTCTATGGGATTAAGATCCAGGGAGTTGACTGGCCACGGATCAAAAATGTCAATGTAATGATCTCCAAGCCACATCATTATCACTCTTGCCTTGTGACATGGTGCTCCATCATGCTGGAAAATGCACGGATCATCAACAAATTGTGGATTGTTGGGACAAGTTGCTCTTGCAGGGCGTTTTGATGCCATTCTTTATTCATGTCAATGTTTTTGGGCAGAATTGTGAGAGGTCACACTCCCTTGGATAAAAGCAACCCCACATATGGATGATCTCAAGATGCTTCACTGTTGGCACAACACAGGACTCATGGTAGCGTTCACCATTTCTTCTCCGGACTATCCATTTTCCAGATGTCCCAAACAGTCTGAAGAGACTGAAACTTCAGAGAAAATAACTCTGCTGTCCAATCCTTGTACTTCCTGCAGAATTTCAGTCTGTCCTTGATGTTTTTCTTGGAGAGAAATCACTTCTTTGCTGCCCTTCTTGTCACAAGGCCATTGTCCAAAAGTCTTCGCCTCACTCTGCGTGCAGATGCACTCACACCAACCTGCTGTCAATATTGAGCAAGCTCTGCACTGGTGGTGACACGATTCTGTAGCTGACTCCTCAGGAGGACACAGTCCTGGCACTTTCTGGACACTCTGGGACGTCCTTAAGCCTTCTTCACTGCAGTTGAACCTCTCTCCTTGAAGTTCTTGATGATCTATTTCCCAGGTGCAATATTCTTTGCAGCAATTTCCTTGCATGTGAGGCCATTTTGATGCAAAGCGATGATGGCTGCACGTATTTCTTTAGAGGTAACCATTGCTAACAAGAACACAATGATTGGAAGCACTTCTTCCCTCTTTTATAGCAATCATTCTGCTCTTATAATCCAATCAGAATGACAGAGTGATTTCACCTGACTAGTACTCGTTCACACTTTCCAAGGTGCTCCTGATATGATTAGTGAAATTATGTTAGCTGGTCATTTTGTGCCAGGGCCAAAAACAGTGATTTTTTTTTTAATCTTTTGGCCAATGAAGCTTTTTGCAATTATTTAAAATGCATCTGATCATTCTGCACAATAATCTAGAAAGAATGTGAATCAACATCACAACAACTGAATCAGAAAAATTTGCGAAATTCAAAATCTATATCACTGCCAATACTTTTGGCCATGGCTGTAGGCCAACTGTTATCTGTTTATTTACTTATTTTTTGCCACCAGAGGGAGCTCAGCAATACACCAACGTGCCACTGTGATGCTGATGGTGAGTCTCCACACATGACAGTCCACAACCACCAAGTGTCTGAACTGGGCGGGTCTACAATCTGACGCCGGGGATGCTTGAGAATGTGATCCATTCATCAGGAACCTTTATTTAAACTTTATTTACAAACATAACGGCATCATATATATGTTTTTCTTCCTTAAGTACAAATATCGCTTCAAAGGCGCTTTCGCGAAATTCACCTACAATCTCAACGATGGTGACAAAAGGAAACTGGACATATTTGTCTTTTGTCTGCTAACACCAAATTAACAGACGGCCGTGCACAGCTATAGGCTACAACCGGTTGTATAATTTGTAATGTAATTTTTACCGAACAGCTTCCGTTTTGTGCCTCATTTTCTTCTAGGGCAATTAATTTGAGCGAACTGACTGACAGTGTCAACTTGTTATTTCTCACGACGAGATTTAAACACACGCTTATGGGCCTTTTCTGAGACATGGGCCCGAACGGTGGATTCTAAAGGAGCCGATAAGTCCGAACGCGATCTTTTGCTAAAAGAAAGAAGAAGAAGAAGAAAAAAAATATATAGATGCAGCGCAACAAAACACAGGTATTTTGAGACGGTGTGTAAAAACGCGAGAAGCTGAAAAAACAGCAAAACCTCCGTCTAGCGCATGTTTACATAGGATAACAATACAAAACAATGCGTGCGGACGTAAAAACGCATTCGGTGTGAACGGCCCCTTAAAACGCCTTAGGTAGTCGAATGGCGGCTTTATTAGGGCTCAAATGAGACAATAATGATTTGCTTGAGAATAAGTTAGACGAGTTTGTATCCAGTTAAATATAGGCCAGTTAATCACAGTTTCTTTGTAACCGCTAAATTAAGAAACAACAATATAAGGAAGCAACAGTCCTAGAACTGTTTTTTTTTTTAATTCGAAGCAAAATAATTACAATAATAATAATAAATATAATAATAATAAAAACCGCGAGAACTGTAGTTAGGTCCTAATCCTCACAAGGACAGTGCAGCTGTCTTTCAGAAACAGCTGGTAGATGTTTTTATCCCTCGTCGTTTACCTTAGCAAGATCTGCCATTATTTCGCCATGTTTAGTTTAAACAGACTCTCAGTTCCCGAATATGTCAGTCGACTGCACCCCCGGAGGACGGTCTCTGACCCCAAGGCCATCTCTCCGGGCATCAGCACCAATGTCCAGATCGAGTTGGACGGCTCTCTCCCTGCGCTGCGCACTGCAATCAAAACACTAAAGTCTTCCAAAGATACAGGAGATCTGGAGGAGACACGCCGGGCTATTGTCGAAACTTTCCAGCTGGTTGAAGAGGCCTGGGTGCTGCCCACAGTGGGTCGACAGGTAGCAGAGGAGATCTGTAACAGAATCAGGTTGGATGGAGGTCTGGATTTGCTCTTGGAGTTGCTGCAGACACCTGCTGTAGAAATCACCTATGAGTCTGCCAAGCTCCTTGAGCAGATACTGGTCTCAGAAAACAGGTAAGGGAATAGATTATGCTGAATAAAGTGTGCTATTTATATACAGTGACAAGATATTATGAGACTTTTAAATGTACAGGATGAAATGTCATTGCACTAGAAAACAAAAGGTCAAACCCAGTGATAATTCATATAAATATTGCACAGGTAAATTTTTCAAGCAAAACATTGAACAAAATTAGGTCTGAAATAATAACATGATAGAATGAAGTCATAAATCAGTTAGACACTTTCTGGTTGGTTGTCAAACATGAGTGCAATATGTCCATATTGTCAAAAACCACTCCTGTGGTTTCTCTGCTAGGTTACCCATGTCAACCTGGGCACTGGCG
Source organism: Xyrauchen texanus (assembly GCF_025860055.1). NCBI lineage: Eukaryota > Metazoa > Chordata > Actinopteri > Cypriniformes > Catostomidae > Xyrauchen > Xyrauchen texanus. The sequence continues at coordinate 24,719,791 of NC_068313.1, read as the reverse complement.
CCCACATTTGTACGTCCTCTAAAAACGTCAAAATTAAATGGCAAAGAAAATTAGTTAGATTTGAGCAAAGGCCATCAATCATTTACTGGTTTCATTAGTTTGAGATTTTGTTTTCTAATTAAAATGTAATTCATACATTTTAACCCTCCTATAGGATTTATCAATGAGCCCTACCTTTGGTCCTCCCAGTCAGTCAAAAAAAGATGTAACATTTTTTTTTGATGATGATAATGTTACCATTTCTTCTTCCCTAAAGTTATAAGAATAAATATATGCACTTCTTTTGGAATTGAATGCTATTTAGGTCTCATTTACATGTAAATGTATCAATTTTACCATTAATTTTCATTTGCAGAAAAGGTATTTTGTGAAACATTAGTACATTAAAAGTTGAAACATGACGAAAATATGAGAATGTGACATCTGCCATCTGGTGAACAAAATATAAATAACATGACATGATCATGAAGTGACAATAATAGCCAGTAGGTGGCTGCAGGGTTTCCCTAGAAGTAAAGAGTTTCGCCATGGTGCTGCTACAGAATGAACTGTGAGCAAGGCTCAACAAGGCCAGGTTTATAACTTAGAGCTGTGGGAAAATGTCTTTATTTCCATAACAGAAAGATGCATCGTTTTGTCTTGAAGGTGAGGCACCTGCATATAAGTGTAAACTTTCCCACAGTGGAAAAGGAATACTTTTGTGCTTTGGGGTCACTCAGAATTTGTTCTTTGATCTTTGTTCAAATCGTGTGAGAGGAATTACGAGTGGAGCCGAGCGGCTTACGAGCAGCTCACAACCTCCCGATAATTTTTTTTAAATGTCTAAAAAATTCAGGTGCTGTCGGCTAGAATTTGAGAGATGTGTGCAGTTGAATTAGCCAGTTTGGCTTAAGTGTTCATGAACCTTTTACACATTTGGGGAAAATGGCCATGTTTTCACATATTATTCATGAACACATCACTGGGAAGGATTCTACAGAAATGCCATGCTGTTCTCTGCTCTTCAAACAAATCATTTGCCATACGGGTTATGCTGGAAAACAATCTCTATCACTCTGACGAACAGAGTTTTAAACTTTCCGTCATGGTCTATTTTTGTTTGTCATACTTGCATTTGTTTCAGTTCGAGGGATACATTTATGTGGATGTAGCATCTGTTATACTTGTATATGCACATGATAGTGGATATCAAGCGCGTGTCTGGTGAAACCAAAGACTTCTAGGTTGAAAGTTCTACCTGTCAATCAACTGCTGTGTTAAAACAAGATTTTTAAACTTTGCTACGTGCTGCTTTAAATTGCATTCCCATGGAAAAGACCTAAAATCTTCTTCAGAATGTCTGCTATCAACATACAAGCAGTGACACAGATGAGAAGGATGTAGGCTACATCTAAAGCTGAATAATACAGGTAGACTACTACACTAAAATTAATCAGAATTCTGCACTAAACATCATGTTTGCACTTAAATTAAATCCAAATATAACCGACAGAAACTTTGTGCAAATTGTCCGCAGTTTTTATACTGTCCGCTTTATTATCATGCAGTAAATGGCAGCAGGAACGCACTGTCGTTATGATTGTTGTATGCAGTCATGAAATCACACAGCCTCCCTTTGAAATCTGAATCTGTCAAATGTTCATTTGTAATAATTATCCATACTTTGTTTATTTGTTTTTTTAATCTTCAGATGAGTTTTCAGCTATTTCAGCCCCTAGCCTTGACAGTCTTCTTTTTTATTTCTAAATTGCAAGCTACAAGGAATTAAAGCAATGCCCTCCTCTGATTAAATGTCTTATAATGAAAATAATGCAGAAATTTATGTGATTGCTCCGGAATTCACCAGATTGTAAAGTCATGTTGTGTACGACTGCACCTGTATGATTTTCAGATAAAGTGACTCGTAACGTGTGCAGGGGCTCATGACCTCCCGAGTGTCAGAACTAACCAGTGGTGGACAAAGTCCACAAAGTACTTTTAAATTTCCTCTTGAGTACAATTACATTTGTTTTCAAATGTACTTAAGTATCAAAAGTAAAAAGTATTGGTCTATTAAAGGGATAGTTACCCCCAAAAATGAAAATTCTGTCATCATTTAATCAACCTCATGCCATCACAGATGTGTATGACTTTCTTTCTTCTGCAGAACACAAAGATTTTTAGATGAATATTTCAGCTCTGTTGCTGTTTGCTATTTTATCAATCATTTTGTGCTTCATAAATGTTTTACTGTTTAAATAATTGTAGGACAGCATACCCCGCTAGGTCAACGTGTGTTTAATAATCTGAATCGTTGTAATGACAGAAGATGTTAAACAGATGAGCTTGTAGTTTGCAATAAAGCTAGACAAATCTGATTTAATGCTTAAGCCTTGGTTTTAATTTTATGATTTCAGAATTCCTTGAACAGAGATGAATATATTTTCTTTGACATATAAAGAGAAATAGGTCTAATGAACTGTTCTCGGCTCTTTATATAGCTCTCTCTATATAGCCTATTTTACCCTGCAACCTAATTTACATTGGCCAGAGTGCATTTATAAGATTACTGCTAGCAAGCAAGTATATTCATGGCAGTTTTATTAATATAATATTAAAAATGACTTACCTTGATGTGTTTTTCAAGTTTGACGGCAAGTTCTTGACAGCCTATACCGTCATCGTGTATTTTGCTAGACAGGCACAGAAGACTTTTGTGGCAGGGCGGGGCCGGGTCGTGATTCTACACACCCAGTCCCTTATCAGGCTAATCAAGCCTCCTAGAGGGATAAAGCCCGATTGCGGACAGTGATGCGAGGAGAGAGAGATCGTTTATGGACATGTCCGTCGTGTGTGTGTGTGTGTTTGTCTTTTGTTTAAGTTAATCATTAAAATATTATTTATGTCGTCAAGCCGGTTCTCGCCTGCTCCTTTCCATTGAACTTCGTTTACACTGGTACCGAAACCCGGGTGTGTAGAATCATGTCCCGGCCCTCCGCCCTGCCACAACTTTTAAAAATGGCTTTTGGTGCTGCAGAAACTCTCACAAGACTGCATTTGTTTCTGGGTTACGGTTATAGTCTCGCGGGAACAAGACCTACTTGTCTATTGAAATTTAACGCTATTTATTAATTTATTAATTATAAAGTAGCGAGGAACGGCATATTTTTTAAAAAATTTTGTTAAGTAAAAGTTTCCTAAAATAAAAATACTGCTAAAGTACAGATACCTGCAAAATGTACTTAAGTATTTTTACTTTGTTACTGTCCACCACTGGAACTCGCTCTGTGATCGCCCAGCCTTAGTCTCACCCATTTATTTCTGTGTGTGTGTGTGTGTGTGTGTGTGTGTGTGCACGCTCGTGTTCTGCATTGTGGGTGTGTTATTGTCTCACCCCCTCATTACTGAGTGTATGTGTTTAGCATTGTGGCTGAATTAAGCTCTGTGTTATAGTCTCACCAGTTCATTTGTGTGTGTGTGTGAGTGGGTGTGTAATGATTTTCACTCTGGCTGTTTTATTGTCTCACCCTTTAATTTCTGTGTGTGTTTTTTCAGTATTGTGACTGATTTATTGGTTGCATTTGATAGTTAAAAGAAATTGCTCTGTGTTATGGTCTTTCCTATTAAATTTTGCCCGTGAAGACAAAAGGTGTAATCAAGTCTTGTACCACTCAGATAAAAGACACCCTTTTTATTAAATCGGCAAAAATTATTCAAGTGAACGAAGACCGTAAGAGGATTAAGTGTGGTTTAAGTGTCCCAAATACATTTTTGGGGCAGCTGTAGTTTGTTTGTTGGACAAGGGCCTATGGGTAATTCTCAGGAATCTGAGCCTGAACTGTGGCAGTGAGGATTTCTGTATAGAAAATCAATATGAAATTCTGTTCTGAAAGTTGAATACAATTGATGTTCCATCTTGCACATAAATATTACAAAGAATTGAATGCTTTATTTAAAATAATAATAAAAAAACATTCTGGTTAATGTCTTATCACTGCAACATGCCCAGCTTTAAAATTATGACTTTTTCAAATGTAGTATAAACAAAATATAACAATTATGTATCTTGGATGTTGTAACCAAGATCTATGCATTTTCATTACCACAACTAATGCTAAATTGGTAAGACAATGGATTTAATGATCAATTTTGCCCACTAGGTTAGTTTTTAAATACATCTGTATGATGAAGCAATAATTTTTGCTCACTTGTAAATGGGTGCCCCTATTATATTGTTTTTGTGTTAGTTCACCTCATTACCGCAATAAGTTTTATCATTACCGCAACATTTGTGTTGCCTAATTGTTTCGGTAATGAGAAAATATGCTGTGGTGAAGATGTTTTGGTTCTCAGTATTTCAACTTAAAAGTATCTTTTTAGTTTTAATATGAATGCATTCAAATATTATGATGCATTATATTGTTATCTAGGTTGAAAGATCTGAAAAAGCTGAAAAAATAAATAAAAATAGTGTGTTCAGTAATGAGAAAAATAGTAAAAAAAAATAAATCGAATTAGGAACGATGCTATGTTTAGAGCCCCTACTAATTATCGATATGCAAAGTTCAAATACATTTTTGTTCTCTTTCAAACGAATCAGCTTCTCAGATTTTTGGGCAAATGTCTTTTGTTGCAGTAATGACAATTTATCTGTACGTACATGCTCCAGAAAATGTTTTTGATTTCACTGTTTACAATGATTTCAGACTTCTCTTTTCATGTTCCAAAAGAAAATCAACAAAATCTGTAACTTTAAAAAAAAATCTGTGACCTGAATAAAATCGTTTTTTGTGAAAATTTCCACTTAAGGCATCAGAATTGCTATTTTAAAAGTGTCTCTTTGTAATTCTCTTCAGGGATTATGTGGCACGCATGGGGCTCGGTGTCATACTGAACCTCACCCGGGAGCAGGAGGATGCTCAGCTGGCACGAAGCGCGTCGGGCATCCTCGAGCACATGTTTAAACACACAGAGGAGACGTCTGCCCAGCTCATCACTCATAGAGCCCTGGACACCCTGCTGTATTGGTGCCGTGGAACAGACCCAACTGTACTGCGCCACTGCGCTGTGGCCCTGGCTAACTGCGCCATGTATGGTGGGCATCGGTGCCAGAGGCTGATGATCGAAAAACAGGCAGCCGATTGGCTGTTCCCTCTGGCTTTCTCTAAAGAGGACGAGCTGATCCGTTTCTATGCCTGTCTAGCCGTGGCCGTGCTGGCAGCTAACAGGGAGATTGAGAAAGAGGTGGTGAAGTCTGGCACGCTAGAACTGGTGGAGCCCTTCATTGCCTCGTTAGACCCTGATGAGTTTGCATGCAACCTCTTGGACAGCGCAGACAGCATGCAGGGCCGCACAGCTGCAGACCTGCAACACTTGCTGCCTCTGCTGGATGGCACACGGCTGGAGGGGAAATGCATAGCAGCGTTCTACCTTTGTGTGGAGACTAGTATTAAGGCCCGTCAACGTAATACCAAGGTCAGGCAGACACTACTGTATATTCACAGCTCCAGCACTTAATTAAGTGCTGTGTTATTGATGAGTGAGAACATGACACTAGTAAAGATCTTAGGACCATATACTGTATACTCGTATATTAAAGGAACAGTTAACCAAAAAATGAAAATTCTGTCATCATATATTCAGTCTCATGTTGTTCTAAACCTTTATGACTTTATTTCTTCTGTTAATTAAAAGGAGAAACAGGGCTGCCAGCTTTTGAGTTCAGCTTGGCATGAGAGTTGTTGGGGGTCGGGGGGAGTCGGCGAGGAGAGGGAGAGGGAGAGGGAGAGGCACTGTGCTGCTCCTTTCCCCCTGATTAGTCTGAATAACTCGCTGCTGCATGGTGCTGTCTGTTTTGTTTGTCCATGCACTGTCAGTGCCCTCTTTGCTCCACAACGTTATCACTGCATGAGAAAAGGGACATGTGGCGTGTCAATTACGTGACTATCATGCTTAATGCGTGAGAGTGGGCAGCTCTGAGAAATGTTAAAGGTGCTCTCAGTAATGTTTTGCTCATGTCATCTTGGACTTACAGTGACACCTAGTGGTGTGGATGCAGCATCATTCAAAATCAGTATTTTCAGTTACAGATGCCATTGTAGAAATTCACAGCCATGATTAATTTAATCCAAGTGTGAAAGTTACTGACAAGTGAAAGTAAAGTCCGTTACTGAGATGAAGCAAGTAGTATTCATTTGATCGTGTGATTCTAAAATGGCAGCCCCCATGAAGGCAGCCCTCCCCCATGTAGAATATAACAGCTTTTATAAGGTTACCGATACGAGTCCTTATCTCATGTGAGTGATCGTGATTTTATACATATGTTTCAAAATTACAGTTAATTTCTTTAGGAAATCATTTGTGCGCCTTTAAAGAAATGTTGCCCAAACTTTTCCATATAAATGAGGTATTGATTTAAATTTAGTCTGTTCCTCACAAAAAGCTATGGTATCAGGAGACTTTAGAATATAGTGCACAAGTTGTGTAGACTAATTTTATGAATATTTTCTGGTGCTGTTTTTGTCATTTTGGTGCTCGACAGTATGGGAGCCCCATACAGTTTCATTATATGAAAAAGAGTGGCCAGTACATTCCTCAACATTTCTCCTTTTGTGTTCCATGGAATAAAGAAAGTCAAAGGGGTTTTGTAATGATATGAGGGTGAGTAAATGCTACTGAATTTTTTATTTTGGGTGAAATATTAACTTAAACGTTTTCCCAAATTTCAAGTTTATATCCAGTCTGTTTATTTTGTTCCTTTCTACTCAGATATTTCAGGAGATTGGGGCTGTTCAGAGTCTAAAGAGAATTGTCATGTACTCCAGTAATGCCACAGTCTGCTCTTTGGCTAAGCGGGCCCTTACGATGATGGGCGAGGATGTCCCGCGTCGTATCCTGTCATCTGTACCCAACTGGAAGTGCAGAGAGGTGCAGACCTGGCTGCAGCAGATTGGCTTCAGTGCATTCAGTGATCGGTTTCAGGTTTGTACACCGCTCCCATTTCCTGTCGAACAAGATAAAGGTATGTCAAGGGCTTTAATGGAAAGGAGGAGGCAAGAACCGGCTTGACAATATAAATTATATTTAATATTAAACTGAACCAAAAGACACAAACTCACACATATGACGGACAGCTGCCCGTAAACGCACTCTCTCTCTCACACCACCGTCCGCAGTTGGCCTTTATCCCTCTTGGAGGCTTGATTAGCCTGATAAGGGACTGGGTGTGTAGAATCATGACCCGGCCCCACCCTTCACCCTGTCACATGTTACAATATTATATTAATGTTGTTCAGTCCCACTGCCACTGTCTGCTACATCAGTACTAAAATTAATGGTGAATATTGGTTGAAACTAGCGATTGACCGATATGAGTATTTTAGTGGCAATGGCACCTTACGCACCTTATTCACAGTAGCGCCATCTTTGTATCTGAACTTGCCGTGAATGAAAATGAGGCTGTGAGGATAGACTTACTGTCTCTTCAATAACATCTGCTGTGTAAAGCTGTAAAGCTCCTCGATTAAATTTTTTTTCTACAACTCATGTCTACTGAATCTTTTGTAAAGATTTTTTTTCAATGTTTCGTCAGCGGAGCAATCCAAAAACACTTTAAATAACAGTACAAACTATTGAGGAAACTGTAAGTCTATCCCTCTCAGGGTTGTTGTCATTTCTGTAAAAAAAAATGACTAATGTCCATGGCAATACCACTACTTTAGATGTGTGATGCCGATATATCTAAAGAGCAGCAATACTGTATAATGCTAATATAAATATATAATACAATTTAATGATAACAAATAAGGTGTACAAAAATGGCTGAAAAACACTTCATGTTTACTACAAATTCAGCAATATTACCTCTTCTGTTAATCGGCCAATGGACCTTAGTCAGGGTAGACTCAGACATTAAATATGGTGTCTACCATGACTGAGGTCTATTGAAAACATTTAAATGTCCAAGTCTATATACATGTATATATTGGTTGCTAGGTGAAACTGTCATGTTTGTTGATGAAAAGCAGTATTAGTCTTGTGGGCAAATGTGTAGTTTTTAAGTGTAGCTCTTGAGTACAGTCTTGATCACATTTTTTGTACATTGTGTGTCTCAGGAGCTGCTGGTGGATGGAGATCTACTGCTTAATATCACAGAACAAGATCTGATCCAGGATCTGGGAATGAATTCTGGGCTCACCCGCAAGAGGCCAGTTAAACTAATTGTTTAAAAACATCTTTGTCTTAAGGTATAGTTCACCATTTACTCACCTTTTTGTTGTTTATAACTCATATGACTTTCTTTTTTTCTGTGGAACATAAATTGAGATGTTAGGCAGAATGTTAGCCTCAGTCACTATTCACTTTGATTGTGTGGAAAAAAGAGATACAAAAGTGAGAGAAAGGTAGATGCATCTCCTTTTGTGTCCCACTGAAGGAAGTCATACAGGTTTGGAATAACATATGGGTAAGTAAATGATGACAGAATTTGTATTTTTTGGTGAATTGTCCCTTTAAATGTTTAAACAAATGTTAAATGTTACACAAATGTTTAAATGTGTCATGTTTACATACAAGTGATTTTTGTTACATTACTACAGTTTTCCAATTTCATTGGCCAATATATTGTAACCTGTAGCAATTCTTTGATACCCACTGTGTAGGTTTCTAAGAGACCTGCGTGTACTGAAGACCTATGCCAACTACTCAACATGTGACCCTAGTAACCTGGCAGACTTGCTGGCCGACATAGACCCACGATTCCGTCAGTACATCTACGGCCTAGTTCAGTCGGGGGTTGATCGAAACAATATTGTCCACATTACAGAACAACAGCTGCAGTCTGACTGCCACATAGAAAATGGCATCCATCGTGCCAAGATACTCTCTGCCAACCGCTGTCCTGCTAAAACCTGCTTAACTGACTCCCAGCCTGCGGGTCCTGATGTATTCATCAGCTACCGTCGCACCACTGGCTCACAGCTTGCCAGGTTAGGCTACACATGGGATGGCTTTCATCTTGATATTATATCGATCTTTACAATAATACATGTACTGGGTTGCCCAAGTCTCATTTTAATGTCAGTGTAAAGATGTGTACAGTCTGAAATGACTGTATTTTGAAGTCTACATCTGTGTCTATGTGCAGACCTTTCTAAAAGACAGGAAACTATTTCTAACATTATTACATGGCTCTCTGGAATATTTGATTCTGATTGGTCAATGCATTCTGTGGTCAAATATTTTTGTATAATGACCGCTAACTGTGTATTTACTGTGTAACTCTTGTCACTGGAAAACAAGCTAATATATTGTGATGGTCTGTAGCACACCTCAGTTTCTTGCTTCTCACATAATACAATAATTTCAACACAAATCTATATTTCAGGTCCATTTATTTTCTTGTTAGTAACCCATGTAATAAGCGGGAAAATTTACAGTTTGTCTGATTAATCTGTCAGGGTGTATTTTGTGATAATGACGGGCTGAGAATTACATTATCCCTTACTAAATTAAAATGGAAGATGTAAGTTTGAGTGCTAGTTCCTAACCCACCATTATCTGTTCTCTTTCTCTGCAGCCTGCTAAAGGTACATCTACAATTACGTGGTTTCAGTGTCTTCATCGATGTGGAGAAGCTGGAGTCCGGTAGGTTTGGGGAGAAGCTGATCACGAGTTTGCAGCGAGCGCGCAACTTTATCTTAGTGCTGTCAGCCAATGCACTGGACAAATGCATGGGGGATGTTGCCATGAAGGACTGGGTACATAAGGTTAGATGCAGAAATCCTCTCTTTAGCCTCTTTATTATTATTAAGATTTAGATCATTGTACAAATGCTGCACTTTGATTGGACAATGCACTGTCATGGAATTAAGGCATCAGTTATTACCTACTGAATCTTTTTAAGAAAATCCATAAATCTATTCTCATAACAAGCCAAAATATCCATCTGCCAATAATTTTATTGATGTAATTATGTAATATTATTGTCAATCTGCCATGTGAAGCTAAACATTTTGATTTGTGGTAACCACAGGAGATTGTCACTGCTCTAAATGAAAAGAAAAACATCGTCCCTGTAACTGATAACTTCACGTGGCCCGATCCAGCCTCTCTGCCGGAGGATATGAGTGCCATTCTCAAATTTAATGGCATTAAGTGAGTCAACCCTCTGCCTCACTAAACATGTTGGTGCCAAGTCAGCAACACTATGCTATACACAGTTACTCTACTTTACTAATCTATTTTTTGCTTGCTCAGAAACCTGCTGTATAAAAAAAATTAAGCCTACACCAGATCCAGATCTAATGGTTTTAATAATGATAATACGTTTTATTTATCAAGCACCTTTCCCACAGCTCAAGGTTACTTTAAAATAGAATGAAACAAAACAACAAAAAAGAAACTTAGCAATAGAGTGACCACTTGTAAAACAGCCATATAGAGCTGATCTCAAACAAAACAAAACATTAAAGGGATAGTTCATCCAAAAATGATCATTCATCATTTACTCACCCTCATGCCATCCCAGATGAAAGAAAATCCCGCTCTGCCGTCATTGGTGTGTGTGAATGGGTGAATGAGTCACAGTGTAAAGCGCTTTGAAAACCGCAAAGGTTAAAAAAGCGTGTAGTTTGCACTATATAAGTGCAGACCATTTACTGGCAATTACTGTAAATGACAGAGAATGGGAGTAATGTGGACAGATCATTTGATGTGGGTGACTACTCTTGCTGCAGAATTTTGAACATAATGCAGTCTGGCAGTGATTTAAGTGATTCAAGACTTCAGTGTCTTTCTGGCTTAACAGTGGGCAGAGATATGCAATGTGTAGTTTTACTTCTATGATTGCAAATATTTCCAAGTGAAACCATATATTCAACTATTTTATTTATTGGGAATGGAATGGATCATGAGAAGTTGGCATTACATATTAGAATTGAGCCAGCTGATTGGAGAGATTTAGTGACGTCAGCCAAAAAAAGGTTATAATAATTTAATAAGAGATTATAAAATACAAATATGGTCTTATTTGGGATTACGTTGGCCTATAAATTGTGCACAAAAAGACCATAAGTGTGCTTTAATAAAGGAAATCGGGTCAATTTGTATTTCATTTAATTTGTCAAAATGTACTTGAATTTCATGTTGACTAATGTTTAACTGATCAAAATCTTTTCTCTCAATAACACAGGTGGTCCCATGAGTATCAGGAAGCCACTATTGAAAAGATTCTGCGTTTCCTCCAGGGATGCCCCAGCAAAGAGCAAACAGACACCGCCAAAACAGACAAAAAAGATTCACAAATAAAACAAGATATTTGTCCTATTTAATAACTTGCATAATGCCTGATATGTATGGACATTTCCAATAATGTGCTCTTGTGATTGTATGGGCCATATCTATAACTCAGGAAGTTGAATATATTTCTGCATTATCAATCACATTAATGACATTAGCATAAACATTAGCATAGTTACTCTCTAACCTTTTCACACTAGACAACATCTTTACATTAAGTAAATTACTACATCATGAACTGGGTTTGCATCATCCATTACGCATAGAAATAATATTTCACATGTGCTGAGATTCCATACTGTATATCACACCAGTTCATAAAACTTAAAATAAAAGTGTTAATCATAATGTCAGTAATCACCTCGAAAAAGTATGAGAAGTATTAAGATTATCCTATATATTTTAACATGAATTCAAATATGGCTTTAATGGCTCTCTTAGGATTTGCCAAAATAATACTCTACGAATTAAGTCACTGGTATATTTTCCACTGTGAATAAGGTGTACCTGGAAGGAAAGATCCTTATGAACATTTACTAAGACCTCAAGCTGTGCTCAGCCTTATCCAGCTTTTTGGGCTCCCTGCTGTTGCCTTATGATATCTTTCTGGGACTCTATAATGTGAAATACCACTGTGTTTAGAAATTAGTCCTGAATTTTGAATTTGTCATGTGCTTGCATTCAAAATCTGTACAATAACTATGTTCTTATTCAAAATAAACAGCAATACAATGTGTTTGGTAAAATATCCTTTTATTTGCCCAGTTATATCAGTTATACCCAGTTATATTCACAAAACGTTGCCTGTTCCAATGAATGCAAGTATTCTTGATTAAAAAACCCTTTTAAAAATAGGAAGAATTCACTTTTATTTTCAATTCCCGTTAGCATACTGACAAACCAAAGAAGTGATAATTGCAAGAATGTTCTTTCACACCCACATAATTCTTCTTGACAGATTTTAACATATCTGAAACACAGCTCAAATGAGGAAGACTTTACCTTTAACATAACTGTGGGACAGATTGTCTCTGGTATTCCAGTGAGATATGATCTGTGTGTTAAGGCTGGAGTGGTGGTGGCGTAGTGGCTAAAGCACAGGGCTGTTAATCAGAAGGTCGTTGTTTCGAACCCCACGGCCACCACCATTGTGTCCTTGAGCAAGGCACTTAACTCCAGGTTGCTCCAGGGGGATTGTCCCTGTAATAAGTGCACTGTAAGTCGCTTTGGATAAAAGTGTCTGCCAAATGCATAAATGTAAATGATGAAGTGTCCTGAGCTCGCAATATAGCTGTTAACACATAGGACTTATACACAAGGAACCATATTACTCTTCATTCAATACAGCTAATGAGTTTGACTATGTATAAATCATCAATTTATCACCATTATAATAAAAAAGTAGGATTAAACTGCCCTTCAACATAAGAAGGAAATCCCAACTGCACACATAGGTCTAGTCATATGTTTATGTGCCATAACATTCAATTAAAAAATGATGACACAAACAAGTAAAAAATGAAATAACAGATCACAATTTGAAGGATTGAACATGAAATAACTCTTGTCACTCTTTTAAAGCCCAATTTCTTCAGCTGCTTTGGAGTAGTGTGTATTGTGAAAAGCAGATAAGTAATAGTGTAGCCTACAATAATGGCAGTCAACTTTATTATTTTTAAATCCCAACTGTCCTCCCGGGGTCCGGGACTTACAGACACTAGATCTCTAGTGGTAGCACAGCTCAAGCCACTGTCAGGATATCTCAGAGCTTTCTCGTTTATCAGTTTATCAGTTTATATGTTTAACCCTCATCTCCTGACATCCCAAGCCCCTGTATACATTATATGACAAAAATATAGATTAATATACTGGGATAAAAGTAGTTTTGTTTGTGCAGAATAAAAATACTTGTTTAAGCAAGGCCATATCCTAGGATGGATGGATGGATGGACGGACACACAAGCAACTGATGTAAGTTCACCTCCTTAATGAATATTTAGGCCTACCTACTGCCGCCACTAGAGGATAGTGAGGATTTGCAACCTTGCATGTTTTACATATTTAAGGTGGCCCGACAAATCCTGTTATATAGACCTATTTTAAATGTAAGAACATTAACATATTATCTCATGGTCATATTCTGGTCAAGTGTGTCAAAACTGAAACTTCTGTTATAATTTATCCAAACCTGTATGACTTTCTTTCTTCTGTAGAAAACAAAAGGAGATGGAACATAAAAGTGGATGTTTGGTAGAATGTTAGCCTCAGTCAACATTCACTTTCATTGTATGATACAAAGGTGCAATGAATGTGAATTATGTTCCGTGGAAGAAAGTCATTCAGGTTTGGAACAACTAGAGGATGATTGAACAATGACAGAATTTTCATTTTGGGTTGAACTACCCTTTAAGAATGTTTGCAGTGCGCTCATCCTTCAGAAATATATTCACAGTTTAATAACCCCACACAGCAATACAGCACATACTGTATAAATTAACATTGTAGACTTTACCTATGAACATCCTCAAGAATAGTGCTGGTGTCTGAATCAGCCATGATTTAACTCTTTTTGAGAGTCCCAATACACAATTACACACACGATAAAGCTGTACGCTGAAGAACTGTCACCATCATATATTACTAAACGTAAACAGCTGAGCTGACAGAATGCTACACAGAAAAGCAACCCTATGTATAGTTGGTGCTCCCTGTCGAAACGCATATAAAACTGCATAAGAGTTTGAACAAAATATACTTTTTTTAATTCACATTCAGGCTCTACCATCTCACAGGACCTGAAGGGGGAGATACACATTGACTCCATTGTGAAAAAGGCCCAGCAGATATTGTATTTCCTCCACCAGTAGAGGAAGTTTAACCTGCCACAGGCACTGCTGATACAGTTCCTCAGCAGTCATTGAGACTGTCCTCTGCACTTCAATAACTGTCTGGTTTGGTTCAGCTGCGAAATTGGACATCAGAAGACTACAAAGGACAGTTCAGACTGCTGAGAGGATTGTTGGTTGCCCCCCTCTCCTCCCTTCAAGAGCTGTGCACTTCCAGATTAAGGAAAGGGGCTGGAAAAATCATCCTGGACCCCACTCTCACAGCCCACTACCTTTTTTGAACTGTTGCCTTCTGGCCGCCCGGTGCTACAGAACACTGAGCACCAGAACCATCAGGCACAAGAACAGTTTTTTTCCCCTCAATGCTATACATCTCATGAACTATTAAAACTGCTCCATTGAGCAATAATTATGTGCAATACACAGCTTAGTCTTTTTATATTTATCCAACATACACTACCTCTTCTGCCATACATTTCCTTGCATCTGTATATAACAGATTTGTATTTGTACACACACACACACACACACACACACGCACGCACGCACACACACACACACACACACACACACACACACACACGCACTGTGTTATTGTGTATTTCTATAGATTTTTATATTTTCTATCCACTTTTTAATTTTATTCTTTTTTTTATTATCTCCATTTTGTTGTATTGTTTGTGCACTGGAAGCTTCTGTCACTAAACAAATTCCTTGTATGTGTAAGCATTGGCAATAAAGCTCATTCTGATTAAGATTATGACTTTCAGCTCCTTTGACGTTCTCTGAGTTAATGTTGCAGGAGGATACAGAGATGAATTTTCCTGAATGCAGCGCTGCTAAATACACTTTCGCGTGTGATGGATCCAAGTTAATGATGGTAGTTCAGCTCCTCCTTTCGCAGTGACAGATAATGACAGATTTATGAATGGTTCTTGAGTATGCAAATTTTGGGTAAAGGATGTTCAAGCAGGCGGCGGGAACCGGCTGAACAGTAACGTAAACTTTAATGACAGAACATAACATAAATGTGCTTAGCAGCCCACAAAACAAAAACGCGCACACAATCAACACCTGCGTCTCTGGGGGCTTTCACACAGGGCACGTTTGCTGCGGTCCGATTCCGAGTGCGATTGTTCCCGGTGCCCCCCGCAGCATTGGTCTGGTTTAAAGGGCACCTATTATGGAATTTTGAAAATTACCTTTCATGTAATGTGTAACCCTGTGATGGACTGGCGACCTGTCCAGGGTGTCCCCCGCCTTTCGCCCAATGTTAGCTGGGATAGGCTCCAGCCCCCCGCGACCCTGTACACAGGATAAGCGGTTGACGATGGATGGATGGATGGATGGTAATGTGTAACATAGATTTAAGTGAACAAAAACATCCTGCAAAGTTTTATATATGAAAGTTCACCGTAAAAAAAGTTATTGTTTCTCAAAAGTAGGAGTCGACTCTGAGTCATTGTAATGAATCGTTTTTCCAATGAGTCATTTTCCTTTTCGTTGTGACGTCAAGACGAAAAATTATCAAATTGGCCGCGCCCACTCATTGCGCGAACTTGAAAACATCATGTCGACAACAAGACGCTGTGTTCTGAAGTGCATATCAAAAGCGACCTTTTTTTCCACTGCCCAGGGACGAGCATGTGAAGAATCAGTGGCTAGAGTTTGTATTTACAACTATACCACACAAGTATAGCCCAAACCTTGTGCTGTGTTCACGTCATTTTAATGACGATTGCTTTACAAACATGAATGCTTTCAAGTGTGGATTCACGAGCCGGTTGATACTGAAGGAAGGTTCAGTACCAAGTTTATTTGGATCAGCTTCCTCCTCCAAATCACAACCTGTAAGTATTATTAATAATTGTTATATAATAAGTATTTGTGTGTGTTATGTACGTTAAGCTCAGCGCAGCTTCTAGGTCTCCAATGTCAATTTTTTTGAAATATGTGAAATGTTTGTCGATGTTATTGGAGTTGTCATAAATAATAGAGCAATAACTTGTAGTAATGCAGTGCTTTACCAATATGTTTATGCGTTGGGCTAACGCAAACAATAACTGATTGGGTGTTTACCACCGAACTTTGGGCTATGATCGCTAACATAAATCAACTCAAATTCCTTCTCTGATTTTGATTTTTTTACTACAAAGCGGTGATGGGCGTTCCGTTTCCGACAATCTCTGCACAGAGTATACCAATCACAACTGACTGGGTCATCTGACCAATCACCGCAGATTAGCATCACGCAAAGGAGGGGTTTGGAAAAATGAGTCGTTGAACGAATCATTTGGGAGTCGGTGAGCAAATCAGGTAAACATAAATGCATATTATAAGACAACAAAAGTGTTTTTTGTCATTGCATGCATGTAAAACTGTTGTTGGGGACTCCCAAAACAATATTAGGAACATTTTAAATGCCATAATAGGTGCCCTTTAACACTCACTTGATTTTTCATGCGCACCGTACTCTGTTTCGAACTAAACTGCAAGTGTGAAAGCACATGGGGCTGGTTGCACCAGCTATAAGTTACGATTTAGCCTATTTGTGGTGTAAATGGGCACTAAGTCACAATTTAAGCACTACTAAATATTTGAGGGTTGCATTAGGTTGGACGTAACCCTATGTATACACTAAATATTTACGGAAGCCTCCGACCAGGAATAACTGATGAAATAAAAAAAGCACTCATTTAATGACATTAATGAGCTCATGTTTTGGTTGACAGGCTTCAGTCCTTTCAACATACAGGTGAAACTCGAAAAATTAGAATATCGTACAAAAGTTCATTAATTTCAGTAATTCAACTTAAAAGGTGAAACTAATATATTATATAGACTCATTACAAGCAAAGTAAGATATTTCAAGCCTTTATTTGATATAATTTTGATGATTATGGCTTACAGCTTATGAAAACCCCAAATTCAGAATCTCAGAAAATTAGAATATTGTGAAAAGGTTCAGTATTGTAGGCTCAAAGTGTCACACTCTAATCAGCTAAACACCTGCAAAGGGTTCCTGAGCCTTTAAAAGGTCTCTCAGTCTGGTTCAGTTGAATTCACAATCATGGGGAAGACTGCTGACCTGACAGTTGTGCAGAAAACCATCATTGACACCCTCCACAAGGAGGGAAAGCCTCAAAAGGTAATTGCAAAAGAAGTTGGATGTTCTCAAAGTGCTGTATCAAAGCACATTAATAGAAAGTTAAGTGGAAGGGAAAAGTGTGGAAGAAAAAGGTGCACAAGCAGCAGGAATGACCGTAGCCTGGAGAGGATTGTCAGGAAAAGGCCATTCAAATGTGTGGGGAGCTTCACAAGGAGTGGACTGAGGCTGGAGTTACTGCATCAAGAGCCACCACACACAGACAGGTCCTGGACATGGGCTTCAAATGTCAAACGTCTTACCTGGGCTAAAGAAAAAAGAACTGGTCTGTTGCTCAGTGGTCCAAAGTCCTCTTTTCTGATGAGAGCAAATTTTGCATCTCATTTGGAAACCAAGGTCCCAGAGTCTGGAGGAAGAATGGAGAGGCACACAATCCAAGATGCTTGAAGTCCAGTGTGAAGTTTCCACAGTCTGTGTTGGTTTGGGGAGCCATGTCATCGGCTGGTGTTGGTCCACTGTGCTTTATTATGTCCAGAGTCAACACAGCCGTCTACCGGGACATTTTAGAGCACTTCATGATTCCTTCAGCAGACAAGCTTTATGGAGATGCTGACTTCATTTTCCAGCAGGACTTGGCACCTGCCCACACTGCCAAAAGTACCAAAACCTGGTTCAATGACCATGGTATTACTGTGCTTGATTGGCCAGCAAAATCGCCTGACCTGAACCCATAGAGTCTATGGTGCCAAGAGAAAGATGAGAGACATGAGACCAAACAATGCAGAAGAGCTGAAGGCCGCTATTGAAGCATCTTGGTCTTCCATAACACCTCAGCAGTGCCACAGGCTGATAGCATCCATGCCACGCCGCATTGAGGCAGTAATTAATGCAAAAGGGCCCAAACCAAGTACTGAGTACATATGCATGATTATACTTTTCAGAGGGCCGACATTTCTGTATTTAAAATCCTTTTTTTTATTGATTTCATGTAATATTCTAATTTTCTGAGATTCTGAATTTGGGGTTTTCATAAGCTGTAAGCCATAATCATCAATATTATATCAAATAAAGGCTTGAAATATCTTACTTTGCTTGTAATGAGTCTATATAATATATTAGTTTCACCTTTTAAGTTGAATTACTGAAATTAATGAACTTTTGCACGATATTCTAATTTTTCGAGTTTCACCTGTATATGATGATGTTGGCATTTACACTCGTTTATATTTACAGGAGAAAACATTATGGTAAAAACGTACTTCTTCAGCATGAAACTGATCTAATGCTGCACTTTCCTGTGTACGCCGCCCGGTGTCAAGTTTCAACATGTACAAAATATATAAAATATTAAAATTAATAAATGTCTATTTTTCCAGCATGTTGTATTAGTATTTATTTATGATCCCATAATTTTGGATACAGTTATTGAATATTGTTATTTACATAAGCTATATCATTAATGAAATCTTGTATCTTTTTGTCCTGACCTTTATGTAAATGTTCAGTAACTTTTTTTTTGTCAAGAATTTAGGTGTGTTTAAAGTCAGAAATTGACTGTCAAATATGAACCTACTCTAAGAAATAGACACTGGAGAAAAAACTCCCTGATCTCACCTATTAAAGTTTTCCAAAGCTTGGTACTCAATAGAACTGAGGTGACTACACTTGTAAACAAAAGGCATAATAAACCACTGTGAATCTCTTAGATTCACATGTTTAGATATGATGTGGCATCAAAAGAATTTGCCAAATAATTTGCATATTAGAGTGAAGACAGATGTGTCATGTGGATTGTGTTCTCCAACAGGAAGCATTTGTAGCATAATTCAACATTGCCCTAAAAAAAGAAAATCCTGATGGAACGGTGTTCAGTCCTTTAACACCTTGTCTGTACTGTTTCGCACCTCACTTGCTGGTGACTAAGATGTGGTCTACGTGCGGTGGGAAATGTATATAAAAGTTCTGCTAGAGCAGCTGTACCTGTGGCTTTCTATAGGGATGAGCCTGAATGTGCGTTACACTTGCACTGCCAGCACTCAAGGTATAACTGCCCTCACCAGCACACATCCTATGGGCACGATTGAGATCCACATTGGGAATCAAGCACATCTCTGATCATGAAGACACACAGTATATTTCATATACAGTAGTTATAGCATATAACACCATGACAGGCAGTAATTATTATAGCAGAGCTTAGAGTCATTAGGTCATTATGTCTAATAGTGGAGCTCAGTTTAGTTTTGTACAGACTGTTTTTATTGTAATGATCATCAACTCCACATTGTTTAGGTTCTCCTTACTCAAAATGACTTTGAGCTCTGTCAGAGAGACAGTGAGAAGATGGCCACGTGGTAGCGTGACTAAGATGTGGTAAGTTAACAGTGCTTTTAACCAGCTAGAATAATTCCATAAATTGATGTCAAGGCTTTAGACAATTAGCTTCTGATAGGAGGTTGTGGCAGGGCGGAGGGCGGGGCCAGGTCGTGATACTACACACCCGGTCTCGTATTAGGCTAATTATGCCTCCATGAGGTTTAAGGGCTGACTGCAGAGGGCCGTGCGGGAGAGAGAGATCGTTAGCGGACATGTCCGTCATGTGTGTTTGTGTCTTCTTTTAAGTTTACCATTAAACCATTATTTATATTGAAAAGCCGGTTCTCGCCTCCTCCTTTCCATTGATCCCTTTACACAGGTGTACTGAATTGGAGGTGTACCAGTGAATGTATTTTAAGGTCTAGCTTCAAACTCAGAGCCTCTTTACTTGACATCATGGGAAAATGAAAAGAAATCTGTCAAGACCTCAGAAATCTGTCAGACCTCATGGGGACAAAGATCTTACTTTTTGGAGAAATGTCCTCTGGTCTGAAGAAACAAAAATGTAACTGTTTGGCTGTAATTACCATCGTTATGTTTGGAGGAAAAAGGGTGAGGCTTGCAAGCCGAAGAACACAATCCCAACCGTGAAGCATGGGGGTGGCAGCATCATGTTGTGGGGATCTTTGCTGCAGGAGGGACTGGTGCACTTCACAAAATAGATGGCATCATGAAGAAGGAATATTATGTGGATATATTGAAGCAACATCTCAAGACATCAGCAAGGAAGTTAAAGCTCAGTCACAAATGGATCTTCCAAATGGACAATGACCCCAAGCATACCCCCAAAGTTGTGGCAAAATGGTTTAAGGATAACAAAGTCAAGGTATTGGAGTGGCCATCACAAAGCCCTGACCTCAAACCGATAGAAAATTTGTGGGCAGAACTGAAAAAGCATGTGAGCAAGGGCCAACAAACCTGACTCCGTTACACCACTGTCTGGAGGAATGGGTCAAAATTCCAGCAACTTATTGTGAGAAGCTTGTGGAAGGCTACCCATAATGTTTGATCCAAGTTAAACAATTTAAATGCAATGGTACCAAATACTAACAAAGTTTATGTAAACTTCTGACCCACTGAGAATGTGATGAAAGAAATAAAAGCTGAAGTAAATAATTCTCTCTACTATTCTACTACTCTGACATTTCACATTCTTAAAATCTTACCTCACATCTCAAGCAACACGGCAGCTGTTGAGGTGTGTGCATGATAAACAACATATAAAATGTCATGACCATCAAGTTCAGCCAAAAGTGAATACCATATTTTATGAATCCAGGTGCTGATTATATTTTTTTAAGTCATAAATCTGTCTCCCTCAACTAAACTGCAGAAACGTCACTCATCAAAAGTCAATATTTATGGATGTCAGCTATTTCCAATTATGAATCTGTTTTCCAGAGAAACACAGTTATTGGAAATCAGTGATAACTTACTGTATAATTATATGCTGCTTTAGTGCTTTTTTATCTTTCCTGTTTGTTGCTCACCATAAACATGTCCTGATTTTCTGCAGAGAAAAGATAATTTTCTTCTGTGTTGACTTTGCATGAGTTATGTCTATCTATCTCTATCTATCCATCCATCCATCCATCCATCCATCCATCCACAACAGATATAAATTACTGTAACTTCACACAGTAATATACGTAAATGTACCAGATCAAGCCAAAATTGCTAATTTTTAAAAGACCAAAGAAAAACAAAGAGAAACACCACATATCCATCATAACAATCTAAAACAAATCACACAGCAACTCAAATAAAAAAGCATCTAAAATGATGTTGCACAGCTAGCACAATTTGTATCCAGACAACATTTCCTTCACAATTCCTGCATTCATTCACTCTAATTGTGATTGCCTGACACGAAAGAGCCCCATACTGCCCTTTTTCAAACAGTATAGCATAAGCACTTTCTCAGTTCTTCTCTTTCGCCATCACATGTTTAGTCTAAACCTAAACCATCTCCCCTTCCCATTAGTGTATGATTTTTATACAGCAGCTCAGGAGGGCCATGGGTCTGCCTCCAAGGTTCACTAGTAGGACAGTAGGGGAAGTTTTCACCTGTATTGACATTTATTTTCCCCTCTCTCATTCTCTCTCTCTATAGATATGTCTCAGTAGTTTTTCTTGTCAGCAGTCAGTCACTATAAAAGCAGAGTGGCAACTCTGAGATGGAAAGAGAAAAATAGAGAGAGAGTGAGAGAGAGAGAGAGAGAGAGAGAGAGAGAGCACAATTATTTTGAGGAGATCTACAGCCAGTGTGCAGGCACTTGTTTGGAGTGTGAACCGTCTGTTTTAGATTTACAGCCTGGGCCTGGAAGCACCACACACAGTGGTAAGTGAGACTCTTTAACTTTATGTGATGGGAGGTGTGCCCTACAACTTCATCTGTGTGAACCATCTTTTCTCTCAATTCAGGACATAGTAGGATACTTTTCTGGCTCAACACTAATATGGTTTCAAACTAAAGGCAAAAACTAAAGTCTAGAAGAACTGTGCACTTTATTTCAAAGAAAGTGTATACAAATGAAATCATCCGTGGGCTTGCATTGCTCTCTATTACACAGCAACAATTGTGCCGTTGTATCCCGGTTGGCACCAATAAATAAGGATCACAACATGTCTCCATGCTCCCTGTCAGGCTTGTCTCCCCCTGAATGAAATCTCTGCTGAAATTCATCTGGAAAAGTCTAGAGAGGGATAGTGCACATGTAAGAATGAGAGAGAAAGGGTAGGGCAAGGCAGGTGTAATCAGCAGGATTGTCTCCCTCTGGGTGTTGAACTTCAGCAAAGAGCCTCTACGGCATATGATTATGGATGTGTCTTATGTAACGTTAAACATTTTTTTCTTATTACTTCTGAGAGAGGGTCCCAGCTGCCAGTGACTTCAGTAAGAAGTGTGTTTATGTGTGTTTGATTGCACACAGATGTGAATGCACGTGTGTATGTGTGCATGTATTGGAAAACCTGTTGCAGCAGGTTTTCCCCTTGGGGCGTGTGGCCTCACAAATTGGCTGAGAGCCAAAGGGACTGAGACCTTAAAAATTCCCATTTATAATCTCGGATCAAAATTCTTTTTATGACGCACGAGTTATTAAATTAATGCAATTCTTTATTTAATGAAATGTTACATTGATGTTATTACAGATATGTCTGTGCCAGGTACAGCAGCCTTGTCATACATAGTTTTATTTGCTAGTACTAGAATGAGTATGAATTGAGACACTGCTGATGATGTAACTTTAACAGCTGAACACTAATCATTTCATATTATCTGATTTCTGAATAACACAGCAGACAAAGAAGTCCTTGATGTTGTCCTTGAGGCTTAAATTTCTGTTAAGTGCGGGATTTGTCAAACATACATTACTATTCGTGCCCATGCTGTTGAGTGTAATGACATTTCTTGATTGCATTTGTTCGACATTTATAATAGACACTAATACCTCGTGAAACAGATTACCAGAAATATTCATAGGTGTTCCTTAAGCCAGTGTTTCACGGCACACTTTATACGACTAAACAATTCTACGGCACACAACCATCCCACATAGTCAAACCATCGTCAATATTTTTCCTTTTCAAGAACTTGTCCATGTTTTCTGTCCTTCTTAGGCCTTGTTCAGACTGCCACTTAAAATCAGATTTTTTGCATATAAACTTGGAATATAATGCACAAATCATATGGACTACTTTTATGATGGTTTCATGTTTCTTGACACGTTTAGTGCTTTGACAGCCCCAGGTCAACTTTCACTTTCATTGTGCAGAAAAAAAACATTGTCAACATCCTGCTAAATTTCTCCTTTTGTGTTCCACAGAAGAACAAAACAGCGTAGAGTTTTTGGATGACATGAAGGTGAGTAAATAATTTTGGGGGAAAAGTAGGAAGTGGTGCGGCTTTACAAATTACATGTTTGTTCCTGGTGAAGTGCAGTGCAGGTGAGGACATATGAGAAGAAATCCTACCGATTACTTGATGGATGACAGTGTAAAGGAAGTTGCACGGTCCATTTGAAATGTCACTCAAGTATGGTGAGAGTGGTTCCAGTGCATGGGGTGTGGCTGTATAGACGTGCAAGATACCAGATCAAAGTGAGATAAATGTGATCATCTTAAGGGGACGGAGTCTTGTGAGAAAGAAAGTAGTGTCTACTTTTAGAAATATAGAATTACACATTTTAGCTTACACAAAATGATCTGAACACATTTGGTCTTGCATTAGACTAGTGGATGAGTCAGCATCAGTAAGGTCAGTCCTTCCTCATTCAGCAATCTGACCTTTCCTTCCGAAAGGATTCATTTGATGTTGATGCAAAACTAAAAATGTTCTGCATTTTTTTCCCTAGATATCTTTTGACAGATTGTAATTATCTTCTTTTTCCCCCTTAAATATCAAACTTAAATGTAACCATTTATATTTTAAATTATTGCCTTGAACACATTTTTAGGTCACCTGAAATTCTTTTTTTACCGTGCGTGGCAGAATATCCTAGTCACTCCCTCCCCCATGCTCTCAATGTGTACTTGTCATATAACTGATGTCTTTCATCAGTTCTTCATTTGCAGGGACAGTGTCCACACCTAACAACTGCCTGGAGCAACTGGTGTTTAAGTGACACCGTGACATTGCAGACTAGCTTTAGTGTTCTCAGTAGTGCATTTCTCACTCCTGAAGTTTCCTCTGCCTGGGTTTAAAACTTCAACCATTGCAAAACCTAATACTCAGTTGCTAAGCCAAAAAATTGTAGCATTGCGTGCAGTGCTCTTAGTTGCAAATATATGTTTACACACAAATGCATGCATTCATGCTTGAATAAGTTATACACACATATTAAAGGGATAGTTCACCTGAAAATTTTAATTATCTCATCATTTACTCACCCGCATGCCATCTCAGATGTGTATGACTTTCTTTCTTTTGTAGAACACAAACACAATTTTTTAGAAGAATCTCAGCTCTTCAGGTCCATACAATGCAAGTTAATGGTAATGAGACATTTGTAGCTCCAAAAATCAAAAAGGAAATGTAGCAGTAATCCATAAGTCTCTAGTGGTTAAATCCATATCTTTATATCAATATAACAGGTGTGGGTGAGACACAGATCACAATCTAAGTACTTCACTTTTACATCTGAATGCAGCAGGTGGTGCCAGTTTAGTTTCACTCTCACATCTGAAATTGAAAGTTAAAGTGGAGATTTAGTGAACAAAAGGACTTAAATATTGTTCGGTGTCTTACCCACACCTATTATTATATTGCTTCAGAAGATATGGATTTAAACAATGGAGTCATATCTATTACTTTTATATTTCCTTTATGTGATTTTTGGAGTTACAAAAGGTCTGATCAACATACACTTGTAATGCATGGACCTACAGAGCTGAGATATTTTTCTAAAAATCTTCGTTTGTGTTGTCCTGATGAAAGAAAGTCATACACATCTGGGATGGCATGAGGGTAAGTAAATAATAAGATAATACATTTTTTTAGGTGAACTACCCCTTTAAGGATCACAAGTCCATCTGAGCAACACGTGGGTTCAGGGGCAAAAATTTCATCAAAATGTTGGGGGGGACAAAAAAATAACAATTCTCAAGAGCAATTTTTGAAGGGGACACCAAGGTTTTTTTTGTTGTTGCCCCATTTGCATTTGTATTATTTTATTTCTTAAACAATTATTTTAAGAATATATCATTATATTATTTACAATACAAATATTTTAATTATCCTCGTGGGGTCCTGACCCCCCACGATTTCTGCCTGTGCGTGGGTTCCTGTTTAGTAATACAGTTGAAGTTACACCTTATATAAATACATTTAAACTCAGTTTTTCACAATTCCTGACATTTATTCATAGAAAACATTACCTGTCTAAGGTCAGTTAGGATCATACTTTATTTTAAGAATGAGAGAATTATATATTTCAGCTTGTATTTCTTTCATCACATTTCCAGTGGGTTTACATACACTTTGTTAGTGTTTGTTAGCTCTGTCTTTAAATTGTTTAAATTGGGTCAAACTTTTTGTGTAGCCTTCCATGAGCTTCTCACAATAAGTTGCTGGAATTTTGGCCCATTCCTCCAGACAGTACTGGTGAAATGGAGTCAGGTTTGTAGGCCTCCTTGCTCGCACATGCTTTTTCAGTTCTGCCCACAAATATTCAGATTGAGGTCAGGGCTTTGTGACGGCCACTCCAATACCTTGACATTGTTGTCCTTAAGCCATTTTGCCACATCTTTGGAGGTATGCTTGGGGTCATTGTCCATCTTCACAAGGTCCTTTGCTGTTGTTCAGGGATTGATTTGCACTTTTTGCACCAAATTACTTCTATCTCTAGGAGGCGGAATGCGTCTCCTTCCACGATGGCTGCATGGTCCCATGGTGTTTATACTTGCATACTATTTGTACAGATAAACCTTCAGGCCTTTGGAAATTGCTCCCAAGGATGATCCAGGTGATCCACAATTTTTTTTTCGGAGGTATTGACTGATTGACTGTCAAGCAAAGAGGCTCCGAACCTACAATTCAGTACACCTATCAAAAGCTAATTGTCTAAAGGCTTGACATCAATTTATGGAATTTTCCAAGCTGCATAAAGGCACAGTTAACTTAGTGTATTTAAACTTCTGACCCACTGGAATTGTGATATAGTCAATTAAAAGTGAAACAATCTGTCTGTAAACAATTGATGGAAAAATTACTTGTATCATGCACAAAGTAAATGTCCTAAACAACTCGCCAAAACTATAGTTTGCAAGTACTAAATCTACCTGCCTAAAATAATTTGTTTTAATGACTTAAACCTAAGTGTATGTAAACATCTGACTTCAACTGTAAATTTTAATACAATTTTCCGTAGTCATATGCTAATTTAAATGCCCACATCATAGACTTTAGCATTACATTTAAAAAGACTGGTTGTCACACTGATTTGCTTGGCCTTTTTTTTTGTTCTCAGCTGTTTTTCCTTTCAGAAGTGGAAATGGTCTGTATCATGACCATATCAGGTCAAACGATCAGTTAAGTCACAGTGATGGACCATAAAGGCCAATTCAACAGTTCAAAGGCCATCTCTAATGCTGAATTACACTATGTTTCAGATGGAGCAAAATCCCCATTTTAATTTCATGTCACCAACACACTTCTGCTGTTGTTAGCTTCTCCTTCATGGTTTGTTGGTGATTTTAATGAGTTTTTGGCTCTAACAGCACGAAGCAACTGTCTGCTGACAGTAAGTGAGAGGGGCCAGAGTTTCCAGGAATACTTGATACTCTTGTGGTGCTGTGTTTTACTTGTTTATGATCAGATTGTAGGGCAGTGAAATACAGCTGATTGGGCCCCTTGCACTGCAACAGGGAGAATGGGCTGTCGCCTTTACATGAAAAATGCTAAGTAGACAGTTGAAAAAGTATTTGGCTACAAGTAGTTACACAATTCTGGCCCTTAAAAATTAAGGTTTGCCTAAAGGCCAGGGGTGGTGCCAGATAATTTTGATTGCTTGTGCTGAATAATTGAAAGGGGGAGCTGAGCTTTGATTATTAAATATGTGCAAAACCTAGCATGGCCTAACGATTTTAATAAGATCAGTTTGCACATGGTGTCAACAGAAGGGAACTCTGCAGCTTCAATAAAACAGGCAACACTTTCAGGGGGGGTTTCAGCTTTTTACAGCACTGTCTGAAGCACAGGTACAGCAAAACAGTGTACCCTTATGAGGCTTTTCCACTGCAAGGTACAACTCCAAGCCGATACTAAATGTGATATCAAAACCCTGCAGATTACTGATTGGTAAGAGAGAATCGTCACTACCAGCATAACTGGATTTTCGATACGGGACCTGCTAGTTATATAAAGTTAGCTACAGCGATAGCAGATATGTGACTTTCAAATTGTAAAAATAAATGGCTGTGTGCAATACCACACTGTGGTCAATAAACGAGGTGCAGATGTTCCTCTCGTTAGTGACGAACGAAACGAACAGCTGAGATACGGCTTCCACCGGACCTACCAACAGTGTAGGCAAAAGTTAAAAAAAAAACTTAAAAGTGGAAGTGGTTTGACCAAATGGACGCTGATTCAACCAGTGGGAGGGAGAGTGCCCTGGACACACGGCTGGAGTCCACGATGGAGGATGGCACTTTAACTCTATACTCTGCTTGAAAGCTTCTCTTTATTTAGTTGATCAGCTATGTAAATCTTGCTTCTAAAACAACCAGGCCAATTTAACTGTTACACTTGTGAAAAAATCACAACTGCTTTATGCAGCACAATGAGCTAGTAGCTAACAGCTAGCGGCCGTGTTATGGTTTTGTGTCATGTTTAAGATGATGTTACGTCAGAAGAGGCAGCGCAACTATGATTATCAGCCTATAATCCCACCCACGTTGAGGTGGCACTAAACAGCAGTGGAAAAGCAAGCTCAGAAAAGTAGTAAAGTAGAGTCGAGTCGAACCATAACATGCAATGGAAAAGTACCATTATTGGGGGTCTGGGGACATACTCCCCTGGGAGAAACTTTTTGCAAAAACTCTAGAAGAGAGAATTACTAATCATTTATTTTGAACAGGTTATAGTAATACATCCAAACAACCCAATTAAAGTAATAAAACAAACTCAAAGCTATCAATGGACCAAGCATAATAATATAAAGTTGCATTCCATTCAAATATTTACCAAACATAAGAAATTCAAATTGCTATTATCAGGTATAATAAAAACTACACACGTTTTCTGTGTGGAATCATCTGACTACAGAGACTCTGATTTCTTTTTCATTACACACAGCAACTGTGTGGGAGATCTGAATACAGATTCCTATATTAAAACTACACATATCAATTGTGTGGGATAATCTGATTACAGACTCTGTGAACAATGTGTCACACTTCCTTAAATACCCAAACCATAAACAAAGGGAATTTTGGAAGCGGTTAGGTTTGGAAGTCATACCTCATTAATCATACCTCATTAACATCCAGGCAAGGAGGGGACAGACATCCAGAATTATACAGCATTTGGCAAAGACCTTATAACTATATTACCATTGGTTTTATCAACATGGGAAATAAACCATTATACCAGTCGCACTGAGACTTTTTGAATTACACCAAACATGTATGACCAGAAAAACCCTTTACATTACAGAACAGGATAAGTCATAACTTTATGTCTTTAAAGGGAGGGGGTGAGAGAGAAAGCAGATGTGAGTGAGTTTTACTAGAACAGGCCTAAATTGGCCTGAGGTGAGATAGAGGTCAGGTGTGAGATTTGTGTTTTATGGTCCTTAATTGGTTCTCAGCAGGAAACCGATGGAGTGCGTACTCCAGGTAGGGAATGAGGTTTTGCCCCAAGTGAAGGAGTTCAAGTACCTCGGGGTCTTGTTCACGAGTGAGGGGACAATGTGAGCGGGAGGTTGGCCGGAGAGTCGGGGCAGCAGGGGCGGTATTGCACTCGCTCTATCGCACCGTTGTCACGAAAAGAGAGCTGAGCCGAAGGCAAAGCTCTCGATCTACCGGTCAATTTTTGTTCCTACCCTCACCTATGGTCATGAAGGTTGGGTCATGACCCGAAAGAACTAGGTCGCGAGTACAAGCGGCCGAAATGGGCTTCCTCAGAAGGGTGGCGGGCTTCTCCCTTAGAGATAGGGTGAGGAGCTCAGTCATCCGTGAGGAGCTTGGAGTAGAGCCGCTGCTCCTTGGCGTTGAAAGGAGTCAGTTGAGGTGGTTTGGGCATCTGGTAAGGATGCCCCTGGCCGCCTCCCTAGGGAGGTGTTTCAGGCACGTCCAGCTGGGAGGAGGCCTCGGGGAAGACCCAGGACTAGGTGGAGAGATTACATCTCCACACTGGCCTGGGAACGCCTCGGGGTCGCCCAGTCAGAGCTAGTTAATGTGGCTCGGGATAGGGAAGTTTGGGGCCCCCTGCTGGAGCAGCTGCCCCCGCGACCCGACTTCGGATAAGCGGTTGAAGATGGATGGATGGATGGATGGATGGATGGATGGTCCTTAATTGGCAGCATGTGTTGTCTCAGGTGGAGATGCTCATCTGTTTAAGAGTTTTATGATTATGTTTCTCGCAGAGAATCTTTGACTTTTACGACATCCTGGTGCCAGCCTTGCAAGCACTAAAGCATTTAATTCTGGTGATTTTCTTTAGGAGCAGCATTTTAATTTTTCACAAGTAGTCTATATATCTTGTGTAGCAATTAATGTAACTACAGGCTACAAAGGATTAACAGACTTAATCACAGCACATCTAGCCCTAGTTAAAGTTTCTTAAAATTAGCTTTCAAAAAGAAAAGAAAAAAAAAGCCTGCCATGGTAAATGTATTTGGGGTTCGATGTATTTTTCTTTTTTCACATAAATTTCATACGTCTATTACACATATGTGCTCTTGTTTCATGAATACAGCAAATACTTTTTTCGCAATCTACCTGGGGCATGTTGTAACAAGACCATATAACAGTTTAAAATCCCCCTCTAACAACTTCCTCTGATCAAATTAAAAAGCCTAGAAGATAAAAAATATTTTCATGTCAATAAAAGTAATATAGCAATCATTTTGACAGCTGACATTAAATTCATGGAATTGCATATAGTTTTTTGTAATTGGGGAACATTATAACGCAGTGTTACAATGTGCCCCGTTGGCGCAACTGGTATTTAAACATGGCTGGTAACTTCTGCTGGCTGTCTGAGAATTAAAAGACTAGCCTATGTAAAATACTTGCTAAAAGATTGGAGATTAAAATGATTCCAAGTTTACCTCATTTTAAATAAACAGTAAAATCAGAGATGAAAATGTACATTCATGTGAATTTTTACTTTTGCTACTTTAAAATGAACTTTTATCTTACAAAGTTTTAAAAATTACTGCATTTTTGAAAATCTACACAGTGTTGATACGGCAACAAGTAAACAAATGACGTTTCGTCATACCAGCGTGTGTGGAAACGTTTAAAGAACTTGTGTTACAACTAGCCCCGGATTAGTGTGTGTCCCACTCTCCCCATACATGTAAAAAAACAAAATCAAACATTAAATGATCCTTTTTGATACCTGTTTGGTTGGAAAAATGGCTTTACCTTGAGTTGTTCAAAAGCTGCACACGCATTATTTATTGCTGTCAAACGAAGTTCAATTTCTGAACTTTTAGATAATTTTAGAGGACTTTATTCCATGCAAAGTGCATGATTAGCATGTGATTAGCAGTATTACAGTAACAAATCAATCTGTAATTTTCAGCAACTTTATTCCAACTGACCTATAAAATGCACCTGTGATCCTTGAAAAAATTTTTTTTAATTAATTGGTAGGGAACTGCAGACCTATATTATTTTATTATTTTCTGGTTTCAAAGAATAATTTGACTGAATTGACTGAAAACAGTTTTTTATGTTTTCTTCAACAACAAAAACCTTCCTTTTTTATTTCCAGTAACATTTGGCATTTCATAAGTATTTTAAAATGACTTTTTTTTAAAAAATCTTGAAATCCCATTTATTGTTTTGTTTTAGGAACAGTGTAAAATACATAGGTTTATAGGTGTAACTTAAAAATACTTCTATAAAACAATTGTATAAAAAGATTTTAGGTTTTTTTATTCCTATTTTTTTAATTTGCATTTGTGTTTGTTAATGTGTTTCTGACAAAGCAATTATTTTTGTTGTTGTTATTATATATGTATTTAACACCAAATTAACCATACAGCAATGTTGCAGGAATAAATAAATCAGAATGACAGATACACAAATTGCTGTTACCAATTGTAATGGCAAAATTCTTTGAGATGTTGTGAAATAAAAAAGGGCTAAAACCTAACATATAATGTGCTATTTTGAAGAGGTAGGTTGCAAGGAGAATGTCCTCTGAGCCCGAGGGCCAGTCTTTCCCATCCACAAGCAACAGTAGCTCACCAGTACATTCTCCAGGACAACTACACTCCTTTGACCATCTAGGGACACCCTGCTTTCAGATGCCAGAATCACAGGTATTTTAAATGTGTTTTTAAGATTTTTTGGTATTAATTGTACAGTTTTTAAGACAACTTGTGTAACAGATAGCTATATAGATATATTCTAACTTGTATACCATCTGTTCAGACTGTTCTGTAGTTGCCGCTTCTTAGAAACTGCCACCCACCAGCTGTTCTCATAACTGTACATTGTCACAATTATTACCATTTGATGAGGACATGAACCTCTGCATAAGGCACCATTCAAGAACATAAGACCCTGGGGCAGAAATAGATGTATTTAAACCGGCCTTTACATCAAACCCTTTTGATTTAATATTTATTAATTATGGCCTCTAGGGAAAGCTGTATATAAATTTAAATGTCTCAATAGATTCTTTAGCAGATCAAAGCTCTTTACATGCTACTGCATTTCCACTTGGAAAACCTGATTTATTTTAGTGCATAAATTAGAAGTAAAAATGCAACCTTTCTTTGCATTGAATATGTTTTTTACAATTCACTTTAAAACAAGGGTCCATTTGTTAACATTAGTTAATGCATTAGGTAACATGAACAAACAATTAACAACATATATGTTACATCATTTATTAATCTTTGTTAATGTTAATAAAAACACAATTGTTCATTGTTAGTTCATAGTGCGTAAACTAATGTTAACACAATCTTTCATTTTAAATATGTATTAATATTTGTTGAAAGTAACATTAACTAAGATTAATAAATACTTAAGTATTGTTCAGGTCAAAATCACAGTGGTCTGCTAATATGTACGGTATATTTATTATTTTTAATTATATTAGTTTTGTTTTTGCAATAAATTATTTTGCTCCACTTTTAGTGTAAACAAAGCAACATTGGGGAGGGATTTGCACCGTACTCCGAAAGCGTCCCCTACAGGCAGAAGAGTGCTATTGCGGAGCGCTTTCGTAGACACAGTGTAAACGGGAGTCCTGTTGGACAGGAACCTGGCCTGGTAGAGAACAGGCACTTTCATCCATACAGCCGCCAGTGCAGTGAAAGGGCCGTCCCAGAAGTTCATGCCTTTAGTTTTCTCAGGGGGGCTGGATTGTCTGGAAAACTGACCACAGGTGATGGATCAGAGGAACAATCCTCTTGGACTTCATTAAGTAACAGTGTGGAGACCACCAGTTTCATGGTAAGACTGAGGAACTGTGAAGGTGTCCTTAGAGGTTTAGACAGAAATTGGAAGTTTGTCACAGTTGCATATGAAAAAAATATGATAAAAGGCCCCAATGATAAAATAGGAATTTGTCCCTATTTGTGCTTTGAAGGGGTGGGTGAGTTTTATCAAATCTCTTAAAATAATTAAATGTCTAAATATTCTAAACATATAATTAGAAGAAGTGAAAAAAAGAGAAGAAGAAAAATACAATTGAAACTGAAAAAGTAAAAATTGATAATGAAAAAATAATGTAATATATTTTTTTAAAGATGTAAAAAATGTAACTAATTAAAATCAAGATAAAATTTACCCCATGAAGACTCTTTAAATTCTTAACAGCAGTCAGGGCCAAAAGACATGGAAACAAGACTTGCCAGGCAGATGTGCCTACAGATGTCTTTATTACACTGTCTAAAGAAGCATAAACTTGTGATATGTCAGAACTAAGTAACTCATGGTCTGCTCTGGGGCAGGGAACTCAACAGCCCTACAATGAGCCACAGATGAGCTCTGAGGAACCTCCCAGTTACACATCGGTTACCCATCAGACATACAGCCCCATCAGCCCTCTACAACATCAGGTGAGATAGACAGAGGGTAAGAGAAAAAGAATGCTTACATTGTTTATTTATTTTTGATGGCACACAATTATGTGTAAAAAGTCAAAATTATGTATTTTATGTGTAAGAACGTCAGTATGACTCATGCATGTTAACCTTGGCATGTGTTAGAAGGTAAAAAAAGAGATCAATAGATGTTTTATTTCCATGTTACAGTATGCTCATTGTCAAAACATTGGCAGGCAATTCTGATACATGATCCCCAGACTGACAAAGAACAAAGCCACACTGTTGTTGAACATGGGCATTTATGACATTATTAAAAAAAATTATAACAAGCAAAAATATTAGGCTTATTGTAAGAAACATTTCACGTTATCTAACAATCAAATTAATGAACATACTCTTTTTAAATTAAAGGCAACTATTTTAATTTGGCTTGGGCTTTAATGTGCATGTGTTTGTGTGTTTTTATGTACCATCTTCAGTTTTCTGGTGTGTGCTCTTCAAGAGGAATATACAGCATCTCTAATTACCTTGACCACAACCTCTCTTCACAAACATCTCAGGACAGTGCACAGCCACTCTACCCTAAACCTGTCTACTCTTATAGGTAAGTGTATGTACTTTCCACTTGTCCTAAGTGAAAAAATATTAATTATGATTATAACTATGAAAAACCCATCCGGTCTACATGTGTTTTGTGGATCTGGAGAAGCGTATGACCGGGTCCCCGGGAGAGACTGTGGGAGGTGCTGCTGGGAGATGCAGGGGTGGGGGGTCCCTTCTTAGGGCGATCCAATCCTGTGCGTCCAAAGCGAGGGCTGTGTCTGGGTCCTCGGCACAAAGTCGAGTTCATTCCATGTGGGGGTTGGTCTCCGCCAAGGATAAGCTTTGTCACCAATCCTGTTTGTGATATTCATGGACAGGATATCGGCGTGGTCGAGGTGGGGAAGGTGTGCTTGATTAGGTGGGCTGGGGATCTCATCACTGCTTTTGCAGATGATGTTGTCTTCATGTCATCATCGGTCCGTGACCTTCAGCTCTCACTGGATAAGCGGCGGTCGAGTGTGAAGCAGCTGGGATGAGGATTAGCACCTCTAAATCTGAGGCCATGGTTCTCAGCAGGAAACCGATGGAGTGCGTACTCCAGGTAGGGAATGAGGTTTTGCCCCAAGTGAAGGAGTTCAAGTACCTCGGGGTCTTGTTCACGAGTGAGGGACAATGGAGGCGGGAGGTTGGCGGAGAGTCGGGGCAGCAGGGGGTATTGCACTCAGCTCTATCGCACCGTTGTCCGCGAAAAGAGAGCTGAGCCGAAGGCAAAGCTCTCGATCTACCGATCAATTTTTGTTCCTACCCTCACCTATGGTCATGAAGGTTGGGTCATGACCCGAAAGAACTAGGTCGCGAGTACAAGCGGCCGAAATGGGCTTCCTCAGAAGGGTGGCGGGCTTCTCCCTTAGAGATAGGGTGAGGAGCTCAGTCATCCGTGAGGAGCTTGGAGTAGAGCAGCTGCTCCTTTGCGTTGAAAGGAGTCAGTTGAGGTGGTTTGGGCATCTGGTAAGGATGCCCCTGGCCGCCTCCCTAGGGAGGTGTTTCAGGCATGTCCAGCTGGGAGGAGGCCTCGGGGAAGACCCAGGACTAGGTGGAGAGATTACATCTCCACACTGGCCTGGGAGCATCTCGAGGTCAGCCCAGTCAGAGCTGGTTAATGTGGCTCGGGATAGGGAAGTTTGGGGCCCCCTGCTGGAGCAGCTGCCCCCGCGACCCGACTTCGGATAAGCGGTTGAAGATGGATGGATGGATGGACTATGAAAAAGCAAATATTAAACAATATTTAATATATACAATATATTTGGGCGGCACGGCGGCTCAGTGAGTAGCACTGGTGCCTCACAGGAAGAAGGTCACTGGTTTGAGTCCGTGCTAATGGGGGTTTCCTCTGGGTGCTCTGGTTTCCCCCACAATCCAAAGACATGCAGGTCAAGTGATTTGGAGACCCTAAATTGTCTGTAAGTGTGAGTGAGAGTGTGAATGTGTTTGTCTGTGTCTATTAATCCTGTGATGGACTGGCCACATGTGTTTCCCTGAGACAGCTAGAATATGGTCCAACCCTACCCACGAGCCTGCATAGGATAAGAGGCTATTGAAAATGGATGGAATATGATATTTATTATTTCATGAATAATAAATACTTAAATGTAAAAAATACAAATAAACAAATTAGAAAATACCACCACGAGGACTTAGAGCACGCACGCACGCGCACACACATCAAACATACATTTTAACCAAAACAAAGTGGAAATTAAACCAAACCACCATAACACAATGTCTTGTTTCATTTGGATGTTGACTGTTTCTTTGTAGTATTCTCATTTTCCTGGCACTGAGGAACAGCAAGACAGGCAGTCTGCCAGTAAGTGAGATCTACAGCTTCGTGACAAAACATTTCCCCTATTTTAAGGTGAGCTTCATTATCACATCTCAGGATAGCTTCTACATCTAATGTACATTGATCTGCAATGAATTTCTAACATCTTGGAGGAGGATCCTGGCAAAGGGCAGCATGTGCATGATTAATGTTACAAATACAGTATACAAAAAGAGTTGTTTTCCAGAGCAGCATTTCAGCAGACATATTGTCACGATCCCCTGTTGTTTGCCCTGTGTTTATCCCTTGTCATCTGTTCTGGACTACACTTCCCATAATTCCCTGCCCTCATCACTGCCAATGCTATTGTTCTCACCTGTGTGTCATTATCCTTTGTGTATTTAAGCCCTGTTGTTTGTTCAGTCTTTGTTGGTTGTTAAATGTTCAGGTAATGTCTGTTCCTGTATGTGTTCCTGCCCGTACCCTTCGTGGATGTTCCTCTTGTTTACATTTTGTTGCTCTTGTTTACATTTTGTTGCTCTTGTTTACATTTTGTTGCTCTTGTTTATATTTTGGTTTCCCATCGTGGATGTTTTGTTTGTTCCTGTGTTTACCAGTCGTTTGTCTTTGTTAATTTTTTCAAATAAACTGCGTGTAGATCCTCACTCCTCGTCTGCCATCGTCTGAGTCATAACAGAACAACCGACCACGCTTATGGATCTAGCAGTTCAACAGGCAAACTACAGACTTCTCTGCCTCAAGCAAGAGGACCGTCCAGTGGAGAATCACATTCGTGAGTTTCTAGAGCTGGAAAATGTAGCGGACTTCCCAGAATATTCCTTGGTGGTGTTCTTCAGGGCAAGTCTCCATAGTTCGCTAAGGGAGCTGTTGCCACCGGCAACTCCTCGCTGGACACTCCTCGACTTTGTGGAAGAGACTCTGCAAGTTTGCGGCTCGCCGTTCACTGTGGGCATAGAAGAAGAGGGCTTTACCTCTCCTCCCACAGTGGTCACCCCCCAGCCTTCCATGGCTCGTCCTTCATGCCTGCCACGCCAGCGAGCCACGCTTGCCACGCCACAGCCATGCCCACTGCCACGCCAGCGAGCGCCTGCCACGGACGACGCGCTGGAAGCCTTGTCAGTCCCAGAGCCAGCGCTGCCAGCCTCGTCCATCCCAGAGCCAGCGTTCACAGCCTCATCCGCCAGGAGGAGGAGGAGGAGGAGAGAGGAAAGGCCTCACGCTATCCAGTCTCCGCCTTCCACGGCTCCGTCCTCCGAACCTTCCAGAGCTGCGCCTTCCACATTCCGCGAACCAGAGCTCACGCATGCCGCGGTCAGCGAGCCAGCGCCTGCAGCCTCGACCATCCCAGAGCCAGCACCTGCAGCCTCGACCGTCCTAGAGCCAGAGCCAGCACCTGTAGCCTCGACTGTCACCAGGACAATGCTCCCTGCTGGCCAAAGAAGAAAGGGAAGGAAGAGGGCACCTTCTTCCCAGTCTCTGCTAGTGCTCAAGTCCTCTGAGGTCATCCTCGAGCCTTCCAGGGCTCCGCTTCTCAAGCCTTCCATGGCTCCACCTCTCGAGCCCCCCCCAGGGCTCCACCTCTCGAGCCTTCCACGGCTCCGCCTCCGTCAAGTTTGTGGCTCACCATTCACTGTGGGCATAGAAGAAG
Source organism: Xyrauchen texanus (assembly GCF_025860055.1). NCBI lineage: Eukaryota > Metazoa > Chordata > Actinopteri > Cypriniformes > Catostomidae > Xyrauchen > Xyrauchen texanus. Next base: position 24,682,416 of record NC_068313.1, on the reverse strand, counting down.
AGGGCTTTACCTCTCCTCCCACAGTGGTCACCCCCCCAGCCTTCCATGGCTCGTCCCTTCATGCCTGCCATGGCCAATGAGCCAACAAGCCCACACCTGCCACGGCCAACGAGCCCACGCCTGCCACGGCCGACGCGCTGGAAGCCTCGTCCGTCCCAGAGCCAGCGTTGCCAGCCTCGTCCGTCCCAGAGCCGGAGGAGGAGGAGGAGAAGAAAGGCCTCCGCTCTCCAGTCTCCGCCTTCCACGGCTCCGTCCTCAGAACCTTCCAGAGCCAGCGCCTTCCACGTTCCGCGAACCAGAGCTCATGCATGCCTGAGCGCCAGAGCCAGCGCCTGAAGCTTCGACCGTGCCAGAGCCAGCACCTGTAGCCTCGACTGTCACCAGGACCACGCTCCCTGCTGGCTAAAGAAGAAAGGGAAGGAAGAGGGCAACTTCTTACCAGTCTCTGCTTGTGCTAGTATTTAAGCCCTGTTGTTTGTTCAGTCTTTGTCGGTTGTTAAATGTTCAGGTAATATCTGTTCCTGCATGTGTTCCTGCCCGTACCCTTCGTGGATGTCCCTCTTGTTTATATTTTGGTTTCCCATCGTGGATGTTTTTTGTTCCTGTGTTTAACAGTCGTTTGTCTTTGTTAATTTTTTCAAAAACTGCGTGTAGATCCTCACTCCTCGTCTGCACTCTTCTGAGTCGTAACACATATAACGTATGATCTCATATGCCTCATGATTTGGATCATCATCCTCCTGCTGGGGCTTTGTTAGTAAAGGGATTTATTATATGACTGTTTTGGCTCATCAGGTAATCATAAAGACCTGTAGTCATCATCATAACTTCTGATGATTTTACTGAAGAAATTGTTGTTAGGAAGCAATTTGTTTTAAGAACAGTATTAGGCTGCTTAATAAAACTGAAGGTGTTTGTGTTAAAGTGATGGAATGGGTCCTGTTTCACTTTATGCATCACGTTTTTTTTTGCTGTTGAATCTGGTTGTAGTGACCAACACTTACAGGTTCTGTTCTAAATTTAAGTTGATTAAAGTTAACCAGTGGATGTTCTTCAGAAGGTACGCTTTGAACACTTAAAGAAATGATTGAATTCAAAATGTAAATACTGTCATTCACTCCACACTCATGATGTTTCACACCATTACCTTTTTTTTTTTTTTTGTGGAACACAAAAAGAGAGGATAAAATATAAGTACTGTAAAAGTAGTCACTACAACGTGTGCACTATATTCTAAGAAATGATTTTACTAAAAATATTTTACTAAAAATATTTTTTGACAGCCATGAACACCAACAGTAGCTTAGACATTATGATAGATAGATAGATAGATGGATGGCTGGATCAAAGGGTGGATGGACTGTTTTGCTTCATGTTATTCTTTGAGCCTCAGATTCCATTTTTGGTTTCTCAGACAGCACCCGATGGCTGGAAGAACTCTGTTCGACACAACCTCTCACTGAACAAATGCTTTGAGAAAGTGGAGAATAAGAAAGGGAACTCCTTTCGAAAGGGCTGTCTGTGGGGCCTGAACCCAGCAAAGGTAGAGAAGATGCAGGAGGATCTATACAAGTGGAGACTTAAAGACCCTCTTACTGTACAAAGGAGCATGGCACGACCAGGTGGGCAGAGGATGCAACTGCCACTTGCCATGAATAAAGCAGCTTGCAAATAATAGTAGTATGAATATGGGTAATTTGGGACACCTAAACCCTGATGTGTACATCCATCACAAACAAGTCTATGTTAAAACACATTTTTTTTATTTTTATTGCATGTTCCTGTTAATGTATTGGAAACTTACAATATATGCTCCGTTGCATTGCTCCAAACTGTTATGTTGGTCTAATTGCATGGAACTAGATTGTATTCATTCAAAGAAATGGTAGAACGTCTGCCTGACTTTAAAAAATATATAATTTTAGAATTATACATTACCCTATTTCAATAAAGAGGAAGGGACAAAACATTATGAAATATTAAATTATGCTTTTTATTTCAGAGGAGTTGGAACGTCTGCTTGGGGAGATACCCGAGAAGCAGAAGACTCTTGGTGCTTACTTCAGTTTATCAAGCAGTCACATACACTCGCAGCCAGAAAGAGTTGGCATGCATACATCCTATAGGCAGCCATCTGTCCATGAGACCATTGTCCTGCATCAGAAGCCTCTCTACAGCCACTTACACTCTCAAACTGTCCCACCACCTCCCCCATACATATCCCCAGACTCTTTAGGTTCCTCATACTACTCTCCTGTCACCCAGCTGCCCAGCATTGGGCATCCCTCCAGAACTGGCAACCTGGACTCTAATTTACCAGCACACACCTCACCAAACTACAGCACTGCCCTGCAGGGCAGTCACAGTGCTGCAGGGGGCATTCATGAACTTCTACTGGAGGGAGAATTCAATGATGTTGATGCATTAAATCCCAGCCTCACAGACCTACAATTACATGGTATGTGTAACTAATTAATTATATTTAAATAAAATGTATTAATGATGATTATTATTATTATTCAATAAAATATTTAATTGCAAAATATAATTTTTGGTGACACTAGTGGCAGAAAAATTACACACTTTAGATTTAAACTCTGTACATTCCATCACATACGCATATTCCTGCCTCAAACTCACACCACAGATTGAGCCATTGTGTTTGTGTGTGTTGCTTTGGATAAAATTGTGGCTCATGCAGTATTTTTCATCTTTGTGTTAAGGATATCTTTGGGAAGAGCTAAGGAATGACAGCCTTGCTCCAGATTCACTGGTAGTCATGGACACATACCCCTCCCTCAGTCCAACTCCAGACAACAGCGTGGGGATCTATGGCCAGTCTGCTGTGGAGGTGGGGACAGTGGGGACTGAAGGTGGGGTTCAGGGCAGTGTTTCTAAGCTATACCTCAATGGGCTCCACACAACTGCTTTCGCAGTCACAGACGGCATGCCAGGCCTCCACTCTTACTCAGGAAACACTCCCATCCCTCTGCTATGAGGATAAGCAAAACATGTATTGGCTTATTAACTTTCAAAAGAAAACCATGAAAAACACAGACTACATTAAATACTGGTTCACTTGAGGAGAAAGTGTCTACGTCAAACCACAATGCGTTTTGTCTGCTGAATTACTGGCTTAATAAATAATTATAATAATAATAATAATACAAGGAAAACCAGTTAAGAACCACTGGAATAATTTCTTTTTTCATATATTTGAAATTTTGAAAAGTGTTACTTTTAAAGTGCTTGGGTAAAACATTTTTACCTAAAATCTATCATCACAATATATTATCACTTTATATAAATTCTTTTTGGAATTTTGGTAATTCCAAAACGTTCTGTAAACATTTACTATTCTCTAAATCACTTCAAAGTGAGTCACTTCAATGTGGACTAAATTGATAATGCACAATGTCTTCATTGGTAACAGTGTTTGCTTTTCTGCAAGTATTATTGTTTAAACCCATGATCTTTCCAATGTTTCAGCTGGTAAGATTTCAATTAGATTCAATTAGTAATTTTGGAATTGCTGTGATGAATGTGTTTCTTTGTCAGTATTGATTTCTGTGTTTGCATTTGCCATCTAAACAATAAATATTGAAAAGCACTATAGCAAGATAAAACAGCACTCCTGATTTTTACTGGGCTCTCTGTAAGCAGATGCCACAATATGTCAATATATCAATGTAATTTCTATCCATGTACATCAAATAATGCTTTAAGTGTGTCAGAATTTTCAACTCCAAAATGGAGCTTGTGCAGAACCAATCCTCAAAAGGGATAGTTAAAAATAAACAATGTATGTAAATATAAATAACAGGATGATAATACACAGTAAATAACACAAATTGACATGATCATAGATTCAAATCTGAAAGTGATAGAAGTGCGTTCTCCTTCCTAAAGGCAAAAGGGAAGTGATTCTGAATGAGTTATTCCTGTGCACAGTTCATTCAGCTCCAGTCTGAACCTTTTAAAAATTCCAACACACTGAACAGTGCCCTGTATCTCCTTCTTACTCTTTTATGCATTTAACTCCTGGGTGTCACACTGGAAAATTATTTGGCTTTGGGTGTTCAAATAAAATACACACACACACACACACACAAAAAAAAGATTTTAGCTTATGTCATGCATAAGAAAGATATGAAATAAGTGGATTATTAAATATTTGTAAGATTATTTTGACTTCAAATAATCAGTGCACAAAATCTGTGCACATAGTACATACCCTTTGTGAGATTAACATTCTCTCTTTAAAACACACACACACCCTTTTTTTTTTTTTTTTTTTTACCAAATGCACCATCACATTAAAGATTAGAGGCCTAGAAGCCACTTTCAGTAGGTGTTACTGCACCAGTCCATTGTAACTCCATACAAGTCCATAAGTCTTCTTACGGTCCACCGTTGTAGGAATATTCTGCCTTATTGTGCTTGTTATCCAGGAAGTAAAAGCTGTCAGACTGAGTCTCATAGGGGTGAAGGATCATTTCAACCACTATGGAGAGAAACACAATATCATATATACTGTAGGTGTATATCAAAACAACGTAATCTCTCATATCCCTGGGATTAGGAAATGTTAGGAATTTTTTTGTTTGTTCCATTAATTATTCAATTGTTTTTAGGAAGAAATCTTTGGAAATAAGAAATGCAATTTTTATTGCATTTACTGTCCTGAGCAATCTGTTACCAAATAAAAGAGCTGTTTTAACAAATGCTATTCTTGCAAAAGGCTTGTTTACACAGACTTTTAAATGACATTTCAAAAAGAGACATAAATGCAATCCAATAATTTGTCCTATTGTTACTTTACAGTATATTAGTCTAAACCAGAGGTGGGGACAAGTCACACATGGTCAAGTCCAAGCAAGTCTCAAGTCTTAACCATCAAGTCTCGAGTCAAGTCTCAAGTCGCAGTTCAGATAAATCAAGCAAGTCAAGTCAAGTCAAGGGTTCACCCTAAGCAAGTCAAGTCAAGTCCTGATAAGTTTCAAGTAAAGTCAAGTCACACTACTATAGAGGTAAATTTTTTCGATACATATTTATTTTTGCACAGAAAAGATGAACTTGTATACATATATTATGTATCTTATTTATTATACATTTGCTACATATTAATCATATGCATATCTGTGCTACATTAATATCTAAAAAATTGTGTTGTTTACACAAAACGTTCAGACATTAACATTACCTGTAAACATTAAAACAAATTTATTTTCGTATGCACAAACATTCTTTACATTTTTAAAAAATAATGTATTTTAAGGAAAATCAATTTGCAAAACCACATTTATCAATGAAATCAAATCAAATCACTTTATTGTCACACTACCATGTACACAAGTGCAACAGTAGGTGAAATTCTTGTGTGCAGTTCCGAGCAACATAGCAGTCATGACAGTGACGAGACATATACCAATTACAATAAACAACATACTTACACAAAACAATTTACAAATCAAATGTACACATACTTACACAACACAATAATTATATACAATGTACAGTAAACAATACACACAATATACAATACACAATATACAATAAGTGGGAGTATATGAATATATATATATATATATATATATATATATATATATATATATATATATATGAAGTAGTATATTGAGGAGAATATGTTGACAGTCCAGTGTGAAATTATAGATGAATAAAGTGCAGTGCTAATTATTGATCGTGATAGATCAAGTGTTCAACAGTCTGACTGCTTGGGGAAAGAAGCTGTCATGTAGTCGGCTGGTGCGGGTCCTTCATGTGACCAAGTGTAAATGGAATCGTTTTGATAAATCAGAATCAGCTATCCGATCTGAGAAAACGCATGAAGTGGCCAGGTGTAACGTTAAACATAGGGTTGCCAACCACAACAGTTTTCTGTAGCCTTGTGCGAACTTATTCAATAGAATTAGACTTCTAGAATGTTCTTTCAAGTGCAAAAAAATATATTTTTTTAATTTAGTAGTTTTTCTTATCATAGCCAACAAATGTCTTCGGAAACTCCTTTTCCTCGATTTACTGAAGCCTATATGTAAAACGCATTTGCAGCTGCACAGCCGTGTATATATCTATGCTGCATATATCTATGCCGTCTGGCTCGCTCATAGGCTGTGCTGCGGCAACTGCACAGCCAATGGCGCGAGCGCGGGTCAGAGCCCGCCAAGGGGGCGCCAAGTCCCCGAATTTTGCATTAAAGCAGGTCTTCGTTCATTCATAGTCTGTCTGACATATATATTAGAATAGAAGCTATGTGTCTGTCATGGATTTGCACTGAATTGATACTCAAAAATACGGAACAAAGTGCGTTCCGTATCAGTTCAATACGGAACAAGACTTTATATTATACTATATATTATAAGTATTATACGGAACGGTTGGCAACCCTAGTTAAACAGCCCCTTAGAAATGTTTAGGCGCGTGCTAGTGATCACATCGGCGCCTCCATGTTAGCCTGTCATGCAGTAACGTTATGTGCAATGCTTTATAGTTTCCACACGCAGTCCACAAACTTGAAAATGCGCACATTTAATACACATTATAACCTAAATGTAATATTGAGCTGCCCGCTCATTTTAAGATGCCAATCAACATTAAAAAACTCAGGCTACGCCACTGTTATAGTCAAATTCCCCAATAAGTTACATCTATTTACGAGACGTAACAGTATGATAATGCCATGGTCACATTTCTAATAAGAAAAAACATAATATGCCATCAAGGCCAAATTATGACAAACTGAAAAGATTAATTCATTACATTAGTAATCGTTATAACGTAGATCTTAGTGAAACTGACTATAAAGAGATTACTTTCTTACCTTTCCTTGTGGTTCTTCTTGATATGTCGAACGAAATTTGACGTTGTGGTTGTCGTGTCGGATATTCGTGCCTTGCATATTTTGCAACTGGCAAATCTTTTTTTATAGGCACGGTCCAGTTCAAAGTCTGTATAGCCAAACGAGGCCATTTGTGGAGCTCGACTACTGTCTGCCATGTTTGGCGCGGTTTGAATTGAGCAGCACAGATGCCAATAGTGATGCTGACGTCACAATATATATATTTTTTAATTAATTGTATTGCTGTTTGTTTATTATAAGTTCAAGTCATTGTCGAGTCTTCCACTTCAAGTCAAGTCAAGTCTCAAGTAACTTGTTCTCAAGTCAAAGTCAAGTCAAGTCATTTTCGTACTTTAATCAAGCAAGTCACAAGTCCTGAAAATTGTGACTGGAGTCAGACTCGAGTCAAGTCATGTGACTCGAGTCCCCCACCTCTGGTCTAAACAAACAAAAAAATGTGCTAACATATTTAATTCAGTCATTCTTTATTTATGTATATTTATTTATTAATAAAATTTCACTGACAATTTCAATCAAAAAAAAAAGGGAGGGGAGCACCGGGCGATCCCACCAAGTCACGGCATTTTCTGGACACAGGTGGATCGCAGCCGATCTGTCCACCTGGCGGACCTCCGAGTACCCGTGGGCCGCCCCGCCGTTGAGGGTAGTGACAGCGGACGAGCGAGGAAGTCTGTTGCAGGCAGTGAAAGGTGCCCTCCATGACCTCGTCAGCTCACGAAAAAAGAAGTCAAAGTGAAAAGAAGATCGCAGTGTATGTAATTGTAACAATATCAGATATTATTAATAAAAAACAGGAACGCCTCCATATTTTGAAATTCGGGGATATTTTTGTTCATTTCTGTGGCATTTTTGCCCCGAGTCCCCATTAAATTACGACACTATTGGCATTGTATCTTTCTAAGGTATTTAAAAAATTGTTTTAGACATATATTACACAGCACGTTTTAGGTTATAAACAGATTTAGCTCTTATAACTTTCTTCTTCCCAAAAATTCTGAAATATTTTGTGTAATTTGTAATTGTACAAAATTGTAGCTAAGTTGAATACTTCATTTTTAATCAACTCAAGTAAAAGTACAATTATTTATTCATATTTTTAAAAGTTGAAAAATTTACTCAAGTACTGTAATGAGAGTAGTCGTAATTCCTTACTTTCCACCTCTGGTTTTTAAAACGCAGAAGCGAAATGAAAAAGTTAATTTTGTAATAAAATACTCAAGCTGCCTCCTGACTCCTCCATTTGCCCATAAAATATGAATTCTGTTACACTGGTGCCGAAACACGAGATTTGGAGATTAACGTCATCATGGACCCTTCACCACTGGGTGAAGTAATCAAGTCCCTCACCAGCATCCACTGAACCACCATCAGGCCCTCATGGATTTAGGCCTGGAGCAGGAACAGCATTTACAACTCCTGCTCCAGGCCCAAGTGGAGGCTCGGCAGGCATTCCAGAAACTGATTGCCAGAGAGGGGGCTGCAGCTGCGACCCCGGAGCCCACAACACTGTTATCTTCATCAAGATGGGGCCGAGTGATGATTGGGGCCCAATGTTCTCGCCGGTCAACTTAAAGTTGCGATGCTTTTGGGAAATGCAGCCCAGACTGGTTCAAGCTGAAAGAAGGACTACAATAACTCAGATAACCCCTCTGTGCAATTGTACTGAGCAGAAATGCATCTCAGACTGCACAGCACATTGAACTGTTGTGTGTGAAAATCCCCTGAGATCAGCAGTTACAGAAACACTCAAACTAGCCCATCTGGCACCAACAATCATGCCATGATCTAAGTAGGTGTACAGGTGTACCTAATAAAGTGGTCGGTAAGTGTAAATAAGGGGCAATTATGAGAAATGTATGTTCAACTATGGAACATTCAGTACACTGTGCCCTCAATCACAGTGCAAGCAGTCACAAGCAGCCCAGTGATAGATAACTATGTAATAATCAGTCAAGCATGGAAATGTCCGCTGTGATAATTTACACATTGAAGTGACAACATTGAGGCATATTCACACTAGGCCTGGTTGCCTTGTACCATGCCCAAGCATGATTGTCCCCCCTCCCCACTCCCCTGCTGGCCTGCTCTTACACGCCACTTAACGTTCGGGGCCTGAGCACGCTTATGTCATTACGAAGCAACTTTTTGTTTTGAAGAAAACAGGAAGAAATGCTATTAAGAAATTAACAAATCGTTAATTTGTGGCTTATTTGGAGTCGTTTGGGGCACGATGACACACAGCCCTTTCACATGCCTAATTGTCAACAGCATCGTACCACTAGAATGTATCCTTTTCGTTCGATGAGCTGCCAGATTTACTTTCAGATTTTCAGACTCAATGGTTCTTTGATATCCACAAGCACGAAGATAGTCGCAAAGTTCTTGTGTGTTGTATCCAGTTGTTCCCATATGCCTGAATTTCCAAGACCGAAGTGATCCTTTTGCCTCCACGTTTGTTAAATGGAAAATGTTGCATCATTGATGTCATGTTTCGGGTTCCATGCTCGGACACAGTTAGGATCACATGTGTGCCTCAGCCAACTGAACCGTGCCCGAGCCCACCTCTTCAAGCAGGTCAAGCCACGATTCAGCGTACCCTTTCTTCGCTTTCATCTCTTCTTCTTCTTCTTCTGTTGTTTTATGGCGGTTGGCAATCCAACTTAAATGGTGCATTCCCGCCACCTACAGGATTGGAGTGTGGAGCGCTAAATGGTTGTAAAGTTGGAGGGAGGAAAAAAAAAAACTATCTTATATTCTATTGATAAATCTTGTATCTTTTAAGAAATGAAATAATTCTTGATAAAGTCTTGATTGCTTTGGGCCATTTTTCTAACAAAACCTGAAGTGACACCTCATTTACTCCCAGAGATCTTAAAGCTCGAGTTAGATGGAATCTTGCTCTTTCATATGCATCATATTTTATAATTACATGTTCTACTGATTCTTCTGGACCACATTTATCACATTTACCATGTCATGTTTCCCTATTCTGTACAAACACTTATTTAATGCCTCCTTGTTTCCTTTAACACCCACATGTGATGGTACCCACAAAAAGTTTACAATAAGTCCAGATTGTTTTATTCTAAATAGACTCTGCATCACTTAATATATCAAATATTGTCTTGCTACCGATATTGCACTTGACAAGCTATTGATAGCTGAAAGTGAATCTGTGCATATCATTGATCATGTAGGTTATATTTTTCTAGCCATGGAAATGCTAGGAATATTGCTATTAATTCTGAAGTAAATACACAAATATGATCAGAGATTCTCTTTGAAATTTTAACTTTAAAAAGAGGTTTGTAAGCTGCTGCTGCTGTAAATCCAGAATGTTGTTCCTTTGATCCATCTGTATAAATTTGCACTGCGTTATAATATTTTCGATCAATATATTGTTGAACTGCTAAACTTTCCAACACATTTCTTTCCTTGTTATGCTTATCTTCATACAACTGTTCGTCCACTTGAGGCATAGGGAAAAGCCAAGGAGACATTGCTGACATAGCCACCGAAGGGGCAATGTTGATATCACTTATTCCTATGTTTTGTGCCTCCTTATTGGCTGTCCATCCAAAGCGTGTTGATTTTTTATACTCGTATTCACAGCAATCATTCAAGACTTTCTTAACTGGATGACTGTCCGAATTAACTTTTATATTAGTCCAATATCTCATCTTTAATTTGAGCCTTCTAATTTCTAGAGGCATTTCGTCCATCTACTGCTGTTACTGGAGATGACCTTATTGCTCCACAACATATTCTCAATGCTTGTGATTGCAATGCCTCAACTTTTAAAAGTAGTGTTTTAGATGCAGAACTGTACACCATACATCCATAATCAATAGCAGCCCTTATTAATGCACAATATATACTTTTAAGAGACTGACGACATGCTCCCCATTCAGTTCCTGCCAAGCACCTCATTATATTTATTGCTTTTTTTCATTTGTCTATTATTTTCTGAATATGCACTTTAAAATTCAATTTTGAATCCATCCACATTCCCAGGAATCTAACTACGGATGTTTGCTCCAATTGTTGTTCATACATATTAATATTTATTGTTGGGTTAATTTTTCTTTTTGTAAAACAGATCACCTGAGTTTTTGCCACTGAAATATGAAAACCCCATTCAAAAGTCCAATTCTCTACCTTTCTTACAGCAGTTTGAATACACCTCTCCCCATGCCCAACATTGCGTCCTCTCTTCCACAGTGTCCCGTCATCTGCATATAAAGACCTCCCTATCCCCCGAATCTATCTGTGAAAAAACGTCATTGATCATTATGTTTAACAGAATTGGACTGCTAACACTTCGCTGTTCCGTTCTCTACTTGATATACCTGAGAAAAAGCAGAACCCACTCTCACTTGTATTGTTCATTTAAACAAAAAAATCATAATCCAGTTATACATTCTACCTTTTAATTCCATTCTATCCAGTTTTATTATAAGTCCCTCTTTCCACATCATATTGTAAGCTTTTTCAACGTCAAAACTCCTACTAACACTTCCTTGTTTACTTGGGCCTTTCTAATTTCAGCTTCCAGGCATAAAACAGAGTCCATTGTGTTTCTCCCTTTTCTGAAAGCACTTTGGAATGCAGAGAAAAGGTTTTCCTTTTCAATAACATATATCAATATGTTCATGACCATACGCTCCATTAGTTTGCATAAATTCAACGTAATGCTTTGGGCCTGTAGTTAGTGGGCTGCGAATGTGCCTTCCCTGGCTTCGCCTCCAGTCATCTGGTAATTTCCCTGATTCCCACACCTTATTAAAAAGACTCAAAATAATATTTAGAGATGTTTCTGATAGGTGTTTTACCATCTCATAACAGATGTCATCTCTACCTTGAGAAGTTTGTTTTACCCCATCAAGCGCTTTCTTCAGTTCAATCAGGGTAAACTCTAAATCTAATGTACATCCTGATGGCCCTTTTTCCTCCAGAATTTGTTCTTACTCAAGCTCAGATCCCTATATCTCCTCATTTATTCTGTTATATTTGAATTACTATGTACATTAGCAAATGTTTCTGCCAACACCTCTGCTTTTTCACTGTCTAATATTACTGATCTATTGTTATATACTAAGACAGGAATGTTACTGTTTCTTTGTTTCCCACCCATCTTTCCATCTTTCTTCTCCAATATTATTACAAAATTCCCTCCAAAATGTTTTCTTAGATGTCCATATTACTCTTCTCACTATAGCCTGTGCTCTTTTATAATTAATAAAATCATTATAATTGAATGATCTTCTTACTCTCTTAAGTGCTTTATTTCTTTTTTTTAATTGCCTCATTGCATTCCTCATTCCACCATGGGACAGCTTTCTCCTGCTTCCTGTCCTCTTCTTACCAATTACTTCTTCAGCTGTACTCCGAAGAATTTCACTTACCTTATAATTAAAAACTTCTACATCCTCTATAGAACTACTAATTTCTGCCATTTTGTTTTGACATAATTTCTTATATTTATCCCAGTCGACTGTTTTAAATTTCCACCTTGGTAATCTTTCCACTACTGCTTGAGCTATGTCCACACCGATTTTACCATTGATAGGAAAATGATCACTACCTATTGTACTTTGATTTAAAACTTTCCAATCACATTTTCCTGCTAAAATTTTAGAAACAAGTGTCAAGTCTAACAGTGAATATTTTCCCTGTGCCATATCAATTCTTGTATAGCTTCCATCATTAATGAATACTATCCCGCTCCATTCTAGCATGTCTTCTATTATCTGTCCGTTATGATGTTTTATTCTACTACCCCATAATGTACTGTGTGCATTAAAGTCACCACACCACACCACACTACTTTATAATTTCCATTCCCTCCAATATTTTCTAATGTATCCTTACTTAACCTGTCACATGGATTATAAAAATTAATTATTCTAACACTCCGTGATCCTTCCCAAATTTCCACCACCACTGTACCTCTTGTTCCCCATTTACCTCAACTATTCTACACCCAATACCTTGTTTAATAAATGTTGCTACCCCACCACCATTTCCTTTATGTCTATCTCTTCTAATTGTATTGAATCCATGCTTTAAAAAATGTAATTGTGGTTTTAGCCATGTTTCTTGCACACAAATAAAGTCAGGATCATTTTCTTGGTTTGTTATGAATTTCTTGAATTCTTGTCCATTAGCAATTCAACTTCTTGCGTTCCATTGCAAGATAATCTAATCACCATTATGAACAACCACATGCTGTCTAACTATTTACTGTCTGACTGTTTGCTGTTTGCATCTTAAGCCTTTCGTTTATCATATTTACATTAACATCTTCTAATTCCAAGTACTTTTCAGCAGCTCTGATAATGATTTTAATTCTTTCTGTCCTACTTTCAGTTTGGGCAGAACAATTCACCACTTCTGCTATGAATGCTATGAATGACACTTTATCTACAATCACTTCTTTCTCTTTACTTTGTTCTTGCAGCTTAACTTTTTGTTGTGGAATTGTTGCCTTAGCATTTATAACTTTGGTTGTCCGTTTTACCTTCTTGAGAGCTTCAGCGTATGATATTCCTTCTTCCACTCTGACATTTTTAACTTTCACTGCATTTTTCCTCACTAAACAACCTCCATATCCTGCACTATGATCACCTCCGCAATTACAGCACTTAGGGTTTAACCATTTTTACTAAGGGGTTGGACGTAGAATGCGTTTGCAACCAGTAGTAAGAATGTTCACACATATTATAGTATTATGCTTGCAATGTTTTCATCACAATAGACAGTTTATGTTCTGATTATCTCAGCTGATGATCTCCTTATGGTGAGAGATGATTTTACATTCCATTGAGTTTCCACCCTGCTGTGTCCACCTGTCTGTGTTGTGTCATCGCCTATGCCATAATCTCAAAGCAGCCTCTGTGATGCGTCTGCATGTCCCTCACTCTACGCACAGACTGGATCTGGGGGTGGTTGGCACCCCATTCGTTCCAGTGCTTATATGGTCCACACTCAAACAGGTACTGGTATCCACGATAGCCAGGGTACTGATATCCAACCCACCTGGATTTGGAAGTAACATACATTAAAATTTTAGAGAAAATTAAATGGCTAGATGTAGATTATCATCTTCAAAATGGACACTTTGTGGTGATGTGTAATAAAAGGAATGCTGAATCGCTTACGTTCCACCATTAACTTGGATGCTGGCGACTCTGTCCTGAAAGCCATGACACCACAAACTTGGAATGTCCTCATCGCAAACCTCCATCTTACGGCCATCAAAGTTTATGCACTCATACAGACAGATCGTATGGTCCTGAGGATCCTACAAGGCGAAAGCACATAGAATTACTGTCTTTCATGGTTTCCATGGACCTCCTTTAAAGCATTAATCAAAGTCCTTGATGTGACTTGTCATAATTAGTGGTAAAATGTTAACCCACCATTTGAACTGGCCGTACAGACATGAGACGATCACAACGATAGCTGTTGGACCAAGTGTCCCAACGAGGGTATTCACCTCTCTCCAGCACGAACATCTCACCACTCATGTTTTGTTGCTCATAACCAACCCATCTGCAAGGTAGATAAAAAATACACAATGGCCTGTTTATTTTTTTTATTAACTGCATGTACTTTATTATTAAGCAACAGACATAGAAGAAAATGTATATTTTAAACTTTTCACTTTTTATGATTAACATAAACAACTTGAAACTACTCATATTGCCACAAATGACATGATAAGAGTTAGTCCTCTACTTTAGTTACACTTACATGGCCGGGTCTAAGAGGGGGCTAGGTTTACCTTGTGCCCCCCTCTCACATCCCCCCTTCCTCAGTCAGATGTGGAAACAACCAAGGGGGACCCACCCAGTCAGACCCCACCCCCAAATTGTTTTGGTTGGTCTGCTACACTAAAATATATTTTTTGGGATATTTAGGATTTTAAATGAACTACTACTTCAGATGTCCCTCTCACCTCTACATTTTAAAATTAAATGACTTAACATAATTTCACCATTTTTTGTCTTATCTTAGTTATAAATATTACTATTGCTTGTGATTTGTTAAATCATTCCATACTTACGGCCCACACACCACTCTGATAGAGCCCACACGATTCAGCCCCTTCTCACAGACGTTACGACACTTTCCACTTAGCTCCATCATTCGCCCTTGGAAATTCTCGTACTCAAACAGATATATCTAATCATACAGAGATAACATTATGGTCAGGATTTACACATGAAGACATTTAATCAAACAAGTGCGTCAAGAGAATGATGGAATAGAGTTGCCTTACTTTGTGTGAACTCTTTCCCGTGGCAAAGCAACTCCCCATGCTTCCCTGTACAGCAGTATGTGACATGGCTAAAGCTGTTACCAAACAGACAGGTGTAGAAAGAGAACTGAAGTTTCAAAAAAAGATTCAATCAAGATTCAATAAAGTTCTGAGTAAAAACAAATTAAACAAAACCTTGGAAAAGCTATACCTTTCACATGGAACATATATTCAGTGAACAACTAAACATTTAGTACCTGACAATGTTACAGTTCGGAAAGACCTCAATAGCATTCTAAATAACCCCTCGCTACACATTTCATGGAACACATTTCTAGAGAAACCATTATTTACGATTATTTTAACATCTGTGTCAGTAATAGACTTTTCATTCATAAAAAAAAATCTACTTTACTCAAATCAGCAAAGTCATAAGCAGACTCAATCGATGTATACTCCAATCATTTAAAATCTATTAAAAAAATCTATGTCTACTCTATATCTACATTATATACACTCCAAACAATCAAACAACCAGCATGTTTAAAGAATTGGACTACTTAATAAGGGCCATCCTTTATGCTCCATTTTAATTTGATCGCTTGCCAACCTAGAAACCCCTTTCCCCAAGCAGAGCTCACCAAAACTTTGCAGTCAGACACAAAACAATGGAATGTAAGAGGAGTGCTGGCAGAGGAGAGGATGCCAAGGCCTGAATGTACTAGGGTTCGGGCTTTGGATGGGTTATATATACATATATATCCCCATCTGTACTTCTAGGGCAGAATGAGGCCATGCTATTGGATAAAAGTGATGGGCATTTGGAGGGGTTTGGAGTGCAGGCTTATCTATGTGACCATGCTGACGTTGCTCATTGCTTTGTTGCAAGCTTTGGATGGATGTCTGATGTCAACCTCCATCAGCAGATAGCATGGAACTTTACGGCCTCTATCTCTTTAACTCTCTCCCTGTCTCTCATACTCATTCACACACTGTAGCACAGCTAGTATGCTGACCTCAGTATACTTGCCATAGATCTCTCTATTGAGAGAAGGAGGGAGACTTATTGTATTTGCTCTGTATAAAAAAGCCTCCAATTTGAGTTTAATTGCTGCCTGGAATTTGTAAGTAAAATCAACATGGTGGCAAAGTTGCAACCTGTAATGATGATTTCATTGCACTCTTTCGACCAATTTCGATGAATTTCTGATGGAGACAACTCATAAAATCAAGTCGAAATTAGAGAAAGGAAACAAAGATGTTTTTATAATGATTACATTTCTTTACAGTGTGCTTTTCTGTTACACTTATATCATGTCAAGTGCTCACTTAAACTGGAATCAAATTTAGAGCAACTTTCCTAGAGCAATATTTAACATGGCCTAACCGTAAGTACTACAGCTAAAAAGAATACAGACGAAACAAACATAACACTTAAAGTGATTCATTTAAGAATTCACACAGTCCTAAACAAATGCCATGTTGTCACTTAACTGAGCTCAATTCAAACCCGTGGCCCAACTAGTTGCTTTCAGCTTGCTTACTGGGTTTATTAATACAATTATTATTTAATTACTTATTTTTAAACACGATAAACAATAGTATTTTATCTAATTACACAATGATGATTCATCGACATTATAGACATTACAGTTTTATTGTTTGTTAATGCCTGATCTTATGTAAAGCTGCTTTGTAACGATGTGTGCTGTGAAAGGTGCTATACAAATACAATTGACTTGACTTGACTCTCTCAGACTGAGGATGTTGATTATTTACTTATTTATTACTGATTATACAATTTACATTATCATTTCACTTAGTCATGCTCTTCCTATAGCTACAAAGGGCCCCAGCCATGTAGCCTGCTTTGCATAAAGTCAAAGGAGTGGGCAGGACATTGATGTTGAATGGATGTGCTTGTAAAGTGTTGCGTGTGAATGGATACATGCAGGACAGCATCTGTATGTGAGTATGAAAAGGCAGGTAGAAATGGGTGGTTGAAACGCTTTGTGCCTGGCACTACAGTGAGAGCTGAAGAGTCTCAGCGCAACCATGGATTTTTAACTAAAGATGTTTGTCGGAGTGGACTTATTAAAAACTATAGTGTACTTGGGGATACATTTTAAGATGTTTTAGTAGTTGCAATAAGCTGTTATCAAACATTATAGAGTAGAAATGTTGAGCTAAGTATTGCACTTGAGGAAGTCAAGGCTTATGGAATGATCTCATTTTGAAACAACTCTCTTGTGTCTGTTCAAGCATGTGTGTTTTGTAGTAAATTCTAATCTTATGTAAAAGCATGCATGGAATCAATGTGCCAGGCATCTACTCTGGTAGCAATTGCCAGTAGGCACAATGCCTCCCTGGCTAGGGCAGATGGCATTGAGTGTTGGGGTAAAGCCAAAGGCTCAGTCCAAAACAATGAGGCCTGGGGCAAAATGCTGACTCCTGCCTGCCCTGTGGCCAGTCATCCCATTCTGCCATACTACATAAATAGAGCCCTTAGTCAGAGGTCTGGAGACCGTTGTGTGGAGCCCCTGAGCGCCTAAAGCTATTTGTTGGGTTGGTCAGGTAAGCCCTCAATGTTAGTCCTTTCATTCACCATAGACATTTTCATTTTAGTGTGCTTTGCTGATCTGTAAAACTCTAGGGGAGAGGCACACGATCACATGAACATCACTGAAAACAAAACAAAACAAAACAAAACAAAACAAAACAAAACAAAACTAACATAGCAAACATATGTGTAGTCATTGACATTTCAGGACACTAAATATTCAACCAAATAACACACATATTACACTCATTAGAATGCTTTGGATAACAATTGACATCAGTTCCCTTTAATGCTTTGAACAAGAGTTCTGTATAATGTTACCAATACTTCTGGGCTAAATCTGATATTTTATGCAGCTGCTGATATAATTTGATTTGAAAGTTTTCATCGTTGCAATGTGTAAATCTTTTAGATCCATTGTGTTTTAGCCATAAATCAGTTTTTTTTTCTTTCTACAACTAAGTAGGTGTTTTTCTGTTTGACTTTACTCTGTAATGTTTGGATGATGTACTCTGAATCATCAGGAGAATCAGTGTGATTTTTTTATTTTTTTATTAATGCCATGACATTTGGCAGGACATTTTGCAACTACTTTGCTCCTCAGCTGCAGGCTGTTTATGCAGTATTCATAAATGACAGAGAACTCTTTTTCATTTGCATATTTGCGTTCTTCAGGTCTAACAGAATTGAGATATCTTCAAGGATGTCTCTGACTAATCCCATACCAATGGGGCCATGGAAGGCAAGTACAAACTTGATGGCTAGTGATAATGTCAACTGCTATAGAAAGTGTTGAATTATTCTTGCATGAATAAGAATGCTTTCAAGTACCTCAAAGCCAACTGTTGTCTCTGTGAACATGTAGCTCACAGTCTACGACCAAGAGAACTTTCAAGGTAAGCGCATGGAGTTCACCGCAGCCTGTCAGAACATCATGGAATGTGGCATGAACAATGTCCGCTCTGTGAAGGTGGAGTGTGGCGCGTAAGTTACAGAAATAAACATATAAACATATAGACGTACAGATTCCTACAACTCACATAATCTTAAAGGCCACCCATGTCTAAAATTCTAAAAGTCTAAAATTTAGTTTTGTGGCTTTTAATCTATGTCTGTCAGCTTTGAAGTCATGCACATGGTAGTGCACTCCTAAAAGTTAAATAAAATATCCTTAACAGATATATAGTACACTTGTCTCTTTTCCAGGAAAAAAAACTAAAATGATCAATGACTCATCTTGCACTACACCAATTTTTGTCTGATCAAATGCTCTCTAAAATGAGAGTCCATCTCCCTTATACCACCTGCAATGGACTAGCAAGTAGCACTTGATTTATGGCTGAGTAAACTAAATGTACACTTAAGCATATTGGGCTCTAAAAAAAAGAAAGAAAGAAAGAAAAAAGGTGGAGCTGTTTGATATGTCCCACCCGAACTTCTGGTTTCAATTACAAAAACTGTGCTTGTCAAGCAATTTCATGGGGTCTGTAAAGGGACACTTTACCCAAAACTGAAAATTCTGTTGTTATTTACTCATGTAAATGAACGCATTTACCATCAGTTCATTCCAAACCCACATAACCTTTTTCTGTGAAACACAGAAGAAGATCTCATGCAAAATGACACCATTCTCTTTCACTGTATACAAAACAATTCAATGAAAGTGAATGGTGACTGAGGCTGTGAGTCCCTAACTTTCTGCTTAAGATCTCCAAGAGTTCCATGGATTAAAAAAAAAAGTCATACAAGTCATCCATTTGAACAGCTGGGTGGGCTACGAACACTCCAGCTTCTGTGGGCAGCAATTCATCTTGGAGAGAGGAGACTACCCTCGCTGGGAGTCTTGGAGTGGCAGCAATGCCTACCACATCGAGAGGCTAATGTCCTTCCGCCCAATCTGCTCTGCTGTGAGTATAAAAAGGTGTCAATTTACAACAGTGTGGCAACTGTTTAACATTCTATCCAAATTAATATTGTCTCTCCAAATGTTATGATCTGTGCAGAACCAAAAGGAGTCAAAGTTGACTGTTTTTGAGCGGGAGAACTTTATCGGACACCAGTGGGAGATCACTGATGACTACCCCTCTCTGCAGTCCATGGGTTGGCTCTCCAATGAGATTGGATCAATGCAGGTGCAAAGTGGGGCGTGAGTACCATACTTGTCTCTCTCTTTACACCATAGCTTCTGGTGCTACAGCAATTCAGTGGTACTTGTATGTGAGTTAGAGGATACTGGAAAAATTAATTTGGGAATCCATTTGTTTCTTAGTTTCCATTTGTCATGTTTTTTTCTCACTGCCTGTAGCTGGGTTTGTTACCAGTACCCCGGCTACCATGGTTACCAGTACATCCTGGAGTGTGACCACCATGGTGGCAAGTACAAACACTACAGGGAGTGGGGCTCCCACGCTCAGACCTTCCAGGTGCAGTCCCTCCGCCGGGTTGAGCAGTGAGGGCAGCCTGCCTAAACCACTTCCTCCTTCCCCCACATCCTCCTCCTCTTCCTCCATCTCCTCCTCACCTCCACCCCATCACTCTGACACCGTCAAGTCCAGCTAGACCTGACGGACCACAGGCAGAACGCCTGGTGCATTCGGCAAATATTCACTGCACTTTCTTCTTTCTCAATACCATCAATTGAAAGAAAAGAGTGAGAGGAAGAATGCAAGCAGGCTGATTCTGTGGGTGGCAGAGTGATGTGACTTAAGTTTTGCTCCTCATCGCTGTCATGATGCAGTCTGTGCAAAAGAGATCAATAAAGGGCTCAAGTATGAAAACAACCCACTGTGAGAGTTTGCTTGATATTGTAGCTGTGAACCAAATGTAATGTCACAAAATAGTACTTAGATGTAGAAAACTTAAAAATGTTTACCATGATTCCACAGCTATTGTTAACACTGTAACATTCTAATAAATTAATATGGGATCTTCTTCAAACAGTGTAAGAAGCTTTTGGGATTTTTGTCATTTTTTTGTTTTGTTTTAATAACAACGTTGGCAAATACTAAGCTAGTTTTGCAGCAGTGTGTTTTATTATAATCTACCATAGTTCTGTACACTCCAAAAAATATTTAGCCTATTTTAAGATTTAAGAATTTCAATTTCATAAAAAAATTCTACCAGGTTCAATTGTGCAACTTAATATATATATATTTTTTTTATTTTGTTTTGTTTATGATTACTCAATTTGATTCAATTTGAGGGCTGTCAGTCAATTTAAATTTGTAATCAAATTGTCGATTATTTGCTGAGACCCATTAATAAAGATAATTCATTAAAAAAAATATTTTTTGAAATATAATATGTATGGCCTATAATAAACATATCATATGGATTGGAATTCAGTTTGAAATAAATTGCATTATTGTGGCAAATCAATAAGCCCCATTCACAATGTCAGTGATTTTGTCACAGCATGCAACAGTAGACCTTTCTTTCTTTCTTTCTTTCTTTCTTTCTTTCTTTCTTTCTTTCTTTCTTTCTTTCTTTCTTTCTTTCTTTCTTTCTTTCTTTCTTTCTTTCTTTCTTTCTTTCTTTCTTTCTTTCTTTCTTTCTTTCTTTCTACACAAAAGGACGTGTATGTACACGAGCTCACCTTGGAAACAGTTACATTATTAGAGTAACTGCGCCATCTAGTGCTTTGCTGCAGTACACAATGTAAGCCCGGAAGTTGCTGCTGGCAGTTACGAAAACGTAAACAAGTTGTCATATGGTACTAAGGAACAGTCCACATGTGCTCTCTTAAATTTTAAAAAGTTCTAATATCACCTGTAGATACATAGAGGAGAAATATTCTATGTTTGTTAAGATATATACAGATGCATCAAAAACAGAAGATAATAGAGTAGGAGCTGCGTTCATTATACCAGAAGTGAATGTTATGTTAAATAAGAGAGTAAATGATAAAATGTCAGTGTATACAGGAGAAATGCTGGCCATTCTCTTAGCCCTTGAGTGGGTTGAAAATAGTAGGTCAAGGGAAGTGTTAATAGGGTCAGATTCAAGTAGTGCGTTAACCAGTATTAAGAACACGGAATCAGAAGCAAGACAGGATATTTTGTTGGAAATAGCCCAAGCTGTTTATAGAATCAATAGAGTAGGAGTAGTAGTAAAATTAATCTGGATTCCAGCCCATATAGGAGTAGAAGGAAATTAAATGGCAGATAAATATGCCAATAATGCAACAAAAAAAAAAAAAAAAACAGAGATAGATATGGTAATAAGTTATAGTAAGGCGGAAGTTAAAAGCATAATCAAAGAAGAAATGAGAAAGAAGTGGCAAGTGGAGTGGGATATAGAAACAAAAGCAAGAATGTACTACAGTATCCAGAAGAGGGTAGGAGGTATGAGAGAAAATAGTAGGAATAAAAGGGAAGAGGACATTATTTCAAGAATGAGATTTGGGCATACTGGATTGAATAGTACGCTTAAATTAATAGGGAAGCATGAAAATGGGATGTGTGAGGTCTGTAATATTAACGAAACAGTAGAACATGTAATTATTAATTGTCATAAGTATAAGGAGGAAAGGATGAGGCTGAAAGACTGGTTTAGAAAAGAAAAAAATAGATTTTAAATGAAGGAACTATTACAAATGAATTCAGGGCATGTAGGGTATATAGAGCGATATTTGTGTTTTTGAGTAATAGGCCTACGGGGCTTAGTAGAAGGATATGAGTTTAGTTTCCTTAGAAAATTGTATTTATTAATAATGAAAATGTATGAATATTAATAATGTTATTAGATATTTATGAAGTTATTTATTGGTTTTATTATGGATGTATGTAGGTATTTATATATTTATTTTAAGGGTAGTGAGGAAAGGCTATTGTGATCCACACTCCATATCAGAAGGTGGCGGTAATGCGCACTTAAAAGATGTTTGCCGACCGCCATTAAAGAGAGAAGAAGAAGAAGAAGAAGAAGAAGAAGAAGAATATCACCTGTTTGACTCTTTCAAGCGAGATGTCTCTGCTGTTGTCAGTGCTGGCCGCTGGGCTCGCTGCTTATTTACTTATTTATTACTGTTTGTTCAAAGGAGCCCGATTTAAGAGCAACACGACGTTGAAGGGGAAGACAGCAATTGTTACAGGTTTGATTATATTATATAATACTTTAGTATGCTTGCTTTTATGCAAATAAGAACTCAACTGTTAATTAGATCACGATATGCTCGTTCTCTATTGTTAAGTGATGGATGAATGTGAAAACAGTAGCTACCAGTCAAAAGTTTGGGAACACCTGACTCACTGAATGCTTATGCTAAATTCTTGAAATTAGTTTTGTTGACAAAAATGCATCTTACCTTTTGTATGAATTTATTTACTAAACTTTAAAGCTAAAATATTTATTCTAGTCTAGTTTAATATTTAGCCCTTTCAGATGGAAAACATTTATACATGTAAATGATGTGATACAAAGTGCATTTGAACAGCGGTGAAACACTTTCTTATGATGTGTTACATTCATACGAGCAGACAGAGAAGTAAATCTGAAGTAAGAAGTAAACCTTGTGTAAATTGTGAAAATTCACGTTATATAATATTTTTTTTTATATTAGTGCAAAAATCATATTCTTGATAATAATTTTTGTGTTGTTGTCCTGTAAAAATATCTAAAAATCCTTAAAACAAGATCAAATTTATTAATCTTGTTTTAGAAAAAACACAGCATAAGATATTTAGGTTTTTCAGAGAATGTATTTTAACACGTGTTAAGTTTTTATAGTAAAACAAGTGAAAAAAATCTACCAGTGATGAAGTAATCCAAAGTATTTAGAATGTTACTGATCTTGAGTAATTTAACAGATTACGTTACAAATTACATTTTACAGCATGTATTCTGTAATCTGTAGTGACCCTCCCAACCCTGTGTGTGTATATATGTGTATATGTGTATATATATATATATATATATATATATATATATATATATATACACACACACACACTCACCTAAAGGATTATTAGGAACACCTGTTCAATTTCTCATTAATGCAATTATCTAATCAACCAATCACATGGCAGTTGCTTCAATGCATTTAGGGGTGTGGTCCTGGTCAAGACAATCTCCTGAACTCCAAACTGAATGTCAGAATGGGAAAGAAAGGTGATTTAAGCAATTTTGAGCGTGGCATGGTTGTTGGTGCCAGACGGGCCGGTCTGAGTATTTCACAATCTGCTCAGTTACTGGGATTTTCACGCACAACCATTTCTAGGGTTTACAAAGAATGGTGTGAAAAGGGAAAAACATCTAGTATTTGGCAGTCCTGTGGGCGAAAATGCCTTGTTGATGCTAGAGGTCAGAGGAGAATGGGCCGACTGATTCAAGCTGATAGAAGAGCAACTTTGCCTGAAATAACCACTCGTTACATCCGAGGTATGCAGCAAAGCATTTGTGAAGCCACAACACGCACAACCTTGAGGCGGATGGGCTACAACAGCCGAAGACCCCACCGGGTACCACTCATCTCCACTACAAATAGGAAAAAGAGGCTACAATTTGCAAGAGCTCACCAAAATTGGACAGTTGAAGACTGGAAAAATGTTGCCTGGTCTGATGAGTCTCGATTTCTGTTGAGACATTCAGATGGTAGAGTCAGAATTTGGCGTAAACAGAATGAGAACATGGATCCATCATGCCTTGTTACCACTGTGCAGGCTGGTGGTGGTGGTGTAATGGTGTGGGGATGTTTTCTTGGCACACTTTAGGCCCCTTAGTGCCAATTGGGCATCGTTTAAATGCCACGGCCTACCTGAGCATTGTTTCTGACCATGTCCATCCCTTTATGGCCACCATGTACCCATCCTCTGATGGCTACTTCCAGCAGGATAATGCACCATGTCACAAAGCTCGAATCATTTCAAATTGGTTTCTTGAACATGACAATGAGTTCACTGTACTAAAATGGCCCCCACAGTCACCAGATCTCAACCCAATAGAGCATCTTTGGGATGTGGTGGAACGGGAGCTTCGTGCCCTGGATGTGCATCCCACAAATCTCCATCAACTGCAAGATGCTATCCTATCAATATGGGCCAACATTTCCAAAGAATGCTTTCAGCACCTTGTTGAATCAATGCCACGTAGAATTAAGGCAGTTCTGAAGGCGAAAGGGGGTCAAACACATTATTAATATGGTGTTCCTAATAATCCTTTAGGTGAGTGTGTGTATATATATATATATATATATATATATAATTGGGCTGTCAATCGATTACAAATGTTAATTCGCATATACAAATATTTGCTGAGAAAGCCTATCATATAACAATAATTCAGTATATAATGATTATGCATATTTATATCAATATATAATTCTACATAGTTATCTTTAAATATTATGAAATTATATATATATTACACGTTACATATATATAAAATAAAAAATATTCAGATTATTATAATACATTACATTCCTGTAGCAGAAGAGTTAATCATTGATAAGACAATACAAAAAGCGGCTTTAGAATACAATGTATTGTTTACTACCATATTATTTAACATAAGTCAATCATTGGCACACAGTTCACAGCAATCCATTTCACAAGTGAATTTGTCATTCAGTTTGAGATTTATTATGCGGGCAATTTAGAGTCAATATACATCTACGTCAGACATGCTTGTGTAGCGTCTCGGGTGCGTTGTGTTATAAACGTAAAATGTTTAGGTCACTGTGTCAAGTTAAATATAGTTTAATACTCAATTTTAAACACATCTTGAGATCCCTTAGTTTGGATTTGCGCTGCAAGTGTTTTGAAACCAAGAACGTAATGCATGTTTGTATAAACTGTGCGTTGCTCATACAGCTGAAATTTCACTCGCTGCCCTCTGGAGTAAACAGGTGATACTACAAGCTTGCATTTCTCAGGAATCTTCCTTATTATGGTCCGGTGATTAATTGCGTACATTTTTTTAACAGGTTATTTTTTGTAAATTTGATCGCACTGAATTAACGTGTTAAATAGACAGCCCTAATATACACACACATATATATATATATATATCCTATAAATATCATAGTTATCATTTATTTTATATTTTGATTTGTAATATATTTATATACACACACACACACACAGACACAGACACTTTACCCATTAACATTATGTTGGTGTTGGTCAGTTATACAGGTTCAGTAAATCTCTGTTATATGTAATGAATGCAGGAAGTAACACTGGCATTGGCAAAACCACAGCTATGGATCTGGCTAAAAGAGGGGCGAGAGTAATCCTCGCCTGTCGAAACCACCAAAAAGCTGAAGCTGCAGTGTATGACATTCGAAGGGTAAATTCATGCATTGACCTCACTTCCTTTAATTCCTCTCATATAATTGACATCCAATAGAAGTCTAATAGAAGATCTACTCTGCCCTGATTCTCACAGGAGAGTGGAAACTCAGAGGTGCTGTACATGCATTTGGATTTGGCCAGTTTTAAGTCTGTGCGCAATTTTGCAGAGACTTTTCTGAAGAGTGAACCAAGGCTTGACTTGCTGATCAACAATGCTGGTAACTGTATCTTTAAAATAGTAGACATGTACAAGGGCGTAGATTAGGGCCAAAGGAGCGCAAAAGGAGATGTTAGGCAGAATGTTTTCCTCAGTCATCATTTAAACCCTTTAAGGAAATGTATTGTATGGGGCCAAGAAAATGTAAGTGATATTGACTGTTTTATTACTAGGTCTTATCACATCAGGCAGAACAGAGGATGGTTTTGGTATGGCATTTGGTGTGAACCACCTGGGTCACTTTTTGCTGACGCTGTTGTTGTTGGATCGTCTAAAGGAGGCAGAGCACGGCCGTGTAGTCAACGTGTCTGCCCTGCTTTATCGGCTGGGGTCTATAGATTTTAACCTCCTCAACAAGAATAAGGACCTGGTCACGGGCCAAACATACTGGCACGCGCTCAGAGCCTACTGCAACAGCAAACTGTGTAATGTGCTCTTTACCCGAGAACTTGCAAACCGCTTGGATGGGACCAATGTGACCTGCTATTGCCTGCATCCAGGTCAGCAATCCCTTAGTTGTTGTGTGAGCCTTTAATTTAGTCATAAGTATTAGTATTCCTATATAGTAAAGGAATAGTTCACCCAAATATGAATATTCTATAATCATTTACTTCCGTTCATGTTGTTCCAAACACAGACTTTCTCTCTTCTTTAGAACACATAGACTGGCTTTTTTTTTTCCTCCAGATAATTACATTTAATGGGGACTGGGACTGTTGAGCACAAAAATGACAAGACTATCAATACTATATAAGTGGTCATTTATGTCTGATGCACTATATTGTTTAATTCTTCTATAATATATAAGTCTTCTTGGCTTATTCAATAGATTTGTGTGATGGACAGACAAACTTTTCATTTTCACCTAAAGTCTATGCTGTGGCTGTCAAAATAAAATATAGCACTATTGGATTCAATCGACACTTGGTTATGAGACAAGCAAGAGCCAATGGCGACGATGTGCAATTTTTTGTATATCATACAACTGTTCCTCCCAGTGTTATCGCATGGCATCAGATGACTTGGAATATTATGCAGGAGTCGTTTGGACCGCTTTTATTATTCTTTTAAGGTGCTTTTGGTCATTTTGGAGCTTGACTGCCCCAGTCCTCATTTACTTTATGTTCTACATTATGTGGAGAAGAGCAGCCTGGATATAATTATCCTGCTTTTGTATTTCACAGAAGAGAAAAGGAGGTTTTGAACTGCATAAAAAGTGAAAAATTATCAATAAGAAATGTTGTGTGTACTATCCCTTTTACAAAGTCACATGTAGTGATGTGTTTCTCACATAGACTTTCATTATTGTCTTGTCCATAGGTGTAATAGCAACTGAGATCGGACGGAACATGGGCTTATTGCAGAAGCTGCTTTTCGTGCCAATGTCTAAGCTGTTTTTTATGGATGCTGAGGGAGGTGCACAAACCACACTCTACTGTGCTTTGCAAGAGGGCATTGAGACTCTGAGTGGACGCTACTTCTCCTCCTGTGCTCTGCAGAGTGTTAGTGATCTAGGACGGGATGATGCCCTGGCCAGAAAGCTTTGGGAAGTGAGTGAGAGGCTTTGTGAACTGGTGTAAAGGAGCTCACACAAGTTTGTGGAACAATAGAACTCTAACTGGGGATAAGGGAAACAATCAACAGCCAATCAAGTGTCAGCTACTGAACTCTTTGGGGTTCTTCAGGTAATTAAATTTTGGTGGGACAGTCTAGCTTAGGGGGCTCTTATGAAATTTTGTTGCCTTATATGAACATGTGTTTGGGGAACACTTAACCACAGGATTCTTTAATGTTTTTATGATATAGTATGTTAATTGACATAATTAAGTCCTTACTAATAATAAAAGACTTAATAATTACTCAAGAATCCCTTTATTTCATTTTTTTTTGTAAATACTTGGAGGTGAAGCAGAGTTGCAATTTATATGTACCGACTGAGAAGAAACATTAGTAGTGGTGATAGGCCGATATATTAACAGTTGAACAATAAATTGGCCAATATTTCATCATTTTTAGATTTTCTTTATCTGCTGATAACCATGCTCGGCTGTCTGATTAATAGAAGTGTTAGTTTCCCCTTGTGCCAGTAATAAAATCTAACAACAGGCTTTTTAATAGTTTTCTATTTTCAGATATTTTTAGCAAATTTTATAGTAACTATGTATGTCTCATTTGCCATCATTAAATTGAACTATGTATATAATATATTTGATTATATCGGCCATTCTGTGCTCTAGATATCAGCATCGGCCACTGAAAAACATCAGCAGTCAAACTCTAGTTAAAAGAAATGAATCAAAATTCATTTAAAAATAAAAAGTTTTTATATGGTAAATGTATTATTTATCAGTTTATCATTTCTATTATATGAAATATATAAAAATGTAGATACTGTTCATATACTTGTGAAGCTGTGGAACATTTCATTATCATATTGTAGAATGTAAACCAAAATCAAATTCATTGCAATTTAAAATATATCATGAATCTTCAAATTTATTGCAAAGTACATGAGGAAAATCATCAGTTGCTGTCATGCATCTGAAGCTTTTTTGCCATGTCAAGCAGAATGTAGTATTTTTGTGGTTCACTTGATGGCAGTAGCGTGCCATACTTTGTATTCTTCAACTGCGGGGCGACACAACCTGAAGAGTCCACAGAGACCTCTGCCAAGATGACAATCATTAGAATAAAGTAGGTTAGATTACACTGAGAATTGCAAAAGTAATTTCATGTAAAATTAGAGTTTTCTTTTCCACTGAATTAAAGTTGGCATCAGGGGCTACAGCCATTCGGTGTGGCTGGATAACCGCTACGAGGGCTTGTTATAGAATCTTACCCATATCTTCACACCTTCAGACCTCATTGCTAAAATATCCTTTACTTGACAATGAGATTTGATTGTAACATTTTAACGTTACTGTGTGTGTAAAGACCTCATCATGTCATGGATGTCCAGATTTGTTAATTCTCCGACTTAGAAGTTGGTGTGAAAGTGTATACTGTCCAGATGAACATGGCCTTAAAGTAATAGTAAATAAAATGAAAATCCAGCCATTATCTACTCACCCTCATGTTGTTCCCTGTATGACTTTCTTTCTTCCGACACTTGCAGTACAGTATGTTCGTCTCAGTCACCATTCACTTTCATTGCATTCATCTTTATATGGTACAATGAAAGTGTATGGTGACTACGGCTTACATTCTGCCTAAAATCTCCTTTTGTGCTCTATAGAGGAAAGTGGGTCATTTGGTTTTGGACTAACATGAGGGTGAATTAATAAATTTACAATTTTGGGTGAACTACCCCTTTAAGGCTACAAAGTGGTGAGGGAAACAACTGACTTCATCCAGTGCAATTCTTCCCAGTCTCTTTTTGTTTTGCCATTATTGTGCTCTAATTCTGTTGTATCCTCATGGTATCACAGATCTTTGGCTACAATGGTGTGATTAATACCATATACAAAAGTGCATTCCTATGAGCATGTTACAAATCATTGTTCGCTAGAGGATTGAGACAGTACTGTATGTATAGTGTTGAGGAAGAACAGGCAGAAGGCCCATGCAGGGTGGTGAAGTTTCATGATAAAGTTCTTCATCTTTGGTCCACCTTTCACTGAAGGATGTGCAGTCTCCTCCATATCTTGGTTCATGCATGGTGTGGTGAGTCTGTAAGTGCACCGTCCCGTTCGATTCGTTTTGTAGAAGCAAAACACATTGATGAGTGACGACAGGTGTTTACTTTGGACGCACTCCCGAGCTCTTTGGCATAGTACTTAACGACTGGATTAGTGCATCAATTAGCAATCACTACATGGGAGGAGCCTGATTGATCGAGAGACTGCTTCTTCTAGGCTGGGTGAGGGGCATGCTGGGGCATGTGAGGAAGCAGCTGTGTGTATGACTGTTTAGTGGCCAGTTGCTTGTGAATTAGTTCAAAGGACTAATTTCACTGCATGATGGCGGAATTAAACCATATGCCCATTGTTGACCTTGTAAAAATATAATATGTATACCTGGAGTCACATGAGTTCGGTGCTGGCCGCTGATTGTTAAAACTGAGTGTAAAGATCTCCTCCAAGGGATGACACTTGACGCAGTGGCTCAAAGGTGAGGGTCTTTATTACTAACAATAACAATCACAATAACAACGTGCAAGGAGCACTCTTTAAACAGCCAGCTTAATGACACAGCATAGTAACTCTCATGTTACTCCTCTCTCCCATGGAGGCCCTCTGGCTGACTTTTATGCCGCTGCAAGACGAACGGCTTCCTCCAGCGACGCCGGGCGGTGGCACTGGACCCACTCCGCCGTTTTCCGGGGCAGCCGTTGACCAAATTGCTCCAGTACCACTTGATCGATAACACCCTCGATGTCGCGGTCCCCCCCCAAGCAGCCACCTCCGAAAGGCGTCCCGGAGCCGTTGGGCAAATGTGAACGGGCAATCGGACTTTTCCAACTTCATGCCCCGGAAGAGCTGACGATTCTCTTCCGGGCTCCGACCGACCCGTTGCAAAATGGCTCTTTTTAGGTCTGTATAGGCCAGGAGGTTAGTTGCCGGCAGTTGTTGAGCCGCGAGTTGAGCTTCCCCGGACAGGAGAGGAACTAGGCGGGCTGCCCATTGTTCATGCGGCCAGCCCCAGATTTCTGCCGTTCGCTCAAACAAATCAAGAAAGGCCTCAGGGTCATCTGCTACCCCCATCTTCTGTAACCTGGGCGGGGGCAGCGTGGAGCGGGTGTCCGGGGTCGCGGCTGTGGCCGGCGCGGCCTCCTGGCTGAGGAGGCTCCGGATGGCGTGCCGGTCCTCTGCCTGAGCCCGCATGATCTCAAAAAACCGGCGATCCTGGTCCTGCCGGAGCTCAAGCAGGGATTGTTGGTGGCTCTGGTGTAGTGTCGCGAGGGACTGGAGGACCTCCGTCAGCTGGGAGGACTCTACGGGGCGACCCATCTCCATACTTGAATGAACAAATCCCGGGTTTCGGCACCAGTGTAATGATCTCCTCCAAGGGATGACACTTGACGCAGTGGCTCAAAGGTGAGGGTCTTTATTACTAACAATAACAATAACAACGTGCAAGGAGCACTCTTTAAACAGCCAGCTTAATGACACAGCATAGTAACTCTCATGTCACTCCTCTCTCCCATGGAGGCCCTCTGGCTGACTTTTATGCCGCTCTCCCCGTGCTCACTGAAATTAGAGACAGGTGTTAGACATAATTTAGCTCAGGTGCAAGCGCCCTTACCGCTTTTCTCTCCCGGACGGGCGCTTGACCACGCCCCCGCTGCCACACTGAGCATTGTAAAAAAAGAAATTAAGTGCTAAGACAACTATAAGTGAGATATTTGTAAGTTGATTTTCTCCCAGATTGAAAACACTGCGACTCTTTGGTGCCTTCAATATTGCTCTGTTTGTTTGAGTAGGCCAACATAGCAACATTGGCTCTACTAATGATGTATGTTTTGGGCATTCTACCTGTTTGGCCAAACAATGGTACTCTAGGAGAGTGTTCGGAAAACCTGTTTAAAAAAACAGATAATCGTAATTTGAGTAGTTTAAGTAGAATATTTTTTTTTTTTTTTTTTTAAAGCTACACTATGTAACTTTTGGCCCTCTAATGGTTAAAAAATAAAACTGCATGTGTCTTGTGGAAGAACATTGTTTTAGTTGTGCTTCGGCTCTGCGCGGATGAATGTGGTTCGAGGCACCGCTGTACACATGAATACAGGACATTTTATCAGAGCGAATGGACAAATAAATAATAAAAGAAAGGAAAAGACGGATATCTGAAAACATGTCATCTGAGCAGGTAAGTGCTGTTGATTTGACTTATTGGAAACACTGATGTTTTTAAATAAAATACGTTACAAAAGTTAAGCAACGTTCGATAACATTATACTTAACGATTGCTAGTCTGATAAGGTCAAACGTTGTAAAACTGTTGGATATTCTGGCCAAACAGACCATGATAGTAACTAATTTATAGATTGTCATTGTAACCAACTAGTGGTCAACATTTCAAGACTCACATGACCTTGACAAGTCTAGGACGAATGGATACATTTATATAAATTATTGCCGTTATATAAAAAATACACATGTGCGCTAGCAAGTAAAAAGTTCTGCACCGATTACAGTGTATTTATTGTATTTCATTTCAATACAATTATACATAAACCATATCAATAAAATATCTTACCTGTTGAGTAAGAAAAAACCATCTCTGGGTCAATTTTAAATCCTTTCAGACCTCAGAGTTGTTGCCACCTCTGAAAAGCCAAGTCGATGTTGATTCTGGTTTTATTACAGACTCTGTCGCTTTCCCTGTTTGCTTGTAGACTCTGCTCTGTTGGGTGTTTCTTTGTTTTTACAACCAGTGATTCCCCAGAGGTTTGCTGTTTTGAATGATCTATGGTAAATTTCTTTCTCGTTCGTTGTGACGGCAAACTTTCAGCTTCAGCTACTCCCACACCATACACATGCTACAGTAGCCAGAGTTTATTTTCTCTGTGTACAGATATGACGTCAACACACATGGGCAAATGATAAGCAATTTCCCATGAAATCCATCCTGACAGCTCTAAAATATAAATCATTATTATAGGTTTATCAAAGTGATTTTTGTAAAGTATATACATGGTTTGGAACATTAATTTTTGTTGCACTCTCTCATTAATGGCATTTTTATTTTAACAAAAAAAGTTACTTAGTGTAGCTTTAAATATATTGTCCTGTCCTAGCTAAATATGCAACAATTTCTATAAGTATGCCATTAACAGTTTGTTTTGGTGCTTTCAAACATTTCTCTGTTTGTTTGTGTGTCATGACATGCCCGACATGGCAGCAATGAGAATATATATATATATATATATATATATATATATATATATATATATATATATATATATATATATATATATATATATATATGCAGCAATACTCTAAGTATAACAAATTGGCTTATTAAAAAAATACAATGAAAAACACGACAACATAAGAAACCTGCATCTACATGAGATTTGAAATCATTGGATTCTCTGCTTTTGATGTCAAAATGTAAAACACCTGTGCACATTGGATGAGGCTGCATTCGTTGTTTTGTCGGAATTACCGGTACTTAATTATGAGACGGCAGCCTAGAAATTCTATTTGGAGCTGATCACAAGTTATTTGCTTGCGTAGGAACATACAGTAATGCCAAAACGGCTGTTTTAGATAATGGAAAAATATTTATCATGACATTATTTCATCTCTATATGTTCTTACATAATGTTTAAGAGCAAAGAAAGTGCTCAAGTATTAGCTGCATAAAAAATGGCATATCAAACGAGAAATGAGTTAATCTCTTTTAACTGTTGAGGCCACTGCCATTTTTGGTTCTTTTTACATCACGATTGCCAAGATGAAGATTTCATAGAATTTCAAATTGACAAAAAAGTACTTCTGAAATAAAAATAAAAGGTAAAGAGTGTAATTTATGCTCCACCAAACAGAATTTCAAAAATGACTCAATATTTTTAAACAGGATTCCCAAAATCGCATTTACATGCACAATCTGTTTGTAAATGCCATAAAGGGATAGTTTACCCAAAACTTTAAATTCTCTCATCATATACTCACCCTCATCCCAGATGTGTATGACTTTCTTTCTACTGCAAAACACAAATTAAGATTTCAGAAGAATATTTCAGCTCTGTATGACAATGCAAATTCAAAGTTCCAAAAAGCACAAAGGAATCATAAAACGTTATCCATATGACTCCAGTGATTAAATCCATATCTTCAGAAATTATTTGATAGGTGTGGGTGAGAAACAGGTCAATATAGAAGTCCAGTTTGGCTAGAAAGTCTTCTCCCTGCCCAGTAGGCATGAAGAATGTAAATCACTAATATCACAATAAGGAGAATGTGAAAGTTAAAGTGACTATTGACTGAGCAGGGAGAAGAATATATAGGAAAAAAATGACTTAAATATTTAACTTTTTCTCACCCACACCTATCATATTGCTTCTGAAGGTATGGATTTAGCCATTGGAGTCATATGTTTTACTTTTCTGCTGACTAATGTCATTTTTGAAGCTTTCAAATTTTGGCACCCTTTCACTTGCATTGTGAGAACCAACAGAGTTGAGATATTCTTCTAAAAATCTTCATTTGAGTTCAGCAGATGAAAGAAAATCATACACATCTGGGATGGAATAAGGGTGAGTAAATGATGAGAAAATTGTAATCTTTGGGTGAACTATTACTTTAAACAGTGTCCCTATATTTGGGTATGTTCAAAAACGAAAGTTCTTATAGGTTTTTGCACATTTGTATGATTTACTGGCGTTCTTCACTTCATGACGGAATTACCATAAATATGAGAATCTGACTGTAAAAAGTGCAAACCTCTTTATTGAACTGATTTATGACCTTACCCCAAATGGAACACTGTTTAAGGTGTCCACTTACAAATTAACCGCTTAAGCATTATCGTTGTTTAAGGCATTTACACACAGATTGTGCATGTAAACATGTTTTTGGGAAACCTGTCTGAAAACAGTCTTTTTTGCAATTCTTTTTTGCAAAAATTTGCACACAAGTTTTAATGACTAAAAAAGTTATTTATTCAGTAGCTAATCTCTAAAGTACTGCTGTCACCAATTATTTCAGTATCAGTATACAGACATATGAAACTGTGTGTGCCTGGTTTTCAGTGCAGTGGGGGTAGCAGGTGGTCAGGGGAGCAGTGATCTGCAGGCTCTGTCTTAGGGGAGCAAGAGAAGCAATGTGATGCTGGGTCTCACTTTAGATTGACACATGAGGTGCAAGATGGGAGGTGTAGTTTTTGATCGTTAGTGTGGGTGACAACATTTTGGAGAATCATTCAAATACAGGCTGCTTGTATCATAAGCAAAGCCTTCCTGTTTTTTCATCTCACTCTCCCTGTGCGGAAATGCCATCTGATGGCGGTAAATAGAAGCATCCTCTGGGTCATGTTATTTCCACAGGTGCAATTAACACCCCCATCTGCTAATCTGTGATTAACGATGTTTACAAATATGCTGTGCATGCCAGAGAGTGTCAGAATATCAGCTCACACCTTCCTCTTAGTCCTGCTCTCTCCCGTCTGTCTTCCTCCCTGCTGTTGTGTTGCTGGATTTGTTATTGGGGTTTTTTGGTGGAAGATGGCAAAATGAAACCAGACCCTTAAGAACACAGAAGATGTGTGTATATGATCAAATATAATATATATAGAAATAGGAAATATATATGTAAATTGTAAAAAAAAGGGGTGTGGAATGAGACCAAGCCACAAATTAGGGAGACATGTAATTTCTCTATTTAAAAATGTCATAATTTACTCTTACATATGAGTTGTGAATGAATTTTCTAAATGTGTACATAGTATGCTTTACATGATTGTTTTTTTTTTAAGCAATACTACTGTATAAAAGAGAATTAAGCACTGTTTTGTTAATTCTTAAATATTATTTTTTTAGCAGTAATCAAAGGGATAGTTGCACATTGAAATTATGACATGAAAATTATCTTGCCATTTACTCCCCTTCATAGCTTGACTTTTGTCTTTCATGGGACACAAAACTAATTGTTGGGCAGAATGTTTTGAACTTTTAGCCCCAGTCACCATTCACTTTTATTGAATGGAAAAATATGCAATAAAAGTGAATGGTGACTGAGCCTTCAATTCTCTGTTAACATTTAACATCTCCTTTTGTGTTCAACAGAAGAAAGGAAGTCACACAGGTTTGTAACAAAATGAGGATGAGTATATTTGTGTGAACCATCCTTTTAATGATCAAGTCTCATATCAAATATGTACAGTGCAGACTTCATTCCAACTCTGTTTGTAGATTATTTAAGTCTCTGCAGTCTGTTTTGTACGAACAATGCTGTTTAAAAATTAAAGTTTGAAAGTCTTCCTTTAACAAACATTATTAGAATGTTCACCATTAGAAATCTAATCAAAATGTCATTATAATATTTGGATGTCTAAAACCTACACTTACCTAAATCTTTAAAACTATTCTTTTTCTACTTTGCAAGTTCTGTGTTTCCTTCTGGAAATGCAAATGTCATTTTGAATGCGTACTCCCTGTGCAGGATTTTTGTGCATTTTATTGCAATTCGTAATGCAATAGAATGAGTTTGACCTTGTAGTTTGTTTTAGATTAAATGTGTGTAGGGATGCAGGGAATAACTGTCATATACTGTTAAAAACTTTGCCAGTGGTGTGTTTGGTCTTAATTACCCTGTTGGTCTTTGTCTGTACCTGGAATCAGGAGCGCATTAAAAACAGACAAGCCAGTTATTGCTAGTTTCATAAAAGCTTCATAAACATACATTCATTTACACCTTTTAGGTAAATGAGCCCATTTACTCGTTTTAGCAATTTGCTGTAATCTAATGAAGAAATGTAGCTTGCTGTGCACAGCTCTGCATGCATGCTGATGGGTAAGCCAGCTTTGTAAACGCTATCAATTAGGCTGATGCTACAATGCTCCACAATTGTTTTACTAATTGCCAATTAGCTACCTTGGATTAAAGCACTTTTTTTTTTTATTATTATTTTTGAGATTTACAGGGCGATGACTCATTTTCAAATATGTTCAGGATATTTGCAAAAACATTAACTCTGTCCCAAAGGAGTAATGTGATATCTTGTGGCGTTTTCAACAGAGGAAACAAAACTGCATCAATCCTTCTCTCTTTGTGCGCATATCAGTTTGTATGGAGACTGGAATTGGGGTACAGAATCACTGTTAATCACAATTTACTTAGTTAACATACACTTGGCTGAAGTATTTATGTGCAACATTTACTCTCATCTGTCATACTCCTGAAAATATACTGTACATGATGTATTACGAAACGGTATTAGTCAGGAGGTCTTAAAGGAATATTTCTGTTATTTCTATTATTTGCTCTCTTGTGTCATTCCAACCTGTATAACTATATTTATTCTGTGGAACAAAAATAAAATAATTTGACCACTGTTTTTAAAGCCAATAGTACATATAATGACAGACATAGACACCGAGTGAACAGCTAACAGAAAGGGAAGATTATCAGTGAATAATGACAAACATTTTGGTCTGTGCCTGATATAAATCTGTGGTATGGCTTCAGAACATGGCACACATGTCGAAGTAACTACTTTTTATGGTGCTTAAGAGACATGGCCATTATGGACTATTCTCCATTTGTGTTCTACAGGCAAAATAACAGCATAGGGGTTTGGAACGACATGAGGGTATACTAAGTAAATAATGATAGAACTGCATTTTTGGGTGTACTATTTCTTTCAAAATTAACATGCTTTGGATGGATAAAGAAAAAGCACTACTCGTAAATTGTGGGTTTCTTTAAGATGCGACTATAAAAAGCACAGCTGGCTCAACAGTCATGCTTTTGTGTTTTTGGATATGTGCTTCAGTGTGGAGAGGTAAGACTCTGAATAGATGGGGGCTTCTCGAAAAGCTGATGTATCACACAACAACTGTTACATTTTCTTTTCAAATGCCCAGTCAAGTGCGGATCGGACGGTTACTCATGACAATGAAAGAATTCCAATTAAGCACACACAACTTTGACTGGAGAGCTTTGTGTAAACATTAATGTTTGTGTGAGGGTAAACAAGCAGCTCTTATTGATAGTTCAAGGCTCACTCTTTGTCTGAAATCTGCTGAAAATTGATAGAGATATTCTGAGTAAGCACGATCATTGATTGGATACTAATTGCACGCCTAGTGGGTAAGATGAAGAAAAACAGGTTCCTTTTGCAAGCTGGACTGGATCAAACGTTCCTATCAGCTTTATTATTAGCTCTCCATTCACTGTGTGAAGAATAAGAAATGTTTATGACTTATGACTAAGTGTTTAAAATGATGTACTTTGGTCCCACTTTAAATTAGGTTTCTTTATCAATTATGTACTTGCATTATAATACAATACAATGTATTTATTGTGTAACTACATGCTGTTCTTCAAAGCTCTCATGTGCTAAAACTGAGGTTGAGGAAGGAGGTTTTAGAAGTAGGGTTAGGGACAGGCCTAGTCAACTGGTGGCCCACGGGCCAGATACGGCCCACTGCCAATCATGTTTATCTTGCCATCTGATTTATTTTTGATAAAATT
This sequence comes from Xyrauchen texanus, assembly GCF_025860055.1. Classification (NCBI taxonomy): domain Eukaryota; kingdom Metazoa; phylum Chordata; class Actinopteri; order Cypriniformes; family Catostomidae; genus Xyrauchen; species Xyrauchen texanus. Next base: position 24,644,068 of record NC_068313.1, on the reverse strand, counting down.
GCCTCGCATTGGAAATAGCAGAGTGCGCTCTGCACAAAACTCAGCATTATTATTCGTGAGTAACAGCATTCAGCAGTGAGTTTAACAACGCTTAACGGTGCATGCAACAGCATTCAGCCGTCATGAGTTGTCCGGACCGGAGCGCACATTTAACCTTTTCTGGTGATAATTTAGTTACACTGCTTTGTCAAACATGGATCACACCGTTTAGGTGAGCATTTGATTGTGTCTTATTCAAATGTATTTACATAAATTGCTTAGTTTTGTTGAGTGCAGTCAAATCTACAGATGTTCAAATTGATCAACGCAGATGTTACAGAAAAGTTGTCAGTGCATATGCACATCTTAGGCTGCAAAAAATTAATCTGATGAAAGCTGAACATTCAAAAAATTGGGCAGGAAAATTGGCTTTTATTCACCATTCTTGAAGTGTTAAATGGTCTATGGTGCTTGTAAAAAGTTATAACGTGAAACTGAAATGCAAATATCCTGATTGTAGGCCTATTTGGTTTTATATACAGCTGTGAATCAGCCCTCTCAATCACAAATAGCATCAATTCATTTTGTTCTTTGCCAATGATTATCTGCACAAATATCTGGCTCCTGCACTGGCTATTGTGTGCAAATTCACAATATTTGCAGGACTCATTTTTCCACTCACTCAATAGGATGAGACTGTATAATAGAGAAAAGAGAATAATAGCCATTTTCTCTCTTTTCTTCCTAAAAAACAATTACATTTAAATGTATTCTTAAGTAAACATGACAGTTAAAAATGGCCATTGTTTTCATTTGTGGGATGAAATTTGGAGAGAAGGCTAGCAGATCTAAATGTTCCTCAGTTTTCATAATTTTTTAAAAATAGCCCTAAATGCTAAAATTATATATTTTTTTCTCATAGTAAAGTTTATCAAAACTTATTTGTTAGTTAAGAGTTTGTCATGTTTGTTCTTTTGTCCAGATCTTCTGAAGGAATTTATGACCAGACCTTAAAAATGATAATTCAATATACGGTGCCCTGTGACAATTTTTATAATTTATAATTTAATTTGTTTTTAATAAAACACAATAGTAAGGGTTTTTTCAAATGTAACATGTTATTTGGGATAAAAGTGCTAGCTAAGATATACATGTAAAAAGAAAGTAGTTGAAGAGCCCTGGTTTAGGTTAAGGATTGGGACAGGGTTAGGTTTAGGGGTAAGGTTAACAGTGTTATTACAATTGTAATTAAATGCAGGTAATTTTAAATATAAGTAAATAGTAGTTAAAGACACGTAATATAAAGTGGGTCCTGTGATTTGTTTGAAGAGAGTGTTGTTTTGTTTGTGTGCTATTCCAGCATTCAAGAATGTTTAAATGAACATGGTTGTCAATGTGTCCATTGACTTTAGTTTTATGTTTGAGATTTTAAGTTAAAATGTACGTTTATATAAGTTGCTATAACTGATCACAATTTCTTTAAAGGTTTTCTCCATATTAGTCACCTTTTTTTCTTTTTTTTTTTTTAAATGCTTCTTCGGAATGACAAATGCATTTTTAAATGTAGAAATATGCCAGGTCTCTCAATTAAAGGGATAGTTCAACCAAAAATGAAAACATCGTCATCATTTACTTACCCTCTTATTGTTCCAAACAGTTATGACTTTCTATTTTCCATTGGACACAAAGGAGAAATGGGGCGATATGTTTATCTCAGTCACCATTCGCTTTTAGATCAAGAGGATGAACTTTCCTAGAGTATTTCACACGCACTACCCATGGACAGATATCATGACGACTGGAAACAAGTGGATTGGTGTTTTGACAGCGGTGCCTTCGAGCCATTTTCTCAGGGGGGCTAAATCTGTTAATTAATGAGCATGGTGAACTAACTCCTCTTGGCTCTTACAATGGCAGGAGCATGCCAAAGCAACAAACACAAACAGATGTGCAAGGCAATGGGACGGAAAACTAAATCCACATCCACATCTCCTCAGAGCGACGTGCTGCAAGTTGTGTCACGTATACTTAGCGTGCCTCTCTGCGTCGTCTTTTTAATTTTCTGTTAATGAGTTCTAATTGCTGCAGCTGCTGTGGTCTCACTGTCTGGGTCAGTGTGTCTTGCCAGGCCCGCGTGGCCACAAGAGCCTTTTATTTATGGTTTGAATTTGAATTGGGAGGACCACTTTTAATCATTTGCAATTTATCTAATACGGTGGAAAATCCTTAGCCACATGTGACCAAGGGTTTGGGGTGTGCGGCACAGTCAGCACCAGATGGGAAACCCTTAAGATACTTTAATAAAAATAAAAATAATAAACTATATTTAAAAGGGTAGTTCACCCAAAAAAGGTTTTTTTTTTAAACTCACCCTCTTTTTTTCCAGCCTGATCTCATTATTTTACATGGCTATTTGTACATTATTAATTGTAACATTTGAATGTATATTTGTTTACACTTTAGAATTTTTACAATACGGACATTTTGAATGCATCTAAAACGTAATTTTTGTATTTAATTTTTATACATATTTACAGCTTTATGGAGAAGAAGATTGTTGAATAAAAGGCTTGCATTTGGGTTTATTCCTCACACAAAGCTACCTGAAGATTTGGATTACAGCGAACAAATATGCCGGGTCTCTCAATTAAAGGACAGTTCAATCAAAAATGATTTTTTTTTCATAATTTACTCAACCTCTTGTTGTTCCAAACACTTATGACTTTCTATTTTCCATTGGACACGAAGGAGAAATTGGGTGACATGTTTATCTCAGTCACCATTCACTTTTAGATCAAGAGGATGAACTTTCCAAGAGTATTTCACACGCACTACCCATGGACCGATATCACGATGACTGGAAGCAAGGGGATTGGTGTTTTGACAGCGGTGTCTTTTGATCCATTTTCTCAGGGGGGCTAAATCTGTTAATTAATGAGCATGGTGAACTAACTCTTCTTGGCTCTGACAATGACGGGAGCATGCCAAAGCAACAAACAAATGTGCAAGGCAATGGGACGGAAAACAAAGTCTGCATCCACATCTCCTTCTCGGAATGATGTGCTGCAAGTTGTGTTGCGTATACTTAGCGTGCCTCTCTGCATCTTCTTTTTAATTTCCTTTAATGAGTTCTAATTGGTGCAGCTGCTGTGGTCTCACTGTCTGGGTCAGTGTGTCTTGCCAGGCTCGCGTGGCCACAAGAACCTTTTATTTATGGTTCGAATGCGAATTGGGAGGACCACTTTTAATCGTTTGCAATTTATCTAATACGGTGGAAAATCCTTAGCCACATGTGACCAAGGGTTTGGGGCATTCGGCTGCAGAGGGGGCGGCATAGCTGTGCCACATGGGGAATGTGCTCCCTGCTCTGAACCAAGAGTGCTGCTCAGGTAGGGTTTTAATTAAGGTTCCCTACTTCCCTAGACTCTTCAAACAAACAGGGGCTTGTAGCTGATGGAAACTGATGGGCCTTCACAGCTGGGACTCTTCCATTCTTTAAACCACTACCTGATGAACCATAGAGGCGCTCTTATGTAGACAAGTGAAACCTTGTTCTATTACAACAGAATCTCAAGCACAATGGCGATCAGGTGGGGGGTGCTGATTTGGATTTAGGGTTCACATCGATCTCTTGTTTATGCATATGTGCTCCTTTTGCGCTCTTTGTTTGGGAGGGCATTGGCGTTGCAGACACATACGCTTATTTAGACATCACTTCCAACAATGGTAGACAGTGATCAACAAGTGCAAGGGAACAGTGGACTGCTACTCTCTTGGCAAGCTTCTGTGGAGCAGGCAGCAGACAGGACAGAGTCATCAATATCGGCCGCTGGCCATTGATTGGCTGTATTGATCAGGATGGGCAGTGGGGCCAGGGGAAGGAAGGGCCCGCTGGATCTCATCGGAGCAATTGTTTAGGGTCACTGACAAATTAAATTGCCTAACAGTGAGCGATCATGGAAACAAACGGCTGCAGTTGATGTAAGGGCTGTACCCCGTGGTAGCTGTCACTCAGCATTACTCCCGGTTTGGGAGAGCATCAGGGGTTGTTTGCGCACATACATATGTTTGAGGTTAGTGGGGCAATGGAGGGTAAACTCTTGCCCCCGGACTGCCCACCGTATCTTATGTCCTACAACTCTCAAACTCTCTGCACAATTGCTGTCCTATTCACAGCCTAAATTAAAGATGTATTATTAAAGAACAGCTCCCCAAAACCATAAACTTTGCCTTTTTGTGACATTTGCCGAATGTGTTCAAGTTGGTTACCACTTATGACAGCTAATGTCATTCATAGATTGCCCACAATGGCAGACAATTAAGATGATTTTTTTGATGAGATTAAAACCATTAAAATGATGAGATCATAATTTTTTCCCTTCATATTTGTGACAAACAGTGCATTTCATTGTGTCACTTGAGGCATCATATATTCGAGATGTGCCAGTTTCTTGGTAAAACTGCACCTGTCCCAAAAAAAATTATTTTGTTATTCATATTTTCATTTTGTTGGATTAATGCGTGGAAAATTACATATTTGTGTTGCCACCAGTTTTATGTAAATTACACTAAAATAGTAATCAACATCAATTTACTAATTTACTAATCTCAAAACATTTTTGGCTTGGTGCTTGGGGAGTTGGAAATAAAAATATTCCCTTTCATATTCAGCGCTGAAACATTTTAAGAACTGAAAGAAAGTCAGTTCTCTGCTCTGTTTGCCCCATAACTGGAGTAGAGATTCAGCATAGTCATGTGACCAACTTTTAAGGCTGACTGCTTCCTGTGACTGTTTAGGGTGTCAGACAAAACTCCTAAATTGTTTGCAGGGCCTTCAGTTGAAAGAGTGGCTCGGGGCTCTTTGTTAACTAATTACGGAAAACAGACGCACCCTCCTTCCTCTCTCTCTCCACAGAAAGTTTTTTTTTTTTTTTTTTTTTTGAAGGGGGTGTTTTTGATAAGGTTTGCACTCTTGTCAACAAGCTCATATTTAATTAGTGTTGATTGTTGTTCGCATGTTCAATAGTTATTAATTAGAGCTGGGAGGTGCCCGCCATTTGATTGCATGCCCGGAGCGGTGACATCTTGTGCTGTTTCACACTCACTCATGACATGGTGTAGAAATGAGGGCGAATAAACAGAGTCGTCGTGGAGGATGAGAGGACAGAAGGGTTCTTTCCAAGAAAGTAGAAATAGATAGACAAAAATGTTAAGTCAAATACTTGAAATGGGTGCATTTGACAATGGCCACTTCAGTAATGTCAATAGTCACCAGATGGAAAACACCTTTAAGATAATTTACTTTAATAATTATCAAAATTAATAAACTTTATATAAAGGAGTAGTTACCCAAAAATTATTATTTTTTAAGTCACATTTTTTTTCCAGCCTGATTGTCATTATTATACAAAGCTATTTGTACATTATTCATTTTAACATTTGAACGTACATTTGTTTACATTTTTAGATGGATGCTAAAATGTATATATATATTACAGCTGCTAATCCAACCCTACTCCAAACAATAACTATTTCTAAAGCATATAAAAAACATATTCTTCTGATTTAGTCCTTGGGACTAAGGCACTGTCTGTTTCATTCAAAACATGATGGAACGGACATGTCGCAATCAGTCACGAGACATGTGAGAGCCAATGCTGTCATAAAACCTGTGTCGTAATAATTTTTTTAATTATGAAGACGAAACCAATGCAGGTTGACATTATGGTGGATGGAGATAAAGATTGTTGAATAAAAGGCTGTCATTTGGGTTTATTCCTCACACAAAGCTACCTGAAGATTTGAGCACAGAGAACAAATATAATGGATTAATTTTATGATTGTTTTATGGAGCTTTTGTGCTTTTATTTTGTAGTTTTTTTTGGCCTATTCTGAAAACTCTTTTTGTGTTCCTTGGCAAACTAAATAAAAATGAAATGCTTAATAAAGGATTAAATGATTGCAGAATTTGTGTTCATTTTAACATTTTTAAGTTTAGTCTTGGTTAAAGTGATATTATCCTTTAAAGTGTTGAATGAGGCAGCGGAAATCACCAGAACCAAATTAAACATATATAATATCAAATTAGGTAAGTGCATAAACTGAGATTCCATTAATTCAAAATACATATATTTAATCAGTTTACATAAACATTTGTTAATATATACGAAAATGCATGTTCACTGGCTGTCCAGTTCAGTTGCAATTTAACTTTCCATGTATATACTGTGTATATGTATGTATGTGTGTATGTATGTATGTATGTATATATATATATATATATATATATATATATATATATATATATATATATATATTATATACACACACACACACACACATCGATCAGCCTTACCAGTAAAACCACCTGCCTAATATTGTGTAGTTCCCACTCGTGCCGCCAAACCAGCGCCAACCTGCATCACAGAATAGCAGTGTAGATGCTATTCTTCTCACCACAATTGTACAGAGTGGTTATCTTAGTTACCATTGACTTTGTTAGTTCAAATTAGTCTGGCCATTAACTGTTGATCTCTCTCATCAACAAGGCATTACCTTCCACAGAACTGCCGCTCACTGGATATTTTTTGTTTTTGCCACCTTTCAGAGTAAACTCTAGAGACTGTTGTGCATGGAAAGTTTTGAGAAGTTTGTAAGGCTTCCCGAAATGTTTGACCGAAGTTAAACAATTTAAAGGTAATGCTACCAAATACTAACAAAGTGTATGTAAACTTCTTACCCACTGGAAATGTGATATACAAGCTGAAATAGATCGTTCTCTACTATTATTCTGACATTTCACATTCTTAAAATAAAGTAGTGATCCTAACTGACCTAAGACAGGGAATGTTTTCTACGATTAAATCTCAAGAATTGTGATAAAAATTGTTTAAATGTATTTTGCTAAGGTGTATGTAAACTTCTGGCTTCAACTGTATATACAGTCAAATTGCAACAGAACTGGACAGCCAGTGATCATGCATTTCATTTTATGTAAGAGTGCAGCTTTTGAATTTGACATTTTGAATTTGTAATTTTTTTAATTTTCAGTTTAAAGCTAATGATTGGCAGAAGGTGTGACTTGATTGGATTGGCCAAATGTATTCATGTGAATGGGTGATTTCTGTGACCGTGTTTTAGACACTTTTAAATGCAGTGTGAGTGTTTTAACACTTTTATTTTACCTACAAATATCTTAATTATAGAAAATGTTTGCATTTGAAATATTATTGTCTCAAAAATAATGCATTTTTTGTTGTTGTTACATAAATGGTTTGTGAACCTGTATTATCAAGAGTAGCGCTTGCTCAGTCATTCCCTAAATATCCATTTGTTTAGTGGCAAGTGAAGATATTGACGGTAGCGCACTGGTACTGGAAACCTTGCTTACGGACTCCGCAGGTTTCTGCCATTCTGCACACAGCACATTAAATCTCAGTTCTGCTTGTGACAAGATGTGGTGAAAGCTGCTACTTAAATGTAGAAATGTTGCACAAACCTGGAGATGTGCAGATGAGTTTTGCTAGAAAATGATTTCTATATGTATGCACATTTCACTATATGCACACAGAAGAGTTGGGCTAAAATATATCATTTTCTGTCTTTGTGCACCAGGAATTGTCTTGAGGTTCATTCTAAACTTCTGCTGTAGGGTGCATTTCCCGCTGTTCAGCTGAGCATATACCCTCATTCGAAGTCGGCGCGAGCAGCTCTGCCTATTAAAATGTAAATTCCCTCTTGGTGCAGCAGGCCCAGACTGTGGAACTCATTGGGTGAAGAGGGTGTGTGTGTGTGTGTGAGAGAGAGAGAGAGAAGAGAAAGTGTGTGATTGTGTGTGATTGTGTGTGTGTGTGTGTGTGTGTGTGTGTGTGTGTGTGTGTGTGTGTGTGTGTGTGTGTGTGTGTGTGTGTGTGTGTGTGGTGAGCCTATTTTCCAACATGGTCTGTTCTCTGGTTAGGCATGATGTGACAGTACAAAAATAGATATGTTCATTTTCTGTTGATAAATGCATAAATACTGTTCAGATGACTATTTATTAAAATGAAATCAGAAACAACTAGTGTGCATAGTACAGCTGGATGTCAAAAAATAAAGGTGGCAGTAACAAAACCCATTGCTTTGATTGATGGTATATGGAAAAATAATTCAGAATGTACTGCATTTAATGTCTAAAGGACCTTGTTGCAATACAACACAATAAAATGAAAATCATTGTTTAGATTTACACTACTTCATTATAACCAACAGTAATTATGTAGTATACAATAAAATACACACAAGATCTTAGTTACATTGCATTTTTTTTTTTTTTAAATGTCCATTGCTTTTCACATCATCTTAAAAGGTGTTGACTGATAAAAAAAAAACTGAGAATTCTTAATATCATTATTAATGTCTTCTCATATATTAAGTAGGTTAACTATGTGGCATCCAGAGACAAACATACTTAATTAGCATGTTACATATGATTTACAGTAGTGTCTTGGATTTTCTTCAATTTTACTAATTTAATTTGAATACAGACACAGACAGTGCTACATACAACAGGGTCTGGCCAATCAAACCACAGCACAGATTTAGTTAAAAAGGAAGTGTGTACAGAATTTAGAACTGCACAGGGGACTGTATGTACTTTGGAGGTTTGATTTACTTAAGCAAATCTGCTGTGAATTGAAAAAGGGAACTTCATATTTATTTAAATTGCATTATTGGCTACTCCTTGTAATGAAATAGTTCTCTTTTTAAAAGTAGTGAATTAAAAAAAAATATACAAACTATTTAAATGAACTTTTAACCTTAAAAAAGTAGCTTCAAATGTATGTTTGTTCTACAGTACAGCACAATGCAAAGATCAAAATGTCTAGTAGTGCCCCTGTACTGTTTATGATCATTTGTTTCTTGTAGATCACACTAGGTGGAGCTGTGATCTTTTGGTAGAGGGCCACTGAGTTGTGTGTGGGTTTGTGTGAGAATGGAAGAGGGAGAGAGAGCGGACAGAATGGCTGGAATGACTTCTTTTTTTCTTCTCTTTTTTATATACCGGGTAGGCAAAGTGCAATTGCAGAGGCGTACTTCCGTGACCCATTAGGTAATTAGAAATAATCGAGCACACTGTAAAAGACCCAACATTCAGAATTAATCGATTACTTTTGTTGAATTAATGTATGACTGTGATTTGTGATGTGTCCAAACCAAGAGTCACTGGACTGCATTGGAGATCCCAATGCAAACGTAACCCTACCCCAGTTAAAATAATGAAAGAAAGAAAACAAATAAACATGCCTGCAAATTTAAAGTATTGGGGAACCAACTATGATTTAATTAGTTATACAGTATTCCACCTTCAATCTGACAAGATCTTTAGAACAGACTGCAGTTGTAGATGAGTTTGTTTATGGTGCGATACTACGTTAATGTGTTTGAGAGGACTTAATTTGTTCCATTTTCTTAGTACTAGGTCCAAATACATGCTGTTAATGTTTTCATGATAATGTATTTGATAACATGAGAAAATATGACTGATGACCTCTAGTGTGTTGGAGCGAGTGATTGTGTTGACAGATTAGTCATATTCGATTGGATGATGTAGATGATGGTGTTGTGTGTAAATCCAGTGAAAACAGGTGCAAATGCATACTAGATACAAAAAACAGCCAGCTTCTGTAAATCTGTATAATCCTGTCATGGAAGCCAATACAATTCACCAAAACCAACATTTCAATGTCTTATATTCTCCTTTGGTTGTTGTTAAAGAGTGGCAGAAACGTAGAGGCTCATTTCAGATGCATTGCTGTCAATTGTCTCACAATAATTGGCATTGATTTAGCAGTTAGAATCTGATTTAGTCATGGCCCTTGTCAGTAATGGTCCTTGGGCTTTAGGTGCTGGAGCCTTTTCTTAGACAATTAATCAGAAAAAATCTAGATAACAGGAGGTTGTGGTGATTTTGCGTACTAATATTGCACGTGAATATCACAAATCACCATTTCAGGGAGCCTTGTGTTTAAAATAATAAAAATAATAATAAAATAAAATAGTTGTAACCTCCATAAATAATACACAATGGTTATCTTGTATTACTGCACATGTATTACTGCAGTTTTCTGCTGATTAGTCTATCTAAAGCCTATATTTCTTTAAAAGGCTGCTCTTAAAAGGTACAGAATGATTCTAAAATCATGCATGAAGTAAAACTGTGTAGGTATCAGCATGTTAATCCACTGTTTTGGAAGGACCTCTACACTTCACATCAGAATTAAACGAGCCATGCTCAGCACCTCCCAATTGTAAAACCTCTAGACCGACTTGAAAAATCCATTATGGGAAGGCTGAAGAGAACGAAAATTGTTTGCCCATTTTCTTTAGAGAAAAAAAGTCTTGAGTGGAAGCCAATGGCAAACACATCATAATTTGAAAATACTCAAAATATATTTTATGTAGTTAGAGGTAGGTCATTTTAAGGAATTGAACCACAGCCTATTTCTTTTTAGAAAGCCACCATAGAGGCTCTGTTGTTGAATTCAGAACATCTAAAACTGACAAAGTGAGGCTGAATGATTTTTTTTCCAGGCCTTTGAACCCAGAGTTCAGACATTATTGTTTGCGTCTCTTTCTGAATAGTAGCCGCAAAATACTGTTGTTATTGCTGATTGAAAAAGCACAAGCGCCCTTTTAAAAGCACTGAAGTACACTAGAAAAAATTATATAAAATACTCCCCGTCTGGTCTAGTGAAAATTCTGTCAAACATTTGCCACATCATGACTTGTAACCCAATGACTTAATGTACAGAAAACGGAAAAGATATGACTTTTGTTACTGAGGCAACTTTTCCAGGTAGCCTTGACTTCTTAAGGGGCTCCATGGATGCTTACAGGGCTACTATTATTCTCAGTTTGTACCAGGCAATGTTCATGAGGTCATTTAAAAAAGGTTATTGATTTGTTTTTTCCTGCTTACTATGTGGTGGCCATGATAACTAATTGTCAGACCTCTGAAGGTGTGTGCACACGCAAGTATAGGTATACAATTACTCTGTTTAATTACAGATCTTTTGAAGATCAGTGACTGGAATGTATGCTGTGAGTAAATGTATTGAAGGTACACACAATTAAAGTGATTGCATTGACCTTTTGCACCCTGTTGCACAAACTGTGTCATTTGTTTTGTTTTCGTTATAGATTGGTTTTCACAGGAGTTATTTTATGGTAAATGAATGATTCCGTCAGACATGTTTTACATAAAGTGTGATGCTGAATGTTTTTTAAGTACATGTCATAGTTAACATTTCTGCATGCTTTTATTTTATTTGTCAAGGAAGAAAACAAATGTCCAGACACAAAATCCATTATTTATCTTAACGGCACACAATGAACCAAATTCGCTCTGACAACAATGCGTTAACAATACAAGTAACAAAATGTCATTGTTTACGCAGAACCATTCACTATTATTATCTTATTTTCTCTGTAAGCCATTACATTTTGTCGGCATGCATTATTTTCAAGAGAGAGTTTAAAAGCAGTATGAGGTGAATTTTACAATGTGCCTCCTGATAATGACCTAAGATTTCACCAGACCTGTTTTCACAGAGCTTGAGGCCCTTTACTCTTTGAAATACAAAACACACACACACACACACACACACACACACACATATACACACTCAGTCACGCACAAAAAATATGAGACTCCGGTGGGCTCAGTGCAGCTTAACACATTGTGATTTATTGTGCTTTAATTTGGATGCAGTCTATTGTTTGTGGCTTGCGGAGGGTTGCCTGCTGACAGTAATTTCTGTGGTTTGTGTGGATTCTGCTCGAGCTAATAGCACTCTTTTATTCTGTGTTTGGCCCCAGCACGACAGAAGGATGCAGGAAATAAACAGCAGTTCCCATTTACCTTGCCAATTTCACTTGACGACGCGCTGCGTATTGAAATAAACTGGGCAGCCTTCTAATGCTACGGAATGTATGGAGCAGGCAGTGGCAGAGATAGATTGTAGCAGGCAATTATGGTGGTCCAGCCTCTGATTAGAGCACTGCCTGCTAGCCACTCAGCCTCACGTCTGCCTCTTATCATGATGAGGCCTGTATTGGTCCGGACAATGTTTGATTGCTTTCAGACACATTTACTAAATCCAATGCACATAACGTTTCCTGCCTTCATGCGCTGCTGTGCTCACAAACTGCTTTGACTGTTTAACTTTCACCCAATCACTTTGCATAGCACCTTTTTGTTTTCCTGATAACATTCATTATTTTATTTTATTTTTTATATTATTTTTCGACTCAATACCATTCTACTATCCCATAGATTTCTACTATCCTATAGATTTCTAAGCGACGCCCCTAGGGAGATACGTCACAGGCTTGCTGTCGCACCATCAAGTCAGATTTTCTGTTCTTCAGTGCACGATTTGTCTAAGCCCGTTTCTAGCAACTCACTTTGAAGTGAGGATTATTTTTCTCCCTTTTGAGTGGCAAACACGTAAGGACAACGTTTACATAGAGTAAATGTCGGAGCAATTTCAATTTGATTTTCAAACATTACAAGCGACCGACAAGGACAACGGCACTTCGTTGAGGCTCGCAATTTCTCGCCACTTTCCCCATGTGTGCTGGAGCTGTTTGGGATTTCGGCTTTGCGTCTGAAAAGATAGGAGTGAACGGACACTGGAATCCTCCTAATGTTTGTTGCCCTCCCCTTGAGCGAATGCTCTCAATCGGACATGCTCTGAGGCCTTGCTCGGAGGCCATTTTCTGATGAACAATGCGTGCAAGAGCCACATGTGTCATGAGCTGTCACCATTAAGAAATACTGTTTGAGAGAATTCGTCATTGGACGGTAGTTAAACAAAATGGGCCCCTTTGTCCCTATAATTTTTTTTGTGTCATTCTGGGAGAATGCACATGAAAAAGGCAATGGAGGAGTGGCCTCAGCCTCTCTCACCTCTCCCTGTTCTAAGCGTTGCTCTAGGCAGAGGGGATCCTGCATGGACCGGTGAGCCCAGCCGCATAACAAGGGGCCTGGAATAGGAGAATATTCCCCAACTGCGTGACTGCAAACCAACGCGTGGAGTGCTTCATCAGTTTCATTATTCTCTCAGGATTCTATCAGGAGATGCAAAGTATTAGTATAGTCAAGTTCACCATTCTGGGGCAACTGTGGCTCAGGTGGTTGAGCAGGTTGGCCACTAATCGCAGGGTTGGCGATTAGATGGATTCCTGGCCCACATGACTCCACATGCCAAAATGTTGTTGGGCAAGACACTGAACCCCAAGTTGCTCCAAGTGTTAGGCATGGCAGCTCTGCCATCATTGGTGTGTGAGTGTGTTTGTGTGAATGGGTGAATGAGTCACAGTGTGGTTAATAAAGCGCTATATAAGTGCAGACCATTTACCATTCTTCATACCTCGAACGCTTGACATTGTGTCTGTCTCCACCCGTGAATAACTTTGTGAATTAATGTTAAGCATTCTCAACTAAATTCTCTATCCAGTGTTCAAAAGCACTTTGTCTCAAGTACTACACATTGTTCCCTCATTATATATGCTGGGAACGGTTTAGCGTGCAAACCGCTTTTCAGTACACAAATTTAGCTCAGTTTCCTGAAATTTGCACTGGTGAATGAGCGTTGCATATTTTCAGCTTGAATTTGGCCTCTGCTGGCCTCCCCTCCATGTTCAAGGACTTGGGTCACGCATAATATAACTCAATGTAAAATAAAAAATAGGTCAACACACGAGCATTATGGGCTTACTGTCTAACAAAGGATGAGCCCCCATTTAGTGAATGAAATTGGACCGTATAAACGTATCCATATCTCTCCTGTTTGTGCTTCGGTCAGTATCGAGATGAGTTTGCCATTGTACACTCCTCGATAGCCCAACAACTAGAATCCATCCTGATTCAGCCATGACCAAGTGTCTTGAGACATGCATAACAGAATTCGATGTTCAACAAGTGTATGTTCACAAAGCACACATTCACAAGCACCACACACTGCGTCCCTGATGTATTCACACTTCAGGGCAAATTTTATACATGCCTAGATATAATAAAGGCAATTCTCCAACATGCCAGGCAAGATGTTTTATTCCATGAGTGTCCCTGCTGTAGACACTTCAGGGCATTTTTATACATACCTGGATATAACACATGAAAACATAATTTACTTTAATTCAATCAGCAGCAGTAGGGAAGGCACAGGGTTTTCCTTCCACTGTGCCACCGATTGTAGAACAGTTGCCAAAAGTAAGCCAAGCGTGCCATCTAGTGGTTACATGGTGTGCTACAGGAGAGAGCCATGCATCTGTCTGCCTGTCTGGTGGCTTGGCAGCTGTTGTAAAACATTTTGAAACGGTTAATTTGGACAATAGAGCATGGTTATATCATGGTGGATTGCATCCTATTCTGGATTTGAGACGTTTTTAATTTTATTCCATTGAAATGCAAATTATAATTTTTTTCTCCCCAATTTGTAATGCCCAGTTCCTATTGCGCTCTAAGTCCTTGTGGTGGCATAGTGACTCCAGGTGGTGGTGGATGAATCTCAGTTGCCTCCGCGTCCGAGACCATCAATCCGCACATCTTATCATGTGGCTTGTTGAGCGAGTTAACGCAGAGACATAGTGCGTGTGGAGGCTTAACCCTATTTTCCATGGCATCCAACTCACCATGCCAATTTGGTTGCTTAGGAGACCTGACTGGAGTCACTCAGCACACTCTGGATTCGAACTTGTGACTCCAGGGGTGGTAGTCAGCATCTTTACTTGCTGAGCTATCCAGGCCCCCTGATATATCAATTCGGAATGTTGACACAGAAACAAATAATGTCACATGTACAGCCGGGGGACTGGTTTGTGACAAAAGATTTGAAGGATGCTTATTTCCATATTCATATTCATATGTGCTGAAGCACATGCGCTTTCTCAGACTCGCGTTTGGGGGCAAAGTGAACCTATTTTGTGTCCTTCCATTCTGACTTACTCCGGCACCATGCACTTTCACTAAATGCATGGATGCAGTTCTGACACCCTTGAGGCTTCAAGGCATCCACGTTTTCAATTATCTTGATGATTGGTTGGTGTTAGCTCACTCAGTGTCTGGCTGCCCAACACTGAGTTGTCATTCTCAGATATTTGAGCAATCTAGGGCTGCAAGTGAACCTAAACAAGAGCATCCTGTTGCCAAGGCAACAGACTATGTTTCTAGGTATGGAACTAGATGGTAGGTGAATCAGGCACACCTCTATCCAGCTCATGTTCTGTCATTACGCAAGTATCTACAGATGTTCAGAGTGGGACATGTTCTCCATGCTAGGACATTTCACAGGCTTTTGGGACTCATGTTCTCAGCATCTGCTATCATTCCCTTGGGCTTGTTGAACGCAAGGCCATTTTCAGTGTTGGATGAACTCCACAAAAGGACTTCAACCACTGAGGCATATGCTTCATCCCTTCAGAGTGACGTGTAGGTGCAATCATGTCTGGAGATATTTATGGTGCTGCTCGTGCCATGCTGAGACTGGCCTTCTGTGTGCACAGAACATTGTACTGTCAACGAGCTGTACATGTACCAGGCCTGTTGAATTAAGGGGAGAATTTCCTGTCCAGACAGGGTCTGATACCCAGGGAATGGACATCACTTCTGCAGATTGTGGAACATATCTGAGAAGGTTCGGCAGAGCGGAAGTGGACCTGTTTGCTTCGAGCGAGATGTCACACTGTCCCCTCTAGTTTTCTCTCTCGCCCCTGGCACCGCTGGGAATGGATACACATTTATGGAAGTTATGGGCGTGGCTCCTCAACAGGGTGCTCTTTTGAATGATGGTTTATCACCTGTTGTGGTTGATACCAGTTTAAATGCTAGAGCTCCATCAAATATGTTGGTAGACATTCTCTTGTCTCTCGTTTTATACATCGAGTATGCAGGCTTAGAACCTTTCATCCCGTCCGCATCCCTTTATGGTATTTATCTGTTGTGTTAGAGGTGCTCTCAGGTGCCCCACTCGAGCCCTTGAAAACAGTTATTGGTAAGTTATTGGTTTTGACTCTTAAAATGGCCCTGCTAGTGGCGTTGGCATCGTTTAGTGATTTGAATGCCCTGTCGATCAATCCCTTGTGTATGGATTTTGCACCAGGATTCAAAGGTTGTGTTAAGACCTTGTTTGGGCTATTTGCCCAAGGTTATTTAAATTAACAATACTTATTTTTCTGGCAGCACATGTTGAACATGTGATTCTTTCAAATATTCCTGATTCTTGGTATGTGTTTGTGCAGCTTCTACAGTAATTTGTATGAGACCAGAAAGGAAAGTACTGTAGGGAGTTATCATGTCCGTGCCTATTGAATGAATGTTCAAGATCCTCTACTGGATCCTGAGCCGTCACTCAGTTAGATATATGCTGAGAAATAACACCCTGCCCTTGGCCAGACACTGCCTATTTGCTGTAAGTTCTCTCTCATCTACAGCATCTGTGCATATGTGTGTGTGTGTCTTCACGGCTGATGCAAACCTCATTTAAATGTGACCTCTTCAAATGGGTGTAATGCAGTGTGCTTTCGTGTTATGGCAGTGATGGTTGCAATGAAACCATCACTTTCTCTTAGCCTAAGGGAAACTAGCCTCTAACTGCTTAAGTGTCCTGTTACTGCATACAAGCAGCTTTGGTTGAAAATGGTGCTAGGTATGCAATTAAGGGAAAATGGCTTGAAAATTTTCTTTCTACCTTCATCTCATCTTTGATTTACCTTTAGAGGTCTTCTCTTGAACATTACTTTACACTTAAGGGAATGGTTTACCCAAAAATAAAAAGGTCTGCCATTATTTACTAACACTCATATAGGTCCAAACCCTCTATAGAATCTGAAAATTCAGCTTTGATCACAAATTGTATTTTACAATATATTCAAATAGTTATTTTAAATTGTAAAAAGAGTTCATAATATCACAGTTTTTACTGTATTTTGGATCAAATAAATGCAGTCTTGGTGAGCAGAAGAGACTTCTTTTTAACGGTAGTGTATGTCTAAAATTAAGTGAAGTCTTTATGTAAAGAAAATGTATAATCCGATTATTTATTTTAACTTAAAACTCGATTTTGATCATTAAGTCTCCTCACGTTCATTCTCTTTCTGTCACATTCCTTATTAATAGGCCCAGCAGAGGGGTCTTTGTCTCCTCAGGTGTGAAATACATCAATATTAATTCACACCTCCTTGCATAATTACCTTTCTAACACTAAAAGTGTTTTACAAAATTTAACTTACTATATTGTTTTGTATGAATGACAGGATGATTTTCACATAATTTTGTAGCAAAAACTCTAGGCTACAAGATCCAATTCTCAAAAGCTTTGTGGACAAATGTTTATTATGTGTTATATGGCCTTATTTGTTTTTCAAAAACCACACATTTTCTCAAAAATACAAACATACACGCATGTTGCTCACATATTATTGTAGCCCAGTTTGTGCTGAACACAGTGTTATCAGACGTTAGGCATTAATATGTTTTTAAGCAACTGAAAAAAGCACAAATGTCAAGGCATGTCAAAACTTCTCCAGGGCCCAAAACACCCTCAGACCCCAGATGGTTAAAGGAATATCCTGTGTTCAATACAAGTTAAGCTTAATCAAAAGCATTTGTGGCATAATGTGATTACCACAAATAAGAATTTCACCTCTACCCTCCTTTTCTTGAAAAAGAACAATTATTGAGGTTTCAGTGAGGAACTTACAATGAAAATGAATGGGACCAATTTTTTTAAGTCTTTAAAAACAGAAATGTGTAGCTTATAATGGTATAAAAGAACATTGTTTATAATTTAAGCTGTAAAGTTGTTTAAATTGTCATTTGTACAGTCGTTTTATGGCTTTAGATTTTACGGCGCTACCTCTTCATAAAAATTAAGATGTAAAATTGGATCTAACTTTACATAGAAAAGGTAAGTAAGTGTTTTTATTACACTAAAATAATTTTCAACAGTCCCTAGTCCCATATGGAAAGCATGATGTCCTGTATTGAAGCGGCGAAACACTTGATGGGAATCCCTGGAGCACTATATGACAAAAGAAACACTGTGATATCTGTTTTTGTGTTCCATATATAAAATAACAGCATTCAGGTTTAGAGCAAAATGGGAGTGAGTAAATAATAATAATAAATAATACATTTTTGGTGAATAATTACTTAAAAACAAACCTTGGCTGTAAGGTTGAGCTGAAATATTTGAGGAACACCATTATGAGAAACTGCTGTATCCTTGAAGCAGTTTCCTCCACAATTGGCAAACACCCATATACAAACATTGCTCAAAGCCTACTGTCCATTCCTGCTGTAAAAGCTCTATGATTAGGCTGAATCAAATGCAGCCATGCCTTAGAGTGCTGGTTCATTAACTCCAATACCCATCTGCACCCCACAGAAACAGTTTGGTTTGACCAAGAAATAAAACAGACAGAACACATTAACATTCACATTCACAAACGTCCCCAATGGGTTGTATCTTGGACCAAAAACGCTGATTCTTTACACACAGCCATAATATGCTTTCTCCTTATTTACACAAATGAACACTTGATCCTGCATGTTCTAAGATGATACAGCCAAACTCTGCATTGGATATGGATAAAAGGAGAGAAACTTGCTGTTAGGTGTGGCTGCAATGATGAGGGCCAAAAGGTATCATTTTCTTATCATATTGTACATGTATGTTATTATTGGCTAAATGCCTTTTAAAGTGGCACCACTGACTCCAGCCCCCCAGCCTTAGCCCCTCAATGGCAGCCAAGTCACCATTAATAAACAGACCATGCAATCCCAGCATATCAGAAGCACGGGTAGAGAAAGCTGCACACACTGATCCCAGCTGTGTTCACTGCCACCCAAATTAATCCCAAGCATTTTTTTCTGCACCACTTGTGCTACTGATAAAAAAGCCCCAGCATTCAAATAGCTGGGTCCCTGATGGCATTAAGTTCTTACTGTATTGGGCTGTAGACAGAACTGCAGTGTGTGGGGAAAAATGTTTTGCTCAGAATGGCAGGCCTTCCTAAACCTGGATCCATTGGTGGAATTTCCTGGGGGATGCAAATATGTGCAGTAAATCAACCTTGACTGATCATTTAACCACTAAATGATTGCAGTATCGTAGCCTCTTTTTTTTGCTGATAATAATCCTACTGTACACAGATGATCTCGCCCTGATTTCATAAAATAGTCTTGATAATTAATGGCACATTATAATCTTTCAGATCACCAACCCAAGTCTTGTCAATATAGTAAACAAACTGACAAATCATGCAGTGCCATCTACAGATACAAGCAATTATAAATGGGGGCCCCATTCCATCTAAAATCTACTCACCTATGTGAAGTGTTGCTCCATTCTTTGCGCCATTCATTAAGTCCTTAAATAATTTGGATTTCATCAATATTTTGTCTAAATTTGAAAATCTTTCTTCACTATTGCATTAGCAACAAGTGGGCTTGATGTCACACTGATGTGATACTGAAAAGTGATTGGCTTGGGAGGTTACCTCTGATGATTGGTTATTAAAGCAGTAGGAAAGTAGAAAGAAAATTAAATTTTGCCTCCGTTCTGTATTTTTGGCTGCATATTGGAAAGAAGCTAATTATGTTGCGTTATTTGAATAATTTCCCTTTTTATTGGCCAGTTTAATAATAAGAGCAGCCTTTATGCTGTCAGCCTCCTCTGGTTTTCATATCAATTTTAAAAATTCCATAATGCATATGTTTTCATGATATGCAGCAGAATTACACACATTAGCTGGTAAATTGATTAGAACAACTGTTAATCTTCTGCATTAGTTGTTACATTTATTGTGAATAAATTTTTGTAGCCTGATTGCATGAAAATAACGAGACTGAAATTTTTACAAAACAATGTTATGTCATTCCTTACATGTTTCTTGGCAGTTCAATGTGAAATGTCCACTGAGTGGCACGTAAAGTGAGTTAAATCTTCTTCTAAACAAATTAGGTTATTAAAAAATGCTTTATTGTATTTTAAATCAACAAAAACGACCTCACTACCCTAAATCTAAACCTTCTTCAAACGAGAAATAACATAAAACAAATGCAACCCGAGTAAACGCAATATCCAGTTTTTATATTCAGTATTGTGCAAAAGTCTTAGGCACATAATGTGTTTCACAAAACCATTTATCTTAAGATGGTTATTTGTACCCTCATTTTAGTGTGTCAATGGGAAATATACATTTTAGACAAACATTCCTTTTGCAAATAGATTATAATAAAATAGAAGAACAGGAAGCCCTGCAACAGATGTCATGGCCCCCACAGTACCCACCATTCAACATTGTGTCAGTCTGGGATTACAATAAGAGACAGAAGCAGTTGAGACTGAAGAACTGTGTTGAATTCTCCAAGAAGCTTGGGACATCCTATCCTAACAACCAAGAAAAACTGAGTCCAGGTGTACTTTAGTTCAGCCACATTGGAGGGTATTCGAGCATGAACTGCCCATTAAAGGTCCTCCCACAGCATTTCAATCAGGTTCAAGTCAGGATTTGACTAGGCCACTCCAAAACTTGCATTTTGCTTCTGTTTAGCCATTCAGAGGTGGACTTACTCCTATGCTTTGGATCATTGTCTTGCTGCATAATCCAATTGCACTTGAGTTTCAACTCGTGGACTGATGACTGGACGTTCTCCTTTAGGATTTTCTGGTAGAGAGCAGAATTCACATTTCCCTCACCCTGGCACTAAAGCAGCAAATCATCACAACACCATCACACTACCACCACCATACTTGACCATAAGTATGATGTTCTTTTTGTAGAATTCTGTGTTTGATGTACGACAGATGTAACTGTTTGTCTTCCAAACAGCTCCAGTTTCGACTCATCAATCCACAGAACATTTTCCCAAAAGGTTTGAGGTTCATCAATGTGTGCTTTGGCAAAATTCATATGAGCCTTAATGCTCTTTTGGGTAAGCAGTGGTTTTCACTTGCCACTCTTCCACAGATGGCATTTTTGGCCAGTGTCTTTCTGATTGTAGAGTCATGAACAGTGACCTTTAATGATCCTTGGCTTTTTTGTGACTTCCTGTATGAGTCGTCGCTGTGCTCTTGGAGGAATTTTGGAAGGTCGGCTACTTCTGGGAAGGTTCACTTCTGTTCCAGGTTTTCTCCATTTGGAGATAATGGCTATCACACTGGTTCTTTGGAGTCCCAGAGCCTTTGAAATAGCTTTGTAACCCTTCCCAGACTGATGTATTTCAATAATCTTTTTCCTCATAATTTCTGGAATTTCTTTCGACCTTGGTGTAGTATGCTACTGGGTGAGACCTTTTAGCCAATTCATGCTGCTGAAAAAGCTCTGTTTAGGTGTTGATTTGATTGAACAGGGCTGGCAGTAATCAGATGAGTGCAAATACTTTTTCACAGCACTGTACTGTATATACAGATTTGTTGCTTTGCCATCACAAGGTGAGCGTGTTGGCGAGGCATTGAGGAGAGTCTTTTGTGCCTTTAGCTGAGAGCAGATTGTTCAAGGCAAGGTGCCTCCTTATATTGAATATCACAGTTTCTTTAGATATAATGATTGGCACTTTGGATAGGAAGCTGCTATGTTCATTGCTCAGACAGAATAAGAATAAAACTCACTTGAGTTTCAAACCTATGGTCCTATTATAACCACTGTGCTGAAGGTAATTATCGAATGATGCCTGTTTTCTCATTTTAAAGATGTGAAAGTCACCAATTAATGCCAGGACCATGGAAATACATTTCTCTCATGTGGTTTTATATTCTTTTGTTCAACAGAATGGGGCTTCTAAACACACAACCCTAGACAAAGACAATTTTTTCTTGAGCTAATTTGTAACAACTCGAGGTTGCATGCCTCATTCAGCAAGGTTTTTCCTTGATCCCATAAAATGCTTTGGATTATTTGAGCAGTGTTGTTTTTTTTCCAAGCAACTTTGAATATACCCGCACTGGACTTTCTTTTACATATACTTCTGACATTCACCTCATAGGCTTTAAAGATTCAGTGATTCTAATTAGATTGGCTAAATTAAGCTAACAAAGAAATGTAACCTCTCTGTTGTGCAGACCATGAATCATAATTGCTATGGAGGTTACATGATATAATAATCAACACCTCAAGGATTCTCATGTAGGCAATGAACCACATCACCACACATCACTCCATGCCCCATTCCATAATAAAACCTTTAATGAAGCTTTTCCGAAAACCTGGCAATGCCTGCAATTGCTCATCTATTGTGTAACTGTCGACTCTGCACAATGTCTTAGTCCTTGAGGCTTTGACTGTATCCTCAGAAGCTCTGCATCACAGGTGGTAAGCGTCTGTCTCAAGCATGTACCATCTTAGAGAAACCTGAAAGCTCTTGCAAGCAAGGCTACAGTGAGCGATGGCCTTGAAGTGAATTTAAAGAGGGCGAGATGGAAACTTCGGCCAGGCCTGGAAATGTATGGGTTTGAGGCAGCACTGATAGCCCACTTGAGGGAAAATGGGGCTGCTCTTTTAAAGGATAATAGTAATAGCTCATCGATTGGGACTGGAATGCTCTCATGTGATTATTCAGATTGGAGCAACACATTCTGAAGCTGGGTTTTGGTAATTTCACCAGCCCATAATCATATAGCCAGTGTCTGATCTTATGCCGTTTCTATCTTAACATGTTACTGAGGCTAAACGCTCAAAAATAAAGCTTACAGATTTTATTATTATTATTATAGCAATGTTTTTTGTATTTAAATTTTTGTGTCAGTCCCTGGAATGAAAATGATTTTGTTTTTCAAAGAGAAAACTACATACATTTATTTAGATGATAATATAACAATAATATTTATTTATTTATACACACACACACACACACACACACACACACACACACACACACACACACACACACACACACACGTTGGTCTACCTATCATTATGAGGACTTTCCATAGACATAATGGTTTTTTTACTGTACAAACGATATATTCTATCCCCTAAACCTAACACAAACCCTAAACCTAACCCTCATAAAAAACTTTCTGTATTTTTACATTTTCAATAAAACATCGTTTAATATGTTTTTTTTTTAACTATTTAAATTATGGGGACACTAGAAATGTCCTCATAAACTACATTTATAGCATAATACCCTTGCAGTTTGTCACCTAAAAAATTGTTCTCGTAAACCACATAAACATGCGAAGAGAGAGCGCAAAACACAGCCTTTTATTTGATGTTATTGTGAGACTGAGAAGTGCAAAAATATTTTAGATGAGAAGTGTAAAAAAGTTTTCAGTTCATTATGAGACCATGGCGGGGCAAATTAGACTAGTCAATTAATGGGAAACACTGCGATTGGATAAGCTACTCATGTGCTGGACTGTCATGTTTTTGGCTAATGCAGGACACTACTGAATGATGCGCATCAGAGGGGATTTAGAAGTGGGTATACGCAATGCAGACTTATAAAGTAGTGGGTATATGCCGTATACCTGCGTATACCCTGCACTACATCCCTGGGTTCCACAGTTTCTAATGTTTTCATCAGTAGACAAAGACGTGGAACTATAGAGATTTTAGACTTTAAAAGCATTGTTAATATCAATGGCAGAGGTATCAATGGCAAAAATTTCACCACCAGCAGATTTCACTGAGGGAATGGTAGAAAAACACCCTCTCTGCTATATATATCTAGCCAAAAGCTTCCTTGCTTTGTCCCCCGACTCAAAATATGACTGTCTTGCCCTGAATTTCTAAAACTCCACCTTTTGAGACAAAACAGTGTTATATCTGTTCTTCAATCGGGCCAATTCTCTGAGGCCATCAGTCAACATTCGGTGCTTCAGCTCTGCCTAGGCACTTTCAATATTCCTGTTACGATTCCCTGTTGTCTGCCCCGTGTTTCACATGTCACTGTCATGCACTACATTTCCCATAGTTCCCTGCCCTCATCACTGCCATCATTGTGTCATTGTTTGTAATCATCCTGTCCTTGTGTATATAAACCCTGTTTGCTTTCCACTCCTTGTTGTTCATTGAATGTTCATGTTCCCACCGTTCCTATGTTTGTCGATGCCTGGATCCTGTTGTCTTGCCTGCCCTGCCTGCCCTGCCTGTCTTGTCGTGTTCATCCAGTTTCCGTGTACCATCGTTGTTCTCCTGTCTTAGTTTTGTTTTGCCCATCGTGTTTTTTTCCTTTGTTCCTGTTTTCTCCGTTGTCCAATAAAAACCGCACATAGATCCAAACTCCTTGTCTGCCTTCTCCTGCATTCATAACAGAACGAACGACCAAACATGGATCTAGCGGTTCTTAAAGCGAACTGTCAGCTGCTCAGCCTGATGCAGGGAGACCGTCCGGTTGAAGAGCACATCCACGATTTTCTCGCGATTGCGAGTGCCAACAACTTCCCTGACTCCTCCCTGGTGGTGTTCTTCCGGGCGAACCTAAACAGTGCGCTCAAGGAGCGGTTGCCACCGGCAACGCCCCAGATAGCAAAAAATATCCGCACGGCTTATTTTGCCGCCGTCCCTAAGCTGTCAGCTATAGGTGCGTCCCACTGGCGGGGATGAAACGTTTGCCGCCGAATTCGTCACTCCCATTTCTTGCGATATGCCGCCCGCGAAACGCTGGCGGGCGGCCCGCTTCATTTTCTCTGGCAGTTGTCGCGGGCTGACCGGCAAGCCGCTTTGAAATACAAGGATTTCTACTCTCAAAATCGACCAGCCATGTTGGCTATTATTATTTTTTGCTCCAAAGCCATTAGGGTTTATAACAGAGTCTTGACTCTCGATTCCATGATAAGGTAAGGTTTAGGAAATGACATTTAAATTACTTTGAAACTCTGAAGCGATTATACAGTAATATATGTAAAATATATTGAATTATTTTATGCACTTCAAAATTGTTTACATTTCTTTGATTGCTGCGCATTTGAGACATGCACCAATAAACCAAAAATAATTCCTTTTGTAAAACTTACTTGGCAATAAATATCTTTATGATTCTGATTAGGTTTTAAAATAGATATTTAATTCATGGTATGAACAATTTAGCAGAATAAATTGATGAAGTTAGACTTTTTACGAATGCCTGACTATCAGTGAACAGTGAAAGACATCTGCAACATGGCCAAAATCTCGGGTATACTTTAATTTTTTTTATTAATTTGCAACCATGGTGATATCTGTCATAAACATGAAAATCCCTGTTTTGACGTGAAGGATAAACTCAATGAAAAAGCGAAATTATCCTCTGGTTTCACAGTTGCGCAGAAATTTTGTTTATGTCTACATTTTTTCCAACCTCGATTTTTTTTTGTTATTTTACCTTTTACAGGTTTTGCAATTATGACCTGTACAAATGTGTAAGAAAGTGTTAAAGTCCCTGTAAAGGCAATAAAAAAAAAATCTAAACGCATTATAAATGTTAAAAATGTATTGCTAAAACACATTACAAAGACTGAACTGTGAAGTTCCGCTGTCGCCATATCTGTTTCCGGTTTACTTGCGCGTCGCCCAAAATGTCTGTTTTTACTCGATGTCTCCAGAATCTTCCGAAAATACTGGCGTCAGCGATGTTCATCGCATTGTTGATGCCTGGTCCCCTGCTCCGACAAGCAAGAGGGACAAGGGCTTTAAACTCTACATATCGAGTTATCTGCACAACTACAAGGGTAAGTATTTTAATCTAATGTGGTGTGCCGGCAGATAGCGGCTAAGCTAGTTCAGCCACGTGTTAATTTTTTATGTAAGGTTAGTATAGAAGCTTGTTTTTCTTAGTTTTAAAGCAGACTGTTTGTTAATTTTTGTGATAATTGTAATATAAATTATATTAACTTGCTCTCCTCTCAGTTTCTAATAAAGATCAGGGCACAGGTGAAGTCACTGTCAGGGCATTGTGCTAGAGGTCCATGAGGAAAACAGATAAACCTCACAGTTTGAGTGTATGGTGAAGCTAGAATTGATAAGACCGCAGTTACAGGCTTGTTACTTTAATAGCCCGGTGTTCCTGGGGACTCGGCTAAGGTTATTCATGTTTAATGTAACTCAAATCAAATGAAAACAGTTATTGTAGGCAGGTAAGTTTCCCTAACTGGTCCCCTCTGTGTAAAATGCGTTCTTATTCAAGTTTTCAACTCAGTCATTCGTTTAAGATGCAATCTTGTGTTATAAGTATTAGGCTATCATGATTATACAGTGAGCAAGCTATATAAATAAGTATTTAATATAATAAAAGTGTAGAGCAACAACCGAGGGTGTAAGGTAAAGGCTGAATATTGTAGATTTATTACAATATGTTGCATGTTTGAATTATAATACCTGTGGATATGCAGGAGCACACACTCTACAAAGGCCTGACTGGAGATTTGCCTGATCTATCCGTCCTTCAGGTGAGTAGGGATACAACAATAGCAAATTTCACTGTACAGTATGATGTATCAACCAAAATCTGCATACCAATATTTCATTATTTTCTTTTTCCTCCCCTTTTACAAACAAATATTCTGCTTCAAAGAAAAAAAATGAAATTGATGTTATCATAAGGGTTCTTCATTATGAACTTGTATGCCATGCATAACATACTGTGGATAGAAATTACAGGGAAAGTTACTGGTATGATAATTGTGATTATATTATATTACTATTATATTTAGTGTATTGCTAATCAATATATTGTTACTTCCCAGGTGACAGCGGCTCACTTCAAGAGCAGGTGAAGCAAGTTGGGACAATGTTGAAGACATTTGCTCGCACTGGGCAATCGGGTACAACTTGCAAACAACACCTGTGGTTGTTGGTTTAATTCCCACTGGGGCCACCTGTACATGTAGTAGACCTAGATATAAATGTCATAGTTTAGTAGTTGAAGGACCAGGACTGACTACTTTATTCTTTTATTCTGGGAACCCCTGTAGGTGCAGATCAAAGCCCTAATGCTGCGGCGTCTTGGAGTTTGGCGATGTTGTGCGTAGCATGGACAACAAAATGCTATGCTGCAACATTTCAGTGCCAATGTGTCTGTTGGAGAGTTATCCCTGCCAGGGGATCTGTTACTCCCCCCTAGACACCCAGGAAGATTTGGTGTTGCTTGACAACAGTTTGAGGCAGGATAAAGAGCTCCAGCAACGATTTGTAAGTGTGCCGATTTCGTTTATAACGCCATAGGTTAATCTAAAAAATAAAATTAAGATCGTACACTGCATATTCTACAGTCTGAATCCACAGCCTGTCACATTTTAAATTTATGAGAAGCTTCAGAGAAATGTAATTTGTAACATGTTTTTTTTGTATTTTCAGCTTCGGTTTTTGGCAATCAAATGTGGGAGGGACCTAAAGACAACCGTGTGGCGAATGCTTCAGAGTATCTTCTCTAATCACCTTTCCATCAATACAACCTGGACTGGTGTAGGGGATAAAGCATGTTTTAGAGACATGTTCCTGAAGACCATTGTTCAAAGTAAGTTGGATATTTTTTTTATATTTAAGTAGATGTGTATGACCTTATGCCATTCAAATGGAATGACAGATCTTTATTTTCTACAGGAGCCATCCGGAAGAACCCGGCAACCCAGCATGCCACTGATGAGGCGATCCAGGTTAACGTTACGCGTTACCTGAAAGGAGCATCTGAACAGGAAGGTGGAAAAAGACAACTGGAACCCTTTCTTTATCCTGCAGTCAGTAACATCAAGACCCCTAAAAAGCCTGCTAAAAGTGTCAGACTACACTCACCCAATCCACACTGTTCACTGTGGAAATTGCTTTTTTTTTTTTTTTCTTTTCTCTCGTGACCCTGCTTTGAGGGCAACTCCTTGGATGAATATGGGATGGTTTGTCCTTTTATACAGGCGCACGAGGAATCACTGAAGATATGCCAATTTGCACTGCCTCATTCTGGAGGTCGGGGAAAACCGGTGATTCTTAGCCCACTACGCCACACAGTCCCCAACCTCTCCAGACATTCTGATTGGCTGTGTTCTCTACAGCCAGATTTTCTGCTGTTAATTATATTTATTCCCACTTGTTGTCATGTGTAAGTTGAATGTCAAAATGTATATTATACCTGTTATCCTGCACATTCCTTGATACCAAAGATCTCAATTATTTCATATACAATTTGCTGCTTACAGGTCCTTCTCAAAAAATTAGCATATTGTGATAAAGTTCATTATTTTCCATAATGTAATGATAAAAATTAAACTTTCATATATTTTAGATTCATGGCACACCAACTGAAATATTTCAGGTCTTTTATTGTTTTAATACTGATGATTTTGGCATACAGCTCATGAAAACCCAAAATTCCTATCTCAAAAAATTAGCATATCATGAAAAGGGTCTCTAAACGAGCTATTAACCTAATCATCTGAATCAACTAATTAACTCTAAACACCTGCAAAAGATTCCTGAGGCTTTTAAAAACTCCCAGCCTGTTTCATTACTCAAAACCGCAATCATGGGTAAGACTGCCGACCTGACTGCTGTCCAGAAGGCCATCATTGACACCCTCAAGCAAGAGGGTAAGACACAGAAAGAAATTTCTGAACAAATAGGCTGTTCCCAGAGTGCTGTATCAAGGCACCTCAGTGGGAAGTCTGTGGGAAGGAAAAAGTGTGGCAAAAACGCTGCACAACGAGAAGAGGTGACCGGACCCTGAGGAAGATTGTGGAGAAGGACCGATTCCAGACCTTGGGGGACCTGCGGAAGCAGTGGACTGAGTCTGGAGTAGAAACATCCAGAGCCACCGTGCACAGGCGTGTGCAGGAAATGGGCTACAGGTGCCGCATTCACCAGGTCAAGCCACTTTTGAACCAGTGGCTACAGAGAAGCAGCACTGGACTGTTGCTCAGTGGTCCAAAGTACTTTTTCGGATGAAAGCAAATTTTGCATGTCATTCGAAATCAAGGTGCCAGAGTCTGGAGGAAGACTGGGGAGAAGGAAATGCCAAAATGCCTGAAGTCCAGTGTCAAGTACCCACAGTCAGTGATGGTCTGGGGTGCCATGTCAGCTGCTGGTGTTGGTCCACTGTGTTTTATCAAGGGCAGGGTCAATGCAGTTAGCTATCAGGAGATTTTGGAGCACTTCATGCTTCCATCTGCTGAAAAGCTTTATGGAGATGAAGATTTCATTTTTCAGCACGACCTGGCACCTGCTCACAGTGCCAAAACCACTGGTAAATGGTTTACTGACCATGGTATTACTGTGCTCAATTGGCCTGCCAACTCTCCTGACCTGAACCCCATAGAGAATCTGTGGGATATTGTGAAGAGAAAGTTGAGAGACGCAAGACCCAACACTCTGGATGAGCTTAAGGCCGCTATCGAAGCATCCTGGGCCTCCATAACACCTCAGCAGTGCCACAGGCTGATTGCCTCCATGCCACGCTGCATTGAAGCAGTCATTTCTGCAAAAGGATTCCCGACCAAGTATTGAGTGCATAACTGAACATAATTATTTGAAGGTTGATTTTTTTTTTTTTGTATTAAAAACACTTCTTTTATTGGTCGGATGAAATATGCTAATTTTTTGAGATAGGAATTTTGGGTTTTCATGAGCTCTATGCCAAAATCATCAGTATTAAAACAATAAAAGACCTGAAATATTTCAGTTGGTGTGCAATGAATCTAAAATATATGAAAGTTTAATTTTTATCATTACATTATGGAAAATAATGACCTTTATCACAATATGCTAATTTTTTGAGAAGGACCTGTATTTCATTATTACAGTGCTTAACTATTCTATTGTTAAATATAGCTTGTAAATCCTTGTGCCACAGGTCAGCATTGCAGTTATAATGGTATATTCTACTCCAGAGCTTTACTCTAAATTATTACCACTTAACCTATTGTTAGAAATGACTTGTAAATATGATGTTATACCTCAATTTATTTGGTATCCTGCACTTTATTTGGTACCAAATATCCTCATTGCTTATGTTTACTGTTAATTCTTTTCATCCCAGAGCTGACCTCTTTATATTATTAACAATTATTGTAAGTGTTACAATAGTGTTTTTAAAAAAACATTTTTTTTTTTTTTACCAAAATTGATTTGGAAAGCTGCATGTTCTTTAGTGTGTTTGTGTTTGTGTATATATAATGTTTGTATTTTTCTGTTATTTATATTTCAGTGATCTGACATCTTGTTTCAATGACAGTTACTGTACTTTGAAATGTGGAATTAAAATGCCAAATGGAAATTTGTCTGGTTTGATCAATCATTATTCTTGATAAACTGCATGCTATAAATATATATATATATATATATATATATATATATATATATATATATATATATATATATATATATATATATATATACATATACAATAAGTGGCGGCAGATCGCTCGGAAAAAGCGTTTGCCTCCGACGGTCCGCCTTCGATATAACGGCGGCGGAACGGCGGATAGCCAGCGGGCTGGCCGCGGAACGAAGACGGTAGGAAGGCGGCTGCCGCCAGTGGCCCGCCGACTTATTGCTATCTGGGGCGCGGCTGGACGCTTCGCGAATTCGTGGAGGAGACTCTGCTGGCCTGCGATTCGTCGTTCACTGTGGGCATCGTCGAGGAGGACCCCGTAGGTCCTCCCACAGCGGTAACTCTCCATTCGCCCATGATTCGTCCCTTCATGCCTGCCTTGGTCAAGGAGCCAGTGCTGCCAGCTACGTCCGCCCGGAGGAGGAGGATAAGAAAGGCTTCCGCTCCCCAGTTCACGCCTGCCACGGTCAGCGAGCCAGCGCCTACGCCTGCCACGGTCAGCGAGCCAGCGCCTGTAGCCTCAACCGTCCCAGAGCCAGCGCCTGTAGCCTCGACCGTCCCTGAGCCAGCGCCTGTAGCCTCGACCGTCCCTGAGCCAGCTCCTGTAGCCTCGACCGTCCCCGAGCCAGCGCCTGTAGCCTCGACCATCCCTGAGCCAGCGCAAGTAGCCTCGGCCGTCCAAGAGCCAGTGCCAGTAGCCATGATTGTCCAAGAGCCAGCGCCAGTAGCCATGACCGTCCAAGAGCCAGCACCTGTAGCCATGACTGTCCAAGAGCCAGCGCCTCCCGAGCGTCCCAGGGCTCTGCCTCTCGAGCCTCCCAGGGCTCTGCCTCTCGAGCCTCCCAGAGCTCCGCCACTCGAGCCTCCCAGGGCTCCGCCTCCCGAGCCTCCCAGGGCTCCGCCTCTCGAGCCTCCCGAGCCTTCCAGGGCTCCGCCTCCCGAGCCTCCCAGGGCTCCGCCTCTCAAGTTTCCCGAGCCTCCCAGGGCTCCGCCTCTCAAGTCTCTCGAGCCTTCCAGGGCTCCGCCTCTCGACCCTCCCATGGCTCTGCCTCTCAAGTCTCTTGAGCCACCCAGGGCTCCACCTCTCGAGCCTTCCAGGGCTCCGCCTCTTAAGTCTCTCGAGCCACCGAGGGCTCCACCTCTCGAGCCTCCCAGGGCTCTGCCTCTCAAGTCTCCCGAGCCTCCCAGGGCTCCGCCTCTCAAGTCTCTCGAGCCTTCCAGGGCTCCGGCTCTCGAGCCTCCCAGGGCTCCGCCTCTCAAGTCTCTTGAGCCACCCAGGGCTCCGCATCTCGAGCCTTCCAGGGCTCCGCCTCTCAAGTCTCTCGAGCCACCGAGGGCTCCGCCTCTTGAGCCTCTCGAGCCACCCAGGGCTCCACCTCTCAAGCCTTCCAGGGCTCCGCCTCTCAAGCCTCTCGAGCCACCCAGGGCTCCGCCTCTCAAGTCTCTCGAGCCACCCCAGGGCTCCGCCCCCGAGCCTCCTACGGCTCCGCCTCCCGAGCATCCTGAGCCTCCCGTGCCACCTTCCTCGGCTCCGCCTCCCGAGCCTCCTACGGCTCCGCCTCCCAAGCCACCTCCTTCGGCTCATCCTCCAGAGCCTTCTAGGCCTCCGCCTCTAGAGCCTCTTACGGCGCCACCTCCCTCGGCTCCGCCTCCAGAGCCTTCCAGGTCTTCACTTCTAGAGCCTTCTACGGCGCCACCTCCCTCAGCTCCGCCTCCAGAGCCTTTTAGGTCTTCGCTTCTAGAGCCTCCTACGGCACCACCTCCCTCGGCTCCGCCTCCATAGCCTTCCAGGTCTTCGCCTCTAGAGCCTCCTACGGCGCCACCTCCCTCGGCTCCGCCTCCAGAGCCTTCCAGGCATTCGCCTCTAGAGCCTCCTACGGCGCCACCTCCCTCGGCTCTGCCTCCAGAGCCTCCCAGGTCTCCGCCTCTAGAGCCTCCTACGGCACCGCCTCCCTCGGCTCCACCTCCATTGCCTTCCAGGTCTTCGCCTCTAGAGCCTCCTACGGCGCCACCTCCCTCGGCTCCGCCTCCAGAGCCTTCCAGGCCTTCACCTCTAGAGCCTCCTACGGCGCCACCTCCCTCGGCTCCGCCTCCAGAGGCTCCCAGGTCTCCACCTCTAGAGCCTCCTACGGCGCCTCCTCCCACGGCTCCGCCTCCCACGGTTCGGCCTCCTGAACCTGTCCCTGTCCTTTGGCCGCCTCCCAGGCCTCCTGAACCTGTCCCTGTGGCCAGCTCCCAGGCCACCTGACCCAGTCCCCGTCTTGTGCTCCCCTTGGACTGTCTGTCTGCCCCTTGTGCCCCCTTGGACTGTCTGCCTGCCCTCGGTGCCCCCTTGGACTGCCAGTCTGCCCCTTCGTGCCCCTTGGACTGTCTCTTTGCCCCTTGTGCCCCCCTTGGACTGTCTGTTTGCCCCGTGTACCCTCTTTTGGTCTGCTAGCCCCCCTCCATCCCCTGGACGATTCTGTTTTTGTGTTTTTTTGTTTTAGGATCGTCTGGAATCCAGGGGATTCTGTTACGATTCCCTGTTGTCTGCCCCGCGTTTCACATGTCACTGTCATGCACTACATTTCCCATAGTTCCCTGCCCTCATCACTGCCATCATTGTGTCATTGTTCGCACCTGTTTATCGTTTGTAATCATCCTGTCCTTGTGTATATAAAATAAACCCTGTTTGCTTTCCACTCCTTGTCGTTCATTGAATGTTCATGTTCCCACCGTTCCTATGTTTGTTGATGCCCGGATCCTGTTGTCTTGCCTGCCCTGCCTGTCTTGTCATGTTCATCCAGTTTCCGTGTACCATCGATGTTCTCCTGTCTTAGTTTTGTTTTGCCCATTGTGTTTTTTTCCTTTGTTCCTGTTTTCTCCGTTGTCCAATAAAAACCGCACATAGATCCAAACTCCTTGTCTGCCTTCTCCTGCATTCATAACAATTCCCTTCTAACTACGAGTTCTCATGCTTTGGATTTTTTGATGAATGAGGTATACTGTATGATCCGAACCCTAAGAACCACCTTAAATGCCTCCCAAGCCACGTCCACAGAGGATACTGAGGACCAGTTGGTCTCCATATAGACATTGATTACAGCCTTTAGCAACTGTTGGAATTAATGATTTTGCAAAAGGGATACATTAAAGTGCCAACTATATGATTTCCTTTTCTTCATATGAGGCAACACCTCTAAACTCACCAGGGGTGATCTGAGACTAAAATGTTTCAAATTGAACAATCAACAACAGATGAAATGAGGGACTTCTGTATGTAAAAAAAATATTCTGAATTAAATCTTATGGACTGATAAAAAAAAAATGTATAGTCAGATGGCTTCCAGAGTCTCCAAATACCAAGATTTTTACACTTCCTGTGAAGCATCACTGTTGCTCTAGGTGGCTTACACACTTTTGGTTCTCTATGATCAAGGACTGAGTCCATCATACGATTAAAGTCTCCTTCCAATATTATAACTTGAGGGGTGCCAGCAGCTTGTAACATCCCTTAAAGATCTATAAAATAGCCATGATCATCAGCGTTAGGTGCGTACATATTAGCCAAAATCAACCTTAGCCCCTGCATTTCTGCTAAAACAATAATGACTAATTTATCTTCTTTATTCTGTTTGAGACATTTGAATTGTAGATGCGTACTTATCAATATAATGACTCCTCTGTTCTTGCTTGAGCCAGCACTAAAGAAAATATGTCCACCAAATATCTTACCAAAGTTTTCAGCTTCCTGCAGGGAAAGATGCGTTTCTTAAAGAAACACTATATCATATTTTTTATGTTATAACCTTCTGTGAACTGGGTTGATTGGAGCAATGGAGGAGTCAGGAGACAACAAGGCAGGTTCAAGGTCAGTCCTTTTATTATTCCCCTTTTGTTAGTAACACAGAATCGACGGTCACCATCGATAATTTAATATTCTTTTATAAAGATATATATATATAAACTCACCTAAAGGATTATTACCAGGTCTTGACCAGGTCTCTCTGGAAGAAGAGATAGTAATATCTCAATGTGATTCTCCTGGTTAAAATAAAGGAAATAATAATAATAATAATAATAATAATAATAATAATAATAATAATAATTAGGAACACCATACTAATACTGTGTTTGACCCCCTTTCGCCTTCAGAACTGCCTTAATTCTACGTGGCATTGATTCAACAAGGTGCTGAAAGCATTCTTTAGAAATGTTGGCCCATATTGATAGGATAGCATCTTGCAGTTGATGGAGATTTGTGGGATGCACATCCAGGGCACGAAGCTCCTGTTCCACCACATCCCAAAGATGCTCTATTGGGTTGAGATCTGGTGACTGTGGGGCCATTTTAGTACAGTGAACTCATTGTCATGTTCAAGAAACCACTTGGCGTTCCTTAAATGTCTCTCTCCGTATCACTATAATAAGACACAGGTGTTAGAGGTATTTACAACCAGGTGACAAGCCTTACCACTCTCTCTCTCTCCCGCAGACCGACACATGACCACGCCCCCCATGCCACCTTCCTTCTTTTATGGGGTGCCCCAACCCATTCATATTCCACGTGGAGAGAGATAATCCACTCATATTAACATTTGACCTTTTGAAATATTAGAAAAAGAAGATAGTTTGCCAAAAATTACATTATAATGACCACATTCCAACATTAGTGCAACAATCAAACCTCGAACATCATCCCCCCCAAAAAAAGAAAAACGTGCGCATTAACCCTGCGCATGACAGTGTCAACCACCGTCCATCCCTCTAAACTCAAACAATCCATGTATGCCTACAAGAGCCCCCGTGACAACCTGCCACTGGATTGTTCAAGTCTGGTATTTCTATACACATTTTGTGAGACAGAATTACACAACAGAATATAATCTACTGTATAAAACAAACTCCAGCCAACAGGAGGCATAAGCACAAAGAATGTGCAGATTCATCCACAAACTGTCCCTAAGGTGTGGTATTCAACAAAACAAACTCCAGCTGCTAGGCGGAACCAGCACAAAAAGAAACATAAAATAGGCTCAGTTCCTCGGACAGTCTAGTGATTGTTCAGCGATTCAGGCCCACTCAGCTGCAACATGAGAACCACACATAACTTACTCAGTCATTGACTTTATGAAGGACATTGCTTGCTGTGGCATGTAAATATTTTGCAGTCATCCTTAGTATCTATTGTCAATTTGGCCAGGAACGTCAGTGCAAAAGCGATCTTCCGTTGATGTAAGAGATTCTTGCATTCCTTGAATCGATCATGTTTCTCTCTTGTCGAATTTGCAAAGTCTGGGAACAAGAAAGCCTTCTTTTACTCCTTACCTTGCATAACACAAGAACTTTATAGAATCTCAAAAATTTGGCCAGAATATTTCAGGGCCTGTCTCCCTCCAAGGATCTCCGAGACGGAGCTCGCTCGATTTACAGTTTATGGTCTGTTATGTCGAGCAGACTCGACTTTTTTGTCCTCAGGAATTACAACAATTCAGACGTTGTTTCAGTGGATACGATTCACAAGGATCTCGCAAATTCCCTCTTTGATTACTCCAGATAATTGATCCATTTCTCAACTCCGCCATTCTTGTAACCATCTCAGTGAATCAGCGATTAAGATTCAACTTTATTGTCATTGTGCAGAGTACAGGTACAGAGCCAATGAAATGCAGTTGTTTTCGCATATCCCAACTAAGCTGGGGTCAGAGCACAGGGTCAGCCATGAAACAGCGCCCCAAGGGCCCAACAGTGGTATCTTGGCGGTACTAGGGCTTAAACCCGCGACCTTTCAGTCAGTAACTCAGAGCCTTAACCACTGAGCCGCTGAGCCACCACTGGCTTTCATCTCCATGGCAGCGATCAATTGACGTAGTACAGCAAGATCCTACAAAACAGCAATGATCAACATCGCCAACATATTCAACAGTGGAAGCTGAATCTCTTTCACCTCACTGGCCAAATTGAGTCTTGGGCTTTCGACCTGCAGTTTAGGGGCTTCAGGTTGAGCATGTAAGTGTCTTTTAATGTCTCCAGAGCCTAATGATTTTGAATTCTTTGACATATTGTCTACTTAGAACAGTTAATAATCAGAGTGTGTCGAATCTCACTGGTTTATGACATAAAAAGTATGAAAACTAGCAGTGCACAGAGTCCGGTATTCACACGTCCGACCCTCGCAAGGCACCGTATGACTCCAATAAATAGTGGTTTTGAAATGTTGTATTTAAGTTTGTGTAATTAAATATGTGTATTCATGTGAGATTAAGAGTCAAGGCATACAGTATAAGTAGGTCAATAAAAAATTTTTTTATGGAGTTGGGCTGCCTCATGGGGCCCACCATGTTTAGATCACATTGACCAGCTGAATACTACTTAATTTATCTAGTTATCCCCCCAGTTACCAGATACCTGTGAAATACTTTAATCATGGCTGATTGCGAATAACACATTTCTACAATGGCATTGGTAACCGAAAACTATTGCTTTTGTGTGATTCGGCATACATGTTGAAAAGTGTAAAGTCCAAGATGACTGGTGTATCGGCCAATGCAACAAAAACAACAAATCATTTGTGAGTTCACCTTCAAAGGGTTATTCATTCAATCATTAAAGGTGAAGAGAGACAAATATTACTTAAAACAACAATACACCACATTCTGTAACACAGTTAACACAATCTTGTTCACAAATACTCTGAGTGTGTTTTATAGCATTTTATGCTGATTATACAAGCAGTACTAGATAGTCTTGCCAAGGGGGTCATCAGAACTAAGCAGCATTGGCAGATCTGACTTTGGAAATCTGCATGAGAAAGCCTGCTGCGGATGCAGGGCTTTGACAGAGGAGCCCACCTGAATGACATTTACAAATTACCCTGCCGAAAGTGCTCTGTCCCCTGACCCCTGCTCCTGTGTTCTGCACCCTGTGAGATTTGCAGCATTTTGTCATATAATTATGGTAACTCCCCTGAAAATACAAACTCCCCCTCCCCATACCTCCTCTCCCTCCCTCCTTCCCTCCCTCACACACACATACAAAGCTGTATTGAATTGTAAAGCATGATGCGGTGCTGTCCGCAAAGCCAGTCCTTTTGACAAGCTGGAGGGATTCAAAACCTCAGCAGAGGCAGAAAATAAGCAGAGTCAGAAAGAGAGCTAGACTGTGTGAGTGGGAGTGAATCAAAGAGTAAGGTTGAAAGGGCAGGGATGACTTTTGAATCAAGCATTTATATGAAACTCTAAAATACAGGATATGTCCCATTTTGCATTGTTTATGCTATATATCTGATTCTAAATTACCTTACAAAAAAGTACTG
The DNA here is from genome assembly GCF_025860055.1 of Xyrauchen texanus. Taxonomy (NCBI): domain Eukaryota; kingdom Metazoa; phylum Chordata; class Actinopteri; order Cypriniformes; family Catostomidae; genus Xyrauchen; species Xyrauchen texanus. Next base: position 24,606,512 of record NC_068313.1, on the reverse strand, counting down.
TGATGGTATCATGGGACAGTGATGGTGTTAAATTGTAAAACTATTTTAACCAAACTAAATCAAACCAAACCTTGGTAGCACCATGGATTGAATGTGGCGGTACCATGGTGCAGTGATGGTATTAGACATAAAGAAATGTAATACATTTATCTGCCTCTGAAACAACTTTCCTTTTTCAGCTGACGTCACCAATCCCCTCCCCTTAAACTATCTGGCTCCATTGTATTATCTAATGCCCACTATTCATGATCCAATAAATTCCAATTGGATAAAATAAGGTCTTGCCATACATTCTTTTCTCATTGAATTGCCTGTTTAACTCAAACATATGTCAGATTTCTGTAAGTAAAATGTCTACAAAGACAAATATGTTTTCTGTAAAATAATATGTACATTTGAATCGTGCTCGGTAAGACAGTATATTAATGTATATAAAAAGAAAATGGTGTCTATTTTGATTTCATGTTGACTCTGTCTAGCAGGCAGTCACAGTTTCACATTCCATATAATCTAGGCTGTAATCACATTTACTTTGCTTACTTGTCATTCTTATTTCTTTCTCAAATTCCTGTTTCTCTTTTACTCTTTTGAGTTTATGCATGGATGTGTGTATGCGGTTGTGTGTAATAATTTTCTTTCGCTGTGTGTCTGCGTCTTTTCTACATGCAAGAATAAATAAATAAATAAATAAGATAATCTAATTGTACGACTTAAAAGCGATGTGGTTGTTTCATGTAGTCCTTTGGAATGGACGTAATTTGAACGGCGTTACCCGCCCGAGCATGTCTGCAGTGAAGGTCAGCTGTCTGGCCGCAGGAGCATGCAGAAAGTGTAAAATCAGTCTTTCTCTCTTCTCCTCAGTTCTCCTCATTCTCTTCCTCCCCATTTATCCCTTTGTTGGCCACTTGTACAAGTAAACATCTATAGCCAAATAAGTACAAATTGCATAGAATACGTATGCATGTCATAGCAATAGAATATACACATCTTTCAAATAATTTTTGGGGAATGAACAACACATGGAAAAATATTTAATTTGTAATTAATTTGACAGCTGTCAGCTGACAAGATAACTGATGGTTATTGTGGAAATGTTACACATAAATTATATTAGCTGGTTACAAGACATTTATGTTGCACACACTGTAACTGTGTAACTTTTTTGTTTGATCATGTTGTAGAGGATAATTTAAAGGAATATTTCACCACAAGCCATACAATATGGTATTATGTCAGGAACAGACCAAAATGTATATATTATATATATTTCTTAAATCTCAATTGCACATGCAGATATTCCGAAGGTTTTAAACTTAGAAACAAGTTGAACTCTGGTCCGTTCCTCACACAAACATTTCAGGTGGCTTTAAATGCTAGAACTAAAATGCATGTGTCCTACAGACTACGTTTATGATACTTTTATGGTGCTTTTTTGTTCTCTCTGAAGCCTCCTGGTCACTCTATGCTTTTGTTGTTTGGAAAAGAGCAGTGCCAACATTTTTCAAAATATTTTATTTTGAGTTCCACACAAGAAAATTTGAAACGATATACTGTCAGAGTGTGTAAATGATGACAGAAGTCTCATTACTAACATAGGGATACTACTGTATGTCTTTAAGACACTCTAGAATGATTTTGCACTTCAAAAATATGTGTACCTAAGTCAAACTTAGGTTTTACTCCACATACTCTGATTCGCCTCTCTAGTTTCGTTGTGACCTGTTTGGCCACTGTCAGCATGTGGCATGTTAGTGTTAGCTTTCTGTTGGTAGATTGGTTTGGTTTTTCCATCTGCTTATGGAGGGCCAAGGAATGTGATGAGAATACATAGGTCTGCGGCTCAATGCTTTTAATATGCAGGGCAAGTCATTGGGGTTTATGTGTGCAATGCATCACTGTACTACTGTGGCCCTATAAGTCCATTGAGTGCCACATTGAATGAGGCCCCTGTACTCACACCGTAAACGAGATCTGCCTGAGAGATCTGCCTGAAGTGGTGAAAGCTGTGATGGAATAATACAACTATCCCTTCTGTATGAAATTCCAGTCAAATTTAAATTAGATTGGCAGCTGCATGATGCCTGGACTGGTAAGGTGATGATCAACAAAGGTCAACTCAGATGGCACTTTTCATGAATAGGATACAAAATAGGGCTGGCAACAACAAATAGTCATTGGAAGTACTAAACCTTCAAAAAATCATGACTGCAAATTTCAGAATGTCATTGTATTTCAAGCTAGCTTTTTTTTTCAGCCTTGTTTGGGACACAATTTAGGAAATTTTTACACACAATTTAAAACTCAAATTTTTGTGATTTTATAATCTTGTAGCAATGAACTTTAAATGAACATACAATAAAAGCTATGCCAGAATGGATATGGGTAGAATGGGTATTTTCTAATTCCTATGAATTAAAGAAAAATATTTACTTGATAACTTTTCTAACAATAACTTGGTAACAGGGTTGAGAGGTTGAGCTTGACCAATCCAGTTAACACAACAATATTTATAAGAATTGACAAAATGGAATTAGAATATTTATGTGTCTTCTGGCCATGTTGTAGAAAGGGTCCACTTAAACCTTTTTTACACCTGGCATTAAGATGGGGTGATCCGATCACATGTGGTCAAATTTGGAATAATGTACAGATTTAGCTGTTTTGGAAGAACATTTTTATTTTAATTCACTGATCACATTCAACTGATCACAAACTATAGTCAGGACATTACTGACGTAAAAAACAGCACCATCACTATTTCAAAAAAAATATTTTGATCAGAACAAGACAGTCCCCATTTCCAGCAGCCATCACTCCAACACCTTATCCTTGAGTAATCATGCTAAATTGCTAATTTGGTACTAGAAATTCACTTGCCATTATTTCAAACACAGTTGAAAGCTATTTGGTTCATTAAATGAAGCTTAACATTGTCTTTGTGTTTGTTTTTGAGTTGCCACAGTATGCAAGGGACTGTCATGTGTTAAGGTCAATATTAGGTCACAAATGGCAAAAAAGAAACAGCTTTCTCTAGAAACTCATCATAAACCCATAAACCCATAAAACTGAAGATTTCATACAGAAATTAAACAGTGTACACTACAGTCTTCAAAGACAAAGGATAAGTGGCTCTAACAAGGACAGAAAGAGATGTGGAAGACAAGATGTACAACAAAACAAGAGGATAAAGTACACCAGTTTGAGAAATAGATGCCTAACATGTCCTCAGCTGGCAGCTTCATTGAATTCTACCTGCTCAACACCAGTTTCATATACAACAGTAAAGAGAAGACTCAGGGGTGACGGTCTTATGGGAAGAAAAAGCCAAGTGCTACAGGAAGCATGGGGTGAAATGTCACCTGACTATCTGGACAAACTGACAGCTAGAATGCCAAGGATCTGCAAAGCTGTCATTGCAGCACGTGGAGGATTTTTTGATGAGAACTCTTTGTAGTAGCCTAATGGTTTTTTTTTTCTTCAAATTTGTATAATACATTTTCACATTATTAATATCCTGACTATACATTATGATCAGTTAAATGCCACTTTGGTGAATGAAAATAGCAATTTCTTTCCATAAGAGCAAAATCTCTACATTATTCCAAACTTTTGGCCACCAGTGGAATTGATATTGTGACCACCTGTGATCGGATTTGGACAAGCTGAAGGCCACTATCAAAGCAACCTCGGCTTCCAATAACACCTCGGTAGTGCCACAGGCTGATTGCCTCCATGCCATGCCACATTGATGCAGTAATTTGTGCAAAAGGAGCCCCTACCATGTATTTAGTGCATAAATTAACATACTTTTCAGAAGGTCGACATTTCTGTATTATAAATTCTTTATTCTAACATTTTGAGATACTATAATATTTTGATTTCCATGAACTGTAAGCTGTAATCATCAAGATTACAACAAAAAAAAGGCTTGAAATATTTCATTTTATGTGTAATGAATCTAGAATATATGAAAGTTCCACTTTTTGAATTAAATTACAGAAAAAATTAACTTATCTGATGCTCCAGAGTTCTCCTAGCACACATACGGTATATTGGAGTTTTGCGTGAGAAACAGGGCTGGCTTCCACTTCAGCAGTTTCTTGTTTCTTTGTGATTGTCAGCATTTCTAATTTTTCTTTTTCAAGGGCAAGAACATCTAATCATGTCTAGCCTGCTCTGAACACTATATCTCTGATTCACAGCCCAAAACCACAGAATAACATGAACACTTGAGGAGCTCGCACAAACCTCCTTTTATCTCGTAGTCGTTTAATTTTTTGACGATATTGTTTGAATGCTTTTCATATTTTTCGCATGGATTTATTAATAACTCTTTGATCTATTTCTGTCGTTCTAAAACAGTCATCTTTTTTCAAAAGATGAATTACTTGAAAGCTGCTCTGCCGACGAGCTCCATTATTTGTTTTTACATCAAAAGTTTCATTAGTTTTTCCATTATTCGTAGCTGTGTAAAGGACCGGAGAATGATGTCAGGCTCAGAAAAGGAGCAGAAGGCTTTAGGCTTCTTGGCCCTGCTCTGGGGAGAACTAGGAAGGGGAAGGTGTATGGACAGGCTAGTTAAAGCCCAGGAGGGGGAAAGGAAGAAAAATCTACTATGAAAATGAAAATGTAAATGCAGGGGAAGCAGTGAGCGGTTTCTCCAGCTGGCCTAATCTTGCATCCACGGGGCTCAGATAGCGATCACTAACAGGAGGGTTCGCGCTGGGCTCCTTTGAAATGCAGAATGACTCTGTGTGTAAAATGGAGCCACCACGATGGTGCCACAAGATGACATGTGGAGCCGCGACCCTCTTGCCTGAATGATGCCAATTGCGGCAAAGGTAAATCTTGCACATCAGACAATTTCATTTTCAGCACAGAGGGGATGAGCAAGACTGGATCTTTTCAAATGATACTACCCCACTCAGAGGTGTATCATCATTTAAGATATTTTTTCTTGTCAGGTAAACTCCTTCTGCTTAAAAAGAAAGACATTAGTTAGTCTTTTCTCAGAACTGTCTTGCTTCTTCTTTTTACTTGAACACTTCTGTCAACTATGCCACATATTGCATCTTCCACACTTCCAGCCAGAGCTCTTCGAATTTCTGATCATGTTACAAGCTTGTATGGCTCCGTAAGTCTCCTGCTCCTCAACTAGTCCTTGAACACTCTCTGTAATCCATTTATCCAGTGTGTGTTGTGGCTTGTGTGATGTATTTTTGCATATATGCCACTTTGTAGCAGATCCCCTCTGAGCGACTCTATTTCATGGCTGCTCTTGCCTTAACACGTGTAGCCTGTGAGCATGGCACTTATTGTATTTCACACTGGCTTACATACATCCACACACATTGGCAACAGTGGTGGAACTTACTGATATTTAGCAGGCACTTCAGTTCATCTGTACTCTTCCACCCTCTCCCTGCTCTGCTCAGACAAACATAATGGACTGCCTCAGCATTTCAGAATGCATTGATGAAATCTCTAAGCTTTTAGCTGCCACTGGACATGTCTAATGCCAGGGGCATGAATTGTCAAACAATAGTCTGACCTCTTAGATGAAAGGAAGATTATGTTCTTGGGAGAGTCAATTATTAGAAAAATTGTGTATGATTTGTATAAAGTACAATTCAACATGGTCAGTTATGTTAATTGTTACAAATAACAAGTAAAAATTATGCTGCTATATATAAATAACTTTATTTGTTATTTATAGATTTTGATTTTGGTTTGATTTCTTTGTTTGTTACATTTCACATTTTTGTTGTTGTTTTGTTATCTAATAGGTTTCACATTTATTAATTTTTTTGTAGCCAAGACTGTAAGGTATGTGGCTGCATAAAAATTACCTTTCAAAATAAACCTAGGGGGCAGTGGTGGCTCAGTGGTTGAGGCTCAGAGTTACTGACCAGCAGGTTGGGGGTTCAAGCCCCAGCATCACCAAGATGCCACTGTTGGGCCCTTGAGCAAGGCACTTAACTCCAGGTTGCTCTGGGGGGATTGTCCCTGTAATAAGTGCACTGTAAGTCGCTTTGGATAAAAGCGTCTGCCAAATGCATAAATGTAAATGTAAACCTACCTTAAGAAATATTCACTGAAGTAAAAAGAGTGAGAACTAGCCCCAATTTTGCTTCTTTATGCGTCGAATGCTCCGTACATATAAGATTCAATACATTATTGAATATTTAAATTGCAGCCCCTGTCCTTGAAAAATGAAATGAGACAAATAAACTCTGTATAACAACCAATGTTAACAAACTTGATTTTTTCTTAGCTATTTTTTTTTCATATAACATAACCCTTCATACAAAGTCTGACGTTTCCCATTCCTGTTTGCCTCACTCCCTACCAAAGTGTATTAGCACTTGACACAGATAGTGTACAAGTGATTCCAACTGTTTCATAGCATTCTGATGACAAGTTGCAGTCCAGCCTGTGTTAATGATGGTTTTCTTATTGGCCACTCCACCATCACATTAATAAGAGCTGTGAGGATGGAGGTGGTAGTGGTCGTCCAGGCCAACCCCTCCTCTCCTCCTAGTTGCACGGCATCCGTGATGGAAAGTGACACCGTGATTGTGTGTGGGGCTCCGCCATGCTCAGATGAGGGTGTCACTTCTGCCTAGTCTGATTGCCACTTTCGCGGTGCTACACGGAGGAGTTAAATTGAGGCAGAAAAGGTCAGAAGCCAGTGGTCATCTGCTCTCCTCTCTCCCAAATTACTTGAATGAAAACAGACAGGGCTGGCTTGGCTGCCAACTTGAGATGATCCTGGAGCATCCAGAGAGGAATGCAAAAGAGTGCAGAGGGTAGGGGTGTATAGGGGCAGAGAGAGAGAGAGAGAGAGAGAGAGAGAGAGAGAGAGAGAGAGAGAGAGAGAGAGAGATTGAGAAATGTACTAGGGGAAGGAGAACAATAGACATAGAGAGAGGTGGGTGGATGCACTGCGACAGAGCAAAAAGGGCACATGTGAAGGTCAGGCTGAACTGAGGTGTGAATGGTTGTGACTGGAGAGTGAAGAGAATATGACATAACCTCTTCTCGAAAAGACTCCTTATGCAGAGAGTGATGGCGATTATTTAGTTTTTTCAGCACCATGGACAGCGACTCACAAAGCCATGCAACTTCTGCCGTACCCAAATAATCTCACACACAAATGGAAATGTAATGTTGTTTCAAACATGTATGACTTTCCTTCCTCTGTGGCACACAAGGGGACAAATTCTGAAGAATGTTGAGGCTGCTCTTTTTTTCCATACAATAAAAGTAAACGGTGACTGAGGTTGTCAATAAGTAACATTCTTCCTAATGCCATCTTTTGTGTTCCACGAGGGAGAAAATCATACTGGTTTTTAGCCTTTAAGTGATTGTTTACCCCAAAATAAAAATTCTCTGGTACAGTGATTTACTCCAAAACCTGTATGAATCTACTTTGAAAAATATACACACTGCTTTTGACCATATAATAAGAGTCAGGGCTCTTAAATGTATAAATACTGTAAAAAAAAAAAAAAAAACACACACACACATTAAAATGAGTTGATGCAACTTGTGATTTATGTTGAATTAGGATTTGATTTGAGAGTAAATAGTATCTTAAAGCAAAGGGTTTGGAGCAACATTAGATTTATTGGGGGAACTCATCCTTTGATGCATTCTTTCAGTCTCTTACATCCATTCAGAACTAGATGTGTGCATATTACACACTACATTTTAAAAGTAAGAAACTTAGATTTCCATTATGAATAAGTGTTTCTGAGCTCTTATCTTGTTTCTGATATTTTTGCTCCTATAGGCCACAAAGCACCTGCCATCCAGCTAACTGTTCTCTGATTCCATCGGCATTTCATCTTTACACAGAATTTTGAGCAGGCACAGAGCAGCCTATTCTCAGCTGTGTAAAGAAGCCTTGAATTAGGCCAACAAGACGGTACCCAATTTCACCTTGCAATCCAGTAGCCACCGCAACTGTGGCAGTTAACCTGCTAATCTCCACAGTAAGTCCTAGGACAGGGGAAAGCCACTGGCTTTGGGAAAAAGAAAATGTTATATAGGACTTGAATGAAATCTTATGGGCAAAATAATTAGATTTGTGTTCCCATATTTGTTTTCCAGAAAAGGACCGTAATAACCTTTTTAATTTAAGTTTGAAGATGTAAGAAGAAGTGGGAATATTTTATGAAACCGTAATGGCTTTTTGGTGCAGACAAACACAGTACACAATCAGTTCCCTCAAACCTTCGGTAATTCAGTTTTGGTTGCTGAGTTGTGATCAAGATAGCAGACAGACCAGCATGCCTCTGCAGTCCCTGTAGACCAGACTAAATCTCCTGGAATCTCTCTTAGAAATAAAACGCAGCGCACAGTGAATTTGTTCCAAATCTCGGAGGACAAAGTGAGACTTGTCTTTGGATCTTTCAATCAAAACATTCAATTGCACACCATATCTAAGTTGAGCATGACACACACAAAGAAAAGTTGCTATGCACCTTGAAATAGACAAAATACAGTAATACAGATAAAAAAGAAACATTATCGAAAATCGAATAACCGTTATAGTATATTTTATACAGTAATGTATGTATAAAATTTCATTCTGACCTTGGATTCTTTGCACAGAAAAAAAGATAGTACATACCTTTTTTTAGCTTTTGTGAATGTATGTTCATGTTGTGCGGATGTGTGTACGTATGTGACAGACAGGCCAAATAAATGGGTACGCCTGCATTCATACGTGTGTGTGTTCAGTGTGAAAATGGCCATATTTGTACACAAGTGTGTTTGTTTGGTCTCTAAAGCAATGAGATGGAGAATAAATATTTTCCATCTGTGTTCCTCCCCCCCTCCTCCGCAGATTCCAGCGTGTTTTATCGGCTCTGGAGTTCAGCCATGGGCTTTTTTAATTTTCTGCTTTTGTGTTTTTAGCCGAGATTGACAGGCCGCTCGCTCCCCGGAGCATTGTTCTATTAATCTGTTTAATATGCTACAGAAACACTTGAGCGCAGGAACAGGCAGCCTGGTAATGGAATCACAGCAGGTAAGGCAGACTCGCCCATCCGATGGCGGCACAGGGCACCGTCCATATTACGCCGCGGCTCTGTGCAGGCGTGGCACTGTTCCGGGCGTTGAAGGGTGTGTGCCACCCACCTCCTGCAGTGATCCTCTGCAGAGACAGACAGATGGACAGATGGAGCAACTGAGGGGGCCCTTCCCGTAAATTGCCACCTTCTGCGCACTCTCACATTCTGAAAAGACCCCTTTAAAAACTGCATGTCCTGTCAGGGACAAGGCATCTTTTTCTCTTTGATCAGCACTATCTAATGACCTACTTTCAGCTGAGAGAAATATTGTGTGTGGAATGGCATCAACTTCTTTGAAGGGCTGTTGAGTTTATGGCACAGCACTTAGCACAATCGACACTATTGCATTTTAACCAAACTGCAAATTGGATTGGGTTTATGTGTGGAAGTCCATGAGTGCTAGACTGCACATTTTTTTTCAAAACATTCCAGCATGTTCACAGTTAGATGGCACTTATAGGCCATTATATAGTTGACATGAACTAGTTGTTGGTCATGAAGTTTTATACAACAATTTAGAGGTTACAGCAGAAACTAGAACTCAACTTGAATGTTAAGTAGCACAAAAGCTAGCTAGATTAGTCTTAAGCTTAGTTCGGTTTACAGGAATTCTTCACTTAAAAATTTAATTACTGTCATAATTTACTCACCTTCATGTAGTTCCAAACCCGTTTGACTTTATTTTTTATGCGGAACTCAAAAGGAGAAATGTAATGATCTGTCTTTACAGTAAATGACAGTTGACAGGGACTGACTTTAAAGCTTGAAGTACAAAAAAGTAGTCCATGCAACTCGTGTGTCATATTCCAAGCCTTGTGAAGGCTTATGATAGGTTTCGGTGATAAACAACCCAAAATGGAAGTAATTTTTTTGTGAAAATCTTGACATCTATTGCACATTCAAGAGTTCATTACACACAATAGCTGTCAAGATTATTATTTTTAATTTAGGTCTTTAACGCTTGTGCATCAATTTAAAAAAGTTACTCAGAGGTCCTTAGAGGACAACAATGTCCACGTCAATAAACTGCCATAATAATATTATATATTAATATTATTTTCCACATTCAATGAGTTGGAAAAATACTTTTGTGTGGGACATTTTTGTCGGTCTTGAGTGTAGCTATTTTGTGTACACAGTGTATTATAGATGTATTATAGGAGGTTGAAATATCAAAAAAGTCCCCAAAAAATAAATTAACACCAAACATAATTATCAGAAAACTCAAATGAAAAAGGAAAAATGTCCCAAAGGTTGCACAAGGTTTAAGCTTTAAATGATTTTAACCTTATGAGGGTGAGTAAATGATGACAAAATGTTTGGATGAACTGTTTTTTAATGCCATTTACCATACTTCAATCCATTCTGTAGAATTCTGCTGATCTTGCCCAAAAAGCAGTGCCGAATATGCCAGAAAAGTATGCCAATTCCATCCAGGCCTAGACATTAGTCTGGTTAAGAGCCAGATATTATAATGATTGTTGTAACAATGAAATGCTGACATTAAAAACTATTACAGGACTCAAAACATCCCTCAAATCATTAACAGGAGACCCCTGCTCTCAGAAAACCTCTCAGTGCTCCTTTCACTGCCAAGTAAAGATTAAAACCACTCACACTCTTTGCGGCCCTCCACGATCCCAAGCACTATGATTGATATGGAGCTCATGAAATTAATTTAATACTGCTGTCTTTAACCCAGCCTCCAAATTGTAATCAGGTAATCAGATCTTGGACTCACCTTTAATCCTGTCTTCCATCTCCTTAAATACAGCAGACTTTGTTTTTGAGCCTCGTCTCCGGGGAGTGGACGGAAGTGACGCTGTGTATTTTGACAGTATTTATCAGTGTGCTTAGTTAATATACCAGACATTGGGAGCCACTCTCATCTCCCTGAGGCGATACTCAATTTTATACAGACAGATAATTTTAAAGACATTTCTGTCATTATTTACTCACCATCGTTGTCGTTCCAAACCATGCTGTTATTTTTTCCATGGAATATGACTTTTTGTAATGAATTGATATGCAGCATACGTTGACAATTCATAGAGACCAGGTACTGTAAAGCTCCAAATTGGTAAAAATAACACCATTAGAAGTATGTGACTTATAATAGTAATATGACACACACTGCAACTGTATGCATTGTAGAAGGCATCTAAAAAACTGCACTACAATGGTCAAATACATCAGCCTTGCAGATTTTTACATAAAAAAAAAAAAGAAAAGAAAAACAGTGCAGACAGATGTAATGCATTTGGTGTGAACAGCCCCTGCTAGGGCTTTTAAGATTTTAAAAGTGCAGCCGTTTTCAGTCTGGCATGATGCTTTGTGTTCTGTTTTATGTCTCATTTCTGTATTCCAATGATTATGAAGTAATCATTTCTTTTAGACTTTAATAGTGCTGCAGCTTATTTCTTCACTAATGTTGTTTAACAATGTTGAATACACTACTGTATAAACTGCATATTACTGATTTGTAATATACAGCATATGTAATCAACATTCTTAATAAAATTATTTAATATGTCATTCATTCTGGACATACTATTCTACATATTCCTGTGTTTTCTCAAATCTACAGTGTTGTAGTATATTGGAGGAAAATGTTTGCTAGAATGAATTGACTTGTGCTTCCCTCCTGGGCTCTGCGCTGTCTGCTGTAGAGGGCTGGGCAACACAGTAAATGTCACTGATCGTCAAGCGTTTGTGCAATGGCTGCCCTTGCCAGAGAAAGTGCCGAGGTGGCAGATCCTGCCTTTGATTTAGACACTAAAGGCAGGAGAACAGCAAAAGCACTGAAGCATGAAGGTAAATTCTCATAATTCACTGCTGAAAGGTTAGCCAGTGGCTGCCTCCTTCTTGGTGTGGGTAACTAACAAATGTCACCTGATTGAAATAAATACACCTGCCTATAGGGCTTTGGTGCCTTTACTTTGAAACTGATATTTACTTACAGCTTTTTTGTTGTTGGGTGGATTAAATTTAGACTTAAGCCAGAGGGATGCTTACTAAGAGAGTTGAGCCAGAGTCCTGTTATCTTTTTAGCATAGAAGCTAAGGTTTTTATTGATTTATTTTTAATTTATCATTGGACACTCCAATGTTGTGCAGGTGGATAAAAAATACTCAGAAATTTTACTTAAGTGAAAGTATGGATAATGAAAATTTTACTTAATTAAAAGTCCAAGTATCTTAAAACATACTTTAAAGTAAAAAAGTATTCACATTAAATTGTATTTAAGTATTAAAAATTAATCCTTGCTAGAATTAAATCAAGAGAGGATATTGTGTGAGAGAGGAAGTCGCCTTTTTACTGTCTCTGCCGACTGTCATATTTGTCCCCCACTGACATTCGAAACCTGGTAAAATAATCATGTTACAATAACCGTGTTTATGCTAAATTATTTTTATGTGGCCTGTTTTACGTAACATGATAATTTCCTGGTGAATGAACACTACAGGTGCTAAAACAACAATGACTTTTAACAATGGCTTTCACTCAAATCACAAGTAAAATGGCAGATTATCAGTTCAAGACTTTTTGCCCTGTTCCTCAAACAATGCTATCTTATGCACATTTGCATATTTGCTTTTTATGACAATATTGGTTAGGTTTAGGTATAAGGATTAAGGTAGAGAGGTCCACTTTTAGCACCAAACAGTGGACATTTCACCTTGGATCTGCCCTGAGATGTGTAATGAAATACATAAGTTGTTTTAGCAAAAATGTTGCCGCAGTCACGCAAAGTTGCATGGGAGAAGGCATTCACGAATTGGGATGTTAGAGCACCCAGCCCCTTGAGACAGAGAAAGATAAGGAAAAATGAAGATGATGCTTTAAAGAAAGCTAGTAATGTTGTTGATTTTGTGAATTGTTTTCTGAGGTTTGCTACCAAACCTTGAGTTGAGCAAATGGATGAATTCAATAAAATTCATAATAAATTTTAAATAATAAATCATTATTATCATCATTATCCTTGCTGGTTTTATAGATATTATTAGAATTAATATTTGCCCAACAACATCAAAAAATTCAGCAAATAGGGAGTAGAAATTCATAGATATGATTTAAATATGAAGGCAAGTGTAGAAATAAATGACATGCATACATTTATTTACAAAAGCCTTTTGTTTATATATATATATATATATATATATATATATATATATATATATATATATATATATATATTTGCAATGTGAAAGATAATTTTTCTTTCACGTTGAAAGGAGTCAGGAGGTAGTGGAAACAGTAAACGTGAGTCTTTTATTATTTTTCAGCGTCGTTCACAAAAAAAAAAAACAAAAAAAAAAAGGTCACTCAGAGGCCAAGTAATCACACACAAACTAGTCAATAATTCTTGTTGCACACACAGGAACGGTCTCTCTCTGTCTGCCGACTGATGCGTCTGTCAGCCTTTTCAGGTCTCCCTCTGCCATCACTATAACGAGAGACAGGTGTTAATGATAATGACAGCCCAGATGACGAGTCTTACCGCTCTCCCTCTCCCGCAGACAGACACACGACCACGCCCCCATCCCCACATACACCCACCGCCCGACTCAGGCTAGGTAACATCCGGCCTCAGCCCCCTGTCAGATGCATTCGTCTGCAAAGTAAATTGGAGAGAGAAATTAGGAGCTCCCCACAAAGCGCAGACTTTACTTTTTTAGGAAAGCTTGTTGGGACAACTCCATCCAATGGACTGGATTGGGGGCCCCCTTTCTAGTAAGATCTGTCAACGTAACTAGGCACAAACCTTCGGTAGTAGCTAGCCAGCCCCAGAAACTGTCTTACCTACTTTTTGGTCTTAGGCCTTGGGCAGGCCATGATCACTGCAGTTTTATTAAATTGGGGTTGTACCTGGCCTTGACCTAAGTGTAACCCCAGATACCAAACTGATACCACCCACCTAATTGCGCAATTCGTCAGGTTGGCTGTGAGTCCCGCATGTCGCAGCGACCTCAAGACAGCTGTCAGATGTTGCATGTGCCAACGGCAGTCATTACTATGAATAATAATATCATCTAAATACATGGCAGCATAGGCTATATGTGGTCTGAGAATTTTGCCCATGAGACGCTAAAACATGGCAGGGGCCCCAATCAAACTTAATGGAAGAGTGGTGTAAGCCGAACGGTGTGGAAAAAGCTGTTTTGTCTCTGGAGATTGGAGTTAAAGCAATATGCCAATAACCCTTTGTGTAGTCCAGTGTCGAATAAAATTGAGCCGTGCACAACTGATCGAGCAACTCATCAATCCGAGGCATTGGTACGTGTCAAATTTGGACACCGCATTCACTTTGCTATGGTCTACACAGAACCAGACGGCCAATCTTAGGAACTAGAATCACCGGGCTGGCCCAATCGCTGTGTGACTCTTCTATTACACCCATCTCGAGCACTGCCTCCAATTCTTCCTGAACAACCCTTTTCTTGTGTTCAGTAGTAAGTCAACAAGTCAATCAGTCATATTTATTTATAAAGCACATTTAAAAACAACAGCTGTTGGCCAAAGTGCTGTACAGAGTTTAAACAAATAGCGTAATAATTCAAATTAGGACACAAAACAAAATCACAGACAATGCACAAAAATTATACCACTGCACCATATGTGACCATATGCAATAATAAATAGATGAGTTTTAAGAATAGATTTAAAATCATCATATGTTGATGCAGTTTTTATGTAAAGTGGCAAATTATTCCAGAGCTGTGGATCAGCCACTGAGAAGGCTCGAACTCCTTTCAGTTTGAGACGTGTCCTTGGAACAGTCAACCATATACTATTGGTTGATCTGAGGTCTCTGGATGTATTATGATGAAATGAAAGAAGATCAGAAATATATGGAGCAGCCAAACCATGCAAACCGTTATAAACTAACAATAATGCTTTGAACTGAATACAATGTTTGACTGGGAGTCAGTGGAGAGAGACCAGCACTGGTGAAATATGTTCCCTCTTCTTTGTTCCAGTCAAAAGTCTAGCTGCAGAAATTTGGACAAGCTGATGATGTGACAGTAGAGACTGTGAAACACCCAATACATTAAAATAATCTAATCTGGATGAAATAAAAGCATGTATTACAGACTCCATATCTTTGGATGATAAGAATGACTTCATTTTAGCTATATTCTTTAGTTGATGGAAACAACTTCTGACCACAGCATTGATCTGTTTATCAAAAGTCAAAACAGAATAAAAATTAACACCTAAGTTTATAACATGTGTATGAAGGTTACCAGATAGAGGCCTTTGTTTACTGGCAACCATCTCTGTGGAAGCAGAGTGGCCAAAAAATAAGACTTCTGCTTTGCTTCGTTTAACTGAAGGAAGCTGGTTGACATCTAATGTTTAACATCTCTCAAATAATCAAATAAACACTGGAGACTTGAAACGTCCTTTGGATGTAAGGGAACGTATCATCTGCATAACAGTGGTATGATACATTATGATTCCTAAAAATTGTATAAGAGGGAGCATATATAAAGAAAACAATACTGGACCCAGAATTGAGCCCTGTGGGACCCCATACAAAACTGGAGCATGAATAGTTGCCAGTCTCCACAGAAAAGGTTTGATCCTTTAAATAGATAGCCATAAACAAGAACAAGAGAGTCAAATACCACACTGAGATTGAACAAAATTAGAACATTTACCAGTGTCGACAGAAAGCAATAGGTAATTTAATACTTCGAGCAGCGCAGACTCTGTGATATGGTGTGGTCTAAAGCCAGACTGATATTTTCAAAAATACCATTGTCCTTTAAAAATGAAGAAAGCTGGTTAAACACAACCTTCTCCAAAACTTTTGATAAAAAAAGATAATTTAGAAATGGGACTATAATTATTCAGGAGTGTTGGATCAAGATTTGTCTTTTTGAGTAGCGGCTACACAATGGCATGTTTAAAATTAGATGGGACTATTCCACTTGTCAAACTACTGTTAATTATTGATAATAAACCAAAATTATTAATATTTCCCCAAAATAGTATCTCTATGGTAACCAGCGGATACCTGTGAATATCCCCAGGCACGCACGCACACTCACCCGTTTATTCGTACCCAATGCCCTGCCTTGCATCAAGTGTGGATAGAGTTTTGGGCACAACCCAAATCCACCAAAGCTTGATATGTATCCCCTTTTAAATTCACCAGTATCTGATATATCCCTGCCTGATCGGGGGTGACCTGCAGAGCGTCAGAGATACGGATTGACCTACCTTACTGGACACCGGTCCTGGCATTGCCCAGCTTCCCTGCTGCTCACACAGACCTGCCCAGGCTTCCCTATAGTGTTTCTCACTTCATGCTCATAGTTTTGAATGAATACATCACATTCAGCTGGGCGGTCACATTCGGTCTAGTCACACAAATATTTCAATGTATCTGAAGCTCAAATCAGATCTGAAGTTCAGCTTCTGCAGATATTCAGAACTCCATAATGCCACCGTGTGACACTCAGGAATGTGAGAAATGACTGACATTTAGTGTCATCTGTTATTTGTTGGATGTACTTAGATTTTTAATAAACATCAAGATTTTAGTTTCAAATTTAAATTAATATACAGTATAAGGGAAAGTGTATATCTTAGATCCTCTAACTTGTGGGATATATGCAAACACTGTATCTTTTATGTAGCTACTGAAGGTCAGTATTAAATAAAAAATATATTTGATCTCTCATATTTGAAAAAATTCTGAAAGGTGAGTGTAAACTTATGCACTCAACTGCAATATAATATATTAGCTGTACAGTATATACATAACCATGTAGTAATGGCAATTTTTGGATAATCAAATGAATTACATATCTTACAAATTAAAGTTACTTTATATTGTTTGTTTATTTTCATTTTTTATAAAGAATTTGGTGGTCGCAAACCGAACCAACATAATGAAAATCAAATGAAAAAATTATTCATAAAGAATGAACTATAAGTCTTGCATCAGTGCAAAAACAGCTTCACATTTTGTAACACTGATTTAAAAATAAGGTTGAAGGCAATAATACATTATAAATATGATTCTATAAGCCCCATTTCAAGTCACACACCTGTGACATTTGAACATACAGTGCTGTATATACTGTGGGCTGTGTTGTTCTATAGTGTATAATAAGTCTATAGTGGTCTGATGGGGGCTTTGTAGAACTCAGCTGTCAGTGGCGAGTGTTGGACTGCTGTTCTGACATGGCTGTTTGTATATTTACAGCAGTGCTGGGGCCAAGGCTTCATCAATCTTAGAGTGAAGAAAAAGGGGCCAGGGTGAAGGCTCTTTCCCACAGTACCTGCTCTCCATCTCAGCTGCTGACCTGCAAATCTGCCTCTGAAAATGCAACCCTCATATACTGCAGGGACAGGTGGCCAGGACTGGATAAAGTGGAATTGCGCATGAGTGTTTGAGGTACCATAATGACCAGCCTTTTCCAGTCTGGCATGATGCTTGGTGTTCTGTTTCAGGTCTCATTTCAAATTCAGCAGTGGTGGAAAGAGTAATTTTTACTTAAGTAAAAGTACTGCTACTGAAGAAATAATTCACTTTAGTACAAGTTGAAGTACTGAGAAATATTATGACTCAAGTAAGAGTAAATAAGTAGTTTGCTGACAAACTACTCAATCAATTACATTACAAGTTACTTGATGAAAATTATATTATATATATATTACATTATGCACGCATCCATTTTTTAGAACACAAAGACATTTTTGTTCTTAACTGATGCTTCCTTTCACCAAGTATGTATTCAATTGATCAAAAATACTGCCAAAATCATTCATTGTTTATTATTATGGTTTGAAATAATTATTTTAAGTGGAATTCATTTTTTTCTTCACCCGTGATGACAAACATATACTGTGTCACCTATTCCTTACAAAAGCATTCTAAAGTGCTAATTTGTTACTCAAGAAAATTATCTTAATATTTCTTAATATAATGTAATTATAATATAATTCATTCTGGACATAATATTGTACATATTCCTGTATTTTCTCAAATCTACAGTGTTGCAGTATATTGGAGAAAAATGGTAGCTAGCATGAATTGACTTGTGCTTGCCTCCTGGGCTCTGCGCCATCTGCTGTAGAGGGCTGGGCAACACGGTATGTGTTGCTGATCCTCAAGCGTTTGTGCAATTAGGATAATTGAAAATGGTTGCGCTACCATGAGGAAATCACAATAAAGTTGTTAAGGAGGGAGGTCACAGGAGCAGGATCTAAGTGCAGCTTAAAAGTATAAATAAAATAAACAAAGTACAGATGAACGGGGTAAACACAAGAACAAAAGAAAATTCCAAGATGGGAAAACACAGGAACAAAGGAAACATTCACAAAGGGGACTGGTCGTACACAGTGGTCAAAACACATACAACAACTGACATGGACTAAGCAAACAAGATCGCATTAAATACACATTGACTTATGAGGGAATGGAACACAGGTGAGAACAATGGGGAATAACTGGAAGTGATCAGAGCAGGGGATTATGAGAAGTGTAGTCCATGGGGAACAGATGACAGAGGCAAAACACAGAGCAGAGACTTGGAAACGACTTCTATGGTCGTGAACATGGGAATATTTAATGGCGTGGCTGTGACATAGCATGGAGCAGACTGGGGCGTGCCTGGCTGTGACATGGCATGGAGCAGACTGGGGCGTGCCTGGCTGTGACATGGCATGACGCACACTGAGGCGTGGCTGTGACATGGCATGGAGCAAATTTAGGCGTGGCTGTGACATGGCATGGAGCAAACTGAGGCGTGGCTGTGACATGGCATGGAGCAAACTTAGGTGTGGCTGTGACATGGCATGGAGCAAACTGAGGTGTGGCTGTGACATGGCATGGAGCAAACTTAGGCGTGGCTGTGACATGGCATGGAGCAAACTGAGGCGTGGCTGTGACATGGCATGGAGCAAACTTAGGCGTGGCTGTGACATGGCATGGAGCAAACTTAGGCATGTCTGTGACATGGCATGGAGCAAACTGAGGTGTGGCTGTGACATGGCATGGAGCAAACTGAGGTGTGGCTGTGACATGGCATGAAGCAAACTTAGGCGTGTCTGTGACATGGCATGGAGCAAACTGAGGTGTGGCTGTGACATGGCATGGAGCAAACTTAGGCGTGGCTGTGACATGGTATGGAGCAAACTGAGGCGTGGCTGTGACATGGCATGGAGCAAACTTAGGCGTGGCTGTGACATGGCATGGAGCAAACTGAGGTGTGGCTGTGACATGGCATGGAGCAAACTTAGGCATGTTTGTGACATGACGTGGAGTAGAATCAGGTGTGGGAGGCTTGGAAACCGGGTTCAGGGTAGGGAGAGGAGGATCCTCTGAATCAAGTTTTTTAATTTAAACTCATGCATTCCTCCCAAGTATAGTCTCCTGTCGTCGGAAACTCCCTCCACTGGTGTGCAATGAGTCCGATTGAGATATTGTGACTGAAACACATTCCTATTGTAGGTTTATTCTCAGTCATGTATGTCCATGCATTTTGGCAAATAAGTTAATATACTGTTCAAAACTAATATAATGCAATATCATAGAGGAGGAAATCTGGGCTTAGAGATTTAGCAGCTACTGTTCGCATGGCTTAATGGTATACGATGGTTATTGTGTCATTGTTCAACGTTGATGTTTCCTTGAAAGGGAACGTCTCTGTAACGAACTTAACCTTGTTTCACTGAGAGGGAACGAGACATAGCATAGCTGGCCATACTCTCTAGTTTTTTTTTAAATATCTCCCCTTTTTCTCCCCAATTTGGAATTCCCAATTCCCAATGCGATCTTAACTACTCGTGATGGCGTAGTGACTCCACTCACTTGCTATTCTCCACAGCATCCACGCACAAACCACCACGTGCCCCACGAGAGCAAACCACATTATAGTGACCACGAGGAGGTTACCCCATGTGACTCTACCCATCCTAGCAACCGGGCCAATTTGGTTGCTTAGGAGACCTGGCTGGAGTCACTCAGCATGCCCTGGATTCGAACTCGCGACTCTAGGGGTGGTAGTCAGTGTCTTTACTTGCTGAGCTACCCAGGACCTGTAATTCTCATTTCTTGATATAACATACACAATCATGTGCACACTCAAACACACACACAGACACTCTTAAAGTTGGGAGGCAGTGTTGCACACACACAAGGCCAGTGAGGTGAGAGGTTCAATCCTTGATTGGTGGCATGCTCCACAGCCAGCGGCTGTTGCCCCAGGTGAGGTAAATCCTGCAAGGCTGACAGAAAATTACAACAGGGACCTGGAACAGCCCTGACTCCCCACAGGCCTCAGTGTGCTAACCAGTCCTGACTCTGCAACCAGGGTGAACACACACACACACACACACACACACACACACACACACACACACACACACACACTGCATAGAATGTGTGATACCCATGGCTTCATGCCTCATGGTAGACAAACAAACAACGCCAGGCGAGAACAGTCTCCCACACCGTGCAGTGAACTTACACACTCAAACATCTGTGATACTGAGACACTCGCACTCCCCACTTATAAGATGCCCACTACAAGAAAGATGCTGAACACACTATTTTCATATTTGTTTTTTGAAATTCTGTCTTTTCAAAATTTTGTTTTTGTCATTAAAAAAGTTTTAAGTCATGCAGTCTGCATGAGATGAAGACTCCTGTCATATCAGTCGCCTAATTAATAAACGGTTTTATTTTATATGGAGCTGGACTGCCTTGAGAACACATGACCAGCCAAATACTCGCTTATCTCAATATAACAGTATATCCTATTATCCACTTATTACCTATTATTTGACATTGTTGCTCACAGAATAAATCAATCATGACTGGTGTATCAATGAAATTTCTAGAATGCAACCTGGTCTCATAGAATCACGTTACCATACCTACTATACCTAATTTTTGCTAAATTATATTTACGTGGCTCTTTGTTGTCACGAACACCGACGAGGGCGTCTCCCTCCCTGGCCTTTGGAGATCGCACTCGCCCGAGTACTAACTGCCCTGATTGTTCCCAGCTGCTTCTCATTACCCCTGTCTATTTAACCGTGCCTGTGAATTCCTTCCTCGCGAAGTCTTGTTAGCCCCGGCCACATTACTGAGCGTGTTTACTCCTAAGTCTTGTTATCCTGTGTACCAACCTAGTCTGTTTTCCTCGACCACGATAGTTTGCCGCCTGCCTAGTTTATTCCTGCCTGTTTACCGTTTACTATCGTTCGCTGCCTGCCCTGACCCACTGCCTGTTCTAGTTACGAGCCTGCCTGTCTTCTTCTCTCTCTGTTTGACTGTTTCCTGACCCTGCTTGTATGACCTGAGTTTGCACTTACCTAATAAACCGCATATGGATCCCAACCAGCCTGAGTCCCCGTTACAGTTGTACATAATGCAGCAGTTTCCTGATGCAATGAACACTAAAGGTGCTACAACAATTACTTTTATTCACTTTAATACAAATCATCAGTAAAATGCTAAATTTTGCTGTCAAGATAAATGCAAATGATCAGTTCAAAAACATATATTGTTTACACTATTCCTCACAAACTGCTATCTTATAACTCCTAAACACTTTTACTATATTGCACGACTTTCCTTGACATTTACATTATGTAAATAACTACTTTTAAAAGTTTGTTTGTGTGTGATCAAATTGCACAGTAGCTCACCTGACAGAACACTGAACTTGTGAATCAAAGGACCGAAGTACACACAGGTCCGGACTGGCCATCGGGAGCGGTGGGAGAAGTCCCAGTGACCTCGCGACTGATTTGGCCTTCTGCCCCACTTGATTTTATTTCTATATTTAATTCTTTATTATTTTATATTATTGCCACACAAGGGATTTCTGAATTTGCATTCAATAATAAATTCATAATAAATCACGAATCCACTAGTCTTTAATCTGGGCTACCCCTAAAATGGGTCATGCCGCTGACATGTGGAAAAAAACATTCATTCAAGGACGCGCATTTATTCAGTGCATGGACAGAGCGCAGCTAACGTAAGTGTCTGAAATGCTTGTACACAGATCAGATGAACGATAAAGTTTACCCTCTTTAACTTAATGCTGTCTATCATAACGTATGAAGCATGCTGTCTGCTGAAATAACAAAAAAATAACTACAAAATTATCTGAAATGAGTGAGTACGTTTTACCTGTCAATCAGATGCATGGATTACTATAACAACAATAGGCTGCAGACATGCTTTCTCTCAGAATCTTTCTTTATCTTTCTACTTGACCAGTAGAAAGATAAAGAAAGAAACAAAACTGTAGTATTTTATTTGAAATGAAAATCAGATAAATGCTATCAAGTCATACTTAATAAAATTAAGAATAATTAATAAATTAAATAAAATCATTTTTCTTTTTAATATTTTCTAGTATTGCAAAGAAACTTAGTCACAAAACCGCTATGTTTGATCCATGAAAATGTTCCATTAGGCCCTATAATGACAGCAAATTATCGCAACATGGAGTGATATTTACAACAAATAAATAAATCCTCCCTTTTTTACTGAGATTTCAATCATCAATGAAGACAAGATGAGTCAGAGAAAGAGAACAAAGAGGACAGGTATGTACTATTCAGTGAACAAAAGTTAGTTTAGGAGACGTTGAGAACATGCATGATAATATTTACATCTAGGGTAAGCTATCCATGTCATTGGATAGTCATTGTTTGATTGGTTTTCATTAAATGCATTGGTAACATGTTGAAATAAGATTGTGTATCCATTAACATTACACAATGAATTACCATGAAAAATTAACAATACTTTTATAACATTTGTAATCTTGGTTTATGGTAATCACTACACATACTAATAGTTTAATGTTAAAAATTAGTAATGTAACATCATGAAGAACTAATATGAACTAACAATTAACAATGTAATTAATTATATGTATAAATTAACATGAACTAACTTCAACTGCCCCAAGTGGTCAAAGCAGTAACTGTCGTTGGGTTTATGGGCATACATGACCATTTTGTAGGTCTAATGTCCTTGGAAGGGTGCCAAAAGCCAGTTGTGAAGCATTGTTCTGAGCTGTACAGGCTATAAAATAGTGAAGAGGAATGTATGTTTTATAAACTGAACCCTCCAAATCAAACACCAGATCTAAACCTAACCATCAGTGGAATAAAATGAAGGTGGGAAAACGCAACTTCTGAATGGACCGGAACGCGCTCATCACTTATTGTGCGAATGCAATTTCTTACTAGTTTCAAAGCTGGATCTGAACCTGGGTCTTCCACGCTGCTGACGTGATGTGCTTTCGGTCGCACCACAGGGGAAGGTAAAAACTCTGAAACCACTGCAAAAAATGTCTGATAGGAGATGCTGCTTGTCGGTGAGTTGGCATAATGAGGCCGATCCAAGGGTAACAGAAGTCTCGGAAAAAACATGCAGAGTTTCCGTGTGATCATGTTGGTGTTTCATGTCACATTTAGCTTTTTAGGTTACTATCGTTTAGTTTAGGTTTAAGGTTTAGGTAGGGAGGCAAGTTTTGTTGATTTAAAACTCAGTTTAACAATAACCTTAATTTATTAAGATCAAATTTAACTGGTTTTTAGCGCCACAAAGTGGACATTTCAACTTGGAACTGCTGTGATATGTGTTATAAACCACGTAATACAATTGTGCAAAAATGTAACCACAGTCACAGATTTTCTTGAGATAAGGCTGCTAGAATGGCATTGGTTACTGAAAACTATTGCTTTTGCATGATGCTGCACCCACTACACCAGGTGTCAGTACACTGTAAATACAAGACAACTGCAAAATCCGCCAGTACAACATCAACAGAAAATGACCAAGTGCACCTTTTAAAGGAATAATCCGGGTTCTCCATACAAGCATACAATGGTTGCGCCATACACATCTATTGTAAGTAAGTGTATTACTGCAAACATCTGATTTTGTGAGTCAAATTTTCCTATTTTGTTATGCTGTCGATTGAACTTGCCTTGTATTTAACATAGAATATTCCTTAAATTTTTATCATATCTTACATTTGAGTGAGAAATGAAATGTACATGTTGCATTGTACAAAAAACATCAGAGAAAGACAAAAGAAAAAAACCTTGGTCCTGTTAGCTTGTTCTTTCCGTTTCCTCTTTAGTCTCACCACCCGTTTCTCCCTCCCTTTATTTTCCCTGTCCTCTGTCCAACACGCAGGGGACATTAATCCAGAAATCTGCATATGTGCTGTGCGCCTCGGGAGCTGGGGCTGTCCAGACACGCCGGCGTATGATTTCACATTGTTTTGAGCAAATTGCAGCTTCTGATGATGGGAATCTAATTCCCACTGAGCGTGGAGCAGGGGGGAGGTGGCATGGAAACCGTTACCGAGGCATCAGCCGTCCTGTGGCATGGCAGTGCATTTGCCTGCATGGTGCCACTCATGCACACACTTCCACACAAACTCACATACATCCAGGAAGGGGGCATCCTAATACACCAAATTGCTGATACACATGTAAGCAAATATCCTCTCAAATTACTCTCTCTCTTCAGGCCCAAGCTTGCAATGAGGCTTGTTATTTAAGAAAGCAAGGGAGGTTATTTAGTTTTTTCCTCTTAAAAGAGCCCTAATTTGCATTGCATGCTGAATTACATGAACAGGAAGCCCCCCCCCGGCAGGGCTCGAACCGCCTCCATATGCCTGTATTTTTGTCGCATTTAAATTTAGCTGATTTAAGGACAGATGTGGTGCGTAATCAGTGGCACCCTCAGTTTATTTCTGATGAAATTGGACTTTGTTCAAAGAATGTTTGCATTTTGCAGTAAATTGCCACGTTTATTGGGGTCTAGAGTGCGCCATCATCCTCCATTTATGGCAGGCATGCGTGCATATGGGACTCAAAGAAGAGATGGCTGATTTGCTCCTTTTTTAGAAAATGATGTCTGTTTGAGTGTATAGTGATGCTGCACGGTATGTAGGCAATCCATCTAGACAATTAGCAGCATGATTCAGAATACAGCAGCATGGAAAACGCCACCAGCTGTGTGCATCATACCAATCATATGCTGAACACGCTGGACAAATAAGCTCTTCTTTATACACATCTCGGAATGATGTGTTTCACTGTCAGTGTCCCTGAATAACCATTTAATCAATAGAAGATTATTAGCAACATATTACTAGTAAAAGCTTGCCTTTATGCTTATGTTCTCATGCAAATATGCTTAATTAGCCTTAACTAGTAAAGACAACAGTTAGCATTACTGTTATTTTTATTTATTATTATTATTAATTTTGTGTTCCTGTGGCTCAACCGGTAGAGTGTGGCACTAGCAATACCAAGGTCATAATTAAGATTCCTAGGGAACATACTGTACATACTTATAAAATCCTTGATTTGGATAAAAGCGTCTGCCAAATACTGTACATGTAAATGTAGTGCTGTTTCAATCCTGTATGACTTTCTTCCATTAATCATAAAAAGAGTGAACAAAAGGAGAATGACAGCCTCAGTCGCCATTCACTTTGTCATTGTATGGTCAAAATATACGTGAATTGTGATTAAGTCTGTCAGTCCCTAACATTCTACCTAACATATCATTTTGTGTTCCGCAGAAGAAGAAAAAGTCATTCGGTTTGGAACATCATGAGGGCAAATGAGAAAAAATAATGGCAGAATGTATTTTTTTGGGGTGGTATATTCATTTATGAATGTATTAAGGCATTATTAAGTAATTTAACATCAATAGGACCAGGGTGATTTGAGTGAACATGTATGCTGCAACAGTAACATGACAATACATTTTGAGTATATTTTCTCAGTCCAAAATATAAAAGCCTAAAATCAAAAGGCATACTGTATTATATTAAGATAATGCAGAACAACCTTAACAATAGGCTGATAAAAAAAGAAGATAAAATGAAAGTAACCTGAAAGAAAAAGAAAGAGGGTGGGCGAAGTTGTCAGGAGGAGTGTGTGAGCTAGCAAGATGATAATGTGGCATGACACTTCTGAAATGAGACACTGGTTGCCATGGCAAAGAGGCAGGAGGGACATTCTCTCAAGAGGCCCAAATAAAACAAGCTGTAAATGATGTTTGATTAGAATTTAGATCATGTAATCTTTCAGGACAGGCCTTTTGTCAGCTGCTTTAAATCTCAGACTTTAGCAATTCTTTACAGAGCTTCCTCAACCATGGCAAAAATACTCTTTCCAGCTCTTCCCATCTGTATCCCTTCCTGTCCCTCCATTTTTGTATGTGCTTCTGTTTCTCATTATCTCACCTGTTTAACACACAATAATGATACACTGAAATCTTCTCCAGTAAGACATTCATAACAAAGTCAAATGTTAGTAACGTTAGAAATTGTCGTTGGAATATTAGAATATATATTTCAACATGGAATGTGATATATATTCATGGAAAGCTCTTTTGCTCATTGTCTTGTGTGTGGGGAAGGTCCTGGAGGTTCTTGCTTACTGGCAGGTGTATGGACAGTGTGACGAGATGGGGATTTTAAAATAACTTCTTTCTCAAGCTCTTAAGTGCATTTTGAAGATAAAGAGAGATTCATTTTTACCCTGTGTTTACATTATGTCACAGTGACTGCATTGCTATGTCACCCAGACCTTACGAACATTCAGAACTCAAAAAAATAAAATAAAATAAAGAAATATGGTGCAAATATGGTTGGAAGAGAAGCGGACACATACAGTAGGTCTGGGTGATATACTATACCTATGTCCTCAGATTTGTCTTGGTTTGTGCCAAGGAGGTCTGTAACAGAGAAAGCTGCTTGTCATTCCCGTTCATTTCAGTTGCAGTACCAGTGCATGCCTAGTGTTAGGATTGACACATACAGTGTCCCCAAAAGTATTTGGACACTTAAGCTACATATACTTTAAAAAGTAAGAATGTAATTGCATTAGATAACAAAATATCAAACCAAGTGCATTTAGTTTAAAGAACATGCTTTTTTTTTTGTGGAAAAATTACGTTTTAAGATTTCTAGTTCAGAGAAAAGGTCTTGCATCTGTTTGCCGATGCCACTTGATTTTATGTTTTTCTCTATATGCAATGAGATTCATACATTTTTAAATGTAGCTTTAAGTGTAAATATTTTTTGTTGCACATATGGCATAAGATCTATATTGAAAGATCTTCATGTACCAGCAGTGTAAAAATATGATTCCACATCAAAATATGATCTTAAAATAATTCTATTATTCAACTACTATGTCCTCTCCACCCCTCCCTCTCCACCAGCCCAGGGAGTAATGAACTGCTTACCAAGCCTGAACTAATCAAGTCTGACTGCTCTCTGTCATTGTCAATTACACAGCAGCCTTTGCCAGTGAGAGGGCTAACAGAGAGTTATACTATTGCTACAAATTGAAAAGTAATGTGTGGAAAGGATGAGGTCGAATACAAACTCCCATTGCAAGGCTACCTTTTGTTCTGCACAGTTTAAAGGCTGTCCTCACATTTGCCAACATTACAGGCAGGCCAGGACAGAGGACTGTTTGATTTTAAACAGTGCGTCTATGAGGGAAAGAGTCCTTTTTGTTGAAAGTTCAAATTTTCATAAACTTTACTGAGTCTGTGTAGAGGACTGGGTGGGATACTGATTCACTATTAGAAAAATGAAATTAATGTAAATCTATAAATGTAGCTTAAACCAGCCTAAGATGGTTTAATGGTCTTAGCTGGTTTTCCAGGGTGAGAGACCAGCTGGCAGACCGGCTAAGCCAAAGGAGTTTGGCCAGGCAGGGAGACCAGCTTGAAACAGCTAAGACCAGCAAACCAGCTTAGTTTTTCTTAGTTCGCATCTTAGTTTTTGGTTTTGTTTTTCTTTATTATTTACATTAACTATATGTACTGGAGCAATAATCAGTCTGTAGTGGACTTCAATGTTTAAAAATGTAATCTCGTGGAGACCCATGTTGGTCCCAGCTGTGTGTCTACCTTTCCCACTGTGTTTGGCTAATCAATGGCAGACATCATCTGTAATCACAGCAGTGCAGCTTGGTGACACTGCTTGCCTGACTCTCGGCACACACTTCATTTCAGCATCGGGCTGTGACCTTTCTGACTTCTGCAAGTAGAAAAGTGTACCAGGAGGCTTTTAAAACATTCAGCATACTGATCAGGGAAATGAAAACAGAGCTCGTCAATTGATTTCTTGTGGTCTTTAAGATTAGCAAGACTGAAAGATATTCACTGTTTTTAAATTAATGACATTTTAAAGCGAATATTATGTTACTTGAATAACAATTTTGTTAAAAAACATGACAAATCTTGATACCTTACAATGCAGCATTAGATATATTGCACTCGGATCTCTAGATGAGTGAGGCTATTAACTCGTCTTTTATCTTGTTCAACCCAATGGTGCTGTCACTCACCCCTATTGGGATAACAGAACAAGAGGCCAATGATCAGACACCTCAGCTAATAAAATATGCTGCTAGATTGTTTGCACTAGAGCTCATAGCTAAATACTCATTTACAGTGTGTGTATGTATGTGTCCTTGGCATACTGTAAGAGAGATTTCATGCATATCTGGCGGTGCCTGTCCATGAAATCCAACAGTAGGGGACTGATACCTGTGCTATCCATTACAATCATCCTGAGAATAAAGCATATCTCCTTTTCAGTCTGCTTCCAGCCACGTTATTTAAAGTAATTAACCTTAATTCGCCAAAAAGACAGAAATCTTTATTAGACCGTTGCCACTTAACCAGACCCAGAGCCCACTGAAGTCCATTTCCCTTGGCTCCAAATGGGGTCTCTGTTTAATCAAAATTCATCCATCAGATTTCAATGTTGAATCATCCTTTAATTGGAAGTTACAATCCTGGTTAATAATCTTATAATTTGTACGCTCTAATAGTGGCACCGCTGGGAGCTGCTCTATTTTCAGTGGTGGTGCACCTTTGCATAGAGCCTGAGAGAACCTTTTCCCCACCACTGTCAGCCTGTCCCCCCCTCTACCACCACCGACACTCCACCATCCTTCTGCCCATCTCTATACCAGTCCACTGAGGCAGCAACACAATCACTAATAGGAGCTTGAAAATTGGGTCAAATCACGCCCACCAACAGCCGCTGAAAAGATGCATCCATTTCAGTTTGCAAGCAATATACAGAATGATATGATAATACTTAACCTGGCCTTGCTGTTTGATTGTCTGCTTGCGAATTGACATCCTTCTTTGTTAACAACATAGGGCTTTGTAGAATTTGTACATTGCAAGAGCATCATGGGAATGCCATGTATATATATTTTTATATACACTACAATACAGTACCAGTCA
Organism: Xyrauchen texanus; assembly: GCF_025860055.1. Lineage (NCBI taxonomy): Eukaryota > Metazoa > Chordata > Actinopteri > Cypriniformes > Catostomidae > Xyrauchen > Xyrauchen texanus. Next base: position 24,577,133 of record NC_068313.1, on the reverse strand, counting down.
AAAATCTGGATTTCTGGATTCCACCTGCCCACATTTCTCGAAAAAACATTTATTAAAGGGTAAAAATGAACTCTAACTAAATCACACAAATTTGCTGGGAATAAAATTCCCAAATACTTAATGCCCTGTTTGGGCCACTGGAAGGTGCCCAGCTGAAAAGCCGTTACTGGGTAGTACTCTGTCAGAGCCAAAGCTTTGGATTTAGACCAAGGAAATGAATAATTCTGTGGAGGCAAGGAATAGATCTAGTGGAGTTGGTGACAAATAATAAAATATCATCTGCGTAAATCAAAAGCTTATGCAACATACCTCCCTCCACCACCACATCTTCCTTTCTTATCATTGCTACTAATGGTTCCAGGGCAAGACAGAACAATAATGGGGAAAGAGGGCAACCCTGCCAGGTGCCCCTATCCAGAGTAAAATAATCTGAAATTAATCAATTTGTTTGTACGACTGCTATCGGGTGTCTATAAAGTAACTTAAAAGTATTCCCAAACACTTATAATTCCAAAATCTTAAAAAGATAATCCCATGCTACCATATCAAATGCCTTTTTGGTGTAAAGTGTGATGGCAGCGACCAGAGTCTGATTATTTGCCACTGACCACATGATATTGATGAAACGCCAATGTTATCAGATTTGCGGTGAATGAGGCATTCTATATGATCCGACCCCTAAGAACTGCTTTAAATGGCTCCCTTATTTTTCTCTGTATGTGGCAACACCTCTAAATTCACCATGGCATGATCTGTGGCTAAGATGTTTCCAGTTGAGCAATAAACAACAGATAAAATGAGGGACTTATATATATAAAAAAAATCTATTCTAGAATAAATCTTATGGACTGATGAAAAAAAGTCCCTACCAGATGGGTTCAAAAGTCTCCAGCCTTTGCCCCTGAATTTCTGATAAAACAATAATGACTCTCCCCAATTTATCTTTAATCTGTTTGAGACATTAGAATTGTAGATGCTTACTTATCTGTGTAATAACTCCCCTGCTCTTACTTGAGCCAGCACTAATGAAAACATGTCCACCCCATATTTTCCCAATATTCCCAGAAACACTATTTCTTACATTTAAGAAGAGAAATAACCTTTCTTCTTTTTATAGGGTGCCCCAACCCATTCACATTCCACGTGGAGAGAGACAATCCACTCATTTTAACATATGACATTTTGACATATTAGAAAAAATAGATTATGTGACAAAAATGAAATTATAAAGACCACATTACATAACAATCAAACCCCAAACCAAACAAACAAAAAAAGGTAAAATGTGCACATTAAACCCGTGCACGACAGCGCTAACTGGTGTAATCCCTCTGAACTCAAACAGTCAATGTTCAGTATGTTCAATTTCCTTGTGAGCTGGCTACATGAGTGAAACAAATGACCCAGTCACTCCAATGTCCTGCAAGAAATACTCCACAAAACAAACTCCAACCAATAGGAGGCATAAGCACAAAGAATGTGCAGATTCATCCACAACACTGTCTCAAAGGTATGCCACTGCACAAAATAGCTCCAGCCGCTAGGCTCGGATGGTCAAGTGAATGTTCAGTGAGTCGGTCCACTTGGCTGCAACTTGAGTACCACAGAATAACTTACTCAGTCCATTGACTTTATGAAGGACATCGTTTTCTGGGGACATGTAAATATTTTGCGGCATCCTTAGCATCTATTCTTAATTTGGCCGGGAACATCAGTGCAAAAGCGACCTTCCATTGATGTAAGAGTTTATTGCATTCCTTGAATCGATCACGTTTCTCTATTGTCGAATTTGCAAAGTCTGGAAACAAGAAAATGCTGTGGTTCTTCCAAGATAAGTTATTTATCGGATGATCTCAGAAATTTGGCCAGAATATTTCAGGGCCTGTCTTCGCCGAGCTGAAACCCTGTGAGCTTGCTCAATTTCCATCTTATGACCTGTTATGTCGAGCAGACTTGGGAAGAGCCCATCCAGGAATTTCACCATATCCTGACCTTCTTCGTCCTCAGGAATCCAACAATCCGATTATTCCGCCGGTTTACGATTCTCCAAGTCCTCCAACGTTTCCCAGACGTGCTCCAAATCCATCTTGGTTGCTAGCGGAATAGCAGCTAATTCCTTCTTTGATGACTCCAGATAATGACCTTTAAAGGCTAATGTATAAATATAAAGCCTAATGTATATATATTATTTATTTTTTTAGAATTTGTCTAATAGTACTAAAACAGTTTAATATAAAAAACAAATTATGTCAATTCTTTCGTACGTTAGTCTTTACAGGAAGACATTTCATAACATTAAAGTTAAAATTACTTCATGCATTAGCTAACTTTAACTAACAATGAACAACACCCTTTTACAGCATTTATTAATCTTGGTTTATGTTAATTTATTGATACGTAGTTAATGTTAAATAAAAAGGAACTGCACCTTTTACAGTGTTTATTAATGTTCATTTATACAATCCCAATTCCAAAAAAGTTGGGACAGTATGAAAAATGCTAATAAAAACAAAAAGGAGCGATTTGTAAATTATATTTACCCTTTGCTATAGCACCACAACTACACATAATATGATGTTTTACCTTGTGATTAAATTTTTTTTCAAATCAGATGATTACAACACACCCCCAAAAAGTTGAGACAGGGGCAATTTAAGACTAATAACAATTTGATGATGTGACGAGGAGAAGGGTTTGGCTGGGCCATGAGGGTGCGCCTGGAGCTGAGTTGTCCAGTCAGTGGAAGAGGGAGAGACACACAAGCTGTGTGTGTGCATGTCTGTAGGTTTTTCTGCTAAGCACTCTTTATGTTTTGTTTCATTTGTGTGCTCAGCTGGTTCCTACGTCCTCATTGCCCATATTGTGAACCCGTTACATTGGTGTCAAAACATGGGAGGGAGGAGGGATGTGCTGTCAGAGATCCCTCGCCACATGGAGGGTCACAACGCAGAGGAGGTATGGTCTGATGGTACTGGAGCAGTCCGCCAGAAGGCAAAGAAGCCTGCTGCCATCTGCCAGGAGATGAAGGAGCCGCTGCCGTCCTCCACGAAGAGGAGGAACCGCTGCCGGCTGCCAGGAGGCGAAGGAGCTGCTGTCGTCCACCAGGAGGCGGAGGAGCTGCTGACATCCACCAGGAGGCAAGGTTCAGTGCCATCGTGTCACAGAGGACCGCTGGACAGCTGGCTGAGGACCAGTCAACAGCGTGTTCTGGGACTGGCGAGCCAGTTTTTCTCTCTCTCTCTCTCTCTCTCTCTCTCTCTCTCTCTCTCTCCTCTCTCTCTCACTGTCTCACTGTCTCTCCCACTCACTCTTTCAGATTCTCAGGAGGCGGTGAGGACCATCAGGTGGCGGAACTGCCAGAAGGGCAGAGTCTTTCCTCCAAAGATATGGGGGTAAGCCAGTCTGGATGGCGTCCAGGCCTGAATTGGGTGATGGAGGAGTGTGATGAGGAATAGGGCATGGCCGGGCCGTGAGGGTGCATGCCTGGTGTTGAGTTGTCCAATCAGCGAGAGAGGAATAAAGGGGAGCCGGAGACACCAAATCGAGAGAGAGAGAGAGATAGAGACGTACGAGCTGTGTGTATGTGTGTGTGTCTAAGTGTTTTCTTGCAAAGCACTCTTTTTGTTTTGTTTAAGTTCATTTGTGTCATTAAAAGTTTACATTGACTGCTCATCTTGTTCCTGCTTCCTTCTAGCCCATCTTGTGAACCCTTAACAGAGGAGTTGATATAACATGGCGCCGCAGATGGCCGCCTCGGTGTGGAGCTCTTCAATTCTTTTGTTGTTTTTGTTAGTTTGTCCTGTGTTTAGCAATCTTTTACCAATCAGTTTTACCAGGGACGAACTGCTGAACATTCGGCAGCACATACCAGATCATCTTGTCCCAGTTTTTCAATATTCTGACATTTTGCTGGACATTTTAGTTGGAGGCGCTGCTGTGTTGTTTAGATGCGCCACGAGACGCAGGTGAGGGAGACGAGCTGGCGCGCTGGTTAAACTCCGTCAGCGCGGCGTTCGCACAGCGCTGCCGAGCATTCATCTCGCAAATCTCCGCTCTCTTCCCAACAAAACGGACGAACTACATCTCCTCACACATACTAATAAGGACTAATCAAACTCTGCTGCAATATGCTTCACTGAAACCTGGCTGAGTGAAGCCATTCCGGACTGCGCATTACATCTGCCGGGCTTCCAGCTGTTCAGAGCGGATCGCATCGCGGAGTTAACAGGGAAAACGAGAGGTGGTGGAACATGCTTTTACATCAACGAAAGTTGGTGTACAGATGTAACAACACTAAAGAGGATGTGCTGTCCTAATCTGGAAGCGCTCTTTATTAACTGTAAGCCGTGGGAGTTTTCTTCGTTTATTCTGGTGAGTGTTTACATTCCTCCTAACGCGTCTGGGAACTTAGCGCTGCAACAGCTGGCTGATCAAATCTCAGACACAGAACAACAATACCCGGACTCAGTCATTATTATTCTTGGGGACTTTAACAAAACAAATCTCACACGCGAACTGCCCAAATACAAACAGCACATTACATGCCCCACCAGAGACAGGAATATATTGGATCACTGCTATACAACATTAAAGGATGCATATCGCTCTGTCCCACGTGCAGCTTTGGGTCTCTCTGATCACTGTCTGGTTCATCTTCTCCCGACCTACAGGCAGAAATTAAAATCAACAAAGCCAGTTGTAAGGACTATAAGGAGATGGACTATTGAAGCAGAGCTGGAACTACAAGCCTGCTTTGACTGCACTGATTGGAGTGTTTTTGAAGCTGCAGCTACAGACCTGGATGAGCTCACAGATACTGTTACATCCTACATCAGTTTCTGTGAGGATATGTGCATCCCTACTAGGACATTTTTGTCATTCAACAATGATAAACCATGGTTCACAGGGAAACTCAGACAGCTTTGTCATGCCAAAGAGGAGGCTTACAGGGGTGGGGCTAGAGTCATGTATAATCAGGCCAGGAACACACTGAATAAGGAAATCAGAGTGGCTAAAAGAAACTACTCTGAGAAGCTGAAAAGCAAGTTTTCAGCTAACGACCCTGCATCAGTGTGGAGTGGCCTGAAACAACTTACTAATTACAGGACTCCTACCCCCAACCCTGTGGCGGACCAACGACTGGCTGACGACCTGAATGTGTTTTACTGCAGATTTGAAAGGCCCGATTTCACACCCCACATGCACGCGGACCTTCATTTCACACAACCATTAACACCTCCTGCAACCCCCCCTCCTCCCCCCTCCTGCTACACTACCTGCACTCAAGATCTGTGAGGACGATGTGTGCCGTGTCTTTCGGTAGCAAAGGACAAGGAAGGCTCCAGGACCAGATGGCATCTCACCAGCTTGCCTTCGTTCCTGTGCTAACCAACTGGCCCCCATCGTCACTCAAATCTTCAATAGATCACTGGAGCAGTGTGAAGTCCCATGCTGCTTCAAACACTCAGTTATTATCCCCGTCCCTAAGAAACCTAAAATCACAGGACTTAATGACTACAGACCTGTCGCCCTGACATCTGTGGTCATGAAGTCATTTGAGAGACTGGTGTTGGCCCACCTGAAGGACATCACTGGACCCTTTCTGGACCCCCTTCAATTTGCTTATCGAGCAAACAGGTCTGTGGATGATGCAGTCAACATGGGATTGCATCATATCCTGCAACATCTGGACAGACCGGGGACATACGTAAGGATCCTTTTTGTGGACTTCAGCTCGGCTTTCAACACAATCATACCAGATATACTCCGGACTAAGTTAAACCAACTCCCTGTTCCCACCTCTACCTGTCAGTGGATTACCAGCTTTCTGACGGACAGGCAGCAGCTTGTGAGGCAGGGAAAATTCACTTCCACCACCTGTACCATCAGCACTGGTGCCCCCCAGGGATGTGTGCTCTCCCCACTTCTCTTCTCCCTGTACACCAATGACTGCACCACCAAGGACCCCTCTGTCAGGCTCCTGAAGTTGCAGACGACACCACTGTCATCGGTCTCATCCGAGATGATGATGAGTCTGCATATAGAAAGGAGGTTGAACGGCTGGCTTTCTGGTGCAGTCAAAACAACCTGGAGCTGAACACGCTCAAAACAGTGGAGATTATTGTGGACTTTAGGAGGAACACCCCAACATTGTCCCCCCTCACCATTCTAAACAGCACTGTGGCAGCAGTGGAGTCATTCAGGTTCCTGGGCACTACCATCTCACAGGACCTGAAGTGGGAGATACACATCGACTCCATTGTGAAAAAGGCCCAGCAGAGATTGTACTTCCTTCAGCCAGCTGAGGAAGTTCAACCTGCCACCAGTGCTGCTGAAACAGTTCTATTCAGCAGTCATTGAGTCTGTCCTCTGCACTTCAATAACTGTCTGGTTTGGTGCAGCTACGAAATCAGACATCAGAAGACTACAAAGGACAGTTCGGTCTGCTGAGAGGATTATTGGTTGCCCCCTGCCCCCCTTCAAGAACTATACACTTCCAGAGTGAGGAAAAAGGCTGGTAAAATCACTCTGGACCCCACTCACCCTGCCCACTACCTTTTTGAACTGTTGCCTTCTGGCCGGCGCTTCAGAGCTCTGAACACCAGAACCGTCAGACACAGGAACAGTTTTTTCCCTCAGGCCATCCATCTAATGAACAATTAAATTGCCCCATTGAGCAATAATTATGTGCAATACACAGTTTAATTTTAATTTTAATTTATATTATCCAACATATCCACTTCTGCCATTACTTACATTGCTCTGTACATAATATACTGTTTTTTGTTCTTTATATACAGATTGTATTAGATTTGCACTACGTGTGTGTATGTGGGTATGTATGAAGGTGAGTGTATGTACGTATATGTATAATTATTTATTTGTGTTCTTTTTTGTTTTTAATTACCTATGTCTTGCTGCTGTTTTTGGTATTGTTTGTATTGTTGTTGACTGGAAGCTCCTGTCACCTAGACAAATTCCTTGTATGTGTAAGCATACTTGGCAATAAAGCTGATTCTGATTCTGATAACAAGACCATGTGAAACAGGAGATATTAAATAGGTGAGGCAATTGTGTCGTAGTACTGTATACTGTAAAAGGAGCCTCCAAAAACAGCCTTATATATAGATAATAATATAGATAATATGAGACTTCAATAGTCCATTTTCCAACAGATGCTTCAACAAATAGTCCAGAACTTTGAGAACAATGTTACCCAAAGACAAATTGGAAGGATTTTGGGCATTTCACCCTTTACAGTGCACAATATAGTTAAAAGATTCAAGGAATCTGGTCAAATCTCGGTGCGTAAAGGGCAATACGAACACCACTTCTGATCTCTGATGCCTCAGATGTCACCGTTATTCATCTGTAATGGATATCATGAACATGGGCTTGGGATGACTTTAGTAAACCTTCGCTGCTGCATCCACAGATCCAAGTTAAGACTTTACAATGCAAAGCAGAAGCCCTACATCAACACTCTCCAGAAACACTGCCAACATCTCTGGGCTCTGTCTCATCTTAGATGCAAAGTAAAACAGTGGAACAGAAGAGTACACATTTCAGCCCTTACTTTATCGTACCCAAAAAGGGAGGTGGGTTGAGACCAATTTTGGACCTGCGAGGTCTCAACCGGGCTCTGCAAAAACTCCCATTCAAGATGCTTTCAGAGGACCCCCTTTGAGCCTCTAGAATCAGTTGACCTAAGTGCCCTCTCCCAGAAGACAGCCCTCCAGATTGCGCTCGCTTCCGTCAAGAGGGTTGGAGACCTGCAAGCATTCTCTGTCAGCGACATTTGCCTGGAATTCGGTCCGGCAGACACTCATGTCATCCTAAGACCACGACCGTGCTACGTGCCCAAGGTACCTACGACCCCTTTCAGGGACCAGGTAGTGAACCGGCAAGCGCTGCCCGGGAGGAGGCAGACCCATCCTTATCGTTGCTGTGGCCAGTATGTGCTTTGCGTACCTATTTGGACCGTACACAGAGCTTTAGACTCTCTGAGCAGCTCTTTGTTTGCTTTGGTGGACAGCGGAAAGGGACCACTGTCTCCAAACAGAGGCTTGTCCACTGGGTAGTCAATGCCATCGCATTGGCCTATCAGACCCAGGCCGTGCCTGCCCCCTTGCAGGTTCGAGCACACTCTACAAGAAGTGTGGCATCCTCGTCAGCACTGACCAACAGCACCTCTCTAGCAGACATCTGTAGAGCAGCAGGCTGGGCGACACCAAATACCTTTGCGAGATTCTACAATCTCCGGGTTGAGTTGGTCTCGACCCTTGTTTTGTCAGGCCGAGCATGTAGAACTCGGTAACACAGAACGACTGACCGGGTATACTGCTTGTGCTAGTGCCCTTCCCCTTCACTGAGGCGATCACATGAGCTGTTTCTCCCAGGAGAGTCCACTAAACCCGCGCTCCCTGGATGTCTTTTCCTCCCTAGCTCTCAGGTCTGCGAATTCAGTGGAGAAATTCCCGACCAGACCCACTACGGTACTAATTACTCTGTACTGGAATGGGTGTTCCACAGGGTTCGCCTTCATGGATTAATCACCCTGTGTGTATTTTCCGCAGTACGGTCCCCCTACCGGCGTTCACCCGTCTCCCTGGGGCAGTCCCCTCAGCCTCCTGGTCGCTGTGTTTGTAGAAACTCCTCCCTCTCAGCAGGTAGGATCTACCACCGTGCCACTTCCACATGTGGCCTGAAAACCCATGTGACGTATTTCCCCACGTTTTGTGGAGTCTCCGTAGGGTCTTTTCCTGCTGAAAGAATAGGAGTCGGAAAAGAACGCCTTCCCCGATGCATGTTATAGCTACATGGCCCCAGCCTCATCTAAAACTCTATGAGGAGAAACATAGAGAAAAGGTGGCAGCAGCTGCCGCGGCCTGCTCCTATCCTTGCCATGTCCTATGCTTGTTCCCACCATCCAAGAGAATCCTTGGTCGGATGCCGGGAACCTAATAAAAACCAATTTGATGTCTTAGTGGGGCGTCGAGGAGGGTTACGTGCAGTCTGATGCTCATGCGCCTTTGGCACGCTACAGCCTGCTGCACCAGCATCAGCAGATCACGTAACATGGTCAGTGTAGGTGGTGCTATTAAATACGGATCCTTGTGTCACTACAATCGATACAATGTCGAGTGAGTGACAGAAACGGAACGTCTAGGTTACTAGTGTAACCCCGGTTCCCTGATGGATGGAATGAGACATTGTGTCCCCTTGCCATAACACTCTACCAAGGTGCTGTAATGGCCAAACCTTGCGCTCGGCTCCTCAGTGCAGTGCAGAGCCTTTTATACCCGTATGTCCGGGGGCGGGACATGCAAATTATTTTCGCCAATTTGGCATTGGCTTTTTTCATATTCAGAGGTATCCAAGGCTCCCGAAAGAAGCCCCTTGTGTTACTACAATCGACACAACGTCTCATTCCCTCCATCAGGGAATGGAGGTTACACTAGAACCTAGACGTTAACAGTGACATTGAGCAGAAAGCTTACATTCAACCAGTTGCTGCTGATAAAAAGTTAAATGATCAGCATCGATTGATGAGATGAAAAGAAAATTGGAGATCTGTAAAAAATTCTGATTGGAGTATCCCTAATATTCAAGTTGACTGTGTTTCAAAAACTAATGATGATGATTACTGGGTTGAGACCCTATCACAAAATGGACAAAAACAGGTACATTTGAATATGAATAAGACTTTGATTCAATTTTTATATATTTATTTGTTTGTGGGTGAACTGAAAAAATGTCTCAGTTTGGTTCTTTTTAAGAGTACTCAAGTGTGAAAACCACAGTAGCCTTTTTGCAGTTCAAACCGCAATCATAATATTTTTTATCGCAATTGAACTCTCTTACACTGCCAGGGGCAGGGAGAAACCTTGTAGGCTTCCCTATCAGAAGTGTTTTGGTGTTACCAAAGAAGCAGAAGACTCACTGAAATTCCCATCCGGCATTGACTGCTCTAATTGGAGGGTCACTTGGGGAACCTAGTTCCGTTGAACATAGGTTTTTCAAAGGATAACAAATGGACCCAACTTGGAAGAAATGATAAAGTTGCAAATTAACGACTAAACTTTAAATTTTTTAAAGAAAACATGAGCGGAGTTCTCCTGTGCAAAACTTGACATTATTGTTTTCCCATTCTTGTATGTGTTACTAAAGATTTTTATTTTTGACTTGAAATGACTTTTCTTCTGCACAGTGCAAAACATTTTTTATGTGAAGAATATATGGAATTAACCACTAGAGTCATCTGGATTACTTTTATTTTGTCGTTATGTAGATTTTGGAGCTTCAAACCTTTGGCACCCATTCACTTGCATTGTGAGGACCTACAGAGCTGAGGCATTCTTTTAAAAAATCTTTGATTGTGCTTTGAAGAAAGTCATACACATCTTGGATGGCATGAGGGTGAGTACATGATGAGAGAATGTTCATTTTTGGGTGAACTAAGATTTTTTTTTTTTTTTTACTGTTAAATAATGTTAGTAAAGAGCCTACAAACATTAGTAACACAATAGGTAGATCCGCCTGCATGCAGTAAACATTAACATACTTTCTGTTCTGTTCATACCGAACATAGGCAAAGGAGGAAACATGTCAAATTAATTTTATAAAAACGCATGCATTTACAGGGTGGGCTGTCTAGGGCAGATCAACACACTTGTCCTTTACACATTATTTAATTATTTTACTTTATGTTAAGATATAAGGCTTTTAAAACATGTAGTAACCGTGTGCACCAGCAATTAAAAGCATTGTCCTGCTAAATGTTTAGCCTATGCAATTATGTTCAATTATTTAAATGATTCATAATTCAATGCCAGATTTTTTTTTAATGTCTGTGAATGTTTGTTAACTATCTGTTTGATTAAATTAATAAAATGTAGGAAAAAAACACTTGAGTATTCATTACTAACTGACAAGTAACACCTCAGTTACTATTAATGGTTTATAATGTATTTTCCCTTTAGAATAATGGTCCAGATATCCTTTAACTCCCAAGGAAGGAAACAGTAAGATATCATTAATTATATGGGTTACCAGAATTCTTTAAAAAAGACCTTCAGCAATATACAAACATGCAGTTAATAATTTATTCAGAAGAGATATCCCAAGAAATACACAGGTTGGGCACATGCATCCCTGTATTTCTGTAAGGTAGGCTAACTATGATCATGGCCGTAACCACCATAGACATTGAGGGGGACATGCTGCCCCCCCCCCAATACTGGTCTACTGATATGTGTTTTTTACATGGTTAATTATTACATTATTAAATTTGGTCCCAGTCAATCCTGAATATGTGGTTATATCCTTGACTATGATAGTCTACAGACACTGTAGCCTTGATTTAGCGACCTGTTACACTCATAAATTAATTCCAACAAAGAACCCATGCATGACCTTGTTCACAATAAAAACATTATCATTCACATTTTAGACACATTTTAATGTTTTGATTAGTATTTAATTAGTATTTATTTTGAATTAGCCATAGTTAGGAGATAGTTCTCAGTGAGGCAGATCGAATTCAGTAATTATTAATTACCTAACAGTTAACTACCTCAGTCATCAGTTCACTGTTACTTACTGATTGGTTAATCATGTTTCCATATTAGTTAATAGTAGTAACTAAAGTTTAAATATAGTACTACTCATTAATCCTGTATTAATGTAAGAATTACCTATTAATGATGGATTAGTATTCTAAAGTGTTAATGTTTAAGTCTTTGAACTAATAATGCTTAATATGACAACATCAGATATAAATAAAAAATATCTGTTTCCTTTTGCCTTTGCTACAGTATATAGATCACCCGGGCCTTACTCTGGTTTCCTTGGTGAATTTGCAAATTTTCTATCTGATCTAGTAGTTAATGTAGATAGAGCTTTAATTGTTGGTGACTTCAACGTTCACATACATATTCAAATTGACACATTGGGAATAGCATTTATTAATATTCTCAACTCTCTTGGAGTCAGACAAAATGTGACAGGACCAACTCATCGCCCTTATCATATGCTAGATTTAATTCTGTCATGTGGAGTTGATGTTGATATTATAGAAATTGTACCGCAGAGTGATGACTTCTCAGTTCATTACCTCGTCTCTTGTTTGTTGCGATCAACTAATGTCACCACGCTATCGTTCAGTTAGAACTATTCTTTCGACCACTAAAGATAGCTTCACTAATAATCTTCCAGAATTGTCTCATATACTCAGTAAGCCAAAAAGTGTAGAAGAACTTGATGAAATAACAGTAAATATAAATATAGTCTTATTTAGCACTCTTGATAGTGTCACCCCCCCTTCGATTAAAGAAAATTAAGAGAGCAGCTCAGAAAATGGAGTGCAAGTGGTAGAATACAAAATAAGAGGTATTTCACGGTGCATGGAAGGATAGGCACTAAAAGCTGCCAGGTCAGCATATTTGAGCAAACTCATAGAAAATAACCACAACAGTCCTAGTTGTTTATTCAGTACTGTGGCTAAATTGTTTAGGAACAAAACATCAACTGAACCAGAAATTCCGTCACAGCACAATAGCAATGACTTCATGAATTTCTTTACTGATAAAATTGAAATAATCAGAATTAAAATGGAACTATGCAATCAACTGTCACATCACCTCAGAAAAGTGTCTCTTAATTTTGCTCATGAGCAACTTTAGTCCTTTGCTGTCATACGTCATGAAGAGCTAACAAAACATATAAAAAAATCAAAAGCCACAACATATATGCTTGATCCAATACCAACTAAGCTCTTAAAAGAGGTATTCCCAGTTATCTCAGAACCTCTTCTTAATATTATTAACTCCTCGCTATCCTTAGGACATTTCCCAAGAAACTTTAAAATGGCAGTTATCAAACTGCTTATTAAGAAGCCACAGATTGATCCTAGAGAATTGGCTTATTAGAGACTGATTTGAAATCTATAATTTATGTCGAAAATACTAGAAGTAAGTTTGTAAAGGGGTTAAAGAAAAGGAGGAGGCGAGAACTGGCTTGACAATATAAATAATAGTTTTAAAGGATAACTTAAACAAAAAGACAAACACAGAAAGATGTCGGACAGCTGCCTGTAAAACTCTCTCTCTCTCTCTCTCTCTCTCTCTCTCTCTCACTAGCACTGCAGCCTCCAGTTGGCCTTTATCCCTCTCTGAGGTTTGTTTAGCCTGATTAGGGCCCCGCCCTCCGCCCTGTTACATTCCTCCCTCATGCCTTCCGACCTGTCTGCTGGAAGGTCAACCCTGCCTTCCTGAATCTGAGAGGGGACAGATGGACGGAAACAATAATAATTAAAAACACAGGGGGTACTCCCTGTAACAGTGCAGTACCCCTAAAAACCAAAGTAAAATATAAAAGAGAGAGGGAAAGGCCAATGCGTAGTGGCAGCAGTAGAGAGAGAGGAGAGAGAGAGAAGAAAAAAAAAACACTTACTCGCCGGTTCTCTGATACTCCATGGCTTCGTCCTTGGCCACTCCTCCACCTTCTAGCGGATGACAGCCATGCCTCCCCGGGTGGATCGGAGGCAGTCCTCCGGCCCCTGTTGGACGTAACGCCCTGCCACGTTTTTGGTGAATGGTAGGGGTCTCTCCCGCCCCTGGCAGCGGTTGGTTGGGAGCCCCTCCTCCTCTCGCGGTTGGAGACCAATCCTCCGCTTCCAGGCGGCTGGGCTACTCCGTCATCTGGCGGATGGCTGTGGCTGCTCCTTTGGGGTGGATGGTAGCGGCGAGAACTCCACAACGGCGCATACCTCCTCCTTCCCGGATTTCGGCACAAGTGTAAAGGGGTTAAAGGAAAGGAGGATGCAAGAACCGGCTTGACAATATAAATAATAGTTTAATAAGGAACTTAAACAAATAGACAAACACACAAAGGTGTCGACAGCTGCCCGTAAATCTCTCTTTCAAACTGCAGACTCCAGTCAGCCTTTATCTCTCTCTGATGCTTGATTAGCCCCCCACCTTGTCACAATGTTAATTTCTACAGAGAAATGAAATATATGAACAATTTCAGTCAGGATTTAGGCCCCATCACTTACAGACACTGCACTTATCAGTTACAAATGACTTGATCTATTGTGTCGAATGCAGCACTAAGATTTAAATGCACTAGAAGGTAAATGCAGCTGTGATCAGATTATAAGAGCATGACATTTTCTTGATTAGACTGGATAAATAAGTTGGCATTAGTGGACTTGCATTAGCATGGTTTAGTATGGTCCTATTTATCAGACCGCTACCACTATGTATCTGTAAACAAGGAACTGTCAAATCAAACAAAAGCTACGTACGAAGTGCCACAGGGATCAGTTTTAGGACCTTTGCTTTTCTCCTTATAAATGCTTCCCCTGGGAGATATTATCAGGAATCAGGAATAAGTTTCCACTGTTATGCCGACTATACCCAACTTTATATATCTTCTTAACCCAATGAAAATTCACAATTCTCCAAATTAGCAGAGTGTATCATTGAAATCAAAGATTGGATGGCCAGAAATGTCCTACTACTCAATTCTGACAAAAAAAAACTCTAAAAATAAGCCGCTAAAATATAATTAGACTCTCGATGGATGTACTGTTATGTTGTCATCTTCAGCAAAGAAATTAGGTGTTATATTTGATACCAATCTGTCCTTTGAAAATCTGCTTTCCAATGTTGGAGAACAGCATTTTTCCACCTAAGAAATAATGCTAAATTACAACACATGCTCTCTGTTGATTAATGCGTTCATGCTCAAGACTAGATTATTGTAATATATTACTGGCAGGATACAGTACTTAAGTGACCTTCTGACATGCTATATTTCATCACATTTCATTACGATCACAAAATTCTGGCTTGTTAATAATTCCAAGAATATCAAAATCCACAAATGGAGGTAGATCCTTTTCAGACATGGCTCCTAAACTTTGGAATCTTCTCCCTAACACTGTTCGGGATGCGGACACACTCACCCAGTCTAGACTAAAGACTCATCTATTTAACCAGGCATACACCTAATTTTTCCTTCAACTCATAATTAGGCTGCTGTAGTTATGTCTGCCAGAACCAGAAACCATCATGATCTATTCTATTTCCATGTTTCAGCCTCCTGATTCATATCCCGAAGTTACCAGCGCCTGCCAGATCCAGCTCCATTCCACTGCTATGTGTCTCTGAGAGATGATGACAAACTACAGCCGGTGCTAGCCAGTCATTACTTCAGTCTTTTGACTTCAGAGGATGAACTGATGCCAACTACAACTGTAAGACATCGGATATTTAATATGCCATTGCCTGAACCTTGTATTTAGGATGGACCCCACCGAACCTCACGGAAATGACCTATAGGTTGAAATGCGATGCACTTCATTCATCTCTGCCTGCATCACCTCTGTTTATTGATGGACTACACTCTTGAAATCGAATAAATAGACCATAATTTAACTGCCAACAAAAGCCTTCATCGGCCAAATAACAAAGGACAACGCATCTATGTGATCCAGGATGGGCTTCAAAGACATTGGTCATTAACCTTAAAGTTCATAAAAAATATTTAATTAAATTTTTTTTAAAACACTGGACCTTATCGCTTGACTTTCACTGCAAAAAAAATACCTAATATTGGCATTATATTCATGTTATTTAACCAGAGGAGAACTGGCCCCCACGATGAGCCTGGTTTCTCCCAATTTTATTTTTCTCCATTAACCAACATCTTATGGAGTTTTTTGTTCCTTGCCACAATCGCCTTCAGCTTGCTCACAGGGGTTCTAAATACAATTATTATTTAATTATTTAATTATATACACATTTTACAATTATATTTAATCAAAATACACAATGATCACTGTAAAACATTAGATTACTGCATGATTTCCTGTAAAGCTGCTTTGAAACGATGTGTGTTGTGAAAAGTGCTATACAAATAAAAATAACTTGACTTGGACACAAAGATTACATTTCTAAGAACATGACACAAGTGTTTTAAACTAGATTTGTAAAAAAAGATTTTGCACTATAACACCTTGTACAACCTTATTTGTCAATGACCCATAAGTATTACAACCCCCCCCCTCTAAAAGTGTTTGACTACGCCATCCCCCTTCCATTTTTTTACAAGTTGACCACTGGGCAAAGTGGTGCAGAGGTGAAGAGATGGCTCACAGGCCAGCAGAATAGACTGCAAGTGTAGAATGGCTCTTCTCTTGCTTCTTGTCTTATCCTGATTCAATATCGATTGGTTGGGATGCGGCCGCCTTTGACGTGGCATTACAAAGGCCAAGCGTTCAAGGCTGGCACTAGCAATCTGTTTCTATGTGATTTTGCTCACCGGCTCTTAATTACAGTATTGCACAGTATTGGGAGGTCTGAGAGTCAGGAGATGGGCGCCCAATTCAACCTTTGCATTGTTCTCATCTGTGGTCGCAGAGAAAGTACTAGCATTGGTGTTTGCTGTCATGTTTTGTAAAAATTGAAATATAAAATTCTGAAATTCTGATTGGATTGTACAAAGCCATTGTAAAATGACAATGTAGCACACCTGTGACAGAACATTCTTAAAGGAATGGTTTCCACAAAAATTTTAATTCTGTCATTATTTACTCAGTGTTAAAAGCACCAAAAAGAGTCATTAATCCTCCACATTACTCATGCATCATATTTATACACAGAAGTGGTTAACTTGGAAAAAAAAAAATTTGAAACAATTTTGATGCAGATATTACTAGTGAATTAAACAGACCATTAAGGCTACACACAATTTTTGGTGGCTTTCATTAGAAATTCTAGAGTTAAGTTTACTTTGCAATACTCTGTTTTAGAATATATATACAGAAGCAAGGGAATGTAATGGCAAAAGAGGTATGGTATGTTGGATAAATAAATAGACTAAGCTGTGTATTGCACATTAAATATTTCAAGTAAATTTTACTCACTCTTTGTTTGTACATTTTACATTTTAAGTAATGTAGCATTGAAAATTAAAGCTTTTTTAACGTACTTAGTCAAGTACCACATGACACATGAAACCTTCCTCTGGGAAGCTTAATACAATTTCTATAATGTATTAAACAACATCACCTTGCATTGCTTTCGATAGAATTAAGATTCAGAGCTGCACACACACACCTGAACACTTGGTGCACTCAACACAATCAACTTGCAAACAGTGAAAACACGCAAGCTCATTAATTATTTAAGCCCAGTGCAAGCAGAGAAAACCAGCTATAAAAAATGTAAAGCTACACTATGTAATTTTTTTTGTTTAAATATCAAAATGTTATTAATGAGAGAATGCGACAAAAATCTTCCAAACCATGTCTTTAACCAAATACACTTTGATAAACCTATAATAATGATTTATATTTTAGAGCTGGATTTCAGACAGATTTCGTGGGAAATTGCATACATTCATCATTTGCCTGTGCGTATTGACGATATACTCGTACACAGAGAAAATAAACTCCATCTACTGTAACATGAGTATGGAGTGGGAGTATCGTGAATCTGAATGTTTGTTGTCACAAAGGACGAGAAAAATTTACCATGGATCATTCAAAATGGCAAACCTCTGAGGAATCACTGGTTGTAAAAACAAAGAAACCTACAAGCAAAAAGGGAAATGACAGAGTCCGTAATAAAACCAGCCTGATCTCACATAAAAATTCGGCAATTGTGTGACGATCTTTCTTTAGCCGAAATTGGTATACGTTGACCGAATTTGAAAACACTGCCTCAAGAGGCTAAATTGGTGTTTCAGAGCACATAAACAAGTGTGACATCCAGAAGAGTTTGCCAGAAGCCAATTGTAAAAATACTTGTTTTCAGCTGAACAGGGTGAAAAACAGTGAAGAGGAATGCTTATTTTATTTAATCTACCCCCAACAAAAACCCAAATCTAACCCTATCCATTACAAGTAAAGTTTGAATGCAATGTTAGGGACAAAAATGCAACCTCATTATCATGCTCGGGATTGTTTATACAAACGTGATTACTTCTTCGTTTTGATTGGGGATTGAATTGTGGTCTTCCATGCAATTAACGTAACACACTATTTGTCGAGCCATGAGGGAAATTAATTGTTCTTGAGCCATTCCAAATATGTCAGATGGGAGATAGGGCATGTCAGTGAGTCAGCATACTGTTGCTGATCCTAGGGTAATGGAAATTTCGGAAACAACATGCCGACTTCCTGTGTGATCACGTTGAATAAAACACAAATCAACATCGGCTTGGTTTGACCTTATCAGACTAGCAATCATTAAGTCTAATGTTATCGAACATTGCCTACATTTTGTAACGTAATTTATCGGAAAATATCAGTGTTTCCAATAAGTCAAAATAACAGCATAAGTTATGGCACTTACCTGCTCAGATGACATATCAGATTTCCGTCTTTTCCTTTCTTTCATTATTTATTATTCCGTTCGCTCTTTACCACAGGTAAGAGGATTTTAGGTATTAAAAGTCCCTTACCCATGGCAAAATCACTGTAAAACACAGCCTCTCATGGCTTATTGCATAATTGATTATTGCATGCATTATTGAAAAAATAAAGAACTTTATCAGGTTTGTGTTCCAAGCTCCAGGAGAGCTGTATGATTTAGAATTCATCCTTACATGCTGGCATGTTGACTGCTGTAGCTCCTATGTTGCTTGGATGTCTTGACAAAAGTGTTTGCAAGCAGATGCATGGGTGTGAGTCTATGGAAACGTATGACATGTCAGAACGTACATGTGTGGGAATTTGCACATAGAGTATGTGTAAGTATGTTTTCCCCTTCAGTGTGTGTGCACAGCTTCTCTGCACTTTGCTGCTGTAGGGTAATCTTTTACACTAGGCAGAAGGCAGTGGAGGGTGGAAATTAGCTTTTCAGTCTCTCTCCCTCTCGTATTCCCCCCTCAGCCAGCTTCCTCTTTGCCTTCCACCTCTATCCTTTCAGCTCTCTCACCTACATTGTTTTGGTTCCTCTCTCCCTTCATGCACATTCAAGGCACTATCTGTGACTGTGAAATCAGACTGTGCACCGTCACCTTCCACACGGTACTATTTAAAGTTAATTAGTGCTTGATAATTTGCTTGCCTGGCTTTCCTCTCATTTGTCTCTGCATTACTATGAAACATTTTTATTTGTATTTCTTCTTTCAGGTCTCCTTCTCTGGTGACCTAGGTTTGCCCTCTAGGGGCTGGGGAAAATCACTGCAGTGGCTCCGGTGCCCTCATCAAAAGTGTGCTAAGGCATTGGCTCCAGCAGTGAGGGCACAATAGGCCGCCTCTGACTCCCTCCTCACAAGCCTCATTCAGCTCCCCACATATTAGAATAGTTCACAGGGTGCCCCTGCTTTCCAGGTGATAATGAAAGCATTCCAAAGAATGCTTTCAACACAGCAGTTCCTCTTCAGTGCCCCTCACAAAGTAGTGCATATTTGGGTATGAATACACCTCAGTGTGAGCAGTGCCTCTCGTTGAAATTCAATTTCCCTGGTATATTTCTTTAAGTGGACTGATGGTCTGTCAGGAAAACCATCAATGCTGTTGCGTCTTTCTGTTTTGCAAGTGTCAGTGTTTTTGTGTACTCAAAATGGGGGGCCTTTCAATAATTGAAATATGATCAAATGAGAGAAAACCAGACAATTGATGAATTAACAATCGATGTGCTAAGTGAAGTCATACAGCACTTAATCTAAATTCTCTTCTTTTGTCTTAGTTTAGATTACCTACTTTAGTTTAGACCAGCAGTTCTGAAATGTTTTTGATTTAGGGTGGTTTCATACTTTTTTCAGACAATAATTCACAACAGAAAACATACTGTGGCTGGCATAAAGTAAAAAAAGGAGAAAAAAAAGACATATACTATATCTATATACAGGGTTGGGAGGGTTACTTTTGAAATGTATTCCACTACAGATTACAGAATACATGCTGTAAAATGTAATTTGTAACATATTCCATTAAATTACTCAAGGTCAGTAACATATTCTAAATACTTTGGGTTACTTCTTCAGCAATGGTTGATTTTTTCTCTTGTTTTGACTTTAAAAACTCTGCCAGTAGAGTCAGACAAAATACACGTTAAAAATACATTCTCTGAAAAACTTAAATATCTTATGCAGTGTTGTTTCTAAAACGAGATTGATAAATCTCATCTTGCTTTAAGGATTTTTAGATATTTTTACTGGTAAAAAATAAAAAAATATTATCAAGAATAGGATTTTGCCCTAATATCAAAGGTCTTACAAGAAAAAAGAAATTATGATCCAACGTGAATTTTCTTTATAAAAAAATATGATCGTGCCTGGAAACATGTGCATGTAAAATGGCTAGAAATAGCATTTTAGTTTAGCATAAAGCTGACAATTTACACAAGGTTTATTTCTATTTCTTCTGCTCCAATCTTACTTCAGATTTACTTCTCTGTCTGCTCGTATGAATGTAACACATCATAAGAAAGTTTTTCACCACTGTTCAAATGCACTTTGTATCACATCATTTATATGTATAAATGTTTCCATCTGAAAGGACTAAATATTAAATGAAATAAATGACAATAAAATGCAAAGTAATCTCTTCAGTAATCAAAATACTTTTATAATGTAACTATTCTAATTACCAATGATTTAAATTGTAATTTAGGGGAATACATTTACTTATATTTTGTATTTTAAATACGTAATCCCGTAATTCCGTTACTCCCCAACCCTGTATATATATATATATATATATATATATATATATATTAATGAACCGATTAATTATCCAAATCTTTTTTTAATCGCATACATACAGTATACAAATATATATATATACTTCTCTTTTGTATTTTTCAAATGTAATTTGAATTTGTATATATATATAACAAATTCAAATTACATTTGAAAAATACAAAAGAGAAGCATTTTCACAGGTAGACATTTTACATTTACGTTTACATTTATGCATTTGGCAGACGTTTTTATCCAAAGCGACTTACAGTGTACTTATTACAGGGACAATCCCCTGTAACCTGGAGTTAAGTGCCTTGCTCAAGGACACAATGGTGGTGGCTGTGGGGATTGAACCTACAACCTTCTAACCTACAATTTTAACCCCACTATAGGCCTAAATGTAATATTGTATTAAATTAAAGTACAAAAATATCTCTCAGCACACACTTCTGTGAAAACCATCTTTTTACTCATAACAGTGTGGACTTGCGTTTAATACTCGGAGCAGCTCCATTTCTCTTTCTGTCTGTTGTCACCAGGCCCTCTTCCATCTTTTCATTTGCTTTCACCAGTTGCTCTCTTTCTCTGTCCATCTCTCTCTTTGTCCATCCCTCCCGCACTCTGTCTCCGGTCTGGGAGCAATGACAGGGCTGGCAAAGACAGAGTGCGGACGTCCAACTTAAAAAGTGACTGCCCTGTCCTGCAACTGCACAGCTGGGGAGCTGCAAATCTATCATGGCCAACTGCAGCCTGCTAGCAGACATGCAGCAAAATACCTTCTTTTAGGAGAGAGGAAGAGAGAAATAATGCATGAATGGAAATAGAGAGAGTTGCAGAATAGTGTAAAGCCTGTTTCACACTACATAAGTGAATTTACTCTAATCTTGAGCAAATTAATTAACATTACACTCTTCAATAAGAGACATATTCATTTTGGTGCATCTACATTCACATTGTAGAAATAAGCAGCACGGTGCACATAGCAGATGCATAGTTTCAAATACTCTATGCTGTGCATAGTGCACTTAACAAAGAAAATACTTTTAAAATGCACTGAAACCTATTTATCAACAAGGTCTTTTGCTATATAATTTTTATGAAACAACATTTACTAGAAAAAAACTACTCCAATATACTTCAACATACTCTCACACAGGAATTCGTCATGTTGCACCGGATGTTAATTCAAATCTGATTCCCTTTAACCTGTTATTTTCAATATAGAGCCACAGCTCTGTTTCACTGCAAAAACCCTGTCAGTAGTAAAGCACAACGTGAACCTGCTGTTACAGTTACACTGCTGCTTCGCTTATGGTGTGAAACAGGCCTAATATGAAAGGAATGGCTGCATATTTGGCAGGACCGTAGAAGGAAACCCAGTATTGAGGAGTATGCAAAAGCAAAAGGGATGGAGGTGGGTGGGTTGTGGGTGAGAGAGGGGCTGTGGCTGCCTTGTGTTGGGGACAGTGGGGGGGCATTAATCATTATTGGCACACACCTCAGTCTGTGCCGCACCCTGACGGCCCTTCCACCCCTGACATAAATCATAATTCCTCCCCTCTCCAGCATGCTGCGGAAAAGTCTGCTACTCTTATTGACTTTTCTCCCTCTGCTTTCCCTATCAGCACCTGCACCCACCTTCCCCCTGTCCACAGTCACCTCTGCCAAGTCATTAGGAAACATAACTGATATGATATTCATAGAATACTAAATAAACTTTATGACAATGCGCTGTTGCCCCTTCTACCCCAGCCCACCTTTTGATGCATTAGATCCAAGTGCGGTAAAAACTAATGATATAAAAATTACAACGCATGTTCTGGTCTATTATACCTCTGTTGATTTGTTTTTGAGGTGCATCTAGGCTTATCAAAGTTGTGGAGGAGATTAGAGAGAGGGTCCACCAAGACAGAACAGAGACATAGAGAAAGCTAAAGAGAAAGAAAAAACATGGTGTGAATACGCTTTGTGCACAGTTGTGGGCCAGAATAGTTTTAAGTGGGAGCTTTTGTTGTGAATGAATCCATAATTGCCTGTTGGTGATTTTACTCACAGAATGGCTCATTGATCTGTAAACCTTGACCTCAAAATGACCTTTGTGAATAACTTCACATTGAAAGATTATTTTGTAGTTTTAAACAAGCATTTATATATCTTCCACACATATTTGTGATCAAAGATATAAAGAACACTGTTTGTGTGACTTTTTGCCATTTTGAGAGTGAAAGCTGAGACAATTAGTTGAAACAATAGGGGCACATGGTCAAGTCAAGTCAAGTCAATTTTATTTGTATAGCGCCTTTCACAACACACATCGTTTCAAAGCAGCTTTACAGAATATTAGCATTAACAGACGATAAGAACTGTAATGTCTATAAAGTCGATTAATCATCATTGTGTAATTTAGATAAAATACGAATTTTAATAGTGTTTATAAATAATGAAATGATAATTGTATTAATAACCCCAGTGAGCAAGCTGTAGGCGACTGTGGCAAGGAACACAAAACTCCATAAGATGTAGATTAATGGAGAAAAATAACCTTGGGAGAAACCAGACTCACTGTGGGGGCCAGTTCCCTCTGGATAACATTATGAATGTAATGTAAATATTAATTATGTATAGGTAAAATCATGGTTTAAAATTATTAAACTAAGTGATAAGGGTCATTGATTAAACATAGATTGTGTTTGAACTGTAAGATTAATGACCAAAGTCTTTGAAGTCCATCTTGATTAATTGCAGAAGTTCACATAGATGCAATTGTCCTTGTTAATTGGCTGATGAAGGCTTTTGTTGGCAATTGTTAGTCTAAGCATTTCATTTCAGGATCGTAGTCCATAAATAGACAGAGGTGATGCAGGTTGGAGCTGGCATCATTTCATCCTCTGAAGTCCGTCATAATAGATTGAAGTGATGTTTGGCTGGCACCGGCTGCATTTAGTCATCATCATTCTGCGACATGTAGCAGTGGAGTCCAACATGAAGCAGGAATGGTGCTGGATCCAGCCGGTTCTGGTGACCTCAGGATAGGAGTCCCGAGGTTGAGACAGGGAAACAAATAAAAAGATGTAAGCGTAGATGCCATTGAATTTATTGCAGAGTTAGAGATCATGCTCAATGTTTCTGGTTTCTGGTTCCGGCAGACCCAACTAAAGCAGCCTAATTGTGGGATAAATTAGGTGTATGCCTGGCTAAATAGATGAGTCTTTAGTCAAGACTTAAACTGAGAGAGTGTGTCTGCATCTCGAACAGTGTTTGGGAAACTATTCCATAGTTTAGGAGCCAAATATGAAAAGGATCTTCCTCCTTTAGTGGATTTTGATATTCTAGGAACTATTAATAGGCCAGAATTTTGCGATCTTAATGAACGCGTTGGAATATAGCGTGATAGAAGATCACTTAAGTACTGCGGAGCTAGACCATTCAAAGCTTTGTACGTAGTTAACAGAATTTTAAAATCAATACGGAATTTAACAGGTAGCCAATGTAACGATGATAAAATGGGGCTAATATGATCATATTTCTTGGTTCTCGTCAGCACTCTGGTTGATGCATTTTGAACCAGTTGAAGTTTATTTATTGATCTTGCTGGACATCCTCCCAGTAATGCATTACAGTAATCTAGTCTTGAGGTCATGAACGCATGAATTCGTTTTTCGGCATCAGCAACCGAGAGCATATGCCTTAATTTAGCAATATTTCTTAGGTGGAAGAATGCTGTTCTACAAACATTTGTAATTTGATTTTCAAAGGACAGATTGGTATCAAATATAACACCTAAGTTCTTTGCTGTTGAAGATGATGTAACAGTACATCCATCTAGAGTCAAATTATATTTTAGTGGCTTATTTTTAGAGTTTTTGGTCCAATAATTAGAACCTCTGTTTTGTCAGAATTGAGTAGAAGGAAATTTCTGGCCATCCAATCTTTTATTTCATTGATACACTCTGCTAATTTTGAGAATTGTGAAATCTCATCAGGTTTTGAAGAAATATAAAGTTGTGTATCGATCAGCATAGCAGTGGAAACTTATTCCACGATTCCTGATAATATCTCCCAGGGGAAGCATATACATGGAGAAAAGCAGAGGCCCTAAAACTGATCCCTGTGGCACTCCATACTTTACTTTTGTTTGGTTTGACAATTCCTCATTTAAATAGACAAAGTGGTAGCGGTCTGCTAAATATGACCTAAACCATGCTAATGCCACTCCACAAATTCCAACATAATTCTCCAGCCTATTCAAGAGAATGTTGTGATCTATCGTGTTGAATGCAGCACTAAGATCTAAAAGCACTAGAAGAGAAATGCAGCCGCGATCAGATGATAAGAGCAAGTCATTTGTAACTCTGATAAGTGCAGTCTCTGTACTGTGATGAGGCCTAAATCCTGATTGAAATTCTTCATATATACTATTTCTCTGTAGAAATGAACATATTTGGGAGGATACTACCTTTTCTAGTATTTTTGACATAAACGGGAGATTTGAAATCGGTCTATAATTAGCAAGTTCTCCAGGATCAAGTTGTGGCTTCTTAATTAGCGGTTTGATAATTGCCATTTTAAAGTTTCTTGGGACATATCCTAAGCATAGCGAGGAGTTAATGATATTAAGAAGAGGTTCTGATATTACAGGAGATACCTCTTTCAGCACATGATGTAAGCCAGGGGTGTCCAAACGTTTTTGGTCGGGGGCCAAATGCAGAAAAAATAAGGTGAAAAGGTGAAGAAAAAATTCACATCAATGTAATAATAAAAAAAAATGGCTAGAGGCTATTAGATTGCCACCCTACATAATCTTTATATTGTACGTTTAATATTATGCAAGTTTAATCATAATTTGTGCTCTATGGTATGTTTGTACAGGCCCTACATTAAAATAAAGTATATGGTATTTCACTCACCAAAAACTCTTATAAATGGAACAGTGATGCATCTTAAACCAAATATTATACTTATTTATTCACATTTGTATCTTTTTTATCATCCATTCAGTGGCACTGCAAAGCACATATAGCTGCTTAGCTACTACTGAGTGGTGGGTGTGACCCATCACAATAATCAGAATCAGATTAGATTTTATTACTTTATGAAGTGATGCAATGAATTACTCTTTATTTTTCGAGGAATTACTCTTTAAAGCTTTTCAATTATAACTTCTGTTCTGTTGTTACTTGTGTTACAACTATGATTTAAATGGATAAAAAAATTGTGCGCTTCATTTTATTTTGTAGACGTGCATGTGCAAGCTGAGCGTACGCATCAATCACAGATGTGCAAGTGTTTTAAGCACTCCCTTCTAAAGTATGTCCTCACACAAATTGCGCTGGGAAGCCTGTGAATCATGTTTGCAAGAACAAGTACATGAGTAAAGTAACCTGATGTCAATCCTTTAATAAATGCATCATTCTTTCTGCGGGGCACTTCATCCTTGGAAATAAGGAGTATTCCAAACTCTTGTTGAACTCTGCCAGTGGATGAAGCTGGTGACCGCACTAGTGGAGATGATGCACTGTGAATAGAGGCCGCACGTGATGGTGACATCCAGTGCCCAGAATATGAATTTCATATAATTTCTCCATAGCGGGCCAAATTCTGTTCTATTTCTAAAGTCTCCCGCAGGCCGCACTGGAGCAGTTCAAGGGTTGCAGATGGCCTGCAGGCCGGACTTTGGACACCCCTGATGTAAGCCATATTCGAACAAGCATTTCCACATGAGAATCACAGCACAGTGTGTCAGAGCATGTGTGTTAACTGCTAGGCCGCAGCTCTGACTAGAGAACAAATACTTCCGTGTCCCTTTACGTCTTGCGCAGAGTTGGTTGTTCTTGTCTTTCGAAGTATACTTTTTTTTTACGACCCTGTACGGAAGCATTCGACATGCGTGCACTGTGATTAGTCAGTCAACTCAAGGTGCATGTGCAGATGAAATGCACAGAGAAAAACTGTGTGTCAAGAAAAACTGGGCTGTATGTGGAGTGTGGAATTCATGTACTCAGCACTCCTGTCTTGCCTTGCGTAGCAGAATCAGCCGAGTTACCTGGACGTGACAAAACAATTGTAAATAATGGAGAATGTGGCAAATACCGAAACTTCAGTGAAGACAGTACCTTACTAATGTATGTTGAATGCTTTACCATCACCTCTCGCAGTGTGAAAATGGACATTATTTGAGATACAAGTGTCAAACTGAGGGTGGCTAATGCACTAATGCTTGTGATAACTAGTGGTGGTGATTTTTATTAATTTAAGTGACTCAATTCTTTTGATTCCGTTCATAAAAAGGATTTGTTCCGATTCATTCAATGAATTGTTCACTGACCATATCTTCATGTTACGCCTCTGCCTGCAGATGTCGGCAAATGACCATCTTTTAAGTAATTACATTGAACAGAAAGCAGTAATTCTTGACCGGAACAAGTCGAATTATCCTTTATAAATTCTGCTAAGAGACATAAGCACTGCAGAGTGTTAAAACACCATAAGTCTTAACACACAAATTACAATAAAGTTTATCTATCATACTGTGAACTGCTGAGCATGACTTTTTATCAAGCTATATCAAAAAAGTCCAATACTAGCCTAAAAATAAATATGGGTTTCTGTAACATCCGTATGTCATTGTAATATGTGGTCATCACTTTTATTCATAATATATCCAGCCCCTTTTTTTTGTTGGACAAAACAGACATTCACGAAACAAACAAAATGACTGACTAGTTCAGTGAAAGGGTGTATTTGTTCAGTGGGTCAACCAATGATATTCTCCTTCGCAACTCAAATGCTATTTTCTCATGCTATAGTCAGTCTTTAAAGGCATGAAAAGCAGCAGAGCTCATTGGCTTCGAAAGGGAAAGATGTCAGTGAACAAAAAATATGAGTCAGTGTATGGAAGTGAATGAGAACGATTCATTCCCTTAAAAGATTTGTTCAAAAAGACTGATTTGTTCACAAATGAAACATTACTTGTGGCAACATATCACATGTGTTTGAAATGAGAAATCATAAACTTTTAAGCAGCGAATGTTTCAGTGTAGTAAAAGATTTTAAGTGTTCCATTTGCGACACTAAATGTCTTGAGTGCAGAGTGTATATTTTAAGTACATAGTGTATAGTGTGTCATTTGGGACATAGCTTATACTTAGCTTTTAGGCTCCTATTGACTTGTGGCATCACTGTATGACTGGGCCGCTATGTTTGTGACCAAAATTCCATATTCTTTCAGTGTGCAGTGCTGTGGAATGCGACAAAAGCTAGAAGTTTTTTTTAAGTGATACAGCTTTTACTTGCCTGATGCAAAATGTAACAATTCTTTCAATAAAGCTATATGTTTTAAGTGACACGGCTTCATTTCACTAAACTGACCCAAAGTGTTCAGTTTGCTATCAACCGGTACAAAGTCACCTTTGGCCTAAGTTATCCACCTACGGAGATCAAATTGTATTTTTTGTTTATTATCTAAGATTTTTTAATACACTATTATATTGTATTGTTCAGCATTTTGTTATATGTTATATTACATTTTATTGTCTTGGGTTTATTTAAAGGTTTAGCTCACCCAATAATTAAATTTATGTGATCATTTACAACATGATGACTTACTTTCTTCCATGGAACATGAAGGATGTGTTAAAAGCAGAATGGTATATTTTGGGGGAAATAAAATATACTCTGAGATTGTTTTTGTTTGCATCATATGTTTATGTAAAAATAATCAAATAAACTTAGGGTTTAAAAAACTGAACTGAATCTTTTTTTATGCATTTATTTTACATAACACTTTTATTTTAACTAACATGAAAAACTAAACTTTTAATAAAATGTGTTTATTTAACACTATATAGGTATTTAATTAACATGAAATGTCTGGCCGTAAATTCCTTCTTAACGGTAATAATCAAAACAAGCAAGTACCCCCAAACAAAAGACCCCATTATTTACACCATTATCAATGGCAATATGTAAATGCTTCATGCTGCAACCCCCAGAATGTTCAAGCAAAATGTATGCCCTTGATGTAGGGTCATTGTTTATGAAAACTGAGAAAGAATATTTAGATCTGCTTTAGTCTGTATCATTGACAATATCAATCCACATAATTGAACAATGGCAATCTAATGTAGAACTCTTTTTTTTTTTTTTTTCACAAAATAAATGTAGCCTAAAACAGAAAAAAAAGTATTATGTCTGTTTTTTCTTTCAAAGAGGGTACCTTTCTTAGCCTTTAGTTGTCCTGTACACATTAATTTGCGCACAGTAGCCAGATAAGTGTGCTGATAATAATTAAAAACAGTGAAAACACTGATTAGGTGATGGTCAGGATTGTGAACGCAGACACACATCTATATACAGAGGTGGGTAGAGTAGCCAAAATCAATTATTATTATTATTAATGGAAATTCTGTCATCATTCACAATCATGTTGTTCCAAACCCGTATGACTTACTTTCTTACATGTAACACAATAAGGAGGTATTAGACAGAATGTTTGCCTGAGTCACTATTTACTTTCAGTGAATGTACATAATACAAAGCCTCACACTGGTTTGGAACAACATGAGGGTAGAGAAATGAAAACAGAATATTACATTCTGGCTGAGCTATCACTTTAAAGGGATAGTTCACCCAAAAAAAAACTCATGCCATCCCAGATGTGTATGACTTCCTTTCTTCTGCAGAACACAAATTCAGATTTCTAAAATAATATTTTATCTCTGAGGCCAAAATGTATATGCTCCTAAAAGCACATAAAGGCAGTATAAAAGTAATCCATACGACTTGATCCATGTCTTCAGAAGCTATGTGATAAGTGTGGTGAGAAACAGATCTATATTTAAGTCCTTTTTTGCTAGACAGCAGGGGGATATATACAGAGAAGAATGTGAATCACCAAAAACATCTGGATGAATTTGTCAATAAGAAGAGAGGTTTGGAAACAATTATAATAATTATTACAGTGAAAACATGAAAATGTCTTTTTCAGCTTTTAAAGTCCTGTGTGGATTCTTATTTCAGTCTAGTTACAGTTTTCAGCATTGTAAGTATTTAGATCATTAGTTCCCCTTCTGTCGCTCTCTCCACGTTGTGTCAGAGAAGCGACACTAGGGGTCTCTCTTGAGCGCCGATATTCACCTCTGAACTATGAAAAAAGGCCAATGAGAGTTGGCAACCAGTATTTGCATGTCCCGCCCCCGGACATACGGGTATTTAAGCGGCGCAAATACGGGAGTTCATTCAGAAAATTTCTTCGGAGCCGATGGTCGTGTCTGCAACTGCTGCATACTACACACCGAGTTCCTGTCATCCCTCTGCTGCATAACTGTTGGATTCCACGGCGCACAACAGCGGCTTTCTCCTGTTTGCACGGCTGTGCATTCCTGCCCCTGGGCGTATCGACAGTGCAGATTTAAAAACTCTCACGAGTTTTTTCCCTAAAAGAGTGATTTTATTTAAAAGAGTAATTTCCTCTAAAAGAGCAAAACACAGCGGCGTTGAACGTCCTTTTAAGGACGCGTCTTTATAAAGATGCCCTTCTGCCCCTGTGTTGTTTCTGGATGTGGTAGAGTGCTATCCGCTTCCGACGGCCACAGGCGCTGTCTCGTGTGTCTGGGTAGCGATCACACCGAGGCTGCGTTTGTGGATGGTTCATGTTCTCACTGCGAGAACATGTCCATGACAACGTTGCGGTCGCGGCTTGCTTACAACCGTGAGCAAGCCACTCCAGCCGCCCCCCGTATTGCTCCTTCTTCCCACGGGATTGAGGACGATGCGGCTGGCGATGGAGGCGATTTGGGGATGGCTGCGGGTGCAGCTCCGCCGGGGACCACCCGCGCCCCAGCACGCTCGTTGATTCCTGTCCGTGCTCGAGGCGGCGGCGACTCGCCTCACAGCCAGTCAGCCGACCCTCTTGCGATGGAAGCCGATGAGCTCGCCGCGACATCGGAGGGCGCGGCATCTGATACAGAGGACGCTCCTGGGCTGCCGCCTTCGGGCTTGCACGCCCAGGCTGAGGCTGACGCACAGATGTCCGACATGCTTTCCTGGGCAGCCAACAGCATGGGCTTGGATTGGAACCCTCCATCCTCCCCACAGCCATCACGGCTGGATGACTGGTTCCTGGGGTCTGCGTGCCGCTCACAGCCTTGCCCCCGGTTCCGTTTTTCCCGGAAGTGCATGACGAGCTGACGTCTTCGTGGAGAGCACCCCTCTCCACTCGTCACACCGCCACAGGCTCGTCCGCCCTCGCCACCTTCGACGGCGGAGCGCGCCACGGGTACGCGGCGATTCCCCAGGTGGATAGGGCGGTTGCGATCCATCTATGCCCCGGTACCCCTCCCACCTGGCGAGGTCACCCCATACTCCCTTCCCGGACCTGTAGAGCAACCTCCTCGCTGACAGCGAAGGCCTACAGCGCCACCGGACGTGCCGCTTCCGCCCTGCATGCCA
Organism: Xyrauchen texanus; assembly: GCF_025860055.1. Classification (NCBI taxonomy): domain Eukaryota; kingdom Metazoa; phylum Chordata; class Actinopteri; order Cypriniformes; family Catostomidae; genus Xyrauchen; species Xyrauchen texanus. The sequence continues at coordinate 24,545,981 of NC_068313.1, read as the reverse complement.
TGGCTCTCCTGCAGGTCCACCAAGCCAAGGCACTTCGCAACATGCACGGGGGTGGCCCTGATCCCGACACGCTGCAGGAACTGCGCTCAGCGACCGACCTCGCCCTGAGAGCGACGAAGGTCACAGCGCAAGCGCTCGGGCAGGCGATGGCCACGCTAGTGGTCCAGGAACGTCAACTGTGGCTGAACATGGTCGAGATGCGTGAAGCCAACAAGACTCGCTTCCTCAACGCCCCTGTCTCCCAGTTCAGCCTCTTCGGCGACACCGTCGAGGACTTTGCCCAGCAGTTTTCCACGGCAAAGAAGCAGACGGAGGCCATCTCTCACATCATGCCTTGCCGCAAGCCTGCCGCCATGGCCCATGCCCCGTCTGCTCGCCGAGGGCGTCCTCCCGCGGCCAGAAGACAAGCTCCTGCTCCACCTCAACCCGGGCCCAGCTCTCAGCCCCAGCGTCGAGCAAACCACGGGAAGCGCACGCCCCTTGTCTCACGGACCCCCTCGAGGACCCGGAAGGCTGCCAGGCGCTCCTGAGACATCGCACCCAGAGTCCAAGAAGTTAGCTCCAGAGGTGGTAAGACCGCTCCGTCCCCCGGTGGAGGGCCGGGAGGAGAATCCTTTGTTTTTTCATTTGCCGCACCCCTTAACGGGGGCTGCGGTACCCAAATTCTCAATAAAAGAGCTATTTCCTTTGTCTCTGGGGCATATGGCCCGCAAATGCCGTTCTCACGGCACTCTGCTTTCAGGCCTCAACAGTCCCGCTCCATGGATGCAGTGTCCTCCGCCTTCAGCCCCACGACTGTTCCCCGGCCGGCCGGTTCAGATGAGTCCAGAGGACGCTAGCATCAGACCTCCTCCTCAGTCACGAACCCGCCCCCTGCCGGGTGCGCGGAGCAAGGTAAGTGCTTTGAGTTTATTCTCAGCACCAGAGCCTCGGGACGCCAAGTTGCCTCCCGACGCCACGTTACCTGTTCCGCACCGCTGCGAAGCCCCGCCGGGTACGTCCAAAAAACCCGTCCCTTTGGTGCCCATAGCACGGAGTTTAGAGGTGTGGCTTTCACTGCCCAAACCGTCACGCTGGCTGCACCGGACCATTCGACTCGGTTACGCAATTCAGTTTGCCAGGTCTCTGCCCCCCTTCGTGGGCGTACATTTTTCCGCAGTACACGGCCAACATGCCCATTCCCTGCGCGAAGAAATCGCCTCCCTTCTATTAAAGGACGCGATAGAGCCTGTCCCTCCAACCGAAAGAAGAAGGGTTTCTACAGCCCTTACTTTGTTGTACCCAAGATAGGTGGCGGCTTACGACCGATCTTGGACCTGCGAGTTTTCAGTCAGACCTTGTCCAAACTCCCGTTCAAAATGCTCACCCAGAAACAAATTCTATCTGGCGTCCGGCATCTAGATTGGTTCGCAGCGGTAGACCTGAAGGACACGTACTTCCACGTCTCAATTTGCCCTCGACATCGACCCTTCTTACGGTTCACGTTCGACGGTCAGGCGTATCAGTACAAAGTCCTCCCCTTCAGCCTGTCTCTGTCCCCTCGCGTCTTCATGAAAGTCGCGGAGACAGCTCTTGCCCCGCTCCGAGTAGCTGGCATACGCATACTCAATTACCTCGACGACTGGCTCACTCTCGAGAGTTACTATGCGCACACAGAGACCAGGTGCTCAGGCACCTCAGCCGTTTGGGGCTTCAGGTCAACTGGGAAAAGAGCAAGCTCCCCCCGGTCCAGAGCATCTCTTTTCTCGGTCTGGAGTTAGACTCAGTCTCAATGACAGCACGTCTCTCCAACGAGTATGCTCAGTCAGTGCTGAAATGCCTCGCTTCCTTCAAGCCAGGCACTGTGGTCCCACTAAAACGTTTCAAACAGCTCCTGGGGCATATGGCATCCTCCGCGGCGGCAGCGCCGCTGGGGTTGATGCATATGAGACCACTTCAGCACTGGCTCCGGACTCGAGTCCCGAGACGAGCATGGCGCCGCGGCACGCACAACGTAAAAGTTACCTCTGCCTGCCGCCAGACCTTCAAACCCTGGACAGACCTTTGCTTTCTAAGGGCTGGAGTACCCTTGCAGCAGGTGTCCCGACGCGTTCTGGTCACGACCGACGCCTCCAAATTGGGTTGGGCGCCGTGGTGCTATGGCGCGCCAGCCGCAGGCCGGTGGAACCGAGGCCCGCTGCGCTGGCACATCAACTGCCTAGAGCTGCTGGCTGTTTTTCTGGCCCTGCAGAAGTTTCTTCCGTTAATTCGGCACAAACACGTCTTAGTCAGGACAGACAGCACCACAGTCGCAGAGCAAAAAATGGCGGACTGTGTGTAGATCACTCAGGGGAGGATATATGATAACAGGGTGGAGTCAGTCACCAGTGGTGGGCGAGGCCACGAAAACCATTAATTTTGACACACAGATTCTGATTAATAGAAATATCAGAAAGAGGAGTGGGTGGACTTTTAACATTGAAGGGTGGTTGTGTACACACACTGCCGACTCGCGTTTATGAACAAACACCATGTAAAAGTAAATTTTACATAATAGGTCCCCTTTAAACTTAAGTATGTAAAACTATGTATAAACTAAATATTTATGGAAGCCTCTGAACAGGAATAAGGGATGAAATAAAAAAGCACTCATTTAATGACATCAGTGAGCTCATGTTTTGGTTGACAGCTTCAGTCCTTTCGACATATATGATGATGTTGGCATTTACACTCCTTTATATTTACGATAGAAAACAATATGGTAAAAACGTATTAACTGATCTAATGATGCACTTTCGTGTGTACGCTGTCCGGTGTCAAGTTTCAACTTGTACGAAATATATAAAATATTAAAATGAATAAATGTCTATTGTTCCAGCCTGTTGAATAAGTAATTCTATATTTATGGTCTCTTATTCGTTTCAGATACAGGTATTGAATATTTTTGTTTACACAGTCTAAATATACTATTAATGAAATCTTGTTTTTTTACATATCATATTTTAATGGGGATAACATTTATTACAGCTGACAGTTATGTGAGCAAGCAAAGTTTGAACATCAACCGTAACAAGATCAAACTGAAATTCACTGTGTACAAATTTGAAGACGGTTTATTGGATCAATACAAGTAAAGGTCATATTATGTGTCAACACATGACTTTACGAGAGCTTAAATGACCTACTAGTTAAGTCTTGCCTTAAGAACAGGTGGTGCAACCAAATTAAGCACTGACTTAGTTACAAACTAACTAGTAGTTACAAAGCCCTTTGTGTAAACTTTACATCCTAATTTACGTGAGAACTTACACACAGCTGGTGCAACCCGGCCCTGTTAACTAAATTAGATTAGTATCCACCCACTTCAAGCACTGGTCAAATAGGTTTAGATCAATACGGGAGAGTAAATTTTGACGCTTGTTTTACTTTTTTTATGGTGTTCTATTCTTGTCCAGTATCAATTTTGTAGCCCAACTTTTAATTGCCCCTTGAGGATTAATAAAACGGTATATTTGAACTTAAACTTGACTTTAAAGTACTAAACAATTTGCCACTGAATTAGTGCAACAAATATTTGTATGTTCTGGATCAACTAAAACCAGGTTGACAAGGGTTACCTGTGATAGATCCGACAACTCATTCAGCTTTTAGAACATCAGTACATCTTTAGTCCTGTTGCAAGTCTTTCTGCATCCCCAAGTCCCTCTTTCCTTCCCTTTTTCCATTCTGACCCAGGTCAGCATTGCGTTTATTTCTCTACAGGCTTGATCCATGCAGATGTTGCAAGCACTTGGCATAGGAGCAATCCAGCCGGTGAGGGCTGAGGCCTGGCTGGGATTAAAGCCTGAGTGGAGGGATATTAATGTGAAGCGGAGGGGACAAAGGGCGCTCCTGTCCAATTACTCTGTACGTTGTCACTGCCATTCGGCCGCAAAACAACAGAGGAGGAAAGGATTAATTGCCTTGGACTCAGCCCCCACTACAGGCCCAATTATGGAAACATATTGGCTCCCAGCGTATCCACAGACACTGCTGTGCTGGGATATTGTGTGAAATTTCGAACCGTTTCCAGAGGTCAGGACGAGTGGACTGTTGCAGAGGCTGAGAAAAGAGTGTGTGCCCTGTTATGGGTGTAGGAGATGAGACTTCCTAGCAGGAAGCAAAAGAAAAATAAAATCTGAATTGCTTTGTCCTACAGTGGTTGGCTGATTTTGTGTGCTTTTGCTGTTTAAGTATGAATATATTATGTTGATTTTGCTAAATGTTTTCTTTAATAGGATAGTTCACTCAAAAATGAAAGTTCACTCATCATTTAGTCACGCCATCCCCTCATGCCATCCCATGATGTGTATGACTTTCTTCTGCTGAACACAAACAAAGATTTTTAGAAGAATATCTCAGCTCTGTAGGTCCATACAATGCAAGCGAATGGTGATCAGACATTTGCTGCAAAAATTATATTTAGAAGTAATCCATAAGACTCCAGTGGGTAAATACATGTCTTCAGAAGCAATATATAATGTGGGTGAGAAACAGATTTTTTTTACTGTATATCTCCACTTTCACCTTTACATCTGAAAGTCACATATGGTGCCTGTTTAGTTTCACTTTCACATCTGAAAGTGAAAGTTAAAGTAGAGATTTAGAGTAAAAAAGGACTTAAAAATTTCTTCTGTTTATCACCCACTGCTTCTAAAAATATGGATTTAAAAACTGGAGTCATATGGATTACTTCAATAGGGCTTTTCACACAGCACTTAACCTAGGGTTATCTTCATTCTAAACCCTGCATTTAACCCCGGGTAAAGCAACAAAGAAAGTTTTCAAAAGTTGTTCAGGAACAGACAACCAATCATATAAAACCTCATTAAATATTCATGCATTTTGTACAGGCGCTGAAAATTCAACGAGCTGTTTATGTTCTCTGTCTGAGGAAAACCGGTAATGTGGTGGCAAATGCAATAACTGGCGTGATGAAGAGACAGTATTCTGTGTTTTCGTGGCATATTTCAGAAGATGAAAGACAAACAGAGCTTATTTGCTTGGCGACATTTCCAGAGAATAGAAAAAAGGTTGTGCATATAAGCTGACATCACTTCTGTTACAGCTTTGACTTTTTTTTAAGTCTGTAGTTTTGACCCAGCAGCTAATCAATTTGCATAAATACATTTAAGTGAGCAAGACAATATAAAATGTGCTCACCCAAAAGTTGCTGGTTCATGTTTTGGAGAAGAGTGTTACTGAATTATACCCAGACAAACATGGTCTCTGTTATGATGGGTGTGGAAACAGGACAAGACAGACGAGAGGTGCGGATCCAGGCACGGTTTTATTAAGGATTAACACAGAAGAAACAAAATGTAAACACAAAGGAAAGTCCACGATGGGAAACCAGGAAACTAAAACACCACGAAACAGATTTAACACGATGAAACAAAACTAAAACAAAGCTAAGAACTCGGGTAGGGAACACAGACCAAGCTAGACAACATACAGGAAACGAACAACAATCAACAGAGACTAAACAAAGAACCAGGGTTTAAATACACAGACAATGTGGAGACTGAACGAGACACAGGTGGAAACAATGATGAGAGCAGGCAGTGAGGGAGGCCGGGAATTGTGGGAAATGTAGTTTAACACACGGACAGTGAGACTCATGGCGGACAACAGGGAAAACGTGACATGGACCGAGATCGGTGACGGGTGAGATGGAAAATACGGAGCGGACAACAAGGAAACGTGAAATAATCGTGATAGTGAAACCGAGAACAAAGGGCAGACAACACAGGAACGTAACAGGTCCCTCCTCTGGAACTGCACCACGGATTGCTTGACGAGCACAGATGCTCTTGGACGTGTTGAGGGTTGTTAAACTCACCGCTAAGTTTTGCGCTGAGAGTGCTCGGATGTTAACCGTGACTTCAAATCCATTGGAGGATCAGCTAAAAGTGATTGGCGGGCATCAAATGTCAAATGTGGTGGCAAATACGATAACTGGCATGATGAAGACACCATATTCTGTGTTTTCGTGGCATATTTCAGAGATGAAAGATAAATAGAGCTGATTAACTTGGAGACATTTCCAGAGAAGAGCAGAGCAGCTCCATTGACAGGTTTTTGTCAAATCATTGTTATCGACACTAAAAATATGCAAATAAGAGTGTTAACCCGGTAAAGTATCATCAGTGAGAAACATGAAACTGGATAACCCAGGATTCGGTTTACCCGGGGTTTAGAATAACCGTGGGTTAAAGATTTCATGTGGAAAACTCTTATAGGGTTAGTTCACCCAAAAATTTTAATTATCCCATAATTTACTCACCCTGAAGCCATCCTAGTTGTATATGACTTTCTTCTTTCAGCCAAACACAATCAGAGTTATATTAAAAAACATCCTGGCACGTCCAAGCTTTATAATAGGAGTGAACGGTACCTTAGATTTTGAAGCCCAAAAAAGTGCATCCATCCATCAAAAAAGTTATTCATACGGCTCTAGGGGGTTAATAAAGGCCTTCTAAAGTGAAGCAATGATTTTTTAAAGAAAAATATCCATATTTATAACTTCATAAACTATAATCACTGGCTTCCGGTAAAGGCCGTCCGCGTGTTCACGAGAGATTTGAGTTCCGACGTATGATGTAGGCGAAGTGTAAGCTCCGGTGAAAAGTGGCGATATAAAGGATAGAGGAAGCCAGTGACTGCACAGATGGCCATTACCGGAAGCTAGTGCATTGCTTCACTTCAGAAGGCCTTTATTAACCCCCTGGAGCCATATGGATTACTTTTTTAATGGATGGATGTGCTTTTTTGGGCATCAAAATGTAAGGTACCATACACTCCCATTATAAAGCTTGAAAGAGCCGATTGTGTTTGGCAGAAAGAAGAAAGTCATAGGATGTCTTAAGGGTGAGTAAATAATGGGATAATTTTCCTTTTTTGGGTAAACTAACCCTTTATTTTTCCTTTATGTGATTTTTGGAGCTACAAAGGTCTGATCACCATTTACTTGTATTGTGAGATATTCTTCTAAAAACCTTTGTTTGTGTTCTGCTGAAGAAAAAAGTTGTGAGGGTGAGTAAATGATAAGAGAATACAAATAAAAAATATAAAATAATTGGCATCTGCAAATAAATGATGCTAGACTTTTTCTTCGAACTAACATCCTAAAGTTATTGTTAGTAGATATGTGAATTAGTTGTCCCGAAGTTCACACTGGTGTCCTAGCAGAATAACTAGTAGTTAATCACATTAACTCTGGATATGATCCACTAATGTTTGACAACCAGAATGTGTCCGAATACTTTTGTCTTGATTTTGAACAGTGTATCGTTTGCTTTATAATTTTAAACTTTACTAACGTTTAACAATTTGTGAAATATTTTGCTTGAAATGTGTGCTTGTACTGTATATCTTTAAAGTAATTGCCTAATGGTATGATATTTTGTTAAATACCACAGTTAATTCTGGTCCTCGAATCTGATTGGATGAGGGACGTTCCATGAACACTGATGGTGTGACACCATCAGCACTCCAACACTTCACTGTGTGTGTATCATTCTGCGTTCATGCTGTTCTAAACTAAAGTGTATCTGTTAGGAGTTACTGGCTTTATTTTTTAAATTACATATCTTAGCCAGCAGGTGGTGGCAAAATATCATTTTTGTGTGTAATACGAGCCAGTTGGTGATGTAAAGTGAATCCGTTAGTCATTGTTTAATTAGAACTGCACTCCGTGATCGCTCATATTACTAATACATCAAACTATTAGGAAATATGATCAAAACTAGGAAATAGCTTTAAACGACTTTAAACGGACAACTTCATAATTAAGGCTCATACTGAGAGACACAAAAGACTGAATTATTACAGAACTCAAGTGCTTACCTTTTATCTGAGTTTCCACATTGGATACATACTGTTTAAAATGGCAGAGGACATCGCTGTTTCTATACCGGCTACAATGAAATAGAGAGGAATACCCACTCTTGGACGTCTATTTTCCACTGTTAAATCTGAAAACCTCTCTGATTGGGTGTGGCAACAGGTGATTGCACGCGTGAGTGCTCTCTCTCTCTCTCACACACACACACACACACACATCCAGCTGTCTATCCTTGTTTATCCAATAACTTGTTAGAAACAATGCAAGCCGTGATATTTCTAAAGTGAACATATTGAATTACTAATGAAGTCTTGGGCACATCATTTGTTTTGAACCAACAACAGAAGATTATGATCGGTCGCATAAGAAAGTAGTTCCATGCACAAATGCGTTTTTATGACCGTACTCGGTTTTTCATATTTTTTTTAAATGTACTTGTTCATTGAACTGTTGTATATAAGCAATATCACACTCGCAATGGTGATATGGCCCTACATCAGCACTGCTGTAATTACCTGTGGCCGAATCACAGCAGTGCTGATGTAGGGGCATATTACACTCTTTCTCATGTGATATTGTTTAAATATAATGCAAAAACATTCCTTCCTATTTTAAGTGTCTTAAGGGTACAAGTATTTTTTGTGGCCACTCCAGAAAATCCAAAGCAGAATTTGACAAAATATTTTTTTCTTCTTGTTTAATAATTTATTCATTTGTACGTTCATATGTATAATATAATTTGTCTGTCCATCCATTAGTTCTTTTGTTCTATAATTCATTCATTCAGTGGTTTTTGCTCCATCCACAATAGCATCTTACACAATCAATACCTTTTGCTGTAAATAGTGCAGATCGTAAGCACTTGCTTCCTTGCCTTGCCTTTCCTTTCATCCATATCAATGGAGAGAGAAGACATTTCTTATTTCTATCTCAAATCGAAGGAAACAAAACCATTATAGTATTTTCTAATCACATAATGCTGTACTTTGTCTTTCAATGGGAAGACACTATTGCCCCACAAATGGAGACCACACAGAGCGCAGTTATCTGGCATGTTGACTGATGCGAACTCAATGAATCCTGAATTAAATTGCCTCTTGATGAATCCGAAATGTCCTCTTCTGTTTCAGAATAATACAAATCCAGTGAAACTCCAGCACAACTCAAATAAAGCCATACATCTAACCCCAGAACCGCTGGATGGGAGCTGGGTGAGAAAAAATTACTGCGGCATAAGAAAGTCGAAGCAGAGGTGAGAGAAAGAGAGCGAAAGAATGGGAAGCATTGCCCGGGCTGTGGTGCATTAGGCCTGTCCTTTAGTGTGTGGAGGAAAATATTGCAGGGATGAGATCCCTGTGTCGCCTCCATACCTTCAGCTCATCGAACAGACAGGTCAAGCCCAGAGTAAATCAGCCGGTGCTCCCCGGGCCCAATTTCCCCTGAGAGCTCCATTCTAGATGCACTCAAATCAAGTAGGCTGCCGACTTTCAAACAGAAAATCAAGGAGACTCCACCATTGTGGACAGCAGGCAAGGGTATAATGAAATTTAGTGAACTTTTCTGTTTATCTGGCACAGAGAGTGCACATTGCTTTTTTCTTCTACTCTTTATTTCTAATGGGGTTTTATTTCATGCCGTTTTCGATATAAGATTAAAATAAGGCCTGTGGTTAACAACATTACTAAGAGAGACTTTCCTGTTTTGTTCCACAGCATACATTACACACAGTCTTTCCTCAAACATAGTTTTGATATCACTGTGTTCTTTTAAAATGCAAGTTGCTAAGAAGTTACTACATAGGGACTTCAACTACCATAAAAGGTATGAGTTGCGCTTGACTAATCGGACAACCATGATAGTCCATATAGCAACTTGTGAGTATCTTTTAAAAGCACACAATTGCTTAAAAATTCCTTTTTAGGTTGTGTGTATTTATGTTGTAAAACATAAAGGTTATTGTCATGTCACCATATTGCATTTGTGCTGTGTTTACATGAGTTACCAATGATTTGATTTGAGATGAGTAACGACTAAAATTTCGGCCTGTTCTTCATTCAAAATGATAGTTTTTACTCAAAAGACTGGCATAGACTACCTTCATGACACTTTAGCATGATTATTTTAAGCTTTAAAGTGAAGTACTTTCAACTGCTGTTGAATGAAACTCAGGGATTGCTACATTCTTTAAATATCTCCTTTTTATTCTACAGAAGAAAGAAAGTCATATGGGGTTTTAAAGACATGAGCATGAGTAAATAATGACAACATTTTCATTTTTGGGTGAACTATTCCTCTAACCACAAATCTTCTTTTAATGATAAATCAAAAACCAGTTTTTGAAAAACCCTTTGGAAATTATAGAGGGAAACCCATGGCTTGAAAATGCCAATTCTCTTCTGGGTTTAAGGGCTTTAAACCAAACAGCTCTATCGAGTTGCAATGAGTCTTCATGCCCCACATCTTAACACGTATAAGGGAGCGAAAACGTTATCATTGGGGTCTTGATGTTTGTGCCCCTGCAGAGTTATGAGGTGTGTGTATGATGGCTGCTATTCTGGCACGCTCCCAGGGTTCCGCAGCTGCGGTGACTAAGCACCCTTGCCTCGCACCCGCGCCCTCCTCCGTGCATACCCTAATGTGAATAATGTTTCTTCTCAAACTCCTCTGTTATAAATGGAGTGCCACTCTGCACAATGGCAAAGTCAGGGCTGGTATTGATTAACTCTCGTCATTGAGTCCTACTCCCACTTCCATGATTTATGATTGTCTGTTATTTTTGCATTAGCAATCAAATTCATCTTGTCTTTCCTGACTTGGGTCTAGCTGAGCAAACAGTAAACATATTTAGCTTGCATGGCAGTGCTCCTAACACTGGCCCATTAAACATGCTGTATCCCCCTCAAGGGCCAAAATAGTACAGTATGTGTGTTTTTAATTGTGTGAAGTCTGAATGTTTCATACTTTTAACATTTATTGTGATTGTTCTCTTGTGCCTTTAGTTGTGTTACAATAGCACATATAAAACTTTTAGAATGGTGATGAAATCTTAAATAATTTTCTTGATGATGTCACACAATTCTAATGCTTTATTTGGTGTGCATATTTTAATCTTATAGAGTGCAACAGTCTGGTTCCAGAAGTAGAAATCTCATCCACTTGTTCTGTATGGGAATGTATGGGAAATACAGACCTACTGTAGGCTCCGAAGTTGTTAATCAATGGTATATGTTTCTGCTGAAACCATTAGTCCACAATATTTTAACTTTATATATATAACCTGACAGAGCTTGAGAGGATCTGCATAGAAGAATGGCAGAAAATCCCCAAATCCAAGTGTGCCAAGCATGTCACATCATACCCAAAAAGACTTGAGGCTGTAATCGCTGCCAAAGATGCTTCAACTAAGTGCTAAGTTAAGGGTCTGAATACTTATCTCAATGTGATATTTCAGTCTTTTCTTTTTAATAAATGTACAAAGTTAAACAAATTGCTTTTTCTTATGGGTTTGGAGTGTAGACAGAAGGCTGCAACAACAAAATGTGAAAAAGGGGGTGTATACTTCTGAATGCAGTGTATATATGTATATATATATATTATTTAAAAATTCCTCTTAAACCATGAGCCATCCTCTCAGATAGGCATGTCAGTCTCAAATATATGTGTTTATTTATTTATACGGAATATTTATATGTTCATCTTATCAGAGATTCCCTGTATAATTAAACGGTTTGCGTTAAGCTTTAGTTCCGTTGGCAGCTTTCACTGAAAACAATAAAATATAAAATTAATATTGTATAATTCTTACATTATACATTGGATTCTTTGGATCAGCACACAAAAAATAGTGCCGTACTGGTATACGGTTGTTAGACAAAGAACTAGACTTAAAACACCCTTTACACCTGTAAACTACATGCTGCAAATCACAGTTTTTTGGACATCTGTAAAAAGTTCCATAATTTCCCTTGACTGAGAAAACACTTTTGAAAAGTAAGTAGGCTTGTTTCTATAAAGAAAAAAGAAGAAGTGACGAACAGGGAGACACCTGTAGTCCAAATGTCTGGTTTGTCTGTCTATTTATGATTTAGGCTTTGAAAATAAAATGAGAGATGACTGCATGGCTACCATCAGCTATCAGTTTAAACACGGTGCCCACTGCTCTCAATTTGGAAGACTGCCTATTTCCCTCCAAACCAGATCTGGAAAATGTCAAGGTACACATTGATAAGTAATAGTAACCTCTTTTGTTCTGTGCTTTTTCCTCCTGGCTGCCTGACTCTTTAGCCTGTGGCTTGAAGCAATAATAACAGCCATGAGTGAGAGGTGTTCGGGTGAAGGAGGGTCCCTGGTAATGGCGAGGTGCTGTCTGCAACCCTCTGTGTTGGCTTCATTGAGAATGTATTAGGAACATGGGAGTGCCCCCTCCGGTTTGGCTGACACTAGCGCAGAATAATGACAAATTGGCTCTGTCATAGTGGACAATTTTTAGATGAGAAGTAAATTAAACATGTAATCACGCAAGGAGGCACCCGTGAAGATCTGGGCTCTGCGAAGACGTCAGGGCAATCCATGTCATAGCCTTCTATCTCTAAACTCTCTCTCTTGCTTTCTCTTCATTCCCTTCAAAGTCTGTGTAGGAGCTGGTGTCACTAGCAAAAGCAGATGGAGTATGCACTTGAACCCCATTAATGGCTTTGGATTGTGTTTGGAACACTCCAGAAGTCTCCTCTTTGCTGACATTTGATTTCTTTGTCAAGAACTGGATAAAGGCACTTTGAGTTACAACGATTGAACAGGTGCACCGAGATGCAAAAAAAAGAAAAGAAGAAGCCTCAAATATAAAATGTTATTGCAGAATTGCCCTGTGGTTACAAGGTATCTGTTATTGTAGTGCCACCCGAAACTACTTGGATGCAATGTAGTTCTTCTGTTTTTATCCCTGTGATCTCAAGGCCAGATCCTAAAATCAATGCTTGAGCGACTGCTTTAGCTTCCTGGAGTGTCACGCGGCACAGCGCTGAGCGTGTTTATGGTGAGGGAAGGAAGCAGTAGGATATGTTGTGGACCGCTGAAAAATTAAGTCCTGTTGGTGTAATTCAGTAGCACATTGATAGCATCAGACTGCTGTTGGCTGTATCAGGCAGGTATTACCACCCACCGACTGTAATCACAAATGAAGCTGGCAGTGAGTTTATAACGCGCTAAATGATGCAGTCCACTCCAGATAAACACATCCTAAATAAACGATTTGGGTGGTAATTGCACTCTGCCAGGGACCCGTTAATAGAGTCAACTCGGCTGATGAGAGGGTTAACTTCTTTTCCAAAGGAGCCTCTCACTGGCTCATTGCACTCTCATTTCTACGGAGATCTCGGCATTCCCCTGGTTAACAGTGTACTTAAAAAGAAAACCTAATTAGACCAAAAAAGGCCCTCTTTTTTTCTTTTTCTTTAATTAGGTCCTTAACATAATTAGCAGGTAATGTTAATAACCCTCTTTTAAACTCTATTAAAAGGATGTTTGAGAGTATGTGGTTGTGGAGGGTGTCCTGTGTAGAGCTATGGGTCCCTTGGTGGGTGGAAGCAGGAGACCAGAAAGGCATGCTGGGACTTTAGTTCATCAGGGTTGGAGTGCCACTGCATTATAACCCGGGCCCCACAGGAACCTTCTCCTCATCAGACTGTATGCCCAGTGTGTTAATATTACAATACCTCCCTTCCCTTTTCTTCCCATCCCTTCCATCTCCTGGGCAACACCAAATCTTCATCAGGGCGATCTGCAAAACAATGGCTGATTTATAGGGAAGCCAAGGTTTAAGTGACATTACAATATAGTTGTTGCTGTAGTATGGGTAAGAATTAGAATCCACCAGGGGGCATTGTGTCTTCAGTAATGTTCTCACAAATTACCATGGAGAGGACTGGGACCACTGTCATTAATGTGACTCCAGTGAAATATTTATATGGGTTTTGGGAAGTGCTCTAGGTTCCGGTGAGTGGTCTGTTGGCGTCTGCGAGGAGGAGGAGGAGGAGGATGAGGAAGAAGCCACCGTCGACCAGAAGAGCCCAGTCCTCGTCTTTAATTAAGTATCTGAAACATCAATTTAAATGTAAATATCGGTGGTGCAGCTCCACTCATGCGTAAATTAGAGCGTTGGCCTGGCACATTGCTCTCTCTCTCTCTCTCTCTCTCTCTCCCAAGTCCCCGCTCACACACACTGACATCTGCTCACATCTGCTAGGCCCCGGGCTTTCCCCAACACACACACACACACACACACACACACACACACACACACACACACACACACACACACACACACACACACACACACACACACACACACACACACACTTATATACATTATGTTGAAGGATTTTGTGATTTTTGCAAGTAACTAATATAGATTAGAAGTGGACAACTTAATTTGTTAGTGCATCAACCAAACTGACAGAGTTGCTCTTACTACCCTCAACTTGCGTTGGATGACATTAGTAAAAACCATAGCAACCATTGCATTTTAGCATCTTGTGGCTACCGTAGCATTACTCTAAATATACTAGTTCTTTTAGACACCTTTTTGCATTCACTAATTCAGTGGTCCTACAGTGTGACGAATACATTTTTGAAAGTACAATTATTCCAAAGTTACTCAATTTGACAGCATTAAAGCAACAAGGATACATGAAAAATTTTAAAAGAATAAGCTAAATGTTTTTCAATAGTTTAAATATATTCAGGGTTGGGGAGTAATGGAATACATGTTTTGTAACGGGATTACCTCCTTTAAACAAGATGGCCTTCGTAGGACAAATGGAAACGTAACGTAACATGGTTGCTATGACAGCATGGCAGCACAAGTGCGAGTGCTTTGAGTGAGACGATAACAAAGTCCCTTTAGAAGGGAATATATGAGGTAAATTTTAGGAGAGTTATAAAGATGTTGAGAGAAAACAAAATTGATTTTACAGGTGTACTTTTAGTCTAATACATTATTTTAATTATATATTAAAATAATAATACATATTATAAACACTGCATTACTTGCGTTTGAACATATTTACGGGCAAATTGGCATAATTCTTTTTAGACATTTCCGTTGAAGCAAATAATTGTGGGTTATTAGTGCCCACTAAGGATACACCTCATGCATCCTCCGAATTCCAGTGAAAGAAGGTCCATTCGAAGGCTGCATTCGGAGTGTCCTACTCGCATTTCTGAAATGAGACAGACATGATAACGTTTGCAGCCGATAAATGCGACCTCCGGAGGACGCAGCCTTCCAAATGAGACATAGCCACAGTGTGTACATGGCCTTAAAGATACTACTTCCTGTTATGATGAAGATAATGACACTTGTGGTTGTCCATGAATCTGTCTCATAACCTGTTCCAGTGAGTAACTATGTACTTTCTCTGATGCAGTTCATTACTAGTATAGTCAAAACATACAGTACTGTATGTCTTTTAATCTGACTGCTGGGCATTAGTTTCTGAGCAGATGTAACTTTTAATTTTTTTCTGATGAATGGTCCTGTTTTCTGTCTGGAATGTGTGCATGGTTCTATTTTTCAAGCTGGTGTAAGACAGTGTTGACATGCATCTTCTGTTTCATGTGTAGTTCCTCGTTTGCATGTCTCCCATATTTTTTTTTCTTCTGACTGTTATTTTGGCAAATGTTTTGAAATCAATGCTTTCTGTAAATTTTTACCAAATGATGGAATTTTGGGCAAACTGATCTGATGATGAGTCCCCCCTGAATTTCTTTGCTTGTGTTTACAGTATATCTGACTAATGAGAAACAACATGCTCAAGTTGCAAAAATGTTTGTCCATCTGGTTTGTCTACCTAGCTTGCTAGAGCCTCTTTGATCCAGTGCCATGACATTTTGGCTTTAGTTGTCGAGGCTGTGAGTTGGAACAGTGAGAGAGAAATGAATCCCTCCAAATACAGCGGAATTCCCTCAACTGTGGTGTGAACCTAGTGCAAGGCATCCAGCAGAAAGGCACCTTCCCTTACTTGTGACAAGAGCATTCTCACTCTGCTAGACCATCCATAGTCTCGGGTAGCCAGACCTTTGACTAAACAGAAAAAGTCTGGTCCACATTGCCAACTCAGGCTCTTAGAATCATGTTACTATACCAGAATTTTTACCAGCAAAATTGTGTTTTTGTGGCTCGTTGCACATATTGCGGCCGTTTCCTTGTGAAATTAACCCTAGAGGCGCTAGAGCAAAAATAACTTTTCGCACAAATAACAAGTAAAATGGCAGATTATCAGTTCATAAACACTTTTTTTCACCCTGTTCCTCACACAATGCTACAATATTTTATGACATCTAAACACTTTTAAAGGGTTAGTTCAACCAAAAATGAAAAATCTCTCATCATTTACTCCTCATGTCATCACACATGTGTATGACTTCCTTTCTTCTGCTGAACAAAATTGAAGATTTTTAGAAGAATTTCTCAGTTCTTTAGGTCCATAAGTCCGTAAGTGAATGGGTGCCAAAATGTTGAAATCCACAGGGTTTCCAAGGGCAAAGTAAAAGTACTCCAGACGACTCTGGTGGTTATTTCATGTATTCTGAAGCGATTTGATAGGTGTGGGTGAGAAACATATCAATATTTAAGTCCTTTTTTACATTAAATCTTCCAATTTCGACTTTCACTTTGTCACTGGGCAAGGAGGAGAATTTATGATAAAAAAATTACTTAAATATTGATCTATTTTTCACCCACACCTATCATATCATGTCTGAACACATGGATTTAACCACTGGAGTCATATGGAGTACTTTTTTTGCTCCCTTTATGTGGAGCTTGGAGCATTATGAGGACTTAGAGAGCTGAATAATCTTCTAAATATCAATTTAATTAAATTCAATTTAAATTTAATATCTAATTGAATATCGAAATATCTTAATTTTTGTTTTGTAGAACAAGGAAAGTCATACACATACGGGATGGCATGAGGGCGAGTGAATTTTCATTTTTGGGTGAACAATCCCTTTAATGTATGAGATTTAAGATGATACATTTTATCTTTTGCATTGCATTCTCATTCACGTTTTCAAGCTTGTTCGAGCATGATCAAATTGCATGGAAGCTCAACTGATAGACTGTCGCACTTGCGATGTAATGGACCGGGGTACAAGTCCTATAAAGCATGCAAGTCGACACATTAGTTGAAAGTGTTATAGTAGCACTACAGAATGGCATGCTTGCTTTAGCAATTGCATTTTCGTTTTATTTTGTAACATTTAGGATTAAGGTTAAGTGTAGTGCTGTAGGTTGTGTTGATTTAAAACCAAATAAAGCTTAAACCTTAAGAACCTCGGTTTGGAAGAGCATTTATCTCGGTTTTAGTCCCAAACAACAGACAGTTAACCTCGGAACTCTCGCAATACTGTATGTGTTAGGAACCACATATTATAATTATTCAAATATGTCGCCACAGTGATGTCATTTTCATGTGATCAGGATGCACAATGCAGACTATTCTGGGCTATCCCTACCAATTTATAGAGGAAGAAACTGTCTTATCAACATGTAAAATGACCAATTATAGTATTTATTAATTTATCTTTCTTATACATACCGTTTAGGGGCGGGTTTATCAGAAATAGTTCATACCACATTAACAGAATTAAAAAAAGAAACATTTACAAAGTTGTACAGAACAAAAGTGTTACTAAGTGCCTCAAACTAAAATTGTAATATATTTAAAATATTTAATGACCTTGGCAAACTTCGGCTAATCCAGTGAATATTTCTTCTTCAAATTCACTCTCATTGTACTATCCCAGTATCTTTTTAATTTGACTTGGTTTCAAGGTTGACTGATAAAAAACCATGTGTGACCATAGTCTTGTAAGTTGCGAAAAATCAGCCAATCACAAAAATTTTCCAGTTTTCTGTACAAAATGCATCAGATGGTCAGTGAATGGAGTCTGAGGCTGAGACAAAGCAGTTTGCTGATCCTACGTCAGTGCCGTGGCTGGCCCACCTTGCCCTGTCTGTTAGGCCATTAGGACACAGCTCATAAAGGCCAAGCATGGAAGGGATGTAATGATTTAATGGGGCAAGGGGGATGGCCACCTCTGCTTACGACCCCCTGAGGACCTCCTTATCCTTGCCCACGTCCCTGCGTCCTAATAGTGAAACAGTGGCCGAGCGGGCACAAGGGAGGCTGTTCCACTGCTTAGTTCTTGTAACCTGCAGCTGAGCTGATTAAACAGCTAATATTCAATCGTCTGAGGGGAGCCCGCAGTGGTGAAAAATGGAAACTTTGAGTAAAAGTGGGGAGGGGGCTCATAATGATATCTTTTGTGCTCCTTCTCTCAATCGCCATAATCTCCGTCATCTCATTAACTGGTGACACACTTGTAATGACTTAAGAAAATCTTTGCAGGGCTCACAGAGGCTTGACATTAAGTCAGTGCAGCACTACACTGTATTGAATGAGTCTGTGTATGACACTGAGCTGCAAGTCTAGTCTAGAGTTAAGGGTATTAGAAGGACACATACACTCTGAGGAACAATGAGGAGCTGTCTTTCAAAGTGTAAATGTCATATCATCTACGGTTTCCTCATAATGTTGTGCTAATTCTCTGATTGAGGTTCAACAGCTTCTCTGGCCTTTTCGTTATTGTGCTGTGGTACCACCTGACAGCAGTTAACAAAGGGATGGTGCACACTGGTACCAAACTACTGCCATGGATTTCAAATGTAGCGGGGAACGAAAATACCCGGTTAGCTTCGGTAATGCCCTCTGTGGCCTTGTAGTAAAAGGATAGAGAGGTTTATGGGGCCAAACATTTGATAAAACAAACAAACAAACAAACAAACAAACAAACAAACAAATAAAAAAAGACATGTAGTCAATGTGCAACTATATTCTAATGTAATAATTTGATAAAATCCCTCAATTCCAAGTCTTACCTAGGAAAATTGGCCTTGGCTGGCACAGGGTGAGAAGGAGTGGGGGTTGTCGATGTTGGGTGTGCCAGCCTAACACTGGTGCCCATTGGCAGCAGAATATACTCAAATGAGGACCACCCTGGCATGGTAAGTAATTCCCCTGTGTACTCGGCAGACTGAGCTCTTTGCATCCTGGCATGGCTCCCTTTGCCCATTCTTAGTCAACAGGATTAGGTCTGCTTATTGCTGGCTCTCCAGGATCACCTATACTCTGCATTGTACATGCACAATTTTGGCTCACCAGTTAGGCTTTGACATGAAATTGGCTGTTCGTTTCCTTTATGTCAGGGTGCTGATGAGGCTGGAATGGAGGGAATCCGTCCCTGCCTGAAATGACATTAGGTTTGAGTACATTAGCCATGCTATTTAAAGCATAATCAGACACAAATAAATATTCACCTTTAGTCCTGATTAAAAGCCCATTTTAATTATAGGCTTAGTATGTGCTGCTAGTCAAGCATATGTAGGTTTAGTATGTGATTCGTTTTTCATAACAAATAAGACTCTCAGCAGGTGTTGCATGGGGCAGCCACATATTTTTGACTGAATTTTTTAAACGTACTAAATACTAGATGCTAGGTTTTAAATTTCCACTCCAGTGAATATTTCTCAAAGTAAGTTTATTTTTTAAATGTAGTTTATGTATATGCATACAGTATACGGTACCTTTGTGAATAGTTGTTATTCCATTGGCTGTTGGGTAAAAAATGCTGTTGAATATTTCCATTGTCATTGCCTTGGAAAAAAGGAACACGACAGCGTTTTGTCTTTTGGGGTAAGTTTGTCACAATATAACCGGCCCTTTAAGCAGCCTACTAAAAGCTTTTCAGCAAAATTTAAACAATAATACAATCATGAAAAGACACAATACAATGAATCAGCCAAAATGTAGAAGGGAACAAATTAAAATATGAAACCATTGCTTTGGCCAACATTTATAACATTTGTAATATTATGTTACTATAAATATAAATATAATTAATAATATAAATTATAGTATACTATTAAAATATATACTATAATATAGTGTATTTATTGTAAGTATAGATTAATAATAACTGATTGTATGCTAGTGTGGTTTTATAGAGCGCGACAGTTGGGTTCCGAAAGTAAAAATAACATAATCTTTTTTCCATAAGGGAAATAATTATTAACAGTTTTGTATAAACCTTTGGACGATGGTACATGCCTCTGTTGAGGCCCGCAGTCCAATTTAAATAATTGTGTTTTATAGCGGAATTCCTATTCCTAAATCTGTGTTATCTGTGTGACAACTTGCCTCGGTCTCCCCTATATGCTTAAAATATAGATAGATAATTACCACCCAAAAGTGTTTTTTTCTCTGTTATGCATGCATCAAAAAGCACAAATGTGTTTTATATTGTTCACTTAAAGTTAATTATTTTTATAGCAAGATCTCAATAATAAGGCTACATGATTTAAAATAAATGTTATTATTGGTTCTCTTTGCTGGACTCTGTGTGTGCTTGAATATTATTGCAGGTAAATAATTCTTATGGAGATTGACAGCCTTTGGAATGCGTTAATGCCAGCGGTGGCACAGAACTGACCTTTGTTTTGGTGAGAACTCCATACAGAGGCACACCTAAATCATATGCCAGAGCCACTCATCGCATATGGGTTAAATCGAGTAGAGAGCCATTTGTGCCACATTTAAAATGTTAACGCTACAGAATGTCATTTGCAAAATCTGGGCGTTTGCTCCAGAAAATTAATTCGGCTTACCCCCGGATCTGGGCTCCTGTCTCCAGGCCAGTATTATGCCACCATTTTGACAAAGAGTAATATTTAATGAAAAATACTATTAATAATGGCAGGGTCTCGGGGGGATATTTCTCAGTAACGGATAGGTGCAGACAAGATTACATATGGGAGAGGGCATTGCGAAGGTTTGGATTCTTTCATGCACCCTCAGAGGGAGAAGATTTTTTTGAGAGGGTGGCATATGACAGTCCTGCAGCTCTATGTATTTATATTCTCTCATAACTAATATTTTTGCTCTACTATTGATGCTCTGAGTGTTTTTTAAATCACTGTGTTATGGCAGGTGCTCTGCACAATTTAATGCCTCTCTCATGTTAGTTCACTGCCATTTATCTTGTTGGTGTTTTTGAAAGAGTGTGTGTGTGAGAGAGAGAGAGAGAGAGAGAGAGAGAGAGAGAGAGAGAGAGACTGAGGGAGAGGGAGAGGGAAAGGAATAATAGATAGGCAGAAACAGAGAGAGATTATGTATTTGTATTGTAATCTTTTATTATGACCATGAGCACTTGTCTGGCTGCATGCATTTCCATGTGTTTGTTCATCTGTGTCTGGATGACGATATTAATGATCACGTGACTCAACTTAATGTCGCATGAAAATAGCAGAGAGCAGTTTAATTATAGACTACAGGAGAAATTAAGCCACTGAACTTGTCCCTCCCACTCTGTATATTGTAAAAAAAAAAAATGGGTAGAGATTTTCTGCTCTGCAATTGATTTTGATCACATCTGATTGTAAGTGGTGACGGCAATGAATGACATTAGAACGTCCATGTGATAAAACAGAGAACTCTCGTTTGGCCATCACAAGAATTGAAAACACTAGCTGTTGTCTAGACATGCATGAAAATAGGAAGTAGAAGCATACACTTGCCTGAGTATTTTTAGCTCTGTCCTGTTTAGTCATGGTGCCGGCTGCTGACCCCTGCATGTCCTTCACACAAAAGTGAAGACCACCTTATAATTGCAGCGGGCGGCAGCTTAAAACTGCCAAATCATAAAAGCCAGAAGACATCCAGTGAATTACGAGGAAATATGGCCTTCCTTTACAGCGAGGGCTGTGAATGAAGCCATTAAATTATGAGCAGTTTTTATGATGGGCCATTGAAGTGGGATGCTTGTATATTGATGGTTCACAGGCTGTATCCCTCTTCCCCTCGTGCTAGGGAAGAGCTGACTAGAGGCCCCTGTGTAACTATTTTTCATGCATTTAATATATTAATTATCCAGTAAATGTTCCCCAGGCAGTGCTTGGGATACTGGAGAGTGACAGCTTTTCGATGAAGCTCCTCCACCAACTCATCATGCAGCAGTGTATTACGTGGGAAAGGTCGGCCTGGGGTTAATGTAACTTTTTATTTGCAGATTTTTCATAGGCTGGGAGGGAAGTAAGGAAAAAGGCTAGTTTGAAAAAAAAGAGTGAGAGAGAGTGAAAGAAAGAGGGAAATGTGGGCAGATATATCAGTTAAATTATTTTTCTCCAGAAAATTACCCAGTCATCCACCAGCCAAAACATTTTGACCAGGTGGAATTTAAGAGTACAAATAATTGATATCCCGGTTATTTTCTAAAACCGTATTGTTAGTCATTAATAACTTCTGACATTTTCATACATGTAAAAGGATTTACATTTTTGGCATTTTAACTGACAAATCTAAAAGTTATTAATTAATATGCTATTTTTTGTTTTTTATAAATAATACAAATTTGAAATTCTTTGACATATCAGAATATACATTAACGTCTAGGTTACGTATGTAACCTCCGTTCCCCGATGGAGGGAACGAGACGTTGTGTCAGAGAAGCGACACTAGGGGTCTCTCTTGAGCGCCGATATTCACCTCTGGACTATGAAAAAAGGCCAATGAGAGTTGGCAACCAGTATTTGCATGTCCCGCCCCGGACATACGGGTATTTAAGCGGCGCAAATACGGGAGTTCATTCAGGATTTTTCTGAGGAGCCGGAAATGGTCCGGCCACAACAGTGGCTCGGCTCAGCGACGTGGCAGGGGAGACACAATGTCTCGTTCCCTCCATCGGGCAATGGAGGTTACATACGTAACCTAGACGTTCCCCTTCTGTCGCTCTCTCCACGTTGTGTCAGAGAAGCGACACTAGGGGTCCACTTATAAAAGCGCCACGCGCTGAGCCGTGTACGTGAACTGCTGATACAGGAGCGAGCAGGTATTCTTACGTGCAGGACGACCAACTGTATCAGGCTGCACGTACCCTTCCCCAATGCCCCATTTAAGCCATCAGGATTCCTTATCGTTACCCGGAAGGGGAACAAGGTGCTGGCTGCCAACCTGGGAACGGGCCAAGCCTGGCCGGGCCACTTTCTCTCTATGTTTCTCGCGATAGAGCAACTTAGGCCGGGGCCCTTACGCGATTGAGGGAAGGGGGTCTTAGCCCTTATTCAGGGCGGAGAAGACCCTGCGGAGGCCACGCCTACCCGAGAGGGGAGGCAAGTTTAAGTGGCAAAACCATCAGAGGCCTGACTTAGGGCCTATGTGGAAATGTCGGTGCGGTGATGGATCCAGCCTATAGAGGGGGGAACATACAGCACGGCAACCGGGGCAGCCGTGACTGCCTAAGGGAAGCACGGGAGTCCGTTCGCCAGAGGGGACAGAACCGTGGCGTTACACACAGGGGGAGTCCGAAGGAGGCCTTACCTGTGGAACACCTACACCAGTGCAGGGTAGCTTGCGGTACCCGCAGTGGCTTGGGTTGGCGAGTTCCTCCGCTGAACTGCGACCCACGAGGGCTAGGGAGGAATCAACCAGTGTCCCAAACCTGAGATCTCCTGGGAATGAAGGCGCACTGTTTCCCTGGTTAGGGGAAGGGCGCTAGGTGCAAGTGATTCACCCAGTCAGATCGTGGGCGTGCCACCGAGTTCTACGGGCTCGGTACCTGAGAGAACACGGGACGATACTGACCGAACTCGGAGATTGTAGAATCTCGCGAAAGTGTTAGGTGTTGCCCAGCCTGCTGCTCTACAAATGTCTGCTAGGGCAGTGCCCCTAGCAGTGCCCATGAGGACACAACACTCCTGGTGGAGTGGGCTCGGACCCGCAAAGGGGGGGGGCACGGCCTGGGTGTGATAAGCCAGGGAAATGGCGTCGATAACCCAGTGGGCGAGTCTCTGCTTGGAGACAGCATTCCATTTCTGCTGTCCCCCAAAGCAGACGAAGAGCTGCTCAGAGCATCTAGTGCTCTGTGTGCGGTCCAGGTAGACACGTTAGGCACGTACTGGACACAGCAGTAAAAGGGCTGGATCTGCCTCCTCCTGGGGCAGCGCTTGCAGGTTCTCTACCTGATCCCTGAAGGGTGTGGTAGGAACCCTGGGCACATAGCCCGGTCACGGTCTTAGGATCACGAAAGTGTCTGCCGGACCGAACTCAAGGCAAGCGTCGCTAACAGAGAACGCATGCAGGTCCCCGACCCTCTTGATGGAAGCGAGCACGATCAGCAGGGCGGTCTTGAGAGAGAGGGCCCTGAGTCCAACTGAGTCAAGCGGCTTGAAGGGGGGTCTCTGGAGTCCCGTAAGGACGACCGAGAGATCCCAGGATGGGAACAGGTTAGGCCGGGAGGGAGCTATCCTCCGGGCACCTTTTAGGAACCTGACGATTAAGTCGTGCTTACCAAGAGACTTTCCGTCTACCGTGTCATGGTGGGCAGCGATAGCGGCGACATACACCTTGAGGGTGGACGGGGACAGCCTCCTCTCCAGCCTCTCCTGAAGAAACACGAGCACTGGCCTAACTGTGCACTTCTGCGGGTCTTCGGCTCAGGAAGAACACCAGTCCGCGAACAGATGCCACTTTATTGCGTAAAGATGCCTGGTAGAGGGGGCTCTGGCTTGGCTGATTGTATCTACGACGGTAGATGGTAGACCCTGACATCCCGTCCAGGGGCCAGACGTGGAGGTTCCAGAGGTCTGGGTGCAGGTGCCAGAGTGTGCCCCGTCCCTGAGAAAGAAGGTCCTTCCTCAGGGGAATTCGCCCAGGGAGGGGCTGTCGTGAGGAGCGTGAGGTCCGAAAACCAAGTCCGGGTAGGCCAATAGGGGCTACCAGCATGACTTGCTCCTCGTCCTCCCTGACCTTGCATAGCACCTGTGCAAGAAGGCTTACTGGGGGAAATGCGTACTTGCGCAGCCCCGCGGGCCAGCTGTGTGCCAGCGCATCTGCCCCGAGGGGAGCCTCTGTCCGGGCATACCAGAGCGGGCAGTGGGAGGTTTCTTGGGAGGCAAACAGGTCTACCTGAGCCTTGCCGAACCGTTCCCAAATCAGCTGGACCGACTGGGGGTGGAGCCTCCACTCCCCGCTAGGCAAGCTTTGTCTTGACAGCGCGTCCGCTATCACATTGAGGTTGCCGGGGATGTGAGTGGCGCGCAGTGACTCCAGTCGCTGCTGACTCCAAAGGAGGAGACGACGGGCGAGCTGTGACATGTTGGGGGAGCGTACTCCGCCTTGGCGGTTTATGTAGGCTACGACTGTGGTGCTGTCTATCCTGACTAGGACGTGTTTGTTCCGAGTTAATGGGAGAAACTTCTGCAGGGCCAGAAAAACAGCCAGCAGCTCTAGGCAGTTGATGTGCCAGCGCAGCGGGCCTCGGTTCCACCGGCCTGCGGCTGCGCGCCCGTTGCACACGGCGCCCAACCCAATTTGGAAGCATCGGTTGTGACCAGAACGCGTCGGGACACCTGCTGCAAGGGTACACCTGCCCTTAGAAAGCAGAGGTCTGTCCAGGGTTTGAAGGTTTAGCGGCAGGCAGAAGTAACTTTTTCGTTGTGCGTGCCGCCGTGGAGGATGCCATATGTCCCAGGAGCTGTTGGAAACGTTTTAGCGGGACCACGGCGCCTGGCTTGAAGGAAGCGAGGCATTTCAGCACTGACTGAGCACGCTCGTTGGTGAGGCATGCTGTCATTGAGACTGAGTCTAACTCCAGACCGAGAAAAGAGATGCTCTGGACCGGGGGGAGCTTGCTCTTTTCCCAGTTGACCTGAAGCCCCAAACGGCTGAGGTGCCTGAGCGCATAGTAACTCTCGAGAGTGAGCCAGTATGAGCCAGTCGTCGAGGTAATTGAGTATGCGTATGCCGGCTACTCAGAGCGGGGCAAGAGCTGCCTCTGCGACTTTCGTGAAGACGCGAGGGGACAGAGACAGGCCGAAAAGGAGGACTTTGTACTGATACGCCTGGCCGTCGAACGCGAACCGTAGGAAGGGTCGATGTCGAGGGCAAATTGAGACGTGGAAGTACGCGTCCTTCAGGTCTACCGCTGCGAACCAATCTAGATGCCGGACGCCAGATAGAATTTGTTTCTGAGTGAGCATTTTGAACGGGAGTTTGGACAAGGTCCGATTGAAAACTCGCAGGTCCAAGATCGGTCGTAAGCTGCCGCCTTTCTTGGGTACAACAAAGTAAGGGCTGTAGACATCCTTCTTCATTTCGGTTGGAGGACAGGCTCTATCGCGTCCTTTAATAGAAGGGAGGCGATTTCTTCACGCAGGGAATGGACATGTTGGCCGTGTACTGCGGAAAAATGTACGCCCAACTGAATTGCGTAACCGAGTCGAATGGTCCGGTGCAGCCAGCGTGACGGGTTGGGCAGTGAAAGCCACGCCTCTAAGCTCCGTGCTAGGGGCACCAAGAGGACGAGTTTTTTGGACGTACCGGGCGGGCTTCGCAGCGGTGCGGAACAGGTAACGCGGCGTCGGGAGGCAACGTGGCGTCCCGAGGCTCCGGTGCTGAGAATAAACTCAAAGCACTTACCTTGCTCCGCGCTCCCGGCAGGGGGCGGGTTCGTGCTGGCGTCCTCTGGACTCGTCTGAACCGGCCGGCCGGGGAACAGTCGTGAGGCTGAAGGCGGGGAAACCGCGTCCATGGAGCCGGGACTGTTGAGGCCTGAAAGCAGAGTGCCATGAGAACGGCATTTGCGGGCCAGGTGACCCCAGAGACAACAAGGAAATAGCTCTATAGAGTGTAACGAATTTAACAAATAATTCTCCTCCCGGCCCTCCACCTGGGAACGGAGTGGTCTTACCAGCTCCACCCCGTGGAGGCGGGAGGTTTTCGGGGGGATTTACCCGGCGAAAGCGTCCCGTTATTCTCCCCAGATCGTTCTCCATCGCCCGCGGCGCCTGCCTCAATCCCGTAGGAAGGAGGCGAGGCGCGGGGGGTGGCTGAGATGGCTCTCTCTCACTACAAGAGAAAGCAGAGATCGCAACGCTGCCGTGGCTATGTTCTCACACTGAAAACATAACCCATTGGAGAGAATGCTCATCCCGAGCTCGGACAGAAACAAGCAAGCGTGCCGGGAGGCGGGGTTTCGAGGGGTTCACCCGGCAAACGGAGCCCGCCATTGTCCCCAGATCGCTTTCATCGCCATGGCGCCTCGCCTCAATCCCGTGGGAAGGAGGCGAGGCACGGGGGGCGGTTGAAGCGGCTTTCTCTCACTACAAGAGAAAGCCTACGACCGCAATGCTGTCATGGCTATGTTCTCGCACTGAAAACATAGACCATTCATAAAAACACTGCCTGCGTGTGATCGCAACCCAGGAATGCAAGGCAGTTTTTATGACCGTCAGAGGTGGGGAGACATCAACCACATCCAGAAACTACACAGGGGCGGAAATATCGTCTTTAAAAAGACGCGTCCTGAGAAGGACATTCAACGCTGCTGTGTTTTGCTCTTTAGAGCTAAATTACTCTTTTAGAATAACTCTTTCGAGTTGTTTTCGCTGTTGAAGCGCTCAGGGGCAAGAATGCACAGCCGTGCACGAAGGAGAAAGCCGCTGTTATGCGCCGTCAGATCCAACAGCATGCAGAGCGTCAGAGGATTAACCAGGAACTTGGTGTGTAACTCGCAGCAGAGTTCATGCACGCACCATCGGCTCGAAGAAATTTTCTGAATGAACTCCCGTATTTGCGCCGCTTAAATACCCGTATGTCCGGGGCGGGACATGCAAATACTGGTTGCCAACTCTCATTGGCCTTTTTTCATAGTCCAGAGGTGAATATCGACGCTCAAGAGAGACTCCTAGTGTCGCTTCTCTGACACAACGTGGAGAGAGCGATAGAAGGGAACTACAGCTAAATCAGTATGATACATATAATATATATATATATATATATATATATATATATATATATATATATATATATATATATATATATATATATATAATTATTATTATTTTTTTATTTTTTTAAATAACATTATATACAATTTATATTAACATCTATTGTGAAAATTACTAGTAATTTTAATGGATTTCCAGCTACTCATAACTGTTCAATAGAACAACATTTTATTTTGGTGGTCAAAATGGAATACATCAACTCTTTAACTAAACAACATCAAAACAACTGTACAACATAAATATACAACTTCTTTACTATGTTTCATTTACTTGCCTGAATTGCCAAATGTTATTGTGTGAGTCAGTGGCGTAGCCAAGGGTGGGCCAAATTAGACCCAAACCCACCCAGAATATTAGGGATTATTGTATGATTTAAAATATATATTAATAAAATAGTTAAAAAATTCATTAATTCTGATTTCTGAAAGAGTGAAAGAACTGTTTGAATATGCCACATCTCTTTTTTTAAAAAGTAAAAGAGTAAAATGTGGACAATTTCATCTTTGAAGTCCTGTTTAGACTAATGTGTACATAAACTTTTGCTCTTGCCACATGCCTTTTAGGTAGTAATTCTTTTTTTTTTTTTTAGTTTATTTGTTTTTTTGTTACATCTCTCATGTCTGTTTTGAACAGGAATGTTTGTATCTGTGTGTGAGCATGTTTGTAAACAAGATGCAGTCCCAGTGGGAGACAAAACATTTGTGTGAGAGAATGTATGTAAAAGAGAATAAAAAGTGAAGTGCATAAAAGAAAGAAAAAACAACTAATTTATAAATGTACAAACAATCGACATAATGTATGTAAAGCCACAGTTGATGCCCGGGTCAAAATTGACCCGTGAATGCAACTGATGTTACAGTTTATTTTAATGTTAAAATATCGCTTGATATGTTATATCGCTTAAAGGTTTATTAAAAAATCTATTTATTCTATCTATTTACACAAATTATTATGTGTATTTTATTGTGTATTTTGTCTTGACAATGTCACAGAGTTTGGTTTCCACACTAAAAACTATGTGGTATTTAAAAGATTATTATCTGCTTCTCCTGGGTCAAAAATGACCCGAATGCATATGTAGGTTTAATGCCTTTAATTTATGCTGAAAAAAATAAAAACAACACTATTGAGAACAGGGTTGGTAGGGTTACTTTTGAAATGTATTCCACTAAAGATTACAGAATACATGCTGTAAAATGTAATTTGTAACATATTTCATTAGATTACTCAAGGTCAGTAATGTATTCTAAATACATTGGATTACTTCTTCAGCACTGGTAGATTTTTCACTTGTTTTGACTATAAAAACTCTGACAAAGACAAAAACTTAAATATCTTATGCAGTGTTGTTTCTAAAACAAGATAAATCAAATTGATCTTGCTTTAAGGATTTTTAGATATTGTTACAGGAAAACAATAAAAAAAAATGATTAGCAAGAATATGGTTATTAAATAAATTATGATCTAATGTGAATTTTCTTGATAAAAAAATATGATCGTGTCTAGTAACATGTGCATGTAAATTGGATATAAATAGCATTTTAGCATAGTGTAAATCTGACAATTTAAACAAGGTTTATTTATATTTCTATTTCGATATCAGCTATATGCATTTGGCAGACACTTTTATCCAAAGCGACTTACAGTGCACTTATTACAGGGACAATCCCCCCAGAGCAACCTGGAGTTAAGTGCCTTGCTCAAGGGCCCAACAGTGGCATCTTGGTGGTGCTGGGGCTTGAACCCTGACCTTTAGGTCAGTAATCCTGAGCCTCAACCACTGAGCCACCACTGCCACTCCCCTCCAGCCTCTCCTACAGGAATGAAAGCACTGACCAAACTGCGCACCTCTGCTGGTCTTCAGCTCGGGAAGAACAGCTATTGGTGAACAAGCGCCACTTTAGGGCGTAAAGTTGCCTGGTGGAGGGAGCTCTGGCTTGGTTGATTGTGTCTACGAGAGCAGGTGGTAGATCCACTAGATCTTCCGCGTCCCATCCAGGGGCCAGACGTGGAGATTCCAGAGGTCTGGGCACGGATGCCAGAGGGTGCCCCATCCCTAAGAAAGAAGGTCCTTCCTCAGGGGAATTTTCGAGGGAGGTGCGGTCACGAGGAGCGTAAGATCTGAGAACCAGGTCTAGGTGGGCCAGTACGGCCATCAAGGTGACCCGTTCCTCGTCCTCCCTGATCTTGCACAGCACCAGTGAAAGGAAGCTCACTGGGGGAAATGTGTACTTGCGCAGCCCCCGGGGCCAGCTGTGTGCCAGCACGCCTGTCTCGAGAGGAGCATCTGTCAGGGAGTACCAGAGCGGGCAGTGGGAGTTGTCCAGGGAGGCAAAGAGATCTATCTGTGCCATGCCGAATCGGTCCCAAATCAGCTGGACCAACTGGGGGTGGAGCCTCCACTCTCTGCTGAGCGAAACCTGTCATGACAGCCGTCCGCCATCGTGTTGCGGTTGCCAGGGATGTGAGTGGCACGCAGCAACCTGAGTCACGGCTGACTCCAAAGGAGGAGAGTTGTGACATATGACGCAGGGGGACACCCTCTAGGGCTTCAGGCCCGACGCTTCTCTTTATACCCGTTTGTCTGGGGCGGGGCATGCAAATTCTGTCTGCCAATTTGACATTGGCCTTTTCTCAAGTTCAGAGGTACGTTTGGCATCCCAAGAAGACCCCTTGTGCCACTTCATTCGACACAACGTCGAGTGAGTGACAGAAGGGAAACATAATGTTTTCCATCTGAAAGGACTAAATATTAAATGAAACAAATAAAATGCAAAGTTGTCTCTTCAGTAATCAAAATACTTTTTGAATGTAACTGTATTCTTAATACCAATGATTTAAATTGTAACTAGTGGAATACAGGTACTTATATTTTGTATTTTTAATACATATTCTTGTTACATGTATTTTGTTACTCCCCAACCCCGATTGAGAATAATGGGAATGACAAAACAAATGCGTTGTGGCAATGAGTATTAAGAAGGAAATACACTTTATTTTAATGGAAATTATGCAATTATGTTCAAAATCTCAAATACACTTTGGCAAAGTATTTATTCATAATATTCATATTTGTTATACAAAAGCTTCTAAAGGTTTTTCAAAGGCTTGCTATATCGTAACAAGTGTTGATCGCTCAGAGTCTTGGAACACACTCTGAAAATCCACTAAACTACCCCAGTGATTCAGCATATAATATAACTATTAGTGCAGACCTCTTCCATTTTCTGACAATTAGGATGCTGTGCTTTTTGGTGGGAGAAACAGCTTTTTAATCACCATATGTAGCTCTGCTAATTCAGCTGCTCTGAAGTGCTGTCAAGAAACAATTGACTGAAGAGGGTCTGAAGTGAACAATTGTCTGTGGTCTCTAGGTGAACTTCTCATTTTCTGCACATTCTGGCATCTGTTTGAGTTAATTAGGCTGCCCTACATTTCTGATTGGATGTAAACATTAATATGCCAGAAAATTACTTTGTCGATGTTTACTGTTATGTTTGGAGATACTAAATTGATCAGCAACAGAAAGAGAGGCGCCTATGATTTGATTCAAGTCTGAGATATCGAAAGTGGTGTTTTCTAAAAACTGATGCTTTTTAGCTATTTTATTTAGATTGTTCTTATTTTCATAATAAGTCTTGTGGATTTGATTTGTCGCTCATTTTTTGGTTTTCAATACATTTAATTTGACCATTAAAAGTGGGCCAAGTTAGAATTTTTGTTATGAATTTTGCCTCTGTCTGTGAGTGAAATACGAGCCTGTGATTCTGGTGGTCATACAGAGAGTGTCCTATAAATCACAGTGTGACGGACTGCATGGTTCAATATCTCATCGCTGAGCTCTGAACTCAGGGTTCCATTCATTGAAGCAACTCTGGGCTCTCTGAAAGTGGGCATAAATACAGCACATCTCTGAGCAAAACACAGATGTCCACCCTACTTACATCAGCCTGCAGTAAGCTACGAATTTTACCCCCTTAACTAATGAAGAATGCACCAACATTATTTTACGTTAGTAAAAAGGGGGCGGGGTTAATGGGGCTTCAGCTGGGTTGTACGGTGCTTTATGGCTCTGTCCTGTTTTAAACCCTGTGCCCTCTCTCCCCCTGCCCCTTCCCTGGCACCCCAGCTCAAACAAGTCCCATTAACCCCCGGATGCCTCTCACTGGGGCTAGTGTGTGCTTAAGCGTCGGCGTTAACGTAAACGATGCCCTAATACCTGGAATGAGCTTTACACAGTTTAATAGAGGTCTGCAGGTCCACATTAATACAGTGGTGCTGGAGAGGGCAGAGAGCCACTCCCTGTGATGGGCTCCTGTCATATCTCTGTGTTTGGTGACACATTCAGGCTGAATTCTAAAGATTCAAAGCTCTGACACTATGAATACTTTGCTAAGCTGTATGGCTTTTGTCTGTCTGAAAGGCTAAATCAGAACTAAAAGTATACCTAGTGTTAAATACAATATTAGATTAGAGATAGACCACTTTGTATCTAATGCGTGCAAATATGACATAAAACTCAATGGTCAAATGTGTAATTCTTTTTTTTTTGATGATGATGATGATGATGATAAAAATATATATTGCCCTCCTATTTTAATATGACAAAATTATAAGTATGCTATCAATAGGTGTAAATGCTGTGGCTTTGTGTTGCATGTACATTGGTCTGTTTGTTTGAGCATCCCAACCAGCCCAACATAGCAACATTGGCTGAACCAATGGTGTTAGTTCTTTGTCCAAACAATGCAAGATGGGGAAAGTGTTAGAACTTCCCTATAAATTGGGATTGAATCTGTGTCAGTTTATAGATGGTTAAAAAAATTTCAGTAATTTCTCTGTTGTAGGGCACATCCTGCAGTCTTTGTAATTTCCAGATTTTTTACAGTTTAATTTGGAAAGTTGACTTGAAACACTTTTGGGAAGTTGAAGTCCTGGGGTCTGACATATATACTCCACAAAAAAACATCATTTTGTTAATTATTTTATAATTATTGCATGCAGCTTTTATGACATCATATTTATTGAAGAGCTACATGGGACATTTGTACTTTAACAAATTCACACTTAAATATAACTAGTGAAGTTATTAAAAAATGGTGACCATAAGATATACACTTTCCCTTACACATTTATAAAATTTTTAACTCAAAATCTTGATATGAAGAAAAAAGTCCCATAGACATGTAATCCATCCAATACAAATATGTTTAATCACTTCTCAATTTACCTCGTTTATTACATCACAAACCAGTGTCTGTGCTACTGCATCTCTGATAGAAACCTCTCCCACGACTTTCTAACTTCTACAGCTTATCTTCTCTTCAAACCGCCTTTTCACCATCCCTCCTTTTCCGTCCAATCTCTCTGGCTCTTTCTCTCTCTCTCTTTCTCTGCTTCCTGTTTCTGGGCCTGCACAGCCGTCACTCTGAATTATTTTCAATGAGCTCCTTTATAGCATGCGCCAGATCTCAGCTCCAACCCATCACCGAGCGCCATGCCACAGACGCAGTCTGCATTTCTATCAGCCCTGAGCCTTCTGTGTGCTATTAACCTATCCCTCTCCCTCCCTCCCTCCCTCTCTCTCTCTCTCTCTCTCTCTCTCTCACTCTCTCCCTCTTCTTTTTTTCAGCACCTCTATTTCTGTTTCTCAATCGTTTTTCTCCCCCTCTCCTCCTACCCCATTTCATCTCTCCTTCCCCTCTTTTTCTATCCATTCTAACATGCCTCCCTTTTCCCCTGCATGCTCTCTCCCTGACCCTGCTCCCCTATTTCTCTCTATCCTTTCCTTTAGTCCTGCTGCACCTGTTCTCACTGTAGCTCTAATAGACTGAGGAGCCCAAAATTATTTATTTCTGTCACATCCAAAATTAGCAAAAATAAGAAAGATAAATACTTACATTTTATTTTATTAATAATTATAAAATAAAGGCTTTTTCCAAAAGTCAAGGACACTTTATATTCTTCAATATGATCAAAACAATATTCCAACAGATTCCAAACAGACTAAGTAAATAAATGAAAAACAAGCAATACATAAATGAAAGACAATGTAAAAATAGAGAAAAGATAAAAGATAAAAAATAAAATATATAAATTACATTTTAAAATTATGAATTATTTAACATGTAAGAGAGGAGTGTGTGCACATTTGCTTTCAATGTTTGCCAGCTGAGATAAGCTAAAATAACACTAGCTGCAATAAAATACTAATAAATGCTAATGTTAATGCTAAATGGATGACACCCATGCTGATATAGGGACATCGGGGTAGTTGTCACACTTTTAACTCCCGGAAGTGTTTCTCAGAAAATATTTATTTAAGTAATTTAAGCACATCTTTAAGTCTTGAATAAAAAAAAGCTGTTGAACATTTCAACCATTATGCCCATACAAATATAAATTTCAATGAAACATGTTGACCATAGTGGACCAAGTTGTTACACTATATGGGGTAATTTGTCACAACATAATACTAAAAAGATTGTTATTGGCTTTTTAGCAACAATTTAAGAAATAAAATAATAATGAAACCCAAAACATTTATGAAACATCAACAACTTTAAAGGTAACACAAACATATCAAGCAATTTTCTTTTTTGGCCAACCAAAATTGTAATTAACACATTTACTAAATAATGCTGCTATTGACAAGCCTGATACTGTTGACAACCAACCTGATATATTTACATATACTTCCTGACAACATTACTCAACCTTTCAGTTAAAATGTACCTTCATTTTATAGATGACTCTTGCCTGAATGCGCCCCAGTGTAGTTTCATTCTGTTTTCTTCCTTACCCAAGAGCTATTACAAAAATGTATGATTTTTGATTTTAGTTTGGATGACAGAATCAAACTTGAGATTGTACTGAAGGTGTCTGTAATCAACATAAACCTCTGATGAAAAAAATGATTTGAGTAATATTGACATTTGACAGAAAAATATATTGTACTGAGATACAGCAGCAACATTCCCAAACGACAACTAGCCCAGTTCACATCTAATAATAAAAACCAGCAAACAAATTTGCATTTGTCTTGTGAAAACAATGGTGCCCTTCTAAAATCGAGAGATCGTCTCAAACTTAACTCCACACTTAAGTGGTAATGACAGTTTTGCTAACCGTACTATTATCCTCAGGCAGGATTACACATTGTAGGGTAAAGTCTGAGCATGAAAAACAAGCAAACAAGAGATGTTCACTTCTTTTTTGTTTGAAAGGCTCCTGGGCTCATTGTCTTTTCTTATCAAAGCAATTTTAAATGAACAGAGACAGGAATTGTGACAACACAATTAGCCTCCATTACAGATGTACATTACTGTCCCACTGTTGCTGGCATATTGTAGGTAATCTAGGACACAGTGACTGTTATCTGTTTAATGTGAAAATACATCTCCTTACGGAACATGTCATGCTGCCCCAGGTCCATTCAGTTTAATCTCATCATCGTGCCAAGCAGTAATCTCATTCTGCATGCTACTTCTTTTTCACAGTGAAGAATTGAGATTTTACCTGATCTTAAGAAGTTAATTAGTTTGACAATATTTGATATTCCTGTCATCACATATTTCCCCAATCACTTTCTCCCCTAGAGGCCCCCATAGCCACCTGTAGACTTCAGAGAACATGATTTCCAAGACAAACTCACCCCATTGTCTGCACTCGCATTATCTTTGTGTAATAAAAAATGTATTTTAACACTGAGCGACAATGGATTCATGTCATATTGGCTGGTCACTTCACACACACACACACACACACACACACACACACACACACACACACACACACACACACACACACACACACACACACACACACACACACACACCAACACCTCCTGGACAACCCCCCCTGCTACTTAATCTGCACTTATGATCTCTGAGGAGGATGTGTGCCGGTCATTCAGAAACAAAAGACAAGGAAAGCTTCAGGCCCAGATGGTGTTTCAACTGCCTTTCTGAAAGTCTGTGCTGACCAACTGGCCCGCATCTTCACACAGATCTTCAATAGATCACTGGAGTAATGTGAAGTTCCCTGCTGTTTCAAATGCTCCACCATCATTCTGGTCCCCAAAAAACCCCAAATCATTTAATGATTACAGACCTGTCACTCTCACGTCATTTGAAAGTTTGGTTTTGGCCTACCTGAATGAAATTACTGGACCCCTGCTGGACCCCCTTCGGTTTGCTTACCGAGCAAACAGGTCTGTGGATGATGCTGTCAATATGGGACTACATTATATCCTACAACACCTTGGCAGACCTGGGACTTATGCAAGGATCCTGTTTGTGAACTTCAGTTCAGCCTTCAATACCATCATGCCTGATCTTCTCTCAACCAAACTGACCCAGCTCTCCTTGCCCACCCCAATCTGTCAATGGATCACAAGCTTTCTGACAGATAGGCAGCAGCTAGTGAGACTTGGGAAACTCACACCTGAAACCATTACTATTAGCACTTGTGCTCATCAGGGATGCATTCTCCCTCCACTGCTCTTGTCACTGTACATGAATGACTGCATTGTAAAAGACCCCACTGTCAAGCTCCTGAAGTTTGCAGATGACACCACAGTCATCCGCAATGGTGACCAGTCTGCATACACGCTGTCTGATGCGGTCACAACAACCTTGCTCAAAACATGTTCAGAACAGTTGAGATGATAGTGGACTTCAGGAGAAATCCCCCCGCGATGAGCCACCCTCCCTGGCTTCAGGGTGGCGCCAAAAACAAAAAAGCATTCAGTGAGCGGCAGTTCTGTGGATGGAAATGCCTTGTTGATGAGAGAGGTCAGCAGAGAATGGCCAGACTGGTTTGAACTGATAAAGTCTATGGAAACTCAGATGACCGCTCTGTACAACTGTGGTGAGAAGAATAGCATCTCAGAATGCGAAGCATGAGATGCGGCTTGGCACTGTTTTGGCGGCACGCGGGTGACCTACACAATATTAGGCAGGTGGTTTTAATGTTGTGTCTGATCGGTGTATATATATATATATATATATATATATATATATATATATATATATATATATATATATATATAGAGAGAGAGAGAGAAAGTGCTATAAATGTTTAAAAAAAATGCATGCTACCAGAATAAACACAAAAATGTAATTTCTATGAACTTGACATGTGTATTTCAAACTAGATATTTATAAGGCGTCTCATTCATCTTGGACAACCTCATTTGTAAGTGAACCATAAACTGCACAATGGGTCACTATTTTGCTGTGTGCTGGCTTTTCCTACTCAATATTGTTTTTGAAAATGATGCTTGGGTTGAGTGGCCACAGATAGACTGCTTCTAAATGTGATGTACACAGACGAACATGGTAAAGCACTATATTTAGTTTTTGGTCTTAAACAAGTCTTTGTTCAGCACCATATGTCTGAATCTGTTCATCTCTGTGAGAGATGGCAAAAGCGGGTTGTCTTCCTGTAATTTCCTTGTGAGTTCCTGGATTTGTTTATCCGTTTGTAGCTTTGACACTGCCATATGAAGTCAGACGCACATATGAACCTGTCTAAGCAGCTGACATGGGTTACCGCTTCAGTACATTAGTACATCAGGCTGACTGAGCAATTTATCTGTCGAAGAGCAGAGCTCACCTCTAAATGTAGTGGAAAGGATCCTCTCTCCAGTCACATGAGTTTGTACAATATCGGTCAATACATACAAAAACATAACATAAACAATTCAAATGTGTAGTGTTGAGGTTAACAACCACCTCCTATTACTTGATATCCATAAACAACAACAGAAACAGGCAATCTGTGTTTCAAGATGGGCAGTGGTGCAGGAAATAATAGAGTACACAAAAGACGAATGTGAAGTCGCAGTCAATAAAGCCAGTCATGATTATAGCAGATAGTGTTAACTATTACATTTAACTCCCTTTCGAAGCACTCCCCCTTCTGAATCCCAGCCTTTCTTGTAATCACAGTTTACAGAGAAACACAGCACTGATACATAATTGCTGTGTTATAATTTGCTCTAACAACTCAAATTATCCCTCTTATTGATTTAGCTACACATTTAATAGGAACAGCCACACCTTTTTGCATTACGAGTCTTTAAAGTTGTTTAACAGTGAAAATTTTAAATTGTGTCCTACTCATCTGAGCTGGATGTGTCCCTGACAGCATAATTTTGTCTTCTGCTTGGCCACCGTAAAGATTGCACAACAATCATTTCTCTCTACCCTTTTCTCTCTCACACAAAGGCAAGCCAGGCAATGTGAGAAAAAGCAAAACAACACAACACAAAGGTAGAGAAGGTAGTTTTTTTGACTGTATTTAAGTGGGTCAATTTCTGTATTTTTTCCCTTCCCCCTAATTTCATTCAGAGCACTGGTTAGTTATAATTGCGCAACAGTCTGGGCTGTTAGCTTGTTGGAATACAGTAGTTTTAGCCTCTAAATTTCACCCACTTATTGCACTTCTTCAAAATAATACTCTTTAGCTTTAGCTGTCAGTTTAACCGTTTTGTAATGGGCGAGGCAGCCATTAACACTTTTATCTACAACATTCTGAGATGTATTTGATGCGTATTTTATTAACTCTACCACCTAACAATACTCAATCCTAAACGTAACAGTAAGTGGAGTGAAAATGTAATTCTAATGCGAAAATGCAACCGCTGAATCGGGCTGACCATTGTTTATATGAACACAATTATTCCTGGCATTCATGGGACCAGACCCCATGTCTCCGAGGTTTCTCTCTCAATGTGTTATCAATGATTACAGAGGGAAATGTGATCACATTCAAATTGATGCAAAAAATGTCTGATTTAGGTTTATGGTGAGGGATGGCACTTCTCATTAATTCTGCAGAATGCAGTTGATTTTAGGGTACATTAACATTTTGAACCATAATTTCATTTTCCCCTGAGATCATGTTGGTGGTAGAATAGAATTTGATATATATTCAATTTTGTTAAAGGGAGCTGAGAGTACCACATTCTTATTGGTAGCAGAAACTATTATCAAATTAGCCAAACAATTTAG
Organism: Xyrauchen texanus; assembly: GCF_025860055.1. Taxonomy (NCBI): domain Eukaryota; kingdom Metazoa; phylum Chordata; class Actinopteri; order Cypriniformes; family Catostomidae; genus Xyrauchen; species Xyrauchen texanus. The sequence goes on along the minus strand of NC_068313.1, from coordinate 24,507,196 downwards.
TTAACAAACATGAAAGGGGTGGGATGTGTGTAGTACTTTGTGAAAAAAAAGAGTGTTCTTGCTCCACTGGTCCTTCAAAAACACTTTCCTTCGTGCCCTTCACATGCCCTGCATGCACCCCCAGCCATATTTCATTTTTAATTCACCAGCTGTAAAAGAGAAAGATAAAATATGGGTTGTCTTGAGCGCAGATTATTTCTCATCAAAGATAGTGTTGTACAACTTAATTTGATAACTTTAGCCTGTGGATCTACAACTGAATAATGTAAAACTCTCATATACAGTACCTTGATGTATTTTTCGAGTTGGATAATACACCTTTAAAAATCATTTTATTCTCTTATTTACTCTAATCCAGAAAATATAAGCACCCACTGGAAAGAAATATCTCAAAAGGGATCTCTTTAATATCTCGGTTGTTTGCCATAGACAGCAATGACACTATATGGAGACTGAATTGAGACATTCATTTAACTCTTCTGCTTCTCAGATTTTTCTCCACAGAACAAGACCCTGATAATCTTGCATTGTGCTTAGATGGGCAAAGATGACCATTGTCTACAATCAAAAGTCAGAGTTTTCAATGTGAGCTCAAAACAATAATCATCAGATTCTTCCAGGAACAAATAATATGGACCATGGTATACACATTACATTACATAGAACTCCATTGTGTCTCCTGAGTTGTGAAAGATCAATCTTTGAGCATTAAATTCTTCCTCTGTGTATGACTGTATTACTTTCTATAAATTAAAAGTCTTTTCCATATCAACTGTTCAGTAAACAGAAGTTGTCAATGCCAGAGAACCGATTCTTAGAAAAGCCGCCTTTCTTTGAATTGTCAAATCCTTACGTCGCCCCCACAAGCTCCAGAAACAAACATCTTAGCTACTCTCCAGGATGAACATATGTTTTATGATTTTCTATTTACCATGGCACAAGTGTTGTTTATATTCCTTCTCCTTTGATATGGTGAGGTTCTACTTAATAAACAGAATTGAACAATGGTGTGAAGTGTCATCACCCTGATAAGCTGTAATCAGCTCCTCTAACAAATGCACCTCCTGTGTCTTTTTACACTATCAACCACTTCCCATGAACAAGCATTGTGCTGGCACATTCCTATCACATTGGTGGGATTTTCATTGGCCAACAGAGAAGTCCCTGTAACTTGGCTTGTTTGTGGTGGCGAATCTCTGTGAAGCTCTGGGCTGCTGGGACAGTCATGTATCTGGGTGTGAGGGCCTCTGAGCAGGTGAGTGAGGAAAGGAGAGCTGGCTTGTGTTTGGTCCAGCTGGAGGGGCGATGTTGACGGTATGATGATTGGGCATGAGAGGGCTGTTCACAAACAAAGGAAAACAGAGATGTGGCACTGAACCTCACAAACAGGCTGGCCTCAGATGGGAAGGGAGGCTCTGTTTAATTTTCAGCCAAGCCGTGAAGTTAACCAGCATTGCCAGGGGTCAGTGACACAGAGGTATCGCGGTCACTCCTTTTCTTATTTTTGACACAGAGGTTTAGCGGTCACTCCATTTTTATTTTTGTATTTCTATCACAAACCACATGCAGAGGGTGACAGGATAAAAGATTAGGTTGTGCTCCTGTTAAACAAGGAGGCTCTAAGAGAGCTGTGATTGCTCAGTAAGGAAAAAAGAAAAGGTGGGAATAAAAGCAGGACAGCAAAATGGGTTAGAAATAAGAGGCAGAGACATCTATATAGCTATCAGCTGGACATGTGCAAAGCTATGTATTTTCTAAATCGACTAGTCGCCTGAACGACTAATCAGTCCTTAGGGAGTCCTGAATATCTAGGCTGGTTTCATTCACCTGACCCTGATCAGACATGATTCCTAGGGGGTGTTCATGTAGGATGCGCTTTTGCATTAAAATACAGCAAGGTAAAACACAATTAAATGGAACACAAGGCAGGGGTTACAAAGAGTGTTTTTAAAAATTGAATTAATTGACACTAGGGGTGTGCAGCGAAGCCATTATTTGTATTTGTATCTGTATCTGTTCATATGACAAAATTATCTGTATCAGTCTCTGTATTCTAATAGAACTAGGTGTGGGTGGGGCTTAAACTGGAAGTGTGAAAAACTAAATATCTGCATGAAACAGAATTTTCGTTTGTCTGTGCATGTATAACAACATTATTCTGCAGGCAGAAGGTGTCAAGCAAAATGTGAATGACGATCGGTCTATAATCCCACCCACGTTGATGTGGTACTAAACTGCAGTGGAAATGCAAGCTCCGAAACGTAAAGCGAGTTGAGTTGAGGCGAGTCGAATTAAACGTGCAATGGAAAAGTGCCATAACAGGAATTTCTATGATAGGACACCATTATTTTGTTAAATAATAGTAATAATAATAATAATAATGTTACATTTATTTAGAGCCTTAGCAGATTTCAAGAACACTTAACATTTTCAAATTTAGCACAGTTTAAAGAAGAAGAAAAAGACCATGGTCATGTTGCAGTTAATTTGTTTTATATAAGGAGGAATTTTCCTAATAGATAAATACTCTATGGAGCATTTAAACCTTATGGAGGATTTGTACTTTTTCGGAAAACAAAGTCTTAACCAATTAATAACATTAATCACTGATTTGGATATAAATATTTTCAACTTTAAGAGAGGGCAAGATGAGCTCCGACTTTAAATCACTTCAGGTCAGGATTTTAACGTCGTGCTCAGGTGTGAATCGTGTGACACATTAACATAAACATTTCAAGAAATGAAAGTGTATACGATGTCGGACCTTAGTTAATGATACACTTGACAAGCTCCAGATGTGCAAAATTAACAGACACAATAAACAGAGTTATTGATCTGAAATCACAATGTGAGCATTTTCATTTATAAGGTTTACACTTTAGAAGTATTGGCTGTAGAGATTCATAAATTTGTTGTAATCTTGAATATGTTTATTTAAAATGTCACTTTATCCTTGTGCTTTTTGGATAATATGTCATAAAAATATTTGTAAATTATTCAGATGAATCCGTTATTTAATTTGAAGTCATTATTCGTGCCTTTCTGAATAAGGCACATACCTACTTGACATGCCACATTAAAGGAATAGCTCACCCAAAAATTTAAATGCTGTCATTATTTACTCACTGTCACACAATTTTCGTATTAGCGCAAAGTGCAAGTGGGCGTGGGTGGAAGTTTTTGCGCTATTTGTGGGGGTATACATGCAAATTGTGGTTGTATTGTATGTTAATGAAGTGGTGTAAAGTGTAATTTGCTCATTTAGCTGAGAAATAGGTCATTGCGCTAAGATGTTTGAGGAGCACGTCTGTTTTCAGCACAAGACTCTAATCTTAGTTCATGTATTTGTAGTTTGGAGATTCCACCAGTTAATGCACAAAAGAACAGAAGTCCATATTTCTATTGTTCTTATTCATTGCTCACAGTCCATATACTTTACAAGCTTCTTATGACTATATAATAGGATGCAGATGGACTAATAACTGGAAATGTTCCTCTGAAATAAAATCGCACTTGACACCCCAAACACACCCCCCCCCCCTCCCAATTTACACTTTGTGTGTGCAATTTCGCCTAACCCACTTGCGTTTAGACTTAGTGTGAAATATATCAAAATAGATATGAAAATATCAAAAATTCATGACCATGCCCACTGGCTTCATTAAGCTGCATTTACTCTATGGTTTAAAGCATAGTGCTCAGCTTAACTAACACTCTTAAAATAGGGCCCTTTAACTTTTGAAATATTGTGGATAAGTCAATAACGTTCAAAACACAAAGCAAGTCTCAATGCAATGGACATAGACTTCCATCTGCTATAGTAGCAGAGCTTGAATTTAAAGACGATTTTAAAAACTTTTTTGAGGAGGTCAAATGGTCTAAAAGCTAAATAGAAAAGTTAAATCTGCTCAACCTAAATATGAACCTCAAGTTGATTATCAGCCATCATGTCACGTCTCTACCATAACACACTCACACAATCAGATATAGAGACACACAAGCCCTTTATTATGGCCACTGGTCTGTGACGTCCCAGTAGTGGCCCAACCCAAGGTCAGTGGGCCAGACAGTGCAATAAGAGGCCTGGGCTTTCTGGGGATAAATGTCTTTCCCGTGCCACTGCACCCAACAACCCACTATCTTTAATCCCTGCTGCTCTGAGTCAACTATATAAACTATTAACTGCACATCCAGTAAATCCAGCCATAGAAATGGCTGTAAAATTGCACCCCCCTAGCAAACAGCACTGTAAACTGCCCTCGCTGTATTACATGATGGGGGCCAAAAACAGTCATTTCCCTCTACAGGCTTCTCAGATTGAGTCTTATCCTCTCTGGCGGCGAGGTGCCCCCACCCCACCTGCATACCCTTGCTTCTCTTTTTCTTAAATTGTGCTTTCATCAGCAACCAGGGAGATTGGGTGGAAAGGGCTGACCTTGGAGATGGAATCTTAGCAGGTTTAACAGCAGCTTTTCCCAAAGTCAGTCAGTCAGCGTGGTTGGCCAGCTTCATTATCTCAGAGATGAGCCGTCAGTCTGCTACCATGGTTAACCTCTCACCCCCCACACTGGCTCAGAGCAACAGGGCTAAATTTGGTCCAATTTTGTAGTGCACTTTGACCCCTCTCAGGGCTTACCACTTTCGATACATGTCTACCTGACTCAAGACATGTTTGGGTGTAGTGGAAATGGTCTATTACTAAATGTTATTGTCACTGCATGTGACAGTAGTGAACTCAGGAACCTAAAGCATCATAGATTTCAATCAAAATAAAATACCCTATCGATTATAAAAAAGTTTTTTTTCCTCTTATAAATACGTAATTACTAAAGAAACTGAAAGTTGGGGTGAGACATATCAAAGGAATTTGCATTTTTTAAATAGCCAATAGGCTTTGGCTCACAGTAGAACTGTAAGCCATGCATCATTTGCTACTTGCTATTGCAGATAGTTTTAGAGGAAAGAGACTTTTAGAAATGCACCAGATTGCATGTTGAGTCATCAATATTTCTTGTCCGTTTGTTAAAATTCATTCATTTTTAAAGCATATATCTGATAATAGTTTATTTGTCAAGTTTTAGGAGAACATTATCATATTAATTGTTTAGTCCGGTCTTATGACGTCAAAAGCATTGTTAGAGAGGGCAAAATCATAAGCAATTGTACCAGTTGGCTTGCACAAAAATGTATGAATTTTACTTCCTCAGAGAAGGATAAACTAAACAAAAATTATATTATGAGTTTTCCTATTATAATCCCTTACCCAAACCCTAAACCTAACCATGAATTTTTATAGAAAAATCACTGTTGTGTTCCACAGAATAAAGAGAACCATCAGAATCAGAATCAGAATGATCTTTTTTGCCAAGTGTTCTCACGTACACAATACATTTTCTTTGGTGATAGGAGAAACAAGTGCACACAGAACATTACAGTGAGACACAGAATATAAAATAATGTAAGAGTTTAAATAGACTATAAGAGTTTATAATAGGAAATATAACAGGATGTGTATGGACATTCGTGTATCAGAATCAACGTTATAGCCAAGTATGCTTGCACATACAAGGAATTTGTCTTGGTGACAGGAGCTTCCAGTGCACAACAATACAAAAAAAAATACAAAAACAGCAGCAAGTCAGAGATAATTAAAAACATGTATTATTATTTTTAAATAAAATAAAATAAAAAATAAAATAAAAATAATAAAAATAAATCATTATACATATACATACAAACACTCAGACACACACATCCACCAACTCTGTAGTCTTCTGATGTCCGATTTCGTAGCTGCACCAAACCAGACAGTTATTGAAGTGCAGAGGACAGACTCAATGACTGCTGAGTAGAACTGTATCAGCAGTGCCTGTGGCAGGTTAAACTTCCTCAGCTGGCGAATGAAGTACAACCTCTGCTGGGCCTTTTTCACAATGGAGTCAATGTGTTTCTCCCACTTCAGGTCCTGTGAGATGGTAGTGCCCAGGAACCTGAATGACTCCACTGCTGCCACAGTGCTGTTCAGAATGATGGGGGGGGGGGCAATGTTGGGGTGTTCACAATCATCCACAATCATCTCCACCGTTTTGAGCATGTTCAGCTCCAGATTGTTATGATTGCACCAGACAGCCAGCCGTTCAATCTCCTTTCTGTATGCAGACTCATCATCATCTCGGAAACTTCAGGAGCTTGACAGAAGGATCCTTGGTGGTGCAGTCATTGGTGTAGAAGAGTAGTGGGGAGAGCAAACATCCCTGGGGGGCACCAGTGCTGATGGTACAGGTACTGGTAGTGAATTTTCTGTCTCACAAGCTGCTGCCTGTCCGTCAGAAAGCTGGTGATCCACTGACAGATAGACATGGGAACAAGGAGTTGGTTTAACTTAGTCCGGAGAATAGCTGGGATGATGGTGTTGAAAGCTGAGCTGAAGTCCATAAAAAGGATCCTTGCGTATGTCCCCGGTCTGTCCATATGATGCAGAACATGATGCAATCCCATGTTGACTGCATCATCCACAGACCTGTTTGCTCGACAAGCAAATTGAAGGGGATCTAGTAAGGGGTCCAGTGATGTCCTTCAGGTGGGCCAAATTATTTCATGACCACAGATGTCAAGGCGACAGGTCTGTAGTCATTAAGTCCTGTGATTTTTGATTTCTTAGGGACAGGGATAATAATTGAGCATTTGAAGCAGCAAGGGACTTCACACTGCTCCAGTGATCTATTGAAGATCTGTGTGTAGATGGGGGCTAGTTGGTTAGCACAGGATCGAAGGCATGCTGGTGAGATGCCATCTGGGCCTAAAGCCTTCCTTGACCTTTGTTGTTTTAGGCCACTCCACACTGATGCATGGTAGTTAGCTGAAAACTTGTTTTTCAGAAAACTTGTTTTTCAGCTTCACAGAGTAACTTATTTTACTCTGATACTTTTACCACTACATACTTTTATGTAGTGGTAATGTATGTGCAAAGTAGGGGTATTTACATTTATTGAATTAAATATGTGAATTTACATATGTACATGAGATATGTATTTACATTATTGCACTATGGGGGAGTTCTGAGGCAGTTAAATTGTTCATGAGGAAAATGGCATGAGAGAACAGTAAAATCTGTTCTTGTGCCTGGAAATCCTGGTGCTCAGTGCTCTGTAGCGCCGGCCAGATTGATACACTTCAAAGAGGGAGTGGGCAAGTGATTCTACCTGCATGTTTCCTCACTCTGGAGATGTACAGGTTTTGGAGGGTGGGCAGGGGTTTACCAATTTTCCTCTCAGCAGTCCCGACTGTCCATTGTAATTTCCTGCTGTCTGATTTGGTGGCTGAACCAAACCAGACAGTTATAGGTGTACACAGGACAAACTCAATGACTGCCGAGCAGAGCTGTGTCAGCAGCTCCTGTGGCAGGTTGAACATCCTCAGCTGGTGAAGGAAGTACAACCTCTGCTGAGCCTTCTTCACCATGGAGTGAAGTGGGTGTACCACTTAAGGACCTGAGAGATGGTAGAGCCCAGGAACCTGAATAGCTCCACTGCTGCCACAGTGCTGTTCAGGATCAGGGTTCTGAACCAGCATTGTACGTTTTTCCTGAAGATTAACACCTGACCTAAAACCCCAAACCTAAAACTAACCATGATTTTAATAGAAGAATAATTTTTGTGTACCACAGAAGAAATAAATGTTGGGTTTGGAACGAGATGAGGGAAGTGTTTTACAGATTATCTAACATTTTGTATTGCAAAAAAATATATGGAATGAGTTAGCAAATTTGTTCACAGATGATTCCTTTCTTAAAATAATGTGTTTCATAGGAGGCTAGCTAAAATTTGATGTCTGTTTTGTATCAATTTGAAATTGTGTTTGTTGATTGGCTGGCCTCTATGTGAATACTTGTTGTACTTTTTCGTACAAGCCAAGACATTCAATATCTTAAAATTTGTCATTTCATATTATTTATCACGAGTTGTCATGACTATATAACTATGTTGGATGGCCTCAAATCTAACAGACATGAACCCAAAGCCACTTTTGATTTCATGGGATCTTAAGTATAAATGTGCTTGTTTTCAGAAATTATCTCAGATTTTAATTCCGTTGTGCACTTCTTGAACAAAGATGTGCTTTTCTGCTCTCCTCATTCCACACCAGAGTCATACCCTCACAAATTTGTCATCCACTACATTGCCAGCCAGCAGGGGAGGTAAAATCACATTTTCTGTGGTTTCCAACACTGACCTGAATACGACTGCTCTCTCCAGTAACAGCTATAGGAGTGCAAAAATAAAGATGTTAGGGCACAAAATGAAAAATAAAACAGGTAAAAATAGACAAACAAGACACATTTGGCAATTTGCATAAGTGCGTAACAGGAGGCAGTGTTATTATGAAATAATAATAATTCCTTACATTAATATAGCACTTTTCTAGTAACTCAAAGCACTTTACACAGTATAAGAGGAATCTCCTCAACCATCATCAGTGTGGAGAATCCACCTGGATGATGCAATGGCAGCCATAGTGCACCAGAACGCCCACCACACACTGGTGGAGAGGAGAGTGAGTGACGTAGCCAATTTAGGGATAGAAATGGTAAACATTGGACAGTGAGATGGAAGCTCTGCCAGCCTTGGTGGTGTTCGTTCCCTTAGTCTGCCACTTTATCCTACCCTGATGCCCCCATCCTCATGTCTGGTCCAGATCCATTTGGTAGATTCTAGCCTCCCCCTGAACCACATCCATTACACCTTAAATTGCTTTCATTAGTTCTGCCATGTACTTTGTTCCTATAGACTGCTGTGTGGAAGGATCTATGGATTACCAAATGAAGTTGGCTTTATTATGGTTATGGTGTTCACAGGAGGTGATGGATCCTTTAGATACCGCTATCTTTCCTGCAAATAACTCATCTCACAGGGTCAGAGGAATGTGAAGCTAGAGGCCTGGTACAAGGTATACAGCCACTGGATTCATTTAATCTTTTTCCCTTTTACTGTTAGGTGATCATTCATACAGCTTATTATTATAAATTTATACATTACACACATGCCTGTTGGTATATAAACTTTATCATCACCTATCTGTATTGGGTTGTGTATTATATATCAAAGGACATTATTGTACTGGACAGGAGATCATAGGCCTACTTTTTATGGCTTCATTATTCCATTCCAGCACCCCCACTCACAATTATATTAATAATTGTGGATTCTACACAATAGAGCTCTACCTGTACATATGTACAGTCTTTGTGACATAGGGAAAAAAATATATGTGGGATGTCCACAACAATAAATGATGCTACCTCATATCCTGCAATGTAAATTACAACAGTAAAGGACTATTCCAGGTTCAATAAAAGTTAAGCTCAATCGACAGCATTTGTGGCATATTGTTGATTACCACTCCATTTCTTTAAAAAAAAAGAAGCAGCAAAAATCAAAGACAATGTGGCCAATTTTTGTAGGTTTTACATTTTTAAATACAGAAATATGATGCTTTTTAAAGAAAAGGATGGCAGGCCAAAACATTTTTTTTTTTTGTGGTAATCAATACTATGCCACAAATGCTGTTGATTGAGCTGAACTTGTATTTAACCCAGAATATTCCTTTAAAGTAAGAAAATAACACCACCAGGTGACCTGAATGGACTGGAGAAGTTTGCTGTTTTATAGATGGTTATTATGGTTTGAGATATATAGGAGCCTATGCTCTCATTGCAGCAAAACTTGCACTGAGGGAACAGCAGAACATCTTGTCTATGAGTGGCTCCTGGTATATGATAGGCTATGAATTACATTACATCTCTAAAATGGGCCCCAGAGCTGAAGTAGCACTACATCTTAAATTTCAGGACAAGAGTGGGACGAGAAAAGCGAGAGGAAGGGCGAGCTAGCTCGAGAGAAAAAATAAATCAGATTCAATCTTCAAGCGCCTTACAAATGTTTGCGTCAGTTTTCTTGTTTAAAAGAGAAGCCACTGAGAGAGAAGCTCTAAGAGAGAAACAGAGAGTGGAGAAGTAATGTCCTCCCCCCTCCCCCCATTCTCCCTCCAAACTGTAGTGAAAAGATTAAATTGTTTACGAGCTTGGAGCCAGGCTGGCTAGAGAGGATGAGCCAAGAGCAACAGAGATAGACATTCTAATTCGTGGCTGTACTTAGTGCCCCGGCCCCTCTGAGCAACCACTAATTCTTTTATCTAGCTTCAACACTCCAGGCTGTAGCCACATTTGTAAAAAAAAAAAAAACTTAAGTGAAAGAGGCAAAAATGACTGTTTTATGTGGCGAACAACTGATAAAAAAAATCTCTACTTGAATTCTTGATTTCTTCGTCTTCCCTTTTTCCTCCCCTTCGTTCTTTTTACTTCCCCCTCATCTCGCACCAAGGCAGACCGACTGTAGTCTTTAACCCTTTATCTAGACTGAGCAGAAAGACATTTACTCCATCCCCACACTGAGGTTTCTCTGCTGGTGTTTGAGTGCTTTTGCGTGTGTTTTTGTACTGTATGTGTGTGTTTGACAGGGTTTAGTTGAGGAGTGAAGCAGTTGAGATTGGTGCAAGTTGATTGGGGGGTGTTGGGAGGGTGGGGGGCATGAAAATACAGCATGGAGAAGAATAACTGTTATCTGCGAGGCAGAAGAGGACGAGGCGAGATAAGAAACTGCAGCTGCTGGGAGAAAATCAGGCGTGCAAGAAGCCGTGTTTCAAGGGGGCCCGGTTGTAAATTCACTGGATATTCAGTGTAAACCTGCCCTGCTTGTCTGTCACATAGGGTTCAGGGTTTTTCTTTCTCTCTCGTGTGCTCTCTTTCTCTCCTCTTTGCTCTACCCTCTCCCCTTCCCTTTTTTCCTGAGGTCTGCTCCTCCGATAGAGGTAATGTGCAGGGCTCCACTGTATAGAAAGCTCATCAGCGCCGTTTGCCTCTTGGGTGTTATCGGCCAGTAAGGTAACTGTGCGCTTATAGACTGCATGCAGATAATAGTGGCAGAATAAAGAAGATAAAGGGAGACCTCTTCTCATTAACAGATATCTCAGGCACTGCAGACACTGCCAGTATTGAGTGCTTAGTATGCTGAGCATGAATAAAAAAAAGATGATGAATAAAAAAGGAGGAGAACTGAAATGAATGAGGGAGAGGAGAGGTTGTTGTAGAAGGTAGGAGGGAATGCAGTCATGGTCACTTTGAGTATAGAGGATGAGATGCGTGGAATATGAGACCTGGACACACAGAGATGCAAACACACTCTCATATGCAAGCTTAATAAAACAGAACAGCTTATGTTTACAAGGCTTACTGAGGAGACAGCAAAATATCAGGACTCAACAGAAAGTATTTTTTTCTTTGGCCCCATGCATCAAACCAGAATTTTACTTGCCTCACCAACATTTTCACGTGCCCTGACACACATATGATAAATAGGTATTTTAGTAACATATTTGATATGTATCAGAAAACAAAAAAATATTTTGAATGAATGAATAAGATGCAGTGATGATGCAACATGATGGCCGTTCTGCCAAATGGCCCAAAACACTGTCACAATTCATCCTGATTATTGAGCTCTGTATATGGCCATTTTCTGCAGGCAGGCTTCCCATCATCCTCTATAGGACAGACTCCAGCATAAGATTAGAAATTTATGAGCCTTATTATGCATATTCTTGTTTGGTTGTGTTGGCTGTTTAATATCTGCATCTCTGAGAGTGATTAAGGTCACAAAAGTGTCATCTGTTATTGCATCACATTCTCCAGCAGCAGCATTAACCTCTTTCATTCTTTCTTTCTTTCTTTGTTTCTTTCTTTGTTTCTTTCTTTTCTTTTCTTTCTTTCTTTCTTTCTTTCTTTCTTTCTTTCTTTCTTTCGTTCTTTTTGTGTGCCTTAGAATTAAGATATGACCTAAGATATGAAACACCTTTTATAACCATATTAATTGTTTACAGAAGTCTATGTCATGTTAGTGTATTGTAGAAGTAAAGTGTTTCATTTATTATGCAAGGGGACCTGGGTTTAAACAAAACCAAACCAAACAAAGTCGGTAGCACTTTAGATTAGGGATCAGAAATTATACAGTAATTCATGAATAATAATTACATTTGTAAGTGAATAGTTATTGATTTGTTTAGCATTATAAAGTATTTATTAAGCCTTTATTGACTGATTTCTTATTCTTGCTTAATAGCAATAAAACATGTACTGTTTCAATAGCTAGTATGATGCAAAATACATCCTTTTATATGTTCTCAGTACTCTGTGAATGTGTGGTTTATAAGTATGAAATACATGTAATGACTTTAGTATTTCAACAAAGCAGGGAAGGTTATGGTTAGATATAGGGGTAGGGGTTGGTGTAAGGTGTTTGTGGGACTCTAAATAAACACAATAAACATGCATGGCATCTAAAACTATTTGCACTTAGTGCAAACATGATGATTTTTGTGTGTACACTAAGCATCAAAAGTCTCTGCCTTCAATATTTGTTTTATACTTCTAAGTTGCACATTCACATAGCGTAATGAGAACCTATAAATGCTGTATTTTGCACCTTTCTAGCTATTTTTTGTTTTGACCTATTAAGTTAAATGTTAGGAAAAACAAATGTAATGAGGCTATTAGGCAAGGGTCAGAAATCATAGAACAAAGGCCTAATAAATACCTTATAATTCCAAACAAGTCTGTAACTATTCCTTTACAAGTCAAATTATTAGTCATGAATTACTGTCTAATTTCTAATCTCTAAAATAAAATTTTACCATAAAAGGAAACAAAGCAATGCAAAGCAAAGAGCAAAACTAAAGAGAGAAAGAGAGAGAGAGAGAGAGAGAGAGAGAGAGAGAGAGAGAGAGAGAGAGAGAGAGAGAGAGAGAGAGAGAGAAATCCCGAAAAAACAAAAAGAAGAGCAAAACAAAACAAGCACAATTTCAACTGAACTGAACAATCAGTAGTCATCATGCATTTGCATTGTATGGGAAATAGCAGCTTTTATATTTGGATAACAACTCTATTTGTGTTCCATGGGAAAAAGTTTCAGTATACCAGTTTTGAGCATCATTAGAGTGGGTAAATAAGTACATAACGTTCAATATAAAGTAACTGCTTTTTGGAAGATGTGGGTCATTTCTGTGACTGCATTTTAGACAAACACTTTGTTTTTACCTACAATTATCATGCAAATATGCATTGTCATCCTTCATACGCGTCATATTGGTTTTTACTACCTTAACCACTGGAAAAATTTACATTATAGGTACAGTTTATGTTTGGAGACTGTAAATATTATATGATGTCATTGCAGGATAACATCTGTCCGCACTCAAATCAAAAGGGCTTTATAAGTTTCCATAGTGTAGCATTGCACCTGAGGCCATTTTGCCTCGAATATTGGTGGCATAGGGGAGCAGTTTAAGTCTTGTGGAGCTATTCTGTACAGCACAAACACACACATGCGCAATCATATTTGACAGTGCTGGTGGATTAGAGCCATTTCTGAAATGCATGGAGCTGTCTTTTCTTTTGCAGCCTTTCAACAGCTACACCAGAGTGAAAAAAGGACCTTGAAAGGAGCAAAACAAAACTATGCATATGTCTCCCCTTCCCACAGAAGCCACTGCACAGTAACAATTAAGAAAGAAAATGATCAAATTGGACAGCAGAAGTATGCATTATCTTAGAGCCAGTGCATGTGTGCTCATGTGTACGGTATGTGCGTTTGTCTTGAGCTCTAAGGATGACCATTAAGCTGTAAATAATGCAGAAGCACCCCCCCAGTCTGCCAGTAACACCAGACAATCCTGTGCTTCTCAGGCAGACATGTTCCTGATAAACCGTTGCTCTCTCGCAGGCTTCACAATAGGGCCCGGATTCATTTGCATGACACAATTGGCTTGCCTTGCTGATGTGTTTCGGCTAGACAAGTGTAGCATTACGAAGAACAAGTTACCATGGGGAAGGTTAATGCAGACAATAAGGGAAGCAGATAATGGGAATTGGGTTCCTGTTTTTCAAACCTCTTATCTGGGAGCCAAGCAAAATCGGTCTGCTTTGAATACAGGCGACCACTTTAAAAGGCCAGTCCTCCTCACCTGCCTGCCATGTTCGCTCTAGCATTAGGCATTATAATTTATTCACTCCAAGGTATTTACATATCCACACATGGATCTATTGTAGGGTACATGCACAATGTGTTATGTTGTTGGAGGATATGTGTCATGAGCACAGTTATTGTGTTTTTTATTTTTGTTTTATTTGGGAGTATCTATATATCTTGTTCTGTATCACAAGTGCACATCAGCTCTTTCATAATAATTTTCTAGTTCTAGTGTTTTAATTTACTGCGGCATGAGTAAATGTGTGTACCTGTCTGTGGAAGTGTGTGTGTCCATTCTCTGTGTGAGAATATCACTTTTGTTAAGGGTGGTCTCCAAAAGGCCTGCCCCTCTGTTCGCACATGCCCGGATCCACTTAGCAGGTAAAGGCTCAGTTACCATCCTTCAGCAGACCCATAACAAGGCAACAAAAGGACCTAGTTGTTATTGTAATATTTAAACTCCTAGGAGAGGGGCAGATTGTGTGTGTGTGTGTGTGTGTGTGTGTGTGTGTGTGTGTGTGTGTGTGGGGAGGGGGGCAGGCTGGCAAAGAGGTTGTTAAAGGAATAGTTCACATCAAAATTCAAATTTACTGATAATTTACTCACCATCAGGCCATCCAAGCTGTATAGACCTTCTTTCTTCATCAGAACATGATTTAAGATTTTTGTGTCCCAGGTTTTTAGCTTCATCCAATTCAAATTAATGGACAACAGATTTTGAAAGTCCAAAAATCACTTTACTCACTCCAAGGGTGAGTAAATTATCAGCAAATTACAATTTTTGGATGAACTTTTCCTTTAAGAGCCAGGTGCCTTGCACAGTGAATTAAGTTTGAACCCTGGGTGTCAGTGTTTTACAGAGAGAAAGACTCAACTATCTCAACTATCCCTACCTCAACTATGCTAAGCTTGGCTCCGCTTCCCTGCACTGAAAAAAGTCTAACATTGCTGTTGTTCGTTTAATGTGTATTTTCTCGTTGAAATAGCTTAAAATTATTATTTTTTTCATTTAAAGTAAACATTTTAGTTTATATGTATGGTTGAATCCATTTTTTTACATGGATACAATATAAATTGGCAGCGGGACATTAAACTGAATTTATTCATTGGATCAAAGCGTTTTTATTAGATTAAGCATGATTTTTCACATGCGCATTGTTGAGTTGGAGATCCCGCTCTCTGACCTGACCTGTTTAAATAAAGCATTAAAAAAAAAACGTCCGTCACAGTTGAACTGTCTGAGAAGAACACGCACACAATCTGTCGAGCGGCGGCCGTGACGGTACACTTCAACAGACCAGAAGAAGACACAGAAGAACTACGAGCAACATTGATACTGGTAAGGTAAAAACAATACACTTTGTATACCATTAACGTTTTTTTTTCTTCCAAGTAATGTATACCTGGCTGGCCTTGACTCTGGCCGTAATTTAAGCACTCACGCTTGATAGCATGTAAATTATATGACGCTAACGTTAGCTAACTGGATAATAAATGCATTGACTTTAGATAAAGTTACCTCGTGCAAGTTAGTTAACGTTACAGCTAATGTTATGTTCGTGAATTCAAATGCATTTGTTCTGCTGGGTGTTTTTAATAGTTAACAGTGGCGCGAAGAGCCTAGAAAATGTTTTTTGCCGACATTAATGTACCGTAAAACTTCAAATAATAGCCCGGGCTTTTATTTTCCCAAATCGTCGAACTGCACCGGCTTGTATTTGAGACAGGCGTCTATATGAGACCGGCCTTTATAATTTAGTCTTGAGATGTTGTTCATTGAGATGTTCCTAGAGTCTCTCTAAATGCTCCACGTGAAACTGCGGTCTTCCGACCTTTTACTATCGTGACAATTGATTTTGATTAATATGCGCGAGGGATAGAGAGCAATACAGCACGTGTTGTTTGAAGACGTTTACAGTTGAACATTTTTAGACCTAACTGTTGATTCACTTATGAGTATTTGTTTTTGTTGTTGGCAATAATTTAGTAAGGTTGTGCTGGTGATTCCATTTTGTGTTCACCATCTTCTTCAAACTTCTAAACTTATTTCTGTATGCTCTACTTTTTAGATCAATGCCGAGTTCATGCGTATCACAACAGTTCCATTGGAGACAAAGTTCTTGGCGCAGTTGGACAAGCACTCCACCAAACTGTTGGAGGTCATCAGGAGCAAGGGAGGAGTTGGGAAAGAGAAGATTACCAGGACCTTGCAGATTTCAGATGAGGTATCTATGAATAAGTTGTGTATCAGTAGGATCCATGGCTGAATATATATATATATATATATATATATATATATATATATATATATATATATATTTTTTTTTTTGTAAATGTTTAATTTGAATTCATTGTAACTGTTCATACTCAGACTGTGGATATCACCATCAGAAGAGAATGCATCCTCAAATCTCTGATGATCTACCTCGGCTGAACCTGTTGAGCACCTTATCAAAAAATACCAGGTAAGGGCATCTCTCTCACTTGCTCACACAGTTAACACCTACCGACTAACATGGTCATAGTCTAGGTTTTCCTAGCCATATTTAATAAATAGGGGTGTGACGAGAAACTAAGCTCACAAGACGAGATTTTAACACCATTTATAAGAAATAAAACGGAGAAGAACAGCACAGTCTTCACTCACTTCCACTTCCGTTCATAACATGACAAGACTTTCACCACTGCTCATTTTATAAAGGCCGCTGCAAGAAAACGTGTCTTTGTTTACATTGTACAATGTGCTGTTGGATTGCATTTTATTTTGCAATTTTGTCTGCCATCGGGCATGATTGCAGTGCGCTCTGCTAGCTAACATCGGCAGTCAAACTAACATTAATGATCCAATGTCTTTTTGATAATCTAGCTAGCTATACGTTTTTCTTGCGGTAGCGTTTCTACAATAAGCCGTGCTAAAATTTACTATAATCCGTTCAAGGAATTGATAAGCAGACAGATTAGCTAGTTAGTTAAGTTGTCTACTTCCACTTTATAAACAACTAACGTTAACGCTAGTGCGGGGTAAGCATGGGGTTAAGAGGATGAGGGGTGTGGCGATGACATCAGCGATGCACACATGCGAATTCAGACTAAAAATAATTCTCCAGCTTTATTTTTTATTTACAAAATCAACCTAATAATTTTAGGATGCTACGTTCTTTTCAAATAGAGCAGTTGAATTCCTGTTCCTGTATTTTTTCATATCGCAATATATATCGCAGAATAGAAAAGTATTGTAATGCCAGTTTTTTCCAATATCGTGCATCCCTAGAGAAAACACTTCCGATCAGGCAGAAATCTCACCACAAATCCAAACGCATTTTAACTTCAGCACCTCTGATAAACTGCAGCTCACAGTCTCAAACAGAGCTAGGTAGCTTTGATCTAAAAACTGGACAGCGTACGCTGGTGTTGCATCAGCTGGGCGGAGTTGATTCACTCTGCGAGTGCACGTTATCAGTTATACATTTGTTTTATTTACTGTGTGAGAATTTAATGTCACGTGACTCCATGTGAAAAAATGTGAATTGCGTTAATCTCATGAGACAGCTTCTAACCAGACGAGAAATCTTGTCACTTTTAATCTAGTCACACCCCTTGTAATAAACATTTGATTTGTTTGATTTGCGCCTATTCAAGTTTGGAGTGTATAAGAGCTTGGCACATTATGATCTAACATGAAATCGGGAGATTTCTGAAACTATAACGTACTTATTTTCTTTTTTTTCTTAATGCAGGAAAATGAGGTTGAAGAACTGGAGCAGACAACCATGGCAATCTTTATCACTGAGAAAGAGGATCCTCTCCATCCACCCAAAGACATTAAAATTGTCATCGAAGGAACAGAGGTCCTGAACAAGTTGCCCTCGGTTGCAACAGCTTTTGCCATGGTCTTTGGGCTTATATACACACTGAACCTAAAGTATCCGAAAAGGCTGCAGTTCACCTTTGAATTTGTGCAAAAGGTACTAATGGAGCTTGATGGAAAAAAGATGACCCCAAAAGTCTCTAGACTGACCACCCAGCTGTACAGCACAGAGTAGGCAGAGCTGAATTGCACAGACTTGATTTTATTTTCCATCTGTGGTTACATTTTTTAAATGTGGCTACCCAAGTTCGATGGCTACCAGCCTCAAAGGCCGAAGTAGGCTGTGTTCTGAAATGTTTAGAAATGACGTTCAAGACTTTGGATCCTTTTGTAAGATGTTGCACTTACAAGGCTGCATTATCACTGCAGCATTTACAAATGTGGCTGCACTAGTTCGATGGCTACCAGCCTCAAAGGCCGAAGTAGGCCAAGTGTTATGGACAACTGGAGAGACTGATTGCAGTGTTTTCAGCGTATGCACAGATTTGTACGAAAGAGTTCAGACTTTGGGCTGTGGGCTCAAGAGTTTTGTTTGAGCTATTACATATAAATTAGTTGTATTTAAATGTAGATCATACAGCTCTGTATCAGAAACTCTCAGTGTCTTAGGAGTTCCACTGTTCACTGTCTTAGGAGCAGTTCCAGGATTTGTCTCTGGTGTTCAGCTGAAAGAGACTGTTCATCATCATATACATTTGAAACGGGTATACAATACTGTCATAACATTTAATTGTATTTTAGGATGTTTTATGGTGAAATGTGTTATGTCAGGACAAAACTTCCTACTAATGTGATGTCATCAAGTGATGATTTGAATTATGTAATAATTCAAGCCCACTTTGTGGGCTCAAAGTATTTTTGTGTGAAGCAGACTGTTACCCTTCAATATATTTGAAACAGATGACCAATGTTGTCAGTTTATTGAACAATAAATATAAATGTGTTCTAAAGGAAAGTGTTCTGAGTAGTCAATGATCAAAATGTACTAAAAGCATTTTTTTTTATTATACATTTCAAATAATGACAACTGTTATTTTTTGATTTGAGACAACCTAAAATTATTAATTTACTCGGACCTTTAAATATTAGTTTGATTTAACTTAAAATAATTAGTTTGTTCCAACCTAAAATAATTAATTTGATCAACCTTTAAAAAGTGGTTGCATGGATTTAAACTTTTCAGGTTAAACTAAATTAAATGATTTACTTTGAGTCAATGTCAAATATTTCGTGTGATTGATTACTTCAATTTTTTTAAGTTGATCCAAGGTTTTTATTTTTTCAGTGTGTCAAGTTCGCCTCAACACACAATATCATGACATTTAAGCTATTAATTAATTAGAGGCCTGCATGATTCTCTTTTCTTATTTAGCTCTTGTATGTAAATAAATAAAGCAAGGAAATATACACATAATGTCTGGCTGGCTCTCTGTCTGGCTGTCTAGCTCTATGTCTGTCTGTCTGTCTGGCTGTCTAGCTCTCTGTGCATGCTTTCAGTTGTGTTATCCATTTTCAAATTCCATTTCTGACATAGACATCGTAGATTTTAGACTGTTTTACCTCAAACTTGAAAATAGCTCTTGTTATTTAAGAGTGAGAACTGCTCATTTAAGCAATGTTTTGCATCATTTTATTGGCCTGTACAGTCAGAAAAATATGACCTGGACATTTCCTCATGAGATTCACCCACCGAGTGATACAGACTACCAGAATTGACTAAATATTCCAAACGTACTGTGGCAAGGTTGAAATAGTGTAGCGCTTTAGAATTAACACTGAAGTCAATAATGATAAATAGATATTGTTACACTGCAAGGCTGTAACCACATATTTAGGATTGGGGGTAGTTGTTTAAGACTGAACCATTGAAAAGCCCACATTTGTTGACCACTAATCTGAAAATTAGAGGGTGACAAATCCCCCAGTGGCAGTCACCTATAATCTCCTTTGCAAATAGAATACTATCCTGATTGGCATGAGGTTGGAAAATATGATTTCTTTAAAGTTCAGCAGTAACCTTTTCAAATGAAATTATTATTATTGTTTAAATTGTCTAGCACTAGTGGCACTGAATTCTATGACCCATAAACATTTCAGATCTTTGTATATGCATGCACGTGAGTGGGTGTGTTTTTGTGTGTCTGAAGGAATGGATTACTAAAAATAGAAAGGGATATATTTCCTCCAGGAGATGACACCCCATTTGGTTTCATTTTGTAGATGTTTGTCCATGCCAGATTACATGGTTTTCCCTCCCCACAGGGCTGCTCTGTCATCCTCTTACCTCCCCACTTTCTAATAATGTACCACCTATTATTCCCTAATGGATCAAGGACAAAAACAGTGACCTACTAAAGACCAGGCAGAGAATTCACCTGTGATTTATCTATTTACTTTCACACTCCCTGCCATAGTCAGGGGCACAAATCATCTGTTTCTCTCCTATTGTGGTCTATTCTGTCCAGCTCTACTTTTTCAATGCTAAAACTATGGCTGAGCTGGTTCACATGAGCCTTGTGTGCTTCATGAAAGGAACAGCTTCACAGAATTGTTTGCAATTTAGATATTGTGATTATTCACATTCGTTGTTTGGAACACAGACTATAGTTCAGGGTTCTTCAACCTTTAAGGACCCTCTGATGGACAGAGATATGTTATATATTGTATATCAATGAAATATTGCATATTAAGCCTATATATATATATATATATATATATATATATATATATATATATATATATATATATATACACTCACCTAAAGGATTATTAGGAACACCTGTTCAATTTCTCATTAATGCAATTATCTAATCAACCAATCACATGGCAGTTGCTTCAATGCATTTAGGGGTGTGGTCCTGGTCAAGACAATCTCCTGAACTCCAAACTGAATGTCAGAATGGGAAAGAAAGGTGATTTAAGCAATTTTGAGCATGGCATGGTTGTTGGTGCCAGACGGGCCGGTCTGAGTATTTCACAATCTGCTCAGTTAATGGGATTTTCACGCACAACCATTTCTAGGGTTTACAAAGAATGGTGTGAAAAGGGAAAAACATCCAGTATGTGGCAGTCCTGTGGGCGAAAATGCCTTGTTGATGCTAGAGGTCAGAGGAGAATGGGCCGACTGATTCAAGCTGATAGAAGAGCAACTTTGCCTGAAATAACCACTCGTTACAACCGAGGTAACAAAGCATTTGTGAAGACACAACACGCACAACCTTGAGGCGGATGGGCTACAACAGCAGAAGACCCCACCGGGTACCACTCATCTCCACTACAAATAGGAAAACGAGGCTACAATTTGCAAGAGCTCACCAAAATTGGACAGTTGAAGACTGGAAAAATGTTGCCTGGTCTGATGAGTCTCGATTTCTGTTGAGACATTCAGATGGTAGAGTCAGAATTTGGCGTAAACAGAATGAGAACATGGATCCATCATGCCTTGTTACCACTGTGCAGGCTGGTGGTGGTGGTGGTGTAATGGTGTGGGGATGTTTTCTTGGCACACTTTAGGCCCCTTAGTGCCAAATGGGCATCGTTTAAATGCCACGGCCTACCTGAGCATTGTTTCTGACCATGTCCATCCCTTTATGGCCACCATGTACCCATCCTCTGATGGCTACTTCCAGCAGGATAATGCACCATGTCACAAAGCTCGAATCATTTCAAATTGGTTTCTTGAACATGACAATGAGTTCACTGTACTAAAATGGCCCCCACAGTCACCAGATCTCAACCCAATAGAGCATCTTTGGGATGTGGTGGAACGGGAGCTTCGTGCCCTGGATGTGCATCCCACAAATCTCCATCAACTGCAAGATGCTATCCTATCAATATGGGCCAACATTTCTAAAGAATGCTTTTAGCACCTTGTTGAATCAATGCCACGTAGAATTAAGGCAGTTCTGAAGGCGAAAGGGGGTCAAACACAGTATTAGTATGGTGTTCCTAATAATCCTTTAGGTGAGTGTATATATAATAGAACATGCAAATAGTACTGTATTAATGTATTGAAAGGGATAGTTCACCCACAAATGAAACTTTTCTCATCATTTGCTCATCCTCATGTCATCCCAGATGTGAATTACTTTCTTTCTTTTACAGAACACAAATTAAGATTCTTAAAAGAATATTTCAGCTCTGTAGGTCCATACAATGCAAGCGAATGATGTTTTAATGAATATCCGGGTCAATCTATTCAGTCCAATGGTAGTTTATAGTGCCTTAGTTTAAAGTGTGAAAAGGACCCAAAAGTATCATAGCGTGGCGGTTGACGTGATTACAATCCCATGGGAGTTAGGTGACGCCTGCAGCCAGGGCTTCATCCCAGTTTATGTTTTGCTCAGAATTAATCTGAAATGTAAATAATTTTCAAGTATAAATCTTGACGTCCATTACACACTCATGAGTGCTCTGATATAAGCTTGGTCATAGTTGTTTTTAACTTGTTTCACTGTAAATTAGTTTCTCTCATAGCGCATATATGCTTTCAGAAAACGTAGAATATGATGCACGAGTTGCATGGATACATTTTACAATATTTTTAGGTCCTTTTTGAAGCTTTATAGTGAGGCAATATTCATTTTAAACATCTCACGTTGTGTTCCGTATTAGAAAGACTTAAGGGGTTTAAAACAACATGAGGATGAGTAAATTTGAACCAAAATGTCATTTTTTAGATGAACTATCCCTTTAATGTGGGAGAGACAAAGAGAAATGTACCTGAATCTTTCATTCTTACCTTTAGTTCAAGTTAACTTAATACTATATTTTTGATTAACACATATATTCATTTTTACCCCAATCATAAATTAATTGCCTGGCACCCTGCAGTACTGGCGAAGAACCCCTTTTGAAGAACACTGATCTAGTTAGTTGATGTTTTTATTAAAAAAAATTTGTCAGAATTATTATTAATAAAAAAAATTAAAAAAAATTGTTGAAATTTGCATGATCGTGTTTCCTTAGCGTGAACCTCAGGGTATCAAACAGACCAGAGGAGATCCCCATCAAATGCACACCGGAGCCACGGGTAAACTCTTTCATCTGAGCAGGAACTCTTTTATCTATGGAGACAGTCTTCATAGATAACAGTGGTGGCATATTATTTTACAATGTTTTAAGAAAATGCTGATGCCTATTTGGTATAAGATTTGAGGACTTTTAATTTAATGGGAATTTAATTAAAATGCTAAAAAGGACAAGAAAGAGTCTGAATAAATTTGACAATATAAAAGTGCCAGCAACTGGATTCCTTAAACCCACTCAAGGGAAACCACACAAATAACTTTGGTTCTATTTTCACTTTCATATCACAACCAAATGTATTATTTAACACACATATTTTGATGATTTTTTTTCTCTGCTTGTTTTGCCTCAGCTGATGTGGCAATGGCAGAGATTGCCTTGTTAAAGATTAATAAGACTGGTGCCGTGTGATTGTTTTAAGGTTAGGAACGGAACTGATTCGGTCTGCTAATACCGTATGTGTGTGCGTGTGTATGTGGGTGAACGTGTGAGCTGGATTTCTGCCTGGATATTGATCGACTGTGTGTCTGCCCAAAGAGCGTATGTTCATTCAGGCAATGAGAGGCACAGAAAGCGAGGGAGAAAAAAACACGCCTGGTTTGGCTGACCTCTGTTACAGGTGTATTTTGGCCATGTCAGCATAACCAGCTTCATCCTCCCATGTGTGTCAAATGATACGCATCAGCATGCTTGAATGTGGGTATGAGTACTGCTAAGACTGTGCATGTGTGTGTGGTCTCCCTAAATCCTCCATGCTTATCACAATCTGATATTGACACTTGACAGAGATATAGCACTAACTACTTAAAATGATAGATCACCCAAAAATGAAAATCTGTCCTCATTTACTCACCCTTATTATGTTCCAAACTCATATCCTCCTTTTGTGTCAGTGTCAAATAATTTCTCCTATACGATTCTAATATGCACAGACAAAAGTAAGTTACCCACTGAGGCTGATTACCTGAAATAATTCTCTGTGGTGCTATCAAAACATTTTTTTTTAAGCAACCAACATAGCAACCAACCAGCCCAACATAGCAACAATGGCTCAAACAATGGGACTAGCTTTGGACTAGCTTTTTGATCAACCAATGGAAAGGGCGGTAGAGTTCCTGGAAAACCTTTTTGAAAATATCAGTATTTTTGTAATTCCATTTGGTACCAATAGAGGCATAGAAATTACACACTTCACCTTTCAATTTTGGCCAGATCCCATCGGCTACCTATTTCATCACTGTAAATTGCCAGAACATCTGTTTTTATAATGCTTCCCTGGGGAACTTAGCATTCTGTCCATGACCCATATTGAATCCTTTGAGCCATTGTGAGAGACATTGCTTTATAGGACATGTATGCATGTTATGACCTCAATTCTCCATATACCAGTCCACTCAACCTCTTTTGTTGACAGAGATTCATTTTAAAAGCCATTCTCACATGTACATTTAACACTACCTCTTATGGAGGTTACACCCCACCACCAGCTGACCATTAAGCTGTCAATTAACACATTGCATCTCCTTCCATGGACAGGTTTCCCCTTCATTTGTCCAGGCCATGAATGGGTTGATTTATGTCACAATCTCATTTTCGTGTGTTTTATATGCGTGTTATAAACCTTTAACGGCTAATGCATTAACAATATCCCTTCAGATCAAATCCATGACTGTGGTGGCACCCTCAACAAAGCTCTGGGATTAATTGAGTTTCACTGAAAATCTCAATACACTTGGGAAGAGCTATTCCGCCAACTGCAGCAGTAGTTAACACTAGAGGTTTAGGACTATTTTATCTTAAATTTATCAGAAGAGAATTTGGCAGAGGTCATTGTCAGTGGCCATAACCCTTTGCGTCAGCTTTATTATGATTGAAGATAAAGTGTTGAAAGACTGCTGGCAGTCATCCAGTCATTGCCTCTAAATTACCATCAAATCTACACATGATTGCCACATGAGACGTCTACACTGGAGACAGCGGTCCACCCACCAAACCCTCAGGCTCTGGCATTTTACAAACCCATGCCACGTTCTCCTGCAAATTTCCCTGGATTAGCTTTGTAAATCAAAAACCAATACATAACATGGAAGAATCTGTTTTATATACCTTGGTTAAATTTTTCCTCGTACATATTTGGAAGATTTAGAATGTATTTGTGCCCGCTGGTTTCAGCCATTATATGCTTCAGTTCATACATCTATTTGTGAGGCTATAAAACAGGCATTGACTACCCATGTAAATTGTGTTCCCCAATATAAATTATATGCATATTTGCAAAAAAATAAATAAAAAATACATGACTGCTGTCGATCCTCCCCTGTATATCTGGAATACTAATAACAGCTGGGCGAGACACATATGCTTTCCTCTATGTTTTACTATCTCAGCGTGATTTGGATTAAAGTTTCAGTTTTAGCATTTCGTTCTGCAGCATCCCTTCTCCTCCATCTCCCTGTCTGCAGCTTCTATTTATTTAAAACGAGTGATGTTCTTACTGTAGCGAGGTGGTTCAAAATGCCATTTGCTAGTAGATATATGCAGACATAAAGCTGCTTGTGTACATGATTTCGCTGTTGCTTTAATTATGTAATATAGTTAATTGTAATGATGTAATTCAGTTAACAGGAATGCATACTTTATTAACTCTACACCTTAACTTAAACCCTAACCCTTAATCTAACCATTTGTGGAGTAAAAATGTAATCTTAGAGGGATTTATTAATTGAATGCAATGACTTCCTGGTTTCAATGGGACTCAAATCTCTGTCTCTAAGGCTGCTTTCCCAACACAGGAAAAGGTAAACATATTTAAAACTATGCGAAAATGTCTGATGGGAGATGGCCCTTTATTTATCATATTTTTTACATTTATCAGAATGGGGTTGATTTCAGTGTACCGGAACATTCAGTAACAAAATGTTGGACTGCACAGTATGCAATCGTTCGACTGGATGTGATGTATTCCAACCTGCAATTATTTGCGTGAAGTGAGAATCATCGGCAGTTTTTGTCTAACTTTATCCTAAAGACCATATACTTCTGTGGAATGGTTGGGTGTGAAAAAATAATATTGGCCATCATTTGTCCTAAATGGGTAATAAGTGGAGGGTAAATTCTCCTATCATAAGGATTATTCTCTTTACCATGTTGTGAGGGTGGAAAGGCAGATTCTCAAACATTAAAAGTTTGTTTCATCTGTCACTAGAGGTTAAATTGTGACAGTTGTACCCATAAGAAGCAGACAGTGAAATGGTGGGTTTATTCTACTAATAATGAGATTCATTCAGAACTTGAATCAGGTCAGTACACTTAGGTTAGAAGATTTGTCTTTTTAAAATTTAAAAACTAACTTTTAAAATGTTTGGCTGAAATAAGTGGTGTCTTATGGTTCTTAGGTTTAACTTTAAGCATGCATCATACATCTACAGCAGATGATGTTTCTGTAATCCCACTGATACATAAGATTAGAACTGACTGACTCCATGCTAGCAATAAGTCCCATCTTCATTCTTCTCATGATGACCTTAGCTTTCTGATTCACATTATCTTTCAAGCCATGATGTCACCAGAATTACCAGTGTCAGATCTTGAACTACTTAGCTAAACCAAATTTTGGGATTCTTTTGGTGCCAATCATGGCTAGTGTGTAATGATCATATAACGAGAACAGAATAATGAGGCTTGTTGGCTGATGACTGGCAAAGATCAAGAAATGCTTTTACATACATTTGTCTATGTTCTAGAGTGCTGTTTCACACATTAAGTGTTTGTGAAAGGCAATTTTTAAGAAACGAAATACCTCAAAATTGGTGTTTTAAACAGGGAAGGAAGGATTATATACATACATATATAACCAGTATGCGTTCAGTTAATTTAGAATGATTCCTTTCTGTTGTTAATTACATTTTAGATTATTTATTTATTTATTTTTGCAGCTGTACTTCTTTTAAATACACTTACTTTCATATGCACATGTATAATCTGAGCACACTTAGTGCACAATAGTTTATGTTACTAGAATTAGTAACTTTTTTTTCACAATATCCTAAATTCAGCAGATGACTGCACAGTGCACACATACAGATATAAGCCTGTAACTCTGTATAAGACTCAGCTGCTGAAATTCTTGGTCAGTCCTGCTTTTAAAGCACTTTGACGAGTAGGAATGTGAATGTGATTGTAACTGAGCTTAGTTGAGTATTGCTGTACCTTTATATCTCATACTCTACTGAGAATCAGAACAGAGGTCAGAGGTCTCCACCCCACTCCATAAGCCCCACCCCCTCCCACAGTGGTGTGCGGAAAAGCCAATAAAATTGCAAATTTCCCCATATTTTCACAATATCCTAAATAAACAGGAGTCGAGCACAGATTCCCTTGCTCTGCATCAAATATTAATCTTGGTGTGGCTACAGCACCGTGCGGCAGTGTCAGCCACCCCTCTCTGAGTAAACAGTGGGGAGATTGCTATTCAGTGGCTCTCATCTGTGTGCCGTGCCGGAGAGCATGACAAATTCTATTCCTAATTACGAGGCGTTCTGTATGCTCTCCAACACTGTAAATCCACCTCATGCTCTCTATTCTCCAATTCTGGATTAGGCCTTCATACCCCCCCCCCCACACACACACTTAGTGATTAACTTAGTCATTTCCTTTTCTTGCTGTGTGTATATGGGGAACTGTGGCTAGTTGTCACAATGGCTATATATCTTTGTAACTTTACGGTATTCAGTCAAAAGTGCAATTACTTAAATGCTTGTTATCTCTAACTGTGGTTTTATTATGTTGTTTTCAAAATCCTGTTTTTTAAACAATCATTATTTTTTGTGTGTGTGTGTGTGAATTCTCTGCTCCAATCTAACATTTATAATAATATTTTTGTTATAGCTCTTGTGTAAAGAGTATTAAAACCATATTATAATACAATTTGGCAAGGATGAACAACTAGATTTTAACCAAAGGGAACTGTGTTATTATGACATATGGCAGGTTAGGCAGGTTGTCACCTGTGATTAATATTTTAGTGAAAAATAAAATAGAGTATATATATATATATATATATATATATATATATATATATATATATATATATATATATATATATATATATATATATGGCTGACAATCAATTAAAATGTTTAATTGAATTAATTATTAAAATGAATCACAATTAATCACATTCATCATTATTTGGCCCCCAAATAAAGATAATTAATATTAGTAATGCATAATATTTCAATATTTAGAAATCGAATATGTAGGGCCTATAATATTTAAGCAATATCACACAAGCAAGAGTGCGATATGGCACAAAATAAGCACTGCTGTGATTTGGCCACAGGCCGAGAGCTGTAGGTAATCACAGAAGTGCTGATGTAGGGCCATATAGCACGATTGCGAGTGTGATCTGGCTTATATACAACAGTTCAAGGAACAAGTAAATAAAAAAATTAGGCAAAACTGGGTATGGTCACAAAAATGCATTTGTGCATGGATCAGAATCTGCCATAGCTGGTTCAAACCAAATTATGTTTCCAAGCCTCAGTCATATCCTAAAGATCACACGCACCAAGAACAAATAAATCAATCTGATTGGCTGATGAATCTGACAATCTGATTTTAGTTGCTCATTCATTTGTACTGTTGAGGGATTCTGTGGAAATTCTGAAGGCCTGAGGGGGTGGAGTGCAGACTCATGAGCTGCTTTGGCATGTGATTTGTGAAACAGTTGTCACACTTTGCTTGTAGGCATCAAGGAATAAATTGTGAATGGATAAACCTTTAGTTTTTCTCTATTTGTTTGTAGAGTAATTAAGAGTGATTAAAAATACAAAGGCAAAAATGTGATTGAGAATGAAAGGATGAAAAGATATATTTATTTGTCATGGTAGGCCAGGAGAAAATTTGCCACTGCTTTAAGGTATTTACATATACATAGCCCTGAATTCCCCTTGAATCCATTTTATCCATGTCATGTATGCTTAAATAAGTTTGATTAAGAAACATTATATTGACAATTTAAGCCATTATACATAAAAGAAAGTTGAGATGTGTCAGAAAAGATTCAAGCATATCAAAGTGAATCACCTAGAGACTCAAAAACTCTTTTCCTTTTCTAAACTTTTCCCCTTAATCCTCTCTTCTCTCATTCACTTCCTCTCCTACTGCACTTGATTGTGCCCTTTACCACCAATTTTCACCCCCTCCTCCTCGCCAGCAGCGTGTCCTTTCCATGCCATTGTCTTGCTGTTTTGCAAATGAATGTAATTATCGGAAAAGTAATAAGAGGTCCCTGCTCTGGCTAAATCTGAGGGAAAAAGTCTCAATGTTTCCCGAAAAAAAAAGAACAAAGAAAAAACTTGACAGCAGCCTGATCAGGTTTTCAACAAGACTGACATGCCACCTTTGGCCAAAAGGGGCAGCAAAGTACACGGCATGCAGAGATCTGCTGCTCTGCCACGTCTCATCTATGAATGATAAAGATCCTCCATTCACCAGAGAAAATAATCATTTGCATGCCTTAGGTAGGTGTCATGCAAGATTCAAAAAAGCATATCTGAGATGAAAAGCACAGTTACTGAAGCAGTCATGTCATTTGTGGTGCATCAATGGCACATTTCACTCACGTGTCGATTCATGCTCTTCAGAACTTGAGCCCAAGTACTTTGCATAGCAAGTGCAACACTCTATTAGTTGAGCTACCACAACATGTATAGTAGAAGTGCAAGATAGCATGTGAGGAAAATTACAAAAAGGATGTGTTTATGAACTGATAATCAGCCATTTTACTTGTGATTTGTGAGAAAGGGAATAAAAGTAATTGTTGTTGTACAGCTCTAGTGTTCATTTCATCAGGAAACTGCCCTGATTCGTGAATTGACGCACATTAAAATAAATGTGAAAAAAATCTGGTATAATAACTTGATTCTATGAGACCAGGTTGCTAATGTCATAAATAATTTAAACAACATTAATTGGTTTACTTGCATGATTAAGACTGTAGCCCCCGTTTTATACACGTCAGTGAACAATATTGTAGGTATTTTCAATCAGCCACACAAATAGAATACCCAAAACAAAGAAATTGATTTCCAAGAGGAACCGGATTATCTGACAGGACTAAATCTTGCCCGACACCAACTTGGGGGTCTATGGTTTGATCCTGAATTCATATACTACAGCAGGAGATTCAAGCGTAATCTGATCCAATCTGTCATTAAGACAAAAAAGATACAACTTTCAGCAATTCCCGTCAGACTCAGGTAATTTTTTTCAGTATACAGTCACTGTCAGTCCCTTATTAAACACCACCTGCTGTTATCCACCACACTGCTCCAGTTTCTCTCTCTCCGATCCTAGATAGAAATGAGAGCAAGAGGAAGTCGCTGACACCGTTCTCTCTGGGAAAATCTTTAACAGTGCAGGTAATTGGGTCTCCTGATGCTCCCTGTGAATCTGGGGTGTTTATTGAAACTGCTGGATCAGATATAACTCCCCATGGCTCTCTCTACCTCATCTACCCTGTGTCCAAGTGTTTCTTGAGCTAACTTTTTATTCCATCCACTCAACCATGTCTTTTTGCAAATGTACTGTAAATGCCCTGCTACAGTAGCAGGGCATTTACAGATTACCAATGTAATCTGACCAACTTTTTCATGGTGAGACTTTTCCACCATGGCCTCTTCTGTTGTCCTTGAGTTTCTACAGTCTGTAGGTAATGTCATGTAGATATGGTAGCTATGAGCTCCATCTTTCAGACGTTAACATTTTATATTATGTTTTACCTAATGTTAAAGGTCATAACTTGATGTTCCAATCTAATCTAATCTAATCTAATCAAAAGGAGATGTTAGGGAAAATATTTTCTTGAGTCACCTTTCACTTTCATAGTATCTTTTTTCTATAACATGAAAGTGAATGGTGCCTGTTGCTAACATTCTTCTCAGCATCTCAATTCGTTTTCCATAGAGGGGAAAGACTCTTACCGGAGACCATCAACTTGTTTTATCTCAATAATCCCTAATAATTGGACACTGTCACTCTTAAAATATATTGCTGACTTGCTAATGGTGCATGTTTACAATGACATAGGTAAAGGAGAACTTCTGTTTTTGCATGATGCTACATCAATGCCGCGAAATGGCAACAAACATAAACAATTTTATCTGGGTGCACCTTTAAAAATAAATAAATAAATGTAACAATTGGTGACAATATCTAATAATTTGTGGATCCACTGACTATCTTTTAACCATTGACAAGTCTCATTTTATTTACATGCATTATTAACTATGTACCCTATGTTTCAAGGCAAGTTTTCTTTTCTGATGATGCTCTGATGCATCATTTCTCCCATTCCTTCTTAATTTCCTTTACCAGTGATCAAAGGCCTCCTCCCAGTCCTCTCAAGCATGTCTCGACCACCCCCTGGCTGACATGATTGTCTAACAGGCACGATGAGGATACCCTACAGGGGGGCCTTCTCCACCCATGTGCCGCTGACGCGTGCCGGGATTGGTTATCTCTGTCACAGTGTGTGATTGCAACCTCTGGGTGACCCCTACACAATATATATCAACACAGGTTATCTACATAATGCAGGGGGAGAGGGTAAGAAAGCTATCAGAGAGATAGTGAGGGGTAATCAGACTTTTCCTGTAGACAATGTCGGCCTTTGTATGACTGGAAATGTCTTTGAGGTGACAATAAATGATTCAGAGTATGTATGATGCAGGTCACCTGCTTCGGTGACTCTACGTCTTCTGATTGACAAGCACATGACCATGGCCGTGTGTGTCACGGTCATACCAAGGGTATAAGTATGACAAATAAAATGAAGGTATTGATGACAGACATAATTTTTGTATGAACGTACCTCCAAAGGAAACTGGTTTCAGACTACCTTCCAAGGCACCATGAAATCAGTTCTTACAATAATTATAAAAAGATTGCGTGTGCTTTAGACATAAGCATGTGAATATTTAATAACTACAATGCTTTTATTTTTTACAATAGAAATTTAAACATAAGTTGATGAATAATCAAACAATCAAAAGTTATACATTAATTGACTTCTTTTAACTGCTCCATTAGACACCATTTTTATTCCTTTTACCAACTGCCATATCGCACAAACAGGATTGAAGGATATCATATTCAGTGAACTATACATTTATTCTGCCTTCAAAATCCTGCCTATTTTAGTAGACAGCATGTTAGACAAACATTGGATTTGAAATTTTTAGCTAAATTCTTTTATTTGGTTCTTTGTATGTGCTGCAGCAGTTCTGAGGTGAAATTTCCACTGTGTGGTGCAAAAAGCAAGTAAAATGTTCTCCTTAATATATGTGGTTTTTAAGGTTAATGCTGTATCGAGTTTTAAATCAATAACACTCAAAATCCTACCCTTAACCTTACACCCAAACAGAAATAATTGTCTATTTGTCGACTTTTACCCGTCTATTTGTCGTGCTTTTACCCTGGACTTGTGCCCCTGGTTCTTTGCATCGCAACTGCAATGCTCTGTCAGTTGAGTTGCAGCACAATTTTATTGTATTTGAACAAGCTTTTTTCAAACAAGTTGTTTATTTAATGCAAACGTTAAAATGTGTTGCCTTACATGTCAGGCACTATAGTAAAAATGTATATACTATACTATAGTCATGTCATGAGATAGTATCGTGTGAGGAACATGGCGAAAGCAAGTGTTTGTGAACTGTTGATCTACCATTTTAGTCTTGTTTTGTGTGAAAAGGAATAAAAGTAATTGTTTTAGCATCTCTAGTGTATTTTTCACCAGGAAACTGCCACAATATGTACAATGAGCCACATAAAAAAGGTAGGTATAGTACATTTACATTTATGCATTTGGCAGACACTTTTATTAAAAGCAACTTACACTGCACTTATTATAGGGACAATCCCCCCGGAGCAACCTGGAGTTAAGTGCCTTGGTCAAGGACACAACGGTGGTGGCTGTGGGGCTTGAACCAGCATCCTTCTGATTACCAGATTACCAGTTATGTGCTTAGACCACTACACCACCTGCTTAGACCACTACACCACCACCACATAGTAATGTGTATAGTTAGCCTCCTACTATACATCCGTATACTGCATGCAAACCCTCAAAAAAATCAAGACCACTCGAAAACTTGCTGCAAATTCATCACTCATTATTTTCACATGCAAATGAGCTTTGCAGTAAACTCTTAATTTTTGCCAAAAGGTTTGCTGCTGGTTCACCACTACAGATTATAGAGCAGCACATTTGTGGCAAACATTTGTGGCAAATTTTCATGTGAAAATGTGAGTGGGAAATTTTGCAAGTTTGTCAGAACTCTAGATATTTTGTAAGGGAATGCAGAATTTTTCAAGTATTGTACACATCCGTAGTCTACTGCTAGGGCCTCTAAGCTAATGCATAGTGTTTCTATAGAAGCTCTGGAGAATGAATCCATAATGGCAGATAAAAGCAGGCCATTGATCATTTCCCAACGAAAATGATGCATAATCCCTCTCGTAATGTGTCTTTCATAATCATCATGACAGGTCCCAGGAATGCGTGCAAATAAAAAGCAAGCCAGGGAAGGAGTAAAACCAATGAACACGTTTTTTAAGAAGTGAGCTATTACGAGACATTTGCCTTCTTTTTATGATATCCAACGATCATTCATCCAGATGGCTTCTAGAGGGAACGTTACCAACAACTCCTTTTCATTGTATTTTTTATTTTTTTGTTACTCTATTGATACCATAGCTGTGCTTTGTCTGCTCAGAGCAATAAACAGATGTTGGCATTTTTGTCTTTCAAATGCAGGTATGCCATCACACCTCAGTTCCCAGACCATTTACTGAGCAGATGAGACTGGCATCTGCCATGGTGTATGAGCAGGAGGGACACGCTGCTGTTTGTTTGCTGTTAACTTGGCAATAAAGGAGAGCCCGGGAACATGAAAAACTATTATACACTTGATGTGCTTCAATCATTCTGTTTCATCAAAATGTTTTTTAGGTTATGCATGTTATCGGTTCATTATGTAAGAAGGTTCCTGCTTAGTGAATGACATGTTGGCTGTGGGTGAGAAAGCCTCCATCACATTTTTTTATTAGAATGGTCGATCTCAAAATGTATTTCAGAGGTAAAACAAGTTTTTTGAGGAGGAATCGACTGATTCAGGTTCAAGTGAATATTAACATTTCAAAAATTTTCAGTTGACCAAAGTGATGCATTGTTGGCTATGCTTAAATGGGAAACTGAAAAGGTGCTTGTTACTGCATAGTCAGTGCCAACAAAGACTGCTGAAAGTGTATTACACAAGCAACCTCCCAGACATGGGTTCTAGTCCTGTGGGAACCAGGAAGTGATTGTGTTCAAATAAAAATGGTGAATTATTTGACCTACTGTTGCTGAATTCACAATGTGAGTTTTTTAAGACTCTATGAAATCAATTGATAAGCACAGTTTTCTGTCCTGTGTTGACATTTTTCCTGTTGAAACAGGTAGTTTGGGCAGAGCATATTAAAAGGCTCATTCTTTTTTTTTTTTTTTTAAAAGAGCCAATAGCCTTTAGTGTTACTTAAACTAAAACTTTCTGCTCACCATTATTAGAACCCACAAATGTGTGTGTGTGTGTGTGTGTGTGTGTGTGTGTGTGTGTGTGTGTGTGTGTGTGTGTGTGTGTGTGTGTGTGTGTGTGTGTGTGTGTGTGTGTGTGTGTGTGTGTGTGTGTGTGTGTGTGTGTGTGTGTGTCAGTGAGCTGAATGAGGTGTATGCGCAGGGCATCATGTACCTATTTTTTGAGGGTTTACCAGTGCCCTAGGTGCAGCAACTTATTGGTCAGTTGCAGGATGAAGGACATTTTCATTGGGTACATTTTACTCTCAATCAAGTCAATTTCAAATTATATTTTTTTTACTTTTACTTACACTACAATAGGTGTCATTCCTGTCGTTACATTACTGGGTTTAATTTTAATTAATGTGTAATATATTGAGAGATTATTGAATGGGAAAAACACTTTTTTTAATCCATCTGAAGTAGCTGCAATTGTTTCCAATAAATGTGTAAATACTGCTCATGACATGCGGGACGTGAGTTTGCAGTAAACTCTTAATTTTTGCCAAAAGGTTTGCTGCTGGTTCACCACTACACATGTTAAGTGCATATATTGCTGCACTGATTTAAAAATATACTGTTAAAAATGTATATTATAAAGAGCCTAGTTACATTATCAACCTTAAAAAGACCATCACATTACACAGAAAGCCTGTATTAGCATTAGAGACAAAATTTACCTCAGCGTTAAATTGAAGCTGAGATTTTAATCTTGAAATATCAGCTTGTCTTTGTATTAAATGAAGGCATTGCATGACAAAACTATTATTTTTTTCACTGTGCGGAGCGAAGAAATTGTTTTTAACTTGAAAGAGTTTGATGCTGCAGCATTGAAAACATGAGTGACAGTCTGTCACAGCGCACGCAGCTGTGTGAACTTCCGTTCTCGTAAACGTAACTTTATGTTTTGCCTTTCTATATGTTATTATGTTATTTTAATCAAGTAATGATTTGTCAAAAAGTAATTTAATACATTTAGCATGAAATAAAACTTTGCAGGAGTGAAGGAAGTGGTAAACTCCCAGCAGGTAATCCCCATGGTGGATTGTGGGAAATTAACCGTTGTCGAATTTACATCAAATGTACACTCGAAATTAGAGTGGATTGTAGGTAAGAATGAGTGAACAAAAGTAAGAAATGAGTGGCTCACTCAGAATTCAGTCCTACACTCCTACAAATGGTGGACACCCAAAATAGTGCACTATATAGTGGAAAGGGGACGGTTTCAGACACAGCAAGTGTTCCACGACCGGGGTTGGTGCCCTACACACTAGGCTGCGTACTCTCCATTTAGAGAGCGGCGGTACTGTTGTATAGAACTAATGATCTAAATTCTATCAACACTAAAAACTGTAACTACACTGAAATAAGAATCCACGCAGGACTTTAAAAGCTTTGAAATAGCAAAAGTAGGTATTAATAAAGCACAATATTTATATTTCAGCATTATATATAATGTTCTTGGAACATTTTCACGTTTTCACTGTAATAATTACTAGAAATGTTTCCAAACCTCTCTTTATATTTACAAATTCAAAGAGCCCTTAAAGGGATAGTTCAAACTAAAATTTCAATTCTCATTATTTCAACTCATGCCACCCCAGATGTGTATGACTTACTTTCATCTTCTGAACTCAAATAAAGATGTTTTTAAGAATTTCTCTGCTCTGTAGGTCCCTACAATGCAAGTGAATGGATGGCAACATTTTAAAGCTAAACAAAATCACATAACTCAGCATAAAAGTAATCCATAAGACTCCAATGGTTAAATCAATCTCTTCAGAAGCGATGTGATGGGTGTGGATGAGAAACAGATCACCTTCACTTTCTTCTTCATGTGTTTTTGGTGATTCACATTCTTCTCTGCATATCGCCCCCTGCTGGACAGGGAGAAAAATGTCTTACAAAAAATGACAAATATTACCTGTTTCTCACCCACACCTATCATTTCTCTTCTGAAGATATGGATTTAACTACTGGAGTCTTATGGATGACTTTTATGCTGTCTTTATGTGCTTTTTGGAGCATAAAAATGTTGGCCTACAGAGCTAAAATATTCTTCTAAAAATCTTAATTTGTGTTCTGCAGAAGAAAAGTAGTCATACACATATGGGATGTCATGAGTGTGAGTAAATTATGAGAGAGTTTTTGGGTGAACTATCTCTTTAAAGTGATAGCTCAGCCATAATTTAATAATCTGTCATAATTTCCATACCCTCATGTTGTTCCAAAAGCAGTGTGACCCTTTGTATTATGTGGAACACAAAATATGTTGTTAGGGACTGACAGTCTCGGCCACCATTCACGTTCAAAATATGGAGAAAATAAACATTCACTAAACGAAAATAGTGACTCAGGTTAACATTCTGTCTAATATCTCCGTATTGTGTTATGCGGAAAGTCATAAGGGTTTGGATCAACATGATGGTGAATGACAGAATTTCTATTAATAATAATAATAATAATAATAATAATAATAAAAATAATAATTCTGTATTACATGTTAAATGTGTATTATTTAATGGAATGTAGGGAGTTATCGTCTATTGTGTCATGTGTGATAGTAACGAGTTACTCACTACTTGAGTACTCTTTTAATTGGATACTTTATTACTCTTACTCAAGTAATGATTTATGTAAGTACTTTTACTTCTATTTAAGTAATTATATTTTTTAAGTAATTGTACTTTTATGTGAGCAGAGATTTTGGATACTCTACCCACCTCTGGATGGCATCAAATGCATATAGATGCCTTTGAACTGGTTTATTAGAGACAAATAGACTTTGAAAGGAATCCTTTTCTATGTAGGGACGCCTCTGTCAATAGGGAGTCTGCACTTTCTAAAATTCCCTCACTTTATGGGTTATAATGTGTGGAAAAGAAACAATTCTTGTATATTGTGATGGGTTTGTGTTTTATTGTTTGTTTTTTTTGCCTTTCAAGTCCCAGTGGAGGGTGGAGGCTGCGTTTTCAGATTTGCTCCTCCGTTAAAACATAATGTGTGTGTCATTTTGGGAGAAAATGGTGCATCTGGAGATGCAGGTTGCGAAAATGGCACCTGATATGACCTCCATTTTACAGAATGGTTGAGGGATAATGGAAACCCCGGGAGGTAAAGAGTGCTGTCTTCTCTCCTACCCAGTGACAAGACCCTGGGCCAGGCATTAGAAAGGATGAATGACAATACTGAGATCCCAGCCATCATACTGCTTGTTATGCATGTATTTGTGTGTGTGCGCTTATCTGTGAAGTGTGAGATAGATTAAAGTTGTCTCTGCAAATGTTATTTTTATGTGCACTCAATGATCGATGTTTCCCTATAATCTAAAGCTGCAATTTTTCTCTTTTAATTAACTTTGACACCAAATATATACGCTAGTCTGTCAAAGTGTAAACAGCATGTGTAATCTTCGCATGAAAAAATAGCATTTTAGTCTCGCCGCCACTTATTTGTTCCTCATAGGCCTGTAGCTCTTTTACAGTTTGCCCTGATCTCTGGGAGCCAGACACATAGATTCATTTCCAAACTGGCTTTCAAGAGTCACCACAGCCAGACCCCTGCTGTGCTAAGCCATCAGCTTTATTTGTTGATCTGTATTTCTCGCCCTCCCTCTTGGCTCATCGAGGGAAAGAAGCCTACTGTAGGGTTACCATTAGCAGCAGATAATCTGCAGTGATTAGATAGGTTTTTTTTGTGATGGTTCAGGCCTGGTCCTGGAGAGGCAAGATGAGAGAGAGTCTTTCAGTGGAGAAGAATAGGGCGCAGCGCTCTGCCAGCCACTCAGCTCGGCCTCTTCCTCTCAGAGCTCAGTGACCAGGGCAGCTGTCTATTCACACAACCCCGCCAATTAAGCACATTCAGCAGGGAGCTGGAGTGACTCCCAGCCAGAGCTAATCAGAGGCTTGATCATC
This sequence comes from Xyrauchen texanus, assembly GCF_025860055.1. Classification (NCBI taxonomy): domain Eukaryota; kingdom Metazoa; phylum Chordata; class Actinopteri; order Cypriniformes; family Catostomidae; genus Xyrauchen; species Xyrauchen texanus. The sequence continues at coordinate 24,468,691 of NC_068313.1, read as the reverse complement.
TCTCCTGTTCCCCTCTCATCTCATTTCCTCTACTACTTTCTCTTTTCTTCTGTCTTTCCCTATTTCTTTACTCTGTCTTGGTTAATTTTTCCTGCTTTCCAGCTGCTGGTGAGAATGTTTTAAGTGAATTATATTTAAGTGAATGTTCAATGTGTAAACATACTCATGTTTCTTATAAATGCCTTTTCAAAACTCAAAATATCTCTTTTGTTTTGAGAGTAGGCACACATACTCTCATACATACACATACACATACACATTTTAGTGTATGTTTCCACAAGACACCTTGGGTCAGAAATGAATGGGGCCTCGAGGCAAAAATGACACCTACAGTGACAAAAATGCCCCAGAAATTCTAAGTGTGGAGGCATGTTTGTCACTTTAGGTGGCATTGCCCCTGTAAGGAATTCTTGAATAGTTTTTTATTTTTAACATACAGTATGATACAGTTCTTAATATTCGATTATAGTACTAGTTATGCATGTTATCGAATTAAATATGAGTTGATGTTGATATAATTTTATGGGTAACAGGTTATAAATTCTCAATCATATGAATTTGATATAGTGAACAGATTAAATTGAAGTATTTGAAATAAGCAGTTGAGACCAATTTAAGTTTTATATGATTAAATAAAAATGCCCTCATTAAGGTAAAAAATGCCCATAAAAGTCAAATCCATGGGGAAAATTTTGCTCTTAATAAAAATGTCAATTTCAGACACTGCAGAACACATTTTGGAATGAAACCACCTATTATTATTTTTTTATATATAAATATATATATATATATACATTTTTTTTTTTTTCAGTCTCTCACACTATGAGCAAAGCACAAAGAACTTTCATCTTTTGAAAACTAATTTTAAGACACCTGCATTCTGTTCAGTTCATTGTGCTTCCTCTAGATTTTTAAATGTAAGAACTTCCGTGTAAACGGCCCCTTACACATCATATGTATAAAAAATTTATAATAATAATAATAATAATAAATAAATAAATAAATAACAGATTTACAGAACTACTAAGTTCCTAAAAAGTTTTTTTTCCCTCTTAGGTCATAACTCACCTAGGGCACTTGTGCACCCTCAAGAAATAGGTACACGATGCCCTGCACATACTTCTCATTCATGGTACTGACACACACACACACACATTTGAGGGTTCTAATAATGGTAAGCTGAACATTCATTAATATTCTGAGTGGCATGAGCACCATGGGCTGGGGAGCCAGTAATGGATGCTGTGACCAGTAATTAGGGTACAGGCTGGTGTTACAGAGTCAAGATTTTGGGAAACCGATTTGTGAAATAATTAGTCTCTAACAGTTTATTGATGGCACTTTCATACTTTTCCAGTGTGTTCCTTTTGGCCCCTCAGCCCACATTAACAACCCTCTGGGTCTCCCCAAACAGTCATCCTGTCTAATTAATTGAAATTAGGGCAGATCAAATGCATTTCAAGTTTCACATATTAAAATTACCTGAGGGAATGAATTTCCAATTTAGAACTTGGGATTTCTGTCTTGTTAAATGGTGCTAAACGATGGTCTTAATATGCACCAGGCAGTAATGCAATAGACTAATGGCTGCTAATCTGAGGCCATTGTTCTTGTTGATTGTTTATAACTCTCAATTTACAGGACCTCATTGCTCAAACCTGTCTCCTGTTTAGTAGGATGTGATTTAGCTGTGAAAGAGCTTAGATTTTTTAAAACAAAAGCAGACAAATTCCTAAATTTGTACATATAAATTGTATTGTATCAGAACAATTAATAAGGTTTGAAATGAGGTTTGAAATGTTTACTCTCAAAATTAAAATCAATACAGACAGATGTAATATTATAGGTATATATACTCTCTCTCTCTCTCTCTCTCTCTCTCTCTCTCTCTCTCTCTCTCTCTCTCTCTCTATATATATATACATTACATATGTTAGCCAGCAGGTGGTGGCAAAGATAATTTATGAGCAGTTGGTGAATCTGTCAGTCATTGTTTACATACAACAGTGCTCCGTGATCGCTTGTACTACTACACTACTAAAGCTAGAACCATTCATTATGGTTCATCACAGCTGAGAGACACAACAGACAGAGTAATTACTCAGCTCATTTCTTACCTCTTTCTGGAGTTTCCACATAGGAGAAAAAATACTGTTCAAAATGGCGGAGGACATTGCAGATGCTATAGTGAAAGACTCTTTCACCAGCTTCTGCGAAATAGGGAGAATTACCCCCGCTTGGACGGCTATTTTTGCACTTGAAAAGCTGATCTCCAGAAAAGCTGACAGCATCTCTGCTTGGGTGTGGCAATAGGTGATCACATGCTCTGTCTCTCTCTCTCTCTCTCTCTTTCTTTCTCTCTCTCTCTCTCTCTCTCTCACTCACACACACATAAACACACACACACACACACACACACACACACACACACACACACACACACACACACACACACACACACACACACTAACTCACATCCATCCTTATTTATCCAATAGCTTGTTAGAAACAGCACAAGCCATGATTATATTTCTGAAGTGACATTTTTTAATTTCTAATGGAGGCTTGGACGCATCATTTGTTTTGAACCAGCAACGGCAGATTCTGATCGGTCACGTAAGAAAGTTGTTCCATGCACAAATTATCTTTTTATGACCGTATATAATTTTTCCTAATTTGTAAAAATATCCTTGTTCATTGAACTGTTGTATATAAGTAATATCACTCTAACAATCATGCTATATGGCCCTAAATCAGCACTACTGTGATTACCTACTGCACTTGGCCTGCGACCTCGTGCTTGCAGCCGAATCACAGCAGTGCAGATGTAGGGCCATATCGCACTCTTGCTGATATTGCTTTATATATATATATATATATATATATATATATATATATATATATTGATATATATATATATACACACACACACACACACACACACACACACACACAGAATACACGTATATAAATTTTTTTCGGTGAAACATTAAAAAAAGAGATTGTGAGACAGAATGTTACAAACAGACAGCCTCATTCCTCAGTCACTTTAAATGTATAGTAAAAAATCAAGAGTTTGTCAAAATTTCACATCTCTTTTTCCACATAAGAAATACAACAATAGGGGATTAGGACGAAAATTAGGTAAGTAAAGGACATTATTTTTATTTTTGGTTGAACTAATCCTTTATCCATAACTTCTTGGAATGATAAGACATGTAACTCCTTTTTTGTACAACACTACTCAGTGTTGTCATTGACATATTTTGTGACCCAATAGGAAGTCTCTGTGTTTATTTCACCTATTGACCTCTTAGGCTAAAAGTCAGAGCTATGATGCAGTGTATCCATTCTCTTTCAGTGTTTCAGAGCTTTGTGGAAGTAATTCAGGGATGCAGGCTTGTATCTGTGTTTGATATAGACAAGCTTTTTCCTCTTCAGGGACATGCTCTTGGGGGGAAATGGTCCCATTAGTCCCCCAACATAAAGTCAATCTTTTCCTCTTGTATCCTGATTATGGAGCCTTATTGGCATTTACATCTGTATTATCAGCAGCACACATGACCCACCATGTGTCCGACTGAGACTGGCCAAGCAGATTGATTAACAAAGAATGCCTCTTCACGCTTTTTATTGTCTGCTTGGTCAGGGGGACTCTGGGGCCCCAGCCTGCCAAGACCCTCAGGGACTGCAGGCCTTTGGTGAGGCACTGGACCCTGGTCCCTCCCCTTGCCCAGTGCACCCCCCTGCTTCAGGGGCCAGATTAACCATGCAGAGCCACAATAGATGCACATGTCCCCTTGGCCAGGACCAGCCCATTCAGATCTTTGTTACTTACACCCTAATGAGGATTAGGCTTAATGAACTGGAAGAAGTTAACAATTAATGAAGAACCCTTTAAGAACACTATAATTCCATTTTGTGTTGCCTTACTCTCCTCTATTCTCTCCTGCCTCTTTTTGATCAGAAGGTGTAATCCTCTTGAATATCAATAATGGGAAGGGGTATGAATTTAGACTTTTCTCTGCAGGCCCTGAACCGATTAAAACTCCTTAGTGAGTGTTACTGAGAGTGATGCAGATGACAGCTCCCATCTGCTGTCTGGACGCATGGTACACAATCTATTTTTGTTGGGCCAAATCACACATTCCCAATCTAGTTTTGTCACAGAATGTCAGAGGCAGGACACAAAAGCAGAGTTAAAAAAGGAATTTATTTATAAAAACCAAAAACCAACATAAAACTCACATGAGGGGTAACAAACATAAACAAACCTGTAAGAGAAAACAAACAATCCAGGGCTGGGGCAGAGGGAAACTGGGAACCATGACTAACTGGACCAGACAGGGATGGGATGAAGAACAAACAAGACCGACCGACTGGATCACACTAGACATACAAGACGGACTGGGAAACAAGATGAACTGACGCTGGACAGCAAACATGAGGAGAATAAAATAGGGAGAGAAATCAACAGGTTAACAAGACAGGGCAGGTGTCACTAATAAACTAAGAATGGGCAAACAAGGAGGCGGGGTATGATTTAAGACAGAGAGCCACACAGCAATACAGAAACAAAACAAAGCCACATGCTCTCACAAGACAACAAAACATTGAATGGCATGAGTGCATACTGCCAAGACAATAAGGCAATTTACGCCCTTGCCAACCAACAAACAAGACGAGAAAATGAGTAGCAATGCCAAACAAAGTGATGCCATGCATTCTCTTACTAAACGGAACCCGAGCGTACATCGCGAGGCAAACGCCACACAATGCACGCAACAGGCAACAAAAACATTCAGTTGAGTTCAGCCATACACAAACCTGAAAACTTAGACTGAAGTGACAGAATCTCAGCACAACATGAAGTAAGCTCGCGACCCAGGTGCGCAGCGTGACGCGCAACCTTGTTTGCAAGAGACAGACATAAACGAATTGCATGTGTGCATGCTGCCAAGATGACATAAGTGTGATGCACCAATGTCAATAACAAACAGACATGGAGCATGAGTGTCCGGATACAGACACAGACCAAAACCAAATCACACAGGAAGTCAGGACCCAGACACCATACTCCAGACATGAAACAAGACTTGTAATTTTTGTAAACATTAAATAAATAAACAAATAAATAAATAATGGTAACACTTTACAACAAGGTTCTGTTCATTAACATTAGTTAATGCTTTTGGTATCTAAACAACAATGAACAATGATTTTTTCAGTATTTAATAATCTTGGTTAATGTTAATACATCAATATTGTTCAGTGTTAGTTTATAATTCAGTGTTTGAAAAAATCTATAATCCCCCATTCACATGTTTTGTCAGTTCAATCAAATCCCACATTTGCTGATCATTGTAATAATTCTCGACACCTTCATGTTGCTCAAAACTTCATATTGAAAAATGTCAAAGCTGCTCTTTTTCATGCAACAATTTACTCACCATTTAACAGTACTTTCAATTTAACAACACCAGGGTGATTGAAATATGACAGAATTAATGTTTAATATTAAGTCAAAAAAAAAAAAAAAATTAGGTTGAGATTTGAACTCGGGTTTCCTTGCATATTAAAATAACTGTACAACTAGACATATGAAGACCTACTAAGTTATTTTATTCCTCTCTCTTTGGTCATGTTTTACACAGGGTACCAACGAATAGAAATAACATTTTGCAATATTTATAAACCATAACACTGTATAATGTTAAATTTTACAACTTTTAAATATTGATTACTAAATAGAAATTAACATTAAACAAGATTAATAAATGCTGTAAAAGTATTGTTTATTGTAAGTTTGTGTTAAGTATTGCGTTAACTGATGTTAACAAATATGAGTCTAACTCCATGCCGAGAAAAGAGATGCTCTGAACCGGGGCGAGCTTGCTCTTTTCACAGTTGACCTGAAGCCCTAAGCGGCTGAGGTGCCTGAACACCTGGTCCCTGTGGACACACAGTAACTCTTGAGAGTGGGCCAGGATGAGCCAGTCGCCGAGGTAGTTGAGTATGCGAACGCCTGCTTCCCGAAGCGGGGCAAGTGCTGTCTCTGCGACCTTCGTAAAGACGCGAGGGGACAGGGACATGCCGAAGGGGAGGACCTTGTACTGACACGCCTGGCCATCGAACGCAAACCGTAGAAAGGGTCAATGTCGAGGCAAGATCGAGACGTGGAAGTATGCATCCTTCAGGTCTACCGCTGTGAAACAATCTTCGGGGCGGAGGCCTGGAAAACTGAATTGCATAAACGAGTCGGATGGTCCTAGCCAGCCAGCGTGATGGATTGGGAAGTGAAAGCCACGCACCCAAGCTTCATGCTAGGGGCACTAAGGGGACGATAATTTTTTAAGTACCCGGCGGGACGGAGCAGGTAATACGGCATCGGGAGGCAAAAGCGCGTCCCGAGGCTCTGGTGCTGAGGGAAGACTCGAAGCACTTACCTTGCTCCACACACCTGGCAGGGGGCGGGTTAATGAATGAGGAGGATGTCCCATGGAGGCATCCTCTAGACTCGTCAGAACTGGCCAGCCTTGGGGGTAAAAGTCGTGGATCTGAAGGCAGGAGGTCCGTGTCCGATGTGCTGGGACTGTTGAGGTGTGGCACCGGGGTGCCGTGAGAACGGCATTTGTGGGCCTGGTGACCCAGAGAAAGAGGAAATAGCTCCTTTATTGAGAATCTGGGTACCGCATCCCGAAGGGGGTGTGGCAAAGAAAACACCGGGGGATGGAGTATAACCTATATAAATGACAGATCGGCATGATAGTCATGCGATGTGTACGCAGCACCAAGCCAGTGCAGAAGTGGACTCAAATGCATTAACCCAAGCGGCGTAACCACTGCTGAGGATGCCATATGCCCCAGGAGCCTTTGACATTTTTCAGTGGGACCGCGGTTCTTCCCCTGAATGACTTCAGGCAATTCAGCACTGACTGAATGCGTTCGCTTGTGAGGCACACTAACATCCCAAGAAAAGAAATGCTCTGCACCAAGGAGAGCTTGCTATTTTCCCAGTTGACCTTAAGCCCCAATCGGCTGAGGTATCTGAGTACCAGTTCCCTGTGCACACACAATAAATCTAGAGTGAGCTAGAATCAGCCAATCGTCATGATAATTGAAGATGCAGATGCCCAATTCCCTTAGCGGGGCAAGGGCTGCCTTTGCGACCTTCATAAAGGTGACAGGGACAGACCGAAGGGGAGGACCTTGTACTGGTATGCCCAACCCTCGAAGGCAAACCAAAGAAACGGTCTGTGTCATGGCAAAATCTTGATGCCGGACACATTACAGAATGTGTTTCTGCATCAGCATTTTGAACGGGAGTTTGTGCAGTGCCCAATTAAAACCTCGCAGGTTTAAGATTAGCTGCATCCCACCGCCTTTATTCAGTTCGATTAAAGGCTCTAATCGATTTCTGCACGCAGAACAGTGGCATCCTTGCCTGCTACCGAGGTAAAATGGACGGCATTGAACCTGAGCGGGTGCCTGGCTAACTGAATCGCATAGCCGAGTTGGATAATCCTGACGAGCCAGCGTGACATGTTGGAGAGTGCTAACCATACCTCCAGACTCCATGCAAGGGGCACTAAGGGGACAATATTCTTTGACATACCTGTGGATGAGACCTCATGGCAGGGCAGAGCAGAAGCTGCCACGTCGAGAGGCCTCGCGTCCTGAAACCGTGGCTGTTCTGAGAGAGATGTTAGAGCACTTACCTCAGTACGTACCAAACATAGGATTGCGATGGGAGAGTTGGCTGGGAATCCTCGTGGAGCGTTGCATACACCTGATCGTGGATAAGTGTGTGTCACAGCAGGGTGTGTGAATGCAGAGGGCTCGCAACCGCAGCACCCCTCCTGCGAGTGTTCGATGTACGGCTGTCATGACAATGACGGTGGCAGCATTTTGCAGGCACTGGTACGCCACAATCACCTGCTCCACCTGAGGAACGTCCATGTACCCCCTGGTCGCCCAGCCATCAAGGGTAGTGAGAGCAGAAGAACTCACAAAATGGGACCGGGCAGTAAAAGGTGTCCGCCATGATTTTGCGAGCTACTCATGCATCTCCGAGAAGAAAGGAACTGGGTCAGAGCGCATCTGTGTGTAGTCATCCAGCCACGAACTCTCAGGGCAGGGTGGAGGTTTCCATTACAGACTGATGCTCACGGCAGCCCAGGCAAGCATGGCTGTCAGCTCCGCATCTGCCTCTGACTGGGCAATCGCACCAGATGGTGGGATCCTGGCCGAGTCCTTGGCGTCAGACTGTTAAAGCACGTTCTCCGATGCTGTGATTGATATCTCGTTCTCTTCTCGAGCCCCAAATGAGACATTAAGCTCACACTGGGACAAGCCGTCTGACCCTTCCATGATCTCGACTGGTGGAAACGAGCTTGCTGAAAATGGGAGGTCCGTGGGGATTCAACTGGCAGAAATGTTTCCAGTGAAGCCCTCAAATAGCCCCCAGCACTAGCCACCATGGCCTTGTGCTTGTAAGGTCAGGGAGCGGCTGGAGTGGCTTTCTCTCTATGAAAGAAAGAAAGCTGTGACCGCAACCTTGCCATGGTCATGTTCTTGCTGTGAGAACATGAACCATCTACAAATGCTTTCTAAGCGTCACTATGACCCATTCACATGAGACAGCGATCAAGGCTGTCAGATGAAAAAAGAAGAAAGAAGAACTGCACATAAATGGAGAGGCATCTTAATAATATGCTTTCCGCCAGTGCTTACTCATTTTGACAAAGTAAACTCTTTTAGTGTGGATGCCGAAGCACCCAGTGGCATTCTCTCCAATTATCTGAGTGAGGCTGTGCTCTCACAGGAGGTTGAGGGGTGGAGCGGCCCGTGGTGTACATTAGTCAAAAGCTCTCTTTGAGGGAGACTAAGTACAGCATGATCGAGAAAGAGTTCCTGGCCATCAAATGGGCTGTCCAACCCTCTGCTATATCCTGCTGGGGCAGGTCTTCATCCCCTGCTTGGATCACACCCCGCTTCAGTGGCTCCACCACATGAAGGATAAGTCTGAAATCGTAAAGCTGAATATGGCAGCTCTAGAAGTCCCACCTTAAAGTTAAAAGACCCAACCTCCTTTTTGATAGAGACATCACTTGCTAGTGCTCATCATCAGAATGTGCATGCACATTAGCTAGACCTGCTTAAAAATTGACCCTAAATGACTAACAAAATAATAATAATAATAATAATAATTTGAATTGTTGATTGTTATTTCAGTCAGAGGGAACCATTTTGTCTAAGAGGGCCATTCTTGACCAGAATAAAGTGCAAAGTGGACCATACTAGACCTAACTCTCAATAATTATTTAGCCAACAGGCATCTTTGGACCATAGGAAGTGACAGTTGCCAAATTACGTTTGTTCTCAGGAACAGATATTGATTCAGTTTTGTCTAATTCACGGCCTAGAAGTTAAAGTTGACACCACCTAGAGGGCCTCTAGGCTTGTGGTAGGTTCGGTAGGTGGAGGTGTTGTAAGCTTGCAAGAAGGATCTGTGTGAGATCACACTGAAGGTGCTGGTTAAAGGTCGTCATCACCAGCAGCACAGTACAGTAGGCACCAATATCACTTCTTCACAGGCTTCAGGCCAGTCACAACTTATATGTCTAACCACAGTGAAAGAAGCGAAACTATAGGGCACCCTGGCATTGTGAAGGACCAAGCTTCAAAAAAGTTGCAGTGAATGGATTTGTGAAGGGATTAGGAGAGCTATAATCACAGTCTTTCTTTCCTTCAGACTTCAGAGTGCCTTGCTGTCCCTCACAAACAAAACATCAATTACTGATTTGTCAATGTAGAGCATGTTCTAAGAATGGCTGTCACTTTGTTTCTAAATCAATCATTTGCAGAGGCTTGAAGTATTGGCTGGAGACGGTGCTGTTTTTAAAATTGTCAAAGGCATTTTAATGATCCCTTGTCTAGAAAAATACAAACAAGTAAATAGCAATGACAGAGTCAATAATTCTCTGGGAGGAAATTTCAAAAGACTTTCCATACCCCAATATCTCCTCTGCCACCCAGTTCAGAATGCCAGTCCCTGTGTCAGAGGTGGCCATTACGCTAATTTCTCGAATGTCCCATTGGGGGATGGCCCCGAATCAATCTCAACTGTCAGTGCTGTTGACCAGGTGTGTGTAAGCAGGGCGAAACATTTACATTTATATGTATATGTAAATGGTTATGGCATGCTCGGGGGTGACATGTAAAGACGTTGACGCAGTAATCACAGGGCTGCGGGATGCCACCTGTCCGGTTTTGTGATGAGCAGAGGCGAACTGGACGCGAGCAAAACAAGTGGTCCTTAGATAACTGCCTGAGCCAGCCGTCACTCCTTTGACAACACACAATATTATGCAAATAGATTTCTGTATGAAGGCAGCTTGTACCTCAGTGTCACCTTAACATAGCTGCTGCTTACTGATCAACACATACTGTCTTCTTTACTCTCTCATCCTTTAACATTATCTCTCCCCCTTTGCTTACTATATATTGATTAGATACATGCCATTCTGTGTATTGTTTTTTTACACATGCCATTTTTTGAGATTTGGTTTCCCAACAAACATATTTAAGCTTTTTGATATTCACTATAATATTAAACATTGCTTAATTTTGCATGTATTTCTTAGAATGTATTGTTATCATAGTGTCAGCTAAGAATCATGAAAAAATGCCCATACAGATATTAAAGTATGGAGTAAGTAATACAAATGTTTTACAGCTTGATTATAAGTCAGCCACAAAGGCATAGCGACTTGAAAAGTGAGAAATCTGTGTGCCCCTAAAAATGCCCTTAACGCTTACAGGCAGACAACCATGAACCTCAGCTTTACTTTGTCAAATCCTCCCCGAGCTTATTACTGCCCTGTCCCCATTGTGTTAATTGAAGCCACAGAAATGATGCTCCTCGCTTGCTCTATAAAAGCGGAAGTCTTGTCATTTTCTCTGCCTGGCTCTCCCTCCAGCAACACAGGTAATTTGATTGTGGCAGGGATCTCTGTAAGATGGCTTGTTTTAATAACTTCACTAGATTATGTTTAATAAGTGTGCCTTAAATGGTCTTTAGTGTGGTCAGGGAGGATGAGGAAGGGCAAATGTGATAAAAAAAGAAATAGACATTTCTGCTAAGGACAGATGTAATCACAGACATGTTGACTGTCTGTCTCAGAGCGCAGTTCAAATATGGGACACAGGCAGAATGAGGCTTTAGCTTGGAGTTAATTCTGCACAGCAACTGAGCAGTACTGACATCTCCCCCAGTATCCCATTGGATGTCAAATATTGTCATTTAAAGATTCTATGGCACATTTTGAGCTTATTCACATACTGTGACTTCACACCTGTTCATCCATTCATCTAAAATGTACTGATTTTTTTGTTTTACAATTGCAGGCTGTGAGCATAGCAGGAGAGGCAACTGTGTTATGTTAGCTTTAGCTTGTTCGGGTGTGTTTACCATCAGCTGTCCTCGCAGAGTCAAAGGTGAGATTCTGGGTGTTACTTTAAAGTCAGCATCTTTGAGAGTCCACAGGTGTCGTAATTGTCCTTCTACCCTGGCTTACACACACAAACATATTTTAGAGCTTTTAGAAGCTACGTATATCAGTGAGGACCTCTCTTAGATTAAATGGTTTTCATTAGAGGTTGGGTTACTTATCATTTTTACTAGTCATAACTCAAAATATAAATTTTTATTTTTGTTAATATTTTAACTCACAAATGCATGGGAATGCAGTTTGTGGATAGATAAATTGTTCCTACTGCCATATAGAAATAGCACAACTTAAGTCATCTGATCCATGACTAGTCAACACAGATCAAACACATTGCCTAGTGGCAGAACTAATTGACCAGTTGACTAGATACTGCAACCCCTTGTTTTCGTAGTAAACTATCTAATTTACCTTCTCCTAAACCTAACCCTTACAAAAAACAGTTAGATTAAAAGCTAAACATTTGACCGATTTATTTTTAGATAGTGAGGACCACCTCCAATGTCCTCTATAGTTGATTTTCAACTTGTTTCTCTGGAATATTGAGGGCATTATATATATATATATATATATATATATATATACATTGCTGAAATTGGACCACTTCCCTGTCATGTTGTCCCTGTTTTTTAATCACTCCCTCTTTAATTTCTCCATTGTCTTTAGTCTGTGGTAGCTGGCCCGGTCTCAGGAATTCTTTCAGATAAGTGGCATACAGACTGTATTTCCAAAAAGTAACAGCCAAATAGTGAGACATGTTTATAAGCCACATATGAGTGAGATGTTAATAGAGAAAGCAGCTGTGTAGTTGTGTCAGCCACCCCAGAGAGCACAGCTTTCTATCCCAAGGGAAGAAGAGGTTGTGTAACTTTTTTTTCAAGATCAGGATTAAGATTAAAGAAGGTGTCGCAGATTTTATTCCTGCAGCTATGGCTGGAATCACGCTGCTATGTGGACACAAAGCCCATAAAACCAGAACAGAAATGCAGCTCAAGTTCAGGTTAAAAGGACATTCTGTCATCATTTACTCATGCTCGTCTTGTTGTAAACCAATTTAACTTTCTTTCTTTCATGGAACACAAAGGAAGGTGCTAGACATAATGTTAGCCTCAGTCACCATTAGGGCTGAAACGGTTAGTCGACATTATCAACAACGTCGACAATAAAAAAATCATTGACAAAAATTTACGTTGTCGAAAAGTTGTTTGATCTCATTTAACGTAACATGTGATCACATTAAACTGTAATGGTGGCACGGAAGAGCAGCACTGCAGTTCGCTCAAGACTGAGGAGAGGAAGAATTACACAGATCACAGTCTACACACTCTAAACTTTCTAAACAGCTTCAGGTGATGTAGATCCCAAAGTATGAGGGAATTATACAAAAAAAACAAATATGTAAATTCAGAAGCACTCTCGTTGTGGAATAAGCAGAGCCGGAGCTCTTTAAAGGAAACACCCCGGTGTTACATCTTTAATGCATTTATATTTAATGTGTTATAGCTTTATTAAAGTTCAAATAATACAGAAGCAGATCATGTAATAACTTCAAACTCCGAAACTGGCATTTCTATTTGCGGTCAGCACCTCTTCTATGAGTTGCTGATGCACACTCTGTTGTGGGGACGCTTGTCCCTCGAGCGCACACACTTGCTGCAGCTAGATTATAATGTATTGGTTTGCGACTTATTGAATCATAATATATGTCACTGTGCATTTCTTATCGTGAAGTAAATTGACAATATGCGGCTTTATTAATAAGAGGGAGTTCGTTTTTTAGTGAGTTAAAGATAGATTTAAGTGAACAAAAAGGTGAGATAGTGTAGTCTTCATCCCATTATACACTACAACAAAATATGTTTTTTTATTTGATTTTGTTTTGGCTTGTTTTCTAGTATAAATATCTAAAACTCCTTTAAAACAACGTACATGTTCTTTAGCAGCTATAATGCAAAATAAAGATTTTTTTCTGAGAATGTTGAATATAATATTAAAAATGCTAATATTTTAAAATATCTGAAAATCCTTTAAAAAAAAAGATGCATTCACCTGAGAAGCAGCATATAAGATATTTATACTTGCTTTTAGAGAATAGATCTTGCATATAAGTCAATTTTGTCTTTTCTGCACTCGCAGAAGTATAACCAAGTGAAAAAATACACGTATATACAAAATACACTTATATTTAAGATACATTCTCTTAAAGGAAGTCTAAATATCTTATATGTTGCTTCAAGTAAATTTATTTAGTTTTTTAGACAATTTTAAATGGAAAACAAGAGAAAAAACTTGATAACAATAGGATTTTTTTCCCCGTTAATTCAGTGAATGTCTTTTAGAGGTATTTTTAAAAGATGATTTTGTCCTCTTTATTGTTAGTAAGCACGTTTAATCCAACCTTTTAAGTCAGGCCACAAGCTGAATAATCGGTTAAGAGCTAATGATTAATCTTTGCAATAATCGAAAATTAGTCGAATAATCGTTCTAATAATCGTTAGATTAATCGATTATCAAAAATAATCGTTAGTTGCAGCCCTAGTCACCATTCTCTTTCATGTATGAAAAAAAAGATTCAGTGAAAGTGAATGGTGATTGAGACTAACATTCTGCTAAACATCTCATTATGTGTTCACGGATCGTTTGGAACAGCATGAAGGTGATTCAATGATTAGTAGTGTACAAACATCATTGCCCGGCCACTTGGTCCTGTCAGTCTGGAAAGCCATAGACATGACATCATGAAAATAGCATAGCAAAGCTCTTTCAATTGTTTCTGAGTGGCTGACAGCAACTCTGTTATTACTGGTGATGTCATGGGATCCTGGCTGACCCCCCTCACACATCAGATGTTATCAGTCCGCTTGCGTGCAGAGACATTGGGGTTTTAGGCGTAGAATTTTCCTCCGACACCTCGGGCACGTAGCCCTACTACTAAAGGGTGGGGGGGGAGGGGTGCATTGGGCCCAGAAAAAGCTGGGAAAGCTCCTAATTCAATTAGGGGAGAATGAGGCCATCGAGAGTGATTTCACATGCTCCACAAATGCCTTAAGATCTGATACTTAATCTTGGCAGGATCCTCTGCTGTTTTAAGCCAAGACATTAAAACCATTCTGTGTCCAGACAAATGACAGCCATCAGCCAGTTGGGGGAGTTGTGTCTTCCTGGCTCAGGTGCTTATCCTGCCTGGTCATTCAAAATGCTCTGTTCCCCTGTGTCACCCTTGGATAACAGATCACTCACTGATAGAGGTGGTGTTTATACTGCCCTGCAAAGGCAAAACACAGTAACCACATTTTGTCAGAAACTAAGACATTTTAGACTATGACCCATCCTGTGACAGACAAGTTTGGCACAACTGTGTTCATATCCAGAGAATATGAAGTGAGAATATTTTTAAATCCATATTTGACTGGACAATCAAAGCACTTTGAAGCCATTAATAGAGAAAGCATCTGCGTATTTGTGTGTCAGTTGACAATGGTGAAACTATGAAAAGGTCTAATTAATAGCATATAATTTATTGACAACGGTGAAAGAAAATCAAATGTAAAAAATGCAATTTTCTCTATTCTGTTGGTGATATATAATTGAAAATTAAATCAATTTTATCTATAATGCTTCTAAGCAAATTTTAGTTACATTATTTGCTTATAACAATCCCTGTATAAATGTTGTGATAACAGCATTCTTATTTTTAACTTCTGTTTATATATGTATATATACATTACTGTATATATATACTGGTGGCCAAAAGTTTGGAATAATGTACACATTTTAAGATTGTTTACGGAAGAAAACTGGTACTTTAATTCACCAAAGTGACATTCAACTGATCACAAAGTATAGTCAAGACATTACTAACATAAAATCAGCACCATCACTATTTGAAAAAAGTACTTTTTTTATCAAATCTAGACAGGCCCCATTTCCAGCAGCCATCTTTCCAACAACTTATTCTTGAGTAATCATGCTAATTTGCCATTTTAGTACTAGAAATTAACTTTCCATTATATCAAACACAGTTGAAAGCTATTTGGTTCTTTAAATGAAGCTTAACATTGTCTTTGTGTTTGTTTTTGAATTGCCACAGTATGCAATAGACTGGCATGTCTTAAGGTCAATATTAGGTCAAAAATGGCAAAAAAGAAACAACTTTCTCTAGAAACTTGTCAGACAATCATTGTTTTGAGGTATGAAGGCAATACAATGCTTGAAATTTCCAAAAAACTGAAGATTTCATACAAAGGTGTTCACCACAGTCTTCAAAGTCAAAGGACAACTGGCTCTAACAAGAAAGTAAAGAGATGTGGAAGGCCCAGATGTACAAGTAAACAAGAGTCTCTAGTTTGAGAAATAGATGCCTCACATGTCCTCAGCTGGCAGCTTCATTGAATTCTACCCGCTCAACACCAGTTTCATGTATAACAGTAAAGAGAACACTCAGAGGTGCAGGCCTTTCGGGAAGAATTGCAAAAAAAGCTTTTTTTTTTAGAGCGGGATTCTCTGTGCACTGAGTGGACAGAGCGAAAGACCACTCAGGTAAAAGCAGAGTTGGTGGTGTATGTTTTATGATCAACAAATGCTGGTGTGATCAGAGGAACGAACATTCTATCAAGACTTTCTGCTCTCCTGATATGGAATTTCTCATGCTTCTGTGTCAACCATTCTGGCTACCAAGGGAATTCACAGCGGTCATTATCACTGCTGTGTACATCCCCCCACATGCCGACACAGACCGGGCAGGAACTATATGGGAGTATAAGCAAATAGGAAACTGCGTACCCCCGAGGCCACGTTCATTGTAACCGTTGACTTTAACAAAGCCAATTTCAAATCAATCGCACCAAAATACTACCAACATATCAGTTTAAACACACGAGGGACCATGCTACTCTCCCTTCTGGGATGGCTACAAATTCCTCCCCCACCCACCATTTGGCAAATCAGACCACTCTTCCATTCTCCTGCTACCCGCTTACAGGCAGAAACTGCAACAGGAAGTACCCACCTCAGAATGATCCAGTGCTGGTCGGACCAATCAGATTCTACGCTACAAGGCTGTTTTGATCACGTGGACTGGGAGATGTTCTGGTCCGACTCTGGTGACGACATCGAGGTCTACGCTGATAGCATATCGTGTTTAATCAGAAAGTGCATAGAGGATGTTGTTCCGACCAAAACAATACGGATCTACCCCAACCAGAAACCTTGGGTTAATAGCGATGTTTGCCCGACACTGCGCGGACCTCCGCTTTTAATCAAGCCAATTATGCCCTCCGTAAAACTATCAGAGCAGCTAAATGCCAGTACAGGGACAAGATTGAAGGACAGTTCAACACCACCGACTCTAGAAGCATGTGGCAGGGAATGAATATCATCACGGACTACAAAGGGAATAAAAACTCCACTGTGAACACGCTGCCTCTCTCCCGGATGAGCTAAATAATTTTTATGCTGTTTTGAAGAAATAACACCGCCCTCATGGAGAGAGCTCTTGCATCCAAAGCTACAAAGGTTAGTTCACTCTCTGTCTCTGTAGCGGATGTAACCCGATCCTTCCGACGGGTGAAAATCCATAAAGCCGCGGGTCCAGATGACATTCCAGGCAACGTCATCACAGCGTGCGCAAACCAACTAGCTGGTGTTTTTACGGACATTTTCAAATTTTCCCTATCCTTGTCTGTAATCCCCACATGCTTTAAAACATCCACCATTGTGCCTGTACCAAAGCAATCCAAAATCACTTGCTTAAATGACTGGCATCCTGTTACTCTCACCCCCATCATCAGCAAATGCTTTGAGAGGCTCAGAGATACCATTTGCTCTGTGCTGCCTGCCTCACTGGTCAAACTGCAGTTTTCTTACCGCAACAACCGCTCCACTGATGATGCCATTGCATCTACGCTACACACTGCTCTCTCCCACCTGGAAAAAATTAACACTTATGTAAGAATGCTGTTTGCAGACTACAGCTCAGCATTCAACACCATAGTGCCCTCCAAGCTTTATGTGAAACTCTGGGCTCTGGGCTTAAACAACTTGCTGTGCAGCTGGATCCTGGGCTTCCTGTCAAGCAGATGCCAGGTGGCTAGAATGGGCAGCAACATCTCCTCATCACTGACCCTCAACACTGGAGCCCCGCAGGGCTGTGTTCTGATTATACGATGGTGGTATGTCTGAACAATGACAATGAGGAAAATTGATGTGGTGGACTTCAGGAGAAAAGACAGAGAACACAGCCCCATCACCATCAATGAAGCACCGGTGGAGAGAGTCAGCAGCTTCAAGTTCCTCGGTGTCCAGATCACAGAGAAACTCACATGGTCCTTCTACACTGAGGTCATTGTGAAGAAGGCTCTTTATCCTGAGACGGCTGAGGAAGTTTGGAATGAACCACCACATCCTCACACTGTTCTACACCAGCACTTTAGAGAGCATCCTGACTGGCTGCATCTCTGCCTGGTATGACAATAGCACCGCCCACAACCGCAAAGCCCTGCAAAGTGTGGTGCGGACAGCCAGACACATCATCAGAGGTGAGCTTCCCTCCCTCCAGGACATCTATACCAAGTGTTGTGTGAAAAAAGCTTCTTTCTCTTTCTCTCACAATCAATATACATCAGCACTGCACTTTATCAATATTATTATCTCACACTGGACTGTCATAAATTATATTCTCTCTTAACAACACACTGGCAATTGACTATCAACCGACAGCCTGAATGTCAATACAGTACAATACAACCTACTGTATATTTTATTTACACTTTCTACACTCTATTTATTGTATGTGTATTCTATATTATATGTATGTGTATTCTATATTGTGTGTAATGTTTACTGTAAATTGTATATTATTATTATTAGTGTTGTGTAATTATGTGTATATTAGATATGTAAATTGGGTTGTGTAAATCTGATGTTTATTGTAAATTGGAATATGTCTCATCACTATCATGAAATGTTGCCTCGGAACTGCACCCAAGACTTTCACCCACTGTTACACTTGTGCATATGGTTTTGTGACAGTAAAAGTGTTTTGATTTGATTTGATGACAGCCACATCTATGGCAAGTGCTACAGGAAGCGCAAGGTGAAATGTCACCTGAGTATCTGGACAAACTGACAGCTAGAATGCCAAGGATCTGCAAATCTGTCATTGGTGAACGTGGATGACTTTATGATGAGAATTAATTTGTTAAGGAATAGAACCTTACGCCAAATCATTCCTGTATTTATTGTATTTCTTCATGTTTTTACCCAGAGGCCTTGTTTTGTTGTTGAACTAGAAGTTAAACTAATTTGTTATGAAGTTCTCTTTTTTCCCATTTGCAATTTAAGTTTTATAGGTTGCAGTGTTGTTCCTGTCTCTGACTCAGCAGACTTAGTTTCAGTGCGTGAGTCAGATCATAGTGAGAGGAGCTTCTGTCTGTGTACTTCCTATGGGGATGGCTTGTTTGCCCTTTCCCTATGTGCCGCTGGCAGCTCTCCGCTGTTTGTTTTAATCAACACTCTGTTTGCCAAAGAGCTTCTTTTTTTCTTTCTCTGGAGATGGCTGTCCTGTGTTTTCCTTCATGTTGCAGGTGGGACGTGGCAGGGACAGACACTGCTTCTTATTGTTTTTACTTTGTCCCCTTTTTCTCTTTTGTCCCCTTGTTCCCTTTTAGTTGCCTCAAACCAGGTGGTTGAGAATGAATCTCAGTTGCCTCCGCATCTGAGACTGTCAATCTGCACATCTTATCACGTGGCTTGATGAGTGCATTACCTCGGAGACATAATGTGTGTGTGGAGGCTTCATGCCATCCACTGCGGCATCCACTGCGGCATCCACTGCGGCATCCACGCACAACTCACCATGTATTCCACCGAGAGCGAACCACATTATAGCGACCACAAGGAGGTTACCCCATATGACTCTACCCCTCCCTAGCAACCAGGCCAATTTGGTTGCTTAGTAGACCTGGCAGGAATCACTCAGCATGCCCTGGGTTTCAAACTCACCAACTCCAGGGGTGTCAGTCAGCATCTTTACTCATTGAGCTACCCAGGCCCCCCAAACACCGCTTCTTGCTGGCAGCCTTAAAAATATAGTTTTAAAATCAATTGATGAGTGAATTTGATCTTTTCTTGCAACACTTTACAATAAGGTTAAATTTGTTAACATTAGTTGACAATACTTTAACAGCATTTATTAATCTTGGTTTATTTTAGTTTCAACATACAGTATAATACATTTTTAAAATCAAAAGTTGTATTTGTTAACATTAGTTAACGTACTATACACTAACATGATCTAATAATTAACAATATTATTTGTATTAACTAACATTAACATAGATTAATAAATGCTGTAAAAACAAAAGGGGGGCAGGGGGGTTCTACATAAATGGCCTTAAAGCAAACATCATGGACAGTAATAATAATAGTAATAATTTCACTATGTTTTACATGAAGTGGTATGAAGGAAGTACTTCTTTATTTGCCTTTTTTTAATGCTGGAATTCTGATGACATTGAAAGGAGAAGAGTGCATTTTCTTCTCAATGATCTTGTACAAGCGTCTCCCCCACATGTTAGTTTACCATTTTGTGGTGACTGCTGCTCAGATTACTTGCTGCCATGCCATCCTGCATACCTTGTTATCTGGAAGTGGGAGAGTGCCATTGTACCAAAGATCAAATTGATTCTTACTGGAGTGCTTTGATTCATGCACCACTTTTTGTGGGTAATGGCACAAAGTTTACTTACAAGTCAGCTGTACCCCTAATCTTTCCTCAAACACCCTCCACCCTCGCATCCTCCACCATGCATCCATCTGGTGGTTACACAGTTTGATGTTTACGTGGGCCTACAGTATATAATCCTTATCTCCTTTTTTTTTTTTTTTTTTAAAGGCTTTTAGCCACATTTTAGTACACAAAGCCCATGCTCCTGCTTTTGTAGCCTGAGCCTCTATTTAGAAGAAGATATGGGTGGAAAAAAATCAATAATGTATTTGGGCTCTCAATCTTCCTGGCTAGAAGAGAAGGTGTTTGGAGGGGGTGGGGGTGAGGGATGTTTTTGTCATTCATAAGCTTCACTGACAAATCCCTGACATCATTTGTGGATTGTATCGATAACTTCTTCCTTTGCTGCAGAGGACAAATAGAAATCATTTATCTGCCTTTGCGAGAGGTGAGGACCGCGGAAACAAAAGCCCCTCAGCCAACTGGCCATGACATTGGCAGCTGAGGGTATTAGCTCAGTGTTCAATGTCAGAGATCAGTAGAGGACAAGCAGGTTGTCCTTGGTTTGTCCCTGTCTTTGCAGAAAAGACAGCTGTAGATTCTCATGAGACAGAATGTTACAGGTGTTGTCTGTTATGCCTCTGATATGTCAATGTCTAGGTAAAATAATCAGGCCACCATTGAAAAACATAACTGAAAGGTTGCTCATATGTTTGTATTTATTTATTTTTTAAATAGTTTTCATATATATGTAGTTATATGTAATTACTCACATTATTGTGCCACATTGGCATGATTTAAAAAACAAAAACAAATTATGTTTCAATTTGAGATTATACAGACAGTTAGACACCCAGTGTAAAATGTATTTGATGTTTCAACAATGCCCTTATACTCATCATCTCCCTAATGTATTCTAGTCTTGTTTTGTCTCTTGACACTAAAAGCAGCATGGAGGTCTAAAATATGCCTTGCCACAACTCCTTATTCATGATTTGTGGGGGCTGGGTCTCTGTCTACATCTCAGAAAGTGTGGAGCAGGGGAAAAGTGGGCGCATATTGGTGGAACATGCTATTCCCCAGCCCTGTTTATACAGTTGTACCAGTCAGGGGGAAAGTTAAGTCACCTAATCTATCATTATTAACAGAAAAACACGTGTGCATTAAAATTTCTCACACTTACATGTCCACCTCTGCTCCGAATCACCTGTAAATTAATCATAGACTGTATTTAAGGAGGTCATGATTAATTAAACATAATTTTGAGTGCTACTTTGAGGGAGAGTTTTGATGTACTGTGGCTATAACTTGTGTTGCCTTTGAAGTCAACTTGGAATGTTTTCGAAAAATACAGCACAGTGTATGTTATTTTTTTATTTTATTTCATGTGTGTGTGTGTGTGTGTGTGTGTGTGTGTGTGATACATGGAGACAGCATTGGGTTAGAAAGGTAACCAAAGATCAAATTACAACAATTAGAATTAAAGGAGAGATGGATGCTAATAACTTCAGTCTCAATGACCAGCAGCTAGCACCATTTTAAGTGCTAGAGACAAGCTTGTTGCTGTATTTAGACAGAAAGTCAGACAGGGTTATTTGTGACTAGTGTCTGGGGCAAAGGTTTATTTTAGAAAGTCTAACTGAGGATCTGAATTGACAGATTAATTGGTGTTATCTAAAGTGGACCAAACAAAAAGTCACGGCTGCCAATTTTAACTGAACCATCCTTGATAAATCAGTAGTTTGTTTGCTCGCTTGTTTTTTTTTTACACCTCTGTGAGGGCACCCACATCTACATGTTGTAGACATCAGGCAACTCGACAGCTCCTCTGTTGTTCTCTTCAAAATGCCATTAACAAAGAGTAAACTGGAAGCTCCCCCAAAAGCCACCGGAATATTTCTCAAAACACCCAATTGCTCCCTTCTTGAATGTCTTTGTGTTGGCCGCATGGTGGAATTCGAATACAAGTGTTTAATTTTCTGCTGTTCCCTCTACAATTTGAAGGTAGAATTCCATGTTAATGCTGTTTGGGATAGAGAGAGAGCTATTAAGCTTCCTGCGAGCAGCCGTTGAACCGCCACCTGCCAGTTTTGTGTAAAGCCTGAAAATGTACCTGTTGGCAGCTGCTGGTGCCTTCGTGATAACACATACACTAGCATCGCATTAACTTTGAGCACATGTGGGAAAAGGCAGGGGAGGAGCTCAGAAAATATCTGTTGCTTTCCTCCACTTCACAAGAATATCACAAAAGCAGGAATGAAAGCAAGACAGAAGAGAGGCAGCCACAAAATGAGGACAAATTTGTTGCTTAATTGATGTCATTAGCAGGGAGAGGCAGGTCTAATTCCACCCATGTTTTGGATTTGCTGCAAAGACATTTCATTTACTTAAAAGTGAAATACACCCACATTCTCTTTCCTGACTTTTTCCACAGTCTCATTAAAACTGCCAGTTGTCACCTTTATTTTATCTTTTCTTACCATTTTGCATATTATATTGTACTTGGGTCTGATTGTAACCTTATAAGTCCTTAAAATCCAATTATTTAAGTAAAAGTTTAAAAATATTAGTGTTTTATTATTTATTCTTGTTTTTGCAGTTCCAACACTTTTTCCCATTGTATTTGTCTTATTCACTAGCCACCTGCAATCCAGCTTAACCAAGTGACGTCTGTGCTGATGTAGCTTGAGTATTAAAGGGATATTTTACCCCAAAAAATAAAATTCAGCCTCACATGTCATCCACATTGACATGCTAAATCTTTCCAAGTGTTGTCATGACTGAAATATATTTATTATAGATTGCGCCTTATTCACAAAAGTCTGTGCTGTTTGCTTACGCAATTAACATCACGCCATTATCGCTTGCTGAAAGCAGGAAACACTGTAAAATATATTTTATTTTAATGAGATGTTTGTAATTCATCAAATGATGATCAAATGATGGAAAAGAGCATTATAACCAGGAATATATCCAAATGCACATAGACAAGCACACTAGTTTAGTTGCCTGTATTGCAGTTTCAAGTGATGCTGCACGGTCCTAGTAAAGTATGCCAGATCCCAGTAGTCCACCGCATCCTCCACAACCTACAGTACTCAGTTTCCGCTTGCAAGATGGGGAATTGTGGCATGCAAATTGTGCCTTTTTCCATGTTTACCTGATTTTTAAAAATTCATGAGTGAATTCAGCACAACATATGCAAATAAACAATGCTGCCCTTTGTGTGGTGCACAAACCGTAATAAAGTTTTGTCACAAGTCATGCAAGAACCAAAGAGGCGTAATTATATCAATGACACTGCCATTTTGGATACAATTCATACTTTATCAATGTAAATACTTGGATTATAATCTGCTCAACTAATAACATTTTGTCTGAAAAAGATGCAGTGAATGTGAATGGGGACTGAGGCAAACATCCAATTCTGTGTTCAATGAAAGAAAGTAAGTCATATGAGTTTTGAACAACATTTGTTTGAGTTAATGATGACAGTATTTTCATTTTTGGATGAACTATCCCTTTAAAGAGCGAACAATGTAACAAAGTGGGAGATAGAAAGTGAGAGATAGAAAGAGTAAAGCAAAACTTGCTGACTTGGAGGGAAATTGATGGATGGGTCAGAACCAAAATACCATGTGAATATACTGACACATACAGTGAGGAAAATAAGTATTTGAACACCCTGCTATTTTGCAAGTTCTCCCACTTAGAAATCATGGAGGGGTCTGAAATTGTCATCGTAGGTGCATGTCCACTGTGAGAGACATAATCTAAAAAAAAAATCCAGAAATCACAATGTATAATTTTTTAACTATTTATTTGTATGATACAGCTGCAAATAAGTAGTTGAACACCTGAGAAAATCAATGTCAATATTTGGTACAGTAGCCTTTGTTTGCAATTACAGAGGTCAAATGTTTCCTGTAGTTTTTCACCAGGTTTGCACACACTGCAGGAGGGATTTTGGCCCACTCCTCCACACAGATCTTCTCTAGATCAGTCAGGTTTCTGGGCTGTCGCTGAGAAACACGGAGTTTGAGCTCACTCCAAAGATTCTCTATTGGGTTTAGGTCTGGAGACTGGCTAGGCCACGCCAGAACCTTGATATGCTTCTTACAGAGCCACTCCTTGGTTATCCTGGCTGTGCGCTTCGGGTCATTGTCATGTTGGAAGACCCAGCCTCGACCCATCTTCAATGCTCTAACTGAGGGAAGGAGGTTGTTCTCCAAAATCACGCAATACATGGCCCCGGTCATCCTCTCCTTAATACAGTGCAGTCGCCCTGTCCCATGTGCAGAAAAACACCCCCAAAGCATGATGCTACCACCCCCATGCTTCACAGTAGGGATGGTGTTCTTGGGATGGTACTCATCATTCTTCTTCCTCCAAACACGGTTAGTGGAATTATGACCAAAAAGTTATATTTTGGTCTCATCTGACCACATGACTTTCTCCCATGACTCCTCTGGATCATCCAAATGGTCATTGGCAAACTTAAGACGGGCCTTGACATGTGCTGGTTTAAGCAGGGGTACCTTCCGTGCCATGCATGATTTCAAACCATGACGTCTTAGTGTATTACCAACAGTGACATTGGAAACGGTGGTCCCAGCTCTTTTCAGGTCATTGACCAGCTCCTCCCGTGTAGTTCTGGGCTGATTTCTCACCTTTCTTAGGATCATTGAGACCCCACGAGGTGAGATCTTGCATGGAGCCCCAGTCCGAGGGAGATTGACAGTCATGTTTAGCTTCTTCCATTTTCTAATGATTGCTACAACAGTGGACCTTTTTTCACCAAGCTGCTTGGCAATTTCCCCGTAGCCCTTTCCAGCCTTGTGGAGGTGTACAATTTGTCTCTAGTGTCTTTGGACAGCTCTTTGGTCTTGGCCATGTTAGTAGTTGGATTCTTACTGATTGTATGGGGTGGACAGGTGTCTTTATGCAGCTAACGACCTCAAACAGGTGCATCTAATTTAGGATAATAAATGGAGTGGAGGTGGACATTTTAAAGGCAGACTAACAGGTCTTTGAGGGTCAGAATTCTAGCTGATAGACAGGTGTTCAAATACTTATTTGCAGCTGTATCATACAAATAAATAGTTAAAAAATCATATATTGTGATTTCTGGATTTTTATTATTTTTTTTTTATTATGTCTCTCACAGTGGACATGCACCTACGATGACAATTTCAGACCCCTCCATGATTTCCAAGTGGGAGAACTTGCAAAATAGCAGGGTGTTCAAATACTTATTTTCCTCACTGTACATGCACATAAGGCAAAGTTGTGAGTGGCAAGGACAGAGCCAAGGTCAGAGGTATCCTCTCAAAGAGGAAAAAAGCATTAGGGATACAATCCTATTTCTCCACACTATTGTTGTGCCTATCCTCTTGTGCATCCAACTTCATTTCCACTTCAATTTTTAGCAACCTTCTGCTCGTCTCTCAAGGAGATACGATACAAGCCCTGACACGAATTAGCCCTCAGATTGACTGATACTGCAATGCCCAGGGGACGCAGAGTAAAAAGTGCTTGCCTCTTCCCCCTCCCAGCGTTCCACTCTTTTCTCTCTTATCCTTCTCTTTCTACAATTCCTCTTCGTCTTATTTTACCCTGGTGCCTGCTTGTCAGTCACCTGTCTTGGTGACATCACCCTCCCCTTCAGAGTTGACAGACAGGCGCCGCCGGGTTCTGACGGAGTAATTTGCTCTGAATTTACAAAACGCCTGGCATCAAAGATGGCAGCAGTGTCGTGGGGAAGTGATTGCATTAAGAGCAGAGTTGAGTGGTCAATTTCCACTCATCAACGCCACTGACAGTCAGGGTCGACTGACATTCAGTATTTTCCTACAAGTTTTTAACAGGTAGCAGGGTGGAGGCATGGAGACACCTCCGCTGTTGATTTGTTAGTGCCTGCCTTAGAGTTTTGCAGAAGATGGTACTCCAGATTCATTGCAGAGTAAAAAGCAGAGTTTGATGTTATCCCTTCATTCCCCCACCTGGCAGGGAACATTCTAAGAACTTTAGCTAATATTATGGAAATGTTATGAACAAGGTTGTTAAAATTATGTTAATGGACCTTATTCACGCTAGCGGAATCTTTAATTTTTAATGGGAATGACAACAAGGCAGTGAAGAATAGACTTCTCCTACTGGCACAAACGCAATAAAGCTGTGTAAAGCTCCTAGATCACATCACATTTTCCACAGCTTGTGTTGTCTGGAGTTCTTTGTACACTGAATGTTCTTGGACAGATATTTGATCAATGTTTTTTCCGTGGATCGATCCAAAAACACTTTGAACTGCAGTACAGCCCAATGAAGAGACTGTATCTATCTCTCACAGCCTCATTATCATTCCCATTAAAAATCAAAGATGGCACTGGCATGAATAAGGTCTATGGTAAATGTGAATTCCTATGAAGTCATTAGTACTATATTATTTTGAAAGTTCTCATTATTTTACAAGAAAGCATTCTTTGTACAACTCCTTCCTGTCCATTAGGGGCCGATATGCAAGAAGGATGTGAATCACTGAAAACAGAAGAAGAAGAATGAGAAAGTGAAAGTAAAGTGGAAATTGACTAGGCAGGGAGGAGAATTTATAGTAAAAAAAATTACTTCTCACCCACACCTATCAAATAACTTCAGAATATATGGATTCAACCACCAGAGTAGTCTTGAGTAATTTTATTTTGCCCTCATGTGGATTTTGGAGCTTCAAATATTTAGCACTCAATCATTTACATTGTATGGTCCTAAAGAGCTGAGAAATACTTCTAAACATATTTGATTGTGTTCAGCAAGAAGAAGGTCATACACATTTTGGATGGCATGAGGGTGTGTAAATGATGAGAGAATTTTCATTTTTGGGTGAACTAACCCTTTAAATGGAATTTTAACCAGTTTGTTCAATGTGCTCAGTGTTGTGCACTTGTCTGTTTACATTTTGATATCAAAAGCAGACAATATTCTGATGATTTTAAATATCATGTAAACAAGGTTTTTTTGCATTGTCAGATATTCATGAATGTTATGCTAACTTTGAAATAACGCTCTACTCATGTTAAGAAAACTGGCCATTTTCATGCTCCCACAACCAACAATGTAACTTTGGAAAGCATTTTGAATGTACATTATTTGTTCGCTGGGGCTGGGATTATCTCAATCTGTTTATTTAAATTAAAAAATTATGTTGGATAAAAAAAGATGTTGGAGTATTCCCCTGGCATAACATATTTCTTCATAATTTTCCTCAATCCAACTTTTTTAAACTTTAAAACTCAAGTTGTGAGGTGTTTACAAAATGGGTCTGACACTGCAGATCCTCGTCTTTGCATAATACCAGAATATTTACGCATCTTTGTTCACTTATTATTGTTCATACACTTCAAATTACAATCATTATTGCAAAGCTTACCTTTGTGCTGAACAGTCACATTTTCAACACACTAGCAGTGGTTTTTAGGGTAAGGTTTACATTAGTTTTGGGAAAGCTGGGGCTCTGGGCACCTTTCGAGATCTCTAACACAATTCGAACACTGTTTCATTCCTTCATCCATCAAAGTGAGCAATTTATACTGATAGCAGCTCAAAACTTTAAACACTTTAATCCCACATCAAAAAGCATTGGCCTTTCATAACTGTTTAGGGAAGCACCTGATTACATGTCTACTGCACTTGTTACACATTCATTTTATTCCATATCTTTTTAAGATTCTAAGTTCAGACATACAGTGTACAGTGTACATACAGACATAAGTGTACATCTTACCTGTGGGATGCAGAGTTGAGGCCATGGATGATTATTATTGGAGGATGAAGGCAACGTAGCAACCCCTTAGGCTGGGAGAGAGCTGAATGCTGATCTGGCCCAGAATCTGGAAAAAGCCAAGGGATTCACAATCAGGTATTGACAGATGACTGCAGCCTCATCTTTCGCTGTCCTGCGACAGGGCAATTCCTCACCGATATTATTGATTTCTGGCAGGGAACTCATCTATTACAGGCTGACTATGGTCAGATCAACTGGGCTGTATTGCTGAGTAGAGGCATTCTTTACTTGTAGTGCCACTCTAGGTCAATTCCAGGCCCTCTGCATATTTAAAAAGCCATCTCTGTCTGCCTCATCACCATTATGTAATACAGATTTATTGTCTGGCTTTAAATGAGTGTTTGGCAGTTTTCAAAAGGCCCAATTTACTCTGTATTGATGAGTGTGGTCAGGGCTGGACCATGAATGCTTTCCAAAGAAGAAAGATCAGGAATGTCTTTCTAGTTGTCTTGATAGTATTCAAATATTAATATATATTTTCAAGATTATTCTTTTGCACATTATGCATTGTTTTATAGCTCAGTTAAAGTGCTGGTAAATATGAAATAGATCATACTAAATCGTGCCTCAGGCCATTTTTATCTTTTCTGTAAATGTTTTCACTGGTTTTGTGTCAGGTCATCATCACCCTGTCATGCAAGATTGATCCATAAGGTGTGCATTAGCGTTCTCTGTATTTCTCATCCTCCATGGTCCCTCTATCTGACCACCTCCTCCAGACAAACTGACCCAGCCACAAAACACGCACAGATGTTTTTCCCCTGAGACACTTTCAGAAACCATAACACTGTCACGTCACATCATTCTTATGTTTTCCCCAAGGACTCTTATGTTGAAAGTTTGAAGAGACTCTAAGTTTGAAGTTCTGTATCTTCCTCTGTTATGTCTGTCTATTGTCCTAATTGTGTCCAAGGTATTATTCGTCTTCTTGTTAGCACATATGTACAAATACCCTTGTGTTGTTTGTTCCTGGTCGGTTCTTGTTTGTATGTTTGTGTGCATTATCAGCCAACATATTGCTTTAGCGTGTGTGTTTCTTTCTTCTTTGTATTATTCCTTCATCGTTGTATCCCTTCCTTTTGTTCATAATTGAAGTTCTGCATTTGGATCCTTACTCTCTCGTCTCTTCCCTTCACAAAATCCTGACAGAATAACTGACCTACATTATGAATCCAGCAGAACATATCCAGAAACTCTCCCAAGGGTCCACTCTGGCAGCCAGAGTGGACCCTTGGGAGGGGTCTAAATTGCAATGGCATGAGGGATCCCTCAGGCCCATGTTTTGGCTCTGTGAGGAAG
Source organism: Xyrauchen texanus (assembly GCF_025860055.1). NCBI lineage: Eukaryota > Metazoa > Chordata > Actinopteri > Cypriniformes > Catostomidae > Xyrauchen > Xyrauchen texanus. Next base: position 24,439,320 of record NC_068313.1, on the reverse strand, counting down.
CTGTCTCCTTTGGACTGTGATCATCAGTCTCTTTAGGATTTTATTGCTGAAATCATAAGGCTGACCTTCTGCTCTCAGCTTCGGTGGTCCTGGAGACACCCTCGACAGAAGCCCATCTTCTCCTAGCTCCTGTTGTCCCTGACATACCCTCAGCAATGGCCCATCTGCTCCTAACTCCAGTGGTCCCGGAGACCCCATTGACAGAGTCCCCTCTGCTCCAAGCTCCGGTGGTTCCATAGACCCCCTCAACGGAGGCCCTTTTGCTCCTAGCTCCAGTGGTCCCGGAGACCCCTAAATGGTGGCCCCTCTGCTCCTAGCCCCAGTATTCCTAGAGACCCCCTCAACGGAGACCCCTCTGCTCCTAGCTCTGGGGGTCCCGGACATCCCCTCGACGGAGACTCCTCTGCTCCTAGCTCCAGGGGTTTCCAGAGAACCCCACACAGAGGCCCTTCCACTTCTCTCTTTTCCTCCTACGGCTCCACCTGCTCCTTCTGAGACTCTTCCACCTGCTTCTCCGCACTTCTTCCTCCTGTGGCTCCGCCCGCTACTCCTCCACCTGCTCCTCCTCCCGAGTCTTCTGTGGCTCCACCCTCTGAGTCTTCTGTGGCTCCGCCCTCCAAGCCCTCCATAGCTCCACCTGCTCTGCCTCCTGAGAGTCCTGTGGCTCCATCTACTCCACCTACAGCGGATCTGCCTGCTTTACCTCTTAGCAATCGTACGGCTCTGAGAATCCTGTGGCAGAGCCTCTTGAGCCTCTGCCTTCTACAGCACTATCCCCTGAAATTCCTGATGCTTTGTCTCTTGCACCTCCTGCGACACCGCCCCTGAACTTCCTGCTACTCTGCCTCTTGAACCTCCTGTGGCACTGCCCCCTGAACTCTCTATATAGACTCCACCTTCTGTGGCTCCAAACCCTGAGCCCTTGCATCCTGCAGCTCTGTCTCCAGAGGCTCCATCCCTGGAAGCTCTACTTTCTGAGTCTCCACCATCAGTGACTTCGCACCCTGAGACTCTGACAATTCCATCCTGGTATCCGGATATTCCACCAATTTCGTCCAGGCTGCCGGACACCACTCCTTTCCTGGTCAACTGCTCTATGCCTGTCTCAGGCAGAGGTGTGTAGATCAGGCAAAAACTGTAATCAAGTAAAAGTACAATTACTTCAAAAAAATTATTACTCAAGTAGAGGTAAAAGTACTAAAATAATTACTTGAATAAGAGTAAAAAAGTATCCAATTAAAAGAGTACTCAAGTAGTGAGTAACTCGTTACTTTCACAAATGACTAAATAGACATATATTCCATTACATAATACACATTTCAAATGTATTACAGAATTATTACTATTATTAATGTAAATTCTGTCATCATTCACCATCAAGTTGTTCCAAACCCATATGACTTTCTTTCTTCCATGCAACACAATAAGGAGATATTAGACAGATTTTTTTGCCCGAGTCACTATTTACTTTCAGTTCATGTTTTTTTTCTCCATATTTTGAAAGTGAATGGAGACAGAGACTGTCAGTCCCTAATATTCTGTCTAACATCTTTTGTGTTCCACAGACTACAGAGCATCACACTGGTTTGGAACAATATGAGGGTTGGGAAATTATGACAGAATATTACATTATGGCTGAGCTATCACTTTAAAGAGAGTTTTCCCAAAAATTTGAATTCTCATAATTTACTCACCCCTCATGACATCCCAGATGTGTATGACTTCCTTTCTTCTGCAGAATGCAAATTAATATTTTTAGAAGAATATTTTAGTTCAGTAGGCCAAAAAGTTGATGCTCCGAAAAGCACATAAAGGCAGCATAAAAGTAATTCATAAGACTCCAGTGGTTAAATCCATATCATATAAGTGATATCAAGTCAAGTCAAGTCAAGTGGTTTTTATTGTCGTTTCAACCATATACAGTTAGTACAGTACACAGCAAAACGAGACAACGTTCCTCCAGAACCGTGGTGCTACATAAAAACAACAAAGGACCAACACAGGACCACATGAGACAACACAACGAAATAAAATACCTACATAAAAAACCTATATAAAGTGCACGTGCAAACATGTGCAAAAAGTACAGGACAGTACAACAAATTTCTGACAATGAACAGGACAATAGACAGTGCAGCGCCGACCAGTACTCAGTAGTGCAAAAAGATGACAGTTTCTAAAAATGTAAAAATATCATACTATGAGATAGTTTTCTATGCACATAGCAGTTATTGAGGTAGCAGACAGTTATAAAGTGACAGTAATTAAAGTGCAACTCAGGACACGTGTGTGTCAAACCAGTCTCTGAGTATTGAGGAGTCTGATGGCTTGGGGGAAGAAGCTGTTACACAGTCTGGCCGTGAGGGCCCGAATGCTTCGGTACCTCTTGCCAGACGGGAGAAGGGTAAAGAGTTTGTGTGAGGGGTGTGTGGGGTCGTCCACAATGCTGGTTGCTTTGTGGATACAGTGTTTTTTGTAAATGTCTTTGATGGAGGGAAGAGAGACCCCAATGATCTTCTCAGCTGTCCTCACTATCCTCTGCAGGGCTTTGCGGTCCGAAACGGTGCAAGTCCCAAACCAGGCAGTGATGCAGCTGCTCAGGATGCTCTCAATAGTCCCTCTATAGAATGTAGTGAGGATGGGGGTTGGGAGATGTGCTTTCCTCAGCCTTCGAAGAAAGTAGAGACGCTGCTGGGCTTTCTTGGTGATAGAGCTGGTGTTGAGGGACCAGGTGAGGTTCTCCGCCAAGTGAACACCAAGGAATTTGGTGCTTTTGACGATCTCCACAGAGGAGCCGTCGATGTTCAGCGGAGTGTGTTCACCTTGTGCTCTCCTAAAGTCAACAACCATATCTTTTGTTTTGTCGACATTCAGGGACAAGTTGTTGGCTCTACACTAGTTCGTCAGCCGCTGCACCTCCTCTCTGTATGCTGACTCGTCGTTCTTGCTGATGAGACCCACCACGGTCGTGTCATCGGCGAACTTGATGATGTGATTCGAGCTGTGCATTGCTGCACAGTCGTGAGTCAGCAGAGTGAACAGCAGTGGACTGAGCACACAGCCCTGGGGGGCCCCAGTGCTCAGTGTGGTGGTGGTGGAGATGCTGTTCCCGATCCGGACTGACTGAGGTCTCCCAGTCAGGAAGTCCAGGATCCAGTTGCAGAGGGAGGTGTCCAGGCCCAGCAGGTTCAACTTTCCAATCAGGTGCTGGGGAATGATTGTGTTGAATGCTGAGCTGAAATCTATGAACAGCATATGTCTTCAGAAGTGATATGATAGGTATGGGTGAGAAACAGATCAGTGAATCTGAACAGATTCAACATTTCTTGCTAGACAGCAGGGGGAGATATGCAGAGAAGAATGTGAATCACCAAAAACACAAGAAGAAGAATGTGAAAGGGATGTTTCTCTATTTTCTCATCCACACCTATCATATCACTTCTGAAGATATTGATTTAACCATTGGAGTCTTATGGATAGCTTTTATGCTGAGTTATGTTATTTTGTTTATCTTTTAAATGTTGCTACACATTCACTTGCGTTGTATGGACCAAAAGAGCTGAGAAATTCTTCTAAAAATCTTCATTTGAGTTCAGCAGATGAAAGAAATACATACACATCTGGGGGTGGCATGAGGGTGAGTAAATAATGAGAATTGTAATTTTGGGTGAACTATCCCTTTAAGGGCTCTTGTCAGATGTGGATGCATTTGTAAACAAGTTTAGAAACATGTATAGTACTTATTACTGTGAAAAACATGAACGTGTCCCACAAGGACATTATATATAATGCTGAAATATAAACCAAAGGAAGACCATGTTTTATTGATGCCTACTTTAGCTATTTCACAGCTTTTAAAGTCCTGTGTGGATTCTTATTTCAGTGTAGTTACAGTTTTCAGTGTCAAAATAATTTAGATCATTAGTTCTGTACAGCAGTACTGCCACACTCTAAACGCAGAGTACACAGCCTAGTGCGTAGGGCACAAACCCTGGTCGTGGAACACTTGCTGTGTCTGAAACTGCCCCCTATACACTATATGGTGCACTATTTTGGGTGTCTGGCATTTTGTAGGAGTGTTTGAATTATGAGTAAGCCACTCCATCACATTGCTGTTTCAGTGTGCTAACACAGCAACCTCCACCACCTCACCACCACCAGTTGAGTCCCGTCCTGCACGGGGGTAGGCTTCCGTTAAGCTTGTTAGCAATGGTTACCTCTAAAGAAAGACGTGCAGCCATCTTCGCTTTGCATCAAAATGGCCACACATGCAAGGAAATTGCTGCAAAAAATATTGCACCCAAAACAAAACGTTAAGATTAAAAAGGCGCTATATAAGTGCAGACCATTTACCATTATATCAATTAAGTTAATTACTTTTAAGTACATTACTGAAGTTCAGTGGCGGCCCATGCAATTAAAGTCTAGGCCTTCAGTGTGATTCATGCCATTAAGAAAACACAGTTTCACAATGAATAAGACACTCTATGCCTTTGGGAATCATACATTATGTCGCAGCTAACCAACTGACATTTTAAAAACACATCCATGCATGAAAGCCAAAACTTGAAACTACACTTAATTCTCAAGCAAGCCTAATTTTTACTGCAGCATGACTGTTTTGTGAAATGAATGTCTCCCGAACAGACATTCAAAAATCATAATTTTTTCATATGAATCTACCAAGGAAGACTATAATACCTGGAAAAATAGATCTAATAATATTTGTGATTTAAATGTTGCTTGAAATATATTTTGTTTATTCAGTGTACACGGTTATGCTGCATTCCATTCAAGTTGGAAGTGGGATATTCCTACTTGATATCTCTGATCTCCAACCATAAATGTATCCATTTCCTGATATTCAGAAGATGACGTTTAAGATAACAATACTGCAATATTCCTGTTATAAATCATTTAAGGTATATGAACAATTCTGCAGTGCTAGCATTTGCTACTTTTAGCAGGTGTACAAGGATAAACTTTGGATAAACTTTTCATTTTTCCTTATTTGTTTGTAGATTAATTAGGAGTGGAAAGTGATTCAAATACATAGACAAAAAGGTGATTGAGAATAAAAGGATGAAAAATATTTACTTATATATTTGGCATGTTAGACCAGCAGAGAAGGCTTTGCTGGCCCTGAGAATTCTCCACTGCTGAATTTACACAAGAGTATTTATGTAGAATACATTAAGTCATCAACTATGTTCAGCTGTGCAGAATGCCTTTTTAGATTTCTATGACAGATAAAGGGTGTCCCACCTAATGAGCCATTGTAAGGGAGAAATGAGGAGTAGTGTGCAACAATGGAAATTTACACATTTGAATTTGTTGAGCAGAAATTAGTTGAGCTGAAAACAAAACATTTTATGTGAAATGTGTTTTAGAAAGTACATTTGAAGTAGAATAATTAGCAAAGTGCTTTACACTGTGTCACAATCACCCATTCACACACACACTCATACACCAGAGCTGCCATGCAAGGCGCTAGCCTGCCATTGGGAGCAACTTGGGGTTCAGTGTCTGGCCCAAGGACACTTCGGTATGTGGAGTTGTGTGGGCTGGGAATCGTACCGCCAACCCTGCGATTGGCAGCCGACCCACTCTACCAACATTGTTGATAGCTGCCTAGTATGCACTACACAGGCTTTGTGCTTATCCTCATGCACAGATGACAGACTTGTGCTGAGCATCATAACTGAGTTTCCCATAAAGTTCAACACTTTTCTTTTGCTTTGATTGAAACATTGATATGTCCTTCACAAAATGAAAGTCTAATTATGAGTTGTCTGCATTTCATTTTGGGACAATGGTAGATTTGGTTAATTTTCTCCTGTTCTTTATTCCCTTTTCCCCTTACTGGGCACAGGAAAAAATGACTCCTGCTTAACGATAAAATAATGAATGTAATTTTAAGACAGCAGTCGCGGGAGTGAGATGGGGTGCGTGTGTGTGTGTGTGTGTTTCGGGCTGTGTTTTATTGGCACTGAATTTGCCCCATGCAGAGGAGTAAATCTGAGTGAAGCCGTGCAATGTGACATCATTTACTCAAATCCCTAATTTGCCAGCATTAATATTTCAGCCCCACCAATGCCTGTCAGTGAGTGCCAAAGATGACTGATCAATCTATAAAACGGCTGCGGCTAATTTATTGAATATTTATGTGCAATGTCGTGTGGGGCACGGGCAGAATTTATTTTACTCACTTGCCTCTCTGCTTGAGAACTTTTCGAAGTAATCAGACTTTTTTATTTCATTTTAAGGAAGGTGAAAGATGCATAATGATAATGAGAAACAGAAACTCTCACTGCTGTGGGGGTGTGAAGTGGCTTTCCTTTCAGTGTGGATAATTACTCTCAGATGTATTTGTGTGTCTCTTGCAATGTCACTATTCCGGTCAATGAATTACAGTGCAGTGCCAGCTTATGATTAGGTTGAGATGATTCACGGTCCTGCAAGAGGTGTTCAGAACGGTTGCAGTCCATTATAGTCGTCGCCTTCTCAATAATTTCATTTTCATTGTCTGCTTTGTGCAGCACTCCTGACTGACACCATCTTACAGGATAATGCGCCTGTGTTGGTACAACTTGTGTTGTTATTTACTGCTGTGCCTTGAGAAATGTGTTTGCTAGTTTAGAGTGCTGTGCTCTGAAGTAAAGAAGTGTTGGGCTCCAGACAGCATAATTTTCTGACATTGCTTCGTGGCAGACCGCAGGGGCAGCAGAGTAGAAATGTGAGAAAAACTCAAACTGCATTTGTCCTTCAAAACCCCCCCGTAAAGATTGTTTTGAGGTGGGATTTGGGCTTAGGTTAGTGGTTTTCTGAGGACATTATGGGTGTAGTTTATCAGTTTGGGCGGGAAAAGGAGTGTTTTTTTGCTGAGATTGTTTCAGAAGATTCAGAACATGAGATCAGAGGGTCTACATCTGATGCTTCACAGAGGGCAAAATTTGGTCTAGGTGCAACTTAAAATTAAAGCCTTATAGTATAGTGAACAAATCAATTCATTCCCAAAACGTGTATTAGCCTAACCAATACCCTCACTATACCCCCTCTAATTACAAATTCTCAAGTCATTGCCAAGCATTAAAATAAGACAGTGCAGGGAAGCATATGGCATAATATCCTATTAATGAACACTCTAAATTCAAACCCAGGTCAGCTGCTCATTTTGTGTGCGTGTCACCGATTCAAATGGGGAGAAAAAAGTGATCTTCTTTGAAAATGCACAGACTGATTTAAAGAGATGGAGGCCTCAGGCAAGCTCATTGTTTTACTTGTTTAATTTTTCCAGCAATTATTGATGTAACATTGTAAGGGTACATCAGAAGAGTTTTTTCCCCTCTGCTGTGTAAGTACTGATCGCGTTCTCATATTATTTCCCGCTGACTGGTCATGTCTTTTTTCTTGCTATTTTCAGACCTTTTTCCCTTCTGTTTCCTTTCATCTCCCTTGTTCCTCTATCTCCCTTTCTCTCTTGAGGGAAACCAAGGCTATTTGCATTGGCTGTCACAACAGTGTGAGAAACGCTGGGCTCTCTCCTTGTGTGCAACTTTTTAATGTGGACTGTCAAACACAAGAGAGATGGATTTCTGTTTCCTATTTAAAAGGGGGATGCAAATAGACACATTTAGCACACTGGTGTCTCAGCATGATAGATGTGTCTATGGCAGCTTGGTAGGAATCGAGTATTCAGAGTTAATCTGCAGCGATGACCCTGTCGGCTGTCATTGGAAATAGTGGAGTGAGGTGTATAGGAGAATTTTCTCTTTCCCCTTTAAAAAGGAATAAGAGAACAATAGATCCCTCCTTATCTCATCTCTCTTTACCGTCATTAACCCGTAAATAAAATGAACACAGCATTATAAACCAGGATCACACACTCAAACTCTGTCTATCAGTGCACTTCATCCTGACGGAGGCTGATTTATATCGACAGGGACACATTTTATCTGAGCAATTCAGTCCCGTCTCTGTTTCAGACTGTCTCAGGGGAACTGTCCCTCTGGGAGAAGTGAGAAACTGCCTGGGCTTTAGTCTTTGACCCCAGCCCATGGGCCTTGTGGAGCAGATTGGGGAATAGTTTGTTTTATAAGGCTAAATCCCCAGGAACAGCTGTCCAAGATCAGGACTCAGATCAGTGGTGCAGCAGACCAGAGACAGCTGCAGGTGCAAGTCAGGGCTTCATGTGGTCTCAGTAAATATGTATGTGCATGTGTGCATACCCAAATCCACATGAAAAAGCAGCAGTGCCTGAGGGATGAGGATTTCTTGTAAAGAGGTGTTGAACAGGAGGGATGAACTATATTTACTTTATTCTATCTGAGTGACTATTTGCACTAGGTGTAAATAACACCTGCCATACAGTGCAGCCATTTGCACTGATGTAGTCTGGTGGAAGCACACAAATTACAGACAAACTGTGGCCACAAGTGTTGCTGAAATGGAGTAGTGTGTATAGGAGGTATTGCTGTGCTTTTTTTCAAGTGGAGGACCCGGGTTCGAGTCCCCCTTTTGTCCCACTTTTCCCCATCCTGTCTCCACTCTTAATATTTCCTTTATTACTACTTTTAATAATAAATACATATGTATCTAAATGTAGCCAAATGGAGATATTTTAAAAAAAATAACCCTAGACTTAATTTGGCATGGCCCCTTTAAAAACGGGAGTTTTGCAACACCTGCTTTCTGGTACTCTCTCATGTTGTGCATGTGTGTTGATTAGAAACGTGATAATGTGTATTGTGCAAGAGAGTTCCCGGTTTTATTCATTGTTTGAGAATTATTGGTTAAATATAACATTTTGCACAAAATGCTTTTAAATTGCTATAAATATTTGTTCAGAAGAGTCGTATGTAAAAAGTGTTTGTTATGGGGTATGTTACTGGGTATATACATTTACTTCATGTTGAATGATACTTCACTTAAATGCTTTATAGCCCATGTGTAATGACAGAATTGTATTGTTTAAACTGTTATAGGTAGTGATTTAAGCATGTGTTAAAAACATAAAATGCTTTAAGTTATTTAAGCAAGTAAAAAAATGCTGTGAATGGTATATGCATGTATTATGGTTATGTATGCTGAAGCATATGGGTATGTTAATTCCCTGTTTGTATTTTAATTTAAAGTTAGCCTCTCCCATGTTTAATTTTTTGTATTTAATTTCCATTTTTTTCTTAATTTCTTAATTTACTTCATTCTACTGTGTTTTATTGTGCTGAAATTTACAGCCATAGCCAAAAGTATTGGCAGTGACATATATTTTGTGTTTCGCAAAGTTTTCTGCTTCAGTTGTTGTGATGTTGATTCACATTGTATCTAGATTATTGTGCAGAGTGATCAGATGCATTTTAAATAATTGCAAAAAGCTTAATTGGCCAAAAATTTTTACTTTATCACATATACCCACATTTCAAAAATGTTTTGCCCTGGCACAAAATGACCAGCTAACATCATTTCACTAATCATATCAGCAGCACCTGGGAAAGTGTGAATGAGTACTAGTCTGGTGAAATCACTCTATCATTCTGATTGGATTATTAGAGCAGAATGATTGCTATAAAAGGAGGTAAGAAGTGCTTCCAATTATTGTGTGCTTGTACGCAATGGTTACCTCTAAAGAAAGACGTGCAGCCATCTTCGCTTTACATCAAAATGGCCACACATGCAAGGAAAATGCTACAAAAAATATTGCACCTAAAAAAAACATTTACTGGATCATCAAGAACTTCAAGGAGAGAGGTTTGACTGCAGTGAAGAAGGCTTCAGGACATCCCAGACTGTCCAGCAAGTGCCAGGACTGTGTCCTCCTGAGGAGTCAGCTACGGAATCATGTCACCACCAGTGCAGAGCTTGCTCAATATTGACAGCAGGTTGGTGTGAGTGCATCTGCACGCAGAGTGAGGTGAAGACTTTTGGACAATGGCCTGGTGTCAAGAAGGGCAGTAAAGAAGCCACTTCTCAACAAGAAAAACATCAAGATCAGACTGAAATTCTGCAGGAAGTACAAGGATTGGACAGCAGAAGACTGGTGCAAAGTTATTGTCTCTGAAGCCCCCTTCCGACTGTTTGGGACATCTGGAAAATAGATAGTCCGGAGAAGGAAAGGTGAACGCTACCATGAGTCCTGTGTTGTGCCAACAGTGAAGCATCCTGAGACCATCCATGTGTGGGGTTGCTTTTTATCCAAGGGAGTGTGACCTCTCACAATTCTGCCCAAAAACACTGCCGTGAATAAAGTATAATATCAAAACGTCCTGCAAGAGCAACTTCTCCCAACGATCCATGAGCAATTTGGTGATGATCCGTGCATTTTCCAGCATGATGGAGCACCATGTCACAAGGCAAGAGTGATAATGATGTGGCTTGGAGATCATTAGATTGAAATTTTGGATCCATGGCCAGTCAACTCCCTGGATCTTAATCCCATAGAGAACCAGTGGTCAAGCCTCAAAAGGCGAGTGGACAAGCAGAAGCCCACAAATTGTGATTAACTCCGAGCACTAATAAGGCAAGAATGGACCACCATCGGTCAGGATTTGTCCCAGAAGCTGATAACCAGCATGCCAGAGCGAATTGCAGAGGTTATGAAGAACATGGATCAACAATGTAAATATTGACTCTTTGCATATATCGAATGTTTTTGCCAATAAAAGCTCATGAAATGCTTATCATTGTTTTCCAGTATACCACAGAAACATGTGAAAAAATAATCTACAAATACTGAAGCAGCAAACTTTGCAAAACACAAAATTTGTATATAAAATGGCTGTGTATATATTTATATTTATATATATATATATATATATATCGCAGTGTTTTTTTTTTTTTGTTTGTTTAAACAGCCATTAGATAAAACACCCCAAAAATAATTTTGGATCCTGTGTTGTTTATTTACAACCCACCGGCTACATAAAGGTTGATTTCATAGCAGTGATTCGTTCACGGTGACGGTCGGGGAGTTGACCGAAAGGTTTGATCCAGGTAAAATTAACCATTGTTTTACATAGTAATTTTGTAGTAACCATGTTTTTTGGAGGAAGCCATAGTTTTAATGCAATCAACCATGGTTTTACTACAGTAACATGGTGTTAATATAGTAACAATGTTTAATTTTGTGGGTACTATGATTTTAATACTAAATACCATGGTGATACTATGGTTAGTGTAGTAAAACCATGGTTAATTTTTGTAAGGGAAGATTAAGGTTAGGGGTAGAGGTTGGTGTAGGATGTTTGTGGGACTCTAAAGAAACACCGTAAACATGCTGCCGTGATGCCTCTTTACTGTATGTTAAAATGTGTATGACTTTCTTCTTAGAAGAATATCTCAGCTCTTCATGTCCATACAATGCAAGTCAATGGTGGTAATCCATATATCTCCAGTGGTTTAATCAATGTATTGAAGTGATACAAATGGTTTTGTGTGAGAACAGACCAAAATTTAATTCCTTTTTCACTATAAATCTTCCTGTAGCTCCATCTAGCGTTCTGCGCATGCGTCAAGCACTTGGTAATGTAATCGAGCTTGAAACTATGATCATGCCTAGAGACAGCAATGGCAAGATATACAGTGAAAAAGGAGTTATATTTTGGTGTGTTTTCACCCAAAACCCATGTATGTGTAGTATTTGCTATCTTTTGAATTAGATTGTGAAACTTATATGTGCTGCCATCTTGACCAGGACTCCGTGGAAGAAGAGATTGTATTATCTCAATGGGACTTTCCTGGTTAACTCAAAGATATAAATAAGTAAATAAATAAATAAATGATTGGATCGCTTCAGAAGACATTAATTCAACTACTTTAATGTTGCCTTTATTTGTATTTGGACCTTCAGAGTTCTGGCCACCATTCACTTATGTGCATTATATGGACCTACAGAACTAAGATATTCTTCTAAAAATCTTCATTTGTATTCTGCAGACATCACACACATCTGGAATGGCATGAGCGTGAGTAAATAATATGTGAATAAATTTTTTTTGGTGAACTTTCCCTTTAATATTTAATTAGGATTGCAAATAGTATCTGCCACTATTTTCACTGCGGTGCAAATAGCATCTATTTGCACTTAATGCATAGAAGATGCTTTTTGTTGCTATTTACACTTAGTGTAAATAGCATCTGCCTTATTTTATTGACAGAAAGGTAGTTGTCATAACTCAGGGGTGAATTCACTAAAGAGTAGCACCACATTTGCATTTGCTTCTTATTTACAGACAACCTGCAATATATCTTAAAGGACAGTTCACCCAAAAATGAAAAAATGCAGAATGTTAGCCTAAATCAACATTCACCTTTTTTCATACAATGACAATTAATGGTTACTGAGGCAGTCCCTAACATTCTGATAACATCTTTTTTGTTTCACAGAATATGACTTTTCTTTTAACTTTTTTTTTCTTTTTGCATATGTGGAACGCTCTCGCTTTGAGAGAGGGAAAACACAGGAAACAGGGTTGTGATAACTTCCACAGGTAACAGGGTTTTTAATATTCCTTAACACACTTTATGTACAACACTTCTAACGTCTTTCTTGGGAACACTGGGTTCCCTTGTCACTCTCTCCCCACTCTGGAGGTTCTGTGGCTGCTTTTATGCCGCTCTCCCTGTGCTCACTGGAATTAGAGATAGGTGTTAGACATGATTTAGCTCAGGTGCAAGCACCCTTACCGCTTCCTCCCTTGACCACACCCCCGCTGCCACAGCATAAAACTCAGAAAAACCAGCTCTATATCCAGGTACGCAATGTAGTTGAGCACACGTTTGGCATTTTAAAGAGCCACTTCAGGTGTTTAGATCTCAGTGATGATATGCTGTACAGTGCCAGTAAAGTACAAGATTTTGGTAGTCTTCCACATCATCCATAACCTAGCACTCAGAACCGACTTGCAAAATATTGTAGGTGAATTTGGCATGCAAATTGCGTTTTTGGAGCATGCCTGTGGTGTTACCTGTGTGCTAAAACAACACAGACAGCGTGTGTAAATAATCAAGGCTCCGAGCAATGTCTGAGCAATGGAGGACTGATAAAAAAATTACCTCAATAAAAACAGCAGTGGCTATGAAATATGCTAATTATTCCATAAAGGATGGGGACCAGTGCGAGAAAAGCCCACACAGTGTGTGATGTCTTGGCTATCACTCTTTGTAGCAGGGCTTTTATATTCCTTCCCTGCAGATAAGAGCCAGGAGAGGGCACCTGTGGAGGGTCACCTCTGCTGAAGGTGAGAGTAGCTTCATTCTACACACTTCCCTACAAAGCCTGGAACAACATAGTGACCTACACACCCAGGAATGCAGTTATATGCATAGATCTGAGAATGTGTGAACATGATCCTGTGGTCTGGATAATGTGTTAATGGAGGTTTTTACATGATGTCACCTTGAATATTAAACACTAACAGTCATAAGGAATTCTGGGCTTTCTCATGACCACAACCATAATAACTCTTTTATTTATACTTTTTGTATTTGATATTTCTAAGTTTGTTCCCTCAATTGGTTAGCGGCAATCTTATTATATGGCTAGCACCTTTTTACCAGTGCCTGCTTTTCAGAAATTAAAGTAAGACTGCTGAGTTAACACCATGTCACGTAATCAATATTCATCAGAAAGCTGAAAAGTTTTATATTGTGTCCGTCCACTTTTCAGATCGTTCCTACATACTGTTATGTATACCTTGTCTTGTTTCACTGTTGCCCTTTTGTTTGCCATTTTTGTCACTTTTGCACTCCTTAGTTTTCACAGTTTTCTGTTAATCACCTTGTCATCTAGTTTGTGTTCTGTTTGTTCATTGGCCCCTTTGTCCCATGTTTTTGTATTTAAACCCTGTCTGTTTGTTCAGTCTCTGTCAGTCGTTGAATGCTTGTCAATGTTGTTACCCTGGTCTGTGTTCCCTGCCCGAGTTCTCTATTTATGTTTATTTCCCCACTGAGGGTTTTCCTTTGTGTTTTTGTTAACAATAAAGTAAGCTGCATTTGGATCCTCAACCTTCGTCTGCCTTCATTGCCTTACATTCGTGACACATACCTCCTGCTTACAAGAGCATAAATGCATCATAATGTATTTTTTTTTTTTAAGAGTGGGAATCAGCAGGGACCTCACAATATAATATTATTTCAATATCTGAGTTGATACTGTAATATTGCAGTTCTTTGTATTCAATGTATTACAACAAGTGCTGGACTTCCTGCTTTACTTCATTGTAGATCCATAGAAGTATAAAAGAGTGTATGTCAGTGTCAGTAAAAAATACAACGTGAGGGATAAGAGTATTTTGCTTCAAGTGTGTTTGTTGATCATTACATTAAAACCCTTGCAGTCTGTACGGAGGATCTACAGTATACGGACAACCTTAAAAATGAAAGTAATAGGCTTTTATTCTAAGCTTGTTCTGAGTTTGCAGTTTGGTCGAATATAAATAATTCTGTGTTTGTTGACCTAATGTAGAGTACTTTTCACTCCCCCCCACAACACCCCCTAATATTTTTACGATCACACCCAAGCTATCTGATCAATGATCTTGTGCTGTATTGTTGTAAATAGCACTGATTGACGCACTGTAACACACAAGTTCCCATACCGTCCAAAGCAGCAGCCATTATAAAAAATAGCAGAGAATGGCATATTGTGGAGAGATTAAGAGGTGCAAGATGAAGATTTGAAATGGGAAAACAATTAGAATTTCACAGAGGCAAAGCAACAAATTCACTGAGGATGTGTTGCAATGTGGGCACGCTTACTTGGCACATCGGTCTGCCAAGTTGTAGGATTTACCTCGAAGCCTGAGGGTTTCGACATGAAAAGACTTTATCGGCTAGAGAGGGCCCTGTGGAGCGCTCCGGGGAGGTTGGCCTTGTTTTGGCAATGGAGAGGAGGAAATTCACGATGAATGGGTTAGAGAATAAGAGAGGAAGACAAAGAGAAAGGATGAGTGGTCCAAAAACCACAGCCAAATAGCTGAAACAGAAAGAGAAGGAGAGAATAGGAGGATGAGGACAATGATGTAAAACCATAGTGTGGAACAGCTGCCTCTGGCATCAGCTGCAGCAGTAGCAGTAGCGATGCAGTCACACTCGTGTGGAGAGGCAGTACACACACAAACACACACAAACTATATGCTCATATTTCTATTATGTTGGGGACCTTCAATTGACTTCTGTTCTTTTTATACTGAACTATTGATATTTTATATCCCTTAACCTTACCCTTACCCCTAACCCCCACACAAACCTATTAGCTTTTTTTAAGACTTTATTTAGTATGTTTATTAAGCTGTTTTCCTTGTAGAGACAGCTGGCTGGTCCCCACGATGTTGGTGATTTCAGGATTTTCTTACTGTTTGCGTATGGGAACACCCCATACGTTTGTGCATGTTGAAACACATTGACTCAAAACTGAGTTATGACCAAGATGGTGTTTCTTAGACTATAATCTGTCCTATGACAGATTGTGTACAATACCAAAATTTCAGTAATCGGTACCGATATCAGTTAACTTTCACGATTCTCGAGCCCAATTTCGATACCACAGCAAAAATATACAAATATGGTAACGTGCTTTTGAACACACTCCTTTAGCTTATTTAAATTTCAATGTAAATAATCAATGAAAACAAATAGTTTTCTTCAAATGTTTCTCAATTATGGCTTTGTGTTTTTAAGTATGATCCTACTAAAATTTGTTTTAATTTTTTACCAAATTATATATTGTTTTTTAATTGTTACTTATTTCTATTATATATATATATATATATATATATATATATATATATATATATATAAAATTATCCCCTTTTCTCCCAATTTGGAATGCCCAATTCCCACTACTTAGTAGGTCCTCGTGGTGGTGCAGTTACTGACCTCAATCCGGGTGGTGGAGGACAAGTCTCAGTTGCCTCCACTTCTGAGACAGTCAATCCGCGCATCTTATCATGTGGCCCATTGTGCACGACACCGCGGAGAATCATGCTACTTTCCTCGATCCATGCACAAATCACCACTCGCCCCACTAAGAGCGAGAACCATTAATCGCAACCACGAGGAGGTTACCCCATGTGACTCTACCCTCCTTAGCAACCGGGACAATTTGTTTGCTAAGGAGACCTGGCTGGAGTCACTTACACACCCTGGATTCGAACTCATGACTCCAGTGGTGGTAGTCAGCGTCAATACTCGCTGAGCTACCCAGGCCCCCGTTAATTTATTATTAATATTACTGCAATGAATGTTACATTTAACATGTTAATATATTTTGGTTTCAATTTCATCAATTTCTGGTGTCTAGATTTTAATTTTAATCATGCTTTTATTTTGATGGGTGGTTTGCTGGAAGCTTTACTTTCTTCTTCTGACAGATAAACAGTTTGCTACATGGCCAAGTGTGATCGTTAAAGTGCAAATGTTGTGATTTAATTATATAAATATATAGTCTACATGTGCTTCAGATTGGATTAGTGCTCTGTTTTTATTTATTTTTATTTTATCTCATACAACGTGAATGATTCTCAATGTCAGTGGAGTTTCCAGTGTATGAGTAGTCTGCTTCACACATTCCTTTAAAGTTCATACAGCTCGAATGCCGACTAAGATTGCAGTATTTTGTGGTTTAATAATCACACTAGGACATATCATGATTTTAATTTGATTAAATGTGCATTTCAGTGTAAAAGGAGTAATTGAGCACATGCTCAAATAAGTATGTGAGCATTTAAAAGCAGTCATGTGTCAGTCTGACAGTGTGCTGGGACCGAATGAAGTCGAGGCTTGGTACTACCGGTACTGCACAAACACTGGTATTGCGACATCTTTTTTATTTTAGTACTGACTTGATACCGAAGTAACGGTACTTTTGACAACACTAATGACAGATGAGTTTGGCTTAACTCTGCTCATATTAGAATAGGGCATGAACTTTACAGTAACTACAAAATTCACTCTAAAGCCAAGTAAATTTGAAGCCATTTTTCGCAGTTTCAAATCACTGCGTGTTGCCTTTCTAAGGCAGCATGGACTTCTGCTGTTTTATATATACAACTAATTATATTAACTATACAGGAAAATACTTACAGGAAAAATGTATCCCACATACACACATACTCCACACATGTCCTAGATGAATGCATGATTATTTCATCCAGTGTTTGTGACTCACTTTCATTTACAGCCTCAAATTCGCCCCTTAATCCTTAACACAGCTCATTGCATGAATGAGGCATGTGTGAGGTGTGTATATAGAATAGTGTGTGCAAATGATTGTGTTCTTCCCATCATTGTGGGGCTGCACATGTGTATTTGCTCGGTGGAGACGAGCTTGTCTGCTGTACCAGGAGCACATGGTCAAGTGGTCAGCAAATTGAAAACAGAAAATTGCTTCCACTTGTTCGAGCCATTGAAATGTGTGTGTGTGTATGTGTAAGACAGAATTGGCCAGGTCACAATAGATGGCCCAGTTCTTTTGGGCTATTGATAATCTAATAAAATGTTTCATGAAAAATGTCCCCATACTGTTCCCGCCTCTCAAAATAATTATAAAAGTTTGTACAATCTTTTCTAAGCAAAAAATGTTCCGTAAAAATAATCATTAAAAACTGATGCATGCCTGCAGTTTATTATAATCAATTCTTCAAAATTCGATGAATTGTTCCAGGACAGGATCTAGAAATGTAAAATTAGTGGGACAATGGAGCAAGATGGGATTTTCATATAACTGGCCTTCATTCCAGCGTATTTCATTAGGGTTAGAGCCATGCTGATGCAATTCGATCCTTTACTTCATTTGCGCTTGTGGGATCAAAGGTACAATTTGGGTGGGCAGGACCCCCCAGCACCCCCTGAGATCCAGCCCTGAATTGATATGTTAAACATTTACCTTGTAAAAATTCCAGAGACAACCTTCCGTAATAGCCAAATCATTTTTAATGTGCCATGGTTTTTATGTGATCAAGTATTTTAGTCATGGGTTGTGAGATGATCAATATACTTGTCAATTTGACAAACCACAGAGATACACTTCAATTTTCATTCATTCAAGGAAAGGATACAGAAAGGCTTTTATTGCATTACAAGAGACTCTGGTAATGTTTTTTTTTTGTTATATGAAAGCCAAAAATTGTAGTTGGCTTGAAAATGAAATGAATTGCACCATGCTGTTGACCATTCACCCAGGACCTTCAAATATTCACAAGCTCTCTGAATTCTGAGTGCAAAATCAGATATATTCCAAAGGATAGCTTGAAAAAACAATGCTACTCCAATCTAAACTGCAGTGGTAATAGTGTGTGAAGCATATAGCACACTCATTTAACCCCCATACCTTTAATCACCAACATTTTCCAATTCATTTACTTACCCTCTCACCCAAGCCATGCACAGCATGATAAACACTGAATATTTATTTAGACATGCAGCTAAAGTGTATTAATATCACTTCTGTCCAGGAAGGATGGAGATGTTTGTATTTATACTTCATATTTGTATTTATGCATTATGCATGAAAATGTTTTAAGTGTTTGAAACCATTAGAATCACGTGGTTTTATGTAGATTTATGGCTAAATTGATTTAAGATTTCGAATTTGAAAGTGCATAAGACTGAATTCATATTTTTAGAGACTATAATAATAATAATAATAATAATAATAATAATAATAACAATAATAAAATATAACTGCAAGCAGCAATGAAGGGCCCAAGCACCATGGGTCCATTTCCACCTGGTGGCTTTCGGAAAACAATGCAAGTTGGACATATGCATTTGGCATTTGACATTATTCTAAACAATTTTGAAGCAATTTGGATTAATATAAGAGGACTATTTTAAAATCTGTTGTAAGAGCCACACTTCCTGCTGCCAGGTGGTGGCACTATGACCATGACCCAAAATAGTCACATCCATGTGATAAGACCCCAAGACTAAACATACATCTTAATTTTTATCTAAATCACACATTACACAGAAGACATAAGACACTTCCTGTTTCCCATTTTTGGGAGCAGAGAAACCAGAGGAAACGCATACAGGTGCTTTCTGGGCCATCTATGCGCCATCGCGTCCAGACCCAGGGGGGCTGTGTGACTCAGAGAGAAGTAGAGGGGACATTGCGCTGTCTGTTGGGAGGCGAAGAGGTCCACTTCTGCTCTGTAAAATCTCAGCCAGATTTGTCTCACTACCTCGGGGTGGATTTTCCACTCCCCCGTCGGTATTTTCTGTCTGGACAGTAAATCCGCTCCCACGTTCAGGCATCCAGGGATATATACTGCTCTGATTGACAGGAGCTTGCCCTGTGCCCAAAGGAGAATCTGCCGCGCCAGTCTGTTCAGCTGGCGTGACCGTAGACCTCCTTGATGGTTAATTTAAGAGACTACCGCTGTGTTGTCCACCCGCACCAGGACATGGCAGCCTCTCAGATACTGTAGGAAGTACTTCAGGGCCAGAAATACAGCCATCAACTCAAGACAGTTGATGTGCCAATTGAGCTGATGACCCTCCCATTCCCCTTGAGCTGGACGACCACTTAAGACTGCTATCCAGTCCGACAGGGAGTTGTCTGTCATTAGCAAATTGCGACGGCAAGACGCACCTAGAGTGGGACCCAAGGTGAGGAACCGGGGTCTGAACCACATAGAAAGGGTACGTAGCCCGCGGCGCGTAAACCTTATCTGCCTTGGAGACTGGCCCTTGGATAAAATCCCCTGGCTTTGAGCCACAACTGAAACGGTCTCATGTGCAAAAGGCCCAAAGGAATCACAGAGGACGCAGATGCCATGAGACCTAGTATTCCTTGATACTGACGAACAATGCAACCTTGGCCTAGCCTGACTTTGCCCAGGGTGTTCTGAATGGTCTCGATTCGAGCGGGAGACAATTTTGCCCGCATCATGATCGAATTCCATATGATCCCCAGATACGTAGTTCTCTGAGTGGGAGAGAGAACTCTTTTCTTGACGTTGAGTCTCAAACCCAGAGAAAACAGATGAGCTAAGACGATATCCCTGTGATATAATCCCAGTTATTGTGACTGAGCTAGTATCAGCCAGTCATCTATATAATTCAGAATGCGGATGCCCTGGAGTCACAAAGGAGCCAGTGCTGCATTCATGCATTTTGTGAATGTGCGGGGTGATAAGGCTAGGCCGAATGGAAGAACCCGATATTGGAAAGCTTCGCCCCCGAAAGCGAACCTCAGGAACTTCCTGTGACAGAATTTCTATATGAATGTATGCGTCCATGAGATCGATCATGACCAACCAATCGCGTTGTTGGATTTGAGACACGACCGTCTTGGCAGGTAGCATCTTGAACTTGAGCGCCCTGACTGAGCGATTCAAGCCTTGAAGATCTAAAACCCCATCCTTCTTGGGAATCAGGAAGTATCTGCTGTAGTAACCTGACTCTCTCTCTCTGGAAGGGGAACATGTTCTATGGCACCTTTGACCAAGAGATTTAGCAGTTCTTTCCACAGTAGATATGCTTGTTCTGGTTTCAAGGTAGTGGGAACCACGCCATTGAAACACGGAGGACAACGAAATAATTTAATTCTGTATCCTTTTTCTACTGTTCTTAGGACCCACATAGCAACACCCGGCAGTAGCTTCCATGCTGCCAGGTTCTCTGAGATGGGTATCAATTTTTACACTTCCTGTTGAGGGGATGTTGAGTTTTTCGTGTCCTGGACTATGGCAGGAAGCAAAGGAACACCCAACATTTAGCTGGAAACCACTAACTCCCGAAACACTAGAGGCAGCAGGAATGGAGAGGTTTAGTGGGGGTATCAGGAAGGTACAGGTGGATGTATCACACACCCTGTCCCGAAGGGGGCTACCCCCACAAGGCTGGGCGCAAGACCGTCAGGGCTTTCTCTTTCTGGAGTTAATGGTCCTGAGGTCTTGCTTTGGAGGCTGCTGAGGACGACGAGCCGGTCCCCAGTCTTTTTGAGGGGGAGCGCGATTCGTCACGCTTTGTTTCTGAGCCTCCCTTCTAGAAGGACTGGGGCGGGGCTGGGTGGCCGGCAGCCCCTCCCCCTGAGTGCGGCAAGGAAGGAATTGCCCAAAGGCATCCTCATGACTCTCGAAGGCTTCCTCATGACTCTTTGCCTCCTGAAACCAAACAGGCCAGAAGGTGAAACCGGGGCATCGAGGAGGAACACTTTGTCCTTATCTCTGATGCTCTAAAGGTTCAACCATAAATGTCTCTCTGTGCTGACCAAAGCAGCCATCGACTGGCCAATGGCGCGAGCCATCTGTTTGGTCGCACGGAGAGACAGATCCATGGCTCGACGAAGCTATGAAAAAGCCCCTTCATCGATCAAACTGCCCGCACTCAGGTCCTTCAATAGGTCAGCATGGAATGCCTGTAACACTGCCGGAGTGTGCGGGGCAGCACCAGCCTGACCTGCTGCCTGATAGAGGTGGTCCTACACGGCTTTGTGGGGAGAGTAAGTCTCTTTAATGATGATGCCGAGCAAGGCGAGAGATAAACCCGCTAGTGTCATCATGGAGGTCTTCAAAGAAGGGAAGGGACTGATTTTGCGTTCCCTTCTCCTGGCCACCAGACAGAAATCTGTCTTCTAGTTTAGAGCGTTTGGGAGTCTCTTGTTTGTGTGGCCAGTCTAACTGTAGTCTGGCCACCGCACGAGTAACCACCTCGAGTAATTCCTCAGCCACTTTACTATAATGTGAGGAACGCTCAGAGGTAGGTAACTCGAAGTCCGTGGACTCAAGAGATTCAGTGTCCCCCTCATGAACTGCTCCGGAGCGCGCTTCGAGATCTTGAGAAGGACCGGCTGGATCTGGGGAGAGAGCAAGCGATAGGGACAGACCCGTCTCTCGCACCTCAGCCAGATCCATACGAGAGCCCAACGATGGAAGGGTGGAAGCTGACTCTCGGAAGTAAGCGAGATGAGTGCGAAGCATTTTGACTGAAAACAGCTCGCACCCGCCCCGCCCCAATGCAAGAGCAGCATGCTCTTCCCCAAACACACAAAATAAAACCGGTGTGTGTCCGTTTCAGCCATATGGCATAAACACGGCAACACACACCGCTTGCCTTGTTTATTGCTCATTTTAGGAAGAAAAAGGGTTGAGAAGAACAAAACACACAGAATGGTCTGAAGATAAAAGACACATCTATTTATAGCCCCTGGTACCGGCACATCCTTATGATGTCACCGGCAGAGGCTATAAATTCCAGTCAATTTCATTGATGTGTTGCACACATATTCACAGCTGGTCACTCCTAAAGACGTTCTCCAAAGAGCTAAATCAGTGCAGCATCAAAGTGTAGCTTTTGATAGGGAACCTTGAAAATAAGAAAACAGTTGGGCCGCTGCACTTTCAGTGCTTGGGCCCTCGTAATAATCCTTTGAAGACCAATAGAGCCTCTGCATTGTCAGTGCTTGGGCCCTAATAACTATATAGATTCATGACATCTGGTAAAGTATAATTGTAACAAGTGTATTTATTTAAAAAGCTGAGTGATGCATTTAGGTTATGGATGTTTAGAAGAGAGAGAGGAGAGAGGGGCTACGGGCAAATGGAGATTCAGGTTTTCAGTCAGCATTTTGTTACAGGAGTGTAATTTGCCCCTCTCTATGTGGTAGAGGTACATTGATCCCTCTTTGACACTCCTGCTGTGAAACAGAGACCTCTCACTCTTTGACCATATACATAGGGCATTAATACTGCTTTGTGCAATGATTCCAATGCAATGATTCAAAGATGATAAACAATCACTCATAAGATTACAAATATTTTACATTTTAAATTTCTACACATACTTCCTTATACTCTACTACAAATATATAAAATCAAAGCCATGACCAATATAATAGCTATATAGCTACAATATATCTTAGAACTATATAAGCTATTCTATAAATATAATTATACTAATAGTAACTACTACTACTTCTTAAATTAGGTTAATTATAATAACTAATGTTTAGCCTCTAATTCAGACCCTTACCCTTGAAGCTGTAGTGTGTATCTAGTGCCGCAGAAATCACAGACTTCAGCTTTAACCTTTGTCTTTTTTACAAGTGAAATATGACATTATTTAACATATTTACAAAGCTCATTGGCAATATTATTATATGAAAACATCATTTACAACATACTAAAAACAGATTTAAGCAGACTTTCTGTTTCCATTTCAAAGGACATTTTATTTCTCCATCTGTTTTTTCAACACCAGTTTAATTATCCTTCACAAATAGTGAAGAAATAGTGACAGAAATAGACAGAATTTTCCCTTTTAAACCAGAACTTGAAGAACAACTTCGAACATTATTATGTCTCGTCCCCCGGCCCTGTTTTCTGTCTTTGTCTTTAACCACCTGCCATAAATAAGAATGAATTAAAAATTAGTACCATGCAGAATGAGACCCATTGATCTCGCTGTAAGGAGCCTGCACTTGCCTGTTTCCTTGATTGTCACACTTAGTGTGAATTATGTGGAACATGTGTTGAATTTACAAGATAACGGGCAGGAACCAGATTGCTCTAGACACCATTAGAAGTAAGTGTGATAGTCACTTTGACAAACAGGATGAATTTTGCTGCCTCTTTAACTCCAGTCTTGTGTTTTTTGTAATGCATGAATTTGGAACACACACACACACACACACACACACACACACACACACACACACACACACACACACACACACACAATGGCAATAGTTAGAACTGTATAATAATTTATGAGGAAATTGTGAGGTGTTGTGGCCTTTCTATACACACACAGACACATGCGTTTTACTTCATGGTGATAACCTCCCATTGACTTCTTGATCCTAAATTATAATTATAAAGTTAATTATAATTACTATAGATTAACCTAAACTCAAACCCATAACCATTCATTCTGCATGTGAAAATAAGACATAAATGTATCCCTTTATGAAGCTATTTGTGCCATGGGGACCAGAAGATAAGTCCTCATAAAGTAGGTTTTCTTTTCTTTGTTTCCTTATTTAGGGGGTTTTATCTTTGTAAGGATATATGGTTTGGTTTATTCAAACAACCCCCACCCACCCCCACCCCACACACACAAGCATGTGTTTGCGTAGAGTCTCTAAAGTAAATGAACTACTCAGCAACTGTGTGGGAAATAAGTGTTGAATCTCCAGTGAAAAGCGAAGGTGCCATGTATTTCTGGTGCAGTCTCATTATGATCTTCTCATTACAAGCTTCTGCGTATCAAAGAGATGAAAACAGGGTAACCCTTTGTTCCCCTGTTGTGCATGCTCAGTCAATGCTGATACATCTTGACCATTGTTATGTATTTGCATTGTACACACAATAATGATTAGCAGTATTTTAATTTAATTTTATTTTATTTGTTTGCATCTGTGCGTGTCAGCAAGTTGCCAAGTGATAGGAGAGCATTGGCACATGGGTATTTTGTCTAGTTTGAAGGTGGAATCATACATTTGTATTTTGATGTTTTTATGCCCTCTTTAAACCCCCACCTAAAAACACTATTACTGACTCAATCTTCCTATGGGGAAAACAAAATTTATAAAATTCTCCTTAACCCACCAAGCGGAACCTATTTCCTCCTGATGCAATTAACTGCACCAACATTTACAATAATATGATTACAGCCACTTTGGAAAAAGTTGGAGAGGGTGGGAGAATTTATATTAGGTATCAGCAAGGGGTTAATCATGATAGTCTTATTTTCAGGAGACTTGCATTTTCTTCAAGCAAATAAAGAGCCACTAAATTCTCCTTAGGCAGTAAAACTCAATGCAGTGGAACCACAATAACAAACACACCAGCCACTTCTCCTCTCTCAACAGTCTTTCTTTTTTTTTTTTTTTGCTCTCGATCCGGGTTAGTCTCTCTTCCTACCTCCCTCAATTAATTAAGCCTTTCACAGGCATGTAATTAGGAACATTACCAAGTCATAAAATTGCCACCAGCTTCTAAATTATGTGCAGGCCCACAGCAATTTGTTAGTAATTCCTTTCTTGAAGACATTGACACCATGGGGTCCAAAATGTCTTCAGGTGCCTACCTTGCCTTTCCACCTTCAGCATCCTGCTGAAGTACTGTTGATGGAAAAAATGCATGTTTTTAAAATGATCTGAAATATGGCAAGGTTCTCATGCCACAACTTGGCATGGACAAATCCATGCTCTAACAACCAGCTAAGCTGGTAATGCTCAAGTATATGTTTTGTTTTGAATGGTGGTCCCCAACATGGGATGCTGGTGTGCTGGTATTTCACCAGCAAGACTTATTTTATGGTTCCCACTGTCATGGAAAACATGTAAATATCAGATACATTTTAAATAGAGATTTCCAGTCCTGAAAAAGTCTAAGAAATTAGTTAAATCTCAAAAGCCATAGACATTTCCATAATGAATACACATTTTATAGTTATACTCTGCTCTAAAACATTTCATTGGCTAGAAATCGCTTTTAATTTGTTGAAATCTCTATAAATTATTTTAGAAAACTTTATAAAGCTTTTGACTGGAATAATCATAGACATTTATTGGTCAAAAGGTGTGGGAACTGACATTTCCAAAAAAAACAAAAAACACTGGTCGACTAGACTCATTGGCTAGATCAGCACTAAACCAGCAAAAAAAAAACAGCCTAGATCAACATGTGATTTTTTTGCATGCTGGTTAAGCTGTTTTTTTCAGCAGGAAAGACAAACTCACAGTATGTATGTATTTATACTTTTAGGGTTTGCTTTAGTTAGATAATCTAAAAAGGATGGATCTAGGACAATCTCATAACATTTTGTCTAAATTGCATTTTAAGATTCAGAGTTTTTGCGTACGCAGTCATTACTGATTCACGACAGAAATGAAAAAGATGGCAATTTGGACAAACTAAGTCTCTTTTTTTATCTGTACAGTGACTCTTCCAATTTCATGTCTTTGGTAAACAACCCTTTCCAGTGAGGCTTGAGAACCGGAGGACAATGAGTGGCCACATTGTGCCTCTTGCTCATAAAGGATTACAGAGAGAAGAAAGTGACAAATCCAAGCTTCTTTCTCTGTCTGTTGATTGTGGCTTCCACCACATTGGACATAGACACTGAAGCAGGCAGATCGGGTACCTGAAGGGCTTGAACAAAAAAGGAATGGTATTGAGTTTGTTTGAGATCCACATGGCATGAAAAGGTTAAAGGCATCAGTAGAGTAAAGCGCTGGGGTGATTGGAACACTAGAACCTAATCATAGGCTCTATCAGCTGAGCCATGCCTCACCCTGTCATAACCATATTCCATTGTTTCTGTTTACTGGCCAGGAGAGGAAAGCAAGACAAGAAAAACCCAAAGGCTGGCAATATTGATTCTTGTCCCCTCATATTGAAACCAGATATTGATTTTCTTTCTTTTTTAAATAGGAAAAAGTGCATTGTTCAAATGAAAGAGATTTCTTGTGGGATCTGGCAAGAGAGGAGCTGAAATGAGCATCTTTTGGAACATAGTCTCTTGTGGATTTGGTACAGGAGCTAGTAATTGATTTCAGCAAATGGGCTCTTGCGTGTTGTGTGAAAGTTTTTGGGCATCCTTCCCTATCTATCAGAGAGAATATGTTATTGTTATTTAGCCTTAATAGCCATGATTTTTATTCACTTCTGTATTAGTCAAGATTGTCCCTGAATAATGCCGCAAATGAGGTACCGCCTAGTAATGGTTATGACATCACAGTGTTTGTTACCCGATCACGGTGACTACCTCCCGTCACTGTCTCTTGATTTGCTGGCTGACATTCGCCAGCAGAACTTACATCTATTTTACATTCAGGAGGCATTTACTCGTCTCCCACTCAATTTGCAATTAAGACAAAATTTAGACCAATGAAGCCTGAAGGCAGGTGGGTGTCCTCCAAGCATGTTGCTTAGCAACTGTTATAGAGCAGGGACCAGCACCTGTGCAGCAGGGGGCAGCATGGAGAAGAAGTTGGGGAATGAGTAAAGCCTCCGCTGTGTATGTGTCTGAGAGCCTGAGATATAGTAGTCAGACTAGGGCACATGGGGGGAGAAAGGCTTATCTGAACCAGGCATGGTTGAGTAGTGGCAGGCAGACACATCTCACAGGTGGAACACCACCCCTCCTCGAGGCAGATCAGGTCAGGGCCAAAGGAGACCATAGCCCCGCCCCTGGTACGTTAGACTACACAAGCCGACACTTTTATCTGCCCAATCTCCTGGGAGCTGTATCAGTGTGAATGTGCAATGTGTAGGGAGAGGGGCAGGGGGCACTGATGCTATCAATGTTTTTGATGCAGAGTGTTGAGTCCTAGGGGACAGCCTGGCTTGGGCTGATCAAGCCCTCCTTGGTCTCTAAAGAGAAGGATGATTTTCAGACCGTGACCTCCATTGACAAAGGGCTTTGTCCCTGATGAAGTTAAATTATTTCATATCAAATTATTTATCACATATCAGCTGTTTTCTAGTATTATATAGCTGTTATGTTTATGTATGAACATGCAGGTGAAGTAAGGAATAATTGACGACGGGCCGTTGAATTATTAGAAAAATAATGCACACCCGGGGTGGTAATGCGGTCACGACGCGAAGCGAGTGGCCGTTACACCGGTGTGCATTATTTTTCTAATAATTCAACGCCCGGAGTCAATTATTCCGCTTATACTACAGTTACCACACCTCGAAACATTGTTCAGATGATGTGATTCTAGACGTTTGTCAAGTTTTTGTCATTAAAACGCTCTTGTATGTAGGACTAATTTCTTACGCATCTAATCCCATGCCTCCGTTGCTAATTCCAAAACGTCATTTTAGAGTTAGTAACGGAGGTTTGAGCCACTGACAGCAGACTAATGCGGTTATTAGTGTAGTTATTAGAGAGACAGAGGTTGCAATAATGAGACAGAAAATCATGTGCGTCATATTATTTAATTTATTTCTTAATTCATACGTTATAATTCATTCGTTAATTCGAACGAATTTATTTATTAAAATTAAACTGCACGTTTCCATTGATGGTGAAGTCAGACATCGAAAATGGCAGATCAAGCGCATTGGGCTGACAGAATTCAAATCATCCAACGACGTATTGGGCTGCTGTGTCTGGTGAAAAATCCTCTTGAAGTTGAAGTGGATTTGTCGCTGTCACTTCTTGTTATGAATTGTATCCTATTTTCCGTTATTACAGTTGACTACGCCAAGTGATATGGAACTGTAATGCGGTCAAGACCTGCCTGGAACTACTTTAGCCGTGCGTTTCCCTGAAAATAATTGCACACCTTAGAACGTTCTCAACCAATCAGAATCAAGCATTCAACAGCCCTGTAGTATAATCTCGTTTATATGCCAGTGGCGGTTGTTGCTTTTCAAAAGTGGAAACACATAGAGTTTTGTTGTTGGTGTCTAAATTTTGACTACTCAAACAGCGAAATGTATGAATGAAAATATGGAACATACCCGACTGTGAAAGGTGAAGTAAATGTCTTATATCAGATTGCGAGCTGCTGAACACTCTGCATTCAAAAGAGGTGCATTTACATTTTACATAGTGTCAATCATGTACGTCACCATTTCTATTTTTGGCCATTTGTTCGAGCTTGACCAAACATCATATAAAGGACCTGGGCTTCCAGGTGGGACAATAATACATTTATTAAAATCTCAATGTCCAATAGGCAATCTGATGCAGATCCAATAAAAATAGCACTCATGGAGCTGCCATAGACTCCCAGAGAAGCACAACATCCAGTCCACCCAAAATGTGTTTAGAGCGTCTCGTCCACTGAATATC
The DNA here is from genome assembly GCF_025860055.1 of Xyrauchen texanus. NCBI lineage: Eukaryota > Metazoa > Chordata > Actinopteri > Cypriniformes > Catostomidae > Xyrauchen > Xyrauchen texanus. The sequence continues at coordinate 24,410,562 of NC_068313.1, read as the reverse complement.
GATCTTTACTGTTCTGAAATCTTATGGTACAGAGTCCCGCCACAGAGTCCGATTGAACATGGGTTCAAAAGCACTATATGGGCCATCTGTCCACTGACTTCTATTGACATATTCATGTTGACAAAAGTGGATTAAGTTAGTTGAACAAACAATGCAATATTGATGTGTGATATTTTAACATTTTATTCAAAAAGATTGCGATGCACAAACAGTAATATGTAATTTATATAAGTTATTTTTACACATATTAAACTCGCCATTGCATTGCATTTCATATTCAATTTTAAGGGAAGTTATCCAGGTGGATGCTGCACATTGGTAGTAGTTGAGGAGAGCCCCTGCTCACTGTGTAAAGTGCTTTGAGTGTAGTGTCAGAAAAAGTGCTATATAAATGCAACATTCACAAGTGTATTCATAAAGTAAACGGCACTGTTGTATTCATTGATATTCAAATGTAAGATTTACATATTTTTGTACATTCAAACACTAAAATGTACAATTTGAACATATTGACAGCATCAACACTTTTATGTATATACAGTTTTAGAAACGCAAACATTTTTATGAATCTTCTTATGAATGTTCAGAATTGAAATTCCTGGAATCCGCTGCAGGTGAGCAAGTTCAATACTTTGCAAGACAAAGGCAATTTTAATGGTATACTTATGTATAAATAATTTCAAGATGAGACAGTTGCACTCACTGTATGGCTGAATTTCAATATTATCAAAGCTTAACAAGTATGAAATAAATAAGAACACCAATGATGGCATTACAGTGTTTCACTCATGTGCACACAGACGTGTGTGTGTGTGTGGAGTTGTCACAATTATTTAGAAAATTATGATTAATTAAACACTGAAGAACTAATAAACATTTGTTGTTCTATAAAGATGTTTATACATAACAGAGGTTACATTTTAAATACTGTCAATATGTTGATCATGTATTTTTCAGTATCTATGCAAATGTACAAAATTGAGTGATAGAACCACACTTTATGCATGAATAACAACGAATACTAATGAGATCACGTTGAAACATGTAGCTGTTAAAAGGATAGTTTACCTAGAAAACCTATTGTCATTTATATGTTACTTACTATTTGGCATTATGAAATTCTCAGTCACAATTCTTTTTCATTCCACCATTTTTCCAAAGAATAAAAAGTGAGGGGGCCTGGGTAGCTTAAGTGAGTAAAAACGCTGACTAACAACCCTGAAGTCGTGAGTTTGAATCCAGGGCAGGCTGAGTGACTCCAGTCAGGTCTCCTAAGCAACCAAATTGGCCTGGTTGCTAGGGAGGGTAGAGTCACATGGGGTAACCACCTCACGGTCGCTATAATGTGGTTCTTGCTCTCGCTGGGGCATGTGGTGCGTTGTGCGTGGATGCCGCAGTGAATAGAGTGAAGCCTCCACAAGTGCTATGTCTCTGCTGTAACACGCTCAATAAGCCACGTGATAAAATGCACGGATTGATGGTCTCAGACGTGGAGGCAACTGAGATTTTTCCTCCGCCTCCCAGATTGAGGCGTGTCACTATGCCACCATGAGGACTTAGAGTGCATTGGGAATTGGGCATTCCAAATTGAGGAGAAAAGGAGAGAGAAAAAAAGAATGAAAAGTGATAGGTGACAAAGACTGACACTCTTTTTTGGGGTGTGCATTAATGTAGTCGTTATGTTTTACTGCCTTTACCTTATCCACACAATCATGCATTCCCTTGATAATATTGTAAGAGTGGTGTAGTTGTTGTTTAAACTGTTCTCCTGTGGCATTGTCTTGGACAACTATAATTGGCACAGGAGATGAGTGCTCTTTCCCTTACATTGTGCTATCCTGACAGAAAGGTTGAGTCCAGGCCACTGGCCATCATTTCCTTCATGTCTTTCTTCTTCGCTCCACTACCTGTGCACATTTCCACTATATGGCCCAGAAGCGACACCTAGACACAGAGCAAGAGGATGAGAGCAAGAGGATGAGAGAAAGACAAAGACATTGAAAGCAAAGATGTTTCATGGATCTTGTAAAAGTCGCTTGTGTCATTTCGATTATAGGAATGTGAACCTGTGCAAGTAAAGTCTAACTTACCAGCACCAATACGGGTTGATTGCTGAGTGTTTGTGATAATGATGTTCTGCATGTTGAATTGTAATAGCATGGGCGATGACTGACAATTTCAAAACACTTCCAGGTGGTATGGATCCTCATTTCTACCTCATGCCTTTGCAGAATCATTAGGTCACACTCCAGACAAGCTCTCCGGAATCTGCTTTTTATTGTGGCCCTTCAAAAACGGCATTGCCCTGAATAGTTTGCAAGCTGTTGTAACACAAACTGTTGTCGCCCTGCACATATCAACTGATGTATTTGCATGTGCTTGGATGCTGGGAATAGCAAATTGACTGAGCAAAAAGCCATATTACCACACAGTGGGGGGAGTCGAGTTGTATTCGGCAAACAATGGAGAGCGCTCGCAATGGTCCTCATGTGGAGAGGCACATGCATTATGAGCACTTGGAGATGTGAAAAGCAGAGATCCAGTAATAATATGCACTTGTGAAACAGATTGAAGAACAAATATCGATGAAGGACTTTACTGCTGTCGAGTGACTGCAAAGAACCATTAAAGCCCCAATGAGGGAGTGGGACTGTGGTCAAGTATAGACAGACATTATAAAAAAGCATTGTGCAATGATGGTTCGGTGGCATTGAAAATTATAGGGAAATGATGAGTAGATCTGTCCAAGTATTGAGTAGCCAAGGGAAAAGTAACATGGCATTAGTATCCGAATATGCATACTTCCCTGGTACAGTATATAGCAGTCCAAAAGCACAATGTCAATTTAGTAGTACTGCTCAGTATTCATAAAACTGTAGAAGAGAAATACCCAGATGACCTACAACAGGGGTGTCCGACCCTGCTGCTGGAGTGCTACCTTCCTGCAGTGTTTAGCTCCAATACACCTGCCTGTCATTTTCAAGTAATCCTAAAGACCTTGATAAGCTGGTTCAGGTGTGTTTGATTAGGGTTGGATATAAACTCTGCAGGAAGGTAGCTCTCCAGGAGCAGGGTTGGTCACCCCTGACCTACAACATCTGCAGAGGTTCAGAAGTGTGCCTCACCTGGACACTTTACAATCACATAATCTCATTGAATCTGAGGAGACGTCATATAAATATGATGCTCAATATGTAAAAAAGTGCAGAACAGCGAGTACATCAGCTCTTTTCAACTGTAAAGGATATATATATAAACTGTGTATATATATTATACATTGCATCTGGAAAGTATTCACAGTGCTTCACATTTTTGTTTTTAAAGAAGTTTGTTTGAAATCTTTGAAAATTAAAAAGAAATTAAAAACGAAAAAAAAAAAAAAAAAATCACATGTACATAAAAGTATTCACAGCCTTTGCTCAATACTTAGTTGAAGCACCTTTGGCACCAATTACAGCCTCAAGTCTTTTTGTGTATGATGCTACAAGCTTGGCACACCTATTTTTGTTCCTGCCGCTGAAAAACATCCCCACAGCATGATGCTGCCACCATCATGTTTCACTGTAGGGATGGTATTGGCCAGGTGATGAGCGATGCCTGGTTTCCTCCAGACATGATGCTTGCCTTTCAGGCCAAAGAGATTTAATCTTTGTTTCATCAGACCAGAGAATTTTGTTTCTCATGGTCTGAGTCCTTCATTTGCCTTTTGGCAAATTTCAGACAGGCTGTCATGTGCCTTTTACTGAGGGGTGGCTTCTGTCTGGCCACTCTACCATACAGGCCTGATTGGTGGAATGCTGCAGAGATGGTTGTTCTTCTGGAAGGTTCTCCTCTCTCCACAGAGAAATGCTGGAGCTCTGTCAGAGTGACCATCGGGTTCTAGGTCACCTCACTGACTAAGGCCCTTTTCCCCCGATTACTCAGTTTGGCCGGGCGGCCAGCTCTTGGAAGAGTCCTGGTGGTCCAAACTTTTTCCATATATGGATGATAGAGGCCACTGTGCTCATTGGGACCTTCAATGCTGCAGAAATGTTTCTGTACCCTTCCCCAGATCTGTGCCTCGATACAATCCTGTCTCAGAGGTCTACTTTTGTAGGTATTGGCTTTTTTGGATAAAAGCGTCTGCCAAATGCATAAATGTAAATGTCTTTTCCAAATATCTGTTGTCCGATGCCTATGTTCCTTTGCCCACCCAAATCTTTTCTTTTTGATTTTCTGTTTCAAAAGTGGCTTTTTCTTTGCAATTCTTCTCTTTACTGTTCTACATGAAACTGGTGTTGAGCGGTTAGAATTCAATGAAGGTTACAGCTGAGGACACGTGAGGCATCTATTTCTCAAACTAGAGACACTGGTGTACTTATTCCCTTGTTTAGTTGTACATTTGGCCTTACACATCTCTTTCTGTCCTTGTTAGAGCCAGTTGGCTTTTGTCTTTGAAGACTGAAGTGTACAACTTTGAATGAAATCTTCAGTTTTTTTGGCAATTCCAAGCATTGTATATACTTAATTCCTCAAAACTATGATTGACTAATGAGTTTCTAGTGAATGCTGTTTCTTTTTTTGCAATTGTTTACCTAATATTGACCCTAAGACATGTCTATTGCATACTGTTGCAGCTCAAAAACAAAGACATTTTTAAACTTAATATGACAAACCAAATAGCTTTCAACTGTGTTTGATATAATGGCAAGTGATTTTCTAGTACCAAATTAGCAATTTAGCATGATTACTCAAGGATAAGTTATTGGTGTGATGGCAGTTGGAAATTGGGCCTGTCTAGATCTGATTAAAAAAAACTAAAAAAAACATTTCAAATAATGATGTTGCTGTTTTTTATTTATTTTTTATTTTTTTACATCAGTATTGTCCTGACCACACTGTGTGATTAGTTGAATGCCACTTTGGTGAATTAAAGTAAAGCAAAAAAAAAAAAAAATAAATAAAAAAATAACATATATATATACTGTATCTATCTATCTATCTATCTATCTATCTATCTATCTATCTATCTATCTATCTATCTATCTATCTATCTATATATATATATATATATATATATATATGTACAATAATCAAATTGTTCCTTTTCATTACATTTTACTTATTTTGTTAGTTGTTGTTACTGTGTCATATTTCTGGGTTGTGGGACAATGCCCATATTCCCTGATGAAGTATGTCTGGGAATGTATTCACACTACTTACCTGCATATCTAAAGAGTGTTTTTTATTAACTGCTGAGAAGTACGTTCTTTTTCAAATGCAGTTAATATTCTGATGGGATTTCGGATGCATTAATTGAATTCACTTGATTTGTTCAGTCAATACACATCGGTCATTAAATTAACCTTTTGACAGCTATTAAAACACAAACACTTTTTACATATGTACAGCTTTAGAGTAGCTCTACATAAGTTGGGAAAAGGCCAGGCAGCAGTAGGAGGAATAAGTATGCAAACCAGCTTGCAAGGCAGAGCATGCATGTTTAGTATCTGTAAGTAATGTTGATTAAAGTACAACAACTTCATTTGATTGGTTTGGTCAGTACACATCACTCATAAGACTAAAAGATTCATAAGTGAGTTTTAAAGGTTTGGGGACAGGCTTCAGCAAACGTGATGAGTCCCTGCTATGCTTAGCTCTTCGTGTCTTAATGCACAGTGGCCGATATGCCCTGGTGTGGATGTCAATGCCATTGAAAGTCATAGCAGGGAAAGTCACTGTTGATTATGATATAATCCTGCTTGCCACAGTTTTATAAAGCCACCCCAGCAATGCCCTTCTAGCCGCAGGGGCCAAGCTGGGCCACGCAATGTGTATTAGAAAGTCCTCAATTTCACACATGCTTACTCTTGAGTGAGTTTCGCATAAAGGGATTAAGAGGGAGGAAGTGCGAGGGAAATGGGATGTTAGACACCCTGCTTAATGGACTGATGGGCCCGGGCCAGTGTCCTTTCTATTTCCACCACCCCCCCCACCCTCCCACATCTCTGCTCTAGTGCACTGACACTCTAATCCACACTGCTCACTCTCCGTGTACATCCTGGGTAGACACTAGGAACAGAGGGAGGAGGGAAGACAAGGGCAGAGGGGCAAAGATATTTGTTAAACTCACTCCAAACACTGCCAGTGCCAAATGAGCCTCCGTGAATTTGAACACCCTAAGAGGCTGTTCAGATTGAACTTTTCCTTGCACTAAAAAAAACTAGATGCAGAGCAACGAATGAAACAGAACACAGGTGCGTTATTTAAAGTCTAAAAAACGCAGCACTTCTTCGATAGCGAGACATGGTGCAACTATCCAAGACATCAATCCAGTGCATGTTTACACAGGAAAACAATTGTAAAACAGTGTAAATGTTCATAAAACTAGGTATGGGCCTTCCCTTCCCCCATTATTTACACTGGTATACATTTTTAAACTCAGCTTCAGATGTTTATTGGTTTTAGAGGTATATAGGGACATTCCCTCCAGATCAATGGAAGAACCCTATCTCAGAAGAATAAACAAACAAACGAGCAAGAGGATTTTGGTGGCTGAGCAGGGGAACGCTTGGATAGCCGCTCGTTCAGATGCTCGACGAGGGCTTTGATAAATGTGTTTTCTCCTGATAAAGAGAGCCGTGTCTGGGAACTTCATTGTTGGGAGGCAACCTCAGCTGTGTCATAGACTTCTCCTGGGCGCTGAACTGTGGGATGTGTCTTGGGAAAGGATCCGGATGAAGAACTCCTAGGATAAATGTGAGTGTGAGATGACCCGCACAAGAGTCGCTGGGGCATCAACACTGTGTACCTCCTGTTTCACCCCGCTCCCTCCCCTTCCTAAATCTTCCTCTCCCTGCTTGATTCTCTTCCTCTCTCTTCACCTTTTCTCATCCTCCTTCTCTGTCACTTCCATCTTCCTTTCCTCCTCTTCTTCCACTTTTCACTGCTCTGATGTGGAGGTAGGTTAATCATGGCAAGGGGTCTTGACAAATTGTCTCCACAGCCATGTGGAGATTGAGCCACCTGTGTCCCTCTGTTTGAACCCACTGACATGAACACAAACAGACACGCATGCACGCGCACAGGCACGAACGCACACACAAGTTTCAGAAAACAGTTAAGTATGGTGATTGCAATTTGATAATTTACATGGATGCAAGTTTTCAATAAATACAAAATTATTTGTTTTTACATACAATATTGCCAAAGTATGAAAACACAAACACACAAAAAGCAGTGACAGGAACAACATTTTTGTGTAGAATATATATATATGGGTCATTTTACAAAAGTGGTGCAAATTCAGGGTCGGATGAGTTTGAAAATGTATTCTATATTTGTAATGCACTGTATCTAAAATCGGTACACTGGATCTTTTTATGAATTATCAAAATCTTTGCCCAAAAATGTGCCCCATCCTGGTCACCAAAAAATTAAATAAAAAAATAAAAATAGTAATCATGGTATTATTTTCATTGAAAAAAAAAAAGTGTCTTTTGGTTGTGACCTTAATTTTTATTGCACACCCTTTACTCCTATGCTTCACATACCAAGTCACTTAATGACAACTTTAGAGACATATATTTTCTGTTTTTTTCCCCCCTGAAGACAGCCAGCTATTGTCATCTCGACTCAGAAAGATCCTTACTGTGCATATAATTTCTCTTGTACTTAGATTTAACTCTCTCCTTGATAAGAATGTAAGGTTTGTGTTTTTTTTATTGTTCTTATAGTGGTGATGTGAAATGTCTTCTAGTTCTTTGACAGCAGATATGAGCCTGTATTTCTACAGCATCTTAGTTGAGAACACTCTACCATACACATGTTTGATTTTAAAGCTTTTAGAGCTGTACTTGTGCTTCAAATGGCCAATGAGTGTATTGTGCACTCATGATAGGGTATATTTCCTTTTTTGACATTTTTCAGATGTCTTTGTGTTTTGGTTTTTGGGGATTCACTAACTGACTGCTTTGGCTTCATTCTTTGTAATCTCTTCTTGTATCTGAAAACACTTCTCTACATGGACTGTAACTCCCTCTCTAACAGTTTAATTTTCCAGGCATTCTGACTTGTTCTTTTAGCCCTTCTCTGTTCTGGTATGTTGTGGTCTGGTGTACATTCACCCTCACTTGATGTACCAGGTGGAGTTGTTTCCCTACAGAAAGTATTGCTTTTGTAGGTATTGCTGGTATCTTGTGGGGTCATCCCTGATCCTCTGCCAATATTCAATCAGGTGCTCAGCTGTACTTTTGGGCATATTTGCATGTCTCTTGGGTTTCTCTGACTGTATCAATCAGTAAAAATATGAAATGTTATTAATTATTATACAGACTTGGTTCTCGGATCTCATGCTCCTCGCAACAGCACCTCCCTGGCGGATTCCCCTGAGGAAGGACCTTCTTTCTCAGGGACGTGGCACCCTCTGTCATCTGCGCCCAGACCTCTGGAACCTCCACGTCTGGCCCTTGGACTGGATGCGGTCCAACACCTACCGTCATAGAAACCATTACTCACGCCAGAGCTCCCTCTACCAGGCAGCTTTATACCCTAAAGTGGCGCTTATTCGTAAATTGGTGTTCTTCCCGATCTGAAGACCCACAGAGGTGCGCAGTCAGGTCAGTGCTGGGCGATTTCACAGTTTAGGCCTAACAGCAAGGACAACAGCCTGCAAAATCAATCTTCATGGAGAAAGCCATTGTGCCATTCAGGTTAACATCCTGAGAAAACCTGGGCTACAGCTGTGTGAAAGGCAGGATAAATCTGGCAATGGTAAACTAGTAAACTTTGATCAAAGTTGAGTTGATGTAAAATTTAACATATGTAACATGGATGGAAAAACAGTGTAAGATCAAGCAGAAAGTGTACTTAATCGAATTCAGTTTAATAAAATTCTGGTTGAATCCAAGTTCATGTTTTGCTTTGTTCCTAATTTGGTATAGTTATAAGTAATGCTTTGTGTATGGTTCACAAAACTGGTAATAGGACTTCCATGCAGGCAGGGTGGCCATCTAATATTATCTGTTCTATAAACTTAAAGGTGCATTTTTGAGTCTGGTATGTTCATAAACTTAAAGCCAGCAAAATTACTAACAAATACCACAGGTATATTTTTCAAATGTATTTGCCAAATGTAGAAGACAAAGGAACTCCTAAGTGTGCAAAGTTATAACGTGTGTAATGTGGACGGAAAAAATTAAACAATCCTGCAAGTTTGCCTCTGTAACACAAAATAATAACATTTCATGAAAACTGGCAAAGAATAGAACAAGTTCATAACACATTAAAATAACCTGTCATCATAGGCTACTATCAAATTTAAAGATCATACATCGTGAATTAAATAACATTTGTAACGTGGACAGATAAAATGAGTAATTCTGCTGAATAGAGCACCAATAACTCTTTATGCAAAGTAACCCTGAATATTTGTTAACTAAAGCACAATTAATTTACTGCAGAAGTAAATGGAAGGCAGTTGAGGCAGATAAATATAAGTTAAGCGGCTGTCAGGGTGAACCTGATATCTGCCTGGTGACAATCATGGCAGTCGGTATAACCTACTGTGACCGTGTCCTGCAGTCCTGGAATGCTAAAACAACTTCAAACAAGTCAGCAACTTTGAATGGGTTATGTCCCGTTATGGTAACAGGTCCATAAAAGATCCACATGGGATGAACACACTCAATGTCGTCTCTCCTTGGCCACGAGAATGAGCTGCATGCCGGGTCTTTGTGTAGAAACTTGAACTTCACATGAGGGACATGTTACATGATTTAACAGTTGTATGGAATTATTTTTTAACACTTGAAATTTATAATAATGTTTAATTATATGCTCTGAACACCACAGTAAACTTAATTTACAGGATAGCTGTTTAATTTCTTGAATACACTTCTTAAATTAAGAATCTGAAATATGAATGATGACTGTTAGTCTCCATGTTCATGTCAATTACAAGATAAGGATATTATCTTCTCTATGATAGGCTGCAATTTACAGAATATGATGCTGCATGAATGGTGACCTACAAAGTATTTGGAAAAGTTTTTTGATTTCATATTAGGCCTGCCGGTGTGTTCCTTTTAAAATAATGAATATAAGCTACTTCAGACATTTATTAGGCATGGTGTGCTAAATATGATTAGGAGAAATAATACACAAAACTATAGGCTCATTCTACAGAAACATCCACTTTTGGTATGGCAAGATGTCTTAAAATTGATTTATTTTTCTAACATTTAAACTTACATCACATTATTAGATTACCCTTTGCCTTTATCAATACGCATAAATGACAGCTTAATGATGTTTTATATTTTTTGTGCATTTATTTAAAGACAGCATGTACCATTTTTTTTTCACTGGTGTTACCCTACTTCTTTGGCAATATTAATTTTTTCAGCACATGTAGTCAGAGTTATTATAATAATAATAATCCAACAAATAAGGAGATTATGTTTTATTTATTGTAATCAGGTTTGTTAAAAGTGTGCTTGAATGAGGTTAGTTCAATTAGCGCAATTAACATATTTGAAAACCAGTTAAAATCAAGTAATGATGCAATCCTTTAAATCTTAACTTTTGAGTGTAGCAGAATTAAATGGATGTAAAATTATTATTATGGGACATTGTATTGACAAATTTTTACCACAAAGCTAATGTTTAATCTAGCTTTGTGTGCCGTCAGTGCGGAAAATCTGCGTGTGTTCCTTAACATGCCCAGTTTACTGTTGTTTAACACCTATGCGATTGACGCCGATAGTTTATTATAATGGCATAAGTGACATTGTGTTAACCCACTATTAACGTGTTAACTTGGACAGCCTAAGCTATATTCTTACGAACATTTTACAGAAAAAACAAAACAGAAGAGAAAAAAAAAACAGAAAAAAATGTCATTGACGATGTTGACTTTCATGAACAGCTTATTGAGTCAAAATACGCTGAAAACAACGTTCGAATTTGGACAGACTAAAAATTTCCGTCTAATTTACGAACAAGATGTCCAGAATCTATCAAAATGTATAAAACCACCATTTGTGCATGATCTTTCACAATGAACATGACACCGCTTTTGGTCCGAAACCACTTGCAATCATCCGACTTGCACACTATTTTATCCTTTCTCACCACAATGATCCTATTTAATGTTTACTTAACCAAAGTTTACCACGTTCGTATCATTTTAATGTTCGTAAACTTTTGGACAGAATCCACAAACTTACCCACATACGTCGAAATCCGTGAAATCCTGTTACTCTTCCTCCCACGCAGAGCGACCGTGACCTATCTTATTTCTGACATGAGAGAACCGTTGAGACATTAGGAGATGAAATTCAGCGTCAGAATAAAATGTACGAGCGTTATGATTTTTGGACAGAAAATCTCGGCCCCTGATTTATCATGATTTATTAATTTATCATGCAGCAACGTATATGAGAATGTAACCCACTCAAGATGTTTTTATCGTTTTGCTACTGATGGAATTACATGGAAAAATTATATCTCTGCTTCCTTTAGAATCATAGTTTAACGTGCGTAACTGCTTGGACAGAAAGTGTAACGAACGTTAGTAAATGTTTCCATTGCATCGTGGTAGATTAAGGGAATTATACTTTCAGTGTTAGTAGTAGTATTTTGTAGAAGACACACCAAAATAAATTTTATGCGCCAAAATTCAGGATTTTATTAAAGCAAATTAAAGAAATGACTTAGGAAAAATCCAGATGCACTGAATGTCCCACCCTGACATCTGCAATTTCTGGGGACGGAAATAAAATAAAGTCTCATTACACGATAATGCCAAGGCTTAGTGGGATAAAAGTAACTTTATTATTTCTTACATCTATCTTTAACAAAATAGCAAACTAAAAATAAAAAAATGACAACAACTGGGTATTATTCAATCTATATTGTTCATTACACCCCTTGTGGACAGAAACTGTGGAATCGCCCTGCTCTCATTCCTGACCTTGAAGGTTTATGTAGCTGCCATAGTGGTTCACCATGACGGTAAGTCATCAGGGAAGCACGACCTGATCATCAGGTTCCTTAGTGGCTCCCAGAGGCCGAACCCTCCTAGGCCATGCTTGTTCCCCTCATGGGATCTCTCCGTGGTCCTCTCGGGCCTTCTGAGAGTCCCGTTTGAGCCTCTAGAGTCAGTCGAACTAAAGACCCTCTCCTTGAAGACAGCCCTCCTGATTGTGCTCACTTCCATCAAGAGGGTTGGGGACCTGCAAGCATTCTCTCTCAGCGACACTTGCCTGGAGTTCTGTCCGACAGATTCTCACGTCATCCAGAGACTCAGAGCGGGCTACATGCCCAAGGTTCATATGACCCCTTTAAGTGATCAGGTAGTGAACCTGCAAGCACTGCCCCTGGAGGAGGCAGCCCCAGCCCTAGCGTTGCTGTGTCCGGTGCGTGCTTTATGGACCTATTTGGATCGCACGCCATTCAGCGCGCCATCAGGGAAAAGAGGTTAGGACAGTAACTGAGAAGTTTTTCAACAAAATAATCCAGTTTTAGCACAATATGTGGACTTTTCAGACGGTCTCTTACCACACCCTCCACACTGGAGTCCACAGTATTAGCACATTTCATCACAATGTGTGGACGATCCCTTTACCACCATATGGAACATTTCCAACTTATATCAATGTTAAATTAATGATCTGGAACAATTTCACTGTGACGCCATCTCACCAACTTATGAGACAAATTACATCCCATATTAATTTGATACATGACGCATCATTTCATATTTAAATTCAGAACATCCCATATGAGCAAAGTGTGGATGTCAAAAATTGTGAGTTTATCGGGATCAATTGTAAATCGGGAGTACAGTAGGAGGAGGGGTGGAAAAAAGGTAGGATTCCAGTAAAATTCGGAGTGTTAGTAGGTTTGACTTATCATCTAGTCCGATAAAGTGATATATGCGATTTATAAATGCTAATGCTAATAAAAGATAATTGTTGACGGGAATGTGATTGGTGCCTTTTCGGAGAGGCCTGAATTACATAGGGAACATTCCAGAATTGTCATGGCCCAGCATATGCCTGTTTATAATGTGATATAGATAGGACTGGTGTAGATAGGAGATGGGTCTGATAAGATAAGCCAGCTCTTTTAATGTGATTTTTTATACAGTAATGCACTGTATTCAATATAGATCTTTAGATTATGTGCCAATTTATTTATTTAAAATAGTTAGTTAAATTGTGCAAGCAATCAATTTCACCCATCCACCATTTACATGTTGCATCCTTTTATATCCCAAAGGTATGTGACACAGATGTTTGATAGTATACACAGTGATCTGTCAACTTGTGTTTGGTTAAATGTGAGCATTTTGATGAGCTATTTATCACAGATTTGGCTCACAGTAGTGCAGTCGATTGGGTAATTCAGTCTAGAGGTCAGAAGGTTTTGTATTGGCACTACTGAGAGCTCTGTTGTCAGGGACAAGTCCATCTCCATGGTCCCGGCCGGCCCACCAAGAAACAAGCTTATTGTGCACATTACACAAACTACAAAATGTACCTTTATAAATGCAGTCTTGCTGTAGAGAACTAAATGCATTGGTAAATACAGTATCAGCTAGTCTGGAGACACCTAAAGTTTGGAGACACCTTTTCTTTCTTTACTATAATTATTTTTTAAATTCTAGAATAATTGTACTCATCAAAACTATGAAATAGCACAAAGGGAAGAATGATGAAAATGAGGTGACCAAAAAAAGAAAAAAAAATGTATATCTTAATTCGTTAAAGTATTTATTTTAAAGTATGTTTTATTAATTTATTTATGTAAAATGTTAGTTTTTTTTTTAATTAATATTCATATCGAGGCATAATACACTCACCTAAAGGATTATTAGGAACACCATACTAATACTGTGTTTGACCCCCTTTCGCCTTCAGAACTGCCTTAATTCTACATGGCATTGATTCAACAAGGTGCTGAAAGCATTCTTTAGAAATGTTGGCCCATATTGATAGGATAGCATCTTGCAGTTGATGCACATCCAGGGCACGAAGCTACCGTTCCACCACATCCCAAAGATGCTCTACTGGGTTGAGATCTGGTGACTGTGGGGGCCATTTTAGTACAGTGAACTCATTGTCATGTTCAAGAAACCAATTTGAAATGATTCAAGCTTTGTGACATGGTGCATTATCCTGCTGGAAGTAGCCATCAGAGGATGGGTACATGGTGGCCAGAAACAATGCTCGGGTAGGCCATGGCATTTAAACGATGCCCAACTGGCACTAAGGGGCCTAAAGTGTGCCAAGAAAACATCCCCCACACCATTACACCACCACCACCAGCCTGCACAGTGGTAACAAGGCATGATGGATCCATGTTCTCATTCTGTTTACGCCAAATTCTGACTCTACCATCTGAATGTCTCAACAGAAATCGAGACTCATCAGACCAGGCAACATTTTTCCAGTCTTCAACTGTCCAATTTTGGTGAACTCTTGCAAATTGTAGCCTCTCTTTCCTATTTGTAGTGGAGATGAGTGGTACCCGGTTGGGTCTTCTGCTGTTGTAGCCCATCCGCCTCAAGGCTGTGCGTGTTGTGGCTTCACAAATGCTTTGCTGCATACCTCGGTTGTAACGAGTGGTTATTTCAGGCAAAGTTGCTCTTCTATCAGCTTGAATCAGTCGGCCCATTCTCCTCTGACCTCTAGCATCAACAAGGCATTTTCGCCCACAGGACTGCCACATACTGGATATTTTTCCCTTTTCACACCATTCTTTGTAAACCCAAGAAATGGTTGTGCGTGAAAATCCCAGTAACTGAGCAGATTGTGAAATACTCAGACCGGCCCGTCTGGCACCAACAACCATGCCACGCTCAACATTGCTTAAATCACCTTTCTTTCCCATTCTGACATTCAGTTTGGAGTTCAGGAGATTGTCTTGACCAGGACCACACCCCTAAATGCATTGAAGCAACTGCCATGTGATTGGTTGATTAGATAATTGCATTAATGAGAAATTGAACAGGTGTTCCTAATAATCCTTTAGGTGAGTGTATATTTGTCCACAAACCACATTTCAAGCATTTAATCTTAAGCCCTCTGATCAAAAGATTTTTAAGATCACAAATAACACAAATTCAGCCAAGTGTACCCAAACTGCTGACTGGTAGAATATGATCTGCACCCTGGCTCCTAGGGACACAGTATTCCATCTCCATTCGCATAGGAAAGAGGTAACAATACACCAATTTCGACTTTGAAAATAAAGCTAATAGGCAAGACTTTAGTCTGAGTTTTTTTGCTCTGGGTGTGTTGCACTGTTTGGATGGTGTGTGTTTGTTGCAGTATGTCTGCCAGCCATTCCTGCACATGGCAGAGCTGGAGTAATGAAGAATTCCAGCTGCCAAACAGAGCCGCACCGCTTGGACAGTGGGCATTTTTCATCCTGTAATGTGTGCATGGGTCATTAATTGCAGCTTGACATGGGTCCAACGGGCTTGTCGTTTGGTTATACCACATCTATACATCTGCTCTCACCCTACCCCATCATTGCACTCTTCCCCTGGGTTGTGGTCTGCATCCCCAAAGAGACCCACAGGAACACTGTGGCCCATTTTCTTAAAAAGGTTGGGGCCTTGTTCTGATAAGAAATAAATTACTCCTGTAATTAATTGAGAAATGTATCTACTTTATTTTTCTTTAGGATACACCTCTCAGTTGTTGGGTGCCAGGTGTGTTAATTTTTATGTATGCCAATGGTTCACGTGAAATACATTTGGAAAATTGATGTCCTGTGATGTGACATGCAATACTTCTGTTTTAAACAGAATTTTGCTAATTTATAATTGGCTAAGTATTTATTATAATTAATTGAGAGACTACATGGATGCACTTTTAAAAAGAAAGTGGCTCCACATTAGAACCCTTTAAAATCAACTAGTGATGGCATTATAAGTGATGAAGTCCATGAACACGTTGCATGTCAATTACCCATTTGTCATCTTAACCTTTGTTCTGTATTGAAATGTTTAACCTAATTTGGTGTTCCCGGTCAAAAATGAACAGCATATTTATGCTTATAAATCTGTTTTCTTTCAAGTAGCATAGGTTTTGTATTTTTCCCTCCCTTATTGATTATATGCCTTATTGACCTGAGCATATGCAACTCTGTTTTTGAGTGAAAAAATAATTATTTGTGGATAATTTTTGGTAATATTAAATAAAAATTTTAAACATTGTGTACTAATTATCACACTAGTGATTTTTAATGTTTAACCAGTAAGTTTGTTTTGAAATGCTTTTATTTTGTACAAAATGACTGGCTATTGAAAATTAATGGGGGAGATCAAAAATAAGAGAAAAAAAAATAGTGTTCAGGAGCATGTGTGCTTGCAAACATAGTTGGTGTGCACAGGCCTCGGACCTGTGCACACCCACATATACACACTCATTTGCATGCACTCACAAACACGTACATGCTCATGTACACGCACAAACTCTTTTGAGGATTACATGCTTTTTTTATTCTTCAGAGATATTAACTTTATCCTACCCTGAACTGCATCCAACATCCATTCATCCATCCAATATTACCACACACACACACACGCACACACACACACACAAATACGTGTGGGTTTTCATGTTTTATGAGAACTCTCCATAGACATATTGGTTTTTATACTGTAAAAAGTTTATTTTTGTCCCCTAACCATAACTCTCACAGAAAACATTCTGCATTTTTACATTTTCAAAAATCTGAATTTAGTATGATTTAG
Source organism: Xyrauchen texanus (assembly GCF_025860055.1). NCBI lineage: Eukaryota > Metazoa > Chordata > Actinopteri > Cypriniformes > Catostomidae > Xyrauchen > Xyrauchen texanus. The sequence goes on along the minus strand of NC_068313.1, from coordinate 24,393,812 downwards.
GAGCTTTTTTCCTCATGGGGACTGACTGATTGTGCCCAAAACAACAAATATTTCAGATTTGACTACCCTTGTGGGGACATTTGGTCCCCACAACGTAGGGAATACCTGGACACACACACTGTTGATTCAGCTATCATTATGAGGACTCTCCATAGACATAATGATAAACCTAACCCTCACAAACAACTTTCAGCATTTTTACATTTTCAATAAAACATTGTTTAGCCTTTTTTTTTAAGCAATTTTAATTATGGGGACACTAGAAATGTCCTCATAAACCACATTTATAGCATAATACCCTTGTAATTACCAGTTTGTAACCTCAAAAAAAGTCCTCGTTAACCACTTAAAACTGCCCCCCCTCCACACACACACACACACACACACAAGAACTGTCTTTGCCCCACAGTGACCCCTCTCCAATCTAATATTTCTTTGATGATATTCGGTTGTTTCAAATGCGGAACACACATTTGCAAGGCACATGCAAAAAGCCATTGTCAGTCATGTACATGAGGACACAAAACCACCAGGTGTCCGTTGATTTTGTTTGTTGTTGATTAGAAAAAATAACAGAAATATGAACAGTGTTGGTATTTTTGTTCCTTGAAATGATCTTTATATGACAGTGTTAATGTGTAAATAGGCTTAGGTCAGTTTTATTTGTCAAAATGGTTAGATTTGACATGGAACACCAAATGTGCCCCTTTTCAGAAAATTTCAAAATAAAAATCCTGTTTTTAGTGATCTTCCCCATTCATTTTCAGTGGCCGGTCATCTTTGAACTGAACCAAATTCTATTGATTCTATTGGATATAGTTATGGTGTGTGTGTGTGTGTGGTAAAGTTGGATGGATGAATGGATGTTGAATGTGTGTTCATGTGTGCATGCATGTCTGTGTGTGTGTGTGTGTGTGTGTGTGTGTGTTAGTGCACATGTGTGTGTATGAGCGTGTGCACAGGCCTTTATGTTTGCAACTACACATGCACACACAGTACTGTGCAAATGTTTATGCACTTCGCAAAAATGTTGCATAGTGAGGGTGTCTTCAAAAATAATGCTATAAATAGTTTTCATTTTTCAATTAATATCATACAAAGTCCAGTAAACATAAAAAAGCTAAATCAATATTTGATGTGAAACAGAACCAATTCTCCTAGTTACACCTGGACACAGTTTTTCGTGGTTGTTAGCAGATAGGATGTTCAAAGCTTTTAGGAGAATTCTTCTATTTAGGCTGTCTCAATTGTGTCTGTCTCTTCTTGTAATCCCAGACTGACTCAATGTTCAGTGGGGGGCTCTATGGGGACCATGCCAGCCATCTGTTGCAGGTCTCCCTGTTCTTCTATTCTATTCTATTTGCAAAAGAAATGTTTGGGAGTCTAAAATTTATATTTCCTATTGACACACTAAAGCTGAAAATATAAATAACCATCTTAAGACAAATGTTTTTAGACATTTTATGTGAACACCAACTTCAGTCAGAAAGCATGTAATACTCAAAGAGTTTGTACATGTACGTGAGCATGTTTGTGTGTGTGTGTGCATATGCACAGGCCCGAGGCCTTTATGTTTGCAAGCACACATGCACAAATGTGAACATGATGAACATGCTCCTGAACACAAAATTTTTCTCTTATTTTTGATCTCTCCCATTCATTTTCAATGGCCAATCATTTTTGATCGTGAACACCACAAGTGAGACTTTGTGCCATTTTGTAAAAAATAAAAGCATTTTAAAACAATCTTCCTGTTTAAACAATAAAGCACACTAGTGTGATAAATTGTACAGATTGTTTTCATATTTTATTTAAAATTGCCAAAATTATCAACAAATATTGCTTTTTTCACTCAGAAACAGTTCAGGTCAATGAGGCCTACGTTCAATAAGTTCCAAAAAGAAATACAAAACCTGAGCTAATTGAAAGACAAGTTGGCAAAAATATATAATCCAGTATTTGGTGTATAATAGCATCATGAGAGATTTATACGCTATTTTTATAGGCTGGTCATTTTTGACTGTGAACACCAAAAGTTATAAAAAAATTAAAATTGGTATCAGTAAGTTTTAGTCCAATAGGATAACATTAAATATTGGAACACATTTACATTTATGCATTTGGCAGATGCTTTTTTCCAAAGCGACTTACAGTGCCATTACTACAGGGACAATCCCCCATCTCAAGGACACAATGGTGGTGGCTGTGGGGATTGAACCAACAACCTTCTGCTTAGCAGCGCAGTGCTTTAGCCAACTACGCAGCCACCACTCCATAAAATGCTGAACGACATAAATGTTAATCATTAAAGTCACCTCAGACGTTCAGCATTTTACGTTTCTGTACAGAGGAAGAGTGTTCTGTCTGTGCGAGTGTATTTTATCAGATTGTGTATGTGAGGAATAGCTCATTGTTTCCTTGAGGCCATGTTGCTTGCCTGAGGCGGGCTGCTCTCCCAACTTTATCAGCCGTATTGATGGGGGTGTGTATGTATGTGTGTGTGTGGATGTAGTTAGGAGATGACGAAAAGAGTGGCTGCTCTTCTCCATCTTGACTCTGAATGAGGCCACACAGCAGGAGGGGAGGAGTCTCAATTGGTGTGATGTGTTTTGTCAGAAGCATCTGTTTGGTCACAGGACATGGCATAATCCTCGACCTTGAGTGCACCAGCCGAGACTGAGCACAGTGCTCAGCTGTGGCCCTGCGTGGTCCCATTAACACCTCTCACACACAGGCTCGGGGCCCGTGCTCACATCAGAGCCCACACACCTCTCTCCACAAGCGCCACAGGCCTCTGCTCTTTTTAGACCACAGTTTGGCATAGCTGTTCCTTTCGGCGTTGGGTTCATTTTATACTCTGCGGTTCTGATGGTTTTTTTGGGGGGTTTTTTTTGTTTGTTTTTTTAGGAAAAACAAATTGTGGATTTGGAGAAAAAGGTAGTAACATTACACATACTTTACACAATAAAAGTAAAATCACAATATAAATCAACACTGCTTTAGAATAGTATAAAAATATTATATTATAAAATGCTGTTGCTTTTGTTGGCAGGAGTATAATTATGAATCCTTATGATTATCACAGCTACATTTTTAGAGCTTGGAAATTAGATTAAATAGAGGAATCTATGCAAATACATAGCAGACTCCCTCAGGCTATTTGTGGTAGATCTCCAGTATTAGTTGATTTTTAGAATCTTCATGCCTAATTTACAGTGCAACTGCAGAGATAATGTGCAGAACAAAGGGACCTGTAATTAGTGCTTGGTTAATTTTAAGAGATGCTTCCACACCAAATCTCCTGCTCCGCTGCTAATCGGAGGACACTGAACTCAAATTTAAGCATCCATCCACTGTTTTACACTCTGTACTCTGCTAGAAAAATCTCCTGTGCATTCATAGAATTCTCTCTAGGAACAATCAAGCACAGCTGCATGGTTTAAATCAGGGGCTTTCAAAGGGGGGGGGGTCTAGGGAGTCCAGCGAAATGTAAAAATAAAAATGTTAAATCATTTAAAAAATAATAATAATAAAGAGAGAAATAAAACATTATACTGTTTTATTCTGCTTTCAAAAGATTATATGGAAATTATCAGTTTAATCATTATTATTTTATTCTATTGACAGCCATTTTCAACGTAAAAACAAAAGTGTGATGAAAAATATTTCTTGAAACTGAAGCTTGCTCACTTACTGGGGGTTGTAAGGCCATATTCTCAGTATAGCTGCTTTGGAGCAATGTTTATAGTGAATATAGTGCTATAAAAATTCACATGAATTTAATTAAAAACATTTCTATTAAGGTTTATACAAACACAAATTTTTAAAATAAGATAATTATATATAAATACACTTTAAACTTAATATAAAATAAATATTTTTGGACATGACATATTAATCATTTATTTTGTCTTTATTAGACTGAAAAATATATATTTAAGCCTATTTTTAAGATTTATTATATTTGAAATTCATAACAAATTTCCATTTAATTTAATTGTGTAAATATTAACAAAATTAGACATATTCAATTGAAATGCGTTAAGTCTTAAAAACGTTTTTGCTTTAAAAAACATGTTATCTTGATAAGATATTTTTCACACACTGTAAAATTGGGCCATTATACATGAAAATATAAAGCTGCCTTTATATTTTAGGAAAGAGGGGTCCCTCACAATTAAAGGTATGATCATATTTGGGGTTTCTTGGCATAGAAAAGATTAAACTCACTGGTTGAAATCACCCTTTATGAATAAATTGTGTGTGCAATGTTTAGATTGTTGTCTTCATTCTAATCTTGTCCTAATGATGACTGAGCGCATTAAGAACCACTTATTGTTATAACATTGTAATAAATAGTTTATTAATGTATAAGAAGCCCTCCTACTGTCTCTGTTAGCTGTATTGGCTTACATGGATATAGTCTGTAAGGGGAGCAGTGATAAGTGCTTCCGCGGGTGGATGATTAGGGAGATGGCAGTGTTTAGATCACCATTAAGGGAGATGTGCTGAACATCTGCAGAGCCATCTTCTCAGGGTCATCTCACTCCAACTCAATGAGCCCATCCCCACTGTGGCCAATTAAACAAATTGCCACAAAAAGAGCATTTTATTAGTATTTACCCGTTGCTCACAGTCCATCGCCATAAATTCTCCTTGAGGCACGCTGGAAAACAAATTGGCACATTAACTTGTGAATGGCTAAAGAGGCACTCCGGCTGTGCCTCGGGGGCTGCTGGGTATCAAAGTGTCTGCCGTTCTGAGCAATCTGTCTGCTTTATCATTCAGTGTGACAGTGAGGCTGAGAGAGCCAGGCCTGCCTCAGGGGTTGTGCATGAGGGAGAGCATTAGCTCGCTTTCCCTTGGCAGGCCCAAGCTGTTTGCCATTGTATCCCAGAGAGCCCTGTCTATTTATCTGTTATTTCATTGGCATTGGCAGATCAAAAGCAGGAGGTCCCACAACCACATTGGCTGGATTTCTCCATATCTCTTTCTCCCTCTCTGTCATTTCCTGTCTTTCTGTATGTACTTCTCCCCCAACCATTCTCTTTATACCCTTGCATCCTTCAGCACCTGCTACATCTCTCTCTCTCTCTCTCTCTCTCTCTCTCTCTCTCTTCTCCTTTCCCCTCTCCTTTGCTCCTTCACTTGCCTTCTCCACCCCTCTCTCAATTCCTTGCCTTTCCTTCTTCTCTCCATATATGACCGTTGCAGTCACTGTCTTTATACATGAGCGGATGAGAGGGGTCTGATATCTCCTGGCTGATGGGGACCGTTGTGTTTTGGCTGCAGTACTTATGCCCTATCCTGCAGGGGCATCAGAAGGATTGCATTGGTTGGGCTTTCCAAGGTTTAATGAGGATTACCATGTTTGTGTTTGCATATGTGTCATGATAATCCTTTTAGTAATAAGCCATTTCCAGGAGACTTAAATAGGCTTGTTGTGGGAAACCCCACACACGTAACTCTGATGGGTGGTCTGGTTTAGTGTGTTTTTATTGTGGTGTTGTTTAGTGTTCTTGTTGTACATATCAAATACAGTGTTGGAGAGTAACAAAAAGTTTTGTTACAAAACACTTCATTTAGAGGTCGTTCTTGCGCCAAAAAAGCTATTAAAGAAATGCAAAGAATAAAATAGAACCCAGGTGTCTTGAAATGTTTTTTTATTTTATATTTTTTATTAAAGTTCTTTTTAATTTAACACAGCATCTTAAAAAATGATCCTGCACACAATGGTGAAAAAACAGTGAGACATGACACAAGCACCAAAGACATCTTTTGCGCATGTTTACCTTAAAAATCAACAGCACAAAAAGATGCAAAAACAAATTCAGTGTGACTGGCTACTACATTTTTCTTGTGATATTGAACTGCACACACAGCTTAAGCCATCTAATAATCAGACTCCTAACTGTCGACTCTCATAGCATTGGAAAGTCAGATATGCTGTATTTTAGTGAATCGCTTGTTCAGATTGTAGCTTTAAATGAATCGGTTCAAAACAACTCATTCACTATTCTAAGTCCCAGCATGGGACTGTCATCTTATTTTTTGGAGTGAAATATTTAGTTGTATACCACTCACTTTTCGAATTCCCAGTTTTCATAAATAATCCAAACCAGATTTTGTATGTCGGGAAATTCTAAACATGTCCTAATTTGATATATGATCATTGGTTCTCCCACAATAATAACATAAAAAAAAAATTTTTATCTGAAAACAAAACCGTCTTTGAGGTTCATTAATATTTAATCAGTTATGTAGTTTTGCTGATATTTATCACTACATGTTCACTCACTATGAAACAGTTGTAAAGTTCTTACTGAACATGGATGCTATGTTAAGAAATATATTCTAGTCTATTTATTATGTTGTATACACAATGAACGGTTCACCCTCAACATCTTTAAATACATTAAATTCATTTGAATCTATTATACACTATGTATCAAAGACATGGTGACCAATTAAAATTCTTAGAAATATAGTATATTACTGAGCCTAACATCATACTCTTGTCTTCCAACTCATTTAAATATAAAAAATGACTCATTTGAATAAATATGTCAAATTTTTCTGCTAACCTTTGGTAGGGATACACGTAGGGATTCATGAGGAGTTGTGCATGCATCTGACAATTATTCAATCTAAACATGGTAGACAGTCTCCTGCTTTAACTCTTTTCTACTATGATATTGTCATCTTTACCCACATTAATGTGATTAATACATTATAGTTGTCAAGTGCCAATGCAGCAACACGGTCAGAGAGAATGGAGCAGAGACAACATAGCGAGTTACAGCAGAGAAACTATAATATAACTGTATATATATATATATATATATATATATATATATATATATATATATATATATATAGCGTTGGGATCTTAAGAACAAAAGCTCAACTAAAACAGAGACTGTGATGTTTGTGGTCAGGTAAACATGTGGTGACCTGTTGTTTTGTTAGAGAAAGGAGATAATAGTGTGAAAGATATTATTAATCTGTTAATACAATGATACCACTCACTACTCAATATCTCACTGTTTTCAACTCAGTAATATAAATTATGGAGTTTTCTAAATGTATTGCTCATTGCATGAAGCTATTGCAGTATCTGTTCAAATGCTAATTCTCATTTTAATTCTCATTGTTTTTGTGCCAGATAAATACAGCTTTGATTGCTGAATAGTTAAATCACCTTCAAAAGGAAATTGCCCCCACAAATAGCTTCAATGTAGCTACCTTTGTTAGTAGCTTGTGGTGTAGTTAACTTCTTTTTGTAAAGGATAGATTGACTGTAGTTAAAATTTTGTGTAACTTTTAGCTTGGGAAGTAGTTTTCCCAACACTGGTAAAAGAGCAGAACACACGTGTGATAAATTGAAAATAAGACTTGCTTCTTACTGATATTTCAGCGACATAAATTAAAATCTATATTAGACTTGAATCCATATTCGGTTATGTTGAATGCAAGCTAGCTACATAATATGCATCTAAACAAGTAATGCATTATTTTCATGCAAGAATAACTTCAATACCCTAAAATAACGTATTAACAGTGAAATTTTAATGCGGGTGTCAATAGCTGTTTACTAGGATTGTTATATTCCATAAGAAAGAGATGATTCAGCTTGGACTTGGACCAGTGAGGCTTAACACAGGTCCTATTTTTTCCAATCTCTCTCTTTCTCTCATTTTCTCTCTCATTCTCCGTCTCTCAGTTCATCTCTGCAGTATAGCTGTCTCCTCTACCAGCCCTGCCGGCCCATCAAAGGGTGATTTTCCACGCCGGCAGGCCAGGAGGCTCAGAGCTAAAAGAGAGAGATGAGCCTGTGCAATAGCCAGGGACAGGCGGGAGGTGGAACCCTGTGCACAAGAGTTCCAGGATCTCAACTGTGGGGCGTTGAGTGAGCTCTGGGAATGGGCCAGTCAGCCAGTGAACTGAAAACAGTCATGCCTTGACACCTTAACAGCGCTGGGCTAGCTGACAGGGCCAGATACAGCCAGTATAAATTATTTGACCTATAAGTTTAGTCTAAAATTATGTCCTACAGAGGTTCTCAAGCAGGGGGACTCAGCAAACTTCCAAAGAGGCCACAATATGACTAAAATAATTGTAGTCATATAATATAACTTAATTGAAATTCTATAAACATATTAAAAGAGGGGGTATTTATCTTCCCTAATTCAAAAATAAAACATAAATTACATACAATGTAGGGTTATTGTTTATGAAATCTGAGGAAGAATATTTAGACCTGCTTAAGTCTGTATCTTTGACAATATTAACCCACATAAGAGAACAATGGCAATCTAATGTAGAACTGTCTTTTAACAAAAAATATGGCCTAAAACTGAAAAAAGAGCATTACATTACTAAACACTGTCAGGATTCATGCATAGGCAAGGTCAGTGACACTTCACAATCTTTTTACGAGCACTACAGAAAAGAATTGAGAATAAAATGCAATAAAAAAACCCCAGTAAGATTCAGTTTTCCTCATCAATTTATCTTTTGTGAAAAAGGTTGTGCAAATGAGCTGACATCACTTCTGTAACAGTTTAGATTCATTTTTTTTTAAGTCTGTAGATTTGACTGCACCCAGCAGCTAAACAGTTTGCATAAATACATTTGATTGAATAAGACTCGATAAAATGTGCTCACCTAAAAGTCGCTGGTTTATGTTTTGGAGAAGAGTGTAACAAGCTTAAACATGCGCGCTCCTCCAGAACAGGACCTTTGATCGCTTGATGAGCACCGATGCTATTGTTGCACTTGTTGGATGTTGTTAAATTCACTGCTATATACTTCTAGTACAAATTGACGTTTTGTGGAGATGTACTGTAGTATTCTTTTATAGTACACAAATAATGTATAATGCTTTTCTATTCTCCTGAAAATTACAATTATCTGTAACTGTCAGTATGAACACAGGCCAAGTATAAGGACCAGCATGCAATGTTGTATAATATATTGTATCTGCCCCACTACAGGTTAAATAGCACTACTGTTGCTGTCCTTCTCTAAGAAAGTCTCCCATCTACCATCATATTTCAAACTTCCTCTGGCCAGCTCTTTTATTCAGGCTCAAATGAGATCCCGCAAAATCTATATCACATCTTTAAAATGAAATAACGCTCCCCATCTGCAGTGGCACTGACCTCGCCAGGGCAGTTCCAGTTCAGTGCACAGGACCCTCCGGTGGCAAGGACGGGGGAAGCGATTTAAGGCCCTGGGCCATGCCGTACCCCAGGTGCACCAAGGCAAGCAGTTAAATTTCATCATTACCCTTTCTTCGGCATGTTTGCTTTTTATAGGCCTTTTACTGCTAGAGCGGACAGTGCCGCACTAGCCCCAGTAGTGCAGAGTGGAGAGTGCGAAAGGGACAGCGAGATATGGACAGAGGGAGGGGAGAACAAAAAAGGAGGGGAAAAAATGGAAAAGAGAGAGAAAAACAGACTGGGACATCACTTGTCAAGTTGACTAAAGGATGATGTAAAAACAGCAGTGAGAGCAGGGGATAAGAGCGATGATGAATGGGCTTTGGACGTTCATCCATCCAGTTGAAGGAATTGTGTACAGACACTGACATCAGGGGGGTGGGAGGACGGATGGAAAGAGAAAAGGAATGCTATCTGCAAGTAAGACAGAGCACTGGTGATGCAGAGTGATGGTGAAGAAGGACACAGAACAATAAGATGCTTGCAGATCTAATGTTAGGTGTGTGAACACACCAGTCAGAGCAGGTGCCACTCAAACGGTCACTGTGACAGCAGAATGGGACACTGTTACCTCCATTACCATACAGCATACAATGCAGCTGCTCTCCATTGCCTGACTTTCTGTCAGCAACTGATATTTACACAAGTTCTTTCTATTGGATGGTGTAATATACAGGTCCTTCTCAAAAAATTAGCATATTGTGATAAAGTTCATTATTTTCCATAATGTAATGATAAAAATTAAACTTTCATATATTTTAGATTCATTGCACACCAACTGAAATATTTCAGGTCTTTTATTGTTTTAATACTGATGATTTTGGCATACAGCTCATGAAAACCCAAAATTCCTATCTCAAAAAATTAGCATATCATGAAAAGTGTCCTAAACGAGCTATTAACCTAATCATCTGAATCAACTAATTAACTCTAAACACCTGCAAAAGATTCCTGAGGCTTTTAAAAACTCCCAGCCTGTTTCATTACTCAAAACCGCAATCATGGGTAAGACTGCCGACCTGACTGCTGTCCAGAAGGCCATCATTGACACCCTCAAGCAAGAGGGTAAGACACAGAAAGAAATTTCTGAACAAATAGGCTGTTCCCAGAGTGCTGTATCAAGGCACCTCAGTGGGAAGTCTGTGGGAAGGAAAACGTGTGGCAAAAAACGCTGCACAACGAGAAGAGGTGACCGGACCCTGAGGAAGATTGTGGAGAAGGACCGATTCCAGACCTTGGGGGACCTGCGGAAGCAGTGGACTGAGTCTGGAGTAGAAACATCCCCGCATTCCCCAGGTCAAGCCACTTTTGAACCAGAAACAGCGGCAGAAGCGCCTGACCTGGGCTACAGAGAAGCAGCACTGGACTGTTGCTCAGTGGTCCAAAGTACTTTTTCGGATGAAAGCAAATTTTGCATGTCATTCGAAATCAAGGTGCCAGAGTCTGGAGGAAGACTGGGGAGAAGGAAATGCCAAAATGCCTGAAGTCCAGTGTCAAGTACCCACAGTCAGTGATAGTCTGGGGTGCCATGTCAGCTGCTGGTGTTGGTCCACTGTGTTTTATCAAGGGCAGGGTCAATGCAGCTAGCTATCAGGAGATTTTGGAGCACTTCATGTTTCCATCTGCTGAAAAGCTTTATGGAGATGAAGATTTCATTTTTCAGCACGACCTGGCACCTGCTCACAGTGCCAAAACCACTGGTAAATGGTTTACTGACCATGGTATTACTGTGCTCAATTGGCCTGCCAACTCTCCTGACCTGAACCCCATAGAGAATCTGTGGGATATTGTGAAGAGAAAGTTGAGAGACGTAAGACCCAACACTCTGGATGAGCTTAAGGCCGCTATCGAAGCATCCTGGGCCTCCATAACACCTCAGCAGTGCCACAGGCTGATTGCCTCCATGCCACGCCGCATTGAAGCAGTCATTTCTGCAAAAGGATTCCCGACCAAGTATTGAGTGCATAACTGAACATAATTATTAGAAGGTTGACTTTTTTTGGTATTAAAAACACTTCTTTTATTGGTCGGATGAAATATGCTAATTTTTTGAGATAGGAATTTTGGGTTTTCATGAGCTGTATGCCAAAATCATCAGTATTAAAACAATAAAAGACCTGAAATATTTCAGTTGGTGTGAAATGAATCTAAAATATATGAAAGTTGAATTTTTATCATTACATTATGGAAAATAATGACCTTTATCACAATATGCTAATTTTTTGAGAAGGACCTGTATTATCATACGAAAGATTTTGAAGAAGAAGTCTTTATGAAAATAAATAAACTGATTGCACAATAAATTCGGCCACTGTAGCTCAAAATATCAGCTACTGAAATCAGTCTGTGCTTAATGAAATTCGAATCACTGCCCCCAGTGGCCAAAATTGGAAGTGTTGTTGATCGTATCAGCACATGTGAGCTCCGGTTTCTGGCTGAAATTTTAACAAAGTAGTGTCAAAAGATAGTTAAAAATGATGATATGTAGTCAACAGGAATGCATATTTTATTAATTCCCAAAAACATTACTAGTTTGATTTTATCACTTACACCAACCAGGGTAGGGGTTTCTTTCAAGCCACTGAGAACTCCAGTCCACAGGTTAAACTAGCTTAGTGTCCCAGCCATGAAAATGCTCTCATTGTCTCTCTAAATGTGATTACCACAGGGTTAAGTACCTCGTCGGTTCGTTCAGTCCAGTGGGGTTGTGTTTGAATGTGGGTTGAGAAGGGAAGAGAGACAATCAGAGGGTGGCGTGCTGTATACTTGCATCCTGCCAATGTCAGCAAGATGTGCTTGACTCACCGGGCGGGCGTCCACGTCCCGGGCTTCACCGCACTATGCCGAGGCTCCAAAAACTCACTGCATATGCTCCGTATGGCCCACACAGTCCTTCCAATTTTCCACCATCTGCTGGGCCTGCACTTATGCACCACAGAAAGGTCACCGTCAGCTCTGCTTGACTCGTGAAAATTCAAATGACGCTGTGAGAAATCACCACGATTTTTGCCATCCCATGTATCACCCGATTAGACTAGAGCCTCTCAGTATGTGTGTAAAGCATGAAAATGGATTCCAGCCAATCAGTTTGTGTTGTATCAGCTGATTCCAGTGCTCACATTGATGAAGTATAAGCAAAGACAGGCCAAAAGAAGCAGAGAGAAGCAATGAACACAAGGCCAGTTCTTCTGAACAGGACGTTTGCTGTCTACTCCACTGCACAGCTGGCCATAGGCCAAAAGAAGTGTGGCAAGAGGTTTTCACACAGCTCGCAGTCAGTCAGGCTGGTACAATTACTTTATTCACAGAGCTTGGGTATCTCTTACTAATAACAGCTGCTTTCAGATGGGTCCCTGCACCCTGATGCAATGGGGAGGGTCAACCTTGGATTAACTACAATAATAAAGCCTTGCACACTTACTATGAAAGGAATTTCTCATGAGAATATTAAAGGAGAAGTGCACTCAGAAATTGTTCAACTACAGATTTTTGTAAGGCTTTCTTTCTACCATGGAACACCAAAGCAGTTTTTCACCATTTGCATTCATTTGATCTTTTTTCCCCTGCATTGAAAGTGAATGGTGACTGAGATCGAACATCATCTCCCTTTTTTTATTCCACAGAAGAAAGGATGTCATGTGGGTTTGGGAGCAACATGAGGATTGGTAATTGATGACAGTATTTACATTTTTAGTTGAACTATCCCTTTAAAGGAGTCATGTGGAATTTAGTTTTCCTTGATCTTTTCTCATGTACGATTTTATTTTATTATATACTGTAAGTATCAGAATTCAAAACTTCCTCCTCACTGCAAAAATGGGTTTTGTTGAAATCATGCTGCCAAAATGACTTGTTTTCTGCTTCTTTCACATTGTGATTTCACATGGTAGACATTTTCTTCTCAACAACAACACATCAACACCTACTTTACTTTATCACTTCCATATCCCCACCCAGAAGCAGTGAGCAGTGAGATTACAAGGAAAGAACTGGTCAGTCAAGAGCAGATAGCCAATCAAAGCAGTGGCCATTTAAGTCTTAAAATAGAAGCAGCACCAAAACTGGGTCAGAATGATGGTAGAAGATTATCATGTTTTACAAATACTGTATATGATTGTTTTTTGTGCAAAAAATTTATAATATTACAAGTGAACCTCAAGGAACATGTTAAAATAATTTTAAAAAGGCATATTATTAACCCTTTAAAACAGCTAACTTTACTAATGCATTGATAAGGTTAATTTTGTCTACATTTATTTTTGAAAAAGAAAAACAACACATACATATATACTGTATATATACAACAGTTAGTTCTGGTCCTCGAACTGGACAAGAGATGTTCCATGAGCACTGATGGTCTGACACGCTTCTCTGTGTGTATTACTCTGCTTGTGTTCATGCTGTTATAACTAAAGTGTAAGAGTAGTGCATAAGTGTCAAGAGTCAATGTATAAGAGTCTCTTACACTTATTTTTGGACATTACATATGTTAGCCAGCAGGTGGTGGCAAAAGATTGTTTTTGCGTGTAATATGAGCAGTTGCTGACTTGAAGTGAAACCCTCAGTCATTGTTTACATCGCTCGTATTACTACTACTAAACAACTACAACTAGAAAATAGCTTTAAACGGATTTAAACAAACAACTTCAGCATTATGGCTCATCACAGCTGAAAGACAACAGAGAGATTAATTACACAACTCAAGGTGCTTACCTCTTACTGTAGTTTCCACATTGGAGAAAAAGTACTGTTCAAAATGGCGGAGGACATTGTGGTTTCTATCGTGAAAGACTCTTGCGCACCGGCTACCGTGAAATAGGGAGAATTACCCCCGCTTGGACTATTTTTCCACTGAGAAAGCTGATCTGCAAAAATCTGACAGAATCTCTGTTTGAGTGTGGCAGCAGGTGATCACACACTCAGTGTCTCTCTCTCTCTCTCTCTCTCTCTCTCACACACACACAGAGGCACACACAAACACACTCACAAACACACTCCTTGATTATCCAGTAACTTGGTAGAAACAGCACAAGCCGTGATACTATTTCTGAAGTGACATTTTTAAATGACTAACTGAGGCTTGGACGCATCATTTGTTTTGAAGCAGCAATGGCCGTGTAAGAAAGTAGTTCCACAAATGCATTTTTATGACTGTACTCAATCTGTACTTAAAAATGTACTTGTTCATTGAACTGTTGTAAGCAATATCACACTCGCAATCGTGCTATATGGCCATAAATCAGCACTGCTGTGATTCGGCCACAGGCACGAGGCCATAGGCCGAGTGCTGTAGGTAATATATATATATATATATATTTATAGTCTTAGGCACATAAGATGCTTCACAAAAACATTTGTCTTAAGATGGTTATTTATATTTTCAGCTTTAGTGTCTCAATAGGAAATGTACATTTTAGACTCCCAAAAATTTATTTTGCAAATAGAATAGAATAGAAGAGCAGGGAGCCCTGCAACAGATGGCTGGCATGGTCCCCATAGAGCCCCCCACTGAACATTGATTCAATCTGGGATTATAAGAAGAGAGAGAAGCAATTGAGACAGCCTAAATGGAAGAACTGTGGCGAATTCTCCAAGAAGCTTGGAACATCCTACCTGCCAACAACCAAGAAAAACTGCATCTAGGTGTACTTAGGAGAATTGGTGCTGTTTTGAATGCATAGGTGATCACACCAAATATTGATTGAGCTTTTTTATATTTACTGGACTTTGTATGATATTAATTGATAAATGAAAACTATTTCTGGCATTTTTTTTTAAGACATCCTCACTATGCAACATTTTTCCCAAGTGCCTAAAACTTTTGCACAGTACTGCATATATACAGGGTTGGGGAGTAACAGAATACATGTAACAGGATTATGTATTTAAAATACTAAATATAAGTAACTGTATTCCACTACAGTTACAATTGAAATCATCGGTAATTAGAATATAGTTACATTCAAAAAGTATTTTTATTACTGAAGAAATTACTTTGCATTTTATTGTTATTTGTTTAATGTAATATTTAGCCCTTTCAGATGGAAAACATTTATCCATATAAATGTTGCGATCCAAAGTGCATTTGAACAGCGGTGAAACAGTTTCTTATGATGTGTTACATTCATACGAGCAGACAGAGAAGTAAATCTGAAGTAAGTATGGAGCAGAAGAAATAGAAATAAACCTTGTGTACATTATCAGCTTTACGCTAAGCCAAAATGCTTTTTCAAGCCATTTTACATGCACATGTTTCCAGGCACGATCATATTTTTTAATCAAGAAAATTAATTGGATCATAATTTCTTTTTTCTTTTAAGACATTTGATATTAGGGCAAAAATCATATTCTTGATAATAATTTGGTATTGTTTTCCTGTAAAACTATCTTAAAATCCTCAAAACAAGATCAGTTTGATTTATCTTGTTTTAGAAACAACACTGCATAAGATATTTAGATGTTTCAGAGAATGTATTTTTAACAAGTGTATTTTGTCTGACTGTACTGGCAGAGTTTTTATAGTCAAAACAAGTGAAAAAAATCTACCAGTGCTGAAGAAGTAATCCAAAGTATTTAGAATATGTCACTGACCTTGAGTAATCTAACGGATTACATTACAAATTACATTTTACAGCATGTATGCTGTAATCTGTAGTGGAATACATTTCAAAAGTAACCATCCCAACCCTAAATATATATTTATATAGACTTTATATAGATTGTGTTAAGTAAATGTGAATAATTATATAAAAATAATAACACCCCCTGACATCTATGTAAATTCTGTAATAAAACTACAGATTTTCATATCATAAAAGCAATTCAAGCTTGAACTTCATCTGTTTTTACAAGCTGTGTCAGTAGTTTGCAGCGCCTAATCAAACCTCACAAGTATTGCAGTCACTGATGAAAACTGTTCACTTATGGCGAATTTACACTACATGATTTTAGGCCTGATTTTCACTCGTTGACTGTTTTGTGGAGATCGCTGACAAAAGCCAGAAATCAGCTCGCTCCCGTGAACAACGAACGCAATGTATGAATTATCAAAGACGCGATCTGAGAGAAGCGGCGATGCATCGCCGAGGTCATCAAGATCTAGCATGTTATATATCTGGACCTGTCTCTGATTCCAAATTGTGCAATGTGAAATATTTCAACTGCAGCATTGACCTACAGCCAATGAGAGAGCAAGAAACGGGGCGCTGGAATTTTCAGTGGGAGGAGTCTTGATGTACCTGCAACAGAAATGAGGAAAAATTTGTGGAACATTGGCAGGAGCACATTTGATGTGAAACTAAACATTTGATGTTTCATCAGAACTGTACCACAACTGGGTGAAGAAAGAGAAGATTTGGAGAGAAATTGCCAATTTTCTTGGACAGTCAGGTGAGCAAATAGGTAGATTTTTCAGTAGGAGCTACTTTTTCATATTGTAACCAATAAAATATATGATGACATTAGGCGATTAAAAACATACATCACATAACATATGATCTTGCATTTGTTTTTGTATCTCGTATCACTTCTCACGTGTTCTCTGCATGGACTCCAAATTATGTTTCACAACAGAGTCGTAGGGGATTCGCCGATAATGAAATGTTTTGTAATGTGTTCACCCCTGTCGCCGATTCTTTGTGTAATTTGAATACGCTACGACTTCCATGACAAGACAGACAGTTGTGTAATATGAACGGTACCACAATCAGACATCTTTGAAAGTCGTGTAGTGTGTAGAAGGCATTAGGATGAAGCACAACAGATGGGCAAAGCATCTGAAACAAAATACAGGAATCTTGAGACATGATTTTCAAAGTTTAAATTACTTTTAACTTGATAAAGCATCCTAAAAATGACGTTCCAAACATATCTATCTGAGGCATGCACATGTACATAGAGCGACAAGGAAAAATAGCGCAAACAGAATGCAAGAACGCGAACTGTGAGAACTGGACACATTGTCAAACTCGATGCAATATAGATTGCTGTCAACTGTGGGCTTGCTCAATGATATATAAAACACAATATACTGAGTTCTGAAGCCACTTTTTGTATTGTCTAATCAATGTTTATTCATCTTCCACAATAATGCACTTTATTTAAATATCCATATTATACTGGATATTTATTATAGGACCTAAGTTATACATTAATTTGTATACAGTATATGTTATAAAGATGTTAAATACTTTAAATGTTCCCATGCAGCTTAACCTAGGCTGTGTGTGTTGGGCAATTTGGCAGGTCTATGGCCAGGATTTCAAGCTTAGCCCTCTTAGACACTTCTAAACTGACTGTTTAGTTGCACGTTATGTGAGAGGCCATGTAAATGGTCTTATACAGTATGTAACACACACCCTGACGAAGGCATAAGCTGCAACGCGTAGGTGTATCTGTCACCAATTTTACTTCTAAAAGCCATGATTTAATAAAGGCTTTTTAACTTTTCTACACAATTCGAGTGCCTTGGAATATTTTATTTTTTGTTTTTGAGCTTAATTATCCCAAGCAACCAAAGAGCACCGATATTTTACACCCTGTGCAGCACTTCTTTTGCATTCTTTGCAGTGACAGTATGTAATACTGTTAGCACGCAGTAGTAAAACACCAGAAATGGTTTTTATTTAGTTTAGTTTATTTAGTTTAGTATTAAGTTTCTTTATGCTCTTGGGAAAAAAAGCACCAATTCTCCTTGGTACACCTGGACACAATTTTTCTTGGTTGTTGGCAGATAGGATGTTCCAAGCTTCTTGGAGAATTTGCCACAGTTCTTCTATTTTGGCTGACTCAATTGCTCATGTCTCTTCTTGTAATCCCAGAATGACTCAATATTCAGTGGGGGGCTCTGTGGGGACCATGCCAGCCATCTGTTTCTGGGCTCCCTGATTTTCTATTCTATTCTATTTGCAAATGAAATTTTGGGGAGTCTAAAATGTATATTTCCTATTGACACACTCAAGCGGAAAATATAAAGACAAATGCTTTTGTGAAACATCTTATGTGCCTAAGACTTTTGCACAGTACTGTATATATCTTCTTGGTAACACTTTACATTAAGGTTCCCTTTATAATGTTTTTTAAAGGGGTTCATTAATATCTAATAACTCATCTACAAATGCATTATAAATCATTAATATGTAAATATAACAAAATTAATAAAAAGGGTGACTTTCTTACACTACTTGCCAATATTTGAGCCATATTAAACTCACATGCTATGATTTTTATTTAAATGTAATAGTACTTTTAATAAGCATTTGCAAAATGAATATTTTGAATAAATAATGCACAAAAAATATTAAAACATTTTTACTCCTGATGGTAATTTGTTAATAAGTGCCTAATATTTTAATATTACATCATAAATCATGTACATAAATAAACATACATCATGTAATATAGTCTGATGACGTTTTACTGAAATTTATGTGAAGCAAATCAACAGTACAATTTACCTTAATAAAAATTAAAAATCTCACATTTTTGCATACACGCCGCAGTGTCTTATAAAACATGCAGTGTATTAATCATTTTGCTTAAAAATATAGTCCAATATATTCATTTAAAAATATTAGAAGCAAGGTTAAGTGAGAGAATGAACTTATTTTATAATGCCTGGTGTGTGCTCCCCTCTGGCTAAACAGCATGAACATAATGCCAATATTAGTTATTTATGTGCAGTGCAAGTCATGGTTTAAAATTAGTAAACTAAGTAAGTGTTAAAGGCCAGTGTTTGAACAAAGATTTTGTATGAACTGTAAAATTAATCCTAGATTAACTGCAGAAGTTCACATAGATGCATTGTCCTTTGTTAATTGATGATGAAGGCTTTTTTGGCAATTAATTGATCATTTATACATTTCATTTTAAGATGACATTAGGGCACCCTTATTAAAGTTACTAATGTCAGCAAATTAATTAATGGTTCACAGGTGTTCACTTCACATTAAGGTACACTTTCATACTGTAGGTTATTGATGATAACGGTTCATAGGTAACTCATTATTAGTTGTTGTTGTCCATTTTGCATTAAGGTACCCTTTTAGAGGTTACTTAGGTTGATAAAAATATCCAAATTAAATTAAAGCATTGCAAGGTACAATTCGTGATAGTTCATACATAGCCCATAAATTTAAGAGTTTGTCTATATATTTTTGATAAACAAGAGAGAATCAGAAAGACTGCATATTGCTTTAGAAGAGCATCAAGACCTGAATGTTTTTGCAGAAAACTGTTGGTAAGACATCGAGTAGCACCATTCATTTTTACTTCAAAGTGACAAAGAAAGTATAAAACCCAAACACAACACCTTTTAATCTCACTATAGTAGTCTGCTTTTGCTGCATCATGACGAAGTCATGAATTATGACAATTAATGATTTTGATTAAAATAACTATTAAAAAGTACATTTATTAAGATTTATAATGCATTTGTAAATGAGTTATTACTCATCAATGAATCCCTTTATAAACCCTATACAAAGGGAAGCTTAATGTAAAGTGTTACAATGTTCTTTTCTGTGCCAACATGTTGTTAGTAAGGCATCAATAGTGCTGTCCATGGTCCTAAATCAGTCGCTCCACGCAGAGAACCATGCATGACATTTTTGGTTGAATAAAGCCTCTGTAATTATTTGTCTGTTGTCAGTTATTATGCATTGTTTTATTTGTTGCATCTTCGATATCCATTATTGTCATTTGTAAATAAGCATTTTGGAGCGGATGCTTTGTTTAGATGCACATATGTGTTCAATTGTGTATCTAAAGGTGGGGGAGGCGTACATGTGCGTATGTCTGTGTGTTTGTGTGTGCGTTAGCACAAGTGCATATGTGTGCAAGCATTCGTGCGTGTACGTGTGTAAATGTGAGATGAGACACAGGGGTGGGCGGGAAGGAAGGAAGGAGGGGTGGCTTGTTCTAACAGTTTTTTGAAAGAGATAAATGGCTTACAGATGGCCCAATCAATATATTCAAATGAGACATGTAAAGTAGCCGGGCAGCCGTCGGAGATCAGACTAGGGCTAGATGAGAGGCGTACAGCCAAGGAGACCCAAATCTCTCTCATTTACTCTACCTCACACACACACACACACACACACACACACACACACACACACACACACACACACACACACACACACACACACACACACACACACACACACACACACACACATACATACATACATAAACTCCCTCTCACACACAGGCAATGACCTCACCTTTGCCCCATCATAAATGCTCTGGGTAGCAGTTGATATTCTCAATATTAAATGAATTTGAAGTTGTTGCACTGAAGCTTAGAAGCTATAAATGCATATTGAGAGTCACAGGAGTAGTTCACCCAAAAATTGACATTTTGTCCGAATATACCCTTGTATCGTTCCAAACCTGCATGACTTTCTTTCTTATGCAGGACTCAAAAGGAGTCGTTTGAATTACTGTTCTGATCCATCTTTGCAGTACATTGCATTTGATAGCGACTAATGTGAGAATTTAGCAATGTTTTTTAACGCTAAACAATTCAAGTTCTTGCATGAACGTGTAATGAACTCTCGTATGAACACCACTTGACCGAGCGTATTTTATAGCACTCATGGGTCCGCAGAACGGACATATTGAATTCTCTGTATTGAAGAAGAAAAAACATACCTGAAGTTTTCTTTTTGTGTTCCCCTTGTGAAAGAAAATCAGTCAGATTTGGAAAAATCTGTGGAGTGGTGGTGGTGTAGTGGGCTAAAGCACATAACTGGTAATCTGGTAATCAGAAGGTTGTAGGTTCGATCCTTACAGCCACGACCATTGTGTCCTTGAGCAAGGCACTTAACTCCAGGTTGCTCCTGTAATAAGGGGTCTGTAAGTCGCTTTGGATAAAAGCGTCTGCCAAATTCATAAATGTAAAAAGGGTGGCATGCAGTCATACATTTTGACAGAATTGTAAATATTGATTATAATGTTTTTCCATTTTTTCAGGAACTTTTACTACTTGTGTAAATTATGTCAATCGTTTTGTTTTAAAATGAAAATATAAATAAAATATAAAAGCTGTTGAAAATCGAAGACAATCTGGATAAACATGTTTTACTTAAGATGTTATTAAATGCTTTTGCAACAGATGTAATGTTTTGTGTTATTGGCTGCTACTATGTTTTTCATCTGTATTCCACAAATTGTAAATGAACAGGAAGATTATCTCAGTGTCTGTGGGTGAGCAGGGATAGGCTATGGCCCCGGGGCAGCCTCCGGGGGAAAAATGTTCCCCAGACACAGATAACATCCAATTCCTTCCCTGTGAAATGCAAAAATCCACCCCTACATCAGCAAAGTGTTTTATCATCCCGTATCAGATCCGGCCTCCCTTATCGTTTTGTTGCACACACTTACATGTAAACGTCCATTTCCTTGAAATCAAATATGTGCAAAAAGGAGGGAGATTTTGACAACAGTTTCTTCCACTTACAAAGCACCGAACAGCTTTATGGAGACAACTGCAGCACTTCTTTTGTTTTCATTGTCATGATATTATAAAGCCAAATGGCAAGCAGATATGGGGGAAACCAATGCTTTCGGGTGATGGTTTGTGGTGTCCTTGATCAATTAGGTTAAAGGAATAGTTCACCCAAAATTTTAATATTTTTTTTCTCAATAGACCCTTTTCATGTTTCCAGGTTTGGACTGCAGAAGAAAAATATTGCATGGCAAACATCTAGCAGTGAATGGCAGACAACAGCAAATATTATTTTTACATTCCCATTTTCTGCATAAGTTAAAGAAAGAATCCATCATTGCATTTCCACAGCTTTCTAAAATAGGGAAAAAAGAGAGATTTGGATTATGGTGGTTAGAAAAGAGAACGATGCCAAATTTCCCGGGACTCCCTCAGCAGGTGTATTCATTTTTATGAAGAAAAAAGCCCCACTTATAAATCTAATTTTGAATTAACCCGCAACCAGCATCTGTACATTAAATTACTTTCTTATAGATACAGTCTCTTTCAGTGAATAGATGTTTGCACTAACCTCCATGCATTCTCATAGTGGTAATAGAACATTGTAGGAAGTGTTGGCCTTTCTATGAGAGATCGTTGTCTTGCCCTCTGTCTGGCAACCCAGTAAAAGGGTTCTTGGCCTATTAATTGTCTTGACAGCGATAAAAGAAACAGAGATGATGCTATTTGTCTTTAATACAATACCTCTCATATTACCCTGAGACAAATTGAAAATGTTTCCTAACATGAACTGCATTCATTTTTCTCCTAGCCTTTGAGAAGGTGAAAGTGGTAGGTCATGGATAGAGACTTGAGAGTGTTTGGGGCCATGGCGTGTTTTGCATGGAAGGATTTGCTGCTTGTTCTTTCTCGGGTCAGACACTTGAATATTTATTTGTCATACTTACGTGTGGAGCCAGCACCTGTGAGCTGTCAGAGGTCAAATGTCAAGGAGAGGACTGGCCCTAAGTGGCTAGAGGGTCTTGTGAGGGTTCGGGACAATCAGGGAAGAGAATGGGCTGTTCCTCTGTGAAATGACCATTGACAATCCTGACGGTGACACGTGGCCCCTTGTCCAGTCAGCTATTTTGTGAGTCCGCCTCCTGCCCCTTGCCTCACAAAGATGCTTTAGTAAGCTGATGACCTTGGATTGCTCTGCCTTACAAAGCAACAAAGATTAATGCCTATTTGGTGAGCCACTCACGCCATTATCTTCCACACTTGTCATTTCCTTGAGTGCCTCGTCCTAACATGACCTGCTTTGAGCCAGGTCTACTCTTTCCCTTTCTGCAATGGAAATTGTACTGCCCTACAAAGGCATAACAAAGTAACTACGCCAATACAGAAGTCACATGGTTGAAGTGTGAATATTGTAGTTAATTCCATTATCTTTGGAATCTAAGTATAGTGAACCCACAACCGCCTGTCAAAGGACAAGATCATAGTCTAAGACAGGTGCTTTCATATTGAGTCAGGGGACCCCCAGGGGCCCGCAAAACATTTTGGAGAAAATAAAAATGTATGTTAAAAAAGGAAACATTTACCAAATTTGGCTAAATACTGTTTAATTTTGTTTTCTAAGAACTAAAAATAGATTACAGTTGAATCAAAAATGTCTATCTTCCAGTTGTATACGTCTAACATTACTCATTTTGGTTAGAATCAATATATAGGGTCAGCGTAACACAAAAATATACAGTATTTTCCAGTTAATATTTTGATTGTTTCTTTTGGCTTTAGTACAGACAATATAATAAAAAATAATAATTTAGAATAGTCTTTAAAATATCAAACTTACAAATTTTCTCACAGTATAAATGGGTTTTGAAAATGAAAAATATATCATGAAAGTATATTTGTGTTTCTATTTTCTTGGAAGGGTGTCCGTCACAAGGGGATCATCATATTTGGTGGTTCTTGCCATCAAAAAGTAAAAAAAAACACTGTTCTAGGAGACTCAATTCAAATGTTTTCATTGCATAACATTTTGAAAGAATGTGTAGTTATATGATTAGTATTCTGTGTAGTTATATGTTTTGCATGTAGGGGGCAGTGTAGAGATTAGTAAAACAATAATAATAATCATTAATTGTAGCCTTACACTAAATAAAAGTTTGATCTGAGAAGTAGACTTGATATGAGATGCTAGAAAACGAATCGGTTACCTAACGTAACCTCGGTTCTCTCTAGATGAGGGAACGAGTATTGCGTAAGCTAGCTTACGCTACGGGAAAGATTAATCTTTTCTGAGATATTGAAGCCAAAAAATTATCCTTAATTTTGTATCCATTGTCAACGCAGTGCAGCAGCTGCATACCTTGAGCGGGCTAGCTAGCGAGCTCATTGGTTGCTCTGCGGCAACTGCTGCAGCCTATAGACGAACTTGAGTGAACTCGCGTCCAATGACAGGCGCCCGCGCCGTCACTGTATCAAAGCCCGCCAGAATGGGCGTGGCTAGAGTGCATATAAGCGTAAGTTCGTAGGCTGGAACCCTGGTTTTCATTGAATGAAGCGAAAATCGCTCGTGGCGCGAAGCACGGCCGGCTACGCAATACTCGTTCCCTCATCTAGAGAGAACCGAGGTTACGTTAGGTAACCGATTCGTTCTCTTACGAGAGGTTCTCTCGTATTGCGTAAGCTAGCTTACGCTACGGGAACCCATTGTCAACGCCGTGCGCGCCAAGCATCCACTGCATGAGCCCCGGGGTGGGGGGACCCGGGGGAGCCCTTGTGAGTGGGGGAATAATATTTGGCCGGCAAGAGTGCGGGCCAGTGTGTGTGTAATACATAAGCACATAGTGGGAAGGGAAAGACAGAGCAGCGGTGCCGGTCTGTGTGGAATGTGTCCCGTCAGTGCAGCTCACCAGGGGAGCTGTAGCGTATTAAACCGCTAGTAGTTTTGCCTGCAGAGCGGGCACTTCCAGATTGTAAAATCTGACAAAGGTGGAGGGAAGCCCAGCCCGCTGCCACACATATGTCGTGAATGGAAATCCCGCTGGACCATGCCCACGAGGAGGCCATGCCTCTAGTGGAGTGAGCCCTAATGCCTAACGGGCATGGTAGGTCTTTTGACGCGTACGCGGCAGCAATAGCGTCCACTATCCATCTAGACAGTGTCTGTTTCGAGGCGGCGAAACCTTTGGTGCGCCCTCCAAATGAAACGAAAAGATGCTCAGAGCGTCTGAAAGAGGCAGAGCGCGCAGTATACAATCTCAGTGCTCTGACTGGGCAAAGGAGATTGGCGTCGCGTTCGCTATCGGATGCTGGCAGCGCCGATAGGGAAATGATTTGTGCTCTGAAAGGAGTACCGATCACCTTGGGGACATAGCTGTGTCTAGGCTTTAAAATGACCTTGGAGTCACTTGGTCCAAACTCAAGACACGCAGCGCTGACAGACAGCACGTGAAGGTCTCCCACACGTTTAACTGATGACAGGGCAGTTAGAAAAACGGTTTTGAGTGAAAGGTATTTCAAATCCACGGATTGAAGTGGTTCGAAAGGGGGGGCTTTCATAGCTTCGAGAACTACGGAAAGATCCCAGATAGGAACCGATGGGGGGCGCGGGGGGTTCATCCTTCTAGCTCCCCTGAGGAAGCGGATGACCAGCTCGTGGTTCAGCGAACGCCGCAACGGCCGCCACGTACACTTTGAGCGTGGATGGGGATCTGCCCTTATCCAGCAGCTCTTGTAAAAACACGAGCAGCGACGACACCCCACATGTCCGTGGGTCCAGGTCTCTGTCGGTGCACCATTTTGAAAACACAGACCATTTGGACGCATAGAGTCTTCTCGTGGAAGGGGCTCTAGCGTGTATGATAGTGTTTATTACTCCTTCTGGCAAAGCGACGGGTAGTCGTTGATCACCCACGCGTGCAGCGCCCAGCGCTCTGGGTGGGGATGCCAGATCGTGCCGCGAGCTTGAGAGAGGAGATCTGCTCTCACTGGAATGGGCCACGGGGCTGTCAGTGACAGCTGCGTAAGCTCCGGGAACCATGTCTGATTCTCCCAGCGCGGGGCTATGAGGAGCACCGAGTGACGCGTTTCCCTGATCCTCTGCATTACCTGTGGCAATAGCGAGACGGGAGGGAAGGCGTAAAGCGGGCGGTTGGGCCAGTCCTGGGCCAGCGCGTCCTCGCTTTTCGAGAAAAATACTGGGCAGTGAGAGTTCTCTTCTGACGCAAAGAGGTCTATCTCTGCTCTGCCGAATATGCTCCATAACTTCTGGACTGTTTGAGCGTGCAGGGACCATTCCCCTGGGGAAATATTGTCTCTGGACAGTCTGTCTGGGCCGTCGTTCAGGTGGCCTGGCACGTGCGTCGCCCTCAGCGAGCGCAGGTGGCACTGGGACCAACTCAGTATGCGTTTTGTCAGATGGAAGAGGTTCCTGGATCTGACACCGCCCTGACAGTTTAGATAGGATACCACAGATCTGTTGTCCGAACGGACCAGGACGTGGTGACCCTGAATGACCGGGAGGAAGCGCACGAGCGCATACTCGACCACTATCATTTCCAGACAATTTATGTGAAGGAGCTTTTCCTGAACTGACCATAGGCCAAAAACCGGAGAGCCCTCGCAGACCGCGCCCCAACCCGTGTTGGACGCGTCTGTCGAGGTGACTTTTCGGCGAGATACAGCTCCCATCCTCACTCCCCGCTGATACCATTCGGCCACTGCCCAGGGCTGCAGAGCTGAGTCACTCTGATCGGCTGGCGGCCCCTGGCCCAAGCCCGGCGAGACGCACGGGTGTTTAGCCAATGCTGAAGCGGGCGCATGCACAGTAAACCCAGCTGAAGTACTGCTGCGGCTGAGGCCATGTAACCTAGCATTCTCTGAAATTTTTTCAGAGGCGTGAGGCTGTTCATCTGAAAGGACGCGGCTAGTCGCTGAACACGGCACGCGCGCTGTGTAGATAAGCGTGCTGTCATTGCCATGGAGTCTAGTTCTATTCCAAGGAAGGAAATTGCCTGACTGGGCTGTAGTGAGCTCTTGGTGCAATTGACTGCAAGTCCCAAACTGTTCAGATGACTGAGGAGAACTGTCCTGTGAGACAGAAGCTCCGTATGTGATTGTGCCAAAATCAGCCAATCGTCCAAATAGTTCAGAATTCGCAAGCCCTGACTCCGCAGGGGTGCGAGCGCCGCATCCATGCACTTCGTGAAAGTACGGGGTGCTAAAGACAGGCCGAACGGAAGGACGGTGTATTGATAAACCTGGCCGTCGAAGGCGAATCTCAAGAATGGCCTGTGACAGGGATTTATCTGAATCTGAAAGTAGGCATCTTTCAGATCGAGAGAAATAAACCAGTCCCCCTGGCGCACATGCGCGAGGAGTTTCCTGATTGTAAGCATTTTGAACGGTCTTTTTGCGAGCACCTTGTTCAAAACCCTGAGATCTAATATTGGTCTGAGGCCGCCGTCTTTCTTGGGGACAAGAAAATAACGGCTGTAAAACCCAGACTCGCTCAGAGAAGGTGGCACTCTCTCTATGGCCCTTTTGCACAGAAGGTTTGCTATTTCTGAACGAAGCATGCAGGCTGCTTCCGTGTTCACAGTAGTTTCGAGCCGCGCTCTGAAGCGGGGAGGGCGGCGATCGAACTGTAGCAAATAGCCCTGTTTTATTGTGCTTAACACCCATTTGGATATCCCTGGGATAGCTTTCCACGCTTTGAAGCGTAACGCCAGAGGGTGAATGGCCAAGTCGCCCTGATTGCCGCACACAGCGAGCTGAACAGAATGTGTGAGCGCACTTACTGTGCTTATGCATGACTGCTCGCAGACAGCAGGGACAGGCTGTTCTGTGAGTGACTTCCCGATTGAGGTGAATGGGGAAAGAGTCACATCTGTGAAGTGATGCGCGAGCATAGTCACGGGCATGGGACTTACATACAGAGAGGTGTTTGCTGGCCGTGTGACAGAGCGGGCAGAGAAGGGGCGTGCGCAAGGATTCGTGGGCACGTTTATTGACTCTAACACTCGAGCTGGCTGTGCCCGATTTATGTGAGTGGGCTCTGATAGGGACACGGGAAGTGTAATGCTTGTGTGTAGGGGTGAACACTGGATTGTGGGCACATTTTCCTTTTTACAAGATTTCTTTGGGTCGCCGTGAAAACGGCATTGAAGTGCAGGCAAGCGGGCAGTATCACCGGCTTGTTGGCTGCTGAATCCACCACTGCAGTAGCCTGAGAGAAGGGGACTGACAGGGGGCGAAGCTTTGACGGTGGTCCGGCCGCGGCTGGACTGAGCCGTCGTTTCTTCAACAAAGCTAGGAGGACTTCGGTTGCTCAGGTTTCAGCGCAATCTTAGGCCGAGGCCCGCGGGGGGGCGGCGGTCTGCGGCGGCTGTCTGAGCGCGTTCTAGGGCGGCCGCCCTGTCGAGGCTGAGAAGTCTGGCTTTGCTGAGCTGGGCGCTGTGAAGAGGCTCATGCAGGAGGCTGGTCACGTGGGCGGCCTGCAGAGGAGCTAGCGCGACGAGGCAGGAAGAGATTCATGGCTTGGGTGGCTTTCTGGACTTCCGAGAAACGGTCAACAATGCCACTCACCGCAGAACCGAAGAGACCGGACGGAGAGAGCGGCGCGTTGAAGAACGTGGAGCGTTCAGCTTCTCCCATGTCAGCTAGCGTTAGCCATAGGTGTCTCTCGGTCACAGTCAGCGTGGCCATGCACTTCCCTAGGGCTTGAGCTGCAGCTTTGGTGGCGCGAAGGGTGAGATCCGTCGCGCTCCTTAGATCTGAAACAGCCTCTGGGTGCCTGCCTTTGTCATCCCACTCTCGAAGAAGGTCCGCTTGGAGGATCTGTAAAACGGCCATGGAATGCAGAGCAGATGCGGCTTGGCCGGCGGCGGCATAGGCGCGGCCAACACAGGCGGAAGTAGTTCTGCAGGCCTTAGATGGGAGCACTGGCTTAGGCCGCCATCTCGCGGAGGGCGGGCAAAGGTGTGCTGCTACCGAATCCTCGACCGGGGGGATGGAAGAGTAGCCCCTCTCGGTGGCGCCGTCCACCGAAGCGAGAGAGGTGGAGACATGGGATCGGTTCCTGGCCGAGAGAGGCGCGTTCCACGATTTAGAGAGCTCGGCGTGGAGTTCCGGCAGGAAGGGCTCTGAGGAAAGCAGCCGTCAAGTCTGTTGGGAGCCTGCTCAGAGGGCGGTGACCACTCGAGCCCGAGGCGGTCGACGGCCTGTGTGAGGAGGCGCGTTAGTTCTTCCTCGACTCCGGCGCGGGTCCTGCTGGATTCCTGGGCCGAGAAGGAGGCTTGGGAGCCTGACCACTCCTCGCTGTCCGAAGCCATGATGGAACAGCAGCCCTTATCCTCCGCCTCGTCATCCGAGATGGCAACAGTGCGGCCGCTCGGCGGCAACTGCGCGTCCCGGGGGGGTGGGGAGGGTGAAAGCGAGGCTCGAGGGAGAGGCTCCGGCGAGGTAGTCGCTTCTAACACCGGTTCCGGCAGCCTTTGGGAGCGGCGCTTCTTTCTGCGCGGCGAAACGAAAGGCGGCGCGGCAGCTTCGGTTTTGAGTGCTTCGAGTCGAGCCCGCAGGGTCGACATCGGAAGCTCCTCGCAGAGGTCGCATCCGCCGTCAGCGAGGGCGAGCTCTGCATGTTCCAGTCCCAGGCAGAGAGCGCAGATGAGGTGGCGGTCTCCGGCGCTGAGAGGGGCGCGGCATGAGGCGCAGGTGGTGCGAGGCATCTTTAAAAGACGCTCGTTGCTCTTTTTGTGAAGTTCGCTGAGGAACTAGCTTGCTCTAAAAAGGATACGTCGCCGGATGGCGTAGCTCGCAGGATGGCTGAAGGTGGCGAAGACGGCCGGCTTCTTCGAGCGCTGTCCAAGCTTGCTAGATGCCCCTCGAACGGCGACGCGGCTTCTGCAGTTCAGAGATGCGAAGAGCTTCGCTGAATAGATGAAAGTCAGGGTTCCAGCCTACGAACTTACGCTTATATGCACTCTAGCCACGCCCATTCTGGCGGGCTTTGATACAGTCATTGGACGCGAGTTCACTCAAGTTCGTCTATAGGCTTCAGCAGTTGCCGCAGAGCAACCAATGAGCTCGCTAGCTAGCCCGCTCAAGGTATGCAGCTGCTGCACTGCGTTGACAATGGATACAAAATTAAGGAGAATTTTTTGGCTTCAATATCTCAGAAGATGAATCTTTCCCGTAGCGTAAGCTAGCTTACGCAATACGAGAGAACCTCTCGTAAGAGAACATGTTTTTAAGTACACAGTCTGTACCCAATGTTTTTTTTTGTTTGTTTGTTTTTACAAATGTTCTTGTTTTATCTATCTAAGTGGTTTGATCAATGAGCTCATGAGAAATTATGAGAGGATCTGAAAAAGTTGAGAGGATCTTCTTGGCTCTCCCACTCAAGACTTGCTTTATTAACACATTTAAATGAGTCTGATATTCAATCAATGAAGAATAACTTTGCCTAGGTAAGACTGTATCTGATTCTCCTCACATTCTAAGGGGGGAGAAAAAAGCTAAATACGATTATGCATATGTGGAAATTACACAGAGATGAGGTCTTAATATGCTATAATTATTTGACAGGATATGCTTATGCACCGATTAGCATATCAGTAAGACCAGACAAAGACGGAGAGGTAGCAAGTGAAAAATGAAAGGGGATCATTGAGTGATAAGAGGCTTCCCCTATTCTTAAACACACACACATACACACACTCCCTAAATGTAGATGAAGATTAGGGATGCTAGGTGCTTTGTGTACATGTGAACATTTTTTTTTTTTTTTTTACACAATTAAACCAATCTTATATTTTTGTTTCTTCAAGCCATTACTTTCTTTGATTGCCTATGTGCTAACTCTTGCCATTCTTTTGATGATTGCTTTTCCTTCACTATCTGGTTCAACTAATCAATTTAATTTTAGTTTTATGGAAGATTCCTACATTATAAATAGTATTTCACAAGCATTTAAGTATAAGCCTTTAGAGTTTTATAAGATCACGAGAAACATAAATTCAGTCAAATGTGTCCTAACTTTTGACTGGTGCTATAGGTGTATGCCAAACATTTAATGTTACAGAGAGGGCAGCCTATTGCTTATGCAGTGCTCCCCAACCAGTATGTTTGTAGACATGGATAGAAACTTTATAGTGAAGGATACTGTCTGTCTTTGATTTAAAGGGACTTGTAGATCAAGTGCTGACTGTCGAAACTGGACATCTGAGATCTCTGTATCTCAATGTTGTTCTCTGTAGTCATACGTCTATCTGTCTGCACTCATGTTGTATTGGCTTCCTGCTGTCGATACCCACAGTGTGGTGTTGTCCTGACTAATGCACTTCTGGATAGTGCATACATCATGGCCAAGTGCTGTTGCTGTATTGATTATCATCGTCCCAGGAATCTTATTGTACATCACACAGACTAATATCAGAGATGTTAGCAAAGCTCATTCTCTCGCAGGTGGTCCATCTTGCAAAAGTATGCTTTTATTGCACAATTTCAGACCACTTGTATTCATTATTCTTTGTTCAATTGCGATATTTTTATGTCAGTTTTTAGTTCTGGAAGTGTTTCTAAATTACTGTAGCCTAAAAAATAATTCAGACATGGTCCTCTGCTGAAATCGAAATAATTCACTTTGGCCACTTCACACTTATATGTAGCCTGTGGGTCATGAGTAAGGGGGTATGTGACTGATGTTTATAAAAAAAATATAAATAAATAAAAACTGTGGTCGATATGGTATTGAATAATAAAAAATACAAAAATGAAAATATGAATATGAAAACAGTTATGAAATACAGTAGAGGCTTATGTCAAAAGAAAACACAAACAGGGGATTAGCCTATCCACATGCCTCAGCATCACCTTAGTACATGCTTATATCGTTCACAGCATTTTATGCATTTAACATATCCTTAAATCACTCAAAGCATTTTATGCATTTAACACATGCTTATTTTTTAACCAGACTTTAAGGACATGTATTGCAGTTTAAAACAATATACATTTAATTACACTTCTTCTCACATATAAAACGTATTACACTAATTCACTAAATTGGAAAACACTCTGGGCTATAAATCAGTTAATAAGATAATGTATGATTAATACTAAATTTAGATTCTTGCATGGATAAAAAACGTAGTTAAACTCCACACATGCAATCCATATGCATCCTTCAAAAATAACCCACAACAAACACTCAATTTTAGCATACAACTATTGTGAACACATATTTTATGCAGTTTAAAAATATTTTGTGTAAAATTTGATATTTACCCAAAGCATTATCAACCAATGAACAAAACCAAGAGCTCTCTTGCACAATGTATGCTCTCACGTTTCAAACACAGTGCCGGAAAACAGGTGTCACAAAACTCCACATCCAATTTATGACTAGAGTTAAATTACATTACATTTCTCCACTTGGCTTCATATAACACAATTATTTTATATTGTCAATAGCCTTTAGTCAATATCTTGCTAATATATCACACAAATAAATAGCTGCTTACTTTCTAAATTAGTTAGGCAATTCAACCATAAGACATTGACTGTCACAGTTAAAGGAATATTTCACCTACAAATGAAATAAATTTAATAGTTTTGAAGATGCTAGCCGCCCCTTACCCAGAATTTGCCTCATATAAACTAGGGATGCGCCGATCCCATACCTGGTTTGGTTTCGCTCCGATACTGAAGCTTCTAGATGGATTGGTTATCGGTTCAATGAGCCACATCCAAATCCGATACTCTGTGTTGGTCATATTCGCTACTGCCAAGCTCCAAAAATGACATAAATGAACCATAAAAAAACCATTAAAGTAGTTCATATGACTTGTGCATTTTAGTCAAAGCCACTTGAAGACGTGCGATAGCTCTGTGAATCACAAAAGGCTGTGTTTAATAAGTTAATATATTATAGTATGTGCAGTGCCAGCGCATTAGTGAATGGTGCTGCTCTGTTGACACAAACTCATGCATAGGCTGGTGATGCACTTGTGGCTATTTTTAGCCTTCACAGTGGTGCGCAATATTTGAGCGCTACTCAAGAACAGTATCTCAGATGTAGATGCTCAATAGTTCGGTTCACTTATAATATGAATTTAGAACAGCACCGGAGGTGCATTTTACCTGAATTTACATAAGAAGCGAATGAAACTACTGTGAACTTGCCTACAAACAGACACATACAGGATTTCCTCAAGAGTTTAGAATGTCAAAATAAAAAAAAGTGCACAATTTAAATATATTACTGTTGTATTTAATATGTTGTAATAATATTATTAACAATTAATTATTATTATTCTTGTCATCATTAGTATTTGTTTACAATTTATAACAATATTTAAGTTGAATGGGTTATAAAAAATAACTGTGTGAATAAAAAGTGTACTTAAGGATCTTAATCCTTTAAAGTCCAGATGCAAGTTTAAATACTTTTGGGAAAAAAATGAAAAAAAATAAATAAAAATAAAGTAAAATTAAAACACTGGTTTCTTTTTTACTGATGACTTATAATGGAATTACTGTTAATTTTGCTGCTACATTATCCAGTATACTAGTTAATATAAAAAATATTCTTAATAAGCTATACACTTATATTGATATAATGTGTTTGTTAGAGGTTTGTGTTTCTTTACACATTAAAGAGTACTCCCAATTAGTTCCACACAATTATGTAACAATATTCTAAACTGATTATGCAAAAAAAAAAAAAAACAATAACACTGGTATTGGATTGGGATCGGTATCGGCCGATACTGAGTTTTCCGATATCAGAATCGGATCGGAAGAGAAAAGTGGTATCGGTGCATCCCTAATATAAACTGCTTTCTTTTTGCTGCATTTTGCCTTGTGAGCTAAGAGGTTGCTTTGCAATGCTCAAATTTATCAAAGGTACATGCTTTTGTTAGCTGTGACATCCAACTCAAATGAGAATTTAAATGCAGACAAAGAGGATATCAAGCCTTCACATGAGTCCTTCATTTTCTACTTCCACATGCAGAATACCATAATAATCAGGCTAAAATGACTTTATAACTACACCATCTCTTTTGTAAGGCTTCACTCATGCCCAGTCCCCTAACTGAATCACCACAGAGTCACTGTATCAATTCTAACTTTGGTATTAGGATTTAGTCAGGCATGCTGGGGACCAGCTTGGTTAGATGAGGGGGTCCTTTGTGCGGCACCCATCTGTTTGTGACACAAGGCCCAGTTGGGAACCAGAGGGTGCAGCCATGAAACAGAAATCAAAAACAACAGAGAGACACAAATGGACAGAATCAATAAACTGTGTACTGTACATTTTTAACATTTTGCCTGACATGAAAATATTGTCCTTGTCCTGAGAACCCAGTTCAACTTTTCAAACCAGTTTTCAAACCTGTTACAAACCAGGAAGGGAGGTATGCTTTATTTGTCCCTTCAGTTGCAATTGATTGTGACAGTGGTGTTGCCCCCTGCTCCGCCTGTGAGGGAGAAAAAAGATGGGATTGAAGGAACTACGGTGGGTGGGGGGGTTGTCGTTTATGCTGGCTCCAGTTCCACTCTCCCATCACTCAGCCAGGGTCACGACCTCACTGTAAACGGGGCTGAATGCTCAGGTGTAGAACAGAGGGGTGGTGGGGGGGAATGTGGTTTCACGTTAGTGAAGACTGATACCTGGCAAGGGGTGAATTTGGATGGATATAGGGTGGATATTTTATATATCTATAATTACTGGTGATCTTGTATGTTAAAGGGATAGTTCACCCAAAAATGAAAATTCTGTCATCATTTACTCACCCTCATGTTGTTTGAAACCCATATGACTTCTTTTCTTTCTTCCGTGGAACACAAAAGGAAATGTTAGACCGAATGTTTCTCCCTTGTATTAGGATGCTGAGGACATTAGCTTCTAATTATGTTTCCTTGAGGTATTGCTGAGCAGTGCATTCTGCAGAGAGATCCTGTCCTAATTCAGCAGGTGTACCTGATCAGTGATCACTTGCACTGCCGCTGTTCTGGGTATGCGACTGGAAGAGCACAACCTAAACCCTAAACAAATAGTGCCACAGGCTGGACACACACTGCCATATGGTTTTGTGCTCAGGATTCACTACCTTCATCAGTTTTTTAAATGTTTAAACTTAACAATGGGATTTACTTTGTTAGAATTTGATTAATTGATTCATGATTGATTGTTGATGAACAGAACAAAACAAAACAACACAAAACAAGATTATGCAATAATAAAAAAAATAATTCTCCTATCTCAGATTAATATGCAGAAAAACTATAAGTAAACCTTTTGTAGGTTGATTTCACTGAGAAGTGTAAACATTGTAACTCTGTGGCACTATTAAAACATTGCTCTGTTTGTCTGAATCTTTCAACCAGCCCAAAAAACAACATTATTGACTCATTGAATAGTGTGATTTTTGGGCAGGGATTTCTGTTTGTCCAACCAATGGCATATAGGGGAGTACTGAGCACAGTAGATCTCAACATCAATCAGCAAGAAGTTTACACTGGCAGAAATCTCTTTCCACAGACTGGTGGTAGTTAGTCACAGTTTACAGCCAAGTCCATTGAAGGGTGTGTATCTGTAAAAGGTTAGTTTGATGCTTTCTTTTTGAGAAGCACTGGCTTGGGTGTCTTGCAGATGGAGGGTATGGGTGGTTGTCATGGCCCCAC
Source organism: Xyrauchen texanus (assembly GCF_025860055.1). Taxonomy (NCBI): domain Eukaryota; kingdom Metazoa; phylum Chordata; class Actinopteri; order Cypriniformes; family Catostomidae; genus Xyrauchen; species Xyrauchen texanus. Next base: position 24,358,457 of record NC_068313.1, on the reverse strand, counting down.
TTTAACAGGGGGTGATACGATGTGTGCATGTGTCCTGTTGCACTTGTGTCTGCTTTGTTTACATCTAAGAAAAAATTTGCAAAAGTGAATCTGAATGGTCCACTATGGTTTCCTCCTCAGCTGGGCCCCATATGCTGTCTCACGCTGCCCTAGAATGTGTCTCTGACCCCTCCCATCACCACCCCTCCTCCTCCTGACTTGCCCTCCCTGTCTACACTGGCTGCACAAATTAGCACAATGTGCAGGCAGGGCTCCTCAGCTGGCCTCCGCACCCCACTTGACATGGGTCTGACCTCTCCAGTGTGTGCCTCTCTGGCCGGCTGGGCCCTCTCCGGCTGCCTGTCACTCCCACAGCCCGCCCTGGCTTTGCCAGCCAAGAAGGCGGGGTTGGGGCGGGACACAGACTGCCAAGGCTTGGTGAGGAAGTGGGAATAGATGGAAAGGTGCAGGGGTGGTTGATGTCAAGGGGGCCTCTTGGGTTGCCTGGTCAATTAAATTCACATTGTGGATAAGTGATTTGCAAATGATTTACAAAAAAGTAAGTGTCTCATGCTCAAACGATATCAAGAGCTCTTTTCTCATGGCCTATTGACAAGTGCACCAGAACCAGGGCTCATCTGCCAATGCACTATAGATTGGCAATTACCTCAATAACACACAGATAAACCAGACTGGCCTATTAGTGGTGCTTAAAGCTGTGGTGTGTAATTTTTGTTCCACGAGTGGTACCAAATGGGATTGCAAAAAAAATGACTGTTTCCAAACAGGTTTCCCAAACACTCTGCCCATCTGCCATTGTTTAGTAAACAGGTAGTCCCATACCAAACTGACACCTTTAGTTTGAGCCATAAATTGACATGTCAGGCCATTCAAACAACAGAGCAATCGGGGGCCTGGTTTGCTCAGCTAGTCCTGACACTGACTACCACCCCTGGAGTCATGAGTTTGAATCCATGGTGTGCTGAGTGACTCCAGACAAGTCTTCTAAGAAACCAAATTGGCCCGGTAGCTAGGGTAGAATTACATGGGGTATCCTCCTCGTAGTTCGCGATTAGTGGGTCTTGCTCTCAATGGGGCACTTGGTAAGTTTTGCATGGATCACAGAGAGTAGCATGAGCCTCCACATGCGGAGTCTCCACAGTGTCATGCACAATGAGCCTCGTGATAAGATGCCTAGATTGGCGCTCTCAGAAGCGGAAGCAACTGAGACTTGTCCTCCCCCACCAGGACTGAGGTGAGTAACTGCATCAACACAGGGACCTACTAAGTAGTGGGAATTGGGCATTCCAAGTTGGGAGAATAGGGGATTAAAAAAAACACAATACAAAAAATAAACAAATCAAAACAAACAATATATATATATATACTGTATATATATATATATATATATATATATATATATATATATATATATATATATATATATACCGTATATATATATATAAAACAACAGACAATTTCTTTTTTGATAGTTGCTACAGCATTTAAACTTGTGAATATCAGCATATAAATTACTCACATATAGCTGTTTCTACAGATTAAGCTGGAATAGTTTCAATTATTTTAACACTGAATACATGAAGCAGCAAATAAATACAATAACATTTATCATAAACATTTTACAGTATGGTTAAATTTGTTAACATAAGTTAATGCATGTGTATTGTTAGTGTTGGGTGAGTTCCTCAAAAAAGTATTCTACTACAAATTACTTTTGAAATTCAAAATTTTTTTTTTTACTGATTTTACTGTTTTACTGATTTACTGATTTACACTTTTTCTGCTCAGCAAATTAAAAATAATCTCCATATTTCATTGTCAGAAACCCTTCAGCTGTCATAGAAAAGCAAACATATGTACATATGAACATTATAAATATACAATATGCAAATAATATTAAGAAATATGTGTAACCCAAGTAATGTACTATAAATACCTTAATTGAAAGTCAGTAACAGTAATCTGATTCTAATAATATAAAATGTAACGTATTAGCTGCACTACTTTTTGACTAAAAAAGTTAATTACTTTGTCATCATATCACACCCAACACTGGATAAAATGAACTAACAATAAACAATGATTACAACATTTCTTAATCTTGGTTAATGTTTATTTATCAAAATACTTATTTTAACTTGTTCATTGTTCATTTTACTTGTTCATTGTTTGTTCATGTTAGCTATTGTTAATAAAAATGACTTTTAATGTAAAAATTTACATTATTAGTGTACTGTATGTTGAAATTAATATTTACAAACATTTATAAATGCAGTAAAAGTGTTGTTCATCATTATATTATGTTGACTATTGCATTTACTAATGTCAACAAATGCAATCTTATTATAAAGTGTTGTTACCCATTTATCTTCCCATACTTTCAAATGATCAAAAAAAGCAAAGCTGGCCAACCTAATTTTAGGATATTATATGGTTTTAATGTACAATCAGAAGTATGTAATTTCATGTGCCACTGATCTCTCTCTTCTGCAAGACAGACACATTCATGCACAAAAACACACATGGAAACATTCATCAAGCACACTCGCTCCAGTCTTGAGGGCATATGCAGGGGCTTGAGTATGTGTGTCTGTTTGTGCGCATTCATGTGCTTGAGTGAAAGGCATGTAACAGTCCCCCTGCCTGCTCCCTGAGGAGTAGATGATACTAAAGACACTAAATGGGACCCCAGCAGTGAGAGGAGGGAGGAGGGGTGGGGGCCCTGTGCCATTCTGCTCCTTTACAACTTTACAAAATAGGCTTTTAATTTTGCTGAGCGGCTGGGGTGTGTTTGTCCTGCCTGCATCAATCATCATTATGGGCTGCAGGCACAGGGCTGATCCCTTGGGTCTGCTCTCTTCCTGCAGCCTGAAGCTTGCAACATGCACTCTCTCTCTCTTTCTCTCTCCTCTTCTGTGGCCTTGGTTGCCCACAGCGCCGCTCTGTGTTGTACCATGGCTGATTCAGCTCCTGCTTGAGTGACAGTGTGTGAACACATGAGGAGTATGCAGGCCATGAAGATTTACTCTCTGTAGAACATCTAAATCCATTCAGATGGACAGACTGTCTCATCCATGATTTGAATTGTGAAGATCTAGGAAACTTAAGCAAAACATCTTCATAAAGTATAATCAGTTTCTAAAAATAGAAAAATAATAATAATAATAAAAAAGATGATGTTATAAATGAGTGTTTTATATTTACAACATTCAAATTGCATAGTTAAGAAGAATCACATAAGATTTCTTTAAGGTTTAATTTGTTTCTCCTATTTAGCAATGAGATGAAATAGAGAGCAAATGGATACTTTTGCTAGTCTCCTGTTTCTTAGATATTTCTCCTGAGAAAAAGAACCCAAACATCTCAAATTAACCTCTTTTAAAGATTCAGAAGAGATCTCATCAATGTTTCAACCTGTGCTCTGATTAGCCAAGAAACCAAAATCAGAGAATTCAGTCTGAAGTCAAACATTTTAAATTCTTCCATGTCTAAGCAATGAAAATTTTACTAATAATATTCTAAGTACTTACTGTACTTCAGTGTGTACTTTATATATATATAGCGTATGGTCTTTTTAAGCACATTAGGCTAATCTACAGTATGCTAGGAAATGATGTCCTGAAAATATACTATAGATTAACAAAGTATAATTAAAGTACACTAAAGTGTCATTTTAATTCATTTAAATTATAATACAAAAACAATATACTTTAAAATATACAGTTAAGATTTCAAGTTCATGTTCAATACACTTAAGTGTGCTTGGTGTACATTTACCTTGTTTTACCATTTGATTCAGTGTCACTGCAGTCTTGCTGTGGCCTCTGGGTTTCAGGGTGGCATGAAGCACTGAGCTGCTCTCAAAGGGCAGATGGAGTAGCAGAGGGCACACACCTCAGGGCACAAGTGATCTAGGACACTGGCGAGTATACACTTCTGTTTGCAAACATGGCCAAGATCACAAAGACACACTCTGAAAGACATGTGCTACTCATCTGAGTAGACTAATGGCAACATTCACAAATTAAATAAAACAAGACGTGTAAATTCGAAACAATTTATAGTTAACATGTTGTTGTTTTTTACACCCCATAAGCAGAACGATTATACAAGAGTATCTCGTTTGACAAGAAAATAAACACATATGAAAATGGGTCAGTTAAAAGCCAAGAATGTAAATCACTTTAAGTACATCAAATGATCCATGATTAATCTGTAGGCGTACATACACAGCATTTGGCGGTACCAGTCAGCAGCTCTAAGCAAGGGTTTAGTATTAGATTATACGCAAAATGGGATGTAGAATCTTTCAATAAGTGAGCTAAACATGGAAGGAACTTGGCAGAGGTCTATACCTGATATTCTGCCTAATTAGGTTACAAGACTAATCTGTGTAGATTATTTTATAAGCAAACATATGTTTAGGTGTCTGAGGACAACATAATGTAAATGATTAGCCAACAGATTCCAAACCCTATTTTTAGGGAAAAGGAGGGGCATGGAAATCCAGTGGCATGGTTGACTCCTCCTTCATTTTGGCTAGTAACAGTAATTTAGTAACAGCATGAGGTGTGAGTCTGATTGCTAGACAATCAGGGGCAGCGCAGTGAAGTGTGTTGCAAGTCGTGTAACACATCTCAACTGTACTCACTCTTGACATAGAACAGAATGTGTTACATCTTCTCATGTCCATATGTTTTTGTATTTCTTTAATTACTCTGTCGCTGTCTCCATCTCTTGTTTCATTTCATTGACTTTCCTATATCCCTATACCACTTTCTCTCTCTCTCTCTCTCTCTCTCTCTCTCTCTCTCTCTCTCTCTCTCTCCACTGCCGGGGGCTCTAATCTGATAAAATGAGACGAGAGGTGTGATAAGGGTGAGCCGGGAGCAACAGCCCCCCCGCCAGGCCGTTAAGTATGCATAGACCTCAGCTATCTGCTCCGCTGCACCTTGACTCCCACTGATCAGCCTTCCTGACAACTCAACCCCCCCACTGCCCCCGCCCCTTCTGGCCCATCCGCACATACCCCTAAAAGCACCCTCTTGCCCTGGGGGAGAGTGAAAGGGGAGGGTGGAGGGGCAGGGAGGATACCCGGTTTGTAGAGGTAAATAACTCAGACATGACCCTCTTCCACTGGCACAGTGTCGGTGCTGGTGTCAGTACTGGTGCCCAATCTGAAACCATTCCAAAAATGTACATTGAGGAAAACATGGTGCATGGCTGAAACAATAGCTTAAGCACTAACCCCTTAAACCAGCTTAGTTTACTGTCCTGGAATGAGGAATGTTAGAGGGTGGTGCCAATTTCAGTTTTCAAAACAACTCAAACTGTATAACAAATCCATATGGTGCAAAATTAGATTGGTCCCATTATCGGTCCCGTTATAAATGGCCAATGCAATGTGATGTGATCCTGTTTGATGAACAATGCATTTTTGTTGCAGTGCACAGCTACTTCAGTCACTTTATTTTCCATGTGCATCTGAAAAAAAAATTGAATTCTATGTATGAATTGAGTACTATTAATTGTATTTGTTATTCAGTATTTAAGGGATAATCTACAGTCAGCCATTCGTTATTGCAAAATAAAGAGAGGTTTATTAGAGTGGAGGGGTCTTGTAGACCTGACTGTAGATTTCTCTTTCATTACATGGCTACTTACAAAATAAAATGAATATATAAATAAATAAATGGACATGAAATAATAATTTGAGCTGAAATCACATTATTGTGAGAGAAGAAAGAGACCTTAGAGTCTCCAGAAACAGCTGAATTCCGCTCTGGTTTAAGTTCTGTTGGTGTTAATATTGCGGAAATTACTATCTGACCACCATTATCCTGCTTATTACATGACTACTTACCAAATAAATAAATGTAAATTGATAATTGATTTTTGTTAATTTAATTAGATTACTTTTTACAAATTTATAGAGTGTTATGTCAGAAGTAGGAATCATGGTGGCTGGTAAAATATCACTCTATACCAGATATGCGATCATTATTCAGAAGTAGTAGAATGCTGTGTGGCACGATTGACCAATTATAATCGAGTATTCCAGAGAGCATTGCATTAAATGTATATTACTTCTGGTGTTACATCAAAGATTGTGATGGCATAAAGATGCAGATTTAACTTTGGATATAAAAACAAAACAAAAATATGTTTGTTTGTGTGTGCAGTTGCAGATGTTCAGTAACATGGTCTGTTACATTACTGATTGTCTATTAAACGCAAGCAGTTTCTGAGAGAGGTACGCTCAAACCAAAGATGGAAAAGTGGGCAACAGTCTATACTGACCTGCTGAAAGTGTAGCTCTGTCCCAACATCTTCACAATATATAAATGTATGAACATTACATTTATATTGTGATTTTCTGACACTACATTCAAAGCGCTTAACATGAACAGATGACTCCTCAACCACCACCAGTGTGCAGCATCACCCTGGATGATGCGATTGCAGCCAGATTGCACCAGTACACTCACAACACACCGGCTATTGGTGGAGAGTAGAGAGTACAGTGATTTAGCCAATTTATAGATGGGAATTATTAGGAGGCCACGAATGATAAGGTCCATTGGGAGAATTTGGCCAGGACACCAGGGTTACACCCCTACTCTTTACAAAAATTGCCCTGAGATTTTTAATGACCACAGAGAGTCAGGAACTCAGTTTAACATCTCATCTGAAGGATGGTGCCTTTTCACAGTATAGTGTCCTCGTCAGTATACTAGGGCTTTAAGACCTACACAGACCACAGGTGAGCACCCTAGTACCTCCCCATTAGGAGGCCTTCCTAATACCTCTTCCAGCAGCAACCATAGTTTTCCCCAGGAGGTCTCCCATCCAGATACTGACCAGGCTAAACCCTGCTTAGCTTCAGTAGGCAACCAGTTTACTGGATTGCTACAGGGTGATATGGCTGCTACAGGGATATACCATGCATGACGCTCCCTTGTTTGTCTCACAAAGCTGCCTGTAACTCATCTTAATGCCTCTTTAATAATTGATTGCTTTACTTTGTATGTTTCTTTCATGTTGGTACATTGGTTTTCACTTTTGTTCTCTATTTCTATCTTTCCTGCTTCCTGTTTCATATTATCCTCACTCATCCCTTTGCTGCCATTCACCTGGGAGGTGTGCTGCTCCGTGATAATGACAATGGGAAAACCAGAGGCAACTATCTGCCTCCGGTGATGCTGAAATGGGATTTGGCAATGCTCAGTGTAAGAGGTTATTAAGGATCAAGTGGACCCGGTTTTGAAGCGGAGCTGAACTGGGCCATGGTATGACTAGAACCACTGGGTTGTCTTTTAGCTTTCCCCGCTAACAATGGCAGATAAGACAGAAGTGGTTGTTTGCCTTCCCTCTCTTACACACTGGCCCAATTAAAGGTGTGCTGTTATCTGTTAAGCCCTGAGGGCTGTGATCACCTAACACACAAACACACATAAATACACACATCCACCTTGCCAGTCCCACATACAGTTCCTCACTTATGACCTCAAACCCATGTCACTCAGTCTATGTGTTGAGAGTTCAGAGAAAGAATGAGAGTATCTAGCGTTGTTTTGTGCCTCCGTATTTTTTTCTGTTGTTTTGTTTCCATTCGAGTGCTCTCCTAGCTTATTTTCCTTTATTCTTATCGTTCCATCTGGCTGCTAGTCACACATTAATCTAAATTCCAAACAAGGTTCCTCCAGTGGCATTATCAACTCGCCGTTGATGTGAGTGTTGGCCCAGGAGAGGGGACGCGGGGACAACATACAGCACAACAAATTGATGTGGATGGGGAGAGAGAGAGAGAGAGAGAGAGAGAGAGAGAGAGAGAGAGAGAGAGAGAGAGAGACTGTATGCATGCTTGAGATTTGCGTTGAGCTGCATCATGATTTTGGTGCAGGTGAGACACTTAATCACAGGTATAAAATTTATCAGAAAACTCTTTATAAATATTCCTGTTGAATAAAATGTACATTACTGTGTAGCTCACTGAAGTTGCATCTATTAATACATTGTATTGTTTGGTTGAAACTAGTATGCAGTCTCAGGAATGTTTATACAATGTATACATCTCTGTAAATACATCACTCATATATGTAAATACACACATTTTTAAAAGTGATTCATACAGCTGCCAGTGTATTGTACAGAAATATAGTAAACTTATAATATAACACACAATGTAAGTCAATTTAAGCTACATGGGTCTGAGGGGTTACTTGGAGCACAATGATCAGACGTTTGTTGTAAGTAGCACCACAGAATTTTCTTGCTGTAATGGCTAAAGTCATGACAGGGTGTCTCTGGACACTAAAAGCTAAAGGTATTACCATTCTGAGCAAGGGCACCCACGCTGGGCTGGGCCTAAGGCTAACTGCCCCCCTGTCCTGTCTGACACTCTGGGCTGATAAAATCCTCCTGGAGCTACACCACATCCTCAAATTAGTTTCTGCTTGTCTCCCCTCGTGTTCTGGCTCAGGTAGTCTCCCTTGCAATGCCAGGGGGAAGTTCACTGTAATCTACAGATTTAGCAGCAGGGTTTCACACGTTTCTCTGCCAGTGAAGTCCTTTGTTGAATAGGACCCCCTCCATCCTGCATACTACAATGCTCTGTGTCTGATGAATCATTTCACATGCTTTTTAGGACAAAATCAATGTTTCGACAATGATGTCTATAGAATTAACCCTTATTGTTGCCAAGCTTATTTGTGTATAAACGTATGTTTGTTTTCTTGAATTAGTTTCATACATTCTGTTACCATTTAGGTCAGAGCTGGAATAATTAGGGCTGTACTGAAAACTAATAATGTTATGGATTCATGTGGGAGAAATTGACAGAAGCACATCATTGAGTGGGACAAATCCATGATATAAATTAGCAGACAAAGTGCAAGGTAGTCAATACGGATTATAGCTAAGCCTCTGTTCTTTGCTGGCATTTGGACTGGCATTGATAGGCTCCCACAGGTCTGCAAAACCACACTCTGCCAGGCGGAGCTGCTCGGCAGGGACAGGGGAGCAAGGGGGATGCAGAGAATTCAGCGTGCTGCCTTGTCACCCCCACACCGCCTGCCTCCACCCTTCAGCAGCTCCTCCACATCCCCTAGCCCCCCACCCACCCAAACTCTAGAGCCCATACCCCAGGCACTATGCTGGCACAACCTTGTCATGCCTGCGCCAGCTGGGCAAACACTCGAGTCATGATAAAATAAACACCTTTCAAATACATGCAAAAGAAGAACAACAGTCTGACACACATAACTGACTAAATAAACCATAAGTGATATGCTGAGACAGAAGCAGAAAAACTGGAGGAGGAGAAGGACTAGAATTAACACAGAAACCCAAGAGTCAAAAAATAGACAAGTAGCATACTATATATGTTTTTTATCATGTTCAATAGTCCCTAATTTTGTTGTATCAGTATATGTTTGGTAATCTTAACACATGTATATTGGTATGGGGAAAGTCGGGATACAAGGGAGTGGTTTGGGTGCAAACAGAGTAAACAGGAGCAATAAAGTAAAATTAGGGTAAACAAAGAAGTAACTGAAACAAAATTTCCATACTGAAATAATTACTGTTGTAGCCAATTTCTTTTTTTCTTTTTCTTTTTCTTCTGTCAAAAAAGTCCAAATGTGCAGTTGTTAGCTTGAAGAGTTTATTTTATGCCAATTTTTTTGGTGTAGCCCTTTTTGATTAAGACATTAAGTAAAATACAATATATATAGCAACACACACCTTCTTTTGGCCCTCTTCTACTGTCTGCACATAAGCAGTAAACACATGTTTACAGTAAATAAAGGCAATTAATCCAATAATGGAAGAATGTCGCAATCCCCCACTTTGTGGGAAGAGAAGAGAGGCAAAAATGATTGGAGTCAAGGCGGGTGAAGATTTTTTCATTTATTTTTTTTCATTTTATTCATGCCTCATTCATTCAAGCTTGTTTTATAATTCTTTAATTTTTATGTTAATGGCCATCAGAGGCTGAATGAGACCATTTTGATGACATATCTCCAGTCTCGATCCATGGCCAGCTTAGCAGAAGATGAAAATAGCGGTGAAATCCAGAGAATAATGGGGCTCAGGAGGATTTTGTGCAGCTGAGGCTTTGCATTCAAATGGGTGGCCATCTCAGCAGAGGCCCTGTGCCGCTTTATCATGTCTGTACAGCCAGCAGCTTGTTTATGAATAAAAAATGTGGCATGAAACCAGAGGAGTGAGTTGTCTTTGTTTTGTCAAGTGTGCCGAGACAAAATGTTTCCCGGTCTTCTCTCTCTCCCTCTCAGTTTGTCTCTCTCTTTCTCCATCTCAGGGGACCTGCAGGGGCAGCTGAACCCCTATCCCCCTACCTGACGAACTGTTGCCATGGGAATTGCTGTCCCTTGGTGATCCTTAGATGCTGCATACCCAACCCCAATCTTGCAAACAAACCCCACTGCACACTCTGAACAAGGGTGCGCTAAACCCACCCTACACCAAACACACATGCACATGCACACACGATCCCTAAGCTCACCAACCCCAGCATTTTCTGCTCACTCCAACAAGTTCTGATAAATATTCATGATGTGAGAGTCTGCACCCCCTCATATACATCCCACCCTCTCTGCCTCCCTGAGCCTGTTTTGGGTCTTCTGTCCTCCTGTCTTGTCTATAAAGTAAAAGCAGGGTTGAGATGACAGGCGGCCAGCTTTTGATGGATTTATTAGACCTCACCAGTTGTCTTTAAAGTCAGAAGTGAAAAGAGAACAGAGCACTGGTTGAACTCTGCATGATGAGCATAGTTCAGACTTGCCCTGTTTACACACACACACACACACACACACACACACACACACACACACACACACACACACACACACACACACACACACACACACACACACACACACACACACACACTTTGTTGGTGCAGCTATACTTATGAGTACTCTCTAAAGACATGATTTTTATACTGTACGAACTATAGATTCTATCCCCTAACCATACCCTAATCCTAACCCTCACAAACAAATATCAGCATTTTTTACATTTTCAGCAAAACATTTTTTAGTATATTTTTTAAGCAATTTGAATTATAGGAACACTAGAAATGTCCTCAAAAACCACATTTATAGCATAATACCCTTGTAATTACCAGTTTGTAACCTAAAATCGTAAACCACCCAAACCCAACCCCCACACATAAACACACACATACACTAAACCTAACCCTCACAGAAACCTTTTGGCATTTTCACATTTTCCAAAAAACATTGTTTTTATAAACCTCCTTTATCATAATATCATCATAGCTACTAGTGTATAACCTAAAATATTTCCTCTTAAATCACCAAAACCAAAATACACAGACACAGGACCATATTAAGGTGCTTAACATTTCACACTCAATCACCATGCGCTAGACGGATGGAATTTAACCATTGGGCAGCTTCTCTGTGTTTACATCAGTGTCTCCAGCTGAACGATTTTTAATGCGAGCCTTCCTGAGAATGTAGACGGGGGAAGAATATGGTGGAGGATGCCGCCCTGGGAGGTTGGGGGCCCCTCCGCTCCTGTGGGCCCTGGGGCTTAAGCCCCAGTAAGCCTGTGTGTTAATATCATCCTGCACACATACACACATCAATTTTTACACTTTTACACTGAGGGCGGGGCCAGGCCGTGATGACGCAGCTGCCCATTAGTGCTCTCTCTCCCGAACTGCAGCCTCCAGCACCCTTTATCCCTCTCCTCGGCTTGATTAGCCTGATTAGGGGCCGGGCATGCATCATCACGGCCAAGACCCACCCTCCTCCTTGCCACATAAACTTACACTTTTTAACCTTAACACCTCCACAAACTGCATGTAATGCTACAGGTATACAGTATAATTTATTGTGTATGAAGATTCTGTGGTATGATTATGTTCCCTTGGCAGTAAAATTGTTTATTTGATAAAAAGAAATAAAAGCTGATTTGGATGCAAACCATGTTAATAGCATTTATATACTGTATAAGTTTTTATTTTGAGGCAATTACAATAAGGTGCCATTTTTTAACTGTAGTTAACATGAACTAACATCTCCCCATCCCTTGAATGTCAGAAATGTTTGGTCAACAAAGAAAAACGTTTTTTTTATTATTATAATTTTTTCTTTTTTACAAAACTTTAAGGTATGTGGCTATGAAGAAATTGAAATAGGTTTATTTCAAAATTAACCCTGCCATGAGAAATACTGACTTGAGCAACAAAGTGTGACAACTAGCCCCAGTCTCCACTATATAGTCATATATAGGTATTAGCCTGTTAGTCCACAGTAACATATAAGTGTGTAAAATAGTTCATTTGTATGTAAACCACGCTAAAACTACATATATATATATATATATATATATATATATATATATATATATATATATATATATATATATATATATATATATTTTTTTTATTTATTTATTTTTTTTTATAATATGGGTCAAGGAGATATTAGCTTGTTAGTCCCCATTACGGGCACGACTAATTCCACACAGAAGGCTATGTGTGTGTCTGAGGCTAAGATGATTAGCAGGCTCAGTGATTCAGGCAAGCTGGTATGTAAGATGCTGCCCCAGGGCATGCAGGGAGGCTGAGGGGGCAGGTGGGTGGCTGGCTGGCTGGCTTGCTCTCTTGCAGTTACCTGGGTGGCACAGCATGAGGGCTGAGCTAAGCCCCAGCACTCCATGCCTGAGTGGACCGGCATAGCTGTGCCAGCCTTACTATCGTGTTTGATGCCAGCTTGCCTGCTGTACCATCTGACACACATTCACACCTTTCCCTACTGAGCACCGTCAGCCTCTGCCACCATGCCTCTGAGCATGAGGCTACTAGCGAACACTCCACTGTGAGAGACTCTTAGCATGTAATGCGTACGCCATGTCTCTGTGTGTCTTTGCATCACTCTTTGTCTTGAGCAAATGCATTCACGTGTGCTTGTCAAAAGGCAAAGTTATGCATAAGATGACACTGTGCATCAACCGTGGTTGATAATATCCAAGCTGTCATGTGCCCTACACTTTAAACATTAAAGGAGAAAGCAATGGAGAGTGTTGCTGATGCCAGTGTTTGCCCAGACACCTGCCAGGCCCCTGTTTTCCTGTGTTTGTGTCAATGTCAGCGCAGGACTCCAGGTCTCTGACACAGGTTATAGGCCCAGCAGGACAAGCGCCTCTTTTCACTCGATCTCTCGCCCGACTGGGAATCACCTGCCCTTGCCAGCCAAATCACTGACGTATTAAAACCCTTCAGCAGTCTGCCTACCCATATGCCAAATTAACTCTATACCGTTCAGTATGATAGCACCTGAAAAAGTCACTTCAGGCATCATTTAGTAATTTGCAAGGTTGGAAATGTTCATAATGTATCAGAGATGGCTGTGACCACATATTCAGTACTGTGGGGGACCAGTTTCAAATTGATCATTTGAAAACCCATATTGGTTTACCACTGATCTGAATATTAGGATGCGTCAATAAGCTAAGTCTAAGATGGAAATGGCCCTGGTCTCAAAGGGTGATTCTCACGAAACCTCTCATGAAAATGCCCTAGTCGTATTTAAACCCTAAAATATTTATTGATTATATATTAAAAAAAAATAATTGTATTTATTTATTTATTGTATTATACAATTAATTTATTCTGATTTTGGAGTAAAATTGGACTGGGACATTTACTTAACAGGTTTCCACAACCATGTCAAAGGCACAGATCCACCAGAAAGTTAAATTATCATGTTGTTCCAAACCATGTGATTTATGCATGAATTATTAGTTATCTAGCATAATGTCTTGACCCCATCCACTTTTTTATATGAAAAAGTGCTGCTAGAAAATTCTGCTAAATATTTCCTTTTGTGTTCCACAGAGGAAAGAAGGTCAAACAGCTTTGGAATTACATGAAAGTTAGTAAATGATGGTCCAAGAGTTTTAATATTTGGGTGAACTAACCCTTTAAATGTGTGATGCTTAATTTGCTTTTATTTTTTTTGCTTGTTTGGATTTGACTTCTTCTGTTTTAATGGTTATTCACCATCCAGCCTTTGCTCTAAACGTTACTAAAGTAGTTTCATGTGTTTCTGTCTCTTGTCAGATCTTTCTCACTTGCTCACTCTCAATATCCTCAGTCCATGTCTCTCTCACTCTTTCTGTCTCTGTCCCTTTCACTCCCCCTTTCCATCTTCCCCTCCCTATCTGCTGGACTCAGCAGTTGCTCCTCTAATCTCTTGCGCTCTGCCGGTGCAGCACATGCTGGGTCCTCATGGGCCTACAGATGCCCTCTGTCCATGGGAGCACTTCCTGTGCAGGTGTGCAATGGGGCAAGGGCGGCACTAGACAACATGCAGTCATGCCAGGCTAAGCATTGTGCTGCGGTACTCCCCATTTGTCACTCAAACAGCACCAGTCCAGATGCCACGTCATACGGTCTGCCTCAACCTGAAAGCATGGCTCTGGTTCAGCTTGCCTTCTACTGACTTGATCGAATTTTGATAGTTGTACTTTTTCTCATTGCTGGCATCTCTTAATCAATGTTAATTGGCTCCAATTAACATATGTTAATTAATGATATTTACCTCAAATTAAAGGTATGAATGGTCCCAAAGGGTTTTCTGTTCATCCAATTAGAACCAATTAGCTGCAATTAACACGTGCAAATGAGATGCTATTGAGTCCAAAACAAACAGTGTGTAGCCTGTGTGATTCCCATGCAGTTTAACCTGGGCTGTGTGTGTGCATCAGTAGAGTGGCATGAGCCTCGCATCACACACAAATCGTGTTGAACACACACACACATACACACACAAATGCACACACATGCAAGCTCTGTTGGGCAATTTGGTGGGTCTACGTATGGCCAGGATTTCAAGCTTAGCCATCTAACACTTCTCAGCAGACTGTGCTTATTTGCACGTTATGTGAGAGGCCATGTAAATTGTCTTATATACTGTTAGCATGCATTAGTAAAATACCTAAATATGTTTTACTTAATGTAGTACCACAAAGTTTTTATATACAGTATACGTATACTGCATATATCCCCACAAGGATGGTAAAACCTGAGATCATCTACCTTGTGGGGCCCAGACAGCGGATGTTTTTTTTGAAAATGTTAAAATGCAAAAAGGTTTCTGTGAGGGTTAGGTATAGGCTGTGTTCAGACTGCAGGCAAATCTGATTTTTTATCAAATCAGATCTTTTCAGTCAGCCCGTCCGCACTATTAATTGCAAGTGATCATATCAGATTTGCTCATTCAGACATAACCAACCTATATGCATGGGTTGCTTTTGTAACGACATAGGCGTACCAATATGACGATGTTTTCAAAACAGATCCGGGAAAAATGGAGGTACATCATCTCGCTCTCCAAATAAGCGCCCTGTCCAGTTGTGGTGCAGAACTCCTCCATCGCACAAGAACAACTTTTATTAACTCTTGTAAATATTGTGATGTTAAAAGCTGCAGTCACCGATTTTTGACGTCATCGCTGGGTGTCGCTTTAAGAGTGATGCAAAAGACAATTTGAAATCTGAATTGAGCAGCCAGAGCGTCCGGACTGAGATACATCTGAAAAAAATCTGATTTAAATCGCACTTGAAACCATCTCCCGATGTGGTTTGAATCAGAGTTGGAAAAATCAGTTCTCTTACGAGAGGTTCTCTCGTATTGCGTAAGCTAGCTTACGCTACGGGAAAGATTCATCTTTTCTGAGATATTGAAGCCAAAAAATTATCCTTAATTTTGTATCATTTGTCAACACAGTGCAGCAACTGCAGACCTTGAGTGGGCTAGCTAGCGAGCTCATTGGTTGCTCTGCGGCAACTGCTGCAGCCTATAGATGAACTTGGGCGAACTCGCGTCCAATGAGAGGCGTCCGCGCGCTTACTGCATCAAAGCCCGCCAAAATGGGCGTGGCTAGAGTGCATATAAGCGTAGTTCGTAGGCTGGAACCCTGATTTTCATCTCTTCAGCGAAGCTCTTCGCATCTCTGAACTGGAAGCCGCGTCGCCGTTCGAGGGGCATCTAGCAAGCTTGGACAGCGCTCGAAGAAGCCGGCCGTCTCCGCCACCTTCAGCCATCCTGCGAGCTACGCCATCTGGCGACGTATCGTTTTTTAGAGCAAGCTAGTTCTTAACGAACTTCACAAAAGAGTAACGAGCGTCTTTTTTAACTTGCGCTTCATGCCGCGCCCCTCTCAGTGCCGGAGACCGCCACATCATCTGCGCTCTCTGCCTGGGACTGGGGCATGCAGAGCTCGCCCTCGCTGAAGGCGGATGCGACCTCTGCGAGGAGCTTCCGATGTCTACCCTGCGGGCTCGACTCGAAGCGCTCAGAACCGAAGCTGCCGCGCCGCCTTCCGTTCCGCCGTGCAGGAAAAAGCGCCGCTCCCAAAGGCTGCCAGAACCGGTGATAGAAGCGACTGCCTCGCCGGAGCCTCTCCCTCGAGCATCGCTCTCACCCTCCCCGCCCCCCCGGGATGCGCAGTTGCTGCCCAGCGGCTGCACTGCTGCCATCTCGGAGGACGAGGCGGAGGATAAGGGCTGTTCCATCATGGCTTCGGACAGCGAGGAGTGGTCAGGCTCCCACGCCTCCTCCTCGGCCCAGGAATCCAGCAGGACCAGCGCCCGAGTCGAGGGGAACTAACACGCCTCCTCACACAGGCCGTCGACCGCCTCGGGCTCGAGTGGTCACCGCCCCCTGAGCAGGCTCCCAACAGACTCGACGGCTGCTTTATTCAGAGCCGTCGCCGCGCAACACCCATGGCCCGGGCCGCTCCCTTCCTGCCGGAACTCCACACTCAAGGGCTACTCCTCCATCCCCCCGGTCGAGGATTCGGTAGCATCACACCTTTGCCCGCCCTCCGCGAGATGGCGGTCTAAGCCAGTGCTCCCGTCTAAGGCCTGCAGAGCGACTTCCGCCCTATGTTGGCGCGCCTATTCCGCCGCCCGGCCAAGCCGCATCTGCTCTGCACTCCATGGCCGTCTTACAGATCCTCCAAGTGGACCTTCTTCGGGAGTGGGATGAGAAAGGCAGGCACCCAGAGGCTGTTACAGATCTAAGAAGCGCGACGGACCTCGCCCTTCGCGCCACCAAAGCTGCAGCCCAAGCTCTAGGGAAGTGCATGGCCTCGCTGACTGTGACTGAGAGACATCTGTGGCTAACGCTAGCCGACATGGGAGAAGCAGAGCGCTCCATGTTCCTCAACGCACCGCTCTCTCCGACCGGTCTCTTCGGCTCCGCGATGAGTGGCATTGTTGACCACTTTTCAGAAGTCCAGAAAGCCACCCAAGCCATAAACCTCTTCCTGCCGCGTCGCGCTAGCTCCTCTGCAGGCCGCCCACGTGACCAGCCTCCTGCACGAGCCTCTTCACAGCGCCCAGCTCAACAAAGTCAGACTTCTCAGCGTCGCCAGGGCGGCCGCCCTCGATCGTGCTCAGACAGCTGCCACAGACCGCCACCCCCCCGCGGGCCTCGGTCTAAGGTTGCGCTGAAACCTGAGCAACCGAAGTCCTCCTAGCCTTGTTGAAAAAACGACAGCTCAGTCCCGCCGTGGCCGGACCACCGTCAAAGCTTCGCCCCCTGTCAGTCCCCCTCTCTCAGGCTGCTACAGTGGTGGATTCAGCAGCCAACAAGCCGGTGATACTGCCCGCTTGCCTGCACTCAAACGCCGTTTTCACGGCTACCCAAAGAAATCTTGTAAAGAGCAAACATGCCTTATGTGTAGAAAATGTGCCCACAATCCAGTGTTCACCCCTACACACAAGCATTACACTTCCCGTGTTCCAATCAGAGCCCACTCACATAAAGCGGACACAGCCCGCTCGAGTGTTAGAGTCAATAAACGCGCTCACGAATACGTGCGCGCGCCCATTCTCTGCCCGCTCTGTCACACGACCAGCCTTATGTGTAGAAAATGTGCCCACAATCCAGTGTTCACCTCTACACACAAGCATTACACTTCCCGTGTCCCGATCAGAGCCCACTCACATAAAGCGGACACAGCCCGCTCGAGTGTTAGAGTCAATAAACGCGCTCACGAATACGTGCGCGTGCCCATTCTCTGCCCGCTCTGTCACACGGCCAGCAAACACTTCTCTGTATGTAAGTCCCGTGCCCGTGACTATGATCGCGCATCACTTAACAGATGTGACTCTTTCCCCATTCACCTCAATCGGGAAGTCACTCACAGAACAGCCTGTCCCTGCTGTCTGCGAGCAGTCATGCATAAGCACAATAAGCGCGCTCACACATTCTGTTCAGCGCGCTGTGTGCGGCAATCAGGGCAATTTGGCCATTCACCCTCTAGCGTTACGCTTCAAAGCGTGGGAAGCTATCCCAGGGATATCCAAATGGGTGTTAAGCACAATAAAACAGGGCTATTTGCTACAGTTCGATCGCCGCCCTCCCGCTTCAGAGCGCGGCTCGAAACTATTGTGAACACGGAAGCAGCCTGCATGCTTCGTTCAGAAATAGCAAACCTTCTGTGCAAAAGGGCCATAGAGAAAGTGCCGCCTGCTGAGCGAGTCGGGGTTTTACAGCCGTTATTTTCTTGTCCCCAAGAAAGACGGCGGCCTCAGACCAATATTAGATCTCAGGGGTTTGAACAAGGTGCTTGCAAAAAGACCGTTCAAAATGCTTACAATAAGAAAACTCATACGCGCCAGGGGGACTGGTTTATCTCTCTCGATCTGAAAGATGCCTACTTTCAGATTCAGATAAATCCCCGTCACAGGCCATTCTTGAGATTCGCCTTCGACGGCCAGGTTTATCAATACACCGTCCTTCCGTTCGGCCTGTCTTTAGCACCCCGTACTCTCACGAAGTGCATGGATGCGGCGCTCGCACCCCTGCGGAGTCAGGGCTTGCGAATTCTGAACTATTTGGACGACTGGCTGATTATGGCACAGTCACATACGGAGCGTCTGTCTCACAGAACAGTTCTCCTCAGCCATCTGAACAGTTTGGGTCTTGCAGTCAATTGGACCAAGAGCTCACTACAGCCCAGTCAGGCAATTTCCTTCCTTGGAATAGAACTAGACTCCGTGGCAATGACGGCTCGCTTATCTACACAGCGCGCGCGCCGTGTTCAGCGACTAGCCGCGTCCTTTCAGATGAACAGCCTCACGCCTCTGAAAAAATTTCAGAGAGTGCTAGTTTACATGGCCTCAGCCGCAGCAGTACTTCAGCTGGGTTTACTGCGCATGCGCCCGCTTCAGCATTGGCTAAACACCCGCGCGTCTCGCCGGGCTTGGGCCACAGGCAGCCAGCCGATCAAGGTGACTCAGACCTGTATTTCAGCTCTGCAGCCCTGGACGGTGGCCGAATGGCATCAGCGGGGAGTGATGATGGGAGCTGTATCTCGCCGAAAAGTCATCTCGACAGACGTGTCCAACACGGGTTGGGGTGCGGTCTGCGAGGGCTCTCCGGTTTTTTGGCATATGGTCAGTTCAGGAAAAGCTCCTTCACATAAATTGTCTGGAAATGATAGCGGTCGAGTACGCGCTTGTGCGCTTTCTCCCGGTCATTCAGGGTCACCACGTCATGGTCCATTCGGACAACAGATCTGTGGTATCCTACCTAAACCATCAGGGCGGTGTCAGATCCAGGAACCTCTTCCATCTGACGAAACGCATACTGAGTTGGTCCCAGTGCCACCTGCGCTCGCTGAGGGCGACGCACGTGCCAGGCCACCTGAACGACGGCCCAGACAGACTGTCCAGAGACAATATTCCTCCAGGGGAATGGTCCCTGCACGCTCAAACAGTCCAGAAGTTATGGCGCATATTCGGCAGAGCAGAGATAGACCTCTTGCGTCAGAAGAGAACTCTCACTGCCCAATATTTTTCTCGAAAAGCGAGGACGCGCTGGCCCAGGACTGGCCCAACCAACCGCTTTATGCCTTCCCTCCCGTCTCGCTATTGCCACAGGTAATGCAGAGGATCAGGGAAATACGCAATACGAGAGAACCTCTCGTAAGAGAACGAATCGGTTACCTAACGTAACCTCGGTTCTCTCTAGATGAGGGAACGAGTACTGCGTAGCCGGCCGTGCTCGCGCCACGAGCGACTTTCGCTTCATTCAATGAAAACCAGGGTTCCAGCCTACGAACTACGCTTATATGCACTCTATCTACGCCCATTTTGGCGGGCTTTGATGCAGTAAGCGCGCTGACGCCTCTCATTGGACGCGAGTTCGCCCAAGTTCGTCTATAGGCTGCAGCAGTTGCCGCAGAGCAACCAATGAGCTCGCTAGCTAGCCCGCTCAAGGTCTGCAGTTGCTGCACTGCGTTGACAAATGATACAAAATTAAGGATAATTTTTTGGCTTCAATATCTCAGAAAAGATGAATCTTTCCCGTAGCGTAAGCTAGCTTACGCAATACTCGTTCCCTCATCTAGAGAGAACCGAGGTTACGTTAGGTAACCGATTTGATTTCATGTGTTTTTTGTTGTTCAGACTATCAAAAACTCATCTGAATACAATCTAGATATGCAAAAAAAATCTGATTTTTAGTGGCAGTCTTGAACAAGGCCTTAGGGCAGGGGTGGGCAACTATTTTGGTAAAGTGGCCACATCAGGCTTTAAGTAGTGCATATTCCTTTTGAGATACAATGTTCTGCATTGATTTGGTTTTTGTATCTTTTAAGCCCAGAAATAGTTGTGTACTCAATTTTCTGTAGTGTATCTGTGAATAGTGAGACTATTCTGCAATTGCCTAAAGTATTGTATGGCTCTACAAAGATAGATACTTTTCTATCAGGCATTAAAAAACTGAATAAAAGCGGAGATTATAAATGTATTTTACCATCTTCTACTTCCCTGTTAATTTATAATTCAGTTTAACATTCTACCTCAGGGGTCTGTTTTAATAAAAAAATAAATAAATGGAAATGTATAGTACTTCTAATGTATGTCACAAAGCGGGTGAGTTTACTTATTTTTTTTCTAAAACATTACCCGTTTACATGCTAAAAGGGTCATGATGCGGGTCTCCTCGATGGTTTGACTTTCAGCACACAACTGAATAAAACAGGCTGCATGAATTAGATACATTAATACTGTAAGAGTTAGATTAACATACAGGCGCGAAGGGACTTCAGCGTTTCTAAATTGCACAAATAAAAAAATACATATACATATTCGTCTCTGGCTTGCTTTTGCTCGCATGTCAATGATGCCGACATCAACTTTTATATTTAATCACTGAGAAGATTTACTTGCAAAGTAGCACCAAACATCACAAGCAGCCTCAAGAATGAACACAGAGTAGCCGTATAACACTTTTCCTTGAGCAGAATATTGCACTACAGATCGCTAAGTTTGTTCAAAGGAG